>NC_138977.1:156182533-157403092 GCF_964341445.2 Mesoplodon mirus | reverse complement strand
TCATAGATCAGGAAAAGGAAAATCCAGACGTTTCAACTAAAGACTACAGTAATAAAATTGAATTGGGAATTCATTCGAAGAAGAGATTGTAGCCTCCATGGGCATGGGTAAATGTAGTCTAAACAATTCTCCCCTAATCTTTGGGATGTTGCTTCTGACCCAAGACAATACTACTGAGGAACAATAGGCAGGTCTTAATTCTGGGCAGGCTCTTGTAGAAGCTGTTACAGTCTTTAATGTATTTATCATCAGCTTCTGATATTTTTCAATTGTGAACTAAAAGTGAATTGTAGTTAAAGTAGCCTGAAGGGATATTAATTAGATTTTTCCCCTTAATCTTTGGAGACGATGTCCTGTCAGCAATGAAGCATTTCACTGTTAATCAGAAAATCAGCTGCATAGGCTGGACTGTAGAAAAGATAAATCTCAAATCAGTCAATTTTGCACTTGTCAGCAGCTCAAGTGAAATATTTGGTGGAGTTAGGGTATAAAACTATTACCCAAGAGGAAGATTCTATTCCATTCATCACACATGTATTGAACTCTTACTCGACACTATTAGAGACTGCAAATGCAGAAAAGTTCTAAATTCAGATGGTTTGGGTTGGAATCCTGGACCTAACTATTAACATGGGTAAGTTTCTTTAACTTTCTATATTAGTTAGGATAAAGGCCATGCTTCTGTCACAAAGAGATTCCAAAACATAGCAGCTTAAGTCAGATAGTCATTTATTTCTCTCTCTTAAAATAGTGCAGATGGGCTGTGCTGTACAAGATCTTTCAAGAACCCAGTTTGCCCCAGTTTGCACTGCGATGTCCCCTAAACATATGGTCTTCATCTGCCTCACTGAAGCTGGGTCACTGCCATGTCTTCATTCAAAGTCCCAAGGGAAATGTTCTAAGACCAAGATTCAGAAATGAAACATATCACTTTCACTCACAACTTATTTGCCCAAACCCAGTTACAAAGGCAGAGCCAGCTGCAAGGGAGTCTGGAAAGGGTTGTCTCTAGCAGGGCAGCCGTGTCCATCTTAAACTAGAGGTGTAGGTACCACTGGTAGAAGGTCAATAGCAGGAATGTTCACAATCTCTGCCACACCTCCTGAAACTTCTGTTTCTTTATCTCTAAAATGGGATTTATCATAGCATCTAACCCATAGGGTTGTATAGAATTTTTTTTTTTTGCAGTACACAGGCCTCTCACTGTTGTGGCCTCTCCCATTGCGGAGCACAGGCTCCGGACACGCAGGCTCAGCGGCCATGGCCCACGGGCCCGGCCGCTCCACAGCATGTGGGATTCTCCCCGGACCGGGGGCACGAACCCATGTCCCCTGCATCGGCAGGCAGACTCTCAACCACTGTGCCACCAGGGAAGCCCCTGTATAAGAATTAAAATGAGAAAATGGAAGACAGGTTTTAGCACAAGTGTCCAGGACATAGTTAGTGTTTAACAAATGTTAGTGATTATTATATTAAGAAAAAATACTTAATCTCCAATGTTTTTAATCCATCAGTGGAGAAAATTACTTAAATCATTAGTGTTGTAAGAGAACATAGGAGGGTACAATTAATTTTATGGAGTGGAAAGAATAGGAACTAGAGGGAGGATTTGCAGCAGGGGTGACAGTTGAGCAAGTCCTTAAAAAAATAATAATAAACAGGATTTTGCAGGGCAGAAAAGGGACAGCAGCATATTCCAGCAAAATAAAGCAACAAGAGAAGGCTTGGCAATAAAGAAGTAGAACTAGGCAGTATTTTCCATCGTGTGATCCTTGAACCTCTTACTTTAGCATCATGTAGGTCTCGGCCAAGATATACAAAGTAAAATAGCTGGTCATTGAAAACTGCTTTTTAAAAACTCTGCCCAGCATATTGTTATATGCCTCAAACTGGGTCAGAGCATAGAGATGCTAAGGCAGAGGGTGATGAATTTTGTGTGGATTACAAAGAACTATGCTGCCTATTTAATGAAAAGCTTTCTAGATAAATAATATTAAGGGGTTTTAAACTACTAAAATAAAATGTCACCATTTTCTATGCATTCAGCTCTAAGATCAACCACCTTAAATTAACAGATGTAGGAACTGAGAACAGCTACGGTGATTAGCCAGTACCAAACTGAAGAATACACAACATATTCCACAAAATAGGTGTGTGTTCACACAGATTTTGCCAACACAAAGCTGGTTCTGATATTTTGTAGCCTTTTTGAACACCAAGAAATACTTCTCATCATTGATAGAATAATGTGTCTTCCTAGAAATTGCCACAAGCATATAAAAAAGTATATTATTCTGAATGCTAGTAGGTATACATGTAAGATAACAAAAAAATAACTGAACGCATGTGATCACTATCTTAACTGCAGTTTTCCTAACAGAAGAATGGTTTTTGTTAAGATTTTTCATCATCTTTCAAATTTGAGTTGATAAAGAATTATCATATTTCTTTAGCCAAGACCCTAAGAATATTTTCTAAATAACCATTGTGAAATAAATTGGGATGAGTCATATCAGCAAAACAATAAATTCTAATCAATAGATCAAATTTTTAATTTAATTTTTCATTTTCATTTTATTAATTATTTTATAGAGCCACAAATGCAGTGTCATTTGAGTACACACATAATACATGCTATTAAAAACTGCAGAGAAAAGTTTTACATCCCACAGCTACCGTGACATAAGTGAAGCAATGTGAAAACGGAACAGCAAATTAAGTGGCACAATGCGGTTTTGTTACACTATTTGAACATCAGTTGTGCCATGTGCTGGACACAAAAGTTCTGTATTAAGACAGTCAGTGTAAGATGTAGAGAATGAACTTGAGGACACGGGGAGGGGGAAGGGGAAGCTGGGTTGAAGAAAGAGAGTGGCATGGACATATATACACTACCAAATGTAAAATAGCTAGTAGGAAGCAGCTGCATAGCACAGGGAGATCAGCTCGGTGTTTTGTGACCACCTAGAGGGGTGGGATAAGGGAGGGAGGGAGGGAGACGCAAGAGGGAGGGGATATGGGGATATATGTATATGTATAGCTGATTCACTTTGTTATAAAGCAGAAACTTAACACACCATTGTAAAGAAATTATACTCCAATAAAGATGTTTTAAAAAATGAGCGTATCATGAAAAGTTTTCATCTCAATAAGGAGTTTTTTGTAATGTGCTGGGCCAATACACTTTCTGATTTTTTTAAATACCAGATTCCTTTGAGTTATAAAAATAAATAATTTCATCTATATTTTAGGTGAAAGACAATACCTTTAATAGAGAAGAAAAACTATTTAGATCTTTAGAAAAAACTGTGAGGCACTGTGTGAAGAACATTTCATTCTGTCTTCAACACGTACAGGTGGGTAAGACACAACTGTTTTCAATGTTTCCACAGAAAGGTCTTGATGTCTCTGGTTATTGTGAAGAGTAAATGTGACTGTTCATCATTTATATGATGACGCTTATTGTATCAAATTTGGGAGGCTGCAAGCTGCTGGTGAAGGAATCCAATCTAAAGACTTGGGTTTTGCTCTTTGTTCCCTTACCTCTTCCATCCTTCCCCCAATCCAAATTGCCATATGGTGGGACATTTGTTCATATGATTGCCACATAGGGCTGGACCATCAGCATGTTTTCTCTATAAAAGAGATGAGTTAATTAACACAAAATGGCAGACAAGGCAGAAATGTGATTTGTTTGATTATACTAACATATATTTTTCCAGTTCCTGAAACACATATTTGCAAATTTAAGAGTAACACTGAAGGAAAAAAGAAAATCAACAGGAGACATAACATAAAATTAGAGGAGTTAAAAAGTTAAAAGTGCATAATATAAATGCTGTAAAACCCGCAAAAACCTGCATGTGCATCTTAAATTTAGCTGTAGGCTACCTAGCAGCCAACCCAAAAAGGGGTATATGATCACACAATTCTAAGACAAACAAAACACCTCTATTTATTTTATAACCAGTGTTTTGTAATGCCCCCTTTACAGTTCTGAATGAAATTCATAGATAATTTAACCTTAGGTAGGTAGCTATACATAAAAGAAAATCAATATCAAGGAAAACATGTTCTAACAAAATATTATGAACACAGTATTCAAATATCTCCACACAATCAGAGTAGAAGACAAAAACACCTCCACAAATTTCCAGTCCCCTAGGTTTTCCTGCCCTTGTTGAGAATCACTGACTTAGACAAACCAGCTGGAGTACAGTATAATTATATTCAGTAGAAAGACCAGGAGTTTCTTCTGATGGATCTCATAAAGGGGACATAGTGTCCTTAACAACATCCTGACAATGGTCATGACTATGAGACATAGAAAGTTAGTAGAATTACATGTAAGTTACTTAATAAATTGTTCCTTTCTATTTTCCAGTTTTTCTCTTGGATGTCTGTTTTGGAAGATGTTTGCATTCTTTGATAGACTATCACACCAACAGAAGATTAAGTTGACAGGCATAGTGATTTGGAGACAAGGTTCTATGTCACATAACCAACAAGCCACATTCTTTTCTTATTCATTAACTGATGCAAAGCCTGATTTTGAAGTCAGTTTTGCTAATCTCTTCCTAAAGCACTGCCTTCTGTGAAATGAAAACAAAAACATAGGTATAACATCCAGAGGGCAGTGAGAACCCTGTCCTTGATATACTTTTCAAGGAGTCAGTGCCTCTTGGGAATATCTACAGAAAAGTCTTCCATTTCCACTAATTGATTCAGAAAAAGTATGAGCATGTTCTCTTAAGGAGAAGATTAAATTCACTAAGGAAAACTAAAGACATAAAACAAAGAAGAGTGATTTTTAAAATAAGAGATCTGTAAGAATTGAATGATGAAGAATGGCCAAAGAGGGAATTTAAGATGGACTTCACTTAATAAAAGAGGGTGTCAAGGGACAGGACAGGGATAAAGATGCAGATGTAGAGAATAGACTTGAGGACACGGGGAGGGGGAAGGGTAAGCTGGGACGAAGTTAAAGGGTATCATTGACATATATGCACTACCAAATGTAAAGTAGATAGCAAGTGGGAAGCAGCTGCATCGCACAGGGAGATCAGCTCTGTGTTTTGTGACCACGTAGAGGGGTGGGATAGGGAGGGTGGGAAGGAGACGCAAGAGGGAGGGGATATGGGGATATATGTATACATATAGCTGATTCATTTTGTTATACAGCAGAAAATAACACACCGTTGTAAAGCAATTATACTCCAATAAAGATGTTAAAAAAAAAAAAAAGAGGGTGTCATACCTACGGAGCAGCATGAGAAAGTGACAGGGGAGAAAAGTAAGGAAATAGATTGTTATAGGTAACCTGATTGTACAAAGTGTTCATAAAATGTTTTCCTTCCTTTTTTTCTTTTTCTCTCAGTGATAATAGTTATGTTGATGAAGTGCACTTTGGGGATACATTTAATTGTACTGACTTCAGAACTTTGCCCTTTTGGTAACTTTGTTCTTGGGTTTCAGGATGCCATGCCTTTAGCTCTGCAGAGTGTAATGGAGCTCCAAGAGATTTCACACAACAAAGATGAGGACAAGAGGGGCTATTCAGAGGCTCCAAGTAATGCCCCAAATCCCTCTGATGACTTTGTAAGTTATTTATACCCGCAGATGAATGCAAATGAAATAGTAGGGTTAAGAGAAAAGCTGCTTTTCATTTACTTTTTTGGAGTTAAAAATAAAACATGCACTAAAGCAAATACTAATGTTAAAATTAGTAGATTTAAACAGGAGATTTTTTAATCACTAAATATTTTGAAGTGGATTAATGAGGCTTTTACTATAATCAAAATTTAAGAGGGCTCCAGACTGTGTTTCTAGGGTAGTCAGTGTCTGTGTAGCTTTTAAAATCAATATTTAGTTTAAGTCTGCATATGGTGTATCAGGGATTTATTAAGTTAGAAAGATGTGAATTTCTTAGAGGAGTCTCTGGAAACGCCTAGAGTTTTTACATGAGGAGCAAAGATACTTTCTGAGGATGTGACTTTTATTAACATATTATTCACTGGAAAGTAAGGCCTTCCTCTTCAGAAAGTGCTTTATTTGAGGCATATATTATATCTTCTGTTCTGTGGTAAAATATTTGTTTTCTAAGAGTTCTGCAAAATATACAGAATCATAAAACATAGATTGGGAATCATTAAAAACATGCTTGAGCCAAGAAAGTATTTGGGTGGCAAACCAGTCTGAGTAATACTAATTTAAATTTAGTATCTTGTGTTCCATAGGTATTATTATTTCATAGTAGTATTTCAAGGATTATATAAAAGATATAATAGACTCCATCATCTTGAAGATTCTTAAAACTGGCATTTTTGTAATGGTATTATTGGCATTTGGGGTCAGACAAATCTTCATTGAGTGACCCTTGTGTTGGAGGATGTTTAGCTTTCCTACCAGGCTCTAAATCCCAGTAATGTCCCCCATCTCATATTTCCAAATCCTGGGAAGGGATACTGCGACAGTGCCCACTCCAGTAGAAAAATACCCAGAAGCATCTAGCTTTCCTGGCACTGGGGAATGGAAAGTCACGACTACATCTGAACTAACTTGGTAGATTAGATGGATGAGAGGGAGGAAGGGAGAGAGAGAGAGAGGGAGAGAGAGAGAAAGGAGAAAGTCCGTTTTTACAACATGTTAAATAGAAGAAGTGTGCCTAGTTCTTTATATGTTTTCTGGGCTTAATTACACTAAGCACATTTTAGAAAAGTCCTTAAGCGTTTGCTCTCTAGCTTAATTCTGACATTAGTTAAGGTAATAGCTATTTATTGAACACCATGAAGAGCATGGTATATAACTTCTCCTTCATCAAGCATGCCCCAGAAATTGACAGAATGAAAAAGAAGGTGTCCTTTCCTACCTTGCATAAAACCACAGGACGATAAACTATGCTAAATTAAAATAATTATCAGAAAGCTCAATATAAAAGTACTTTTTTATGGTAAGGTATATTGAACTCTTTTTTTTTTTTTTTTTTGCGGTACGCGGCCCTCTCACTGTTGTAGCCTCTCCCGTTGCGGAGCACAGGCTCCGGACACACAGGCTCAGCGGCCATGGCTCATGGGCCCAGCCGCTCCACGGCATGTGGGATCTTCCCGGACCGGGACACGAACCCGTGTTCCCTGCATTGGCAGGCGGACTCTCAACCACTGCGCCACCAGGGAAGCCCCTGAACTGTTTTTAAAAATCAAATATTAAGAGCTCCAATCTATCTAAAGGCAGAGCAATTGTTTTTATCTAATCATGAGAGGTACCTATCTACACATTTTGTATAGCACAGAATATTAGAATAAAATCTGATTCTTATTCGTTCCAACCATAATTCCCAGGTACAGATGAACTGGTTCATGTCTGTGGGTCATAGGACTTATATATTGTAATTATATTGTAATTTTGTAATTAGATTACCTGTGGAATTCAGGTATGTACCAAACACAGTAATTTATCCCAGAACAGAAAACAGATTCTTTGCTTAGTTGAAGGACTCATTAAATAGTCTGCAGGTATATAATGATTATTTTATAAGCTAGACATCAAATTTAATCTGTGTTGGCTATTGCTGGTGCCAGTAAGAGATTGGTCTCCCTCCTCTTCTAGATTTCCCATGAGTTCAGACAAAGTTACTAGAGGTCACTTAATTAATACAAGCTGCTGCTCAGATGCTGATTCCCTAGAACATCTTTCAGGGTACAAAAGAGAAAACTACTTCCAAATTGGCATAACATAATCATGACACTCAAGCATATATGATAAATTTGGGCAGCCAGCAAACATAGGATACTAGTGTACTTCAGAATAGAGGGGAGGAAAGAGAAATAGAAGAAATTAAATCTAGGGTGCTCAGTTGCTGGCATGGAGTTAGGCATTAATACAATGTTCATTTTCAATGACTCAGACCTAAAAATATAACAATTTAGGACACAGAATCAGCATCAGCTTAATCCTTCAAAGTATTTAAAGAGGAAGCAATAACTCTCTGGTCATTTCTATAACAGGAACAAAATACCTGTAATAAGGGGTACTATCCGTATAGGGGATAGGATTCCACTACCAAAATCAGCCACCAGGGTAGCCAGGGAATTGGGGTAGATGTGGGAGGAATGAGACACAGTCTCTCCTAAGGCCAATTGTCTTCCTTTTATTACTAGCAAAGGAAGGGAATGATATGTGAATAACTTATGCAGTCTTGGTAGTCAAAGGTGGAGATTACCCCCTAGCCCATGTTCTGGAGAAGCTCCAGTTGGCTCTGGGATTAGAAAGAAGGGGAAGGGGAAAGTGTTGAGGGAGGTGACCTCACTGACAAAACCAATGGCTGTAGAGAGAAGGGTGGAGCATAGTTTGGGTGTGCAGGTTTCAACTTTTGTATTCTTCTTCCTGTTCACTCTTCAGGTTCAACATTAGAGTCTAGAGTTGCTGTTTTAAGTCCTTGAACAGGTTTAGCTAGACAAAAAAAATGATTCCATGCTTTTTCAACTTGTCTAGATACTTTTCTGCCTTCCTTTGTGTTCCTGCAGGGAGGAAGTAAGCTTATTGATAACAACTCCAGACGTGGTATTGGGTGTTCCTCCTTCTGTGATGGGATTGTTTTGCTCTTTTGGCAGGCAGCTCATTTACAGAAGCTTGTCCTGACGCCCCTGTCAGCCCTGTTATCCCTATTCCCAGGGCCCCAGAAGCTAATCCAGAAACGCTATGACAAACTGCTGGACTACAACAGCTACCTGCAGCGGGTGGCGGCGGATGAGTCAGACTTGGCCAAAAGGGAATATGAGGCCCTCAATGCCCAGCTTGTGGAAGAGCTCCAGGTGTTCAACCGGGCCGCACGGAAGATTCTGTTGAACTGCCTGTGCAGTTTCATCACCCTCCTCAGGGACCTGATGCTCATGGTCCAGAGGGTTTATTCCACGGTGGTGCCGGTAAGCACAGCACCAGTACTTGGCTACCTTGGCCTACGGAATCTGTCAGAAAGCACAGCATGCACAGCAGCCTGCTCATAGCACACCTGAGTGTAGTGTATGTGTGTGGCTTCTATTTTAGCTGAAGCCAGTCAGAGGGTGTTCTGCTCCTTATCCCTCTTCTGCACAGGAAGGTAAAAATTTTCCTAGTGCTGGTTTGCTGTGACTTATACCCTTGGAGCTCTTTTTGGAAATTCCTTTTCAAGCACCAAACATCTTTCAACTTTGCTCCCCTCATTGATGGAACCAATGTAGCTCCATCTTCCTGATGCTATTTTGAAGCTTATCAACTCATATTTTGTATTCTCTTCCTATTCAACCATTTTTAAATGTTAACCATGACTGAGACATGGATCCAAAAATAAGGCCATCTCAGCGTAATGACAGAAATAGGATATCAGTCAAACCAGTCTTTGTTTTGCTTTTGTTTTCCTCCAAAGAAGAGAAGCCTGATTTGTGTATGGGAAAAAAAAATATATATATATATATATGTATAAATATATGTATATATCTTAGCTTTCCATTAGGATATGATTTTAGAACTATTTTCTTTTTTTTTAAGATTATTTATTTATTTATTTATTGGCTACCTTGGGTCTTAGTTGCAGCACACAGGATCTGCGGTGAGGCATGCAGGATCTTTTGCTGCAGCGTGCGGGCTCTTTGTTGTGGTGCGCGAGCTTCTCTCTAGCTGTGGCATGCATGTTTTCTCTTCTGTAGTTGTGGCACGTGGGCTCTGTAGTTTGCAGCACGTGGGCTCTCTCGCTGAAGCACACAGAGCTCAGTAGTTGTGGCGCGTGGGCTTAGTTGCCCTGCGGCATGTGGGATCTTAGTTCCCTGACCAGGGATTGAACCCGCATCCCCTGCATTGTAAGGCGGATTCTTTACACTGGACCACCAGGGAAGTCCTTATAATTTTTTTCTGAAGAGGAAAAAAGATATTTACAACCTAATATCAATTTTTTAAAAATCAGCTTCGTTTCAAGTGTATTACTTATCATTCAGCTCGTGTGATATTTAATGGACAACATTTGGAGGAAAATTAATTGTCCCTACTTTACTTTTTATTGTATATTTAATTAACTTTTATCCTCTGAATTAAATTAAGTTGAATAAAGAGGTGCTACATTTACTTGGCTCAAAAGGAAGAACTATATAAAAATAAGTAAGCAGTCCCATACTCATTCTGTGTCCAAACCACTCCAACTCCTGCTCTCACCCCCACTGATATTAGTTCATTTTTATATACTTAGAGTTTCTTTGTGCCATTAAAAGTAGATGCAAATATATATTTTTATTTCCTACACAAACTAGCAAACTATAGTACATTCTGCAACTTGCTTTTAACATCCATGTCAGTACATAGAGAGCTTCCTCATTTCTTTTACAGCTATATATTAGTCCACTACATAGTTGTACAATAGTGTGTAATCAGCCTCCTATTTTTTTGGTAACAACTTTGTTGAGATATAATTCACATACTGTACACTCCACCCATTTAAAATGTACAACTCAATGGTTATTCATAAGAGTTGTGAAACCCATCACCACAATCAATTTTTAGAATATTGTCATCACCCCCAAAAGAAACTCTGTACCATTAGCAGTGACTCCACATTTCCCCCTAACCTCCCTAGTCCCAGACAACCACCAATCTACTTTCTGTCTCTACATATATGCTTATTCTGGACATGTGGCATAAATAGAATTATACAACATGTGGTTCTTTGTGTCTTCTTTCACTTAGCATAATGTTTTCAAGTTCCATCCATGTTGCACTGTGTTTCAGAACTTAATTCCTTTTATTGCCAAGTAATATTACATTGTATGGGTATGTCACATTTTATTTGTCCATTCATCAGTTGATGAACATTTAGGTTATTTCCACTTTCTGGCTATTATGAACAATGCTGCTATGAACATTCAAGTTCTTAGTAGATGTATGTTTCCATTTCTCTTGGGTATATACCTAGGAGTGGAATTGCTGGATCATATGGTAACTCTATGTTAACCTTTTGAATAACTGCCAGTCTGTTTTTCAAAGTGGCTGCACTATTTTACATTCTCAACAGCAATGATTGAGGGTTCCAATTTCCTCACATCTGTCTTTTTTTATTATGGCTATCTTAGTGGGTATGAGTGATATCTCATGTGGTTTTGATTTGCATTTCTCTTATCAGTCCCCTATTTTTAAACTTTTAAAGTTGATGTGTAACTTAAAAGATTATATACAGTAAAATAAAAGAAGGAGCCTTAAAACACCCAGTCTTCAAAGGGACAAGGGGAAGGAGTAGCTATAGGAATGTGTAGAGAGAGCTAAGTGGAAAGGTTTACCTGACAGGATCTGTGACTATCAGTCAACACTACAGAAAGCAATAAATACTAAAGAAATTTATTGGGAAATAAATTTCCTTATCTCACTTTCCTCCCTTATTCTGATTTCCTATGGGTGCTTCTCATTGCAAGAACCCATCTGAAAACCAGAGTGCAAGGAAGCTGTTGATACACTCTATACTGGTCAGCCTTTCAGAGCACAGAGCAGGATGGAAATGGAAAAAGAATAAATTTGAAAAAACAAACAAAAGATATTCAGCACACAAAGTTAATGCTGATTAGAGTTCAGCAATACCACACTATGATTACTTTTGCTTTTACGTATAGATTTTCTGTTTTTCTTAAAGTTAATAATTGTGTTTGTCTTTTATCAGCTTAATTTTCATTTGCCTAACTTTATCTGCCAATTTGACTGGATCACTTCTTAAGACATTCAGATGTGTGATATATTCTATTAATTGTGTCTTCTTGCAGAAATCTCTCAGAGAACTGGTTATCCTTTTTATCTCATAATTAACTGTAATCCTGGGATTACACTTCATCATCATTCTGGGGAATCCCTTTACCTCTCTTCTGTGTGGGATCTCACATTTCCTTATCCCATGTTGACCTTCTTTCTTGCTTTCTGCCTTTATTTGGGGGAGCAAATTTTTGAGTAGTTTCTTAAGAAAGGAAAATTGGGAGGTTAATATTTTGACACCTCAAATATCAGAAAATGTCTTTATACTATCATCATATTTAATTGATAGTTTGGCTGGGTGTAAAATTTTAAGTTGTTCTTCCTGAATTTGAAAGCATTCCATTGTTCCATTGTCTTCTAGCTTCCACTGTTTCTGTTGAGAACTCTGGAGCATTTTGGTTCTTGATTCTTTGTATGCACTTTCCCCACCCTATCCCATTCTAAAAGCTTATGGAATTTTCTTATTGTCTTCATCAGTCTGAAATTTAATGATGATGAACCTTGGTATGTCAGATGCCTTGTGGGATCCTTTCAACCTGAAAATTTATGTCTTCCACTTCTAGAAACTTTGAACGTTTCATTGATGATTGTTCTCTCTTCCCTTTCTCTTTTCTCTCTTTCTGAAATTCCTGGGTTGTTCCTCTAATCTTGTATCTTTTTCCACTTATTTTCTATCTCTTTATTGCTTTGCTCTACTTCCTAAGAAAACTTCCTACTTAATCTTCAAACCCATCTTTTGATTTATTCTTATTTCTGTTCCCATGATTTTAATTTTTGAAAATTCTTTTTGGCTTTCTTAAGATGAAAACAGGTTGCCTTTATTTTTATAAGACTCTTTCTTTCTTGTTATAGTTATGACTTAGATGTCTGATATACTTGATCATTCACCACTGATAAAGAGTTGAGGACTAATTGGCAGCATTGAGCACCTAGATAGGCATTGAAAACCCTAAACATCCACTACTGTGTAGAGCAATTTGACTGCAATTTCATTTGGGAACTCTTAATGATAGCACCATTAGGTCTTTCCTCTTAGGCTGGTCAGAGTCTCCAGAGATGTCCCTTCAAGTTTTCTGCCTAAAGGGTAATGGTCAACTGCTAGGTCTGGTTGGCAGGGTCTCTGGGTCCAGTCTATATCCACTCACTTAATTACCCTCTTTCTAACATGGGTCCCCCACCATTATTTGTGTCTCATGCCCCCAGTCTAGATACTCTCTGTTTTACCATTTGCAGAAAAGAAAACTTCATCTTCTGCTAAGGTAGGGAAGAAGCAATCGCCAAGATTCACTGAAATGGAGAAAGAATCTGGGGATACAACTGCTTCAAATCAATTCCAGTTGTCTATATCTGCATAACAAATTACACCAAACATGGTGGTACGAAACAACCAATAGTCATTTCTTACTATTGTTTCTCATAGTTCTGGGGTTCACTGGGATCAGGTAATCATTCTCAGTGTCTCAGTCAGATAATAGCTGGGGCTGAAGTGGTCACAAAGACTTTCTCAGGCCTCTAAGATTGGTGGTGGGAAGATGACAGAAGACTCAAACAGCTGGGGACTGGAATAGCTGGGGCCCCACAGACAACCATCCGTCCCACCATCACCCCCACCACTCCCCGCTCCATCTTTCAACATGTTCTTCTGATATGGTGGACACAGTGCAGCTGGACTTCTTCCATAGCAACTAAAGTCTCCCTAAGGTGAGTGTCCCAAGAGAAACCAGCAGAAACTGCATGATCTTTTTTAGCCTAATCTTGAAAGTCAAACAGCATCACTTCCTTTATTCTATTTATTTCAATATTCTATTCATTGAGGCAATCATAAAGTCCCACCCAATTTTGAGGGAAGGGGACATTGACTCCACCTCTTGATGGGAAACATATCAAAGAATTTGCTTATTTGTTTTAACCACCACAGGATCTTAACCAATGTTTCTTGTTTTAGCCTTTTTCTCCTTCCTACTGTACCACCCCACCACATTGGAGGAGACTACTACCATCAATTACTGAGTCTTTCTTCCCAAAATTTTATTGCTATTGTAATTTTTTCTCTTCTGTTTCCTTTTATTTAGGCTTGAACTTAAAAAAAAATCCTTGTCATTTTTTTTTAAATGCTTGGTTTTTTATTTATTTGTTTGTTTATTTATTTATTTTTTTGGCTGTGTTGGGTCTTCATTTCTGCGCGAGGGCTTTCTCTAGTTGTGGCAAGCGGGGGTCACTCTTCATCGCAATGCACAGGCCTCTCACTATCGCGGCCTCTCTTGTTGCGGAGCACAGGCTCCAGACGTGCAGGCTCAGTAGTTGTGGCTCATAGGCCTAGTTGCTCTGCGGCACGTGGGATCCTCCCAGACCAGGGCTCGAACCCGTGTCCCCTGCATTAGCAGGCAGATTCTCAACCACTGCGCCACCAGGGAAGCCCCCTTGTCATTTTTGTGGGTTTCTGGAGACAACAAATTAGATGGTTTTGATATAGGAGTTTTAATGTTGCCCTAATTTTTTGCTGTGGAATATGGTATAATTTTTTACTGTTCATCACAGATCTACTAAATTCAATACCTAATATGGTTAAGTATTCATCTGGGAACGTCTTATTTCTACCTACAGGTACCACTGTTGGCTTCAAGCATCTCTGAAATTCAGAATCGAGTACTAGAAGAGGTTCAAAATCTGAATTTTGTGAAGGATAACAGTGCTACATTTATTGAGAGGAAACTTAGTTTTGAAAAGAAGAAGACTGTGCAAATTCTGGTGAGTTTGGTAGCATTCAGTAACAATGATGACTATCACTTTTTTGCCTTGATCAAATCATAATATATTATTTTCCATATCACTTATGTCATTCTAATAGCCTATAGTTTACCTACTTATTATATGTAGAATTTCTTGTCTATTTCTAGCCTCTATACTATGAAATCCATAAGGTCATAGATTTTTTACCTGTTTTGTACATGATGTGTACAAAACAAGTGCCTAAATGGTGCTTGACACAAGGTAGGCACTCTATAAATATCTGTTGGATGAGTGAACAGAATTTTATAGAGCAAAATCATTACAGTTCGAACCTTTCATTTTTCTCGATAAGGAATCCCAGTTTGCAGAGATGAAGTGGCTTTCTCAAAGTCACTTAGTGGCAGAGCTGGGACAGGGACCAGGCCTCTTGACTCCTGCCTAATTTACTGATATTATTTCCCAGAAAAATACATGCACATGTACAATTTACTTAATTAAATATTATTTATCAAGTGCTTAATACACAAGTGATTGCCTACAGCATGGCAAAGAATTAAAAAATTGTTCAACATCGAAGAAGGATTAGAACCTCTGCCTTCGTATTCTCAGCTGAATTTTCTTTTTTCTCTACAACACTGCCCTCATGTGCTAACTAGAGAATCTTTCCCTGCATAACTCAGCTAAATACGTTCACATAATAACCTGATCTCTGCCTCAACATTGAAATAATCCTTAATCAATGTATGGCTTCAACATTTAAAAAATCTCCAGAGAAGAAATATCTACCAATATTTATCTGTGAGGATTTTATTATACATCTATCTGAACAAAAATCTCTCCTTACTTCTCCCAGACGGAAGTGCCACGTCAGAATGACACTCACCGCTGCAAACTTCTATCCACGTACAGTACAGAGGAACTCTACCAAGCTAAGCGCAAGTGCAATGCTACACAAGAATATGACATCAATCTTCTGGAAGGGGAGTTGGTGGCTGTGATGGAACAGAAGGATCCGTTGGGGAGTACCAGCAGGTGGCTTGTTGACACAGGAAGTAAGTTTTCTGCATAAGAAGCAAAGAACTTCCACCTCTCTTCTAGTTGAGATTTTCCCAGGGGGCCTCTGTGTCCTTCTCTAAATGCAACTGTTTGGAAAGAGTTATAAATAACCATGTTTCTTCTTTCTATTTCCTATCCAGTTATAAAAGGATATGTGTATTCCTCCTTTCTAAAACCCTACAATCCAGCAAAAGTGCAGAAGGTGGACGCCGAGAACAGATTCTGTGATGATGATTTTGATAACATCAGCCTCTTTGTTTCTTCACGACCAGCCAGTGACAGTGTCACAGGCACCCCAGAAGGTAGCATAAGTGATAGCAGCTCATCTCTTAGTGGAACATGTGGGAAGTCTGAAACAAACGGTACTGATGTTGACAGTTTTCAAGAGGTAGATGAACAGGTAAGAATTTGAACCTGATGTAAAGACGCTTGGCTGTTGGAATCATGAAAGATGTTCTATCTTACTGTGAGACTTGGTGGAAGTGTCAGCTTCCTCTGTAGCACTTCTCTCTAGCATTTCCTCTCTGTGCACCTTTTTGCAAGGAATTTAATTCTCTGAGCCTGTTTCCTCAAATGAAGAAAAGAGGACAGTAATTCCTACTTTGCAGAGTTGATGTGTGGATATTAGAGATATTAGATATTAGAGATATTAGAGATAATTTTATATGTAAAGTATCCAGCACAGAGTAGGCACTGAATAAATAGTAGCTGTTACTACTTAGAGTGAAGTGAGGATGGTCTCTTTATACTTCCCCCATGAGAGGAAAACAGCTCAATACTGAACAGATCACCGCCATCAGTAGCATGTGGAAAATTGACCATAGTTCCTCTGAGAGCAGTATCTTCATTGCGCTATCTATGAATCAGTCATTTATAATCTCTTGCATAATGACATATACTATTGATATATACTGAAACTTTTAAAAGCTACTTTTCTCTCACTTAACCAGTGCAAAGGCTATTGGCATAACCCTTTCCCAAAATGGTAAGTTAACTATAATATAAGGTTCCTTTTTGCTACCTCAGAAATGTTAATCCCCAAGTGGTGACCAACTAACTGGTTCCTTTTTTAAACTTGTTTTTTTTTTCTTTAGTGGACTTTTTTTTGGTCTGTATTGGGTCTTCGTTGCTGCGCGTGGGCTTTCTCTAGTTGTGGCGAGCAGGGGCTACTCTTCGTTGTGGTGTGCAGGCTTCTTATTGCGGGGGCTTGTTGCAGAGCACAGGCTCTAGGTGCACGGGCTTCAGTAGTTATGGCACATGGACTCAGTAGTTGTGGCTCACGGGCTCTAGAGCACAGGCTCAGTAGTTGTGCTGCATGGGCTTGTGGGATCTTCCAGGTCCCCTGCATTGGCAGGCGGATTCTTAACCACTGCGCCACCAGCGAAACCCCTAGTGGCTTTTTATTAATTAATTTTAACTTCTTTTTAAAAAATAAGGTTAATACATGTTCTTTGTGGAAAGTTAAAATAGTAGAAGGATATACGTAAATTAATAGTAAAGGTCTTTATTCTCTCCTCAGTCCTACTTTTCAGAGACAACATGCAGGTATATCTTTTCAGATATTGTATTTACATGAGTGAATTTATACTTAGATGAGTGGGAACATATACGTGGTACATAATTTTTTTCAGTTAACAATATATCTTAGATAAAACAGTACCTAAATATCTACCTTCTTCCTTAAAAATTCTGCCTAGTATTTCATTATCTGGATACATCATAATTTATGTAACTATTACCATAATAATAAACATTCAGAATATTTTGGGGGTTTTAAAATTTCAAACAATATTTCAGGCCAGATCCTTGTTCATCTATTTTTATACTTATATATGAGTATATCTGTAGTGCAAGTTCCTGAAAATATTGGAGTGTCAAAGGATATATAGTCTTGATATACATTGTCATACTGCTCTTCAAAAATATTTTTATTCAACTTCTTTCAACAATACATTGATTGCTGTCCAATTCATGACTGATACATTAAAAATAGTTTTATTAAGTTCTTATTTACATACCATACAATTTATGCAATTTAAATATACAATTCACTGACTTTTAGTATATTAACTGGGTTTTGCAACCATTACCTGAATCCAACTTTAGAACATTTCCTTCACCCTAAAAGATCCTTTGAACCCATTTTCAGCTCCTCCCCTTTCTTACTTTTAGCCCCAAGAAATCTTTAATCACTTTTTTCCTCCATAGATTTGCCTTCTTTGTATTTTTTGTATTAATGGAATCATACAGTATGTGGTGTTTTACAGCCAACTTCCTTCACTTAGCATGTTTTTTGAGATTCATCAGTGTTGTAGTATGTATATGTATTTTGTTGCTTTTCATTGCCTAACGGTATTTTACTCTATGAATATAGCATATTTTGTTTATCCATTCACCAACTGATGGACATCTGGGGTAATTTCTATTATGAATAATGCTGCTATGAACATTTGTGTGCAAGTCTTTGTGTGAATTTCATTTTCTTGAGTAGATCCCTAGGAGTGGAATTGCTATTGGTAAGATTAAGTTTTTAAAAAACTGCTAAGCTGTTTTTCAAAGTGACTGCCCCGTTGTATATACCCAACAGCAATGTATGAGGATTGTGAATTGCAGTTTCTCCACATCCTTGCCTTATTGTCTGTCTTTTTTTTTATCACAGCCATCTTAATGGAAGTGAAGTTGTGTCTCATTGTAGTTTTGATTTACATTTCCCTAATGACTAATGCTATTGAGTATCTTTCATGTTCTTATTGGCCATTCCTGCATCTTCTTTGCTGAAAGGTCTTTTCAAATATTTGCCCATTTTAAAAATTGGGCCATTTCCCTTCTTATTATACAGTTTTAAGAATTCTTTATATACTCTGCATAGAGTTCTTTATCAGATATATAATTTGCAAATACTTTCTCCCAGTCACTACTGATTCTAAACTCATTTATACATTACTATGTGTTCTTACCACTTTTCTGTCTTGAAGTTTCAAAAACCCTGTTTTTCTATTACTCATTCACTCTCTTAGTTTATTCAGAGTTTCTATAAGACAATATAATGTTATAATACAAACCAATAAAAGAATTTTTATCAGTGAAATCTATATACTTGATTAAATGCTCTGGCTGACTTTTAATAACTTCTAAGTTACTAAGATAACCTTCTAAGTTATCTTAATAACCTAAGACAGACACTGGAGGCCCAAATTTGTGAAGGTGACCTAAAGCTGGCTTGATGTTGAGTTCTAGTTTTTACTTGGCTTTACGGGGACTATTAGATTAAGCACCTCACTTAGGCTCTTTCAGCATGAACTGTGTAGTCTAAAACTGCATCTAGTGCCTACTAGCTGCTACTGCAGAGTAATTGTCTTTGAGTAAACCTATTAATATGTATCATGAGAATTAGATCCATTAGAAGTTTCCATTGCTGAGAGGAAAAAACATGAGATAATTTTCTTTTGTCCAAAACAGAAAGTATATTAATGATATCTCTCCATAAAGTGCTATTTGTTTTCTTTCTCCTCTGAGTTTCGAACCAATTCAAAACAGACCCTGGTGTCAGGGATTTAAATCTAAACATCATTACAAATATAGCTGGATTAGAAAATGCAGCTTGGATCTGCGGCCACATAGGATCCCCTATACCTTTGCTTTGAGTTGAAATAACCGAACCCAAATTGCAGGTCTCTTCTGATCAAATAATAATGGCATGATCTGTATTAGTTTTCTATGCTGCATAACAAATTGTCACAAATTAAGTAGCTTAAAAAAACATAAATTTATTATCTCACCGTTTCCACGGTCAGAAGTACAGGCAACAGCTTAGCTGGGTGCTCTGCTTGGAATCTCAGAGAACTGAAATCTAGACGTTTGCTTGGCCGTGTCTCTTTCTGAAAATCAGGGTTGTCTTCCAAGCTCATGGTTGTGGGCAAAACTTAGTTCTTTTTTCCAGTAGGAACAAGGTCTCCATTTTCTTGCTGGCTATCAACCAAGGACCATTGTCAACACCCAGAGGCTGTGCTCAGATCCTTGCCACATGGCTGTCCCTATAGGCAGTTCACGACATGGCTCTTGGCTTGCTCAAGGCCAGCAGGAGAGCATCTCTCTGATTTCAAATCTTTCCCTTCAGAGGTGACTGGACTCTCTTTTAAAGGACTCACCTGATTATGTCAGGCCCACTCAGGATAATGTTCATCTAACTCAAAGTCAACTTATTAGGGACCTTATTAGGCACCCCTGTAAGATCCCTTTACCTTTACCATGTAATGTAACCTAATCACAGGAGTGAAATCCCATCATATTCACAAAGGGGATTATACAGAACAAGTTCAGCAGGAGGTAGTAATCTTGGGGTCCACCTTAGAATGCTGCCTACCACAGTATGTAAGATGCCTTGTTTGGCAAGCAGGATGTTGGACTAATGTGATCATCTTTGGTACTTCTCGAAGAGGACCAAGTTTAATAATGGCTAAAACCAAGTTTTAGAGGGAAGTAATGGGTGAGAATCAGTACTCTTTTCTTTTTTCACATAAATAATACTGAGAACATAATTTTTGACATCAAAAAAGTTGTTTTGCACTAATTCTAGATTCATTGTCCGGTCCCCCCTCTTGACATTTTTCAACTGCTTATGATGATAATGCTATATGTCTAGTGTGTCATTATTTTTAAAGTGCTTCAAAAGTCAGCAGGCTGTAACATATTTAAGTAGTCATTAATGATGCTTTAGAGAGCTATTTATTGACATGAAAAGATTTTAAAATATATTTTGAAGTGAAAAAGCAGGTTGCAAAAATTACATATACAATAATTACATGTTTATTACCACTTTAGGTAGGTAGGTAGATAGAAAGAAAAGAGGAAGAAGAAAAGGAAGAAAGGATAAAAGAAAAACACGGTATTAATAAAAATTAGTAAATTTCTTCGTGTTTACCTTTATTTAAAATTGTTTTTTACAAAAATTACTTGTGTAATAACAATTCATAATTGTTAAAGATCAAGAAAGCTTGCTTCTGGTGGGTAAAAGAGAAGAAAGAGCATTTTTCATGCAATATAACTATCTTGGCTTCCTGAGCTAATATGATATAATACTGTAAATGCTGGTTTTGTAGCTTTTTAGTTTTGGAAAGAAAGATTAAAATACACTATGATTTTTGTTGTTGCTAATTGGAGAACTGGGATGAAATCAATAAAATGAAATTCAGTGAAGATAGGTAATGTGGCTCACTAAGGGAGAATAATTAAATGCACAAATATAGCATAAGGAAATGCTGAACTGGCAATGGCACCACAAGGAAAGAGCTGGTGGTTATGAACAGTAGGTAATAAATTGGGTATGAGTCAATAATACAGTAATAAAGAGTGTTATTTAAAAAGAGTAAATGCTGTGGAGAACTGGGTTGTAGTCATAAAATATTGTCCATAAAATGCGCCAGAGCTTTACAGATTGCAAAGAAGCAACTAATAAAATATATTTTCATAAATGCCAAGGGAAAAAAAGGATTAGATGATTATGTCTTAAATTGACAAAATTTTAATGTGTCTGGACCAAAACATAATAACATTGAGAGTCCAACAGCCTAGAACAATTAAAAAAATTTTTTTTAAAGAGAGAAAACCTTTAGCTCTTAAATCCATAACAGATTGAAAACTTCTAGCCTGTAGTCTAACGTGATCGACTATCATCTCTTGAAAAGCAGACTTACTTCCATTTTGAGTATCTATCTTAAGTGGAAGCACAAACATATATAAAAACCGAAAAATGCTCATCCTAAATTAATTTTGGACTATGATCATCTAAAGTATTGAAAGTATATAATTTTGTACTTTAAGTTTACAATTTTATGAGAATCTATATTGAGCGTTTAAAATATAAGCTTTGCCATAATTTCATACCAAATAGGTCTAGGTGGAAGATTTTATATTGCCCTTGAGAGTATATGTGCCAAATTGAAAGATCACCACAAATATTTAGGAATCATATATTAGCAGGTAATTTGACCTGCTAAAAAATCTATAGCTGCACTGATTAAGAATATACATTATGTATAAAAATTGCAAAAGATGGCTAGCAACTGCTAATGTGGGCTCTTAAGATTATTTCAGAAGCTGTGTTATGATACATGATATTCCTGAAAGCTTTTGCAAACCAAATCCTCCACTCTGTTCTTGTGGATATATTCAATGTCTTCGCTTTCTAAACAACAAAACATATTAGAGATTCCAGTCCCTTTCCACAAGAATACACTCTGCACATCCTTGCTAGAACAAGAGTTTGGTTATTAAAGTACTATGAGAAATGGACCAAGCACAGGATTTGGAGTTAGAAGATATGGTCCTAGCAGTACCAACTAGCTCTACGATTATGAGCTTGTTACTTCTTTAAGTCATAGCTCACAGGGTTGTTGAGGATAAAGCACATTTGACATATAAACTGTTATGAGAGTTATAAAAGGTGGTCATTATTGCTACCACTCCATTGATCAAGAATTTATGGCATCTCCCTTTTTGTTTTCTCTTTACTTTTTAAAATTATAAAACAACCCATGTCTACCAATCTGTCTTGTATGTATCTTGTATGACACAAGATGATCTCTTGAATATTCTTGTATGATATCCAAGCCCTTCAGCCTTACTTTCAAATCAAATCAACATATATTTGAATTCTTACTGTATACCAGATGTGGTCAATGGAACAAAGTTGAAATGTGGTTCCTCTGTCTGAGGTGGAGGTCATGCTAGAGTTGATGAGATGATATATAAGTCAGTGGTATCAGAATACCATCAAAAGCTAAATAGTTCAAGATCTAAAGAATAGCTTACACTGTACCTATACAGTTGACCCTTGAACAACTCGGGGGTGAGGTGTGCTGACCCCCTGGGCAGCTGAAAATCTACAAAAAATTTTGAATCCCCCAAAACCTAACTACTAATAGCCTACTGTTGACCAGAAGCCTTACTGATAATATAAATTCTTGATTAACATATATATTGTATGTTTATGTATTATATATACATACAAGAAAGTAAGCTAGA
Source organism: Mesoplodon mirus (assembly GCF_964341445.2). Taxonomy (NCBI): domain Eukaryota; kingdom Metazoa; phylum Chordata; class Mammalia; order Artiodactyla; family Ziphiidae; genus Mesoplodon; species Mesoplodon mirus. The sequence goes on along the minus strand of NC_138977.1, from coordinate 157,380,529 downwards.
AAAAAAGGTTATTAAGAAAATCATAAGGAAAAGAATACATTTACAGTACTGTACTGTATTTATTGATACTATAAGTTTATGTCATCTATTTACAAAATGAATCATTTAATACCAACTTCAATATTGTATTATATGATACAAAACACTGTAGATATTAAATGTATTGCTAACACTAGACATCAGAAATGAAAAAATAATATGAAAAAGCTATTCATATTTATTTACAGGTATGATGATTCATGCATTGAAAACAAAGCAGCAGCAATAGGATTGCTTTATGGTAGCCTAGTGTAATCAATATGATTGCTTCATGGTAGGCTAGTCTATACATTAATGACTGAATCATTATCAGATTTTTATGGCATACAGTATTATAGCCATATTCATAGTACAATATTGGAAACATTGTTTAGTTTTACAAAAACCACTTACCTGTGATGATAGGCTGATACGCAGTCTCTCCAATTATGAGGAAGAGGCATATTGAACAGTAATATAATTCTTTGAAAACAAAGTTATAAAACAGCAAGAAAATGAACACATTATTTTTTATGTTAAATATCACTCATCTTATGCCTATGCAAGTAAGGGTAGACTAGTATCTATATATATTTTATGCATTCATGACATACTTTACTTTTTCTTAATTTTTTTTGATATTTCTAAACTATGTGGTTCGTCTGTGAGTTTTTTCAAATAGTTGCAAATCTCCCCCAATTTTTCCAATAATTTACTGAAAAAAATCTGCTTATAAGTGGGCCCACTCAGTTGGGTGTTGTCCAGGGGTCAACTGTAGTCCCCCCTCCACATTACCCAGTCTCTTTCCTGCTCAATGGAGTCATCTTATTTCTCATAATTTCCTTTTTATATTGACCTTCAATTCTGAGAAAGTTAATCTGCTTGCCTTTCCCATATACTGTTTCCATGTATTCATCTCTGTACCTTTGAATAAGACATATCCACCCCCTTATCAACTTTGTCACCTGTAAAAGGTTACTTCTTCCAAAACACAGCTCACAATTAGCTGATATATATATCACCTGCATTTGTACGGTGTTTTTTGGTTTTGTTTTTTGTTTTTTCATGTGTCCCTTTTTATTGGCATTTGTTTTTCCTAGCTGGGTTATAAGTTCTCTGATAACATAATATCTGGTTATTAATAGATACTTAATAACTTCTAATTAAATAAATGAATGAATAAATGTTGTTAGTTGATTGCTAAATTTTATACCATAACTAAACATTTTTATTAACAGTCTTATGATTTTAGTGGAGGAGAGACTAATCACTTATTTAGAGGCTTCTTATGCATCTAATAATTATGAAGTACTCTTTTGAGGTTAAAGAAAAATTCTTTTGACTGAAATATATTTTATTAGTCTCTCTAGGTCACTCAAATAATTTAAAATTATAAATTTAATACATTGTCATTATAAAAGTTTATAAGATGAGTCAACAAATAAAAATGAAAATCACCTCTAATTCTACTACTTAAAGAAAACCATCTAACAATATTAGACACATATTGCACATCTGATTCTATATCTTTTGGGGGGGGGCTGAGCACTTTATCATAAGCATTTTCCTGTATTATTAGTCTCAGAAAACACTATTTTTATGACTACAAATTTCCTTCATGTAAGCATCTAGAATTTAATTTTTGCTGAACCTTTAGTGTTATTCCAACTTCCCTCCCACTTTTCACCTTATAAGTAAGTCGGTATTGCAGTAACATTATTATGCAATAATCTGTGCCAATGTTTCTATGTCATAGAAGAGACTCTTAGAGCTATTACTGAATCAAAAAGAGTTAACATTTAAAAAATCTAATAGAAAGTGCCTAATTGCCTTCAAGAATGAACAGTTTAGACTCCTCCCAACAGGACAATAAGAATGGAAATTTCACTCTATTTTCATCTTGGGCCATACTTTAGCAAAATAAATCCAACAAAGGAGTTGGGGAGTGACTTTGGAAAAATAAGAAAACTTCAGCATTTCTTCTAAAAGCTTGGAAATCTTTATTATGTTTGTCTAGATTTTTAGGCTCTGCTTCTAATAATGTCATTTGCTTGCGTCTAGATTTTCTATGCAGTTCATGCCTTTCAGGCACGGAGTGACCATGAACTCAGCCTTCAGGAATACCAAAGAGTTCATATACTTAGATTTTGTGACCTAAGTGGCAACAAAGAGTGGTGGTTAGCTGAAGTTCAAGGGCAGAAGGGCTATGTTCCAGCTAACTACCTTGGGAAGATGACTTATGCTTAAGAAAATAAGCCTTTGACTTTTATTTTCTGGCAAGCTGTTGACTGACTACCTCATAAAACTGACATTACAAAATGTTGGCCTAGAAATCAAGAAACCTCCAAACTACATGAACTGATACCATACCAGGTTTTAAGGAAGACTGTACTTCCAAACAAGATTATTTCAAAATGTATTATGAAGAATACATGTTGAAGGAAACACTAAACAAATAGCAAAACAAACAGTCAAAGCTCCAACTATCAACTACTTAAAAGTGATCTTCTGAAAGGGTAAATGTATTCTTTATCGTCATGAAAGGTTGGATCTAAGGACAAGGTTTTTTCAATTTACTGTATTTTATTTTTCTGTATTATATATTTTGCCTTAAATGTTTTTGTTTTTCATATTCTCTCTTTTACACACGCATGCACATATATACATACACACAAATATATACCATATACATTACATGGTTTACACACATATATATGTACTATATGGTATAGATTATATACACATATGCATGAACCAGGGAGTGTACTAAAAAGACATAAGAATAGAAATTGTATACTTAATTAACAGTCAACTAGAAGTCTGATATGGACCCTCTATTTTCTTTTTTTGGCCACACGGCACACCACAGGGCATGTGGGATCTTAGCTCCCCAACCAGGGATCAAACCCACGCCCCTGCATTGGAAGCGTGGAGTCTTAACCACTGGACCACCAGGGAAGTCCCTGGACGCTCTCTTTAATGTAAGTTTCGAACTTAAAAAAAAAAGAAACCTGAATAACATAATAGTGATACCTAACATTTACTGAATGCATACCACACGCCGGACATTGTTATAAACACTTTATATGTGGTAACTTATTTGATACTCACAACATTATGAGGAAACTGTTGCCTAAAGAGGTGAAGTAATCTATTTAGCCCAAGTTACACTGCTAGTAAGTGGTAGGGCTGAAACTCAAACCCAGGTCTGGTTCTGCGGTCCATACCCCTAGCCACTACAAGGTATACATTTACTATGAGCAAAGAACATAGTGATAAAAGTAATGAACACTGATGAGGACCATTTTCCTCTTAGGTCCATATTTAAGTATTGAGAAGTTTTTCAAAATCAAGGGCTATAGGAATTTCCACGATAAGCCTAGAGAAAGGGAAGCACCTAGGTTTATTACTTTTATTTTTTGCTTAAACATTTTTGAAAGTATAATTGTTTAAGAACTATCCTACGTGATCACTAATGATACTTTAATGAGAAAATATTTTTGGATCACTCAGTCATGTAGATGATGAATGGGGAATGTGTGTTCCATGTTCCGAGCTAAGACGTAAATATTTTTAGTTGCTGATTTGTACTTTGAGGACAAGGTAGGCATTGAGGATAACATCTGCTGTAACACAATGTCCCCGAACACTGAACTTTAATTGAGGAATAGCTCAGAACTGTCCCCTAAGATTTCAGGCATATTTTGTCCCAAGACATTTTATTGAACTAAAGATGCTTCTTTGAAACAGAAAAAAGATTAAATTTGACTTGGTGGTTTCCTTTAAACACCAAAATAAGGTGGATTTTCATTGTCCATATAAAATGTATTAATACATTAAATTTTAAGATGAAAATTAAAATTACTTTCAAAGATTTGATCTCTATAATATATATCATTACATATATTACTGAGGAATACAAAAAACAAATGAAGAATGCTGCTTCTCAGAGAGCTGTTGACTTTAGCATACATATGACATGTATAACCACAGAAATTCATGATAAGGCTTTACATGACAGATTTATATTTTATGATATTGTTTCTAAAATTCTTAATTTAAACCTGGATTTATAAAGTTCTACTTATAAGTTGTTTCTGCATAAAAATTTTTTTGATGAATAATTTGCACAATTTATTTTGCTTAGTGAGTAGTTGTATGCTACATTATTAATTGATTTAGAAAATAGAAAAAAATGTAAATATTGGATTTATATATTAATTTATGTTACCATGCTTATTGTTAAGTATTTTGAATATCACCCATGGAAAGGCCCCATATTGGAGCCAACAAAAGTTCCAGTGGCTGTCTTCACTACAGAAAGAGGCATATTTCTTTTATTTTTAAAACTTTTTTTTATTGGGGTATAGTTGTTTTATACATAAAATATTTTTTTGAGTTGGGTGCCAAAAGAAGACTGGATGTAGAGGGACTTTTTGTCTTTTAACTTGTGCCAACTATGAATATACCCAACAACCCGTGGGGAATTTTTATATAATTTAAATTAGCTGTGACCTAAAAACTCCCCCCACCACCCCCAAAATGAAGAATTATAAAAGTAACACATATCTGCTTTTCTGGCTGATATAAGTGACTAGATGTATATGAGAAGTTTCGTCTACCTGTGTGGTCTTAGGATTGATGCTTCCAGCCTGACCTTACAAGACACCACACCACTAAAATCATAGCTGCAGTTAGTTGCTGAGCAAGAGTTGTAATGAAGCCACCTTCTGCAGTCCCCCACTATTGTGGGGAACATCCATTACTATAAAACAACATTGTTGCTATTTAAAAAATACAACCTACCTTTCATATGCCATTTAGGCTTTTTTTTTTTAAACATTATGCAATACATTCGTTTTCTAAGTATGTGATTTAAAATCAAGTAATTGTAATTTTGAGGTCAGGAATTATTTTGTTGGCTCTAAGGGAAATAAAATCCCAAGACAGTTATGATGTATATAAGTCTTCAAGAAGTTTAAAAAGATAAAACTGTTGGTGACATCATTACAATTTAGGCAAGGTATGCTAATATAATTATATATTCTTTCTTTATATCTTTAAAATTAAATGTTATTATATAGTATAGAATTCTCTGAAATAGGTATTTTTACCAAGAATGAAGGGGACATTTTTGTGGCTAGTTTTCTTCACAAAACAAATAAACAGGTGTATACATACATTTTATTTAGTATTTATTTTTAAATACAGATGCCTTAAACTATGCACATAATAAAGCTTAGAAATTATAAAAAATCCAGTAATACAAAGTTACCATGGGTGCTTAAGTCATGTGAAAAAGTCACAAGGCCACTATATGAATGTTCCTTATATTTTAGAAAAATATCTGGTCTTAGTATTAGTATAAAAATTCTATGAAGGAGGAATTGTGCAGAATAGATATAATGCACATTGTTAATCATATAAATGCAGCATTGCATGGAATACTTTTAAGTGTTGGTATATTCCATATCTTCCCTAAACTGTAACTTGGACTCTCAGAGATGCTTGTCACTATTTGTGATGAATATTTAGACGATTTACAAAAATTAGTAAACATGGAATTAAAAACTCTTCACTTTTCCATAAACTTCTTGGACTTTTGTCAATTGCAAAAACCTCTCAAAGTTCTGTGAGTAAAGAGAGGAAATCTTCATATTCTAAGATGGCAAAACCACTTTATTTAAATCCTGTTTGTCATAACTACGGTTTCTTAAGGTACTCAGTGCACCGTTCAATACTGAGTACATCTAGAAACCTCACAAAAGTTAAGCTAAATTAGGCATATAAGTTTACATTATAGCTGATGAGGAATGAATTAAATTTCATTGATTGGAAGGACACTAGACTTTATACTCTCTAGGGATATCCTACTACTTATAGAATGATACTATTTTTAAAGTCTATTTAAAAAAAATTTAAAAATTATCTTCCTCCTCTTATATATACTAAATAGTATAAATATAAAAAGCCAGTCATTAAATTCTCTGTGATCTACAAGATTATTCCAATATAAAAATCTTTACTCCAGGAATTCAAGCTGAGTCTCTGTAAGCCAGTTACTGCACACACAATATTACACTCTAGATACAGACAAAATTTGCTTTAATTTTTCAGGAAAATAAGTCATTTTAGTATATACCAGAACAAGATGTCCTTGTTCAAAAATCTAGGGAATGTATTCTTAGTTAATTAAATACAGCTTATCTTACTTTAAAGAAAAAATATTATGGTATGTAAATGTATGGCTTTCTCTACTTGCTTATATAATTTTTATATTTTTATAATTATTGCACTAAGTGTATTTCTATAAAATGATGTATTTCCTATATAACCTATGGTCATCACAGTTTATAATGTTACTAATAAACAGTACTACCACATCCTTGTTAAGAGTCAGAATCACCTAACCTTTGAATATTAGAGGTCTTTCATTTGATCTCATTCATTATCATCATACAGGAGGAAACCAAGATCACACAGATAATACATGGAGGGACTGGGATTCAAAAACAGGTCTTCTGACTTTAAGCCAGTGTTCTTTTAGCATCTTCTTTAAGTCACTAAAATATCTGATTAAATAATCTAGTGGAAAGCACGATATACAAAACAGAAAAGTGATATTGACCAAATTTCTACTAAAATGGGATTTGAACTTACAATCCTAAAAGCTTGCTTTTTGGCTCAGCTATATATATCTGTCTATTCATTCACTGAGCCAAAAGCTGTAGTGGGAATACCATGGTGTGCAAGACAAACAAAATCCTTGCCCTCACACAATTTAAATTCAATGGGAAAAACAAATGATACATAACAGAATAAAAGAAGTGATAAATATTTAATATAAAGCTGGCCACTTTCATCACATGCTCAGTTAAAAAGCCTTGTAGCTCACATAATGATATGGTAAAATCAAGGTCTAAGAGCTACTTGAGGATAAACTCTAATACCAAATATACCTCTATAAAATACCAAACTGAGTGAGTTATACATTACTAGATGTATGCATCCTACACATATGTGAAGATTCTAAATATATATTTATACACATATATAATCTATACAAAGAGCCATGCTCAATAAAAGTTAAATTACTTCCTAAACAAGTTTTCTAAAGTCCTCTCTGAAATACTATAGAAAATAAAATAATTGCTTCTCTTTTCAACTCTATTCAGCAGATGTTTTGACTATGATGGGATAAAATTTTCCATTACAGGTGCCAATGTGCAACTGTCTGCATTATTGCTTTAATTTCTTGTAGGTACTGAGGTTATATTAACTGTTATAGCTGTTGAGATGAACTTGTGTCACACTGTCGTTTTATCCAGTTTAGTCCAAACTGGCCCTGAACTATAAGCAAATAATGATGAATATACATTTTTTTTTGGTCTTTTGACACTAAAGGGGACTTGGAGTTGATGCCAAATTGATATTTATTCCACAGAAATCTGAGTTTCTCAAAACAAAAACATCTGCAGGCAGATTTTAAACATGTAAATAGATGTTTACCCCACTTTGTAAGCAATGGATTATTTCAATATTGAATCGTAATTTACCATGAATAATTTAGTGCCATTATTTAACAAAGCAGTTTAAAATATCTTTTCCTGGGGTCGGGGGGAAGATGGCGGAAGAGTAAGACGCGGAGATCACCTTCCTCCCCACAGATACATCAGAAATTCATCTACACGTGGAATAATTCCTACAGAACACCTATTGAACGCTGGCAGAAGACCTCAGACCCCACAAAAGGCAAGAAACTCCCCCACGTACCTGGGTAGGGCAAAAGAAAAAAGAATAAACAGCGACAAAAGAATAGGGACGGGACCTGCACCAGTGGGAGGGAGCCGTGAAGGAGGAAAGGTTTCCACACACTAGGAGGCCCCTTCGTGGGCGGAGACTGCGGGTGGCGGAGGGGGAAAGCTTCAGAGTAGCGGAGGAGAGCGCAGCAACAGGGTTGCGGAGGGCAAAGCGGAGAGATTCCTGCACAGAGGATCGGTGCCGACCGGCACTCACCAGCCTGAGAGGCTTGTCTGCTCGACCGCCGGGGCGGGCGGGGCTGGGAGCTGAGGCTCGGGTTTCGGTTTTCAGTCGGAGCACGGGGAGAGGACTGGGGTTGGCGGCGGGAAGAGACCCTGAAGGGGTTAGTGCACTACGGCTAGCTGGGAGGGAGTCCTGGAAAAAGTCTGGAGCTGCCGAAGAGGCAAGAGACTTTTTCTTCCCTCTTTGTTTCCTGGTGTGCAAGGAGACGGGATTAAGAGCGCTGCTTAAAGGAGCTCCAGAGACGGGCGCAAGCCGCGGCTAAAAGCTCGGACCCCAGAGACGGGCGTGGGACGCTGGGGCTGCTGCTGCCACCGCCAAGAGGCCTGTGTGCGAGCGCAGGTCACTGTCCACGTCCCTTTCCGGGGAGCCTGTGCAGCCCGCCACTGCCGGGGTCCCGGGATCCAGGGATGGCTTCCCTGGGAGAGCGCACGGCGCCCCTCGGGCTGGTGCAACGTCATGCCGGCCTCTGTCGCCCCGCCTCCGTGCCCCTCCCTCCGCCAGCCTGAGTGAGCCAGAGTCCCCGAAGCAGCTGCTCCTTAACCCCATCCTGTCTGAGCGAAGAACAGACGCCCTCCGGCGACATACAGGCAGAGGCGGGGCCAAATCCAAAGCTGAGACTCGGGAGCTGTGAGAATAAAGAAGAGAAAGGGAAATCTCTCCCCACAGCCTCAGAAGCAACGGATTAAATCTACACAATCAACTTGATGTACCCTGCATCTGTGGAATACATGAATAGACAACGAATCATCCCAAATTGAGGAGGTGGATTTTGAGAACAAGATCTATGATTTTTTCCCTTTTCCTCTTTTTACAACGAATTATCTGAGGAGGTGGACTTTGAGAGGAAGATTTACGATTTTTTTCCCTTGTTCTCTTTTTGTGAAAGTGTAGGTGTATGCTTCTGTGTGAGATTTTGTCTATATAGCTTTGCTTCCACCATTTGTCCCAGGGTTCTATCCGTCTGTTTTTTGTTTGTTTGTTTTGTTTTTAATTTTTAATTTTTAAAATAATTACTTTATTTTAATAACACTATTATATTATATCATACTTTATTCTTTTACTTTATCTTCTTTTTCCTCCCTTCCCTCCTTCCTCCCTCCCTCCCTTTCTTTCTTTCTTTCCTCCCTCTCTCTTTCTTTCTTTCCTCCCCCTTCCTCCCTCCCTCCCTCCTTTCTTTTTCTTTTTCTTTTCCTTTTTCTTTTTCTTTTTCTCTTTCTTTCTTTCTTTCTTTCTTTCTTTCTTTCTTTCTTCCACTAATTCTTTCTTTCTACTTTTTCTCCCTTTTATTCTGAGCCAGGTGGATGAAAGGCTCTTGGTGCTGCAGCCAGGAGTCAGTGCTGTGCCTCTGAGGTGGGAGAGCCAACTTCAAGACACTGGTCCACAAGAGACCTCCCAGCTCCACATAATATCAAACGGTGAAAATCTCCCAGAGATTTCCATCTCAACACCAGCACCCAGCTTCACTCAACGACCAGCAAGTTACAGTGCTGACCACCCTATGCCAAGCAACTAGCAAGACAGTAACACAACCCCACCCATTAGCAGAGAGGCTGCCTAAAAACATAAAAAGTCCACAGACACCCCAAAACACACCACCAGACGTTGACCTGTCCACCAGAAAGACAAGATCGAGCCTCATCGACCAGAACACAGGCACTAGTCCCCTCCACCAGGAAGCCTACACAACACACTGAACCAACCTAAGCCACTGGGGACAGACACCAAAAACAACGGGAACTACGAACCTACAACCTGCAAAAAGGAGACCCCAAACACAGTAAGATAAGCAAAATGAGAAGACAGAAAAACACACAGCAGGAGAAGGAGCAAGATAAAAACCCACCAGACCTAACAAATGAAGAGGAAATAGGCAATCTACCTGAAAAAGAATTCAGAATAATGATAGTAAAGATGATCCAAAATCTTGGAAATAGAGTAGAGAAAATGCAAGAAACAGTTAACAAGGACCTAGAAGAACTAAAGATGAATCAAGCAATGATTAAAAACACAATAAATGAAAAGAAAAATACTCTAGATGGGATCAATAGAATAAATGAGGCAGAAGAACGGATAAGTGACTTGGAAGACAAAATAGTGGAAATAACTACTGCAGAGCAGAAAAAAGAAAAAAGAATGAAAAGAACTGAGGACAGTCTCAGAGACATCTGGGACAACACTAAACGCACCAACATTCGAATTATAGGGGTTCCAGAAGAAGAAGAGAAAAAGAAAGGGACTGAGAAAATATTTGAAGAGATTGTAGTTGAAAACTTCCCTAATATGGTAAAGGAAATAGTTAATCAAGTCCAGGAGGCACAGAGAGTCCCATAGAGAATAAATCCAAAGAGAAATATGCCAAGACACATATTAATCAAACTGTCAAAAATTAAACACAAAGAAAACATATTAAAAGCAGCAAGGGAAAAACAACAAATAACACACAAGCAAATCTTCATCAGGTTAACAGCTGATCTCTCAGCAGAAACTCTACAAGCCAGAAGGGAGTGGCAGGACATATTTAAAGTGATGAAGGAGAGAAACCTGCAACCAAGATTACTCTACGCAGCAAGGATCTCATTCAGATTTGATGGAGAAATTAAAACGTTTACAGACAAGCAAAAGCTGAGAGAGTTCAGCACCACCAAACCAGCTTTACAACAAATACTAAAGGAACTTCTCTAGGCAAGAAACACAACAGAAGGAAAATACCTACAATAATGAACCCAAAACAATTAAGGAAATGGGAATAGGAACATACATATCGATAATTACCTTAAATGTAAATGGACTAAATGCTCCCACCAAAACACACAGATTGGCAGAATGGATACAAAAACAAGACCCATATATATGCTGTCGACAAGAGACCCACTTCAGACCTAGAGACACATACAGATTGAAAGTAAGGGGATGGAAAAAGATATTCCATGCAAATGGAAATCCAAAGAAAGCTGGAGTAGCAATTCTTATATCAGACAAAATAGACTTTAAAATAAAAACTATTAGAAGAGACAAAGAAGGACAGTACATAATGATCAAGGGATCGATCCAAGAAGAAGATATAACAATTGTAAATATTTATGCACCCAACATAGGAGCACCTCAATACATAAGGCAAATACTAACAGCCATAAAAGGGGAAATCGACAGTAACACACTCATAGTAGGGGACTTCAACACCCCACGTTCACCAATGGACAGATCATCCAAAATGAAAATAAATAAGGAAACACAAGCTTTAAATGATACATTAAACAAGATGGACTTAATTGATATTTATAGGACATTCCATCCAAAAACAACAGAATACACATTTTTCTCAAGTGCTCATGGAACATTCTCCAGGATAGATCATATCTTGGGTCACAAATCAAGCCTTGGTAAATTTAAGAAAATTGAAATTGTATCAAGTATCTTTTCCGACCACAATGCTATGAGACTAGACATCAATTACAGGAAAAGATCTGTAAAAAATACAAACACATGGAGGCTAAACAATACACTACTTAATAACGAAATGATCACTGAAGAAGTCAAAGAGGAAATAAAAAAATACCTAGAAACAAATGACAATGGAGACACGACGACCCAAAACCTATGAGACGCAGCAAAAGCAGTTCTAAGGGGGAAGTTTGTAGCAATACAATTCCACCATAAGAAACAGGAAACATCTCGAGTAAACAACCTGACCCTGCACCTAAAGCAATTAGAGAAAGAAGAACAAAAAACCCCCAAAGTTAGCAGAAGGAAAGAAATCATAAAGATCAGATCAGAAATAAATGAAAAAGAAATGAAGGAAACGATAGCAAAGATCAATAAAACTAAAAGCTGGTTCTTTGAGAAGATAAACAAAATTGATAAACCATTAGCCAGACTCATCAAGAAAAAAAGGGAGAAGACTCAAATCAATAGAATTAGAAATGAAAAAGGAGAAGTAACAACTGACACTGCAGAAATACAAAAGATCATGAGAGATTACGACAAGAAACTCTATGCCAATAAAATGGACAAACTGGAAGAAATGGACAAATTCTTAGAAATGCTCAACCTGCCAAGACTGAATCAGGAAGAAATAGAAAATATGAACAGACCAATCACAAGCACTGAAATTGAAACTGTGATTAAAAATCTTCCAACAAACAAAAGCCCAGGACCAGATGGCTTCACAGGCGAATTCTATGAAACATTTAGAGAAGAGCTAACACCCATCCTTCTCAAACTCTTCCAAACAATTTCAGAGGAAGGAACACTCCCAAACTCATTCTACGAGGCCACCATCACCTTGATACCAAAACCAGGCAAGGATGTCACAAAGAAAGAAAACTACAGGCCAATATCACTGATGAACATAGATGCAAAAATCCTCAACAAAATACTAGCAAACAGAATCCAACAGCACATTAAAAGGATCATACACCATGATCAAGTGGGGTTTATTCCAGGAATGCAAGGATTCTTCAATATACGCAAATCAACCAACGTGATACACCATATTAACAAATTGAAGGAGAAAAACCATATGATCATCTAAGTAGATGCAGAGAAAGCTTTTGACAAAATTCAATACCCATTTATGATAAAAACCCTGCAGAAAGTAGGCATAGAGGGAACTTTCCTCAATATAATAAAGGCCATATAGGACAAACCCACAGCCAACATCATCCTCAACGGTGAAAAACTGAAACCATTTCCACTAAGATCAGGAACAAGACAAGGCTGCCCACTTTCACCACTCTTATTCAACATAGCTTTGGAAGTTTTAGCCACAGCAATCAGAGAAGAAAAGGAAATAAAAGGAATCCAAATTGGAAAAGAAGAAGTAAAGCTGTCACTGTTTGCAGATGACATGATACTATACATAGAGAATCCTAAAGATACTACCAGAAAACTACTAGAGCTAATCAATGAATTTGGTAAAGTAGCAGGATACAAAATTATTGCACAGAAATCTCTGGCATTCCTGTACACTGATGATGAAAAATCTGAAAGTGAAATCAAGAAAACACTCCCATTTACCATTGCAACAAAAAGAATAAAATATCTAGGAATAAACCTACATAAGGAGACAAAAGACCTGTATGCAGAAAATTATAAGACACTGATGAAAGAAATTAAAGATGATACAAATAGATGGAGAGATATACCATGTTCCTGGATTGGAAGAATCAATATTGTGAAAATGACTCTACTACCCAAAGCAATCTACAGATTCAATGCAATCCCTATCAAACTACCACTGGCATTTTTCATAGAACTAGAACAAAAAATTTCAAAATTTGTTTGGAAACACAGAAGACCCTGAATAGCCAAAGCAATCTTGAGAACGAAAAATGGAGCTGGAGGAATTAGGCTCCCTGACTTCAGACTGTACTACAAAGCTACAGTAATCAAGACAGTGTGGTACTGGCATAAAAAGAGATAGATCAATGGAACAGGATAGAAAGCCCAGAGATAAACCCATGCACATATGGTCAACTTATCTTTGATTAAGCAGGCAGGAATGTACAGTGGAGAAAGGACAGCCTCTTCAATAAGTGGTGCTGGGAAAACTGGACAGGGACATGTAAAAATATGAGATTAGATCACTCCCTAACACCATACACAAAAATAAGCTCAAAATGGATTAAAGACCTAAATGTAAGGCCAGAACCTATCAAACTCTTAGAGGAAAACATGGGCAGAACACTCTATGACATAAATCACAGCAAAGTCCTTTTTGACCCACCTCCTAGAGAAATGGAAATAAAAACAGAAATAAACAAATGGGACCTAATGAAACTTCAAAGCTTTTGCACAGCAAAGGAAACCATAAACAAGACCAAAAGACAACCCTCAGAATGGGAGAAAATATTTGCAAATGAAGCAACTGACAAAGGATTAATCTCCAAAATTTATAAGCAGCTCATGCAGCTCAATATCAAAAAAAGAAACAACCCAATCCAAAAATGGGCAGAAGACCTAAATAGACATTTCTCCAAAGATATACAGACTGCCAACAAACACATGAAAGAATGCTCAACATCATTAATCATTAGAGAAATGCAAATCAAAACTACGAGATATCATCTCACACCAGTCAGAATGGCTATCATCAAAAAATTTAGAAACAATAAATGCCGGAGAGGGTGTGGAGAAAAGGGAACAGTCTTGCACTGCTGGTTGGAATGTGAATTGGTACAGCCTCTATGCAGAACAGTATGGAAGTTCCTTAAAAAACTACAAATAGAACTACCATATGACCCACCAATCCCACTACTAGGCATATACCCTGAGAAAACCATAATTCAAATAGACATGTACCAAAATGTTCATTGCAGCTCTATTCACAATAGCCAGGACATGGAAACAACCTAAGTGTCCATCACCAAATGAATGGATAAAGAAGATGTGGCACATATATACAATGGAATATTACTCAGCCATAAAAAGAAACGACACTGAGCTATTTGTAATGAGGTGGATAGACCTAGAGTCTGTCATACAGAGTGAAGTCAGAAAGAAAAAGACAAATACCATATGCTAACACATATATATGGAATTCAAGAAAAAAAAATGTGAACCTAGAGGTAAAACAGGAATAAAGACACAGACCTACTTGAGAATGGACTTGAAGATATGGGGAGGGGGAAGGGAAAGCTGTGACAAAGCGAGAGAGAGGCATGGACATATATATACTACCAAACGTAAGGTAGATAGATAGTGGGAAGCAGCCGCATAGAACAGGGAGATCAGCTCGGTGCTTTGTGACCGCCTGGAGGGGTGGGATAGGGAGGGTGGGAGGGAGGGAGATGCAAGACGGAAGGGATATGGGAACAGATGTATATGTATGACTGATTCACTTTGTTATAGAAACTAATAAAAAAAAATTTTAAAAAGGGCTTTGCAAATTATAAAAAAAATATCTTTTCCTTAAAAAAGACCAAATTTACTTTAAAAAGCTTTAACTTCACAGAAATCATTTATCAATATATTTTAGAATAATGACAGGAGGAAAATATAGGAATTAAAGGAAAGGGTTTGAGATTAGAGGTTTATAGTGAAGTGTTAGTAGCATACATCAAAGCTGAAAGAACAAGGCTGCTCAGTCTAGTGAATGTAGGAATTTGCTGGACTTCTAGTTTCTGGATGAAATGAGGTATTCATGAAGTATAAAATATATAAAAATGGCTGCTACATTTTGCTACTGCTCTGATCCAGAAAGCCTCATGTCTTCTGTCAGAGTATGTATGTAAAACAACAGCAGGATAATCTGCTAGCTTGCAAGTCAACAACTCAGACCCTTCATACTTTCTGAGTTAATGTACACACACACACTTCAAAAGAATCTGAAGAATTAATCATTATATGGGAGCTTCTTTTATACAATGTTAACTAAAATTAGGTAAATTGCTGTAATATTTTGGGCAGTAAAAATAAAATCGCCTTTTTTTTCATGGTATAGGAAGATGCTATCAGTTTGTAAATATATCAGAAATTATCCATCCACAAAGACTCTTGGAATGGGTATTTTCCTGTGTGTAACTAGGAAAAATCAAAAGTCAACATTTATTAAGCATATACTATGTGCATATGTTACACTGGCAATGTGAGGAAACTGGGAAATGTGAGAAAACTATTGCACTGAAAGAGCGTGGGGGTTCACAATCTATTGCAAGAGATAAATCCCTAAATAACTGATATGAGGTGACAAAAAGATAAAAACATAATACAGGGATATGAGAAATCAATTATGAAAAATTAATTTTGAAAATGGGGAGATGAAATATTTGGGGGGAGAGGAAGAATCAATTGAAATGAGGCTGGGACTGCCAATGAATATCCAGACTATGGCAGGGCGGAGAGTAGAAAACTTTATTATTGGTTTATCCCTGGCTCTTTGTAAGGCATCTTATTCAGCAGGATCAATTAATAGAAATAATAGAAATTTAATTATGAAGATTTTTTTAAATTTATTTATTTATTTATGGCTGTGTTGGGTCTCTGTTTCCGTGCGAGGGCTCTCTCTAGTTGTGGCAAGCGGGGGCCACTCTTCATCGCAGTGCGCGGGCCTCTCACTATTGCGGCCTCTCTTGTTGTGGAGCACAGGCTCCAGACACGCAGGCTCAGTAATTGTGGCTCACGGGCCCAGCCACTCCGCGGCACGTGGGATCCTCCCAGACTAGGGCACGAACCTGTGTCCCCTGCATTGGCAGGCAGACTCTCAACCACTGCGCCACCAGGGAAGCCCCCATTATGAAGATTTTTATTAAATTATAGCATACTACAGTTTATGTCTTAATAATAAGATTTTAATCTTTAGGGTAACATGATATAAAAACCTACTTGGCCACATTACTTCTTGAGTTTCTTTTGGGCAGCCTTCTTCTTGACCATCTGTAATCGCTTCATGGCATTGAGCTGTGATTCTTGTGAAGTTGGACCTTTAAGGGATGCTGAGGGAGAGCTGCTTGATTCTGAAGTGGTTTTGTTAGTGGTACTTCCACTAGGCCCTGATGTCCCACTATTTCCATTCCCACTTAGTTGGCTGCTGCTTCCTGGAACCAAACTACTTGGACTGGGAAGACCTACTTTGCTAACATTGTCACAACTAACTGAGCGACTAAGGCCAGTTTTGCCCAAAGTTAGAGGTGGAGGTGGTTTCAGTGGTACAGTGGGTGAAGTGCTGTTACTGGAACCTATTTTGGAACCTATTCCACCTTTGGATGATGTTGCCAGACCAGTCAAACCCACGGGCTTCTGGTTAGCTGATGAGGTAGCAGGTTTCCCGCTATTGTTTTGGGTTGTTGAACTCAATTTTGCTGTTGATGGACCAGCAGAAGAAGTTTTGGCTGCAAACGCTGCCCATCCAATTAGGCCACTAGTTGCTGAAGAGGAAACATTGGTACTAGAAGAATTTCCTGAAACAACCGTGGATGCCTAAAAAACATAATATAAATATTAGAGCCAAGTGTAATTAACACCTAATATAATATTCTTAAATATATAACAAGTTTAATGGTTAAAACTTTTTATACAAAAATAATGATCTGGGAAATTTAAAGCACAGCACCAAAATTAAGTTCTGCTAAACTGATCTGAAAAAACACATACAACAAAACCTATCCATAGCTAATGGGTGCTACCATTTATAAAGCAGAAATTATGGGATGTCATATTCTTCTTCTAATCACTGCAGAAAAAAAAAATATGGGAATTCCTTTTTGAGGACTGCTCCTAGATTTGGTTACAAGTCATATCAGAAAATCAGATTTAATGTTTTAACTTGTTTTTCACCCAAAAAGGTTACTATTTAGCTCAGTAAAACATCTAATTCTTTAGGCTTTGCTCCAAATGACTTGTGGATCATTTCAAAAACAGAATCCATTCTTAATGGACAAAAATGCTCACGCCCAGGATATGTAGGAGATGTCTGAGATGAAGAGATTCACTCAATAAATACTGAGTGAATATATAAGATTTTGAACCTATTTTTAAAAAATCTCCCCCCAAATTTTGAGCAAATAGCTACTGCATTGCAAAATATATACAGATACACCATGTTAACTACTTGGAATTGTACAACTCTAAAGGTCGAAATATACTAAGAAGGTCTCATGACTTTATTTTCACAATTTGTCCATGTTTCCACTGAAACTATCACAAAGAGATCCCTGCTTCTGTATAAGATTTTTAATTAACTGCCTCATAAGCTGCATAGTGACATTTTGGGTATGTCTGACTCACTCCCAGATGTATTTCTTAAAGGTATAAAACTTCAATTTCTCTAATTAACTTCCTTGGCCAGTCAAAAGCTAACAGTGATACCAATGTCGCTACATAAATATTGTTCTTATTCATATGAGAACAATTTTTTTCACCTTAACGTTTAGGGAAGAATGTACTTTGTTCAAATTAATTATGGACTGAATTTCTCACTGGCACTTCTTCTACCTTCATCATATTCTTGAGATTCACAAAAGTGTTAAATACATAAAAGATAAAGTCTTACAAATAGTATCTTACTTTAAAATATGGTAGTTATCATGCTTAAAATATACCCAGTTATATTTTAGAACTGAACTCTGAATGAGTTGAGAAAAACGTTTTTAGTTCTTACAAAGTAGTCATCAATATTGTCTGCATTAAACATTTTAAACCAATGTAAAAATAATGTAAATAGAGTGCTCTGAGGTCTTTATCAGAGGAGGGTCCAGATTATTGTTCACATACTCCGAAAAACGATAGGATTTTTTACAGTAACATCATACAATGACTATCTCATAAGGTTATGCAAAGAAGATAAACTTTATATCAATAACAAGTTTCTAGGGATATGCATACAGGTAATGAAAAAAAGTTAGTCAAGGAAGCAAAAGGACACAGGTGTAGCAAACTTTTAATTTTCAGTGATGAAAGATCTAATTTTTTCCTTTTCTTTCTATTAAACATAAAACTGCCTGTTATATGGCTAAATGATCTTTCAACAAACTTCACAAAAGAAAACCCATCTGAAGTAATCAAAAAGACCAACACTTATGAAGTACAAAGCAAGTTCTGTGTGTATGGCATTTTATCTTAATGGTTTGCTGTTACTGGTATTGCTTTTCAACTGATGGCTTATAATACTATCAGGATGCAAAAAAGTAGAATAACACAAACAACGCAGACCAAGTAATTTCTTACTATTCCAGTGCAGAAAATAAATTTCACAACTGTTCTCAACTAAAAATATTTTCTTGCCTATTATCCTAGTTAGAAAGCTATTTTTAAATTGCTTTTTATATATAAATGGGAACAATTTTTTTCATAGGAAAAATGTATTGTATTTTATCATAAAAACATCAAAACCTCTTAATCAGAAAAAACATGACAGCCAAGGCCTTAATTTATTTGCTGTAAAATAATTTCATATTGGTTTCCTAAAAATAAACTTTAGTAGTAACAGGTTAGTATAAAAAGCTACCTAAAAGTGATCTAAGTATAGAATATAGCAACTCTAATTACTTTCAATAAGTTATTCTTACTTCTATTCTAGCTCACCAAGTTTCTATGTGACAAATCAATAATGGATATCCCTTAGTTATCAGCTCCTTCCCTGGTAAATTAAATTAAAAATGATCTGCAAATAAAATGATCAGTATCCTTCTCAGAGTACTTTATACTCATATTCTTTATCATCAAACCAATATTCTTGATCTTTGCTACTTACAGCCACTTGGACAAGGTAATAGCTTTAGAATTTTCTGGGGTTAACCTTTGAGAATTTGGGGCTAATATTTTTTTTCTTCCATCTTTAAAATTCCATCTTCTGCTTAAAACTGGAATGTGAAACTCAATAAAAGCATTCTTTTTGTTATAAAATTAGATTAGAAAAATATTTTATTCCATGATATCAAAATGCCAGAATATTAATAGTAATGTAGCATGATGTCAAGGATGAAAATCTAGGAATGAGAAAGGTGATACTCTCACTAGATAATCTGGCTCCTTAGTATAAGAGAGGGCCAATTCATGGGGAAAATTCATGATAATAATAGAAAAAAATAAGACAAAGAAGAAAACTTCAATAGCCAATAAGCAGGAAGAAAAAGCTATGGGGCCAATCAGCACAAGTAGTGTGAGGAGCAAAACTACTGCTACTGAGGACAAAGGTATTTAGAATTTAAACCAAATTCCCATTGGAGAGAAGTGGCTGACTACATAGGAATGGTAAAGAATGTTATCTTGGAATGCTCACAAACAGTTCCTAATCACCATAAAAAGAGAATTAGCAGAGTTCAAGATTAAATAATTACATAAATGTTCTCTTTCTACTTAATAGTAATGCAGTCTTAACGTAGCCGTAATTTCCAACATATGGCCATTTAGTATACAAAGTTTCACATTATTTTTTTTTCCAAGTAACTATTAAGTCAACTAAATTTAAATCCAATCTTAGATAAAAATGGAATGTACTATACCTTGACTTCTGATCTCTTAAATGCTAGAAAAGTTGACTCTTGCTTGAGTTTAGTTTCTGGTTTTTTAACCAATGGATCTTTAACAGCTGGAGCTACAGAAACAACTGTGGGGGCTGGTTTCTGTGGTGGTTTCTGAGTTTTTTGAGCCTGCAAAAATCAGTGATAAGATTAAATTAGCTACAAAATCTTAGTTAAATGCACAAAAAGACAATAAAATCTATCACAGGACTCCTCATTGAATTGAAATACAGATGAACATTAAAAAAATATTGTGATGACACTGAAAATATAGATTCTTGGACAAATTATTTGTATCATCATATTAATTAATGGTTTTATAGATTTTATTAGTTTCTAAACAGTAAAGATAATACGAAACTTTAAAAATTATGCAGATTAGGGTTAATTAAATGTCATTTTAACAAAACCAAATTGATAAAAAGAAAGAAAAAAAATCATATAAGCATTTTCAGTTTTATTTTGACCAAAAATTGACTTTTCCTTTATTTTATATTAGGTACTTTACTAAACTCTCTTGTGAACTCTAATCATTTTTCAGTTTGTTCTTTAGTGTTCTCCAGCTAGATAATATTAACTATATAAACAGTATAGTGCAGTGTTTGAGAGGACAGTCTTTGGAGTCAAACAGAACTAGAATTAAAACCCAGCTCAACTACTTCCCTAGCTATGTTACCTCAAGTAAAATATGTAAATCTCTAAAAGTTTCATTTTCACTTGCAAAATGGGGATAATATCTTGTTTCAAACGTGGGTTATGAGAATGAATTGTGATTATGTAAGCCTTTACATAGTGTCTGGCACATGTTAAGTGCCGACAATAATAGTTACTATTTATTCATCATCATTATTTACAAAAGGTAAGAAAACTGAATCTGAAAGAACCCATATCTACTGGATGGGTAAAGATGCTCCCTGCCATTCCATTGTCCTTGACAATCCTAATAAGGCCATGCAAGACAATACCAGAAAATTTATTAATAATGTGTTCTCATTTCTGGAAATTTGAATGCAGCTGTTCTATCTCTGTTTAGACTTTCCTGGGCTATGGTTTGCCATACAATATAATTTTCAGCCTTAAGTCTCAATTCATCCCATTTTTTATATTACATACATTCCACATTTCAGACATCACTTATAAAGCAACACTCAGATCAAGAATATTATTAAGGATGCTGGAAGATATCTATGATAAAAATATCTCTTACGACCAAGAAAGATTATCTTACCCTCTACTGCAAACCACGTTATGAAAATGTAGCCTTCAGAGTAAATCAGAAATACATGGTTCCATAACCATGGCTTTCAATCTTATACTTCCCTCTACGCACATCAGTAGATGTGGTTAGACTGTGAAGACCCACCTAACTTGTATGCTTTAGCAGATGAAGATTCATTACAGTGAAGCCCAGAAAGAATCTTCCTCTGTTTCACCTAGCCATCTTAGAAGCTGAGTAAGAAATACCCAAAACCCTTTGTCCTTCGCTAGTAATACTAGTTTAGGGAACTAGGATATTATCACTGACTCAGTGTTGCTCAACAAAGGCACTATAAGTTTTCACTGGGTGACTGACTCACATAGTGCAGAATATATGACATTCACCACTCAAGGCAATAGTTGCCAGTATGGCAGCAATCAAAAATACCATGTATTTCTATTACTGCTGAGTAGGAGTGTGTTACCACCTTAGATTGAGAACCACTGCAGTAAGTCATGAGTCTCTCACCTAGTGCTGGGGCAAAACCCATTACCTGGTAGACAGAAAATTACAAAACAAAAGAATAATCTTGGACCCTGCCACCCACCATTCTTAACTCTGTCTTCCCATCTTCCTATAATAATGTGTACTGCAGAACCTGCCCTAGTTAAGAAATTAGTGCAAAGAGAAAGGGGATATAAGATGTTATTTATGGTATCTTTGAGATATCTTGGACCAATAACCACTGCACATAAGAGAACCTCACTGAAAGCAATTATAGTAAGAATGACTGGATTTAGCATCCCCACCATTTCCAAATTCCTTTCTCTCACTAAGCACTGTGTTTACCAGATCCTAATCTTCAGGCTCACTTCAGATCACATCTTTGGGTATTTCTCCAGGTCCACTCTTGGTGTATCTAATCATGTTCTGACATTAGTCATGGCCCCTTATTCAGCACTTGACTCTTGGACATATAGACTGAACTTACTGACTGCTGATTTCTGGTGCAAATCTATATTTCCTCCATTTATGTATCTTAAAATGAGAACAGAATGTGGGATGTGTCCAGTCCTGAGCTTTGCTCTGGTGCTTTGCCAATGAATGAGACTAGGTCTTAATGACAAATTAATTAGACATTTAATTTGCAAAGTTGATAAAGAATAAAAGGTATCCCAGATGAGGAGAAGCTGAGAAGCAGGACATATGGGAACACGAAAAGTTCACCACATACTCAGGGAATGAACCATTTGTTCTGGCATGGCCACAGTATGTGGGTGTATATGATGAAGTGGTGGGAGAGAAGGATACAAAGGTAGAGTTGGGTCAAAGAGAGAAGGCCCATACATCCACCTTAACAAGGAAAACTTCATTATATAGGTAATTGAGAGCCACTGGGCACACTTAAACAGATAAAGTTAGATAATTACTTTAGAAGAATATTCTAACTGCAGTGTGTAAAGTGGACTGAAGGAGCTAAAGCAATAGACAAGAAATGAGGGGTTTGTGGGACAGGGTAACAAAAGTGAAATGAACAGATTTGCGAAATACATAAGAGGTAGAATTAACAAATTTGGTAAACAAAGGGATGTGGAATTAAGAGAGGCATCAAGGATAATGTTTTCTAGTTCAGGCAACTGAGGAAATACTGAGTGGAGAAGAAAACAATTTTAATTTTAAAAATATTGAACTTAAAGTAACTGTAGGATATCTGGTCAGCTGCCAAAATTCATTCCAGGAAGAGGGTTAGAACTATAAATATAGACCTGGTGTAAACTAAGTCACAAAATGTAAGGGAGTAAAAACTTAGGAGAGAATGGTACTTACTTTATTAAGAGACTTACAATAAAATAATAATAAACTTTGAAGCTATACTAAAGAAAGATTACTGTCACAAATTATTTATTTTGACTACCAATTCTTAGCGACTACCTGTGTCAAGGCACTGGAATGCACTGTTGTGCTCACCCGTAATTACTTTGGTTGAGGTCCTGGGGGGCTAGTTTAAGTAATAAGCTAAATAAAAATCAAACTGAGCAGAAAACAATTGTACCATGTCAAAGAAATTTCCCATTACAAACAGAAAGTATAAATACTACTGAAATGTTACTACTTTTCATAGGAATAAAACATAATCTATTTCTGATTTGAGTGATTAAAAAGTAAAGTAGGTATCTTGATTTTTTTTTTTTTTTACTTTTAACTAAGTACTTCTAACTTTAAAAAGATACATTTGGTCACAAAAATTTACATAGAAACTCACTTGGTTAACAATATGAGAACTCTTCTATCAAGAGTCCCTAATCTTCTGGAGAAAACTACAATTCGAAATGATACATGCACTCACTATGTTCACAGCAGCACTATTTACAATAGCCAAGACATGGAAGCAACCTAAATGTCCACTGACAGATGAATGGATAAAGAAGACGTGGTATATTTATACAATGGAATATTCCTCAGCCATAAAAAGAATGAAATAATGCCATTTGTGGCAACACGGATGGACCTAGAGATTATCATACTAAGTGAAAGAAAAAGACAAATACAATATGATATCATATGTGGAATCTAAAATGTGACATAATTCAACTTATTTATGAAACAGAAACAGACTCACAGAAAACAGACTTGTGGTTACCAAGGAGGTGGGAGAGGTGGGGGAGGGATGGATTGGAAGTTTGGAATTAGCATATGGAAACTATTATATATAGAATGAGTAAACAAGGTCCTACTGTATAGCACAGGGATAGTCAATATCCTGAATCACTTTGTTGTACACCAGCAACTAACACAACATTGTAAATCAACTATACTTCAATGAAAAATAAAATTAAAAAAAAAAACCAAAAAGGAGTCCCTAATCTAAGGCAGGGGAGGGCGGATGGGGGAAGCAAACAAGTCACTGAAGTAAATAACAACTTGATTTCTATAAAAAGAAGATGATAACATTCATCCATCTACTATTTAAATAAGTTAGGAAACTATCCAATATAACAAATGAAAACAAGTTTCAGCATGAAATTAAAGGCAGTTATGTTTGTGAGCAGTAAACTGAGAAAGTACTGGGGAATACAGGATAAATGGTCACTTGAAGACAATGAGAAGGAAAGACTGAGGAACAGAGAGAGGCACAGGAGGAAAGACAGAAATGCACATACAAATACTGCCTCTGTACACAGTTTGTAAGTTTGATGGTTTACACTCACTCAGGAATAGATATTTCCAATATTTCCTTACCAGACGCAGCAGAGTCTGGGGCTTTGTATCTCACCACTTCCCACAGTGCTTTGTAGTATTTCTAAATGTTTATAAATACACTGACATACCAGTAAGGAATATTTATATTTTGTGGTTCTCCAATTCTGTTTTTTTATAATAGAACAAATTAAAAGCTGAGCAGAGAAAAATGCATATACATGGTCTGGTCCATTTAGGCATAGACACAAAAATCACACATATACACAAACATTTAAATCATCAGCTTATATGATTTTTTTTTAATAACATAAATGTTCAAATATTTATCTTAAAAAGCCCATATCAACAAAAAAATTGACAGAGATTGTTTAAAATAGAGAAAAATGATTCTTACCATTCTTTTCATTTGTCTGGTACATCGGGCACAATACCACACAAGGCGAGGGTCATTCACTTCTTTGTCTGTCACCTGCGGTTTATGGCAATCTTGGTGGTAGAGATTATGGCATTCCTGACATTCTACTAATTGATTACCAGATGCCACTGTCATTTGCCTAAGAAAATATACCATTAAATATTAATTTATTTGAATGCAACAATTTAAAGCCATTTTAGGGTTGTTCTGGTAAAGTTTGTTATATTAAAGAGGGTAAAAACCCCAGAAAAGCCAAAGAGCAAAATAACGAATCCCAACATTGTAGCCTGCACAAACAATTCATTTCTTTTAAAGGTTATGCTCAGCCATTAAGAAATGTATAAGATGACTTAAAGACTAAATTTGGCTATATTCTCCTTGTCATTTCTCATTGCAATTTTTTTCTTTCTCCCAGAAGGTATATCGTAGACTTTGGCTAGTCCTCCAACAGTCTCATAACATCTTCTTTGTACCTCTATTAAATTCCTTTTTATTTGCTGCCTACATATTGTTCTATCTTCTTCATTAATATTTGAGTTGCCTAAAGTTAGAAACTGGACCTAATTAACTATAGGGCCTAGCACATTACTGCACAGACACAGGGTGTTCAATAAATAAATGTCTTAATCAACTAAATAGAATGCAGTAATATGTGTATCAAAAAAGTATAAATTCCAACAGCAACAGCCTTAGACTATCGTAACAAGTCTCCTTACGGAGGGTTACAATGACTAGTTCTTTCCTCTTTATTACTTTACCATTTACTTCTTTATATAAAAATGATAACTCTTATAGTAGATTAAAGTTGAAATAAACAAATATATATTAAAACAATGAAGCTCTAACAAAATGATCCTATTCAGAAGTACATTAACTGATTCTCTATAAGGTTCACAAGTTTATAGGTATGCACTCAGTCCCAATGCACCAGAATTTAACATTTTCATGAAGAAAACAGCAACAAAGGTGATAATTTTTTCTGTTGTGCTAGGCAATGAAAGTCATTAACAATTAAAGACACAGATCCTGGCATCAAGGAGTTTAATTATTCTGATTTTTAAGATGCATCTTCTACTAAGCAGAATTATCTATGTTTTTATAATTATGTATCCATGTTTCAAAACAACACTCAGAATAACCTACATGATCCATTAATTTCATTTCCATTATCCTTAGGAAAAGATTTAATGGTATTTTAGCAAATGATATATAACCATTAACTTTATAAATACTATCAACACTTCAGGAAAAAAAAAAGCAACGTAGTCTTAAACAGAAAGATGAGGGGCTTCCCTGGTGGTGCAGTGGTTGAGAGTCTGCCTGCCAATACACGGGACACGGGTTTGTGCCCCGGTCCGGGAAGATCCCACATGCCGCGGAGCGGCTAGCCCCATGAGCCATGGCCGCTGAGCCTCCGTGTCCGGAGCCTGTGCTCCGCAACGGGAGAGGCCACAACAGTGAGAGGCCCGCATACCGCAAAAAAAAAAAAGAAAGATGAAAATAATTAAATCTGCTGAACAGACTCTTTCTCACTAAAAAATAAAGCAATAATTGCTTTCCCTCTAGAAGCCAAGAACGCAGAAAATATTACTACAACATAACTGATTAAAGATGCCTGTCAAGAATATAAAATTATGACAATTTTTAAGACACTAAATTGCCATATGGGAGGTTTATCCACTTATCGATCTAATTATCTCCTACCTACCTCCAAATTATAAAAACAAAATAAAAAAACACCCAACAATTGATCTTTTTTTTTTTTTTTTTAAGTTGTTTGCTCTTTACAAAGAAACAAAAGAATCTGTGGAAAGGTACAACTAACCTACAAACAACACAGGCCAATCCCATCTCCATGGCAAAATCATCAGCACTAGTCTCCTCAAAGCTGGAAAGGTCAGCCATAGCTAAATCCTTGCTGGTTTGGACAGTAATGGGAGAGGACCGTGTCTCTGGTTTCTCCAATCTAGGTTTCTTTGGAATATCAACTCCTTCAGTGATGTCTGATTTCATCTATAAAAAGCACGCAATCAGAAAGTAACACGTTAGAATAAACTTTAAATCACTGAGAGATGTGATAGACATCTATCACATCTATCACAAGATAAGATAGACAGTGTGCAATGACCAAGTCCACTCAACAGATATTTTCACATAGTTAGGGAGAGATGTACACACTAAAGACCTGGAGAACATTTATAATAAATTCATAATCAGTATGTTAAAAGAATCCAACAAAAAATAAATAAATCAAAACAGTTTAGCATGCATCTGTATTTCTCTTTGTACTCTTTTATCCATTAAAGAATCCTGGAAGTTCAGTGGATTTACTTACAGTGCCCTCCCAACCCCCCATTGGATGCTTTGAATTGAGAAGCCATAGTACTACTAAGGCTATTTTTAAGGCTATTTTAAAATTTTAAATAATGAAGTAGTGATAGTTAATATATATTGAAGAGAAGTAAATAATGAACTTCTACCAGTCGTTCAGGCTTAACACATTGCCATACTTGCTTCAAAGCAAATTCTGGCCCCTCTCTTTAAGATATGTTATAGATATACCTGGTCAGACTGGCAAAAATTAAAAAGTCTGATAAGACATGGAGAATTTGGAATTCTTATACCTTATTGGTGAGAGTATGAGTTTAGTACATCCACTATGTCTAATAATGTTGAAGATGTACCCATCCTATTACATCCACTTATAGGTACACATCCTATACAAACTACCACCATGTGGGCAAAGACATACTTATAAAGCAGCTCACTGAAACCCCACCATAATAGAGGAAAAGGAGAAATAAGCTAACTGCTCATCAGCAGGGGAATGGATAAACTGGTTTATTTATGGAATGAATATTCCACATGTTAGCTGAAAGAAATGTTCAAATCTACATGTATCAACATAGGTAAATTTCAAAAGCACATTGCTGAGTAGAAAGTTGCTAAAAGATATATATGAGATATATATATATGGAAAATAGAGATATATTTTCTAAATATTGGCTATTCATAAACTATATTATATTGTTTTCTGTGCTTTTAAATTTATATAAAACAATGCAATATAGTTCATGAATAGCCAATATTTAGAAAAAAGTATGAAAACACCCCACCTTAAGGGCAGGGGTTACTGAAGGTTTTTTAAATGTATTTTTTACTAAGTGCTAAAATCCTAATAATTATGTGCAGAAATCATTCAAAATAGACAATCCAAGAGTTATCTGTAACCCTGTTAAGGTACACACCATTCTGTAACAAATTTCATGTTTAGTCATTTACATCTGTATTCTTTCCATTCCATCTTTTCTTTTCAACAACAGTTCCACCTAGAATACTTGAGTTATACATGAAATTAGTACATCTTCTAGAGCTCAAATATTTATTGACAATGACTTCAGTAAATGGTTTAAAAATATTTCTAAATTTTAATTTTTCAAAAAACCAACACCCATAATTATCAAAATATATTTACTGAGTGGTTATTATGTACTTTTACCCACTACTATATACAAAAAGTAAGCACAAAACGTTTTTTGGCCTATAAACTGATTGATTCATTGACTGATTTACTAGAGTAAAACAAAATCTTACTTTATCAGCAGGTCTCTTTTCACCTTCCTTCTTTACCTTTTCAGTTGTTAGGACCTTGCCATTATTATTGCCAGAAGGAAGACTGGATGATGTTTTGGGCTCTTGCTTAATGGAAACAGTTTTTGTGCTTGAAATTTTGGGTGGCTCCACATCCTATAGGTGAAATTAAAAAGATACCCATAATTAAATATTCAGACTATCTAATATACTGTTAAAAAAAAACAGATCATAAATCTGAACAACTATCAGTTAAAAATTAAGACATCATGTAGTGACCAATGTGTTGCCTTCTTCTTTAAACAACTTTATTGAGGAATAACTGATATACAAACTGCACCTAGTTAAAGTGTAAAACTGGATACGTTTCGCTCTATGGTTTCACGACAATCAGTATAAGGAACATATCCATCATCTCGCAAAGTGTCCTGGTTGCCCTTTGTAATCACTCTTAGAGGTAGACATCCTAGAAAAACTAAGCCACCCAGTCTCAGGCAACCACAAATCTTCTTTCTGCAACTATAAATTAGTTTGCATTTCCTGGAAATTTTCATAAATGGAATCATGCAGTATATACTTTTTTTCTGGCTTCTTTCACTCAGCAATATTTATTTTGAGATTCATCAATGTTGTTGAGTGTAGCAAAAGTTCATTTCTTTTGTTGCTGAATAGTACTCCATTGAACAAATACACCATGATTTGTTTATTCATTTACCTATTAATGGACATTTGGGTTGTTTCCAGTTTGGCCTATTACAAATATTATGAACATTCAGGTACAAATCTTTATATGGACATATACTTTCATTTCTCTAGAATAAACATGTAGGAGTGGAATGTCTGGATCACATGGTAGGTTTATGCTTAACTTTTTCTGAAACTGCCAAACCATGTTCCAAAGTGGTATACCATTTTATATTTCCATCAGGAGTATATGAGAGTCCCAGTTCCTTCACATCCTCATATCCTCACCAATGCTTGGTATGGCTAATCTTTTTAATTTTAGACATTTTAATAGGTATGTAGTGGCATATCACTGCAGATTTAATTTACATTTCCCTAATGGCTAATGATGTTAAACATTTTTTTCAAGTGCTTATTTGCCACACATTTACCTTCTTTGCTAAAGCATTTGTTAAATTATCGAGTATAAAGAGATCTTCATAGATTCTGGATACAAGTCCTTTATCAGATACATCATTTGCAAACCTTTTCTCTCAGTTTGTGGCTTATCTTTCCCTTCTGTTTTAAACTTGCAATCCTTGTTATTTTTACTCTTTGATATGTATATATGTTTGTTATCTGTTGTTGTTAAAAGAAAGCTTATGCATTTAGTAGCTCCTTGGAATTATCCCCAGTTGATAATGTTTATAAGCACACCACTGCTTCTAGGTGATTCTCACACAATTCTAGAGATGGAAATGTTCAGCTAAAGACTAAAATTAAATGAATCTGTGTTTTAAAAACACCTAGCAGAGTATTTTCTCTAAACTGACCATGAGAAGTCATTTCCAGTTAGAAACCTAAGGGCAGGAGGCTTTTTAATTATAACAAACCTCTTATGTACTTTAACAGATGAAATTCCTTCTGTTTTAGAATCTCAAAATACTGCTTCTTTAGTAATAATAGGAATTTCCTGTTTGGCCTATATCAATACTCAGAGCAGAATGAATTTGTTAGTATATTTTGTTGAGTTTTATTAATTTGGTTGGCTTGAGCTCTTTGAACCTATCAGAATGAGAATGGTGAAAGACACAATGGCTCTACTACTCAAAAGACAATAAAAAGGTTTGAGAATACTAGAGCTAGCTTTCAAAGAAGGCTGGGAGCAAAATATCACTGATCACTCGGACACTGAGTCTGGGACTTGGCCCTGTCTTGAGTTTGAGATTCTGTATTAGACTGAGCTAGTCATGTAGTTCTGTCCTCTCCTTCTCAGTTTGGTATCTAGGTGTTCACAGACCTGGGTGACACGAAGTTTCAAGGCTAGACCTTTAGAAAGGTTTGAAAGAATGTCTTAGGTATTAGAGAATATAATAAGAGCTATCATTCACTAAAAGTCTATTATTACCAGGTAGACACTGCACTAGGTGGCTGACATACTTTATCTCTTTTAATTTTCACAGCTTTGTAAGGTAGTTCTTATTATCCTCATTTTAATAATAAAGAAACAGAGGCTGGGTGAAATGAAGTTACTATGTACCTCAATTTCCTTATTGTAAAATAAAAAATACCTATCTCAAAGGATCATTATCACAATTAAAATTAATTATTCACATATACCACTGAGAAAAGTACCTAGGACACAGTAAATGTTCAAGATATGTTATCTATCACCACTAGTAAGAGGTAAGCTGGGATTTAAAACACGTTTGTCTGGTTTCAAAATGTATATTCTTTTCACATAAAGCTGCTTGGTCACTTTGTTATTATCATGATGGGAGCTACACAGTTCTCACATTTCATCTATACCTCCTTTATTCCTTACATTATCCTATACATATTTAATTCACTTCATTGCAAAATCCCTGTCCTTTTATTTTTCGCCCCTAAAACATTAGAGAATAATTATAACACAGGTTACAGTTTCATTCAGCAGCTTAAAAAAATATTCTGATCATAAAGAATTAGAAACTGAAATATATCTTAAGTGGGTTTCTACAGGAATAAAGTAGTAGAACAGAATATCCCCCACTCCCAGCTAACTTTTCTATATAGTGTAACAGTTCTCTGAAAGCTTGAAGGAAGAAAAGAACACTATAAATTTCTGCATGCCACAAGGAAAGATTATTTGGCAGAGAGATTGTTTCGAGACGTTCTAAATGCTAACACTGTTCTACTACAGGCTTTACAAAACTTCCTCCAAGCTTTTTATCCAGGTAGGTACCTTTTGAGATGGACGGTAACTTGAATCAATGCCCCGAGCCAAAGATTCATCAAGTAGTGCTTTTAGCTTTTCAGCAGAATCCTTACTCTTTGAATGTAAGAAGCCTAGTGCTTTCAAAAAAATGGGATCAAGTTCCAAGTTCACAGTAGCAGCCATTGCAAACACCTGAAGAAAAAAAAAGAGCAAAGTAATTTACAGACAATGGGTAATTATCTGTCAAAGTTTTTCTTGTTCTTTTGTTTATAATAGGTAATACTGTGCACCTGATACAAAATTCAAACTCTCCAAAAGGTTATTACAGATAAAAGTAAATTTTCTTCTTTTCCCTAACTGGCATTATCTAGTTCTTTTCTCCTGAAGCAAGAATGTTACCAGTTTTCTCTGTATCCATATCCTTGGCAAAATTTTAAATCCAGATAAGCTCCTCCCCGCCACAGAGCCCCTTCCTAACACCTGGCTGCCTTGGGTCTTTGTTGCTGCGCGCAGGCTTTCTCTAGTTGCATTGAGCAGGGGCTACTCTTCCTTGTGGTGCGTGGGCTTCTCACTGCGGTGGCTTCTTTCGTTGCAGAGCATGGGCTCTAGGCGCGAGGGCTTCAGTAGTTGCAGCTCGCTGGCTTAGTTGCTCTGCGGCATGTGGGATCTTCCCGGACCAGGGCTCGAACCCGTGTCCCCTGCATTGGCAGGCGGATTCTTAACCACTTCGCCACCAGGGAAGACACCTAACACCATTTTAAAATAATACACATAATTCAGTACACAGGAACTTGACGTGTTTAGGTCAAGTTTAGTATATGTCAAAATTTCTTCTCTCAAACCTTATTTTTTTTTATTATTATTATTATTATTTTTTTGCGGTACACGGGCCTCTCACTGCTGTGGCCTCTCCCGTTGCGGAGCACAAGCTCTGGACACGCAGGCTCAGCAGCCATGGCTCACGGGCCCAGCAGCTCCGCGGCATGTGGGATCCTCCCGGACCGGGGAACGAACCCGTGTCCCCTGCATCCGCAGGCGGATTCTCAAGCACTGCGCCACCAGGGAAGCCCTCAAACCTTATTTTCACAAAAAAAAAAAAAGAAAAAG
Source organism: Mesoplodon mirus (assembly GCF_964341445.2). Taxonomy (NCBI): domain Eukaryota; kingdom Metazoa; phylum Chordata; class Mammalia; order Artiodactyla; family Ziphiidae; genus Mesoplodon; species Mesoplodon mirus. Next base: position 157,348,139 of record NC_138977.1, on the reverse strand, counting down.
AAAAAGATCGGGGGAAGGGTGTCACTGGAGGACAATGGTTAGAGGACGCATTATTAAGCAATAAGCGCTAAAGGTCAGTGCTAAAACTTTTACCTCAGCTATCTTTTTTTTGCCTCCTTAGTCCTCAGCCCCAATTCTGAGTGCCTCAGAAAACATACTAATGATAATGTTATTGCATCACATTTAGATTGTGGTATCTCATGCATTAACCTGTTTTTGAGAAGCAAGGTGTCTGAGAAACAGTGCCAAACCATATATATATCTATATAGATGTATAGATATATATATGGATCTCCCATAGGGCCTATGATATTCTCTGTGTCCTAAGGAACTGAAAAAATAGTGAAGATATACGTCAAAGACTTAGAAATTCTAAAACATTAAAAAGTTTTGTTTTCAGCTAATACCAATGCTATCATGTTGTTCTACTTCCGGTGTTACATTTTCAAATATTTCTCCAGGCAAGGAATTATTAAAATAAAAATGTATACTTTGTGTTCAATCCTTTGATCAACATTCTAGGACTTGAAATTGTCTTCTATCCCGGGGGTTAATATAATAATGCAACAAACTTGCACTGCTAGAGTTAAGGATCTGTCAGCAATTCCACAGTAATCTCTCATTTTCAGGGGGTTATAAAGCCATTAAAACTTGCTGTAGATTGAATCTTGGCATATGAAAGCTCAGCCTGAAAATGGATTTTGTTTGTTCCTTCCCCATCCACTTCCCCCCTAATATTTCTCCAACTCTCACAGGAAACACACACACACACACACACACACACACACACACCTCACTAGCCTTTTTTTTTTTAAGTTTTAAAGAAGGTATTAGATATCTATCTGATAGCCACAAAATTATTGTCAAATTCTGTGCTCTACTCAATCACCCATGAGAAGCGGTCTAAAGGCCAATACTAAAAGAAAAATAATCTACCTCAAACAGTTATAAATTGGTAATAATTTAATAAAAATTGAGAAGCAACCTCTCTCACTTCCTAAGATTGTATTATTACATACATCATCTATATATAATGATAAGTACAGAAAGGTGGGGGGTTTTTTGTTTTAAATTTACTCATGAGGCTGGTCATCATATACATTCTGAGGAGAAGAGTTCCTCATTAAAATGTCCATGAAGAAAAGGAGTAAAGCTGCCACTCCTTCTGAGTGCACAAGGGAACACAGCCTAGTCTTTCTACTGACCTAACTTTTTTGGTTAGCTAAAGAGCTAACGATCTGTATTATGAGGTACTGAAAATATTGAAACTTAGAAGAATCCTTTTAATATACTAGAAAAACCATTACTTGAAATTTCTATGCTAAAAATTAGAAGCCAAGTATTTATGGTTATGTATTTCCATAATGACAGATAAAAGGTTTACATTACAGATTAGGTGACAAGAGTCAGCACCTAGATTACAAGACCAGACCACAGATCATGTCATCAACACCAATTTGTAGTCAGTTCTTTTTATATGATCCTGCAATTATAAAACTGAACAGACTTTATACCCCTGCCCTAAATTACTAACATATTCCTCTAGCCAGTGGTCTCCACAGTGGAATACAGACAAAAAAAAATGTTAGAATTTCTTTTTATTTTTAATCTTTTATTTAAAAAAACTATTAATATACATAGTGATAGCAGTGTATGCATATAATTGGCAACTAAATACACATATAAGGAAGTGAGCTCAATTCTTTTACTCATGGAATGAATGATGAGAATACTCTGGATACCAATGCTTTAGCCTTTCTAGCAACTTCCAGTTTCCCTTTCCCTATTATATATACATAATGGCTGCTTTAAGGTACAAACTTACCTTCCCCTTGAAAATCCCTCCAGCACTCATTCAGCTCAGCCTTTCCCCCTCTCCACATTAACTTCATTGCTAGATGCCCATCGTCTTCTAGCCCCAGCTCATTACCAACATATTCCCCTATATTTTCCATTTTTTTCTCAAGCAGTCCTTTTATCGCTTTACCTTTACTATCCCCACTCATCCACACAGACATCACCTGTTTTACAGCCTTCTCCCAAGCAGTGAGTTGTTCCTACTCAAAGAGCAATACTCCATATTGCTGCTTTTGGAAAAATATTCCACGATCACCATTTATCAACATCTTCCCTTGAAATCCATACCTGCATCTTCATTGTTGCTAATGTACAGAACATTTGCACCAAGCTCATCTTTTCCTCTCCCCCTGCCATCATCTTTGGTAATTTTAGCATCTATATTGATGTTCTTCTCCAACTTCCTGCACTAGTTTTTTTTTTTTTTTCTGATCATAATACAGTAGTTAAATTTTATTTATTTTCTATTTTTCTATTATTTTATTTCATTTTTAGTAAATATTAAATCTTTTTTTGTAATAATGCAGCATATAAAAACATAAAATAAGTTGATAGTTAACTCACTAGAAACATTGAAACAAATCAAAAGCTAGATATAAATGGTTAATTCTAAAGTATATTAATAAAACAGGTTTAAATAACTAGAATCTTCAAGTTCTAAGAATGTATGATTTCGAGTAAACATCAAAGATTATTGAGGCTATGTGATAAGCCTCCATGTTTGGGGAAAGAAAACAGTAAAGGGAAATCATTTTCAATGCTGGTGGTATTTCATTCCAAGAGATAATGGATCAGTTAATAACTCACAGCTCACTGTTTTTGTCTCCCCACAATGCTGTTATCTTTGCAGTACCATTATACAGTTTTGCATGGTGTCAGGTCCTTTTCCAGGCTCTGTTCTTTTTTCCTTGGTGTATAATTGTATTATTAACTAGTATTACCATTTCCTCTTTACCTTATATGATAAACTATAACCAAAGGATTTTCATAAACTGCATGTCCTCTGGAAGTAAAATCAGAAGGTTATCTTATTCCCAATACCACATTTGTTTACACAATTCCCTCCCCTTTCTTCCTTTTCTGTTTTTGCTCAAAAAAAAAAAAAAAAAGTAAGCAGGAATGAAGAACATAAAAGCACCTGGGTTCTGATCATCATAATACAGTAGTTAAATTTTACTTATTTTCTATTCTTCTATTATTTTATTTCATTTTTAGTAAATATTAAATCTTTTTTTGTAATAATGCAGCATATAAAAACATAAAATAAGTTGATAGTTAACTCACTAGAAACATTGAAACAAATCAAAAGCTAGATATGAATGGTTAATTCTAAAGTATATTAATAAAACAGGTTTAAATAACTAGAATCTTCAAGTTCTAAGAATGTATGATTTAGAATAAACATCAAAGATTATTGAGGCTATGTGATAAGCCTCCATGTTTGGGGAAGGAAAACAGTAAAGGGAAATCATTTTCAATGCTGGTGGTATTTCATTCTAAGAGATAATGGATCAGTTAATAACTACAGCCACAGCTCACTGTTTTTGTCTCCCCACAAGGTGAAAGATGGGGGAGTATAGAAAGTGACTGCTAGTATGTATGGGGTTTTTTTTAGGGTGATGAAAATATTCTAAAACTGCTGGTTTTATAAGATTTTAAATGTACCATAAACTACTGTATTGGGCACTATTTAAATGGTGAGTTTTATGGCACATGAATTCACTCAATAAATTTGTCTTTTTTTTTTTTAAGGCCCAAGAGGCAACATGGAAAAAAAAAAACTGGAAAGAAAAAGAAAAAAGTAGTTGAATACCACCACAGCCCAGGGAAAGTAAGAAGGAGGGTGGTAGGGGGAGAGAGAGAAGGAAGGAGGAGAGGGAGATGCATCGTTGACTAGTTCTCCTCTCCTCCACCCCAGTACACATGTGCACACACATCCACACGCCCACATGCCACATACAGTGTTAACCAGTGACAAGCCGCTGGCTGCTTTTTTCATGTCATGGGTAAAACCATAACTGCTTTGTTTCTTGAGAACTTCATAGTTCCCCCTCGTCTTGTAAATGTTGACCTTGCTTGCTAAATACTTGATCTTTGTTAATTAGATTTTTCCTTCTTCTGTTCTTGCTTTTTGATTTTTAAAAGCAAATTTTTAAAGACTAGCATACAGTCACATCTCCTCTTTATCTTTTGTAAATATAAAGTCATGCTGCAAGGTATCTGTAAAGTCATATTCATTTTATTCCGAAAAATATCTGCTTCTTGGTCCTTCTCAATGAATGTATTCTAGTTACCTTGTCAAGTCCAGTAAATATTTCACTTTCGTTATTCTATATGCATTTAAATGTTGAACTCTTACAGTCCACGCCCTTTAGGTCTTCTCTTAGCTTTCAGTTTTTTGGGCTTTTTATTGACTCATAAACAGTAGCAACTTAATTTCAGCAAAAAGATGGTAGACCCTACACTTTCATATCAAAGTACAGGGATTCTGAAGAATGAGTTTCCTTCTCTGTAGCTGAAATTTATTAACTGGCAATAATTCACTGTTTCAAAGTCTTAGTCATTTGCCCAACTTTTGTGTAGGTCTTATTGCTTTGTATATTATATTCTGAGAAGTGTATCAGAGTCAGGCGTTATCAATTACACAGCCTGAATTGACAGCAAGACTGTCCTCTTGGAAAAGAAAAGCAGTCTCCTTAAGAGAGAGGAAGAGGGAAAGCTACTTCCTTCTTCCTGACTGTACCCTGGCTTTTCTCTTTATTGTAGACTGCAAAATGAAACTCTGGGTCTCACCTTGTGGCTTATCAGCACCATATGCTGCACCTGTAGATTCAGTAGTATTCTTCCTCACAGTCAACTCTTCATTGGAAGGTGTCTGGCTACAGCTATCTCTCACCGAAAATCCAGTTTTGTAATGAGCAACACCAGTCACTGATCTTTTCCCACTAGATGTAGAGTCAGAGGGAGATACATTTGAAGGGGGCTTTTCCTTTCTCTGTGTAAAAGGAGGAAATAAGCTAGTGTTACCAGGCATATCTTCCTCTGAAGTTTCAGATACGAATGGAGTAGGTGGGTTTTCTCCTGGAGAAATACTGGAAGGGCTCCAAGAGAAGTAACTCTGAGCTCCACGCTTTTGTGTGGAGGTATTCTGTGTGAAGATCGGTTTCTTTTTTGTACTGCCAAGACTATCTTCAGAAAGGCTGAAGTCACCTTGAAATCCATGCCCCCTTTGAACGCCAGGTGTAGATGTTAAAGGAAAACTTGCAAGTGACTTCCGGTTGGCACTCCTTCCTGTGGCAGGCTGGCTGCTGTTAGAGGAACTCTCCAGAGGGGCCTCTGACACCTCAAAGAGGTCCTCACTATAAAATGGAATTGGAAACTGGGAACTCTGTTGCTGTTCCTTTTTGCCTCCAGATTTCATCTGTTCAGTATTTGATTGCTTTACCAGTCTGACGGACAGATGCATCTGAGATCCGGGTGCAGGCTCACTGACTAAAGAAACTAGCCTGCGGTTTGGAGGGCAAGGAATGAAGTCGGCATCACTATCAGAACTAGAAGGATGAAACAGTTGCTCCTTCAGTTTTAGTCTTGCAGAAAGCAGTTCATTTTCTTCTTTTAATTTATTCCTTTCTGCTGTGAGCGCAGCAATAAACTTCTTATTTTGTTGTTGGATATGGTAAAGTTCTTTCTGTAGCGTCTTGCTGTACCTTTCGTTCACTGAATAGCGGTCACATACTTTGGAGCTTAACTTATCTCGCAGGTCACGGATGGTGACATTCAGGATTTTCTGTTGCTCCGTCAACTCTTTAATTTTGGCTGTGGAGCCCTTCCGCCTTCCGTCTGCCAATCGCTCTCTCCTCAGACTGCTTAGTTTCCTCTGGAGACGGAGTAGCTCCCTGTCATGGAGCTCTTTTAGCGTTAGCCAGGCTTTTTTAAAAGAGTCAGAAAACAAATCACAGACCTGCATTTTATCTCTTGCGGGAGCTCTCCGGCCTCTTCCCTTGTCTCCTCCACCCACGTTGCCCGCCTGCATCTCATCTCCCTGACTGGGACTGGGAAACAGTGGAGACAAACCGCCACCGGCAAAATGGCGGAAGGGCTGCTGACGAGAGCTGCGCCGCGAACGGGACGAGAGTTTCACCCCTTCTACAGACCTGCGAAGAGGCTTCAGAGCACAAGGCGGGTGCGAGGATGGCTCGGGGGTAGACAGAAGGGCCCGGTTTGGCGGCGGAAAGGAGACCCGAGCCTCCTTTTGGCAGGAAGAGCCAGAGACCTGAGCCTCCTTTTGGAGGGAAGAGCCAGTGCGCAGAAGTAAGATCCTGCACTAGTTTCATTTAGATCTTCAACCTCAAGGAGCTTCATCTTCAGCCACTGAAACCTGAAACTTGACACAACTATTCTCCTGCTTGACTACAGTCAATTCTCCTTTTTAACTACAATCTTCCATCACTCTATCTCTTTTACTGCTTTGACCCAGGAGCCTCTTCAGGGTACCAAGTCAATCTTTCTTTCTTTTAAAAAATTTCTTTACTCCCATTCATCTATCCTTTGAATTTACAGAGACCTCCACTTTCTTGGTCCCTCTGCTTTCTCCTTACTGGCACCTTCTTGACCGAACTTCTTTTCCTTGTCCAACAGAAAAAACAGGAGTTGGGCCTAAAATAAAACACTCACGGTTATGTGTTTTATCCTTTATATTTTAGTTTTCTATCTTCCTTTCCCTCCCCCTTTTCTATTGCCTTCTCCGATTTCTATTACTTCTCCTTTCTTACCGGCAAACTCACATACAGTAGTCCCCCCATTACCTGTGGTTTCACTTTCTGATATTTTAGTTACCTGAAGTGGGAAAATACTGAATGGAAAATTCCAGAAATACACAATTCATAAGTTTTAAATTGCACGCCATTTTGAGTACTATGATGAAATCTCATGCCAGCTCAGTCCATCCTGCTTGGGATGTGAATCATCCCTTTGTCCAGTGAATCCCGTCTGTTAGTCACTAGCCAGCTCAGTTATCAGATTGACTGTCATAGTATTGCAGTGCTTGTGTTCAAGTCACCTTATTATTATTTATTTAATGCTCCCAAAGAGCCAGAGTAGTGATGCATGCTCTTCAGATATGCCAAAGAAGTTGCAAAGTGCGTCCTCTAAGTGAAAAAGTGAAAGTTTTCAACTTAATAAGAAAAACACTGTATGCTCACATGCTGATGTTGCTAAAATCTATGGTAAGAACGAGTCTTCTATCTGTGAAATTGTGAAGAAGGAAAACTTGTGCTAGTTTTGCTGTCGTACCTCAGAGTGCAAAAGTTATAGCCACAGCGCGTAAGTGCTTAGTTAGAATGGAAAAGGCATTACATTTGTGGGTGGAGGACATGAACAGAATATGTTCCAATTGACAGCAATGTGTTGGGCCAGAAAGCATTGAACACCTACAGAAACTTCAGCAAGAGATCCCTTGAAATGAGTGACACCAAGCCATTTACTGTAAGTAAAGGATGGCTACACAGATTCAGGAATAGGTTTAGACTGAAAAATATAAAAATTACTGGAGAGGCTGTGTCTGCCAATGAAGAAGCCACTGTCACACTTCTGGCAGGGTTGAAGAACCTGAGGAGAGGGACCATGTTCACATAACTTTTATTATAATATGTTGTTATAATCATTATATTTTATTATTAGTTATTGTTGTTAATCTCTTACTGTGCCTAATTTATTCATAAAACTTCATCACAGGTATGTATGTATAGGAAAAACCCCAGTATATATAGGGTTTGGTACTATCCATGGTTTCAGGCATCCACTGGGAGTCTTGGAACATATCCCACATGGATAAGTGGGGACTACTGAATAGTGAAAGAAATTTATTTCCTGCTACTGAAGTCCTAAAGAGGTCAGCAACTGTGGTGTAAATTTGTCACTTTATCTCCTTTATTATTTCCAAGAATATTTTCCAGGAGTTACACCAAATCATGTTACTTCTATATAGTTCTTTCCTGTATATTCTAAAACTCATGATCAAAACAGATTGTAAAAGAGCTTTCTTATTGTGGATTAGAATTCTAGAAAACAAAGTCCTAGGTGTGTGTAGATATAGATACAAATATATACAGAAATTTAATGCTTTAAATCTAGATTTATTTTCAAATCTAGATGTTGCTTTAAAAAAAGAAGAATGCAGAAAACTAATAATAATCACCACTTTTAAAAATGTCAATGGCCTAGGAAGGTGGCAATAGTGGTGGTGGTGGGAACAAAGTCTTAGCTCACATTAGGAGCCGAGACTTATATACCTTAGTTATATACAGTAAATGTATATAAGTAACACAGAAATTCCCACTTCTAAATAATCATCTTTTTTCTCCATCTTTTTTATCTTTCATGGTCCAGCCTTTCAAAGACTCTCTTTTAGCACTCTAAGCATCCTTGTCCCATAGTTCTACAGTTTCATCTGCTTTATAGTCATCCATCCTATTTACCTTCTCCCTGCCTGCACCCAAAATCTAAGTGCAGCTGAGAGGAATCCATACACTCTGTATCTTCAGAGTCACTAATCCCATCTAGGCACTCAACACAATTTAGCAATCCTATCATGTTTCTCTGGTCAACTCACTTCCCCACTTTCTGCAAAGACCAGTCACATTTTCTCCATTTTCCTTGAAACTGCTTCTCTATCTTAGTAGATGTCCTCATCTACTTCACAGAGAAAACAGGAACTGTCAGAGAGGAACTAAATCAACTTTCTGACACATCTACAAATATACCTGCACCAATCCTTTCCTCTTTCCCACCTTTTAAGTAAGAGGGTGGCTCTCCATGTAACGCCACCTATGCCTGGAACCTATCTTTCCCCCCCGCCCCTGAAACCTTGAGCTATGAACTATTCCTATGTACCAATCCTTTCCTCTTTCCCACCTTTTAAATAAGAGGGTGGCTCTCCATGTAATGCCACCTATGCCTGGAACCTATCTTTCCCCCCACCCCGAAACCTTGAGCTATGAACTATTCCTATGTCTTCTCCGCCACTCACAAACCTCCCTCCCCCAGCCTCTTTCTTTCTACTGGCATCTTCTCATTGACCTTTAAATATCTTCTATCCTATCTTCTTCATTTTAGAGCAAAACTTCTCCTACATTTTATACTTTTTCTTCATTCCTTCTGCTTATATAGCATTTCCTGCAATTTGGCCTTTGTCCCACCATACCATGGAAATATCTTCACCAAAGTATTCACAGCCTTAGTTAGGTAAGTATAATAAATACTATTTTTTCCTCCTACTCTTTCTTGGTCTTCTTTGTAGGTTCCTCAAAAATCTCACTCTGGGAGTGAGGCCCAGAAATTTGCACTAAATCTTCCAGATGGTTCTGATCTACTCTAAAAGTTTCAGAATTACTGCCCTAGACAATTTGACCTACACCCTTTTGCCAGTAATTATATATTTATCTCTCCAGCCCATGCATCTCTTCCAAGATTCAACTGCCAGCTTGACTTGGATATCTCACTAGTGCCACCTATTCAACATGCCCCTAACAGAGCCACTCATAAACTCTTCTCTCAACCAATTCTTCCCCTAATCTTCCCTTTCTCAAATGATACTTATCGCATTGCTCCAGCCAGAAACCTGAGAATCAGCTTTAACTCCTTCCACTTCAACCCCTGCCTCCCATTCAATCACCAAACCTCTTATATATATTTCAAATTCATCTACCTTTTTCAATCCTTATTACCACACCCTAGACCAGCTACCATCATGCAGCTATTATCTGGCCCACTGTAAGAGCTTAATCAGAACCCCACAATTGGGACTTCCCTGGAGGCGTAGTGGTTAAGAGTCCACCTGCAGGTTAAAAACATCCTGTATTTACATGTCATAGCTATTACACTGTTAATTATGTAAACAGGGTTTGTCTTTCTCACTAGAACGTAGGTTCCATGAGGGCCAGCACTGACCTTACCTACTGCTGTAATCCCTGTTTGTAGCAGAGTGCAGGCACTCAGTAAATGCTGGCCAAGTGAATACATGTTATTCACTTTCTCTTTCAAAAATCTTCCTCCTCCACGAGTAATACTCAGCTTTCCTGGTTTTCTTTTTCTATCTCTGACTACTCTTTCTCTGGGTCATCTTTTCATCCCCATTGCTCTTGGTATTGCCCAAGTATCTATTCTTGTCTATTTTCTTTAGTTCTGCTACCAATTTCTTCCATGGTAATCTTACATATTTCATGTTTTCAACTTGATTTCACATGTTTATCCCCATTCCAATCTCTATTAAGCTCAAACCCCACATTTCCAACTGCTTAGTAAACATGTGTACCTGGTTGCCTTAATGGTATCTCAAATTCAGTTACGACTGAAATTGAGACTATGGATATCTTCCCCCCAAAGTTCCCTGTCCTGCACTTTCTTTCAATAAATGACACACTCTCCATTAATCGGGTCTGAGGCCTAAATCTCTGCCTCACTGAGTCCTCCCCAATTCCTTATATCTAAACAATCAGCAGGCCTTTCCTGTGAATTCTGACTCTGCAACGTTTCTCACATCTATTCCTGTTTTTCATTTCCACAGCTACTATTCAGATTCAGGTCGTTATTTGCCTTTTGTACTATAGCAACAATCTAGTTATCCTCCTTGACTTCAACACTGTTGCCATATTAATGTTCCTGAAACACATTTTTTCTTCCTTCCTTCCTTTCTTTTTTCATTTTTTTCCTCAAAAATTAAGCCTTCCCACTGCCTTTAAAATAATCCCGAATTTCTTGGCCTACCATTTAAAAAGATTCAGTAACTGGCACAAAAACTTTAATTCTTCATCCCCAGACCTTCTGTAGTGCAGAGCCATTAGCTAGGCTTGCTAATTTTACTCATTTTTTCTGACAAGCTTTTTACCCATTTTTATATTTCCAAATGCTATCAAGGCCCAGTTCAAATACTCCTCATGAGAACTTTACTCACAGCTATTGTGTTCTTCTCTACCCCCTATACAACTAATCTTGTCCTAGGATATCTCAAAATGCATTCTCATGGTACTGGAACTTTCTACCTTGAACCACACTTTTTTTGTACATTTGTATATTCTCTATAACACTCTGAGTACTTTAAGGGGAGAGTACCTACCACTTTGCTATTTTGCAAAGTACCACAACATAATGGCTTTGGAATTATTAGAGATCAAAGTATAAAGGTCTTTTCTCTTCTTCTACACAATTCTAATCATGCTCAAAATCTCTTCACAAAAAGCAATAAAAAAGAAATTCTAAGCCATCCCCACCTAACTGCCCCGCCCCACAAACCCTCAAACATCAAAAAAAGAAAAGCAATACAAAACAAAAACACCTTTTTCATGACTGGGGACTTGTACAATGTTCCTATCTGCAATACTCTCTTCCCAATCCTTCATCCGATTTAAATTCATTAATCCCACTAGACTGTAAACTCCATGCAAGCAGGGACTTGTTTTATTCACTGTTATATACCTAGTGCTTGGAACTTCACAGATTCTCAAAAGTATCTGTAGAGTGAATGAACTAGGTTTCGTTTAAATGTCACTTTCTAGGGCTTCTGTGATTTCTCCAACCCAAATTGGGTACTCATATATAAATATATTCTTTCCTCTAGATCTCATTTCCCACCCTACATGCGAATCTTAAAAGAAGACTAAAGTTGATCATCTTCACGTGAACGAGACGAAGGAAATCGACCCTGTTCGCGCAGAGTGCAATATTAGGGTTGCCATCACATAACAGCTCTAGAAAGCTTCGCCCTTTATGTCTTTGCAAGCTCTTGCAACCCCTTCTAATAAACAGCCTTTTAAAGATGCTGCCCTTTTCATTCCCTCACTGAGTTCTTGGCCCTGGATTACACTGAAACCTTAGGCATACGTCCGGAAACATAAGGGAAGCGGAAAGACCCTGGTTCCAAACCAACCAAGTGATAGTGAATCTGAAAAGCGACCAGAGACACTCAGACAAGGAAGGACTGCCAATCTTTTGATCAAAGTCATAACACACCCAAGGCCTAGCACAGGGGAAGGTCCTTGACAAGTGAGCTCGAGAGAAGGTGAGAGGCCGACAGAGGGAGCTGTCGAGAGAAGTCGCCAAAACCTTCCGAGGAAGGTCGGAGACAGGGTTCCAAGAACCTAGTCCCTGGGGCTGTGCCCTCGGTCCGCGTGCCCCAGCCCGCCACAACCTCCGAGGAAGCACTACCCTCACTTAAGGGGAGAGCAGTCAGCCTGGGCACTCGACCGCCTGCAAATTACGAGGTGTCCCCACAAGGAGCGAGGAAACTAAGACCGCACGGAACTACTCTCCCACCTCGCCCCTCGCAAAAGTCTTGAGCCTCCCAGAGTCGGCTGGGAGCCGCTGAGCTGGTAACAACTCACCGCTCCGTCCCGCTGCCCAGTCCGTTCCCGGTGGCCTGACGAACCGCTCCCGGCAGCAGCCGGCTCCGAGAGCGGAAAAACAAAGCTTCCCGCAGCAGGGTCGACCGGGGAACGTATTGGCTGTGCGACGGTAGGAAGCTACGTAACCCACTCCTTCCGGTCCGCCGGATTATGAATGATTGCGGGGGCCGCTGTTTCCCTGGCGCGATCTTCGTTGTTTCTTTCCCGGCCTCGTGGGCTGCGTGTGGCCCGCGCGCGAAGACTTTCTGAAGCGGCCTCGGGAAACCCGGCTCGGGCGGGGCGGGAATGTGCTAGCGGTCCGTGTCACCCACACGCTCACGCACCCTCCCTGCCTGGCCGCGCCTCTGCGACCAGGTAAGGAGGGCGCTCGGGCCGCTGGCTCCGCAGTCCGCGAGACGCCGTAAAGCCGCCTCTTAGCATCTGGGGAAACAGGGTTGAGGATGTGGGGAAGGGCGGGAAGGGTGGAGGGGTCCGGGCCCCTCCTCAGTTTTTCCAGGACCAGTCCCCGTGGTTTCCTCTACTGATGGGGGCATGGAGCAGCTTCCTGTTGCAGCAGCCTGTGGGGTCGTTTGCCACTTGCTGTTAGGTGTAGTTTTAAGACCTCTTGGATCGCGCTTTAACTTTTTTTTTTTCCACTTAGTTTTTTATTCCAGCCCTTCCTCACTGGAGAAAGCAGTTGTATGTGAATACTACCTAACAGTTACTCTAATGAACTTGCTTCATTTTGGGCCATTTGCTTCTGTTACACCATCAAAGCAGTGTTTCACTTTGGTTTTAAACTTCTATAGAAAGTTAGAGTTTAACTTGCATGAAAATTGCTTTGAGTTCCAAAACGTTTACTGTTACGAGTACTTTCTCTACCTGGTTTGGGATTAGGTGACTTGTTCCCCCACTCCCCTTCTTTATTCTTAACGTCATGATCCCCTAATGCCATGATCCCATTCCTTGTCATAAGTTCTTGAATATCAAGAAAATGCCAGCATTTAATAATATGTCTTCTGCTAAATTATTGATAAGAGAAGATAGAGTACTTCTACTTTTTTCTAAGCTTATCTAGAAACAGTGTTTAAAGGAGAAAATGCAAAAGCTGGCAAAAACTAGTGGTGACAATTTAAACTTTAACCATGGTCACTTAAATATTGTGAAAATAAATTCTTTGTTATAAATACAACTGAGTGATTTGCTATCATGTTTAATAAATCAAACATTAAGCTATGTGACTTTTCAGCTGCCTGGTGGGGAATATACACTACTGAAAGGAATGCCTTAAGCATACTTATTGTTTGAAATTATGTTTGAGTTATACCTGAAGGCATTGTTTTAAGAGTCCTAACTTCAAAAATAAATCTGAAAAACTCAGTGAGATTTGACATTTATTTTATCAATTCTTTTATTTTTTTACACTTCTGTTACATGTTTGCCTGCTTTAAACAAAGCTCCAACTTTAACTTCTGTAGTAGAAGGCCCATCAGGGGTTTTGGGCGGTTTGTTTTTATTTTTGTTTTAACCTGTGTTTACTTTGTAGCTTTTGTATCACCTGTGATTTGAAATAAGAATAAAGACTGAGTATGCAGGCGGATAACAGCAACAATTTAGCAGACCTTGAAACTTAACAAATTTTTTTTGAAACTTAACAAATTTTGAGGCCAGTCAACTAAAATATCTGTAGTATACACAGTTCCTTAGCATATGTTGTTTTTACCTTCAAGTTTTTAAAGTAGCCTACTGAATTCTGTTATGATTAGTACTTGGAAAGCAAGGATTTAAACCATTTAGTTCATAATAAGCACAGGTATTGGTTGCTGTGGGTATTCAGTAATTTTATTTCAGGCTTGCCGATGTTTCTAACATGTTAGCATTTCATGCTGTGGATCCCTATCAGTTATGAGGTCAGGCTTAGCTGCAAGCATTATGATTCTATGGCAACAGATGATTCCCTGATTCTCCAGAGAGGACACACTTCCCTTATGGCTAAGGTTACAGTAAGCTTTTCTAAACTGTTTTTTTTTTTTTTTCACTTCTTGCCCAGATAAGCAGCTAATTTTAATCATAGGATTTTGTCCTCTAGGACTTAACGATATGTGTCCTCACATTACGTAATGTAGTGAGCACTGAATTGGCTCAGTTTTTTCTTTCCTTTTTTAAACTTTACTATCTAAGGTAATAAGCTGCTATCTAACCCTATAGAGGCAGGCTTTTCTTTGTTATCTATATTATTGAAAGAAAGTAGTGTGATTTGCAACCAAATACTGTTGTTGTTATGTATAAAACACAAGCTAAGTTCTAATATTCATAATGTTGAACATTTGGTGTAGTGGGGAATTTTAATGGGTTTAAATTTAAATTTGAATCTTTAAGAAAATAAGAGTTTGTGATTTTTTCATATTTGTAAACTGCTTTGAACTGTTTATTCTTTACAATATAAGCAGCTAATATTCAAGTGCACTTAGAGTGTCACATTTATATTCCAGCATTTTGTGACTCCCCAGCTTTCAGCCTCATTAACAAACAGATTTTTTGAACATTTGGTTGGAGAAAATCTTTTCAATTCAACACAGATCCCTTATTTTCCCTGAGAAGTTTGGAAGTATAAAGCATAATTTAAGGCTTGAACTAAACATTCCTTGAGCTAAAATTTGAGTACTCTTCAGCATTGGAGATATGTGAGGTAATAAGTGCTGTAAAGAAAAAGAAAGCAGAATAAGGGGCTAGGAAGTGATGGGAGTCTCCTTTTTCTCAGGATAGACTGCTCTGAGTTAATATTCAGAGACCTCAGTGAAATGAAGGAGCAAGCCATGTGAATATCTTGGAGAAGAGCATTCTAGGCAGAGGGAATAGCAAGTACCAAAATTCTCAGGCGTGGGGACATTGCTGGCGTCTTCCCAGAACAGCAAGGAGAACTGGCTGGAGGGAAGTGAACAAGAGGGAAGAGGGGTAGAAGATCAGGTCAAAAAAGAAACACAGCTAGGGTCACATCGGGCCCTAGAGACCATGATAGGAAATCTGGATTTTATTTTAAATGTTCTGGGGAGCCATTGGATGGTTGTGAACAGAGGACATGGTCTGATTTATGTTTTTAAAGGATCACCCTGACTATAGTTGCAGAATGGACAGTTGTGTTGAGTGGAGGAAAATAGTTAATGGGCTTTTGCAGTAGTCTTTGTAAGAGCTAGTGATGACTTAGATTAGGTGTTATTGGTAGGGGTGCTAAGAAGTTAGATTTAGCATGTATTTCAAAGGTAGAAATAGTAGGGTAAGAGAGAGAAAAAAAGGAGTTGAGTGAGACTTCAGAATTATGGGCCCAAGCATGTGAGTAAATAGTATTGCTGTTTTATCAAGAATGAGGAAAGAGGAAGAGGTTTAGAAAAATGTCCAGGTGAAGATGTCAAGTAGGATACATGTATAGGAGTCTGAAGTTCAGAGGAAAGGTTGTGGCTGAGGTAAGTATAGGAGTCTTAGATGATATTTAACCCTATGGCACTGTAGATCACCTTGGGTAGTGCCGTTGTAGTGTAAGTTGTGGCCCATAGGTCATGGAATCACTTTAGTGAGTACTAACCAACATTAAAAACAATAAAACAACCCTGGAGAAGAAGAAGAAGAAAGAAAAAGCAGAGTGAACTGTCAGTTATATCTCATGTGGTAGGATATTTCTTGGTGATTCTTTTGTTTCAGTATTATTCAGTGTATAATGACTTTCATTATAAGGTTTATTTCTTATTGTGTGGCATGATCAAATTTTGAAAGCCAGTAATCAAAGGGGTGAGTGTAAGTTGAGAATAGGGTAAAGTACTGAGCTACAGGTCACTAAGAGGTCTGAGGAGGATCCAATAAAGGGAATTAGGAAGGAACTATCAAAAAACTTAATCCAGTGCTGAGAATTGTCAAATAACTCTACCTTTAGCATGGAGGTTTTTATCAAGAACAGTTGCTTAGAATAACATAATTTCTGATGATTTTCACTCCGGTGAAATTGTTGCTGTAATAAAATTGCAATATACTTCAATTTATGACGTTTATAAAGTAGTGCTGTTCATTTTAGAAAAATACCTATTCCTTAATGTTTTCCAATAAGATCCCTTTATAGATTCAAATAATGCTTTTGGATTGAAGTACAGTTCTTATCTATGTAGTGGGAGTAAAATGTACTTTTAAGGATTATTAGGATTGAAGTAGTGCACAAAAGTTCTGTGTGCTTAGCACATAGCTGGTGGACAATAAAATGTACATAATATTATTTAGAGTTGTATTCTTTGTTCATTTAACATTTATTAAGCTCCTATCAAATCCCAGGCCCAGTGATAATTTCTTATTTTAAAAAAAACAATCAACTGGTTAATATTTAGTTGCAGTTGTGTACTTTTTGGTCTTTATATATAATATGTAACTTATTTATCTATTATGTAATATTTAGTTGCCATAGATCCATACTTGAATTTTGAGCACAAAAGTTTTAAACTATTTTTCTAGCTTCCAGAGAAGTATGCTTATTTTCATACTCATTTATGGTATTTTTTTCTTTCTCTCTCTATATACATGTGCAAGGAGTAAAGTAGTAAAATGGTTTTAGATAAGAAAACACCTATAAAACTCATTTCCCCTTTCATGTGTGAAATGTTTCGTTTTATCAACACCAAGATATATTAATTGGAATGAGAATGAAAAAAAAAGATTAAATTCCTAATTAAACCTGTGACTACTTCGTTTGTTTAAAAATATCTTTAAAGACTCCCAAATAATGAAACCAAGGCTTAAGTATTTTCTTTTTACCTGTTTTTATTCCCTCTGCAACATTCCCAAGCAGGCTGGCCTTTCCAGGGAGGAGATGCACACTCCATCAGCTCTGTTCAGTATCTCAAGTTTGTGGTGTTGTCTGCTGCTTTCTCACTCCATCACAGGAACAGTTGCAATGTGGCACCTGTCAAAGCTGAGAAAGAGCAAATGACATACAGCACTTCTGTGCTTGGCAGGAATGTAGTCTGGACTAACAAGAGCTATGCCCCCAGCTCTGTGTGTTGGAGACCCAGAGGATGATTCTACAGCACCTACCTTTTTTAAAGCTCATGACATAAAAGTAATAAAATAAGGAATTCTCTAGGTAGAAATGGAGAAGAAGAAGAAAAAAAAAAGGTTTCTTTTGAGGGTATTTGCAGACTTTAAGCAAAAACTGTGTTCTACTTTCTTGAAAAATTAAAGACATAGTACAAGCTGAAAACAGATACCAAATTTGTACAGGTTTGCTAATATTTAATATTTATTTTTGAAATTACAGTAGTATTTAATGTGGAGAAATTGCCCAGGGAGAGTATTTTTTTTTAACTCTAAGATCATTAAGTAACATTTTTAATCTTCAAGAGGAAGAAAAAAAACCCCAACATCTGTATTTAAAGAAATAAATTATGTTAAGAATCAACAGTACTGGGACTTCCCTGTCGGGCCAGTGGTTAATACTTCACCTTCCAGTGCAGGGAGTGCCGGTTCGATCCCTGGCCGGGGAGCTAAGATCCCACATGCCTCGCGGCCAAAAAACCAAAACTTAAAACAGAAGCAATATTGTAACAAATTCAATAAAGACTTTAAAATGGTCCACATCAAAAAAAAAATCTTTAAAAAGAATCAACAGTACATTGCATTTTCTCGTAGGTATCTCATTAATTTTTAGATATCTCCAAGGGCAGATTATTGCTATTCTATTTTGTTGACATTTAGCATTTATTAAGTGCTCACAGCAAAAAAAGTTTATAGAATGTGTAAAAGTTAATTCTCAAGGTTCTTATGTGCCTCAGGAAGTGGCAAATATACACGTACTCTAATTTTTAAAAAAATGTTTCTGCATATCCTAAATCAAAAGCTGTAAAATAGTATGATGTTGTTTTTAGTTTTTTGTTTGTGTGGTTTTTTTTTTTTTTAAGTGTTAGCAGGACTAGTCTCTAATTACTATTTCCTAGACTGCTGGGCAAATGAGGAAATCAATTATGTTTTCTTTCAAATCTGCTTCTTGGGGAAACATTTAGGGATCTTTATAGCATCCCACTGTCAACAAAGGGAGTTAAGAGGATTGGTAAATTAATCAGCAATAGATATATAGGGATAAACTCTCCAAAGAGACTATTGATCTTCTACAAAATGTTGGTTTCTTTTGCCTGTGAGCTTTAACAAATGCCCTTTAATATTTTGTTTTAAAATCAGCTCTATGTGGGGGAAAAAAAAATCCAAAAGGTAATTAAGTTAGCTCAGGGAGAAAATGGTTTCCATGGGTTAAAGGGTTGTTGCTTTTAAATTACATGAAATAACTTTCCCGTAGATAATCTTTTAAATAAGTAACAAACCATGGTTCAGATCTGTTATGTTTTAACAAAAGAAATATAAGATAAAACACTGGTGATCACTTGCATTATCAAGAAGTTTTCCATGACAGTACTTTACTAACTATATCCCTTTGTTATAATGGATTATTAGCCCTTTAATAAAAAAGTTGAGGACTAAGATGATTAAAGAGTACTTAACTATTTTGCTTTTGATTAAAAAAAAATCTAAGGAATTTAGAATATAAAGGAAATTTAGTAAATTTTAGCACCCTAAAATTCAGGTACACTAATATTTCAAATACACTTAAAAGAAAGAGTTGCATGTGTACTTTTTAAAGGCTTTTAACATAATTTTAAAATAATTTAAAATAATTTTTTCTCCAATATACCATTTTCCTGTTACATGGCGAATGCTTTTAAAGAGTGCCATCTAGTGTCAGTTTTGGAATTTTGGTTTATGTATTAGAACATGGGGAATTTTATTTTATTTTATTTTATTTATTTATTTATTTTTTATTTTTATTTTTTGCGGTATGCGGGCCTCTCCTGTTGCGGAGCACAGGCTCCGGACGCACAGGCCCAGCGGCCACGGCTCAGGGGCCCAGCTGCTCCGCGGCATGCGGGATCCTCCCGGACCGGGGCACGAACCCGCGTCCCCTGCATCGGCAGGTGGACTCTCAACCACTGCGCCACCAGGGGAGCCCAGAACATGGGGAATTTTAGACCCAGGAAATGTAGAAATCAAACAAAAAGTCATAATTGACAAAAGTCTTAAAGATTGTGACTTGAAAACACCCATCAGTAATTTGACCACAAGGTTGTGTATGTTTGCATCTTTAAAATAACCAACATGTCTATTCGTCCATGCATTCACTCAATATTTCTTGACTATATATATATATATATATATATATATATACACACACACATATATATACATGTATATATATATATTTATATATACACATACACATACATATACATATAGCAGGCCCTGTTTTAGCATAGCAGTGAATAAAATAAAATTTGTACTCTCATGGAACTTTCTATTGGGCTAAGACCAAAATAGATAATGTAGTATGTTACAATAGTAATAAATGCTGTGAAGAAAAGCATAGAAGGGGATGGAAATGTTTTTTCAGGGAAAGTGGGAGTTGGGGTTTGCAAGTTAAATACAGTAGCAAGGGAACATCTCAAAAAGTTGATATTTGAGTAGGTACTTAAAGGAGGTATGGATGTGTTCTAGGCACTAGAAATATCAAGTGCCAAGGCACTGAGGTGGGAATGTACCTAGTGATTTAGAGGAACAATAAGCCACTTTTGCTGAAGCAGTGAGCGAAGATGAGAGCTGATGAGATGGACAAAGAGACAAAGAGAATTAGATCAAGGAGATCTTTGTAGACCATTGCAGGAGCTTTGCCTTTTCTCTGAGTAGGATGGGAAAACATTAGAGCGCTTGAGCAGAGAAGTGACATGATTTTATTTCATTTTTAACAGTATCATTTTTGCTACTATGTTGAGAATAGACTAGAGGATGGAAAGCAGGGTTAGGAAGCAATGGCTATAATTAAGAAGAAAGGTGATGGTGGCTTGGATCACAGTGGAAGCAATGAAGATGGAATGAAATAATCAGATTCTAGGTATATATTGAATGTAGTGCCAAAATAAATTTTTAATGGATTAGTTATGGGGGTGTGAAAGAAAAGAGTAATTTAAAATGATTGTTCAGGTTTTTGGCCTGAAGAGCTGAAGGATGGTGTTCCATTAACTGAAGTTGGGAAGATACATGAGGAACAGGTTCTGGGGGTAGGGAGAGAATAAGGAACTTGATTTTGGACATGTTAACTTTGAGATATCTCAGTTATCAACATCTAAGTTATGGAGAATTTCAAATATTTTTTTCTATTGTGATTCAGCATACAATAGCTCATCACATATCAAAATTCACTTTAGGAGAATCCATTTCTTGTGAGAGAATGAATATATCCCCCCCTCAATTATTATATTTTAGGGGCATAAAACAAGCAGTATGGAAGGACCAGCATCATCAAGCTTCTCAGAGCTATTATCCCCAGACAACTCTAGGTATTCTTGGTTATTTCTTATGTCCCATTCTATTCAGCTTTTGTTCTCATCTGTAGTGAGACCCCAAAGTATCAATACTTGACTGGGAGAGTTCTATTGCAAAGCACCTGAGGTATGCTCTTTTTAAAGGAGCTGGATATAAAATCACCCTTAAGACTAGTTAATTGGACAGGGTAGGAATCTTTCTTTCGGAAGCCATTTATTCATTCCAAGAACCAATTCTTGTAGAATCATATCTATCACAAATCCCTGCTGATTTCTAGAAAATGTTTTTAAAATGTTCATCTTTTATTTTAGCTTCGCAATTGCTATATTCTAAGACCTATAACCATTTCAATTTATGCTTCAGGTAACCCAATGAAAGAAGAAAATGAAAGGCATTAAGAAAAGTCTTACAGAAGAATATCTATACTTGGACTTTTCTCACCAAAAAGAAGGGTGCATCTTTCCTTTTCATACATCTATAACTTTATTTTTGTTATCATACTGTGACTGCAAAATCTTTAAAGTTTGCTTAGTCCTCACTGGAGAAAGCACAGGCATTTCACTGCTTAAAAATGTACTGTCTGAGGATGTTGAAATACAGATTATTTCAAGGCAAGAGCTTCCACCAATAGTCCAGAATTGCTGTTTACCTGCAGTAGTAGAAAGACCAGACAATTTCTGTAGAGCAGGACTTGCTGTTGTTCTGAGACACATAATTCAGAAATCATATGAAGCAGACCCCTCAAAGAAGGAAATTTTGGAACTTCTGGGTTTTAAGAAGACTTGCTTGAAAGCCTGTGCTGAAGTAAGTATAATGTCTCTTTTCTGTTATTTAAAGCCATAAGTGACAACACAGTCACTTGAATATTTATTTGAACTTTCTGTTGGAAAATAAAATTTAATTTACTTAAAAAAAACTACAGGGCTTCCCTGGTGGCGCAGTGGTTGAGAGTCCGCCTGCCAATGCAGGGGACGCGGGTTCGTGCCCCGGTCCGGGAAGATCCCACATGCCGCGGAGCGGCTGGGCCCGTGAGCCATGGCCGCTGAGCCTGCGCGTCCGGAGCCTGTGCTCCGCAACGGAAGAGGCCACAACAGTGGGAGGCCCGCGTACCGCAAAAACAACAACAACAACTACAGTAACCAATGAAAGAGTTAAAATGGCCCTTCACGTATACCGATATTTCAGCGCAGGATTGGAAGATAAGAATTTAAAATTTAATTTATGAGGTTTAGAGACATTATTTTTAGGGAAAGATTTCTCTTTTTTTTTTTTTTTTTACTTTTTAATTACTCTGAGGATTTTTAAAGGGGATTTTACATATGAACAGGAGCTCAAAGTAGCAGTGTTTCAGAACCGAGCTTTTTTAGGGGGAGTGTACTTTAAAGGCTTTGGGAAGTGAGGATTTATTCGGTAAGTGGACACAGGAGAATAGCATATGTTCGAGATACAGGAATGCTGAACCTCCATTGTTTAATGTTACCACTTCTGAAGCACTGTAATGTCTCTTGATAGAGCGTAAAAGCCTAGCCCAGAGATGGTTTAGCTCAAGACTTAAATTCTCTAAACCAGTCTTATTTCCCAATAGAAAGTTATTTTTCTTCAAGCTACGTTGAAAGTAAAGAATCCTTTCATTTCTTGTTTTGTTTTGCAGGTTAGTCAGTGGACCAGGCTATGCGAACTTACCATCCCTTTAGCTATTGAGAATTTTCTCAAAGAACCTTCTGACCAGCCCCCAACTATCCCTGCCGAAATAGTAGAGCTTGAGAAGAAGCTTAGTGAGCCCGTTAGGGTACATAATGATGACAAACTCCGGCGGCAGAAGCTGAAGCAGCAGAAGGCTGCGGGGGTTAGGCCTTCCCTTGCTAAGGAAGAAATGAAGAGCAAGGTCCATAGACAGGAAACATCTGAAGAGGTGGACTCTTCATCGGCGAGCCTGGAACTGAGAGTGGCATTTTCAAAGCTCACAGTACATGAGGAACCAGCTCCTGCCAACAGGGAGCCTGCTCACGTTAGAAAAGCGAAAGCTTCTGACCTTCCACCTCTGGACCATGTGTTTGTAGAAGGCCTGTACTTCACTTTGGCAGATATTGTGCTCTTGCCCTGTATCCATCATTTTTTGGTAAGGTTTATCAGGAGTGGATACATTGCTGTATGTTTCAGTCTATAAACTGCCCAGGTTTGAGTCCCTATTTCATTTCTTAATACCATTATGCTCCTGGGCAAGTTATTAATATCTGTCTCCGTTTTCTTATATGTAAAATAGAAATGATAATAGTGCCCATCTAACAGGATCAGTGTGAGGAATAAATGACTATTTGTGTAAAGTGTGAATGATGTTTGGCACATAGTTGCTTTCAATACATGTTAGTAATTATTATGACTTTTAGTTCTGAGTTGCTAAAACATTAGCATTTGTTATGATTATTAATTTTAAAATGCTGTGGTGATCACCTTCTAATACTAGAGGCTCCAGTATTAAAATACTAAAAACTCTTGTCAGCTATATTTTATAATTATGTAGTCTCTTCAAATGCTAATTTCATTATGTTAGATATTTTTAAATCAGAAATATTTTACCCTCATCTCTGTTATGTTACATAGCTGGCAGTACTATTCAATGCTGTGGGAGATTATATATGTAAAGTTTCCTTTTTCAGTTCAGGTACACATACATGTATATATGTGTGTGTGTATATATGTGTGTGTGTACATATATATACATATTTATATACATACATATATAAATGTATGTATGTATTTTTCTTCTGTCTATGGAGGGAAAAAGGACAAGGTAGAAGTAGTATCAGAGTGAACATGGGAAGCTAGAGCTCTCTGCAGCTTTCCAGTTGGTTTTCCAGAACTGCATTTTTCTCACTTTGAAGCATTTCACCCTTTCCCTTACTAAGGAATCAGATATCAGATTTCATTTTGATTATATATCACCAACACTTCAGGCATCTCTACTGACAGATGAGAAAAGATTTCTAACGAAAATCTATATATTTAGGGACCAGGCTTCACTAATAAGTTAGGTGGCATTAATCAATTGGCATTTTCTTAGAGAACATTTCTCATTTCTTTAAAATGTAAACGAGAAAAGATTAGAAACCAAAATAACTTCAGAATCAAAGGATGTGAGAACAAGAGATCTAGGAATCATTTAGATGTTGATTAAGTATTGTAAATGTCATGTGTATTCATATTGTCCATGGGCCTGGGTGGGGAGAAAAACGTAGATTTTTTCTTTTTCGTAGTCAAACGATTTCTAAATTCTCTTGTCCCTGACTCCCCCCAGTCCCCCACCTCTGCTGTTATTACTGACTTCAATCATTAGCGCAGTCATTTGGTGCATATTAGGAAATACTGTTGGTATTCATGGCTTCTTGGTCTCCTTGGATAACTATTTGTTCCTAATTTCATAAAAATCGAATCAAAGCAGCACAACCATTAATTCATTCATTTGAGAAATTTATTGAAAGCCTCCTGTATATGTCATGCCCTGTTGTATGCACTAGGAATACAGTGATGAACAAGACAGAAATGGTCCCAGCCCTTATGGAGTTAATATTCTAATAGAAATAGAAAAATAGGGAAGATAGAAATGAACACGTAGACAACTAAATAATACATATTTAAATAATGGTAAGTGCTACAAAGAAAATCAAACAAGGTGATAGAGAAGACTTGATTATTTGCTTTCAAAGGCAACAAAACATAAAAAATTGGATTCACCTGCATAAAGGTTATTTTTAGATCATTATCCAGACATCTATCTTCAGCTAAATTGCATTTAATTTTAGCTTAATTTAAAATACTGTTTACCTGATGAGGATCAATTGAGGTGGAGGTGTTCCTAATTGAGAGGATTTTTTTCCCCCTTCAATCAGGTGGGACATCAGCCTGACCACTGCTGAGTTAAGTCTACCTAATATTGATAACTAAGGAACTCTGTCTTCATCTCAGTTTAAAATAGCAGAAAACTTTTTTATTACATGTATTCTATGATTAAATTCTTCTGTTTCGACATTATGTAAACTAATTCTCTAAATATTTTCCTTTGTTTGTTTGTATTTTTCCTAGATCATCACATTTTCTTTCAGGAGTTAATCTTTCTTTGCTAAAGCTTTGGTGTTATTTCTCTTGTATTTATTTTCCTCTTGTAAGTCATCTTGGGTTACGAAGCAGCCATTTTAGTTCAGATGGTGGCTATGAAGCTGAGCCTTTATACTTGTATTAACACACCATTGAGGTGATGGAGTAGTGGTCCAAATGATCAGAATTAAGATCAAGTTCATGATCAGGAATGCAGTTCAAGTTACTAGGTTTGGATCAGAAACATGGAGTTGAATCTTGGGCCAAAGTATTTAGCCACAGGAATAAGATAAGAATATGAAAGAGCAGTCAATTTTGCTAATTCAAGGTTTGGTATACCAGAGGTCAAAATTAGAAGAGTTAGGGAAAATACTGAGTTTTGCTAAACAGAATAAAGCCAAATATGCAAAACAACAGCAGGGAGAGAGGCTAAGGTGGTATATCTAAACCTCTGCTCCAAGCTTCTCTTCCTTTTCATAGGATGTTAGTTTGCAAAGTTAACCACTGATAGCCCGACACTTCTTCCTGGAAGGTGCCTGATAAAATCCTCTCCTCTGGAAAGTTTCAGGAATGGATTAAAAAAGAATAAATTAAAATGCATCTAATGATTCCCCCCTCCCTTTATTTGCTAGAACCTTCTAGTACACAGAATAGGAAGCAGATGGGAGAAATAACAATGAATAACCATACTAAGGCAAAATCTTGCTTCTCTCTGATACCAGAAAATTTTATAGTTATTTTTAAGTTACTGCTACTAAACAGGTACACTTTGATAGAACTATTTGAAAGATTATTCTACTCCTGGAAGACAGAGAAGTTGACATTTTATGAAATATTTTTGTAATTTGAACATTTATGATTTAACTTAATACATTTTAACTTCTAATGCTTTGAATTTAGTTTTTTAAAAGTATGACGTGTTTATTACTAAAGTAAAATCATTGTAGAAATTGATTTTTGAGCAAAAATACCTATGTTAAGTACCTCTTTCACTGTTCCCGTTGGCATAAAATTGAGAATAAAATGGGAATCTCACTACTGGATGGCATATTGCAAAAATTATGGATGCCGTAGTTAATTTATATTTTCCATCCCCTGTCCTATTCCTTAGGTCCTTAAGAATTTTCATTTTTAACTCACCAGTTCTAGATGGTAAGAAAAGACCCTGAACTGGGATTATATTTCCATTTAGACAGGTTGTTTACTATTTTTTATACTGCTTACACTGCTCACCTAAACATTTGTTGGTTATGATGTGTTTTTGAAAGGGTAGACATGACTGAGGAAATGACATAAAAGAATTACAAAATACTTTATATAATAAGTGATTGGAAAGTAATGCAGAGGAGGAGATCTTTTGGATAGGTGTAATATCTTGCTTCTCTTTTTATTCATACAAGTTTTTCTGCCTCTTGCTATAATTAAATACAAAGCCACTAGGATTTCAGTTTGTGGTCTTATAGCAATTTTTTACCAATATTTTGAGAATAAATTATTTTCTTGTCCTTAAGTAACTCTGGTATTTATAATATTTTGATCTTATCAGCCAGGTAACATCTTTTACAAATCATTTCTTAGGAACAAATTTAATTTTCATTTCACACATTTAACATTAGCCTCATCCATAAATATATCTTCTCAAGTGTAATTAATGAATGTGGTGCCGTACCTCCTGAGCTGTCTGGATATTAGCAGAGCAGCCTGGCATATTGATTAAATGGGATGACCTGTCATGCAGAGTAGAACTCCTCAAATTTTTTAAACATGAATTATTGTTGTTTAATCACAACTTATTTTCAAAAGGAGGGAAAGATGTCATATGCGTCTAACAAGTAAGAATAAATCACTACCAAGGGGAGTAAAGGAAAGGTGAGGAAATGAGAAATTTCTTATTTGATTAATTTATCATGGCTTAAAGCTCAATTCCCATAGCACATAATCTGTTTCCAGACAATTAAGTATTTTATTGAGAATTAGAAACTTTTTGGCTCCCAGAGTACCATTTAGACAGTATTTTTCAAACTTTTTTACTTTTCACAGTAAATAATGCATTTTACAAGGTGACTGAGCATACAAAAACAAATATACATCTTTATATTATATATATGAATATAGATATATATAAACAGAAAATAACCCACCTTACTACATGCTATGTACTCTGATATTTTCTATTTAATTTCATTAAAAACATTTTTTTAATTGATTTTTAAATCTCCTAATGGGTTGTAAGCAGCAGTTTGAAAAACACTAATTTAGGGGATTATTCTTTGAGGTCAATAAATGGTTTCTTGATCATTTGTTCATTCACTCAGTATTTTTTTCAAGGCAGTGTTTTAAGCGCTTGTAGTATACAAGTGCTCTTCTTATAATCAATTCTTATTTAACCTTAAAGTCCAGTTAAAATAGACTATATATATGTGTGAAATTTTTCATTAATTTTTGTCCTTTCTGGCTCCTGTTTTGGCACTGATTATTGCTAGATACATTTGTAGAGATTTTCTGTGACTTGACCTTTTCATTTTATCTGTTCGTAAGTCATAATCTGTTTGTAACATTATAACTGTTTCTATGGAAACAACATTCAGTTCTCACAAAGAAGCAAGAACATTCTAATTTTTAAAGAAATTGAAGTTTGGTGGTGGTGCTGGAGAGAAAGCATCTGACCAAGAGAAAATAAACATATTAATTTACATCAGGGGTAATGGTTTCAAATGCTTCTAATTTGAATAAATAAAAGCCTTACTTTAAATGCTGCATCATAATAAACAGAAACAAACTACTGATAAATGCAACTACATGGATGGATCTCAAAATAATATTGCTAAGTGAAAAAAGGCACATTTTGTGATTCCATTTAAATATATGAAATTTTAGAAAAGACAGAGTTATACACATGAAAAGCAGATCATAGATTGCCTACAACTGACTGGAGCAGAGACTGATTGCAAATGGTCACAAGGGAACTTTTTGGTGTGACGTTGAGTGTAATGGTACTGGATTATGGTGGTGGTTGTGCAACTGTATAAATTTACTAAAACTCATTCTTTAAATGTGTGAGTTTTATGGTATGAAAAGTTACCTCAATCAGCTCTTATAACAAACAAAAATTATATAATAATGTGTTTTGTTCTTTGTAATTGCCTAGGTAATTATCTGCAAGAAACTTTCTGAAAAGCTGGTAGAATTTCCACTGCTGGCTGCCTGGTACCAGAGAATTCAGGAAGTGCCAAGAGTAAAAACAACAGCTTCTCAGTGTGGGATCCAATTTCTCAATTTACCAGAATTACAGACCACCTCGAATGAACAGCAACCAAGCTTAGATGAGGTCCCATGTGCAGAGGAGCAAAATGATCCTTCATTTATAGGAGGACCAAGACCCACTATGACTAAGTTAATGGTAATTAAATTGTTTTTATTAAAATTTTGTTTGAAAGATTTCATGTGATAAAGTTGCTGAGCATTTTACCCCAACTTGTATAACATTTTTGTTTTTACATTTTATAAATTTTATTTATATCTCTCTTGACCAATTAATATTTCTGCTAGTCTTTGGATTTAAGTGAAATATAGTAAATTGAAGATTTTTAATATTATGTGTCTTTGGAGCCAAACAAGTCAGAATATATATTTTTAAGAGTATTTTTCTCAGAATTTTTTGTTTTTATATTCGAGACACCAAAGTCATATCACACCTGGTCAAGTTTATTGTCTTAACCGATGTTTTTCTGTTGCAAGGAACTGGTTTCTCAGTTTCTTAATTTTGAGGTGATGATTTGAATTAAAGAAATATGAAGATGATTATCTCAATATATTTTCCAAGGTTTTGTCTAAATTTAAGATTTTTGAATTCTTTGAATTCTGTTTTTACTTTATTCTTTGATTTTATGACTTTTTATGTAATAAGAGCACATGATTTATTTTTCTCTCTTCGCAGCATAATTTGTTTCTAATAGTACTAAGTGTAAAAGTTTTCACCAATAGGCTTTCTTTTCTCTATCATTCAAAACAATCTGCGAAAATGTTTTGCTTTTAACTTAGACTGTTTGAAGATTTATTCGAATAGAAAATTCATGAAGTAATTTGAGCTAGTCATCTGAGTTGTATTGGAAAGAAAATCATTGTATTTTTCAACTTGTGTTAGGAAGTATTTGAGTTCTATAGTTAACAGAAAGTTTGCTGATTTAGAAAAGCAGAAGATATTAGTAGTGACACCAGCCCCTTATCTCTTCAGCTAAGCTTTGTTAGCCTAGTGATGAAACAATGAAACAGATGGTACAGTTGATTATAGAAGATATCAAAGCAGGTCCAAAGTTTGATGTGTCTTGATCAGATGGTTATACTGCTCAGCGATCTCTCTTTTACCTCCTGAGTGTTTTTTAAAAAATAATTGTCAGGAGAGTACTCTTGTATTAAAATACTAATTTTAAAAATTTCAACAGACCAAAAATCTGTGCTTTTATTTTAATTCATACTTATGCAGTCTTGAAAAAAAGATTGGTAATTCAAACTTTTCTACCTGTGCTTTTCCAGCAATAAAATGACATTAGGAAAGACATTTGCATTTGATACATTTTAAAATATCTATAAAAAAGAGACAGGTGGGGCTTCCCTGGTGGCGCAGTGGTTGAGAGCCTGCCTGCCGGTGCGGGGGACACGGGTTCGTTCCCAGGTCCGGGAAGATCCCACATGCCACAGAGCGGCTGGGCCCGTGAGCCATGGCCCCTGAGCCTGCGCGTCCGGAGCCTGTGCTCCACAACGGGAGAGGCCACAACAGTGAGAGGCCCACGTACCGCAAAAAAAAAAAAAAAAAAAAGAGACAGGTGACTAGAATTTAAATTCAGGAAAAAGTTAATAAACAATTGTACAGTAGAAACTAACACAACATTGTAAAACAACTATACCCCAATTTAAAAAAATAAATAAAATACATATGGACAATAAAAAATTATAAAAATAAGCCCTTTTGTAATAATATAAAAAATATAAAGGAATCCTGAATTTTTAATTTACAGGGGATATGTTAGTTCAGGTCCTCAAGAAGCAAACTCCAAGATGGGGTTAGATGGGCAAGAGGTATACTGAGGGGAACATCTGTGAGGGAAAGTGGGGAGGGAGCCAGAGGAGGCTGTGGGAGCCTTCAGAACGCTGTGCAGTTTTGATCCCTGTGCGTGAAAATGGGAAAGGAAGGAAGGTTGGGTCAGAAAAGTCAGACTTCAGTGCAGTTCTAAGAAAGTTTTGTCAATCTAGTGGGGAATCCTTGAGCCTGAGTCATCTGTCAGAGAGTTCCATATTTCTCAAAAATGGTCTGCCACTCAGTCTCTGAGCCCGAGACTCTCAGTCATTGGCTTGGGAACAGTCCATGGGAAGGCTATACTAGAGACCAGGTGACTTGGGTTCTAGTCCCAGCTTTGTAGTCAAGCTAACATTCTTACCTTCAGTAAGTCACTTAACCATAGGGTCTCAATTTCTCCTTTTATAAATTAGGAGAGTGTAGTACACACTTTGTACGAGTCATTTCTGATTTTAAATTTTACGATTGTATAAAAGTTGACTAGGACATCACATCTGCAATTTTATAAGAACGGAATGTTCAAATCTAAAAAGTTATCATTTCAATTTTCATGTAATTCTAACTTGATAGTGTATATTGGATACAATACATTTTCTTTTTTTTTTTCTTTTTCACTTTTCCAACCTTATTAAAGAAGTTCACCATAGTAACATTTTCCTTTTTAATAGGGCATTGTTTTTGCTACTTACATGTTTCTCTATTGTCATATATTTGAAAGACAATATTATATCAAATTAACATATTCTATGAATGTATTAATTTTTTTATACTGTAACTTCTCATTTCTGTATAGTCAGGGTTTTTTTTGTTGTTTTTTTGTGTTTTTGCTTTTTTTTTTTTTTCTTTTTTGCCAATTGCAGTGAGGACACATGAAATTGGCCCTAAGCAGATGTGTAAAGTAGGAAAGTTTTTCTTAGGAATGCTCACATCTCGCCTTTTTTTCCTTCTGTTTTCTTATGCACAATCTTGCCTCCAAAATCTCCCTTATTCTCTAGAGGTTTTAAATTTATGTATCCAGTCAAAAAATGTACATGTGTCTACTAAACACCAGACATTGTTCTGAATGTTGGATGTATGAAGAACAAATTGGACTGCCTTCATGGAGCTTACATTCTGGTGGGGGAGGTAAATAAAGAAAAACCACAAATAAATGTATAACATATTAGGTATTGATAAATGCTATAAAAAGATAATGTGGGATGAGGGGGGTGCAGATGATTGAGGTCAGGATCATTTTTTAGATAAGGTGGTCAGGAAGGCTTATCTGACTAGGTGAAGACATTGAGCAAATGACCTGAATGAACATTTGAAGATTTGGATGAAGTGTTCTAAGAGGATCCAGCTAGTAAGAAGACCCTGAGCAAATCTACAGAGACAGAAAGTGGATCAGTAGCTGCCTAGAGCAGGGAGCTTTGGGGAGAGAATGGAGAGTGTCTGCTAATGGGTATGGGACATCTTTTTGAGGTGATGAAAATGTTCTCAAATTAGATAGTGGTGATTCACAGCTGTGAATATTTTAAAAACCATTGTATTGTATGCCGTAAAGGGACAGATTTTTATGGCATAGAAATTATATCTCAATATAGTTGTATTTTATGGAAGACTCTAAGTTAGGAATAAGTGTGGTGAAATGAGGAATAGCGGGAAGTTCAATATGGCTAGACTAAGGGAGATAGGAGAGAGGTAGATGATTTCAGAGAGATGTGTTTATCTTTCTGGAGGGGGTAAGTACTCTAGACCTCTATACTTGTAGCTATAGCTCTACCCCAACAAAAGAATTTTTGTACTGTTTCCTTTGGCACTGAAATTCAGCTAGTTTTCATAATGGAAAGTAATCTCACGATCTAACCGATACAAAGGGGCTAATGATAGATTTTCAAGGATTTTTCTTTTGAATAGGATATTCCCACAGATAAAAAAATTTCCTGAACCATGGATATCTATCCTGTAGGCTGTGGACACAGAATGTGATTGGAAAGGTTCTGGGAATCCATGTGTATGCCATGCCACTGTCTGTAGATCAAATAAATAAATGTGTAACTTTTAACATGAGGAAGGAACCTGAGAATTGTTTTATATATGGAAGAGGGATGATCATTTTTTTAAATGGTGGAAAAAAAATGTTGGGAACCATTTGGTTAAAACAAAGGGATCCTTTTCTAGAGACTTTGTAGATACTTGTAAAAGACTAGTATGGATGATATTTGGGGGTGAGTGTTAAAGTAGGGACTTTTTGATTCTGTGAATATAGCTCCTAGGCTGTGGCAATTTTTGTATAATCCAAGACAGAACTTGATGGACATATACAGAGTAAGTTTTGATTATGTGGACTGTTTTTGACAAAACTTTTATTCTCAGGTGACATTTCTCTTTGACACACAATATTTCTAAGTAGCTTATTACTTCTGTGTCACTTCAGGTAATAATTTAAATAGGAAATTTAATAATAATTTAATAGGAAAGTAACCATGCTATTAAGAAACTCAACACATATTTCTTATGTAACTAAATATTTTGAGGAATACTTGATGATTATTAAAATCTGTGTCCCTCCTTGCCAGTGTAAAAAATAGAAATTTGGTCTTCTAGAACATAACAGGATTTTATTAATTTATTAATTTGGAAAGGGCCTATCTCCTTTTCTAGGAAAAAGGCATTGAAGTGATGTTTTCTCCCCACCCTTGCCCTACTTGGACCCTTGATTGGGATACTCTTCCTGCAGCAGTGAGCCCAAAGGAAGGTAAGGTTGTTTTTTTTTTTTTATCCTTTAAATTTTACTCATAATCTGGATACCCTCTTCAGATCCATCTTCTAGTTCTCTAGTTCTCTCTTTGTCTATATCTAATATTCTGATCATACTATCCACTGAGTTTTCATTTTATTTTTATTACAAAATTTTATGGACACACATTGCTCTGATTTAATATTTCTCATATTTTCCTACACTGGTTCATCTGTTCCTTTTTTTTTCTTTGCTGAAGTATTTTGAAGCCTATCCCAGATAACACATCATACTATAGTACACACATCTAAAAAATATTGACATCTTAAATAATCACATCATTATCACACTTTATAAGAATCAACAAAAATTCCTTCATCATCTAATAACCA
The DNA here is from genome assembly GCF_964341445.2 of Mesoplodon mirus. NCBI lineage: Eukaryota > Metazoa > Chordata > Mammalia > Artiodactyla > Ziphiidae > Mesoplodon > Mesoplodon mirus. The sequence goes on along the minus strand of NC_138977.1, from coordinate 157,315,226 downwards.
GTTCATAATCATTTCCAATTGTTTAAAATATTGTTTGAAAAAATATTTTGATAGTTAGATTTTTAGTTAAATAATATTTTTATTGCTAAAAACTATATTTGTTTTGATAATAAACTTTTCCGTGTTCATGTTTCAGTTTCCTCTTTTTATAATTGTTTAAACATAGTGATTTTATATTCTGTATTTATTATTTCTAATAGCTGATGTCCATAGAGGTCTAATTCTGCTGTTTATTGTTTCTGTTGACTTCACTGCTGGTGTCTCATATCCCTATTAGTTCTGTAATTTTAGATTATAAGTTGATTTTATGGGTTATTTAAATCTTGGAATCTTGTGGGGCCTGGGATAGGAATGAATTCCCATAGAAAGGATTTATGTTTGTTTATGCCAGACATCTTAAAGTATTTAACTTAAGGCACTAGAACTTAACATTATTTTTTCAGGTTGAGATTCCTTCAGCCTTTTCTGTCTGGAACTGAGGTTTAAACAGAAAAGTTAACTTTTTTCACCTTCCTTTGCTTTGGGTAGAACTCTTTTTTTTTAATGCATTTTTTCATAATGAATATAGCTTTTCAAGGTTTCTGCTTTCATGTAGTGATATTAGTTTCAACTCTCCACCATGCTAGGGATCAAGGACTAGCCTATCTTCTTTGTCTTGCTGTTAAAGCCTAGATCTCTATTGTCAGCAAATACCCTCCAGGGAGCTATAGTGTCAGTTCAAGATTATTACACTACTTTTTAGTTCCTTTCCCCCTTTTTAAGGCCCTATGGATTTTCCTTGCTCTCAGAAGTCCAGTTAGGCATGTAAAGGATGATTGTTGAATTTTAAATGCCATTTTAGGTATTTTTAGGTGAAGAATTTTTTTTAGCTCAATGTTCTATTTCTTTAATTGTTCATGTATTCTTTAGTTTTATACTAATCCAAATATGTTTTGATTTTTCAAATGTTCTTTGAAATCATTTGCCTTCCTTTTTCATATTCTTCTCTTCTATGATGCTTCCTGATATTGCCTGTATCTTATTACTAATCAATTCTGTTCTGTCAATCGAGGAAATACTTTAGTATTGTTCCAAAATGGAAGAAGATTATGTTGGATAGTTAAGAACTCTGTTGCAAAGATATTTGTATAAAAATGAAATCTATTTTTTGTCTTTTATTAAATATATAAAAAATAGTCACTAATGAATTTGTTAATGTTTTACTTTAAAATTTTTTTGACATTTTACAAAGCTTAAATGTTTGTTTTTATGTGCCATTAGATTTTCTATACTCTTCAGTTATAGTATAAATTCTGAATGGGTTAAACCTATAATTTACTAAATAAAAGTCATATTTTTATTAATATTTATATTAAAAATTAAAACAGCTTTTAAGTGCCACATGCTTTGCTTTGTCTATAATGTCTACTATGAAGGCAAAATAATATTTTCACTTATTAGTGTGAGGACTCAATTACATCTGCTAACAACTCAAAGTTGACATTAAGCATTCGTGTCTAGTCATTTTACTGGTTAGAAGTGCATATCTAATGGAGCTCATGGAATATATTACTCATTATATCCCTTTAATTGGATCACCTTGTTTTCATAAATATTATGACAAAGATGGAGCTATAACAGCAAGGCTACATGGTGTACTCACATTTCATTTACTGTTTCCTAAATGTTTATAGTCTTGTTAAACTAAGGTAGAATTGTGGCATTTTAGATGTTCTGTTTTCATTTCTGGCAATTTCAATATTGCATAGTCATAGGATCTTTGTGAAATGAAATTATTCACATAGAGGGGCAGAGGTCACTATGAATGTGTTCTCATGATTTGTGCTCTGGTACTGTCTTTTAGGAGAAATTGAATTGTAATAAGGTATTATTGGTACTTGGTTCATTTGGATATTTCACAGACTGACTCCTTATACTGACTGTATTGAGTTACATCAAGATTGTGGTGCATATTATAAGAATCAGCTTCTTTACCATCAAAGACTATATTATATTAATTCTCATGATGGAGTCTAATATATTTCATAAGCCTGTCTAGTCTCTTATCCTCTGCTCTCACCCATTTCTCTCCCTACATCTTACATAACATCCCCTGAACTTTTTGCTGTTCCTTATACAATCTATATTTACTGTCTCCCTGCCTTCACCATTATTTTTCCTCCAGCCTTACATAGTCTTCTTTCTTCTTCCCATTCCACTGAAATTATAATCATCTTTTAAGGATTAACTCAAATGCTGCTTCCTTCATTAAGCCTTCTTCATGGATTATGGAGTCAGCCTGCCTGAGTTTGAAACTTGGGCTACTAGCTAGCTAGGTAACCTGTGGCCAGATTCTCTACTGAGAATGTCTGAATTCTCTGTTTTCTCACCTGGCAATTCTCTGTACCTCAATGGCCTCATCTGTAGAATGGGGATAATAATACTACCTACCTCATAAGATTGTTAGTACATTCAATGAATTAATATATAAAACAGTACAGTGCCTAACTATAAATAGTAAATGTTAAATAATACTAATATAGTAGTCAGTCTGTAGTAGTCAGTAGTCAATCATTTTCTCCCAACATTCCTTTAGTACTTTCTTATACTTCATTTCGATACTTATAGAATACTTCTGTTATACTAGTTTACATGCATGTTTTCCTTCTCCAATAAACTGTGAGCTCTTTAAATATAGGACTCCCGTGGATAGATAGGTCCTCAATAATTTTTTATTAAATTGAATTGGATTGAGACTAGATCCTTTTCTTAACTTCCCAAGTTTCTACTTAAACCATGCAACATTTTTGTCTCATATAGATTTAAAAGGCTAAAATAATTGGGATTATTTAGTTTTAAGAAAACAGAACTGAATATTTAATTTACATTATCATTCTTATAGTTGTCATTGTTAATATTATTATTATTACATATCTTTAAATGGACTTTTGAGGAGCAAGTTGCAGACGTCATGACTCTTCACTTCTAAATACTTAACTGTCTCCTTTAAGAACAAGAACATTTTTTTATATAGCCATATTACAATGATCAAAATAGGATATTTAATTCAGTACATACTATTGTCTACTATTCAGTTCAGTAGATGGTAGTACATTTAGTTGTCATGTCTCTTTAATTTCCTTTAATGTGAAACAGTTTCTCAGCCTTTCTTTGTCTTTTCTTTGTCTTTTTGATCTTTTTTGAAGAGTTCAGGCCAGTTTTTTATAGAATATTTCTCAGTATGGATTTGTCTGATGTTTCCTCATGATTAGATTAAAGTTACGCATTTTGGGCAGGAACAACACAGAAACGATGTTGTGTCCTTCTCGGTGCCTCATTATCAGGAGGCATATTATGTCTGTTTGGGCCCAGTGATGTTAACTTTAATCATTTGGTTAAGGTGGGGTCTGCCAGGTGTCTCTACTCTAATGTTACTATTTTGCTCTACTGAATTAATAAGTAGTTCATGGGGAGATATTCCAGACTACATAATAACTTGTTTCTTTTCAAACTTTCACTCACCAATTTATATTCGTTGGATGCTTTCTTGCCTGTGATAGTTGCAAAATAGTGATTTTTCAACTCATTCATATTCTATATTTATTAGTTGCCACTCTACTGTAAGAAAGTCTTCTTTCTCCTTTTTGTCTTTCTTCCCTTTCTTCCTTTCTTTCTTTCTTTCTTTTCCTTCCTTCTTTTGACTCATGAATTTTTGTTTTATTAAATACGTTATAATACATCACTGTCATTATTTATTTCAGTGCTCAAGTTGTCCCAGGTTGTAGGTGCCTTCAAGCTGGCTCCTGATCCTTTGGAAATGCCCCAATCATTCTATGGTCATGTCCTTAATTTCTGGCATAACAAAATAATTACAGGCTCATTTTGTCATTTCCCTGCCTCAGCCATAGAATCAACTGTTTCTCCAAGGAGCCCTTGTTTCTTTTAGTAGAGAATAGTATTTAGAAACTAAGATTTGGGCACTAGGTACGCTCATTGCTAACAGTATTGCTTCTAGGTTCTCTCGGTAGAGAGATGTATATATAGACAGATTCATTAGGAAATAGCTGTATGTATACATACATCTACATACACACACATACATAATCATACACATCAATATCTACTATATCTATATATCTATGTCTATTATCTACATATATTGAAAATCATGAGTTTATGCTGATACCTCTAATTCCAATCCAATACCACAAGATTTTTCCTAGTTTTTCTGAATTCAGTATCTGTATCTACCTTTTCCAACAGTAAAAATTATAGCACCGAACATCACCTATGTATTTGCTCATTTGTTCAGTCCTAGAATATATGGACAGTAATTTAACAGTTGCTTTACCCATATCTCTGTGAAAAATACACCTACTAAGTTGAGTTCCAATTTGTTTGCAGTTATTTTCATCTTTGAATTGAGGGTACATATTGTTTGTACCTATTGACTGTCTCATCAAAGTGATGGTAGAGACCTAGTCTCTTGTTGATCAGGGTCAAGACCTGCTCTGTGATGCAGGCCACCTTCATCCTGGCTTCTGCAGCCAGATCCTGGGGGAGAGACACCATGTGTGATGACATCCAGCCCTGAGCCCACTTCGACCTTCTCCTCCCAAGGAGCACCCACCACTAGTACACAAATGAGAAAAGCCGCCATCTTGGAAAGTCAGAGAATCACACTCTTGCCGACACTGACCCTGGAATGGTTCAGCAATGGGCAGGACAGGGGACAGGAAGATGAAGCAGACGTTCACATCCAAGTCCAGCAGGACAGACACACTTGTATAAAAGGGATACTAATGCCAGGGTGCACCGTGAGAGGGGTATGAGGTGCTGAGGGAGGAGAAATTCCATCTCGGGCCGGGGAAGACTTCCAGGACGTGTTTCCAGGTCCTAAAGGATGAAGCCCAAGCTCCTTAGCCAGCCACGGCCCTTCAGACGCGGCCCCATGTACTCCCCAGAATCCCTCACCAGTGGGCTACTGCAGAAGCCCTAACTGGGCATGCTCAAAGGCTGACTCTGGCCTGCAGAAGGTCAATTTGGCCCACAGTTAGTTTTTTTTTCCTCAATAAATTATCAAAGCTTAAAAAAAATTTAATTAATCATGTCCCCTGATAGAAAATCTTCAACCAACATTTCCCTGCACTGAGAAGATCCAGGCAATTGCATGTTCTCTACTACCCGTTGTCCTCAAATACCTGTGATTTCTTACTCTAATGAACTAGGATAAATACTGTGAGCCTGAAGACTCATTTTGTTAAGTCCAGAGACACCTTCTGTTCTTGACCTTTGAATTTTTGCCCTCTGAGTATGAAAGAAAGAATGGTATAGTCTTTTGCCTTAAGACCTAAAATAGAGCTGCTCTAAGTCACTCAATCAATATTTCCCTACGGCCTTTCTGTTCTCCAGTAGTTTTTACGTGGCTGGTTCCTGTATTAGGAGTGGCTCCTAGTCCCTAATAACCACATCAATCATGTAGAAGGGAGGAGAGTCAGAAGCATAACCTTATAGAAGAGAAAGGCAATAAGAAGATAGTTGCTTAGGTGTTGTACCACTTATAATCTCTTCTTTTTTTTTAAAACATATTTATTGGAGTATAATTGCCTTACAATGTTCTGTTAGTTTCTGCTGTATCACAAAGTGAATCAGTTATACATATACATATATCCCCATATACCCTCCCTCTTGCGTCTCCCTCCCACCCTCCCTATCCCACCCTGTCTAGGTGGTCACAAAGCACCGAGCTGACCCCCTGTGCTAGGCAGCTGCTTCCCACTAGCTATCTATTTTACATTTGGTAGTGTGTATATGTCCATGCCACTCTCTCACTTCGTCCCAGCTTACCCTTCCCCCTCCCCGTGTCCTCAAGTGCATTCTCTACATCTGCATCTTTATTCCTGTCCTGCCCCTAGGTTCATCAGAACCACTTTTTTTTTTTTTAGATTCCGTATATGTGTTAGCGTACGGTATTTGTTTTCCTCTTTCTGACTTCACTCTGTAAGACAGACTCTAGATCCATTCACCTCACTACAAATAACTCAATTTCGTTTCTTTTTATGGCTGAGTAATATTCCATTGTGTATATATGCCACATCTTCTTTATCCATTCAACTGTCGATGGACACTTAGGTTGCTTCCATGTCCTGGCTATTGTAAATAGTGCTGCAATGAACATTGTGGTACATGTCTGTTTTTGAATTATGGTTTTCTCAGGGTATATGCCCAGTAGTGGGATTGCTGGGTCATATGGTAGTGCTATTTTTAGTTTTTTAAGGAACCTCCATACTGTTCTCCATAGTGGCTGTATCAATTTACATTCCCACAAACAGTGCAGGAGGGTTCCCTTTTCTTCACACGCTCTCCAGCATTTACTGTTTGTAGATTTTTTTTTTTTTTTCCAGTACGCGGGCCTCTCACTGTTGTGGCCTCTCCCGTTGCTGAGCACAGGATCCAGACGTGCAGGCTCAGCGGCCATGGCTCACGGGCCAAGCCGCACCGTGGCCTGTGGGATCCTCGCAGACTGGGGCACGAACCCGCGTCACCTGCATCAGCAGGCGGACACTCAACCACTGCGCCAAACAGGAAGCCCCTGTTTGTAGATTTTTTGATGATGGCCATTCTGACCGGTGTGAGGTGATACCTCATTGTAGTTTTGGTTTGCATTTCTCCAGTGATTAGTGATGTTGAGCATCCTTTCATGTGATTGTTGTCAATCTGTATATCTTCTTTGGGCAAATATCTATTTAGGTCTTCTGCCCATTTTTGGATTCGGTTGTTTGTTTTTTTCATATTGAGCTGCATGAGCTGCTTATAAATTTTGGAGATTAATCTTTTGTCAGTTCTTTCATTTGCAAATATTTTCTCCCATTCTGAGGGTTGTCCTTTCATCTTGTTTATGGTTTCCTTTGCTGTGCAAGAGCTTTTAAGTTTCATTAGGTCCCATTTGTTTATTTTTGTTTTTATTTCCATTTCCCTAGGAGGTGGGTCCAAAAGGATCTTGCTGTGATTTATGTCATAGAGTGTTCTGCCTATGTTTTCCTTTAAGAGTTTGATGGTGTCTGGCCTTACATTTAGGTCTTTAATCCATTTTGAGTTTATTTTTGTGTATGGTGTTAGGAAGTGTTCTAATTTCATTCTTTTACATGTAGGTGTCCAGTGTTCCCAGCACCACTTCTTGAAGAGTCTGTCTTTTCTCCAGTATATATTCTTGCCTCCTTTATCATAGATAAGGTGACCATATGTGTATGGGTTTATCTCTGGGCTTTCTATTCTGTTCCATTGATCTATCTTTCTGTTTTTGTTCCAGTACCATACTGTCTTGATTGCTGTAGCTTTGTAGTATAGTCTGAAGTCAGGGAACCTGATTCGTCCACCTCCATTTTTCTTTCTCAGGATTGCTTTATCTTTAGCATTTGTTGCAAAGCTGGTTTGGTGGTGCTGAATTCCCTTAACTTTTGCTTGTCTGTAAAGGTTTTCATTGCTCTGTCAAATCTGAATGAGATCCTTGCTGGGTAGAGTAATCTTGGTTGTAGGTTTTTCCCTTTCATCACTTTAAGTATGTCTTGCCACTCCCTTCTGGCTTGCAGAGTTTCTGCTGAAAGATCAGCTGCTAACCTTATGGGGATTCCCTTGTATGTTATTTGTTGCTTTTCCCTTGCTGCTTTTAATATTTTTTCTTCGTATTTAATTTTTGAAAGTTTGATTAATATGTGTCTTGGCATGTTTCTCTTTGGACTTATCCTGTATGGGACTCTCTGTGCTCCCTGCACTTGATTGACTATTTCATTTCTCATTTTAGGGAAGTTTTCAACTATAATCTCTTCAAATATTTTCTCAGTCCCTTTCTTTTTCTCTTCTTCTTCTGGGACCCCTATAATTCGAATGTTGGTGTGTTTAATTTCGTCCCAGAGGTCTCTGTGACTGTCCTCAGTTCTTTTCATTCTTTTTTCTGTATTCTGCTCTGTGGTAGTTATTTCCACTGTTTTATCTTCCAGGTCACTTATCTGTGCTTCTGTCTCAGTAATTCTGCTATTGATTCCTTCTAGAGAATTTTTAATTTCATTTATTGTGTTGTTCATCATTGTTTGTTTGTTCCTTAGTTCTTCTACATCCTTGTTAAACATGTCTTGTATTTTTTCCATTCTATTTCCAAGATTTTGGATCATCTTTACTATCATTACTCTGAATTCCTTTTCAGGTAGACTGCCTATTTCCTCTTCGTTTGTTTGGTCTGGTGGGTTTTTACCTTGCTCCTTCATCTGCTTCATATTTCTCTGTCTTCTCATTTTGTTTAACTTACTGTGTTTGGAGTCTCCTTTTCGCAGGCTGCAGGTTTGTAGTTCCCGTTGTTTTTGCTCTCTGCCCCCAGTGGGTAAGGTTGGTTCAGTGGCTTGTGTAGGCTTCCTGGTGGAGGGGACTGGTGCCTGTGTTCTGGTGGGTGGGGCTGGATCTTGTCTTTCTGGTAGGCAGGACGACGTCCAGTGGTGTGTTTTGGGGTGTCTGTGACCTTAGTATGATTTTAGGCAGCCTCTCTGCTAATGGGTGGGGTTGTGTTCCTGTCTTGATAGTTGTTTGGCATGGGGCGTCCAGCACTGGAGCTTGGTGGCCATTGGGTGGGGCTGGGTCTTAGCATTGAGACCAAGGTCTCTGGGAGAGCTCTTGCTGATTGATATTAAGTGGGGCCAGGAGGTCTCTGGTGGTCCAGTGTCCTGAACTCGGCTCTCCCACCTCGGAGGCTCAGGCCTGAAACCAGGCTGGAGCACCAAGACCCTGTCAGCCACATGGCTCTGGATCACTGTGATGATGGAGGTGCTCAGTACCCTGTACCTGGAGAGGATGCTCCGCCCCCTTAATCTGTTTTATTCTTATATTCAGAGTTCCACTGTCTTCGAAATATGGCCCACTTAGGTATACATAAGGCGTTGGTTTTGCTTTTGAGCCACATGAGAGCACTAACTCCTAGGGATACTGATATAAGGGTGGTATCTAAAAACTTTAAACATAACCACTCATTCACCCTCACCCCCTGCCCCCCAGTTTAGAGTATATACTTATCAGCTGAGATAAAAGAAAAATTTAATGGCAGAGTTTTACTAGAAGGAGGTAGTAAGATCTCACCTTTCAAGAGGGTTTTAAACCTAGTAGATTTCATTTGCTTGGGACAGGTATGTATGAATTCTTAGAACAAGAATTACAAACTGCTATATTTTAATTCCTGATATGTAAGTCACTGATTGAATTTATGGTTCTAAGGGAATGTATCATTTTTCAATCCTAGTAGCAGATTATTCAATTAGTAGTGATATGTTTCTTTTTATCAACCTTTATATACAGCTCTTATAGATGACTGAGGTTTTTAAATTTAAAAGCTTATACTGATGAGGATCATTTATGTAAATACCCATTTTTTTCCCCCATTTGTTTTCCATAGAGTATTTGGGGTGTAAAAGAATGATTGATCCTTGACCTTAGGAAAAAATATAAAATAAGACAGTGATACATGATATAACTAGTAAAAGTTGGCCTCAGTGCAAAGTCTCTGCCCTCCCCTGACCTCTTTGTTATATGCTTCTTTAAACCAACAGGATCACCCTTTCTTTTTCCAGAAGTGATGAAAGGGAAGGGTGTGGTCAAGGTCTTTGGAGAGAGTTGTATCCAATGTGGAGAATGGAAGGACTAGACTAAACAGAGCCTTTTCCTCTATCAGTGATTCTTAACAAGGTTCTTACCAATGCTAAAGGATATGGTAAATAGCATTATTTATTGCTGTTTGTGCCAGAAGACCAGGGATGCTAAAAGTTCACCATAATGAAGAATTGTCTCATCTGTAATATAAGCATTGCCCTCCTTTGGGGAAAATAAAACATAAAAGTTTGTTTTAGGGTCTCTAATCAGGGTATAAGATTGCTACATTGTCCTAAACCATTGCTTTTCAAACTAGGACATCCATTGGAATCATTTGGATGGCTCGTTAAAACAGATCGATGGGCCCTACCCCAGAGTCTGAGAACAGGCACTAGAATTTTCATTTCTAAAAAGTATCAACTAATGCTGCTTCTGCTGCTTTGGGGACCACAGGGTGTGAAGTTTTACTCCAGGTAACTGGTATAGTGCATGCATGGGCTGCTTTGATTGCCACCAAAGTAAGATGAACAAGACCAAAGTTTTCTAATTTTTTTTTTTTTTACAACCTAAAGAATTATTTTTTGGCCCTTAGCATGGAGTACATCAAATATAAGCATTTGTGCATACCTCTGGACCATCTGGTAGCTATGAAAACTTCTACTTTAAGCCAAATATGCTAGCAAATATAAGTGGAAGTAGAAGTATATTGATAATGTAAATAAAAGTAACTGTCTCTTTCAAGAATTTTTTTTTTCCTGAAATACTGGTCCTAGATTCTTACGATGAGACTCAAAATTAGCATATTTGTTTTTCTACTTTTAAAAAATTATTCTCCAGTGAGACAATGTAAGGATATAGTCTCCAACACTTTTTTATTTATATTGAATAACTTTAGACTATAAGGCTCTTACATTTTGAACTTTTTGGCACTTAAAATAGTAAAAGCACACCAAGAGAATGAGATCAAAGGTTTTTTGGGGGGTTTTTTCCCCACTTTTCTGGAGAAGAAATTCTCTAACATAAATGTTTTTCATTTCTCTAAGTTATACTTAGCTGTGAAATTCAAAACCTGACCATATTTGACTCAGAATTCTGCAAATTTATAACTGTTTTCTCTCCTTTCAAGAGTGAGGTTCTCAACAAGAATTTTGGTGCTTTACCAAAAGTAATACAATCTTGTATTTAAACTGCATTTTAATCTGAAGCTAAAAGCCTCTAAAACATAGTATGTATAAATATAGACAGAATTTATGTTAAATGTTTTAAAATATAACAAAGTTGCAAAGAACAAGTTTGCTCTTTGCTTAGTGGTGCTCTTTTGATTTAGTGCCAAACACGAATACATACTGAGATAGAGATAGAGAGATATATCACATATGTATTATATTATTATATATTATGTATACAAATGATATAAAGCAGACCATGTGTTAAATTCATCTCCTTTTCTAGTAGAAAGTTAGAGTCAGCTAAAGTAATAGTAGAAGGAATTGAAACTGGCAGAGAGATGTATAAATTTTTACTAGGCAAATTCTTCCAATTATTATAACATTAGATACTCCTTATATAAAAATGGTGGTCTTTTATAAACCACTAATTAATTGTACTTGGTAATCAAGAGAGGTTATACTGTTGGTAGGAATATTTTTATGTAAGTTTGAATGAGTAACCATTAGATGAATGTTTTAATTAAAAAGAATTAATGTACTGTGTTGTGATCTTTATTTGAAAGGAAGGTAATATAAAGAGGTAGAGAACTAGTGGCAAGTTATCTTTATTTTTCAGTGTTACTTTCTTCATGTGGAATTTTAAAAGTTTTAAAGTTTCTTCATGTGAAATGTTAAAAGTTTAAATAAGAAAAAGAGCACTATGTAAAATACACACTTTTGTTATGCAGTTGACCTTTGAAAAACGCAAGGGTAGGGGTGCCAACCCTTCCTGCAGTTGAAAATCTCTGTATAACTTTTAGTCAGCCCTTGGTATACAAGGGTCCTCTCATATTTGCGGTTTTGCATCCACAGATTCAAGCAACCGTGGATTGAGTTAGTACTATTGTATTACTGTGAAAAAAATCCACCTATAAGTGGGCCTGTGCAGTTCAAATCCAAGTTGTTGAAAGATCAACTGTAAATGTGTAATAATAATTCATTGATTTTTATTTATTTAAGCCTTTTTAATTTAAACCTTTAAAAAATGATATACCTGTTAAAATTTCACATGAAGTAGCACTTTAAATAATTTAATCAAATTCTCCTCAAATTTATCTATAGGTTCAATGTAACTTTTATCAAAATCCCAACAAAATTTCTAGTAGATACAGACAAGCTTATTCTAAGTTTTATATGGAAAAAAAGAATTTAGAAAAAAAAATGGTAGAGAGAATCATTCTATTCAATGTTAAGACTTCCTGTATAGCTATGGTAATTGAAGAGGTAGACATCATATAGATCAATAGAACAGAATAGGGAACCTTAAAAAAGGCATAAAAGCAACTCAGTTGTAAGGACAGTCTCTTCAACAAATGTTGCTGGATCAATTGGACATCCATAGGCAAAGAAAAGGAATATCAAATTCCTTGGGAATATCAAATTCCCAAACAGCATCCCTTATGTAAAAGTTAACTCAAAAAGGATCATAAATTTAAATGTAAAATTTTAAACTATAAAACTTTAGAAGAAAATGTGGAAAAATATAAAAAAACTTTGGGAACTGGGAGTAGAAACAGAATTCTTATACATGACACCAAAAGCACAATCCATAAAAATATTTTGATAAGTTGGACTTCATCAAAATTTAAAATGTTTGCTCTGCCAAAGATTCTGTTATGAGGATGATAAAACAAGCTAAAGACTAGAAGAAAATATTTGCAAACCAGAAATACATGCAAATCTGACACAGAATTTGAATCTGGAATGTACAAAGAACTCTCAAAACTCAGCCGTAAAAAACAAACAAGGAATCCAATTAGAAAATGGGCAAAAGACATGAACAGACATTTTATCAAAGAGGATATATAGTTGGCACTATGCACATGAAAAAATTTCTGCTTCTTAACCATCAGGGAAATGTAAATTAAAACTATAGTGAGATATAATTACACACCTATCAGAATGGCTAAAATTAAAAAAGTAACAAGACCAAATGTTGACAAGGATGTGGAGAAACTGAATCACTCATACCTTGCTGGTAAGAATATAAAATGATGCAACCACTCTGGAAAATAGTTTGGTAGTTTCTTACAAAACTACAGATACAATTACCACAAGACAGTTGCACCGCTGAGCATTTATCCCAGAGAAATGAACACATATTCATTCAGTAACCTGCATATGAATGTTCATAGCAACTTTATTCATCATAACCTCAGACTGGAAATAACCCTAATGTCCTTCAATGGGTACATGATTAAACAAATTCTGGTGTGTCCTTGCTATAGAATCCTACTCAGCAGTAAAAAGGAATGGCTTAGTCTTACTTGTAACAACTTGGACAGATCTCAAAGACATTATGATTAATGAAAAAAAGTCCATCTCGAAAAGTTACCTGTACTATATGATTGCATTTATTTAACATTCTCAAAATGATAAAACTAGGGAGGTGGAGACAGATTAATGGTTGGCAGGCAACAGGAATGGCCGTGGAGGGGTGCTACTGTCAAGGGAGTTCCATTGTGGCAGTGAGGTGGTTATGTGAACCTATACATGGGATCAAATTGCATAAAACTACATATGCTCACAAATAAAGGCATGTGGTGAAAACTGAGCAAGGTCTGTGGTTAACAGTATTGTACTAAAAATAATTTCTCAGCTTTGGTATTGTACTGTAATTATATAATATGTCACCATTGGGGAAGCTGGATGAAGGGTTCACAGGATTCTATGTAATATTTTTGCAACTTCCTGTGAGCCTATAATTATTTCAAAATAAAAAGTTAAAAATAGAATTTAAGTAGAAATTGGAAAAGATGAAGAAAATAAAGAATACTGAAATTATTTCTCAGCTCATCTTTTTCAGAAATATCAGAAAACTTCTAGAGACTATTTATACATCAAATGATAGTTTGATACAAGGCAAGAGCTACAAAATGAATAACAATGCAATGCTAATATACACAGTTAAACCTTGACTTTAACTTTGACGGACAGTCCATTTCACAGGTTGCTATTCTCAAGCTCCTAGAGAAATGGAGAGAGTCAAACATAACATAATTTGAGTCTTTTTCTATCAACATTGCTTCAGAATATTAATTGGTATGATCTAGGAATAGCCCTAGGATAAATCCTGGCTGATAGTTTGCACTAGGGCTCCTGGTTGCCACCAGAAAACTTCAGGGTTCCTTGAAGCTGTCATGGTGTTACATATGTTATGGTGATAGAGTGGGATGTTATGTTCATGAGGAGAAGTAGAGAAAGGTCTTTCATACTGAAAGTTTAGTCGTGTCAATTTCAATTATACATTTGTATTTCAGAGTACTGAAATGTAGGACTGAGTGTTTCGTTTTGGCTGTCAAAATGGTTGAGTGATTAAGTTTATTCTGAACTTTAAATCAGCTCAGGTGTGGAAATGACCCAGGTGTATAATGTTGTACTACTAACTAAATCGTCTGGAACCACTTTGCTGTAAACAAGGCCTGAAAAAGAGTAGCAAGATTAAATTCAAGTTTTATTACTTCCATGTCTGCAACAAAAATAAGTGCAGGGCCAGTATCTACCAGAGAGGCAGAAATTCTTTAACTAGGGGAGCTTTGGTAAAATGGGCTCACAGCTTTGGTACCTTATATCCACATAGCATTGGGCTCACTGGGTTTCTTATCTTTTTTTTTTTTTTCCTTTTCTGTTTTTAAGCCATGAAACTGGGTTGTCTTTGTAGGAAAATACGATGCTTTTTTTTTTTTTAAGTGTACTTAATCATGGCATGTGATTAAAGAAAAAGTTAAAAGCCTTTTTTTCTCCTGGAGTTAGATTTGTTGTAATTCCTCCCAGTATTATGTTATGCTTTGTTCTATCCTTTAGGATTAGACTTCAAGAACCCTATTTATAGACCATGTTTTTAAGTACTTTGCAAGCAGAGCCCATGATGACTGGTTACCAAGAAAGGTTTTAATAGCCATTTTATCTAAGGTGGATTACATGGAATCTTCTAAGAGTGTTGCTTTTTAAAACAAAATAAATAAAAGTGTTTGACGTGAGGAAGTATCTATGTGAGTAAGCAAATTTATCTGAATTTAATTAGGTCATATGTAGAATATGAAATTATTTGGAAATTTTTTTGTCTGTTTACAAATGAACAAATTGAGAATTTATTGAACAATCAAGGAGATTTGGGTCTATTCCTAACTTCACTAAGTCATTTATTATAGCACTAGGAAAGTTTGAAAGTTACCATGGTTTGTTTTAGGAATATTATTAATTCACTGATAAGAAACCTCAAATTACCCATTCAGTTGAATATTGTTTATTAGTATGTTTCAGAGATCAAATGGCTTCAACAGATTGAAATAGGTTTATGTGAGTAATGAAGTACTTATTTCTGAAAACCAGTACTAGGCAAAGGTTCAGATCTCTTTAGTTTGTGTTGAAATGTAGTTGGGATGGGATCATTTTAATTCAACAAGACTTACCTGGTCAGTAGATCTGGAGCACCCTTCTAGTCCTGCTATGTTTTTATCAGCACCAAGTTCTCTTAGAGCTGGAGATGTGTACCCATTTTAAGTTAAGACTTTTCCTAAGAATTTCATTCCATTTTTTTCTTTCAGAATTTTTCTGATGGGTACTGTAATAACAGGGTTTGATGTTTTATTTACTTACTTATTAAAAAAATTAAATTTTGGGGGCTTCCCTGGTGGCGCAGTTGTTGAGAGTCCGCCTGCCGATGCAGGGGACACGGGTTCGTGCCCCGATCCGGGAGAATCCCGCATGCCGCGGAGCGGCTGGGCCCGTGAGCCATGGCTACTGAGCCTGCGCGTCTGGAGCCTTGCTCCACAACGGGAGAGGCCACAACAGTGAGAGGCCCACGTACCACAAAAAAATAAAATAAAATAAAATTTTTTAACATCTTTACTGGAGTATAATTGATTTACAATGGTATGTTAGTTTCTGCTTTATAACAAAGTGAATCAGCTATACATATACATATATGATCACATAACATTTTATAATACTAGGGTAAACTCAATTCCTAGGACAATTCCTTATCTTAAAACAAATAATTTATTTTTTTGAGTTTTTAAAAAATACTTCAATATAAGTGAGATCATACAGTATTTGCCTTTGACTTATTTCATTTAGTTTAATGTCCTCTAAAACAAATTATTTTACATGACAGTTTTACTCTATGTCTACTGCAATGAGAAAACAAAAGTATTAATATTTTTGTGGCGGTGTGCACATCTAACAAAGTAGACATGCCTGAAAAACTATAGCGTTTTTTGCAGGGGAGAGATTAGATAGGGCTAAGCCTTCCCTTTTTTTTTTTTTTTTTTCTAAAACAACTTTATTAACTAAATACTTTCATGCCCAGGGTACCTATTCATACTTAAATTTTTTCAGCAACAAGGAAAGGAAGGAAAACCAAGCTGTCAAAGGCAGTGTTAAAGAAAATGACTTTCTAGTCACGCATCTCTGCTTTCATCTAATCTAGATGGTTTACTGTAAAATCAGGTAATTGTTGGATTACTATGATCTAACCAAAAAGTGTTTTAAAATAATTTTCTTTATGAAAGAAGTGCTTTTGATAAGTTTCTTTCAAGTGACCTTAAATCTCTTTAATAAGCAATATTCACATTTATAGTTACTTTTCATCAGATATTAGGTTCTGACTTACATTCTTGATCAAATTCTATAAAAAGTGAGTGTGTGAGTCAGATTCCAGAAAGGAAAAGATGACACATTCAAATTGGGAATATTTGAGGGGGGTTATATGTAGAGACATTAATTATAAAGTTGTAGGCAGGATGTCTTAACTGTAAAGGGATAGGGCAGGAACTTGGCATTAGTAGCTGCAGAGCTGTTTCTACCTCTAGGCCTGATTGGACACATAGAGGAAAAAGAAAAGAGAGAAAGCCCATAGAGCAAGCTGCTTTGAGAGGGGCAGAAACCTTCAGGCAAGAGACAGAGGCAGCCTCAAGTGACTGAAGGGGTGAGAGGAGAGTAAAATTACCCTGCCCTCATTCTCCTTTATTATTACCATCTATCTGATCTGCTGGGGCTTCTCCCTGACCAAACCCATGCAGATGCCAGAGGGCAACGAAGCCTGTTGGTGTACCCTATACAGGTCACAACCAAGGCAGAGAGCTAGTTGAATTTGGAGGAGGCAAACCTAAGATACCTGGCAGAGTAATTATGGAATTCAGGGCTGAGAGAGACACTAGAGATCATCTAGAATGAGGAAATCGGAGGTTTGTGGGGAGGATAAGCAGCCTGCATTGTGTTACACACAACGGAGACACATTGTCTGTCAGTCAGCTGTGCCCAGAACTGGAGCTCTACATCCATTATGCTTTGTAATTATGCCACAGTCACCTCTTACAGCATCTGTGCACATCTCATGTGGGAAGTTACACTGATTTGTACTGCTGTTAACAAAATTAATAAAATTTGAAATTTTTTAACCTGGTGGGTGGGATTTGCACTTATTAGAGGAAATGTTTTGGCATAGTACTTCATCCCATAAATCTTATATCAGCCCATACTATAATTGCCTGAAAATTACTTTCAATGACCATGTTTGCTATAGAAAATTGCTGTTTAATGTGACTTTTCTTAAATCCTAGAGTTGTAGAGGTAAGATAGGGAGAGGAATTAGAATAACCCTCTAGCTATTAGAATCTTTGCTTTAGAGGTTTAAACTTTGGAACCCATTTGATTAAAATTAAAAGCAGTCTATAAAACTTTTAATGTATTAAGAATATCCATTCCCAAGATGAATTGTCCTTCATTGTTGGACTATGTTTACTTTTAACATTTTCAGCTGTTTTTTACCTTACTCTTCGCTATTCTGTTAATACCATCTGATCATATTATACCAAGTAATTTTCCTTTTTTTTCCAAATGTTGAATGCATTTCTATTATACTAGAGGTAAAAGTGGGAGATTATGGAGCATCACTTCAAATTCTCCTCACTTTCTGGAAACCCTTGATTGCAATGCTTACTCTGAAATTAGAATCTTTTTTGTGAACAGCAAATTGTGTGCTTTTTTTCACACAAATGGTCTCCTTGCATCCAGATCTCTTCCTCCTTTCTCATATTGCTTGTGTTGTTAGCAATGATGAGTAACCAAACCAAAACAGTAGGTTGTCGCTAAGTTTTTTTATATCTCTGTATAAAGGAGTGGAAATGATCAATGTCATTGATCAAAAGCTGGGCTTTTCTGCTGCATCTGTGGTTGTAATATTTAATTGTAAATGCTGCATTGTACCCAACCTATTTTACAAAGAGATGCATTCCCTTGATTTTCTACTGGTTAGGTTTGAATACCTGTAGAAATAAAAGGTTCTAATAAAAAAAAAACTATTTCGATATAAATGCAGCATTTTCTCTTTTTTAGAATGCAATAAACTGTAATTAGCTAAAGCCTGTTCTAGCTTCATAAATACTTTCTTCATATCTTTAAACATTTTCTTTTTATCAGACAGTGTGTTAGATCTTGTCATTTAATGTCAAACCACGTTAAAGAGTTCAACTACTTTACATATTTATAGGGTTTGCTTTTGAAAAAATTTTTAAATTTTGAAAAATAATACAACCATCCCCTAATATAACTGCTCATTTTTAATGATTCTATATTTCACCAAGTAGACTTAATTTTCCTTAATTATCTGCAGTTGAATATAATATTGTTCTCAACTGTCACACTACAAATAACAGTACACTGAAAATACCCTGCATGTAGCTTTTCCTATATTTTGAATTATTTCTCAGAAGTGAGATGATAGGGTCAAAGGATGTGAACATTTTTGTTGCTTATGATGCAAATTGTTAAACTGGTTTCCGAAAGGGTTTTAACTAGTTTATTTTACCACCAGCACTATTCAGGAGCCCCTGCTTCACGTCCACTTTCATTGGCATTAGTTCACCAAATATTTTTTTGTAATTTTTACAGGCTAATAGATATAACGTGTTTTATTTTGTGTTATTTTATCATAGCAAGGTTGAATATTTTCATTCATTTTGCTTAATATCTGTTTCTTGCCAATTTGAATGAGTTCCTCAAAAAAATATCAATCTTATGTTTATTTGCTAAAGATATTTTTCTCAGAATATTGTTTGCCTTTTTTATTTTAGTTAGCAACATGTTTTTCTTAACGTTGAGAAATTCCAGTTTTATGTTTTAGTTCTATTTTGTATACAGAAAACTAGCAGAAGTGGGCAGTTTCTGTAGGTCCTTAAGAGGATGACAGTCTCAGGCTAAACACTAGCACAGAGCCTACGCTCTAGAAGTCAGCTAGCAATGGTAAGATCAGAAATCTGAGATTATTTTTTAAGTTATTTGTGTTTATTTTTCCCATTGAAAAAAAATTTTTATTGGAATGTATTTGATTTACAATGTTGTGTTAGTTTCAGGTGTACAGAAAAGTGAATCAGTTATACATACACATATATCCAATTTTTTTAGATTCTTTTCCCATATAGGCCATTACAGAGTATTGAGTAGAGTTCCCTGTGCTATGCAGTAAGTCCTTATTATCTATTTTATATATAATAGTATGTATATGTCAATCCCAATCTCCCAATTTAGCCCTCCCCCTGCTTATACCCTGGTATAAGATGTCAATCAGATCAAGCAGTTCTTGAATTTGGCCTTGAAACAGAGTAAATTTTAGATTAAAAGAAAGAAGAATGTGAAGTATTCTAGTGAGAGGGAAGAGCATTAACAACACTAGGGAAAATGGGTACAGAAAGGAAATTTCAGGTAAATGTCAGAAAACTAGTTTTATGATGTAATACCAACTAGGGATGATTGTTTAAGAGGAAACAGCTCATTGAGAGCCTTTAATGTCATACTTTATGCTTTTTTTTTCTCTCATAATGAAGGCCAGTTTTTGTGGGGATTTTTTTGAGGGGGGAGTGGAATTGCTGTTTTTTTTTTTTAACTTCTTTATTGGAGTGTAATTCCTTTACAATGGTGTGTTAGTTTCTGCTTTATAACAAAGTGAATCACCTATATGTATACCTATCTCCTCCCTCTTGCGTCTCCTTCCCAACCTCCCTATCCCACCCTTCTAGGTGGTCACAAAGCACCAAGCTGATCTCCCTGTGCTATGCAGCTGCTTCTCACTAGCTATCTGTTTTACATTTGGTAGTGTATATATGTCCATGCCATTCTCTCACTTCGTCCCAGCTTACCCTTCCCCCTCCCCGTGTCCTCAAGTCCATTCCCTACATCTGCATTTTTATTCCTGTCCGCCCCTAGGTTTTTCAGAAACATTGTTTTTTCTTAGATTCCATATATAGGTGTTAGCATACAGTATTTGTTTTTCTCTTTCTGACTTACTTGACTCTGTATGACAGACTCTAGGTCCATCCACCTCACTACAAATAACTCAATTTCATTTCTTTTTATAGCTGAGTAATATTCCATTGTCTATGCGCCACATCTTCTTTATCCATTCATCTGTCAGTGGACACTTAGGTTGCTTCCATGTCCTGGCTATCATAAATAGAGCTGCAATGATGAACATTGTGGTACATGACTCTTTTTGAATTATGATTTTCTCAGGGTATATGCCCAGTAGTGGGATTGCAGGGTCGTTTGGTAGTTCTATTTTTAGTTTTTTAAGGAACCTCCATACTGTTCTCCATAGTGGCTGTATCAATTTACATTCCCACCAATAGTGAAAGAGAGATCCCTTTTCTCCACACCCTCTCCAGCATTTATTGTTTGTAGATGTTTTGATGATGGCCATTCTGACCGGTGTGAGGTGATACCTCATTGTACTTTTGATTTGCATTTCTCTAATGATTAGTGATGTTGAGCATCTTTTCACATGTTTGTTGGCAATCTGTATATGTTCCTTGGAGAAATGTCTTCTTAGGCCATCTGCCCATTTTTGGATTGGGTTATTTCTTTTTTTGATATTAAGCTGCATGAGCTGCCTATAAATTTTGGAGATTAATCCTTTGTCAGTTGCTTCATTTGCAGATATTTTCTCCCATTCTGAGGGTTGTCTTTTCATCTTGTTTATGGTTTCCTTTGCTGTGCAAAAGCTTTTAAGTTTCATTAGGTCCAATTTATTTTTGTTTTCATTTCCATTTCTCTAGGAGGTGGGTCAAAAAGGATCTTGCTGTGATCTATGTCATAGAGCGTTCTTACTATATTTTCCTCTGAGATTTTTATAGTGTCTGGCCTTACATTTAGGTCTTTAATCCATTTTGAGTTTATTTTTGTGTATGGTCTTAAGGAGTGTTCTAATTTCATTCTTTTACATATAGCTGTCCAGTTTTCCCAGCACCACTTCTTGAAGAGTCTGTCTTTTCTCCAATGTATATTCTTGCCTCCTTTATGAAAGATGAGGTATGAAACCCACCATATGTGTGTGGGTTTATCTCTGGGCTTTCTACCCTGTTCTGTTGATCTATGTTTCTGTTTTTGTGCCAGTACCATACTGTCTTGATTACTGTAACTTTGTAGTATAGTCTGAAGTCAGGGAGCCTGATTCCTCCAACTCCGTTTTTCTTTCTCAAAATTGCCTTGGCTATTCGGGGTCTTTTGTGTTTCCATACAAATTGTGAAATTTTTTGTTCTAGGTCTGTGAAAAATGCCATTGGTAGTTTGATAGGGATTGCATTGAATCTGTAGATTACTTTGGGTAGTATAGTCATTTTCACAATGCTGATTTTTCCAATCCAAGAACATGGTTCCAATCCAAGAACATCTGTTTGTATCATCTTTAATTTCTTTAATTTCTTTCATCAGTGTCTTATAGTTTTTTGCATACAGGTCTTTTGTCTCCTTAGGCTTATTCCTAGATATTATATTCTTTTTGTTGCAATGGTAAATGGGATTGATTCCTTAATTTCTCTTTCAGATTTTTCATCATTAGGAATGCAAGAGATTTATGTGCATTAATTTTATATCCTGCTACCTTACCAAATTCATTGATTAGCTCTAGTAGTTTTCTGGTAGGATATTTAGGATTCTCTATGTATAGCATCATGTGATCTGCAAACAGTGACAGCTTTACTTCTTCTTTTCCGATTTGGATTCCTTTTATTTCTTCTTCTCTGATTACTGTGGCTAAAACTTCAAAACCTATGTTGAATAATAGTAGTGAGAGTCTGTAAAGGTTTTAATTTCTCCATCAAGTCTGAATGAGATCCTTGCTGGGTAGAGAAATCTTGGTTATATGTTTTTCCCTTTTGTCACATCAAATATGTCCTGTCACTCCCTTCTGGCTTGCAGAGTTTCTCCTGAAAGATCAGCTGTTAAATTTATGGGAATTCCTTTGTATGTTATTTGT
Organism: Mesoplodon mirus; assembly: GCF_964341445.2. Taxonomy (NCBI): domain Eukaryota; kingdom Metazoa; phylum Chordata; class Mammalia; order Artiodactyla; family Ziphiidae; genus Mesoplodon; species Mesoplodon mirus. Next base: position 157,293,161 of record NC_138977.1, on the reverse strand, counting down.
TACTTTTCCCTTGCTGCTTTTACTTTTTTTTCTGTGTATTTAATTTTTGATAGTTTGATTAATATGTGTCTTGGCATGTTTCTCCTTGGATTTATCCTGCATGGGATTCTCTGCACTTCCTGTATTTGAATGACTATTTCCTTTCCCGTATTAGGGAAGTTTTCAACTATAATCTCTTCAAATATTTTCTCAGTCCCTTTCTTTTTCTCTTCTTCTTCTGGGACCCCTATAATTCAAACGTTGGTGTGTTTAATGTTGTCCCAGAGGTCTCCGAGACTGTCCTCAATTCTTTTCATTCTTCTTTCTTTATTCTGCTCTGCAGTAGTTATTTCCACTATTTTTTATCTTCCAAATGACTTATCCGTTCTTCTGCCTCAGTTATTCTGCTATTGATTCCTTCTAGAGAATTTTTAATTTCATTTATTGTGTTGTTCATCATTGTTTGTTTGCACTTTAGTCCTTCTAGGTCCTTGTTAAATGTTTCTTATATTTTCTCCATTCTGTTTCCAAGATTTTGGATCATCTTTACTATCATTACTCTGAATTCTTTTTCAGGTAGACTGCCTCTTTCCTCTTCATTTGTTTGGTCTGGTGGATTTTTACCTTGCTCCTTCATCTGCTGTGTGTTTCTGTGTCTTCTCATTTTGCTTAACTTACTGTGCTTGGGGTCTCCCTTTTGCAGGCTGCACATTTGTAGTTCCCATTGTTTTTGGTGTCAGCCCCCAGTGGCTAAGGTTTGTTCAGTGGGTTGTGTAGGCTTCCTGGTGGAGGGGACTGGTGCCTGTGTTCTGGTGGATGAGGCTGGATCTTCTCTTTCTGGTGGGCAGGACCACGTCCAGTGGTGTGTTTTGGGGCATCTCTGGCCTAATATGACTCTAGGCAGCATCTCTGCTAGTGGGTGGACTTGTGTTCCTGTCTTGCTAGTAGTTGTTTGGCATAGGGTGTCCAGCACTGCAGCTTGCTGGTCACTGAGTGGAGCTGGGTCTTAGCGTTGAGATGGAGATCTCTGGGAGAGCTTTCACCGTTTGATATTACGTGGAGCTCGGAGGTCTCTGGTGGACCAATGTCCTGAACTCGGCTTTCCCACCTCAGAGGCCCAGGCCTGACACCCAGCCGGAGCACCAAGTCCCTGTCAACCACATGGCTCAGAATAAAAGGGAGAAGAACAGAAATAAAGAAAAAAATAAAATAAAGTTAGTAAAATTAAAAATTATTAAAAATAAAAATTAAAAAGTACAAAAAAAAGAAAGAAAGAAAGAAGAGAGCAACCAAACCAAAAAGCAAATCCACCAATGATAGCAAGTGCTATGAACTATACTTTTTAAAAAAAAGCAAAAACGAACAAAAGAAAACAGACAGCCAGAACCCTGGGACAAATGGTAAAAGCAAAGCTATACAGAATCACTCAAAGAAGCGTACACGTACACACTCTCAAAAAGAGAAAAAAGAAGAAAATACATATATATCTATAGATAAAAAGAAAGGAAAAATGGAAGTGAGCAACCAAATCAGTAAACAAATCTACCAATGATAATAAACTCTAAATACTAAACTAAGATAAACATAAAACCAGAAACAAATTAGATGCAGAAAGCAAACCCCAAGTCCACAGTTGCTCCCAAAGTCCACTGCCTCAATTTGGGATGATTTGTTGTCTATTCAGGTATTCCACAGATGCAGGGAACATCAAGTTGATTGTGGAGATTTAATCCACTGCTCCTGAGGCTGCTGGGAGAGGTTTCCCGTTCTCTTCTTTTTTCGCACAGCTCCTGGGGTTCAGCTTTGGATTTGGCTCCGCCTCTGCGTGTAGGTTGCCTGAGGGCGTCTGTTCTTCCCTCAGACAGGACGGGGTTAAAGGAGCAGCTGATTAGGGGGCTCCGGCTCACTCAGGCCCGGGGAGGGAGGGGTGCAGATGTGGGGCGAGCCTGCGGCTGCAGAGGCCAGCATGACGTTGCACCAGCCTGAGGCGCACCGTGTGTTCTCCCCGGGGAAGCTGTCTCTGGATCACAGGACCCTGGCAGTGGCGGCTGCACAGACTCCCAGGAGGGGAGGTGTGGATAGTGACCTGTGGTTGCACACAGGATTCTTGGTGGCTGCAGCAGCAGCCTTAGCATTTCATGCCCGTCTCTGGTGTCCGTGGTGATAGCCGTGGCTCACGCCTGTCTCTGGAGCTCATTTAGGCGGTGCTCTGAATACCCTCTTCTCTCACACCCTGAAACAATGGTCTCTTGCCTCTTAGGCAGGTCCAGACTTTTCCCCAGACTCCCTCCCAGCTAGCTGTGGCACACTAGCCCCCTTCAGGGTGTGTTCACGCAGCCAAACCCAGTCCTCTCCCTGGGATCTGATCTCCGAAGCCGGAGCCTCAGCTCCCAGCCCCCGCCCGCCCCGGTGGGTGAGCAGATAAGCATCTCAGGCTGGTGAGTGCTGGTCGGCACCGATCCTCTGTGTGGGAATCTCTCCGCTTTGCCCTCTGCACCCCTGTTGCTGTGCTGTTCTCCGTGGCTCTGAAGCTACCCCCCGCCACCCCCCATCTCTGCCAGTGAAGCGGCTTCCTAGCGTGTGGAAACTTTTCCTTCTTCACAGCTCCCTCCCAGAGGTGCAGGTCCTGTCCCTATTGTTTCGTCTCTGTTTTTTCTTTTTTCTTTTGCCCTACCCAGGTATGTGGGGAGTTTCCTGCCTTTTGGGAAGTATGAGGTCTTCTGTCAGCATTCAGTAGGTGTTCTGTAGGAGTTGTTCCACGTGTAGATGTATTTTTTGATGTATTTGTGGGGAGGAAGGTGATCTCCTCGTCGTACTCCTCCGCCATCTTGTAGGTCTCTCTTGCTGTTTTCATTTGATTTCAAAACAATTTTTATGATTTCAGAACTCTTCTTAAGGACAAATAACAGCTAACAATTGTATTTATCTCTTTATATGTTTGCTTGTTAATTCCTAAAAATGAGCTTTCAGGAGAGAAACAGATGCACCAGTATTGATATAATCTATTAGTTTTCTGGACCTCTGGACATTAATAAGTGACATTCTAGAGTATGAGTACTGGAGACCTGTGACTAGTCTATTAAAAGAGCAGAATAGATTATCTTTCTGTGCAAGAAGGCTGCAGTAAATTTACTATATTTATTGAATATTAAGTGGTGTTTATCTGGCTTCTTGATTCTCCAAATCTCTTGATTCTTTATTTGACTCTGCCTATTGTCTTTCACTTAAGGGCTAAAGCATTTTTATGAACTCCCCCTTGACCACGATTTTGTCTATGATATAATAAAAACCTGGTATTTCAGTGCAATGGACAGCTAGCTGGCTTTTTTTGCCATTTGTGTCTGGAGTGTAGCAGTGTGGGCACACACCATGGAAAGAAACTTGACCAAAAGCACATGGAGAGAATTCCCCCTGTTACTTTTGCTAAGGGTACATTAGCCTTTTTGTGTGCCTTAAATCTAAGTCACCTTTTTTGTGTCTGTGTGCTTTATCACCTTCAATTAAATCTGCTTGAATTTGAAAATTGTATTTTGGGAGTTGTTCTTTACTTGCACATCACTGAGAGACCTCATTTATGTCAGGGAGGGACTGGATAGTTCTGGGCATGCCACAGCCCCAGCTCCCTGAGGGAGAAAATTCCCCAGAGGCTCTGAGTAAGACAGCAACATATTCTTTTGTTGTCAGATTGGAAGTATCTTTGCCTTCAGTCCCTGAGGCCAGGTTTCAAGTGTTTTCCCAAAAGAACTTCTCATATGGAAAATAGTCAGCCCTCCTCAGAATAATTTTTATCACCAAATAAGTGACTCAGATTGGGGCTGTCAGCACTATGGTGGACCCCTGACTGAAGAGGGCATGTGAGTGGCAGATCGTAGCAGTAGGTTATATATTTCAGGCTTCAGCCTGAAATCCTAGATGAATATGTTCTACTTCACTTAAGTTTCCCCCACCTGCTTTTTTAGGATATTCTTAGCATTTACTTGTACTGATCCAAACTATGGAGTTACTTGGAGTTAGCTGCTTTTTCTAGGTCAATTAACACATCTGATTTAAAAGTGATAAACACTGAAACAAATAGAAAATGATTCCTGAGCGGGTAGGTCCTAGTGGATGCAGTTTTGTACCCAACCTGGTTAATATGTCTGACCTGTTACTTCAAGGAATGTAGCATCAGGTGTTGCTATTTTTCTGAACAGCAGTTTGGTCGGATTTTGTAGGATATGCTTAGCGCAGTGTGAAATTGACATTTCAGAGCTCCAGGTTGCCATTTACAGTGACTGGTTTCTATTGATGAACTTTTTGCTTTTTTTACTTACAGACCCACATAAGCTTTTAAAAATTGACTCTTTTTTCAGTTGATTTATGCCTTTTTTTTTTTTTTTTTTTTTTCCGTACGCGGGCCTCTCACTGTTGTGGCCTCTCCCGTTGCGGAGCACAGGCTCCGGACGCGCAGGCTCAGCGGCCATGGCTCACGGGCCCAGCCGCTCCGCGGCATATGGGATCCTCCCAGACCGGGGCACGAACCCGTATCCCCTGCATCGGCAGGCGGACTCTCAACCACTGCGCCACCAGGGAGGCCCCTGATTTATGCCTTTTTTTCAGATAAGGTTATTTGAATTTGTCTGAACATTTTTATTTCTGAGAGAAATATATCTGTTGACGAATGTCTTCTATTTTACTCTTTCCTTCATGTTTCTAAGTAAAGAGAAATTTTAGATTGTGAAAGGTTAGTCAATTCGGCTGTTTTCAGTTAAGAACAGACTTAATTTATCCCAGAAAGTACAATCTATGTTATTAAAAAAAATACATTCTAGGTACGAAAAATACATTCCAGTTATAAATGTCATGGAGATGTAATGTACAGCATGGTGACTATAGTTAATAATACTGTATTGCATATTTGAAAGTGGCCAAGAGAGTAGATCTTAAAAGTTCTCATCACAAGAAAAAAATTTTTTCTGTAACTATGTATGGTAAAAATGGTAACTAGACTTAGTGTAATGATCATTTTGCAATATATACAAATATGGAATCCTTAGGTTGTATACCTGAAGCTTGTATGTTATATGTCAATTGTACCTCAATAAAAATGTATACATACACTATACATAGCCAGCTGTCACTCCCTGTCATGAGGCAGAGAGCCACAGAGGGTCAATCTTTGTGAACTAATAGTCTATTGATGATGAAGGAAGCAGCCCGTAATGCATGGGCAAAATTGACATACCCTTGGTGACAACATTTTATGAATCCACAATTGGAAGATGCAGTTTATTATCTGTTGCAGCCTCATCTTTCACCACCACCCTGTCTTCCCCAGATTTGTATTCCAATTTTTTGCTATCTTTAGATCCTTGCAAGTCCCCGTATGATTTCTTGCCTCTGTGCCTTTGCAACTGCTGTTTTCTTGTCCCAGGGTCCCCAGAATTGTTATCAATTCTTTAAGCCAAATTTTTAATAGTAGCTGTTTTTGGCTGGTGAATTTTATAGTTGATTCTTTCATTTGTTTTTTAGTTTGGTTGGTTGGTTATTCAAAGTTTCTACCACTGCTATAAATCAATATATGTAACTTTTACAATCAGAAAACAGATTTAATTTGTTTGTTTATTCACATCTGTATTTTTATAGGGCATAACAGAGATTGCCAGAAGAAAAAAAATTGTGTAAAAGTCCATTTTAACTTAACTTCAGAGTGACAAATTGTATTGAATGTGAAGCTCAATGTGAAGGTCTTAAAAGTTCAGCACAGGGCTTCCCTGGTGGCGCAGTGGTTGAGAGTCCGCCTGCTGATGCAGGGGACATGGGTTCATGCCCCGGTCCGGGAAGATCCCACATGCTGCGGAGCGGCTGGGCCCGTGAGCCATGGCCACTAAGCCTGGGCGTCTGGAGCCTGTGCTCCTCAACGGGAGAGGCCACAACAGTGAGAGGCCCGCGTACCACAAAAAAAAAAAAAAAGTTCAGCACAGGTATAGCTGTTCTTTCTCTGTTCTATTTCTTATATTTAGTCTCTTGTGCTCAGCATATTTTATTTTAGCACTTCCCCACATATAACTTTCTGAGAATTACTTGCTTGACAAAAGTTAACTATCTGCCATTTATAATCTTAAAGATTCTATATTTATCTTGTCTCAGTTTCTTTATCTCTGGGATAAGGAAATTTTGTTGGATGATCTTTATGGGGCCATCTATCTCTAATATGCTACAATATGATTTAAGGAGTTGTATTACTTCATAATTGTTCCCCCAGCCTTCATTTTGTACTTTCCTCCAACCCACTCTAAGATTGCTGCCAGATTTATTTTCACAGTGTATAACTCTGATCAAATCTAACGGCTGTTCTGGAATGGAAAAGACTAAAATGATAGTAGCTTTCTTCATGTGTTGGGATTATTATGGAATATGATTTATTAAAAGCCTACTAAATACTTGTTCAGCAGAAATATATTGACACGTTTTTGTGTCTGGTACATTCTTAGAACTAGGGGTCCTGAATTGATTTCAAATTTATGCATCTCACACTAGGGGAAGTTCAAATCCTATAATTTTGTATTTAACCTTCATAGGGGATATATATGCTTGTCTTTCTAGTGTTAATATTCCTAATGCAGACTATGGACCTTCCAAACATAACATTCCCAGAATTCCCAACACCTCCCCATCACTGCCTGTTCAGAATGGTTTTCCTCCCTTTCTCACATATCTATTTATCTTTCAATACTCAGATGTTACCCACAAGGTTTTTCTCAACCTCTTCCTTCTCTTTTTATAGAACATTACTTTTTTACCTCGTGCTATAATTTATTTAGGTGCATGTTTTCTTCTCCATTAGACTATCACCTTTGAGGGCAGTAAGTAGTTTAAGAGCATAAGCTTTAGAGTCAGACCAGACTCTGTCACTTATCAGATATGCCTAATTAGACAAGTTCATTGTTTTCTCTAAGCCTTAGTTTCCTCATCTGCAAAAGGGAGATGTTAATAATGACTTCTTTATAAGGTGATTAGTACCCTGCTGGGCATATTGATAAGTGTCCAATAAATTCAAGCCCTTCTCAATAACACCATTGTTTTATTATATAACTAAAATTATGTTAATAATCCCTTCTTCTTCCCTGTGACCTCTTGCAAATAGCTAAGTGTCTAATGCATATTTTTAGAAAAATTTTAATGAATGCTGTTGAATAAAGGCTTATAGAAACTCAGAAGAGGAAGTGATTAATTCTGATTGTGGGACTGAGGAACACTTGATTGCAATTGGCATTTGAACTTTCATGTCTGAGGTATGATTTTTACAGGAAGAAATGAGCAAAAAGGGCATTTGAAGCCAAGACAATAACATGCAATTTCAGAGAGAAGTGCAGTCTTAGCTTAACATTAATAATAGAACCTACTTCATAGGATTATTTTGGAGAATAAATGCATCTAAAAGTGCTGGCGTAGTAAGAATGCAGTAAGTGTTAGCTGTTGTTTTAATAACCCATATATAGACTATATGTTAAATAACAAAAACTCATGTATATATGTATGTGTGTGACGCACGCATTCTTTCATATAAGCTTGAAGGGCATCTATATGGCAACATTTCCTTAATATTTTTGTTTGCAATACCTGTTAGAAAGTAACAAGATAACATTTATTTTAAAATATTGTTTATTCCAGCTATATATTATTCTTCCTGTTTGTTTGAGTTAGTGAGATAATACTTTGCAAATGGCTTTTAAATTATCAGCTGTTAGGGATTATCATGCCATTGTTCCCCATTGGTTTAGCTAAATTTGAGAAAAAACTATTTAAGTGACAGCTTACAACAGCTGCAACTGCATGATATGTGAAAACAATCAAGGGATATATATTATGTGAAGCCCACGGTCACTTTATTTTAATTAAAATTGCCTTGAATTATAGTAACAGGTTTTTTTGTTATAGTCTCTTTAAACCTTTTATTTTGATATACTTTCCAGACTTACAAAAGTTGCAAGAATAGTACTAAGAATTCTCAAATACCCTTTATGCAATGTTAACATTTTGCCATATTTTCTTTCTTCCTTCCTTCCTTCCTTCCTTTTTCTTTCTTCCCTTCTTTCTTTCTTTCTTTCTTTTTTTCTTTCTTTCTCTTTCTCACTCTCTTTTTCCCTTCTCTCTCTCATTCTCTCTGAACTATTTAAGGTGGTTGCAGGCATGATGCCCATTATTTACTCCTGAATACTTCAGAATATATTTTCTAAAAAACAAGAAAACACCAGGACATTTTCTTAAATAACCAAAAAATAATCATCAAAATTAGAAAATTAACATTGATACAGTACTACAGGTCTTATTCAGATTTTGCCATTTGTTCTAATAATGTTCTTTATAATAACAGAAAAATTCCATATTTTGGATTGCATTTAGTTGTCATATCTCTATCTCTCCTTTAATCTGGAACACTTCCTCAGTCTTAGTCTTTCTTGACCTTGACAATTTTAAGAAGCACAGGCCAGTTACTTTGAAGAATGCACCTCAATCTGATTTATCTGATGTTTTTTATGATTAGATTCAGGTGATGCAGTTTGAGGACGAATATCACAGAAGTCATTATTTTCTTCTCAGTGCGTCATGTCAAGAGGACACTAGAAATCTTAAAAGATGAATTTTAGTATGGAAAAGAAACACCATTATAATTCTTCAGAATATTTGCAAATTTATATTTCTCAATTCTTTTATTTTTATTTCATATTTTTATTTTTTAGCCTATCAGTAAAGTGTTCAGTATCGTATAACACTCTCCCTGCAATGTTCTCTGTCAAATTATTGCAGTTTGTTGAGTATATTTATTGTTAAATGAAGGTAAATGCAGAGACTCTTTAGTAAGAAATTTAGTATCTATGGCAATAAGTGATGACATGAGTTTGAGATGAAACAGAATATTATGGCAAGTTTTGTTTGTTTGTTTTTGTCAGCTATAGACAAAGAGCTTGAAGTAAGTAAGTGGTTTGAGAGATATATTTTTACCAAATTTTGCCACCAAAGTCTGAGGCCACTGACAGGGAAAGAATTGAGGCATCTCCTATTAATGTTCACTTAGTATTGGTTAACTTTTCAAAGACATTCAAGAAAAGTTGTTTTCTGTTAGGTCAAAATTCATTTTAAATCACTGGTGCTCTTTATATAGATAAATATGTAATATTCACACTTTAAACCTGATCTTTCTTTTTTCCTTATTTTCCCCTCTACAGAGAGAGTACTGCCTGAATACAAAAGCTGCTGCACAGATGTTGTATCTAATTACATGTTCCATATTGTTCCTTGCCAACAAATACATGTTAATAATAATGAATAATCAACCTTGCTTAACAAGGGCAGCACAAAATATGTTTCTGCCATTTCCCATGATGGATAGACCCAGGGTTGCTTCAGAGATGGTGTCCTCACCACGTTGGTGGCCCATGGCTTATTAACAGCAACCTGCTCTAGATGATGAAGTGTGAAATTGATGGCTCTGCAGGGAATTTGATCTGAGCCTTCCAGACTAGGGAAGAGCTGTCTTATAATATTCAACTGCTGTGTTCACTGGCTCACTGGTTTCCCTAAGGCCTCTCTTAATGATGCTCTGGAAAATTTTTCCTGGCTAGGTTAACATATGTGCTACTGTGTCTGGCTAGCAACCAGATTGCTAGGTTAAAGCTAGGAAATTTTACTATGTCCTGTTCCCCAGCTGGTAATAAGAAGTCTGAGCCATATAAAAGCTGATTGGACAGAGAACAAGTGGATGAAATATTTGAGTGAGTCATTATGAGGGAGCGTAGTCTTCACCAAGGAAGATATTATAGACATCAGAGGAGAAAATGTACTGTTATCACCTCCTACCCTTTTTTTTTTTTTCTTTTTGCGGTATGCGGGCCTCTCACTGTTGTGGCCTCTCCCGTTGCGGAGCACAGGCTCCGGATGCACAGGCCCAGCGGCCGCGGCTCACGGGCCCAGCCGCTCCGCGGCATATGGGATCCTCCCAGACCAGGGCACGAACCCGTATCCCCTGCATCGGCAGGCGGACTCTCAACCACTGCGCCACCAGGGAGGCCCCCTCCTACCCTTTTTTAAAAACTATTTACAAATTAGTTTGTTAGTGATTCATACAGTTGACACAAGTCTGGACATTCTTTTTCAATAAGAAGGGTTAATTTATAATTTTTGTTTGACTTATGAAGTTGATCAATTAGTCAAATTACATATAGATTAATTTGTTAGAGAATCTGAAAGGCCAGTATATATTATATCCCTAAAATTCATTCAAAAATTTTTGTTTATTTCTAGAGTTCTTTTCCCCCTGGTTTATTTGAAAAGTCAAGATATTCTTTTTTTTTTTTTTTTTTTTGACTGTTCTGGGTCTTCGTCGTTTCTGTGCGAGGGCTTTCTCCAGTTGTGGCAAGCAGGGGCCACTCTTCATCGCGGTGCGCGGGCCTCTCACTATCGCGGCATCTTGTTGAGGAGCACAGGTTCCAGATGCGCAGGCTCAGTAATTGTGGCTCACGGGTCTAGTAGCTCCGCGGCATGTGGGATCTTCCCAGACCAGGGCTCGAACCCGTGTCCCCTGCATTGGCAGGCAGATTCTCAACCACTGCACCAGCAGGGAAGCCCAAGTCAAGATATTCTTATGTTACTGTAGTATTAGAAAAATTCCAGAGAGGCAGGAGAGAGACATGCAAGTGTAAACTTAGTTTTCAATCAGGCCTGAATTTAGAGTCATTTCCTAGCTGTATAATCTCAAGTAAATTACCTAATCTCTCCAAGCTTTAGTGCTCAGAGAATCATAATATTTACCTCACAGCAATAAGTAAAATAGTATGTAAAGTGTCTTGCCCAGTGCCTAGCTCAACTTTATCCTCTCACCCAGTACTTTGGTATTTTTGTTGAGACACAGAAAATGGAAAAGAAATGTTAACATTACCTGGTATTTTATTTTATCATGAGATTTCATTTTTCTTTGAACTTCTTAAATTTGATTTTCCTTTCTCTGAAACAAAAATAACTGTGGATCTATTAGCATTCTTAAGAAGTATTCTGCAGCAGAATAAAAGTAGAATAAGCAGGGAAAGGTGAAAATATTTCTTTTACTAAGGGAAGGAAGTACTAAAACACAAATGTATTTTTGGTAAGATGGTTAAAGATGAAATCTAAATTTTCAGATTTTTTTTGGTCATTTATGACCCTGTTTCTTGGTTTCTTAAACTGTTTAAATTTTTCTTTGACAAGAAGAATACAGGTTTGGGGAAAGCAGCTGTAAATCAAAATGCACCTTACACAGCTGTCAGAGATTGACTGACATGGTGCTGTTGTTCTTGAAGGTGTGTAATATCTCAGTGGGGGGCAATTCACATTCTGAAGCCCAGAGACTCTTCCCAGCAGGAACTGTTTTTCAGTAAGATGCTTTGAAAGATGTTTTGCTTCATTTAAATGCCCTGTCAGAATAAACGTGCCACTTCTTATGCCCACCTTGTACTAGGTCAGCAACCTCTGTACTCTGATTACCCCTGGCAACACTAAGCCATGCAGGTTAGCCTGCACGGGCAGGGTCATTGAAAGAAAAAAAAAGGGAGAGAATATGAGGAACAGGGGAAGAGAAAGAGAAATGAAAAAGGAGACAGACAAATCTTTCATGGCTTCATAATACTTAGAAATTATGATTGCTTCAGAATTTTTAATAATCACCTCTGATCTCTTGTCTTAATAAATATACAAAGAATTTACTTCAGGTTTTTCATTTTAAGTTATATAAAAATAATTATTGTGTTTTTGTTTGTATATTGTATATAAAAAGAAAAAACTGCACCCATTTAGCCTAACCTCAAGTAATTTTTTCTTTAATGTCAGTCATCTTGTTGCTAATAGCAACTGTGCCAGAACATAAGTGCACCTTATTTATACAGAGCACTTTTCACATTCTTTCTTTTTGTCTGAGATGGACGATTTGTTCGAATTTTGACCTTTCTTGCTCTTAGAGGCATAAGTTTGCACTGATTTATTTGGATAAGACTGGATATTGCACCTGGTATGGATAAGACTAGATTACAACTTCAGGAAATTGAACTTCTTCTTTTTACCCTTTAGAACAAACAGCTTTCTGAAATAAATATGTTGGGTACCGTGTTAGCTTTTTTGTTTTTTATTTTTTTAACTTAACTCTGCTACATAGAATCTTTTGGCTTAACGAAAAAGTAGTTTCCTTTTGCTTTATCGAAATGATATACACACTTTCTGGAACTTAATTTCTTGGTATGTTCTTGATAAAATTCAATGTTTTTTGGTAGTTGTTGATATGTATGCTTTAAGACTTTTATTTTAATATAATTCAAACTTACAGAAAATTGCAAAAATAGTGCAAGAAATATCCAGATTCACCAATTGTTTACATTTTGCCCCATTTGCTTTATCATTCATGCTCACTTCTCTCTCTCACTCTCGCTCCTCTAGTTCTCTCTCTATATATGTATCTGTGTGTATACATATGTGTGTATATATATATATTTTTTTGAACCAGTTAAAAGTAAGTTGTAGACGTTTTGCCCATTTTTATATAACCCATTCTCTTATGTAACCATAGTACAATGATAAAAATCAGCAATTTTTATGCTGATACCGTATTATTATCTCCATAGTCTGTATTCAAATTACATCAATTGTCCCAATAATGTCTTTTATATTTATTTTTTTTCTGGTTCAGAATGCAGTCCAGGATCATATTGTATTTAGTTTGTGTGTTTCTTTAGTTTCCTTTAAGCTGGAATGATTACTAGGCTTTTCTTTGTTATTTATGACCTTGACATTTTTTTTGACCAGACAAGTTGTTTTGAAGAATATTTCCATGAATTTTGGCTTGTTTGACATTTAGATTCAGGTTATAGATTTGGGGCAGAAATACCACAGAAGTGATGGGCACAGAAAAGGCACATGATGTCAGTTTATCCCATTATTGGTAACAGTGATATTGGTTACCCGGGTTAAAATGGCACATGCAGGGCTTCCCTGGTGGCGCAGTGGTTGAGAGTCCGCCTGCCAATGCAGGGGACATGGGTTCGTGCCCCGGTCTGGGAAGATCCCGCATGCCGCAGAGCGGCTGGGCCCGTGAGCCATGGCCGCTGAGCCTGCGCATCCGGAGCCTGTGCTCCGCAACGGGAGAGGCCACAACAGTGAGAGGCCCGCGTACCAGAAAAAAAAAAAAAAAAGGCACATGCAGGTATCTCTACTATAAAGTTACTTTTTTTCCCTTTGTAATTAACAAATAATTTGTAGGGAAGTACTTTGTGATTATGTATCTTGTTCCTCATCACATTTCATTTAGCATCCATTAATGATTCTTGCCTGAATCAATTACTATTAATTACTATAATGTTTACAAAATGGTGATTTTCTAGCCTTCATCGTTCCTTCTATATTTATTAGTTGGCAAACTAAGGAAAAATTTTCCCTTCTCCCCCATTCATCTGTTTATTTATTATTCTCTATATCAGTATGGATTTCTGGATTCCTATTTTTTCAATGGGTTACATTTCATTACTATTATTACTGACTTTGATACTCAAACTGTCCCAGATTTGGCCAGTAGGCACCCCTTCAAACTGACTTCTACATCCTTTTGACTTGTTTCCATCATTCTTTGAGCATTTCATTAATTTCCAGCACAACTAAATATTCCAAGATCATCATCTTGTCATTTTCCTGACCCAACCCTGGAAGGAGCCTTTATTCTGAGATCTGGTTACTACGTGTAATAATTGAAACTGGGATGCTACTGCTTCTAGGCCTTCTCAGTGGCCACAGTTAGGATATAGGTGTGTCAGTTTATGTGTGTGCTGCATCGAACAGATGCACTTCTGGTTCTAACCCAGCAGCAGGGAATTCATTCTAGTTCTCTCACATTTGTATTTCTTCTCTATGTTTATATTTGCTTTCTCCAACAGTAAGAAACCCGAGAATGCTATTATTCTTAATATATTTTGTCATTTGCTCAATTGTAGAATACACAGAATGTAGTTTCCAAATTGCTAACCCATAACACTTTTAAAACAAACCTACTATAAAGTCATCACATGAAATTAAAAAACAGACCAATATCTCTTAAGAGTATAGATGTGAAAATTTTCAGAATATTAGCTAACCAAATTCAGCAGCAGAGTTTAAAAAGAATTATGTACCATAATCAAATGGGATTTACCACCACCCCCACCCCACCCTACCCCAAGAAGGCAAGGTTGGTTTAACATCCAAAAGTCAGTGGATGTAATACACTATATCAAGAGAACACAGGACATTTATTTATATCGGTGTTCATCATGGAGTCTTATTCAATGGAATATACTCCATTATTGTCATAATTTACTTTGACATTCAAATTGTCCCAATACATACACACAAAAAGGCATTTGACAAAATCCAACACGCTTTCATTATAAAAACACTCAACAAACTAGAGAAAAAAAGGCACTTCGTTAACCTGTTAAAAGACATCCACAAGAAACCTGCAATTAACATCGTATTTAATGGTGAAAGTCTTGGATGCTTTTTCCCTAAGATCAGGAACAAGACAAGGATGTCTTCCCTTTCCAGAACAATTAGGAAGAGACAGAACTAGAGAGACATCCAAACTGGAAAGGAAGAAGGAAAACTATCTCTGTTTGGAGATAGCATGATTTTATATATAGAAAACCTTAGAAATCCACTAAAAAACTACTAGAACTAATAAGTGAATTTGCCAGTGTTGCAGGGTATAAAAGCTATATACAAAAGTTAGTTATTCTTTTATATACTAGCAATGAACAATTTGAAAATGAAATCAAAAAAGTAGTTCTAGGGCTTCCCTGGTGGCGCAGTGGTTGAGAGTCCACCTGCCGATGCAGGGGATACGGGTTCGTGTCCCAGTCCGGGAAGATCCCACATGCCGCGGAGCGGCTGGGCCCGTGAGCCATGGCCGCTGAGCCTGCGCGTCCGGAGCCTGTGCTCCGCAACGGGAGAGGCCACAACAGTGAGAGGCCTGCGTACCGCAAAAAAAAAAAAAAAAAAAAAAAGTAGTTCTATTTACTGTACCATCAAAAAGAATTAAAAAAAAACCTACATCAAACCATATTCAAAAATTAACTCAAAATGGAGCAATGGTGTAAAAGTAAAACCTAAAACTATAAAACTCTTAGTAGAAAACATAGACATAAATATTTGTGACCCTGAATTACACAGAGCCTTCTAAAATACAACACCAAAATCAGAAGCAGCGAAAGAAAAAACTAAATTGAATGTAGTCAAAAGTTTAAATTTGTGTGCTTCTAAAAATATCATCAAAAAAAAATAAATAAATAAAATAAAAATAAAAAAAATAAAAATATCATCAAAAAAGTAGAAAGACGGCCCATATAATGGGAGAATATTCTTGCAAGTAATATATCTGATAGGGGACTTGTATCTAAAATATGCAAATGATAAAAAGACAAATGCCCAATTAAAAATGGGCAAAGAAACAAATAGGCAAAGGATCTGAGTAGATATTTCTTCAGACAAGGTATATAGATAAACAATAGCACATGAAAATATGCTTAGCATCACTAGCCATAAGGGAAATGCAAATTAAAACCACAATGAGCTACCACTTCCCACCTAACAGAATGGCTACAAACAAAAATGACACATAATAGCATATATTGGTGAGTATATGGATAAATTGGCATCTTCATACACCACTGTTGGGAATGTGAAATGGTGCAGCCACTCTGGTAAGCAGTTTGGCAGTTCCTCAAAAGGTTAAACAAGATAATATGGGGCTTCCCTGGTGGCGCAGTGGTTGAGAGTCCGCCTGCCGATGCAGGGGACACGGGTTCATGCCCCGGTCCGGGAAGATCCCACATGCTGTGGAGCGGCTGGGCCCGTGAGCCATGGCCGCTGAGCCTGCGCGTCCGGAGCCTGTGCTCCACATCGGGAGAGGCCACAACAGTGAGAGGCCCACGTACGACAAAAAACAAATAAACAAACAAACAAAAGATAATATGACCTAGCAATTCTACTCTTACATCTATATTCAAGGGAAATGAAAACATATTTACATAAAAATTTATGCAATGAATGTTCATGTGTGTGACATATGTGATATATGGATTAACAGTGATATATTTAGGTAACTTATAAATATTGAGAACTGGAGACATGCTCAAAATATTTTTTTACTGATAAGGAATAAATAAGTGTTCAAAAAAGCTTGGAGACCGTGGCCTTAGAGCAACGGTTCTCATACATTTGCATGCATCACACCCAATAGAAGTGTCTGTTGAAACACAGATTTCTGGGCCACATCCCCAGACTTTCTAATTCAATAGGTCTAGGATGGGGCCTGAAAGTTTGCATCTAACCGATTTCCAGGTGATGCCAGTACTTCTGGTGCAGGGGTCATTCTTTGAGAACTTAGTTGTCCTTCTTATTCTAAAGCTTACCTAGGAGGCTTGTTAAAGTATGGATTTTCAGACCCTGTCCCTAGAAATTATAAATCATTAGGTGAGGTTTGGCTTCAGATTTTGCATTAACAGTGACAATAGGTGATTCTGACTCAGTAGGCCTGAGGATCATCACTTTTTGAGAAATACTGCTTTGGGGCTTGCAGAGTAGAGTGGTGGGATGTCAGGTGTCAGGCAGGAAGGAGCAGCACTGTCCCTTTTGTGAATTGGAAAACTGTTCTTCAGATACTCTCTTGGGCTAGGAATAAGTTCAGAGTCAGGAAAATTCTCTTTAGATTTCCTTTTAAAGGACCTTGATAGAAAAGACATGAGTGAGTTTAAAGCATTCAATAAAGTAGAAATATTTAGAAGCTTTTCTTTTTCCTTGCAAGCTAGATTTATACTTGTTTTATTTGCAAACACTTTTTTAAGACTGTAGATACTATGTATGTAAAGTACCTTTTTTGTACCATTATTACATATATTTACAACTGTTTCTTTTCATTAGTACATTTATTGACTAAAAAAAACTGGCAAAATGAAAGGAAGAAAATATTCATCCTGATCTCACTATCATTGTAAAACTTCTGAATTTCTTGGCAGTTTTTTTTTTTTTTTAATGCAGAGTTGTTATTTGATTTCTTGGTGTCTTTACTTTGTATTAGTGACGATACTGTATATGCAGCTTTGTTTCCTTTTCTCCCTCTGAATTATTTGTCATAAATAATTTCCCTATGGTTTTGTGAATACTTTATAAGTATGACCTATTGAATTATAGCTGTATCATCATTTATTTTACATTTTTAGGTATTTAGGAGTTACAGTTCATACATTTTCATTAGACCCATAGAATATTATAATTGGAACTTTCAACTTTCCCATTTTACAGATAATTTAAGTGACTTTTCCAAAGTCACAAAGTTAAAAAGTGGTGGAGATGGTGCTAAAACCTATTTCCTCACTTCTATGCTACTGATTATTCCAGTGTTATGCTGTGTACTTTAAAATTGACTAGAAATAACATTAAATTTAAATTCACCGTTTGCTAGTTGTTTTCTATCTGTCCCATTTGGTAGTTGTTTCTTTTTTCCTTTTTTTTTCAACCTGCTTTAGGATATTTTGAGTATTTTTTATGATTCCTGTTTAACTTCACTGTTGACTTGATGGTTCTATCCCACTTTTTAAAAAATTTTAGTAGTTTTCCTAAGGTTTAAAATATACATCTAGGGCTTCCCTGGTGGCGCAGTGGTTGAGAGTCCGCCTGCCGATGCAGGGGACACGGGTTCGTGCCCCGGTCTGGGAAGATCCCACATGCCGTGGAGCTGCTGGGCCCGTGAGCCATGGCCGCTGAGCCTGCGCGTCCAGAGCCTGTGCTCCACAACGGGAGAGACCACAACAGTGAGAGGCCCGCATACTGCAAAAAAAATAAAAATAAATTAAAAAAATAAAATATACATCTTTAGTTTATTGTAGTCTCTCTGCAAATACTTTTTTCAAAAAGTACTTTAGAATAAAATAAATTCAGGCACATAACAAATATATCTTATTGATTTAGCATAGATATGACATTTTCTACATTATTGACTTAATAATAAAGTAAATGTATTTCTCATATCATTCCCGATTTTTTTTAATACAAAGGCTAACAAACCTGCTTTGTTCCTTAATCCAATTTCTGAAGTGGACAAATGTGAATTTTGGAATATTTAATTAGCCTTTATAGTCATATCCATTAACAATGCATACTTTATAAGGAAAGGTTTTTTTCAAGTTTTTCTTCTTAACTGCAGTATTGCTAAGCAGACTTGGGGCCATAGCATGCCCAAAGGCAAATAAACAAATCTTAAATCTTACTTTAAAACTATCGTGGATTTTTAAACTATGAATTTTACCATAAGAACATGAAACTGGAGTTTGTGTGTCCATATGTGATTTCTCTATGCATTTGCTATCAACATAATATGGTCATTGAAACAGGGCTATAAAGGGACTCAAAAAAAATCACTAAACTTTTTTTAACAGAGAAGAAAACAGAGACTGTACTAGTTATTTATTGCTGCATCCCAAAATTTAGTGGCTTAAAACCGCTAACATTTATTGGTATTATCTCACAATTTCTTTGGTTTAGGAACCCTGATGGAACATAGCTGGGTCTTCAGGCTTAGAACTTCTCACAGGCTGCAGTCACCATGTCAATTAGTCTGTGGTCTCACCTCAAGCTCAACTTGAGGAGACGTTTCACTTCCTTACCCATTTGTATGTCTGTTGGCAGGATTCAGTTCTCAAGTACTACTGGAATGAGGGATCATTGACGTTTGACCTTATTTCCCATAGACTTCTCCATAGTACAGCTCACAGCATGGCACCTGGCTTCTCTCAGAGTGAGCCAGAAAGAAAACAAGCTAAAAAAGAGAAATCACAGTCTTCTTATGACTTAAGTGTTGAAGTCACATCCTGTCAGCTTTACTGTATTCTGTTCATTAGGAGTGAATCACTAGTTTCAGCCCACAATCAAGGGGAGGGGATTACACAAAGGTGTGAATATTGGGAGGGGTGATCATAGAGAGCCATCTTGGAAGCTGCCTCCCAATACAGATCCAGAGAAGTGAAGTATCCAAAGTCATACATACAGTTTCTTAGTGGCAAAGTAGGGTCAGCTTTCTGATTTCTCAATTCCCAGTCCACTATGCTTTTGCATTTTAGTCATTGAAAAGGAGTTGATGACATAACTCTTTCTCTTTGAGAGGAGAAATGACTTTTAATTTCCCCCAGCTCATGAGCTTACTTATAATATTGCAGTAGGGGAAAGATGCAGGGAGGGAAGCATAGCATAATATTACTGATTTTGCTTTCTACTCAATGGAAATCATGCCAAGTTTAGAAGCAAGGTTGTAAGGGAGAACTTAGAGATCTCCCAACTAAGCCTTCAAAATATGCAGCTAGACCCATATTTCTTAGTTGGGCACTTCTATAATAGGCTCACATTTTAAAAGAAAATGATTGATGAGAACGTTAGTATGCTCCGCAAGTCCTTACATAAATTAAATTACAGTACTAATACAATGTATTATAGGCAAGTAGTGGTGTTAATAAGATTTAAAAATATGAAAAGCATCAGTAATAGTGTGCTTGGGTCCGTTGGTGCTATTGCCATCAAATGCTGAGGAATAACCTTATAGCGTGCCAGGGGTTGGAGTACAAAGGAGGACACCCCCAATTTGTGATTTGTAGAATAGATGCGTTAAAAAATAAGCAACACAAATTATCGCTACTGCTGCCTTCTTAATTTTATGTTCTTAGAGCAGTTGTTAGTTCAAGAGGAAGTGATAAGAATCAACATCCAGTCAAACTTACTGTTTTATCACTGTAATAAAGCATGGCTAGCTAATATACACCTAGCAAACAAGGATTTGTTATGTCTCTCTCAAGTACTTGAGATTTTTTTTTTATGGTCTAAAATACAGTCCATAACAAAAATAGAAGACACACATTCCTCTGTTATACATTGTGAAGACTGCTAAGGAAAAAAGAACAAGGAATGTTAAGATATAGGACTTACTTGGTTATTAATGAGTAAAACGTTTTTTTTAAAAGATGCTTTGAATGACCCCCTCTTGTCACTGATATGTCTCAATGCAAAAATTACTTCTTCAGAGAGATATTTCTTCACCACCCAGTCTAAACTTACTCCTTCACTGTCATTATCAGGTTATCCCGTGTAATTATTCATAGCACTTATCTATTTTTTAAAATTGTCTATTATGAGACCAGATACTTTTTCTATCTCATTCACAACTGGATTCCCAGAATTTAAAATACTACCTGGAATATAGTAGATATTTAATACTTATTTGTTGAATACAGTATTCCAAACACATACATCAAAAGAATCTGTATGTCAGAGTTTTCCAAACTTTCACCTTTAGAGTGCCTATAGTTTTTCTCACAGCAACCCTAGACCAATGAAATTAATGAGCATGATTTACAGTTGAAACTGTGAACTATCTCATCTAGTAATTTGTGTGGTATCCAATAGAAGTTCAGTATAGCTGTGTTTCCTTCAAAAATTTAAAATATCCCACAATACTGCTGTAAGTTCACTATAGCTCCCTGGGGAACCATAATCTAAAATGGTTCATCTCATTTTTTAATGCCATAAATTGAAAGCTTGGATGTCCAGGAAAGAGGTTCAGTCTATTCCTATGAATCCATGAAGTACAGAGAGCATCAGAGTCATTACCAGATCAGGGTCTGATGCATCGACTTAGAAGAATCAATCATAGTAAATACCTAAGTAGTTAGAATCGGGACATATTAAATAATTCTAGAGCAGAGTCAGGCTGCTAAACAACTCAAGAACCTCTAAAGTCAGATCTAGAAGTGGGTGAAATATCATAATTCAGAGTATTCATAGGTAGATGTGTAAACTCACTGGCCTTTGTATAATAGAAAGACTTCTGGGCTAATTCTGCTGTTTTTCAATCAGCAGCTGAGAGGAGGGCCTAGCCCTTCACCTCCTAATGGATCCTCTCTTCTCTGGCTCTTTTTGGGTATTTCCCAAGATTCTGCTTAGGATCTTCCTTTGTGATGAGGATTAAGATAGATACAGATTAAAATTGTTTACAAAACATAGAATTAAATAGCTTATATTTCTAAACACTCTACAATACCAAGTGCGTTTCAAGATATTTTTTGCCTCTCTTTGATTTTCAGTTTTAATAAAATGTCAAATAAATATTCAGCTTTGTACTCAAAGCACTTTAAGCTATTTATAGCTTCATTTCTTTCCCTTCTAATTGCTCAAGAGTCTTTAACAGTTAGTGTATATCTTAATAATTGTGTTAACTTATCTACATGAACTTAGGTTAGTGTATATCTTAACTTTTCTAAGAATAAAATATGACTCATAAATATGTAGTATTTTAAAGATTCAACTGCACTGAGTCAAGGCAAGTGAAATAATCTTAACTCTTTCCCAAAGAGTCAAGTGATAAATGTATTTTAGCTAGGAAAAAAAGAACTTCCCAAATTAGAATTTTCAGAGAGACACACACTGGTGTAGTAGAAAAAACATAGTAGAAGACAGAAAATCCATGTCCTACCCCAGCTCTGTGCTCATTAGTGGCATAACCTTGGGCATGGCTGTAAACTTGCATAATTTTTCTCATTTGTAAAAATCAGAATAGTTTTCCTACCTTGGTTACTTCACAGTATTGTTGTAATAATTTTTTAAAAGTTGCACCTGTGTTATGCAAAGGACATAGAATATGAACTCAGAAGAATTTGATATTGATACATGACATTCTTTTCCATTTATTCACTGTGTGGTTCAGCCTAGCCATTTTCTCTCTCTTAGTCTCGGTTTCATACCTGTAAAATGAACATGCTAATAGTATCCTCATAGAATTATTGGGAATATCAAACAAGATAATGCTTTTAGTATCAAAATTGTAGTCTGAGTACAAAATATTATTATCATATTGAGGAGAGTTTCCCTGCACTGAAAATGAGATTGGGCCAGATGACCCATAGGATCCTTTGTAAATCTCTTTTAGATAAATGATCTACATAATATCACAATATTATGATCTACATAATATGGCAATATTTTTATACTTATGAATCTTTTCTACTAGAAGGAAACTTAGAAATCATCTCCTTAAATGTCCTCTCCATTATTCTAATTATAATGACGCTCAGCCAAGGAGTCAGTTTTATGTACAAAGGTGAAACAATCACACTAAAAAAAGCTTGTTTTTATGAACAAGAAAAGCCTACAGTTTTCATGACATAAAGCTTTTAAATACTGGGATCATTGAGATAATAACGTGTAATCTTAATGTATATAAATTTAAGTTAAAATTGGTTAAAATAGGCAAGCTTATGGTGAACACTTTTTATAAAAGCATAAGAACAGTACTGATATGTATTAAAATCTTACCATATGCTAGGCTTTATAATTGTTATCAAATTCTTAACCCTCTTCTAATCAGCCACCACCAATTAATTGGAGTTGAAACATCCCTAACTTGTAACAACCTATAATAGTAAGATGCCTGCTAGTGTATTTAGCATACATGACACTGTAATTTAGCAAGATCTTAATAAGGGTTCCTTGTATTCTGTTAGCTTATTTTCTAAATTCTATCTCTAATCAAAATGTATTCAAGCAAACAAATATATTTTGAATATTTTTCTTACATGGACAGGTTCCTGGCCATTCCTCTTTCTACCTAGTAGCTTGGTAAACTACAGCAAGAAAAGATGTGGAAAGGTTGGAAAGTAACAGCTTTCTTCCACATATCTCTTTATACTTGGAAATTCAGAGCTCTTGTCCCCAGCCCCAGTTTTTTGAATCTCTGAATAAGACCTCCATTGTCATCCTCTGGAGAACAAAGAATTTAATAACACTTTGTTTAAGATTTTGCCTTGATTTCTTCTCTAAATGATAAATTAGTTGGATGCCAACTGATTAACAAACTAGAACTGGAAGAGTAAATAATTAGAAAGCATGAGTGGCAACAGCAAGAGATGTTATTGTCAGTAGGTTCCTCTTAGCAGTATAATCTAGTTTTATGAAATCAGTCAGAAATATCTAGAAGGAAAATGAATAGGTAAAGCTAGCCACTTTTGTGAGGAAAAAAGAGAAATAAGAGAATGGGTAACTGTTATAGAATAAAAGATGTAAGAAACATATTGACTTAATCGATAAAGAACTCATTTCAGTCTTGATTCAAGTAAATAAATTGCAAAAATACATCTTTGAGAGAGTTGAGGAATTTGCACACAAACTGGGTATTAGGTGATATTAAGAAATTATTGCTAATTTTGTTGGGTATGATATGAATATGTTAGAAAAAAGAAGGCCCTTATCTGTTAGAGATACATACTGAAATATTTAGAAGTAAAATAATATGATTGTCTGGAATTTTCTTTAAAATTACCTCAGGGGGAAAATTCAGGTTGGAGGTAGATGAAACAAGATTTGCAGAATTGTGCTATTTATTGAAGCTGGGTTATAAGTAACATAGAATTTCATTATACTGTGCTGTCTACTTTTGTATGTTTTTAAATTCTCATTTCTATTTTCTTTTAATTGAGAAACAATGTTGGCCACTTTCTCCCAGCAAAAAATTTATCATGGTTGTTGGTGGTTATTAGTTGCAAAGTTAATTATACCACTGGACGATTTCAGAGTTATAGTCTCACCTCAGATTTTCTGTAGCATTCTTTGGTAGAAGATGTCTGGTTTTTCTTTGACAACCCCATATTTCTTGGTAGAGAACAGGACCAAAATCCTTATATGAAGATGTCCTCCTATCTATTTAGTTTCCAAAACCTATCTCTATGTGTAATCTTTATATCTTCAAGTTTAACTTTGAAAAAAATAGGACAAAATAGAGAATAGGCAAAATCATGGTTAACATGGGGAAGTAAAAGCAAGAACAGATGGGAATGCATGGTGAAAGGGAATTATAGTGCCCAAAGTATCACTGACTGGAACCAGATGTGACTGTATCTTCAGGTCAGAAAATTCTCATGAGGGGGCTAATTTCCTATGTGGTGAAGCTGTAGACGCATGATAAAAATATTGTGGAAGATGTTACTCAAGACCTTCAGTCAACTCAAAACTTAAACTTAGCTGCTATTTTATATCCTTTCCAAAGGAAATATTTTCTTTTTTAAAAAAATATATCTTAGGTTTAATTTTAATATTGTGAAAGTGACATAATAATATAACAGGAAGCTTTCTGAAAAGAGAAAACTATGTAAACCAAACAACTGATATCACTTGTATATCACTCTTTCCAGTCTTTTTATCTGCATATGATGCAATCATACAGACAAAATACATGTTGTGATTTTTTTCACTTATAGTTATTTCATTTGCATCTTCCAAACGCTTTTTAAATCTCTTGCAATCTCACAGACTTTCTGAAAAGTACATTTATTCATGAGTACAGTGACAAAGGACTATCAGACATATTCTCAGAAGTCCTAATTATGATTTGGACTTTAAAAAATAGTTAACCATTAGTTTTTTAGTTCATTTCAATATATTTTATTAGGACTAACTCTTATACCCGAATCATGTAAAATATATTTCCTTTAACTGGGTATGTGCAAGAGTGGTTTTGAGAGTAGATCAAAGAACATGAAAATCTATGGAATCACACTCTGTTTTGTGCACCAAGACTTGTGCCTTGCTTGAAGTGTCTACTTCTTTGGCTGAACTATAGTTAGAAAGATTTCATTCCAGTACTCTTAGGTGAGATAAAACCCCTTTTGAATATATTATATGGTTCAAGTGCCTTGCTTTCCACCCTAGGATATCACTGAAATCAGTGGTATGATACACAATTCAGTGACCCAAGTTTGAGATTTGCCTTGATAAACTCTGAGTAAGAAGGTAAATTCTCTGTGGAAGCAACCACTTTACTTTTTATGTTGAAGACAGACAACTGTGCATTTCATCGTTGGAGCATTACTTATTCACAGTTGTAAGAAGAACCCTGCTGAGCCACTATAAATATTTAAGTAGTTATCACTACCAAAGAAGATACAAAAGAGGAAGTAGGAATTACAGTGGGAAAAATTAAAGACAGAATTATTTGTGTTTTGATTCTAAGTTGGCTTTAACACATGAGAGGTTCAGCTCCCTTCCCAAGCCTGGGCTAGGCTCACAATGGGGCTAGTAATCAGTTATCTTGTAAGACTGCTGTGAGGATGACATGAGATAATGTACTTAAAACACACAGGTCTTGGCACACAGTGAATGCTAGAGAAATGGTAGCTATTATGCTTGATTCCCTCATTTCACTCTACCCCTATCCAATTAATCACTACGTCTTATGGTTGGGTTGTTTTTTGAGTTATATCTCTGAAATTTCTTTCACACCCTGTGTCCTCTGTCACTGCCCTGTTAAAGGCCATCATTGTCTCTCAGATGGTTTACTGCAAGAGGCTACTAATAGGTCTCACTGCCTGTAGTCCATTCTCTACTTCACATCTAGAATGATCAGAAATCTGGATATGTCATTCCTATGCTTTAAAATCCTTCAGTGCCTTCCCAGTGCCTTTAGACAAAGTCCTACTTCCTTAACAAGGCTTGTGTATTGCTGCTGCCTAACTCTCACCATTTTCCTCAACTCTCTGCTTTACCTGTGCTGCCCTATTTTCAGCTCCACTGCCTGAAACATTCCTCCTCCCCCTTCACCCTATCTTTAAGTGTTGGTTCTCCTAAGAGCTCCCTTTGTTCTAGGTATTTCCATTATCATAGTTCTAAGTAATATATATTTTAATTATGGTTATTTCTCAGTGCTTTATCCTCCCCAAAACTGTTTTAAGTTCTTTGATCAGGGACAATGTCTGTCTTGTTGGTTAGGAGCTTTATAAATATTGGAAGGAAAAAGTAACAGGGGGAAAGGAGGAGAGAGAGGGAAAAAAACAACAGAATTCTAACACATGCACTATTTTTGTGTTGTTGAGTTGAATTGAGTTGCAAATAAATTTTGCCTTTATGTTAAATTCAACTTCTATTTTCGCATTTGCTTTTCCTAATACCATACTTATATTTTTACATGCATAATTAAGGGGAGGTGCTTTACAATGTGTAGCTTCTATCTCAAATCTCACTATACTTACATAATCTTGCTTCTCGCCCCCCCACTCCTACCCACCCCAGTAAAAATCTGTCCTTTTTCCATTAGCCAGTAAAAGGGATTAATTGGTTTCTGGGTATTTTTTACCTGTATAAATTATGTGAGTGTAGCATAAAGCCCACCCTGACAGAGCTGTGCTGTGCTCTTTTTGAAGTTGGATTAAGGGTGCACTAAGCAGGTTGTGCCCATTAAATTATAATGTTGAAAAGCTTGAATTCTGGAAACACATACTGCCAATATTTTGGGTTTTAGTAGGATTAGCTCTACTATGAAAGAATTTGAGAACTTATGCTCCTGTGAAACTGTGTTTGTGGGTTAATTTGATATGAAAAGAGATGAGCTGCTTTTCTTTCTATGTCCAAAAAAGATTTATTTGTTTATACTCTGGGGATTTGAAAAATATATAGAAAATTAGCATCTCATGAGGTATTTTAATCCTCATTTATCTATACAATAATGTTTTCTTATTCATGTTCTTGAAATATAACATTAAAAACACTTCTTAACTAAATGACATTCTGGGAAAGGAAAAACTACAGCTACAGTAAAGAGATCTGTGGTTCCGGCGGGGGAGAGTTGCGGGAGGGATGAATAGGTGGAGCACAGAGGATTTTTAGAGCAGTGAAACTATTGTGTATGATACTACAGTTGTGGGTACATGTCATTTTACATTTGTCAAAACCCATATAATATACAACATTAAGAGGGAACCTTTTGGACTTTGGGCTATATTGATGTAGGTTCATCTTTTTTTTTGAATTTTTGAATTTTATTTTATTCATTTTTTATATAGCAAGTTCTTATTAGTTATCTATTTTATACATATTAGTGTATACATGTCAATCCCAATCTCCCAATTCATCCCACAACCACCACTCCCCCCCCACGGCTTTCCCTCTTTGGTGTCCATACATTTGTTCTCTACATCTGTGTCTCTTTCTGCCCTGCAAGCCGGTTCATCTTTGTAATAAACGTACCACTCTGGTATGGATGTTGGTAGTGGGGGCGGGGGTTGTGCATGTGGAGGGGATAGAGGGAATATGGGAACTCTGTAATCTCTGCTTAATTTTGCTGCAAACCTAAAACTGCTAAAAACACAAAATTATAATTATCTTTAGTGTATTTTTTCCTGAATTGCCCACAGATTTTTAACAACTTGGATCTGTAGAATGTCTTCCATTGTAAATTATATCCCCACCAGCAAAGTAGATTCATATATGAAAAAAAATTATTGAAATCTTTTGCATTTTCAAAATTTGAGTTGGCTTTTTCTTTTTCTTTCTACCATGTTTTTTAGTTTATTACTTCTGCTTTTATCATACTATTTTCTTCCTTATATATTATGATTGTTATTTACTTGATTTCATGGGTCAAATGCTTCAGTCATTTACATTTCCATGCTTCTTGTTTTCCAATAGATTTATGTCTACTAAAGGCTCTAGACTTTTTTTCTGAGACCTGCTTTGGCTATATCTCATAAATTTTTATATAGTGTTCTCATTGTTATCCATTTCTTAATAGTATGCAGTTCATTTTTAATTAATATTTAATCCTAGAGGGGTTTTTTTCAGTTAGACATATAAATATATCTATTCTTTTTCAGATTTTTTTCCATTATAGGTTATTACAAGATATTAAATATAGTTCCCTGGGCTATACAGTAGGGCTTTGTTGTATATCTGTTTTATATATTAATGTGTATATGTTAATCCCAAGCTCTTAATTTATCTTCCCCCTGCACCCCAACCATTTTTATGACTGAGTAGTATTCCATTGTATATATATACCACATCTTCTTTATCCATTCATCTGTCAGTGAACATTTAGGTTGCTTTCATGTCTTGGCTGTTGTAAGTAGTGCTGCTATGAACATTGGGGTGCATGTATCTTTTTGAATTAGGGTTTTCATCTTTTGCAGATATGTGCCCAGGAGTAGGATTGCAGGATCACGTGGTAACTCTATTTCTAGTTTTTTTAAGGAGCCTCCATACTGTTCTTCATAATGGCTGCACCAATTTACATTCCCACCAACAGTGTAGGAGGGTTCCTTTTTTCCATACCCTCTCCAGAATTTATTATTTGTAGACTTTTTAATGATGGCCATTCTGACTGGTACAAGGTGATACCTCAGTGTACTTTTAATTTGCATTTCTCTAATAATTAATGATATTGAGCATCTTTTCATGTGCCTGCTGGCCATCTGTATGTCTTCTTTGGAGAAATGTCTATTTAGGTCTTCTGCCCAGTTTTTTATTGGGTTGTTTGGGGTTTTTTTGATAAGCTGTATGAGCTGTTCGTATATTTTAGAAATTAATCCCTTGCCGGTAGCATTGTTTGCAAATATTTTCTCCCAGTCTGTAGGTTGTCTTTTCAGTTTGTTTATGGTTTCCTTTGCTATACAAAAGCATTTAAGTTTAATTAGGTCCCATTTGTATATTTGTTCATTTTTATTTCCACTATAGGAGACAGATAAAAAATATATATTGCTGTGATTTATGTCAGAGAGTGTTCTCCCTATGATCTCCTCTAGGAATTTTATAGTATCCGGCCTTACACTTAGGCCTTGAATCTATTTTGAGTTTATTTTTGTCCATGTTCTAATTTCATTCTTTTACATGTAGCTGTCCAGTCTCAACAGAGACTGCCTTTTGTCCATAGTATATTCTTACCACCTTTGTAGTAGGTTAATTGACTGTAAGTGTGTGGGTTTATTTCTGGGCTTTTTATCCTGTTCCATTGATCCATGTGTCTCTTTTTGAGCTGGTACCATACTGTTTTGATGACCGTAGCTTTGTAGTATAGTCTGAAGTCAGGGAGCCTGATTTCTCCAGCTCTGTTTTTCTTTCTCAAGATTGCTTTGGCTATTTGGGATCTTTTGTGTTTGCATGCACATTAAAAAAATGTTGTGAGGGGCTTCCCTGGTGGCGCAGTGGTTGAGAGTCCACCTGCTGATGCAGGGAACATGGGTTCGTGCCCCGGTCTGGGAAAATCCCACATGCTGCAGAGCGGCTGGGCCTGTGAGCCATGGCCACTGAACCTGCACATCCGGAGCCTGTGCTCCGCAACGGGAGAGGCCACAACAGTGAAAGGCCCGCATACCGCAAAAAAAAAAAAAAAAATGTTGTGCTCTAGTTCTGTGAAAAATGCCTTTGATAGTTTGATAGGGATTGCATTGAATCTGTAGACTGCCTTGGGCAGTGTAGTCATTAACAGTATTGATTCTTCCAATCCAAGAGCAGGGTATATCTTTCTGTCTGCTGTGTTGTCTCAGTTTCTTTTATCAGCATCTTACAGTTTTTGGAGTACAGGTCTTTTGCCTCCTTAGGTAGGTTTATTCCTAAGTATTTTATTCTTTTGGATGTGATGGTAAATGGGATTTTTTCCTTAATTTCTCTTTCTGCTCTTTTGTTGTTAGTGTATAGGAATGCAAGAGATTTCTGTGTATTAATTTTGTATCCTGCAACTTTACCAAATTCATTGATTAGCTCTAGTAGTTTTCTGGTAGCGTCTTTAGGATTTTCTATGTATAGCATGTCATCTGCAAACAGTGACAGTTTTACTTCTTCTTTTTCAATTTGGATTCCTTTTATTTCTTTTTCTTCTCTAATTGCTGTGGCTAGGACTTCCAAAACTATGTTGAATAAAAGTGGTGAGAGAAGGCATCCTTGTCTTGTTCCTGATCTTAGAGGAAATGCTTCTAGCTTTTCACTGTTGAGTATGATGTTAGCTGTGAGTTTATCATATATGGCCTTTATTATGTTGAGGTATGTTCCCCCTATGCCCACTTTCTGGAGAGTTTTTCATTGTAAATGTATGTTGAATTTTATCAAAAGCTTTTTCTGCATCTATTGAAATAATCATATGGTTTTTATTCTTCAGTTTGTTAATGTGGTGTATCATATTGATTGATTTGTGGATACTGAAAAATCCTTACATCCCTGGGATAAATCCCACTTGATCATGGTGTATGATCCTTTTAATGTATTGTTGGAGTCAGTTTACTAGTATTTTGTTGATGATTTTTACATTTGTGTTCATCAATGATATTGGCCTGTAATTTTCTTTTCTTGTGGTATCTTTGTCTGCTTTGGGTATCAAGGTGATGGTGGACTCGTAGAATGAGTTTGGAAGTTTTCCTTCCTCTGTGATTTTTTGGAATAGTTTCAGAAGGACATGTGTTAACTCTTCTCTAAATGTTTGATAGAATTCGCCTGTGAAGCCATCTGGTCCATGGACTTTTTTTTTTTTTTTGAGGGTTTTTAAATTACTGGTTCAATTTCATTACTGGTAATTGGTCTGTTCATATTTTCTAGTTTTTCCTGGTTCAGTCTTAGGAGATTGTACCTTTCTAAGCATTTGTACATTTCTTCTAAGTTGTCCATTTTATTGGCATATAGTTGCTCATAGTAGTCTCTTTTGATCCTTTGTATTTCTGTGGTGTTGGTTGTAACTTCTTTTTCATTTCTGATTTTATTGATTTGGGCCCTCTCCCTTTTTTTCTTGATAAGTCTGGGTAAAGGTTTATCAATTTTGTTTAACTTTTCAAAGATAAAGCCAGATTTTAGTTTCATTGATCTTTCTAATTTTTTTTAGCCTCTATTTCATTTATTTCTGTTCTGATCTTTATGATTTCTTTCCTTCTACTAACTTTGGGTTTTGTTGGTTCTCCTTTCTCTAGTTGCTTTAGGTGTAAGATTAGGTTGTTTGAGACTTTCCTTGTTTCCTGAGGTAAGCTTGTATTACTATAAACTTCCTTCTTAGAACTGCTTTTTCTGTGTCCCATGGGTTTTGGATCATGGTGTTTGGATTTGTTTTTTTGTGTGTGTGTTTATATGTATTATGTATTATGGATTTTTGGTTTATGGTTACCATGAGGTTTTTGCATAGCGTACTATAGTTATTTATGGAGTGTTTTCAATTTCTAGGTGCTTGCTTAGTATTTGTTTGTTTTGATGACTTTATGACAGTTCTTATTGCATTATGATCAGAATCTCTAAACCAGTGCATGATCAGTTTTCAATGTTTATTCAAAAATGTGTATTCTGTCTATGCAGGACAGAAAGCTCATATGTGTGCACATGTATTGTTCATAAATAAAATATCTTAGATTCTTCTGAAATACCTAGGAACATTAGGCCTATAATCTCCCTGGGAATAGCTGGGTGAAGCTGAGTAAGAAGCCTACCCCCACATACACTTAGTTAGGGAGGTCATTCACTCCTCGGCTCCAGCCAATTGCATATATATGTACACACACGTATAAACATATACCTATAGATAGTTTACCTGGTTCATTATTTAAACACTCAGTCACCTTACTTATATTTTATTGATTAAATTGTAAAATGTGTGTTATAGTTTCCACTTTGATAATGGTTTGTCAAAGTCTTCTTTCATTCTAAATTATTATTTGATATACTTTGATACTTTGCCATTTGTGCATAAAAATTCAAAACTGCTGCATGTCATATAGTCTACCTTTCATTAGAGTGCTTGTTGATTATTTTAGCCTTGACTTCTTTTATCTGACATTAATATTGCAACTCCTTTTTTTTTTTTTTTGCTAGCTAGCTTTTCACCTGGAATATTGTTATTCTCCCATTTATTTCCATTTTCCCCTATCATTTTATTTTAGTTGAATTGTTGTCTTTTTTAGTATTATTAATCCTGAGCATCCATATCTTATGGTAGCCATATATAACATTTACCACATTTGGTCTTATTTAGGCCATGTAGTTTGTTTTTTGGTTTGTTTGTTTTTTTTTTTTTTTTTGGTCACTGTTTCTTATTATGTTTAGGTTTTCTCTTTTTCTGAATTTTGCTAGCTTGATCACATTTTCTTGCCCCCTCCCCACCTTTTTACTTTTGGTTTGTGGTGTGAAAGTCACAACTGGTGCCCCTTAAGCCAGATGAAAACACACTTGTGTTCCTTGGCCCACACACTGCTGAAACACTTTTTAAATTATTTGCCAACTTTTAAAAAGCTACAGATTTGTATATGGGTATTTTTTGGAACTGGCTAAGAGGAAATTGGATTGAACATACGTTTAGTTTGGATTTGGGGGCTATATTTATGTGGCTTAGAGTCGCTTTCATGTATAGTAGAGTTCTGGCCAGCCATCCCAGCAGAAGTTTGCTTTCAAAGAAGTTCTTACAGCCCACTGTGCTGACTCCATTTCTTTCTAGGCCAGAAAGGTTACATCACCTCAAAAAGACCCATTAAGGTATGGAGGAAGATTGGGGAGGGAGCAGTAAGAGATGAAGATATTTGGGTTGTGTTTGGGATTGAGCAAAGGAGGCCTAGTTTGTCAGTATAGGTACACAGCAACATGTCTCTCAGGAGTTTGGTGCTCAGACTTATTAGATAGTTTGTTAGAGAATGTAACTCATATTCTTTCCCACTACTTCACCTTTCTTCTTGCCTTTTACTTTCCTGTTCTCTCTCTCTCTTTGGAATATGTATATAAGTAGTTGGGGTAATATCACATGAAGATTGTTATGTTAGTGTAGTGTACTTCAGAAAGGAATGGAATTCTAAAGAAAGTTTGCTAAGAGTACAGAGCATGAAACTCACATGTTGGAAAACAGAAACTCCCTCAACTTCATGGCAATCTTAGCTCAGAAAGATACGGTCTCTACCGGTTTAGGCTAATCCCATACCTATCATTTCCTGAGTGTCTTTACCAAAACACCTCTTCTCTCCTATGTCTCCCCTTTGGCTTCAAAGCTTAGCTCTTTGAAAGTGGGTCTACCCTGTGTCTCTTTCCTCGCATCTCATTTACTCTTAAACTTGCTGCAGTCTGCCTGCTCTTTGCATCACTTTGCTGAAACTAAACTGCCTAGAGTCATCTCTCTAGGATGACCTCCCCTCTGTCAAATTCATTGAACATGTTTCAGTTCTTAACTCACTAAACCTCTCTGTGGCATGTATCACTGTTGTTCAGCCCCTCCTTGGTAATAATCCAGGCTCTTACTCTTGCATCCGTGTCAGTATGCTCTCCTGGTTGTGACTTTACCCAGTCTTGTTCAGTGACTTCTCTTCCTTGCTGTGCTCTTTAAATACTAGTATTCCCTAGGGTCTGATTCCACTTTCTTCTCTTCTAAATCCCACATTCTACCTGGGATACTTTATCTTACTTCCATGGCTTCAATCACCACATGTGTGCTGTTAACGCTCAAATTCATTTCTCTTCTGAGCTCCTGACCTATATTTCCAAGAGTGTTTTGGTGTCTCTGGTGGAGGTCCCATTGTACCAAAAATTGGACATGCCAAAAGCTGAACCCATCATTTCCTCTGCTCATATGCTCAATTCCATTCCTGTGGTTTGTGCTTCCTTTTAAAACTGTTTCTCTTCTATTAAGAGTGCAGTGTTAATTAACATCTCCTTAATTTCCCAAGTTAGAAACATGGGCAG
Organism: Mesoplodon mirus; assembly: GCF_964341445.2. Lineage (NCBI taxonomy): Eukaryota > Metazoa > Chordata > Mammalia > Artiodactyla > Ziphiidae > Mesoplodon > Mesoplodon mirus. The sequence goes on along the minus strand of NC_138977.1, from coordinate 157,259,666 downwards.
CATCTTCAGTTCTTCCCCTCTCCCTCATTCTCGTTTGACCATTCTACTTATTTCTCAAATTCTTCATCTCTTCTTCATCCCTTCTACCACTTTTCTGTCTAGCTGTCACCTGCTCAGGTTTAGTCACCCTCAGAAGTCATTCTCAGACTTCCCTCCTTTCCTCTCATCCCCCCAACACACACACACACACACACACACACACAGATACCCAGAGGAGAGTACTTCTCATATATGCTTTCATAGCACTCATTATGTAGTTTTGTTTTAGGACTTATCACAGTGCATTATAATGGTCTGTTTACCTGCCTGTTCCTATATATAGCCTTCCCTACACTTTGAGATCTCAATGGGTAGTGACTATATCATATTCATCTTTGTGACCTCTGGGATATATCACAGTGCATGATCGATGGTAGAAATAAATGCATATGGAATAAATTTAAATTAGAATCAAGAGATATTAGCCATTGAAGTAGGTTTCACAGAAGGTTGTAAAATCCCTTTTTTTGACCTTATGTAAAAATTTGTAAATACCATGTAAGCAGTTTTGCCTCCTGTCTCTATGATTTCTTGGGGACTTCTCTAGGTTTTAAGAATCTTGAGTTTGAAATTTCTTTCAGGCATGGACATGAAGAAAAATTAGAAATATCCATTTTATTCTTATAAAGTAATGATTTTTATAAATTCACGACACAAAATGCTAAAATATTTTAAATTATTTCACCGAGAGGCAAAGTGTGGAAGGGAATATTCAAAAATGATATCAGTTGCTGTTGATGCATAATATTTGCCCAATAAAGACAGTAAATTCCATTATTCATGGTAGTTATGTTCTATAAAATCACTGCAATCAGTTTGGCAGAAACTGAACCATTGCTCTTGGAAGAATATAGGATTAGGTTCCTGCAAGCCTCTGGTCACATTTTTGTCAACTGAGCATACATAACTTTATGTGTGTTTCTGTTTAAAGACACTTTATTTAATATATACTGTTGACTAACTTTGAACTCACAGCCAACAGCACTATAATGCGTGTCTGAACAAAGCTTATCTACTGCACGTATTTTCTCCATAAGGCACATCACAACCTTCTTGCACTTAGAACACTAGACAGTACTTCAGCACTGTGCTTGGGAGCCATTTTAAATCGCAAAATCACCAACAAAAAAGCATGAAAATATGGGACTAAATAGATCATGAAAAGGACACTTGTTTACAGTATGATAGCTGAAACATGAAGGCAGATCATTGCCTCATTCAACCTCAGCTGGGAACATGTGTATCAGGCAACTCATAGTTTTTGCTGCTCTGTGCATGTCCACAAATGACTACAAAAGCGCCACAAGTATTGATTTTGAGGTTACAAATAAATTTTAGTGAGTGAGAAAATTGACAAATACAGAATCTGTGAATAATGAGAATTGACTCTATTTGATGTTTTCATTCTGTGCCAGGCCTTAGCGATATCAAGATGAATGAGTGCAGACCTTATTAAATGGATTGTGTTAGGGTTTCTGTGTTAAGATGGTTTTCCTTCTCTTCCTCCTCCTCCTCTTCCTCTTTTTTCATCTTCTTCTTCAAAATTTCTTTAATAAAATGACAAAATAAAATGACAAGTTTAAACTCTAATTTTATAACATTGAATTAAGAAGTAAATAGTTATCTATTATGGATGGTAGGACTTCTGTATGAAGTTCATCAATATATTATTTGATTCACACTCCTGAAATAGTCTCTGATTTTTTAACAAAGCCATTGAAGGCTTTATGTCAGGAACAAAAATTTAAAGTAAATACAATTAGAAGCAAGCTTTTGGTGCCAGATTTAGAAAGGCTCTCCACACTAAGATTACATAAAACCACCTGTCATTTTCTTATAATAATTTATGTCTACTTTTCTATCTTCTCTTTTTATAATTTTCTCTTCCAGCAGACATTCAGTGGGTGCCTACAAAGCCAAATTGTTGGAGTCTGATGGACGTGGTTTCTAGTACTTGTTTTTTGTACTTATTAGCTATGTGACTAGGCAAGTTTAACTTTCTGAGCATGCTATTTCCTCAATTGTAAAATAAGGATAATGAGGGATTTCTCCAATTGTAAAATGAGAATAATATTAATTAATGAGAATATCTTCACTTGTAAAATGAAGATAATATTATGAGGATGAAATGAGATACTATATAAAAACTATTCAGACTAACTAGAGCCTGACATTGCTTTTTTTTCTTCATTTCCCCAGAGAGAGTAATAGACTCTCTAAACACTTGTATATTAGAGAAGATGGTTCTATTGCCTTCATAGGTAAATGTTGCGGTGTAAAGAATTCTTAAGCCACAACTGTCTTCTTTCAAAACTCTTTAAATATTGCTCTCTTACGTTTGCCTGTAATCCTGTAGAGAAATCTGAAGCCAACCTGTCTTTTGTATATATGTAGATAAACAGTTATCCTGCCTTCATGCCATAATACTTAAAGTTTTTCATCTGATCAAATTCTGTCTTAAGTTCAATTTTTTTCCTTAGGAAAAGCAATAGTCTTTTATTAACTTTGCAGTAGCAGGTGAGTTCTTTCAAGTATAATTCATAATCTGTCTAGGAAGATTTATTTCCCTCAAGACAATATTTCTTCAAATAAAATTTTCATTCCGTTTATTCTGGTCTTCTTGTCAGAACTGGTTATCCACAAATTGACTTTTCATCATCTCTTCACCACATTCCTCAGTTCTGTCTTTTCTTTAACTTTTTTCTTTGCCTATCTTTTTTGCATTTGAGAAGTTTTAAAGTCATAAACCAGTTTTTCTGCAGTAGCAGTTCTGCTTCTTAACATTTATGAGATGCTTGCTGTGATTTTTAAAGCTATAATAATACCCCACTTCCATGGATATCATATGTCTGGAACTGAGTAGAACACATCTCTGAGCTGGGTTTAAGCCAAAAAGTCACTGGTCTCTTGAAGTACAATAGTTGGGCAAATACCACACTCTAATGTAAAGTAGATATGAAGGAAAAGCAACCTACATTTACTGAAGGCCAGTGGCTTAGCTGGGACTATGCTATGGTACGATTTATTTCTCACAATAATCCTATAAGATAGGATTGTTACGTACATTTTACAGATGAGAAAGCAAATACTCTCAGAAAGATCTGGTAACTTGACAAGGTCAGACAGTTAATAAATGCCTGAGCCAGACTTGAAATACCAAAACCTTTGTTCCTTCCATAATACCATTTTATCACATTCACTCTCGAAAAGCTCCCATTTGGTCTTTCACTCATAATCTATTTTTTCTTCTTGTTGGCACTGTACTCAGATTTCATTGGCTAGGCTCCAGGTCTACAGGGAAGAAATTGAAAATAGAGAATGTTAGAATAAACATTGTATCAGCAAGAAGTTTCTTTCCAATAGCTGGAGAGTAAGAGAGAAGAACTATAAAAAGCAGACAAAATTTACTAATTCTAGTAAAAATACACATATGTATAGAATATACATCTCTATAACCTCTGAGGGCATTATTATAATGCTGGATCGTATATAATTGGTAGTCATAAGTATGTCTTGGACTCAGAAAGGAAAACTTTAATTGTATTCAAGTTTTTAAAAGAGGGCTAACAAATATGCAGCCAACTTAAGAAATTCCAAAGTTGTAGAAGATGTTTACAGTTGTTTGTAACTGCAAAAAAAGATGAAGCATTCCAAATGACTGGCAACAGGAAAATAGATAAATTATAGTACAGCTCTACAGTGGAATACTTAGCATAGTGAAAACAAAGTATAGCTTCATATGTATATATGGATGAACCTTAGAAAACAGTGAAAAATGCAATTTGAAAAAAATACTTTATAAAATATAATTCCATTTACCTACAATTTAGAAGTATTCAAAACTAAATAATATAGTATTAGGGTTATACATCTATGTGGCAAAACTAAAAAGAAAGCCAGTACAATGGCAAGCTCAAAATTCAGGATACTGATTGCCTTAGGGCAGGGAAAGGTGAGAGAGGTACAGTTGGGTTGTGAAATATATAGGATTTCAAGAGAAATAGTAGTGTTCTATTTCTTAGGTTAGGTATTGGATACCCCAGTATTCATTTTATTACCAGTAGTAGTATTTATAATATACATATATAAAATACAGTTGTATGTATGAAATATTTAATAACAAAAAATTTTACTTCTTAAGAAAGTTATGTTTTAGTTATCTAGAAAATTTTAGTTATGAGGAATACTTCCCAAGATATCAGATATGTGATTCATTATCATTATTAAAAAGAAACATAAAAATAACCAGATGGCTATATCAGGGAGCTCATTTAAAAACCAAAATTTATTAGTTTACTTACCTAAGGAAACTCCTTTATACTGGAATGTTGGGTACTAATGTACATAAGATGGTTTTTATAGGGGGGAATTTTTCAAATAGAAGTCAAATCCCCTAAATTATGATATGCTCTGTGAAAACCTGTTTCCTAAAATTTATGGTGCTTTGGGTGAATAAAGAGCAAAATTCCAGTAACAAAACACTGCCTTAAATTCTAGAGAAAAGGTCACCTAATTCAGAGAAGTTACATGTTGTGATATTTAATGTTAAGCCCTGAGAGTGTTTTAGAAATTTGAGTGGACATTTTGGTCTTCTAGTAATGACTAGGCATATTACAGTACTATCCTTCTATAAAATATTTTACTTCTTTATTATTATAGCTAAGTGATTATTTTTATTTAGATTATATAGGTAGGTAAGCTATATTATCTTTGCATTTTACTTCAGAATAGTTAAGGAGAATATTATAAAACAATTGTTATAAAAGGGGTATTAGAACTATTAGGGCTGAGAAAAAAATAATCTGTACTCACTTGGATACATGGATAAATTTTTCTGAAGGGTTAAGATCAAGCCAGAAGTCTCTAAGGAAAATTAAATTATGTGAAGATTTAGGAAGCTTTATGTATTTCCCCATTGTGTTTGTGTTTGTATTTTAATTGTATTATAATCCATAATTAATAAGCTAATGCAGATTGACATCCATGATTAAGAAGAAAAGCCTATTAATTTTCATTTCTTGCTTATGAATAAAAGGATTCAGCTTCCTTCTGGTTAAAACTGTAGAAGGCACATATATATTTTGAAAGGTTTTCAAATATTTCTTGGAGAAATATTTTTTCATACACAATTTTAATTACATCTGTAATTTTGGGAGGGAATGAATATTGGATTCTACTTTGTTTTTTATTTCTTTTTAACAGGTGATTTGGGAACAGAGTACACTCAGATGCCTTGTATGAGGGTCTCTCTTTATATGCAAAATGCTTTACTCCTGGAAACTAATCTCCTTAAAAGCTATACCCAAATCAAACAATGTACCCTTTTCAGTGCTGAATAAAAATAGGTCAGGAAGGGATTAAAAGGCTGGCACTGCAGTAAAGTGAAGCAATGAGTTTCACTCTTTAAGCTCCCCCTTGTTACGTGAGAGTTTATAAATTACCAGTTAATTCAGACCCCTTCCTTCTGCCTACTCTAGCTTGCCTCTCAGTAGGTAAGCCTTAATTGTTCATATATGTATGAAACATTGTTTTGTTAGAAATTTTTTCATTGCATCCGTTAGAAATGTTTTAATATCAAGCAACATTGAGTCCAGTTTGCTTCATCTGTGTGTTTAATCAGTGGAGAAACTTAGGTTGATTTTGCATAATATTCACTTCTTCAGTTTCTGCTGCTGTTTCTTCTTCATTCACCTCTCCTTTTCTCTTAAGTATCTGATGATCAGCACTATGCCCTGAATAGTCTTAGATTTCTTAATAGCCTTCAGGTTACTAAAGTGTTTGATTCAATAAGCATATTTGAAAATCTACTTGGTACAAGGAGGTATGAAATCAGTATAGAGCTAGATAAGATATAAGAGTTTGAAGTCTCATTAAGAATTCCTTAAAATAAGACTGATAACTGCAGTAAAAGTGTAAATTCCATCAACTGATGAAAATAGCTATATGACTTTGCGGATGGTATCTAAACTTTTTGAACCTCTTTTATTCATATGGAAAATGGAAGTTAAAATGTATACTTTTTATACGTTTTTATATAAGTAGTTTTCGATATGGGAGATAACGTATACAAAGTACTTATCATGGTAGTATCATGTAAGGGGATTCCAATAAATGGTTTATATTCTTAGTACTATTGTTATATTTGGCCAGTTAACCATGTTCATTATCTCTACATATTCTGTTTTTCCTGCTCTCAACCTATCAATTATAAAAGGATATCCAAATCTCCATTTCTTTGCCTACAAAATGACAGGATTAGACGATGTGTTCTAGGGTTTCTTCCATTTTTACAATTATATAGATCTTTGGGTCCTTAGGACTAATAATCCTTATCTAAGAATTTCTGAGTGTACTCAGTATGTATAACTTTTTCATATATCTTCTCTCTTCAAATTTTTATACTTCCTCCCCTTCTCTATTAATTCACAGAATAAAAGTATCTCCTAAGAGCAAGGGCATTCTCCTAGATAACCATAATCCAATACTTACAGGAAATTTAACGTTAGTACAACAATATTATCAAATTTACTAACCATATTTAAATTTCCCCAATTGCTCAATAACACTTTTTCTCTCTCTTTTAATACCCAGTATCCAATCAAGGATTGTGCATTGCTTTTATTTGTGATATATCTTTAGTCTCCTTTAATCTAGAACGCTGATCTTTATAATTTGGGGGGGGGTTGAATTTTATTTTATTTTATTTTTTTATACAGCAGGTTCTTCTTAGTTATCTACTTCATACATACTAGTGTATGTATGTCCATCCCCATCTCCCAGTTCATCCCACCACCACCACCACCACCCCTGCTTCCCCCCCTTGGTGTCCATATATTTGTTCTCTACGTCTGTGTCTCTATTTCTGCCTTGCAAACTGGTGCATCTGTACCATTTTTCTACATTCCACATATATGCATTAATACACAGTATTTGTTTTCCTCTTTCTGACTTACTTCACTCTGTATGACAGTCTCTAGGTCCATGCATATCTCTGCAAATGACCTAATTTCATTCCTTTTTATGGCGGAGTAATATTCCATTGTATATATGTAATACATCTTCTTTGTCCATTGGTCTGTCGATGGGCATTTAAGTTGCTTCCATGACTTGGCTATTGTAAATAGTGCTGCAGTGAACATTGGGGTGCATGTGTCTTTTTGAATTATGGTTTTCTCTGGGTGTATGCCCAATAATGGGAATGCTGGGTCATATGGTAATTCTATTTTTAGTTTTTTAAGGAACCTCCATACTGTTCTCCATAGTGACTATATCAATTTACATTCCCACCGACAGTGCAGGAGGGTTCCCTTTGCACAACACCCTTTCTAGCATTTTTTATTTCTGGATTTTTGGATGTAAGGTGATGCCTCATTGTAGTTTTGATTTGCATTTCTCTAATAATTAGTGATGTTGAACAGCTTTTCGTATGCCTCTTGGCCATCTGCATGTCTTCTTTGGAGAAATGTCTGTTTAGGTCTTCTGCCTATTTTCTAATTGGATTATTTGGTTTTTTTTAATATTGAGCTGTATGAGCTGTTTATATATTTTGGAGATCAATCCTTTGTCCCCTGATTCATTTGCAAATATTTTCTCCCATTCTGAGGGTTGTCTTTTCATCTTGTTATAGTTCCCTTTGCTGTGCAAAAGCTTTTAAGTTTCATTAGGTCCCATTTGTTTATTTTTGTTTTTATTTCCATTACTCTAGGAGGTGGGTCAAAAAAGATCTTGCTGTGATTTATGTCAGAGAGTGTTCTTCCTATGTTTTCCTCTAAGAGTTTTGTAGTGTCCGGTCTTACATTTAGGTCTTTAATCCATTTTGAGTTTATTTTTGTGTATGGTGTCAGGGAGTGTTCTAATTTCATTCTTTTACATGTGGCTGTCCAGTTTTCCCAGCACCACTTATTGAAGAGACTGTCTTTTCTCCATTGTATATCCTTGCCTCCTTTGTCATAGATTAGTTGACCATAGGTGCATGGGTTTATCTCTGGGCTTTCTATCCGGTTCCATTGTTCTATATTTCTGTTTTTGTGCCAGTACCATATTGTCTTGATTACTGTAGCTTTGTAGTATAGTCTGAAGTCAGGGAGTCTGATTCCTCCAGCTCCATTTTCTTCCCTCAAGATTTCTTTGGCTATTCGTGGTCTTTTGTGTCTCCATATAAATTTTAAGATTTTTTGTTCTAGTTCTATAAAAAATGCCATTGGTAATTTGATAGGGATTGCATTAAATCTGTAGATTGCTTTGGGTAGTATAGTCATTTTCACAATATTGATTCTTCCAATCCAAGAACATGGTATATCTCTCCATATGTTTGTGTCATCTTTAATTTCTTTCATCAGTGTCTTATAGTTTTCTGAGTACAGGTCTTTTACCTCCTCAGGTAGGTTTATTCCTAGGTATTTTATTCTTTTTGTTGCAGTGGTGAATGGGATTGTTTCCTTAATCTCTCTTTCTGATCTTTTGTTGTTAGTGTATAGGAACGCAAGAGATCTCTGTGCATTAATTTTGTATCCTGCAACTTTACCAAATTTATTGATTAGCTCTAGTAGTTTTCTGGTGGCATCTTTAAGATTCTCTATGTATAGTATCATGTCATCTGCTAACAGTGACAGTTCTACTTCTTCTTTTCCAACTTGTATTCCTTTTATTTCTTTTTCTTCTCTGGTTGCTGTGGCTAGGGCTTCCAAAACTATGTTGAATAATAGTGGCAAGGGTGGACATCCTTGTCTTGTTCCTGATCTTAGAGGAAATGCTTTCAGTTTTTCACCATTGAGAATGATGTTTGCTGTGGGTTTGTCATATATGGCCTTTATTATGTTAAGGTAGGTTCCCTCTATGCCCACTTTCTGGAGAGTTTTTATCATAAATGGGTGTTAAATTTTGTCAAAAGCTTTTTCTACATCTATTGAGGTGATCATATGGTATTTATTCTTCAATTTGTTAATATGGTATATCACATTGATTAATTTGCATATATTGAAGAATCCTTGCATCTCTGGGATAAATCCCACTTGATCATGGTGTATGATCCTTTTAATGTGTTGTTGGATTCTGTTTGCTAGTATTTTGCTGAGGATTTTTGCACCTATATTCACCAGTGATATTGGTCTGTAATTTTCTTTTTTTGTAGTACTTTGTCTGGCTTTGGTATCAGGGTGATGGTGGCCTCATAGAATGAGTTTGGGAGTGTTCCTTCCTCTGCAATTTTTTGGAAGAGTTTGAAAAGGATGGAGCTCTTCTCTAAATGTTTGATAGAATTCACCTGTGAAGCCATCTGGCCCTGGACTTTTGTTTGTTGGAAGATTTTTAATTACAGTTTCAATTTCATTACTTGTGATTGGTCTATTCATGTTTTCTGTTTCTTCCTGGTTCAGTCTTGGAAGGTTATACCTTTATAAGAATTTATCTACTTTTTCCAGGTTGTCCATTTTATTGGCATAGAGTTGCTTGTAGTAGTCTCTTAGGGTGTTTTGTATTTCTGCAGTGTCCGTTGTAATTTCTCCTTTCTCATTTCTAATTTTATTGATTTGAATCCTCTCCCTCTTTTTCTTGATGAGTCTGGCTAAAGGTTTATCAATTTTGTTTATCTTCTCAAAGAACCAGCTTTTAGTTTTATTGATCTTTGCTATTGTTTTCCTTGTTTCTATTTCATTTATTTCTGCTCTGATCTTTATGATTTCTTTCCTTCTACTAACTTTGGGTTTTGTTTGTTCTTCTGTCTCTAGTTCCTTTAGGTGTAAGTTTAGTTTGTTTATTTGAGATTTTTCTTGTTTCTTGAGGTAGGACTGTATTGTTATAAACTTCCCTCTTAGAACTGCTTTTGCTGCATCCCATAGGTTTTGGATCATCATATTTTCATTATCATTTGTCTCTAGGTATTTTTTGATTTCCTCTTTGATTTCTTCAGTGATCTCTTGGTTATTTAGTAACATATTGTTTAGCCTCCAGGTGTTTGTGTTTTTTATGTTTTTTTCCCCTGTAATTGATTTCTAATCTCATAGCATTATGGTCAGAAAAGATGCTTGATATGATTTCAGTTTTCTTAAATTTACTGAGGCTTTATTTGTGACCCAAGATGTGGTCTATCATGGAGAATGTTATGTGTGTACTTGAGAAGAAAGTGTAATCTGCTGTTTTTGGATGGAATGTCCTATAAATATCAATTAAATCTATCTTGTCTATTGTGTCATTTAAAGCTTGTGCTTCCATATTAATTTTCTCTATGAATGATCTGTCCATTGGTGTAAGTGAGGTGTTAATGTCCCCCACTATTATTGTGTTGCTGTCGATTTCCTCTTTTATAGCTGTTAGCATTTGCCTTATGTATTGAGGTGCTTCCATGTTGGGTGCATATATATTTATAATTGTTATATCTTCTCCTTGGATTGATCCCTTGATGATTATGTCATGTCCTTCATTGTCTCTTGGAACATTCTTTATTATTTTAAAGTCTATTTTATCTGATACGAGTATAGCTACTCCAGCTTTCTTTCTTTTTTTTTTTTTTTTTTTTTTTTTTTTTGCGGTATGCCAGCCTCTCACTGTTGTGGCCTCTCCCATTGCAGAACACAGGCTCCGGACGCACTGGCTCAGCGGCCATGGCTCAAGGGCCCAGCCACTCCGCAGCATGTGGGATCTTCCCAGACCGGGACACGAACCCATGTCCCCTGCATCAGCAGGCGGACTCTCAACCACTGCGCCACCAGGGAAGCCCTCCATCTTTCTTTTGATTTTCATTTGCATGGAATATCTTTTTCTATCCCCAATTTTTGTCTTTTATGACATTGCCTCTTTTTTTTTTTTTAAGAATCTCAGCCAAGTGTTTTACCGAATATTCTCAATTTGGGTTTATCTGTTTCCTTTATTAGATGGTGGCTAAACTGTTGGCAGGTCTGCAGTAAAGTGACTCCCAAACATTTTTGGCAAGCATGCTACAGAGTGGATGTTGTAACCCTCTGAGTGCACCATAGCAGAGAGAACATGGTATCAGTTTGACACATTATTCATGATAAGTTTATCACTATGTTAAGGTGGTGTCTCTTACGTTTCTCCATTGCAGAGATACTCGTTTTCCTTTGTAATAATAGGTAATCTCTGGGAAGCTACTTTGAGACTGTCTTATTCCCCAGTAGTCTTTCACCAATGGTTTTAGCATCCATTGATGATTCTTACTCAAATCAATTATTACTATAGCTATTGTAACATGGTGATTTTCTATTTCTTTTTTTTTTTTTTTTTTTTTTTTTTTTTTTTTTGCTGTACGCGGGCCTCTCACTGCTGTGGCCTCTCCCGTTGCGGAGCACAGGCTCCGGACACACAGGCTCCGCGGCCATGGCTCGCGGGCCCAGCCGCTCCGCGGCACGTGGGACCTTCCGGGATCTGGGCACGAACCCGTGTCCCCCGCATCGGCAGGCGGACTCTCAACCACTGCGCCACCAGGGAAGCCCGATTTTCTATTTCTTTTAGGCCTTGTTTGTTTATTAGTTGTCCTTCTTCTCTCGTGAACTCATAATAATCAGGCTTCTGCCTTACCACTCCTACAAAACTGCTGTTGTCAAGGTCACCAATGACTTCAATTTAGTACATCCAATGGACATGTCTCTGTCCTTATTTTCCTTGGTTTATCAACTGCGTTTGACAAAATTAATAATTCCCTTCTCCTTGATATACTTTTTCAGTTGACCTCTGAGAAACCATAGAATGACTCTGTATCAGTCTCCTTTACTGGTTCTTCTTCAGACTCTAAACTCTAAACATGGAAAAATGTCAGGATTTAGATTTCATACCTCTACCTCTACTGCAGTTTAACATGTGACACTTTGGTTCTTCTAGTTGCTCGGACCCAAAATTCTGGAGTCATAGTTGACTCCTCTTTCTTTTACCCTCTACATCTAATTCATTAGCAAATTCTGTCTGCTCTGTTTTTAAAATATACACCAAACCTAGTCACTTCTCACCACTTCCATTGCCCTGTCCTTAGTCTGAGCAACTATCGTGTCTGAACTTGACTACTACAGTAGTGTCCTAATCAGACTCCCTGCTTCTACCCTTGCTTGCCTATAAAAATTTTTTCTAAAAAGTCAAATAATGTCACAAAATCCACCTAACTCAAAATAAAATCCAAAGTTCTTACATAGATTATAGAGCCGTGCATACTCTCGCCCCTGGCTATTTCTTCGATCTTTTCTTCTGCCAGTCTCCTATTTACTAACTCTATTTGTTATCCCCCTTGACTGGAAAACTCTTCCCCCAGACAATCCATATGCCTGATTCAACCACTTCATTCAGATCTCAAATGTCATCAGAGAGTCCCTTTCAGATCATCCTATCTAAAATAAGTCTCCTCTCCCTCACTCTTTGCCCCCTTCTCTATTTTTCTTCCTAGCCCCTGATGTAGTATATGTTTGTTTTGTGTGTATCATCTGTCTACCTTCACTGGAATATGTGTTCTGTGGCAGCAGGGACTACTATATCCCCAACCCTGAGAGCAGTGCTTAGCACCTAATAAATATTTATTAATTGGCTGTTGAAATTCCTCTTATCTGATAATGATAGAAAGAAAATATTTTTTCCCACTTCTAGTGAAAGTTTTAGTTTTATAACTGCTCTCCTTTTCCTCTTGAAATGTTTACAGTGTTTCAAAGTATACTTTAGCAAAAATATTATTTTTTGTGGGGGTTGTATAAATTAATGTGTTATTTATAGTTTTGCTGCTTCTTATTCTTAATCCCAATATGTTGTTCCTCATTGTTTGGATATAGTTCCTTAAAAGGCAACTAAAATTCTCATATGTTAACCTAGTGTTATTTCTTTTACTATAAATGAAAGTACAAAGTCTTTTGCTGAATCATCCACATGGATTTTAAAGCCCATCAGTACAAGTGTTTATTTTAATGTCCTATTCTCTAGGAAGTCTACTTAGCTTATGAAGAGAGGAGTTCTTGCTTCTACTAGCTTATGAAGAGAGGAGTTCTTGCTTCTTTTATTAACTTGAAAGTAAAAACTAATTACATGTTTATAAGATTTCAGTAAACTAGTAGAAATTGATGGAACTTTTCAACTAACTACCATTTCCAGGTGTTTTTTGTTCTATATGTTTGGTGTCTCTGTGTATCATATATGTGGGATCTAAATAATGGGAGGAAATGTATGTGACTTCAGATCTGACTTTAACAGGCTTGAAAGTGACCAAGATATGTTTCCCTGTTTTAAAGAGTGAGGAAATTTCCTCACCTGTTTTGTGGGTATGGAGATATGTAGGTGTTATTCATAAATGCCTTTATGCTACCATGTCGGTATCACAAACATCTGATAATAGATTTTAGGGCTATTCATTAGGGAGGATATTTAGATGTTAATATTATATATTTCATTGGATATCTAGAAATGTTTAGTTTGAAGCATTTTCCTTAAGAATTCTCATAAGCAATTAGCTGTTTCTGTATATAACTAAACAGAGCATCTATTTTAACTGTGGTGAACACTACTTATGACTCTGTTCTCAGAATATTTCAAAAGTTTACATTAATATGTCGTGTCATTTTCTTTTCTAAGTTAATATTCAAGAAGAAATATCATGATAGCTAATGTCTTCGAGCTTCTAAACACAGCTTTCATAACTCACTTTCAAGAAAAACGTTTTGGTGCCTTTTGTTGCTTTTTGTTGCTGACTCATTGACTTGAGCCTAACTAGCATGTGACTGGGTTTTGTATATTAAGTAATTTCTGGAGGTCCCTGAGAAATACTCTTGTCCTGAGGTAGAAGGGTGTGTAGTCTGAAGAATCTGGTCTGTGTCTCTGTTGTCTCACTGCATTCATTGGAAGTGAATTTGAAGGATGAGTAGGCATTTTTAAGCAAGGAGGTAGGGTAAAGCAATGTTTTCTAAAGTGGGTTCCTAAAATAGTCCCTAAGGAGAATTAGATAGCCAAAGCAGTCAGTTGTCAGATAAACTTGGGAAGCATGGTATTTCTACCATGAGACTCTTTAGAGTCTTTACTCTGCTAATGGACATTGTGATTCTCTAAAAAATTAGAATATATATGAATTTGCTAAGGCTACCTGATGGAAGCCACTTTGTTTCCCTCCCAATATCTCTTAATATCCTAAGGGGCTAGTGCTCCAAAAACAGTTTGTAATTCCTGGGACAGTGGTATGCGTGACAAAGCAAATAATATGTTTAAAACCTCAGAAAAGTGACAGAGCCTGGTGCATTTGGAGAATACCTGGTGGTTCTATCTGACCAAAGAGTGGTGAAAGGGAAGGAGTAAAGAAGCGGCAGGAAGTAAGCTGGGTCAGACAATGACGTCTCAGTGTTTAAAATCTGGTCTGTCAGCCGGGGGCCATTGAAGACTTGCAGGAAGGGGAGTAGCATGAACACATTTGCATTTTTTAAAAAATGGGTACGAAAAGGAGAGAATATAGGACAGAGTGTTTAATTAGAAGACAGTTGCAGTAGTAAAAGTGAGAAATAAAAAGACTGTGAACTGAGGATATGGCTTTGGGCGGAGGATGATGAATAGAGGATGATGAATAGATGGTGGTACCATTAAAAGAGAGGATTCCAGAAAAGAAACAGTTTTCATAATTGAAGATAAATGAGTTTGGGTTTGGGACATGTTTGGTTTGAGGTCCCTGACTGGCATAAACAGAGATATTAAAGATGCAATTGGAAAACCTGATCTAGATCCCATATAGCGTTCCAGAGAGCAGGGTTAGCTGAATTATAGATTTGGGTGTCTTTGCTATAGATATGGTATTTCAAACCACTAGAGGAGGGAGAGAAAAAAAAACTTCTTTCTAATAAGAAAGGTCTACCCATCCTGTTACTTCAAATTTACTTCCAGGTTCTTCTGTTCTGGGTTTCTGAAAATTATTTTTAATGATCATGTGAATCTGGGAAGAATTCCTTTACCAAGTAAATGCCAAGAATGCTGTGATTATTTTGGCTATTTGATTGGTTGGTTGGTTGATTGGTTTTGTTATCTACATTTGTGCATACTCACACACTATAGTTTTTAATTTGCTATTGACCATTACTTTTGCACTTAAAAGTCTAAGCACTGAAGATATAGAAATATTCATATTTATTGAAATTTGGTTGTGATCAAAAGGAGCACTTGCCCTGAATATACAGTAACCACCCAGATAAGTCCTGAATTACTTTTTTTTTTACTATGTCAAAGCCATTTATGCACATATGATTCAACTCCAGCACCCTCATTGCATGACAGTTCCCTGAAAAGTTGACTTTAGCATGCCTTTCATGCTGACTTTGGGATTAGAATTAAGTATATTACCAAAATACAAAAGAATGATATTTGATAATGATGAAAATTTCTCTGCTGTCGAAATACAGATGAAACATATATCTATACCACACAGAGGAAACAGCATAGTGTATACTAAAATAGAAAAAAGTTCTATTTGTTTTTTCTAAAAAAAGACAGTAAACTTTAACAGACAAATATTTAACAGACAAATTGGTAGTCCCATATATATTTGTGTCCTATACAAAAAAAGTCTACTAATACAGATTTGTGATTCCTGGGGTGGTGGATAGGAGCACAGGCCCTGGACTGAGACTGGCGAGATTCAAACCCTGGCTTTAGCATGGAGTAACTACATGACCAAGGCAAGTTACCTTTTTTTTTTTTTTTTTCAAATTTATTCATCTGACAATGAAGTAACAGTACCAACCTCATGACAAAAGATTGAAACAGTAAATGAAACATGCTTATTAGCACATAATAATCCTTCAGTTGTGCTAATACCAGCAAATAAGAATATCCATTCAGTGACTTTATTTATATATTAGTGATAAGGATAAATATATATATATATAACTATAATTATCTTCCTCAAACATTCTTTAGCTCCTCTCCACCTTATGACTACATCACCAGTTCTCTGTATATGGAGTGTCTTTCCTCCTGTTCCCTATGACTGGATTCTTATCATTCAGATCTCAGTTTTGTTGCTTGCTCAGTAAGGCTTTTCCTGACCACCTAATCTAAAATATTCACCAAGTCAATTTCAACCACATCATTCTCTTTTCATTTTCTGCATATCATTTATCACTTGATTTAATTGTTTGATGTCAAACTCCCTTCTCTGAAATATAAGAATCTCCCTTGTTCACCATGGTGTCCTAGCTCCTTGATCAGGGCTAGACATATAATGAGTGCTTTAAAACTTTTGCTAAATTAATAAACTACTCTGTAGAGGTTATAATGAAAGAACCAGAGAATGGGAGGAAGATACAAAATTCCAGTTTAGGAAAAAAAAAGGTCAGTACCTGTCTTACCCTGCTCTACCCAGGCCCTCAATCAGTGTGTCCGTATATCAGTAAACTCCAGCCTCCCAAATGGTGCAGTTTCAGTGCAGCCTTGTTCTTTTAGATCTGTCATCTCTTATGATTTAGTATAAGCCCTGCCACCCACATGTGCAACACCTATTTGGATCACGGTCCCCATCCCTACCCATGCCTATACCTGGGTTAGTTACCATAATCCTTTTCTTTCCACCATCCCTTGCTGCTGAGATCCCAACAGTCTTTACAGTTAGGCTCATGGGGTTTAGGACCATTAGAAAGAGAAAAGGAATAGTAGGGCTGGAATTCAAGACTGCCTTTCAGGTTTGTAGAGGAGTCCCTCTAACTTGCAATGAATACTACTGCCTTGAGCTGTTAACTCTTAGGTATAATAACTATTTTCTATTTTGGCTATTGTCATAGTATCCAGCACCATTCCATGTATAGGTAGATGACTTAATAAATACTATTCAGTGATGATAATCCTTACAAGCCCAATTTAGGATGTTGTTCAGATGATCTATAGCCACATAAATGCACCACAAAACTTAGTGCATTTAAATAACAATTATCTATTTTATTCACCAATCTTCAACTTAGGTAGGACTTGGTGGGAAAGCTTGTTTGTTCATACAACATCAGCTGGGGAGGCTTGGCTTCCTAAAGCATGGTACCGTCCAAGAGCAAGTGTCTCAAAAGATAGGACATGGAAGCTACCAGAAATGGGCACAGTCTTTCTTCTATATTACACTGGTCAAGTGGTCATAGAGCTCAATTCGAGGGAAGAGACACAGATGCCACCTCTTGATGGGAATACTGTATATTAATATAGTATTAATATTATAAAAGAATATGGAGCCATGTCACCTTAGATATATTCATTTTCATTTTTTTAATCAAAATAAAATATATGAAAAAATCAAACAAGAAAACCTATGGGTCATATCATAGTAGAAATTAGAATACTATGTATATAAGAGAAGTGATTTTTAGAAAATCACTAGACACCAGGAAAGTTAACACTCACCATTGCAGGCTACTATCATTTAACCGAAATACAGTGAAGCACATCAAATTAGAACTCAAATTGAGGATTACTTGAATGATCTCAAAAGTTAATGAAACTATTAAAATACCTTACTGCTGTTAACTTAAGCCTCTAAAAAAAGAGGGAGAAGAAATAAATACCTATTTTCTAGAGTTAACTTTTTTTGTTGTAAAGCATTTCAATTTGGTCTTGTGGGCAAGTTGGAAGATATTGTGAAATGTTTTTTTAACTAAATTCCAGGGCAAAGAAACAATTACTTTGTGTGGTATAAATAGCATTTGAATGAAATGAAAATATATGTGTTCAATTAACTCTGGTGTCTGGTATTCTGAAGTCAAAATGTTTTATTCATCTTAGAGAAAAAAATAGCAGGAATAAGAAGTTTTAAATTTTCCACTATTCAATGTATCTAAGCTCTTTTATAAACAAAACAGAAGTTTTGATTTGGCAAATAATGTGGCTATACTTTCTTCAACTATTGTTCCTCAACTGTGCATCTTGCCTAAGTACTTGTAGTTATTGTTTTTTTAAAAGATGCCCTGGAATTAGATATGGAAGGGTGAAGTGCATGCTATATTTGTCAGCATCTGCAGTACTATAATGCGAAAGATCATCCCAATCTATTTTCACTTTTTCCTCCTGGATAATCCGATTTTGCAACAAACTGATTGCTCAACCTCCCCATATCACTTTTCTATTAAATTTAAAAGGTTGCTACAGTTCCAAGGTGAGGAAATGGTCTTTTTCTGGAAAGGGTGACACTCAAAGTTCAATTCATTAAACAGAGTGACTTATGAGACCTGCAGATAATGCCTTAGTGACATATTCCAAAATATTGAAGTTCAGAACTTAAATTGATCCTTTTTACTGGTAAGCCTGCTTTGGGAAATTTTATTTAGAGGAAAACTGAAATAAAATGCATTTTATGACTGATTCTGAAGAATTCACTTTTTTTCCCTAAGATATAATTGTTAGGGATATCCCTCATTTCCCTGCTAGAAAGCACCTCATTTCCTTGAACAGGTAAAAGAAAAAAAGGACCAGCCCTGAAATTCTGAAATCACAAAGTCATCTGCTTAAGAAATGGCAGACCATATTGCAAAGAAGACTGAACCTAAAGTTAGAAATCCTTGGTTAGAGTCCCATGTTCACTGCCTACCAGCTGTGTGTCTTTAAACAAATGCTAAGTTTGAGCAACCTCTTCAGTGCTGTGTCCTCATTTGTAAAACAAGGAACAGGTTATCCACCTAACAACCTGACAATATTGAGGTTAGATGATGTATCAAATGTGCAAGTGCTTAATAAACTGCAAAGCATTATATAAACAATTATCAATCATTTTAGAAGCTTTAAGGAAAGAAGTATGGATTTTTGTAAGTTAGGACTGTTAAAATGTCATTAAAAATACTGTACAATGTGGTTAGTAAAATACATCTTCTAAGGTCATATATAATGTTTTTGTACTATTTTAAATTAGGTATAAGTTCATTAAGGACAGAAATCAAGCGATAGACATCTTTGTGACCCTAACATTGTCTAGAATAGTTCTGTGTAGGTCAAGTTAGTTGGTTGATTTGTTGGTTGAATGATTGATTGAGAAGGATATTTTATGAGGTCAGTATTCCTCAATTTAGAGAGGAATAAATTGGCTTCTTTTGAATTTTGAATTTCTAATTGATAATTATTGACAACTCATAATATCTATAACAAAACTATCAGAGTGCAAATGCCATCACATTGTTACAGTATTACTGACTTCATAGACTGCACTGTGGGATGTGTGAATGGGCTGGGGATGGGGGAGAGAGGGAAAAGGTATCCACTGTTGCAAGAGTATTGTCACTCTGGGGTCAGTATGACTAACAGGATTAGTGATATTAGCCTGCAACTGGCTTTAAAAAATGTAAATTCTGACTATTCTAAATTTTCAGTATTTCCAACAAGTCATTTCCAAAATTTAAAACGAGGTTGCCCTAACCTAAAATGTAAACTTTATGTTGCCGCTTTGTTTCATGCTTCTGAGGAGTTTCTTTAGGAATTTTATTTACGCTGTTCTAGTTTTTGGTATAGCTTTAAAGGGCAGCTTTCTTATTCCCTCATTAAAGTTTTTGGAAACTTTTCCATCCCCAGTTATAACATTGTTTCATAGTTGACTTCCTTTTCTATTTCAATACAGTATATTTTCAAATACAGTTGAATTTGTTTTCATACTTAATATGTGCAAAAGTTAACTTACTGCCTTGAAATGCTAAGTCATAATTACAGAGAAAATTCATTCATTAAACTTTCATTAAGCACCTGTTATGTGCCTGTCAGTCTCCTAATACTCTATCCATTTAATTGGGCCCAAGTTTATGTAGTTCCAGGAAAAATCATCTGTATCTATTTCATGCACACAGAAGCAATTTCAGCTAACGGTCCTTTTTGGGTAGTTTGTATAATGAATAATGCCTAGGTAAATCATTTTATAATAAGAAAACTTCTTCAGTAGTTAATAATAACAGGAAATATAATAAATAGTTTGAAAAAGTAACTTTTGTCTCTTTTGTCTTTAAAAAAACTTATTACAAAAGGAATACATGTCAGTGTAGCCAGGAGTGAGGAATAGGTTTCAAGCAAAGAGAACAAATTTATAAAGCAACTTGACTCACCAGCCATGATAAATTCAAGGAACTATATCCATTGTTCAGAGAGGCTGGAACATAGGGGATATATTATGAAAGTAGCAGAAGGTAAGGTCGGCAAATTAACAGGGCCCAGATCATTAAAGGCCTTTGCCAAGAAGTCAGGGCTCTTTTCATAAGGCAGAGGGGAGCCTTTAAAGGTATTTTAAGCAAGGACAGGTATTTTCCTAGGCAGTTTTAGAAGGGACTTTAGTAATATACTCAAGAAAATCACATTCAGTGATGAGCTATGGCACAGAGACAGAACCTGGTGAGCACAGCATTTCAGGGACTGCCACGGGGAGAGTGGGAAGGACAATGCAATAAGGAGTTCAAAGGCTTTCTCGTCTAGAACAGCAGAGCTCAAAATGATTCAATGAGCTCAATTTATTTAATTCCATTTTCTTAATTAAATCATTTAATGACATTAGCATCAGTTGAGGTTGAATGCTCCACATAATTTTATGAATAATTCTATCTAATTTGGGGATATACTCTATCCAGAATAAAAATGATGCAGGCTAGCAATATAAAAGAACATCTTTAGTATGGAATAATGTAAAAATAACAGAGCTGTCTATTCAAAGAAAACTTGTCTCTAAGGAGCTCTAAGCATACATATTAAGTATTAAAGCAAGGCCATGTTTTCTGTACAGCATGGAGAGGCAAGATAACAAGCAATGCCATTTCCCATATGTCCCTGCCAAATTTTCAGTTTTATCTTGTGCTCTATCACATTCCCATTGATCCTCATTTTCAAACACAAGTGAGCTAACTGCATTTTCCCCCTAAGTATGCCATATCATATCATGCTTTCCCTGCCATCCTACCTGGCAAGTTTCTGTTCCTCCTTAAAGACTCAGCTGAAATGCCCCACACATCTCTGCAAAACCCTCTGTGATGTCTCAGTTAGTTCTTTATCTGCATTGCACATACCTTTGCACATAATGAACACCCATACCGTCTTCTTAGATACCTTCTTAGCTCCTGAAGGACAGGGACTATGTCTTATTCACTTTGAGTTGTGTCCTCAGTACCTGGACAAGTACTGGGCATATAGTAGGAGCTTAGTGACGGTTCCAAGCATGAAAACCATAGCTACCCTGAAGGTGGAGCTTGGCCTTCACTGTCCATTGCCCTATGAAACATGATAAGTGACCATTCATCAGTTTGTCTTAATGTTGTTAATCAGGCCTCTTAAAAACATTAAAATTTGTGGTTGTCACCTTCCTTCTCGCCTGCCAAAGGTTCTATCGGTGCCACCTTGTGTATTCAATTGTCTCACACCTTCTCTACAACCTCTGTACTGCACCCATCACTGTTGAAGAAATTTACTCTTGCTCTCTTGGTTTTATAGCTTTTCAAACAAAAACATATTTTAAAAGTCTCTGTACCAGGCTTCCCTGGTGGCGCAGTGGTTGGAAGTCTGCCTGCTGATGCAGGGGACATGGGTTCGTGCCCCAGTCCGGGAAGATCCCACATGCTGCAGAGCGGCTGGGCCCATGAGCCATGGCCGCTGAGCCTGCGCGTCCGGAGCCTGTGCTCCGCAACGGGAGAGGCCACAACAGTGAGAAGCCTGCATACTGCAAATAAATAAATAAATAAATAAATAAATAAATAAATAAATAAATAAATAAATAGGTGGATTTATGACTGAATGGATAGGGGGATGGATAGATAGATAGAAGTGTGATGAACCAAGTCTAGTAAGTTGCTAATAGTAGAATCTAGGTGGAGGGTATAGAGCCATTCACTGAATCTTAATTCTTTCAACTTTGCCTTGTGTTTGAAAATTGTCATAATAAAACCTCTTAGGAGTGGCTATCCACTGAAGGTGGGATCACAAGGGCTTTCACTAACTCTGTGTAAATATTTCGCCATTATATTATTAGAGAAAAATGAAAATAATTTTTTAAAGCTACATGAAACTGTCTTCACAAATGAAGTCACCAAACGATTGATTTAAATGCTTTTCATGTTTGAAATTCACATTAGGCCATGCTAAATAATTAAGAATACACACAATGATTCAGTTGTATGATGATGACCATATTGTTACAATAGGAAATTGGTTAAATAAGTTGTGTATAGATAGTTAATAAAATATTATGCAGCCATTAAAACTTGTAGTGTAGAAACAAATTCATGGGCACAGAAAGATTTATATTATAATGTTTCCTATGCCATCTAGAAAATTATGAACTTATGGGTATAGCTGGAAGTACATATATACAGAAATATTACCTATGAATCATGAGATAATGGACTTCTTCTCTCATATAGATCTTTTTAAATCCACATTTTCTATTTTTTCCTAAAAGTTCCCAATGTTTTAATTTTAGTAACATAAGAAAGAAGGAAAACAGAAAAGAAAAAAGCCATGCAATTTTTCTGTGAAAATGGAGTGGGGAAGCTTTGTATCTGTAAATAATTTTTGATCAAGCCAAAAAGATTATCTGGGTTTTTTCTTTTATCTGTATCACTGAGAGCTACTCTCTTACATTTTCTTAATCATGCTCTTATGAACAGTGCATTTGAAATATGTAAAAACAAATAATTTTATGCATTCTTCTGAAGATATTTTAGTGGACTTGACTAGTAGCTTTCGAAAGAAAAGTTAAGATGTTTTCATGCTGCTAGGCCCAAGGCATTTTGTACTTGGAAATGCCCTGTCCTCAATCCCTAATTGCATTAAATTTCTGTGTCTGACACACTCATGAGGAAAGGAAGTTTCAAAGCAGAAATAAGAAAATCTAATTTATTTCTAAATACAATAACCATTGATATATTTTAAACAATGTGACACCTGTGTTCCAAGTGTCCTAACTAGAAGAATTAAGAGTTCACGGATGTGCCAGTTAAATAATAAAAACGTTTTTATTATTATAGGTCTCTTTTCTCCAAAGCGATTTAAGCAATGTGCTGAAATTAGGTAATCTTTACACTATGTCTCTGAGAGGAATAGAGGGAAGAGATTATTACTATTAATTTTTATTCATCCAGTAAACATTTATTGAACACTTTATGACTCTGAAGTTAATGTTTCACTTATTGTTTCCTCTCTTTCAAATACATTTTTTCATAGATTTTCTGTTAATGACTATTGAAAGAAAAGTTGGGTAGAAATAAAGTAAAAAGAAGCAAAATAGAGTTCACCTCTGGGCTCCAGTTCTCTAATCCTCTCATGGTGGATTACATGGAATGTGTAATCCACTTACATCTGTACCGCTCTTCCCGTAGGTTGCTAGTCTAGTCCACGAGTGCCATCTCAGTCCCCTACAACCTATAACGTGTCATTGTCTTCATCTCTTGTCTTTCCCAGGTAAAATGTCCAGTGATCGAGCTTTGAGGAAGCAGCAACAGTTAAACAACCTTGTTTATGTGGTGACAAATCAGGCCAAACCTGGTGACAGAATTGTGGATTTCTGCAGCGGTGGGGTATTCTATATCTCCTTTATTCTCTTTAGCCTTTCCAAGATGATGTGACTTTACTATACTACATTAAAGGTCATGTTTTTATTTGGCAAGATTATTGTCTCAGAATAAACAAAAGCCTTAGAGACCAAAGTTAACTTGTTTCTTTTTTTTCCTTTTTCAGGGCCATGTTGGGATTGTCCTTGCTCACATGCTGCCATCATGCCAGGTAAAGTCTGAATAATAGACGAAAGGAAACTACACAATTCAGTTAGCTGAGTCTGGCTTTTTCCTCCTCTTTGAGTTTATAATCATTCACCCAGGTCAAATATGTGGCACAGGCATTTTATATTTCTTTGAACTAAACTTCTAAGATTCAGAATCATAGGGAAGAAAAGTAAATAAGACCACTACATATTTTATTTTTTATAAAAGGGCTATATTTTTAAATAATTTAAAAAAAATATTTATTCCACTCTTAAATAAAATAATTAATGATGAAGCCAGTTTAATTGTCAACATAGTTTTATACTGGAAATACTAGCTTCTGAAACTTGTTGAGCACATTCTTTGGTAGCTTGATTTTTATTCATTGTATCAGAATTGTAACAACAACATTTTTTAAAGAAAAAGATAAACCCCAAGTCTACCAACTGATCCACCAAATGCATTTCTCCCCATGTTCTCTTTGTCATTGTTCATGAGGATGCTTATTGCTGCAAATTCTAAAAATGCAAGTACAATTTCAATCACCTGCTTTCACTCAATCTTATATCATAAATGTTTTTTGCTATTGCAAGTAGTTTCAAATATCATCATTAAAATATCACTTAAAATGTGACTGCATAATATGTTTTTAAGTAAATGTACCATAATTTATACGATTGTTGCCACCATTTGTTAGAAGTGTGTGCTGCTTTTAGTCTTCTATCATATTAAATCATTTCCTCACAGTGATCATCTTTCAGCATAGAAGTCTAGAATCTGATGATTGAACTGGGGCAGATCCTTTGTGAGCTCTCTGGAAATTACAAAATAATTAAAGTGATTATTCTCAGAAGAAAAAATGTGGAAGAACTCATAGACTAACCAGAATGATATGTAGCAGAATGATAGAGTAGAGAGTATTATTCTTTATCTTTCTTAGAAAATAAAGAGCAACATAAATGAGGAATACTGGGAGAAACAGGCAGATGTTTGTTTCATCACTAAGGAAAACAACAATTTCATGGTTGGAGTAAGAGGAATAAAGCTCATAGAGCAGAATCCTGGAGATGTAGAGTCAGGCAGGGATATGGTGTCTTTTTTACCCTTCCCAACAGCTCTGGAAACTTAGAAATGTTGAAACTGGAAAAGGGAAGTCTTGACTAGAATAAAGGCTGGAAAACCTTTGACCCCAAGTATCCTCTGACAGGCTTTTTATACAAAGGGATCCAGGATTTTTCCATAAAGACAAGCGTAAGGACAAAATAAGGACCAAACTAGGAATGATAGTGATGAAAGTGATTTAACTTTGCTGCCCACTCTTCTCCATCTAAACCAGTGATGGTCTCCCACCTTCCTTGGCCTGGATTACTGTTAGAAATTCTGAACTGGTTGCCCTGCCTTCTGCCTCTCCCCCACCAATCCATACTATGCATTGCAGCAACCAGACCTCCTTTCATTGCACATGATCTGGCTCCTGTTACCTCTCCAGCCTGATTCCTACATCCCACACCCGGTCTCCCTACCTCCACCGTCACCATCACACACTGTACCCCAGCTATACCAGTTTTCTCAGTTCTTCAAATACACCATATCTTTCTTACCTTGGGCCTTCATACATGTTTCTCTCTCTGCTAGAAACACACCTTTATTCCTGCAGCTGATTTCTGTTCACTCTTCAGGCCTCAGTTAATATGTTACTCTTTCACATTAAATGACTAAAACCTCCCTTAGTCATCAAGTCTGCGTGCTCTGATAACACATTATATGTCTTTCATTAAACACATCACTCACTGTATTATAATTGCCTGTTTCACTTATATCACTATATCTAGGAGCTTCAAGAGTTCAAGAACCTTGTTCTTTTTTTTTTTTTTTTTTTTTTGCGGTACTCGGGCCTCTCACAGTTGTGGCCTCTCCCACTGCGGAACACAGGCTCTGGACGCGCAGGCTCAGCAGCCATGGCTCACGGGCCCAGCTGCTCCATGGCATGCGGGATCCTCCCGGACCGGGGCACGAACACACGTCCCCTGCATCAGCAGGCAGACTCCCAACCACTGCGCCACCAGGGAAGCCCTCATTTTTGTACTATATTATCTGGCCTACTTCCTGGCATGGGATAAGGATCAATATGATATGATCTACATTATTAAAGCTAGTAAGCACAGTAATAATACTTTACCCTAATGCCTGAATTATGTTACTGAATATACTATTGTTTCCTGGGTACAATCTAGGTTACATTAATAGAAAACAAGGAATTATCATTAATTCGTGCTAAGAAGAGAAGTGACGAACTAGGGTTAAGCAACATTTGGTTCATTCAAGCAAATATGGAGTATTTTACAGGGACATTTAATATTGGGGTAAGTAATCAAGCAATTTCAATTTCTTTAATTAACTAAATAAGAATAATAATATGTCTTAGAGTAAATAAAGGTGATAATTTTATTTTTTTGCTAAACAAGAAATTTATAACTTTTGTTTTCTACTGTCTGTAAAGTCTAGCCTATTAATGAATATTACTTCATTCACAGCACTTCTTCATCACATGGTAGAGATAATATTTGTTCCTCTACCAGACAAGAATTTTATTTTCTTCACTGCAGAATCTCCAGTGCCTAAAAAATTGTTTGACACATAGCAAGTACTTTAAAATAGTTACTAATTGAATGAATAAATGAATTCTAATGAAGGTGACTTCTCTTGGTTTATTTTACATTTTTAGAAGTTAATGAAAGAAGAGAAAAACAGAATATGATAGGACAATTAGCTTGTTAACAGCCTGTAAATACTAGAGTTGCTTTTAGATAATACTTTCTTTAGCAGGGATTTAATATCTACATGTATTTTAAGTTTCCAATAGACAGAAAGTATATTGGTGATGTTTCTGAAACCTTCAGATCAAATTGTTACTGTTTGATACTACTAAAAAGACCGAAGATAAAGTGATTCTGCCAGTTCACTTAAACCCAGGATTGTATGCTCTGGTGGAATTTGAGTTTCATTAAGATGTTAACATTGCTGCTGCTCTTGTATCTGTTTTAAATATTTTTTTTCTTATTTTTATAGGACTAAGTGCTCAATATAGAAAACTACATAATAATATAAAGAAGAATCACCAGTATTTCTGCTAGTGAGAGATAAATACTATCAAAACCCTTTAGTCTTTATGTATTTACGCACACAAACAAATGCATGTTTACACATATGTTAACACTGTTGAGGTCATACTTCATAGGTCCTGCTTTACCTGAAATTGTCGTAAATACTTTACTCATTAATCATATTTCTTTTTTGTTGTTATTATAATTTAATTGTTACTATTATGTATATCTTATGCATCACTCAAGATTTTTTTTTTTTTTTGTGGTACGTGGGCCTCTCACTGTTGTGGCCTCTCCCATCGCGGAGCATAGGCTCCGGACGCACAGGCTCAGCAGCCATGGCTCACGGGCCCAGCCGCTCCACGGCATGTGGGATCTTCCCAGACCCGGGCACAAACCCGTTTCGCCTGCATTAGCAGGCGGACTCTCAACCACTGCGCCACCAGGGAAGCCCCACTTAAGATTTTTGATACCTTTGCCTCATCACTTTCTAGGAAGGTTGTGCTAATTTGCATTCCCAACTGTATATGTTCATATAACATATACAGTGGGCTTGTCTAAGTGGAATTCTTGTCCAGTCTCAGAAGTTCAGATCTTTTGTAGTACTTATGACTTTTGTCCAATGTAATTCATTTCTTAAATACCAACTACTACAAATTTGTGGGGTTTATTGTTATTTTTATAGCCTAAAAAGTATACAGTTTGTTTCCTTTGTAGATATAATATAGATTGGTTATCTCAAGCCAAGCTTATAGAAAGAGAAGTAAACTTTTAAGAAAACTGTTAATAAGGATATTCAGGAAAATATAGACATCTGATACAGCAAATTCAAATTAAGTATATATTTGTATGCTGCTTAAATTTTACATAAATGATGAGGTAGAGAATAAAGCTTCTCCCACAAAACAACCCATTAAACCAATGCCCATGTTACCAGTACACCAGGCAGAATGTATAAGGTAGCAAGATATTGCTGCCTATCTACTCACCTCTCAAATCACAAAATTCCCAGCCTATCAGCCATGCATCTCTTTACCCTTCTGTGGCTTAAAGGTGATAAATCATTCTGGCATATTCTTGTAACTTTCAAGGTCATATAATTCACTAACACCAACTAACAATGTATATGTCTTTGGGGAAGTGATATTTTCCCCAAATATCATAGTAATGTATCCATAATGGGTTTTTTTCTTTCATAATTACTTTGTCAAGATATATGGAAAATGAATTTAAATTACTTGGAAGATTAAACCAAAATTAGATTTACTCTCAAGAATATAATTTGCGGGCTTCCCTGGTGGTGCAGTGGTTAAGAATCAATGTGCCAACTCGGGACACGGGTTCGAGCCCCGGTCCGGGAAGATCCCACATTCCGCGGAGCAACTAAGCCCGTGCACCACAACAACTGAGCCTGCGCTGTAGAGCCCGAGAACCAAAACTGCTGAGCCCACATGCCGCAACTACGGAAGCTTGCGTGCCTAGAGCCCGTGCTCCGCAAGGAGAAGCCACCACAATGAGAAGCCTGCGCACTGCAACGAAGAGTAGCACCGCTCGCCGCAGCTAGAAAAAGCCCGTGCTCAGCAACGAAGACCCAACGCAGCCAAAAATAAGTAAAATAAAATAAACAAATTTATTTAAAAAAGAATATAATTTGCCTAGGATGATAATTGAAGTATTGTCACTAGATAAATCAAACTAAATGCACCAGTGGCTCTAACTCTTGTATTAAGTAGATTCCAATGAAAATACTGTAACTAGAGAGGAAATCAGAATAACAGGTATCAGAAATTCATGAAAACTCCATTAATTCACAATTTTGTGGTATTTCAAATAAGGGTTTAGTTGGCATTTATCTTTGCTTAGTAAATGCCTTTTTCTTCTACTGTTTTTCTTTAGACATAAAAATTAATGATGTAAACAAGATTTTAAGGGGAGAATTTTAAAGTCTTCGAACGAACTATCTTGCAGAACTTAAATCAATTATACATGAGAATTGAAATACTAATTATTATTCTTATCTCCATTAATACAACAATCTATATCAGGCAAAAATGAATAGATTT
The DNA here is from genome assembly GCF_964341445.2 of Mesoplodon mirus. NCBI lineage: Eukaryota > Metazoa > Chordata > Mammalia > Artiodactyla > Ziphiidae > Mesoplodon > Mesoplodon mirus. The sequence continues at coordinate 157,230,818 of NC_138977.1, read as the reverse complement.
ACTAACGTTGTTAAACTAGTGTGACTTGAAATAATGGACAAGAACAAATCTAAATATTTTCAGGTCTTTAAACAAGGTCTTCCATCACCCCCAAGGGCTGTGCCTCCCCCATGTAACCAGAATCAATGAGGTAATACAGTGTTTGTTCCAAAGAGCATTTTGTAGTTTCTGATTTATGTTGTGCTTATTTGAGAAATATATTTCTTTAGAAATACAAATGTCCAATAAGCTTATAAATAACATTCAAAGTCTGTAGTAACCAGATGCATTTCAACTTGAACAACAATGATATTCCGTTTTTGCTCTTAACACTTGCAAAGATTTTTAAAATATTACTGTAAGGCTTTTAAAATATTATTGACTGTAAGGCTTCAGTGAAGGGGGCCTAATCATATGGGAGCTTTGAAATTTTTCATTTACGTGATATTTGTAATGATTTGTTAATGACATGAAATGTTAGTTATAATGGTAAACAGAGAAATTTATATAAACATAATGGTTAAGAGTATGCATTTTAACATTGAATTTAACTTGTGCTAAAGTCTCAGCTTGGCCACTTACTAGTTGTATGGCCTCATCCTCAATCCTCAGTTTTTTCATCTATGACATGGACATAACATACCTGGCTCATGGGATGTTGATACAATGTGCATGAACTACCTAGCAAGTTGCCTAGCATTTAGGAAGTACTCAAAAAATTGGGCCTCTTTTTACTCTGTGCAGTGTGATCTCAACCATGTGAAAACTGCTTAAAAAGGTTGAGAGGAAATTATGCTAATATGTATTTTTTAAGGTGGCTATCTCTATATACTATGTAATAATATTTTTCTTTATTCAAAATTTTCAAAATATTCCATATTTAACATGTTACCATTTTTATATTCAAATAATGTAAGCAGTAAAAATAGAAGAAATAAATACATGTGCTTAATATTTTATAGATAGATACCTAGCTTATTTAGCCAAGAAAGGCTAATAGGACCCTAAGGATTACTATAAGATATCTAAAAGAATTCTGAGCATATAAGATACATATATAATTATATATGTATATATAATTTCTTTTAAAACAAGTATTTGATTATCATAGAAATACCTTTTGATTTTGTTTTTAAATACAAAACTCTTTTCAAAATTGAGAAACATCTGAGAAGGTTTCTTTTCCTTCCAGTTTGAATGTATGCAGCTGTATGACCCTGAATTGAGTATGTGTTATGGACTGAAAGTTTGTGCCCCACCTCCACCACCAAAAAATTCATGTGTTGAATTCCTTAGCCCCTCATGTGATGGTATTAGAAGGTGGGACCTTTGGGAGGTAATTGGGTCATGAGGCTGGTGCTCTCTGAGTGGAATTAGTGCCTTTATAAGAAAAGAGCTTGTGCCCTCTCTTAGCTCTCCACCATGTGATGATACAGTGAGAAGACAGCCATCTGCAAACCAGGAATGGGGTCCTCACTAGACATCAGATCTGCCAGCACCCTGATCTTGGACTTCCCAGCCTCCAGAACTAAGAAAAATGTTTGCTGTTTAAACCACCAAGTTTATGATAGTTTTTTAAGAGCAGCCCAAACTAAAACAGTATATATCAATTATCATACCCTTAAAGGGCAACTTAGAAAAGATTGCTTTAAAAGTGGACTTTTTAAGGCTATTTTTTAAGAAGTCTATTATCACCTTCTTGTCTAGTGCAATATAAATAATCTTCCTTGTGAAAACTTACTTTATAAGATTTTACTTTTTAAGGCCTAATTTATTATGTGTAGTAATACCTATGCTCTCAAACAGTATAACAAAAAACTTGTTGTCAAACAGTATTACTGAAAGGGCCACGACTATGGAAAAACACACTTTGCATTAAGAAACAAAAACTGTGTCAGTGCTGAACAGCTTGCCCACCAAAATGTTTTAGTTGGGTAATTTCAATAGTAACATAGAGTCATCTCAAACAGGTGATAAGGTATTGATTTCTAACAGTATTGGTGAATATTTTCTATTTATCAATATATAACAAAATCTCTAAACAGTTTATTTTTGAGTTATCTATATTTACTTTTTTCTATTTCACCCATAACAATTTTTAATATGATTGTTTATGATTCATCAGTGCTGAGTGCTTAATTACAAGCTCATTTCTACTTATGTATGTTAGTATACAATTAGAAGCATATACAATTATAGAATGTAATTCAATAACACTTTTGATTAATGATTTATGTAATCCTTGTTTTAAAGGGAAAGGAACTTGAGAAATTATATATTCTGCAAACACAATTTTTTAAAAATCATTAAGGCGATGAAGGACTTTCCAGGTGAAGGTGGCAGATAGAGGTATTGCAACTCCCTTCTCCCCAAGAGAGATCAGACCACCAAATAACAAAGAGAACAAGAACCAGAAAAATCATACTCCATCTTTAATGAAACAATGTTCAAGATTCTATAACTTGAACTACAATATTTGAAGATAGAAAGCAGACTGAAGAAAAAATTAATGAGTAGAGAAGAGGAAAATCAAACTTAAATGCATGGGGAGAGGGAGGCTCAAGTGGGCTATCAGGAAGCAAGTCACTTTGCTCTCACAGAATCCCAGAAAATTTCAGGAATTCAGGATACCAGAAACCACAGAGGAAGGGTATAAGAAGGGGCTGGAATCATGTTTAATTAAAAATTTTATTTAGAGACCCAGATTCCCACCACCACCTTGTGTAGGCAAGTAACTATTTCCCCCAACTCCTGCAAGAGACCAGAAGTTTATTCTATGAGAAAAGTGTAATAGAAACTCTCCAAGAATAGGGAGAGAAGGGCGAGAATGATGTAACAACAAAAATAAGAACTAAGTGCCCTTAATTCCAGAATTCCTTCAGAAGCTAGAATCATCTCCTCAATCAGAGATTAAAAGAGCCTCCTTTACAGAATCAGAACTATCCCCAGAGAAAATACTATAGCTGTAATTTTTTTTAAAAAAGCCAGCTGGCCACCTGGTCACCCAATCACTAAGGAAGCCCACCTTCAAGGCTTTCTTTCAGACTTCCGATCAACTTTTTAGTGATTCACTCTTATATGAACTGACAGCCAAGGAATATCAAAACGTGGAAAACTTCCAAAATAGAAGCCCACCTTCAAGGCTTTCATTCAGACTTCCAATCAACTTTTTAGTGATTCACTCTTATATGAACTGACAGCCAAAGAATATCAAAACGTGGAAAACTTCCAAAATAGAAGAGACCAAAGCAACAAACACAATGAAGGGAGAGATCAGAAAAGATATTGCATTAATGAAACAGGGATAGAATGAAAAAGAAGAACCATCAGAGAACAAGAACCATCAGAGAACAAGAAAGAACTTCTAAACACATGTTAGCCAAAATAAAAAGCAAGTAGAAAATCTAAAAGATGAAGTGTAGGACATCATCTGAAAAAAAACAGGACCAAAAAAAAAAAAGACATAGAGATAGGAGCTGAAAGAAGCATTTTTTTTTTCAAATAGAGATTTAGTCCATGAATCCAGTACCTCGATATTCTCAATAATAGGAGAACCAGGAAGAGAAAACAGATAAAATGGTGAGGAGGAAAATATCAAAGAACTAATATAAGAAAATGTGTCAGGATGTGTTTCTCTTGACTGAAAAAGCAAGCTTAAAAAATGACCTAGGGGCTTCCCTGGTGGCGCAGTGATTGAGAGTCCACGTGCCGATGCAGGGGACGCAGGTTCGTGCCCTGGTCCGGGAAGATCCCACATGCCGCGGAGCCGCTAGGCCTGTGAGCCATGGCCGCTGAGCCTGCGCATCCAGAGCCTGTGCTCCGCAACAGGAGAGACCACAACAGTGAGAGGCCTGCGTACCAAAGCAAAAAAAAAAAAAAAAAAAAAACCTAAAGCAATGCACATTGTTGTGGGGGAAAAGCATAAAAAAAATTTTTTAAATGGAGAAGTGTTGTGATAAAAAGAGGTTCCTAACAGCTTCCAAGGAGGAAAAAGAAAAGAGGTCACATAGAGAAAATCTGGAATCAAAATGCTGTCACACTTCTCAATAGCAACATGGAAAGCTAGAAGACAGTGAAGCAATGCCTTCAAAATTCTAAAGGAAAGTTTCCAACCTTAAATTTTATGCCTGACCAATCATGTATGAAAGTAATAAAGAAAATGTCAAGGTCTCAAGAAAATGTGCATCAGGAAACTATGTAAAAGATGTGCTTCAGGGCTTCCCTAGTGGCTCAGTGGTTGAGAGTCCGCCTGCCGATGCAGGGGACGCAGGTTCGTGCCTCGGTCCAGGAAGATCCCACATGCTGCGGAGCAGCTAGGCCCGTGAGCCATGGCCGCTGAGCCTGCGCGTCCGGAGCCTGTGCTCCGCAACGGGAGAGGCCACAACAGTGAGAGGCCCGCATACACTGAAAAAAAAAGAAAAAAAAAAAAAAAAGATGTGCTTCACTAAAATAAGAGAGTAGGGCTTCCCTGGTGGCACAGTGGTTAAGAATCCGCCTGCCAATGCACGGGACACGGGTTCAAGCCCTTGTCCGGGAAGATCCCACATGCTGTGGAGCAACTAAGCCCATGCACCACAACTACTGAGCCTGTGCTCTAGAGTCCGTGAGCCACAATTACTGAGCCCACACGCCACAACTACTGAAGCCTGCGTGCCTAGAGCTGGTGCTCCACAACAAGAGAAGCCACCGCAATGAGAGGCCTGCACACTGCAAGGAAGAGTAGCCCCCGCTCGCTGCAACTAGAGAAAGCCCGCGTGCAGCAACAAAGACCCAACGCAGCCATAAATAAATAAATAAATAAATTTAAAATAAAAATAAGATAGTAGATAATAAAAAGGAATAAGTGGTATCTAATCAAGAGTGGGTGAAGAGAGTTCTTGGTATGATGGCGAAGGGAAGTCACAGGACCAGACAGAGCTAGGTAGCAGGCACAGAAAGCAGTGAGTCCATGTTTTAATAAAAGGTCAGGAGGCCCAGGAAAGATGTCTTCAGGAAAAAAAAATGGAGCTGGCCAATTATTTGACAGTTTTCACACAGTGGAAAATTTTACCATAGAGCATTTTACAGAACTTCTGTGCAAGAAAAGCCTTGGATGTTAAAAAAAAAAAAAATCGTACAGCACAGTTAGTTTTGATTTGAAAGAGCAATATACATTGATTATATAGAAAAACAGAGATGGATTTCAGGAAAGAAAACCAATGAGTTGAAAAGCATTAGCTTTGGTCACCAGATTTTCTTTCGGGGTAGAGAAGTGTGTACGGAACAAGGAACTTTTTTTGTCATTACATGCCTTTTAGCATTACTTGAATTTTAAAGCCAATTACCTATAACATAATTGCATGAAAGTTCTTAAAGAGGAGGAACGGGAGCGCACAACTGGTACCAAGCTTGCTTCTAAGATATCTGGTTAAGAATCCTTCCTTGAGAAGCAAAGGCTCAGAGCATGATTGGGTTGGGGCAAATTTAGAGATCATTCAGTTCAACCTTCTCATTTTGTAAATATAAAAGTTGAAGCTCCACCTGGGGAAGAGGAACATAGCAAGTTAATGTGAGAGCTGGGACTAGAATCCAGTCATTGACTTCCTGTTCACTCCCCACATCTAAAGAAAGGAGTAAATGGGAACATAGAGAATTAGAATAACTTTTGGTGTCAGAGAGATTGAATTTAAATCTTGTCTTCATCATTTGTCACCTTGGACCAGCCACTTGGCCTTTTTGTAAAATGGGGAATAACAACACCTATATGCATGGTTTAGACTAGGAAAAGGCTAATAAATGTTAAATGAATCTTTAAAAAGTAAACAAACAAAAACCCCCCAAGGACAGGATACCTAGTACAGTCATAAATACATCTAGCACAAGCTTAGTTTTGGGAGTGTGAATAAGGCATAGTCTTACTATCTTTCAAAATATGTCTTACATTAAAAATCAATACATACTCTTTACCAACATATATGTTCTTAGACTATATGTGTATCTTTACCAACATATATGTTCTTAGACTATATGGGTATCTTTTTCAACATATATTTTCTTAGAGAAGAATCAATCAGTTTGTCTAGAATCTTGCCTTGTTTTCTAGAAGCTGCCAGTTGAAAGACAGTCTGAGAGTGAGTGATGATTAATTTTGTTTATTTACCACCACATATAGCAAAGATACGTGGATTGAGGTTTCCTGGCTGTTCGGTTATGTTTCATTGGCTTACATCATAGGATGTGTTATAGTTAAAACCTTTATGACATATAGATTAATTGAAGTAGAAATGTGAAGGAAAGGTCCTTAATTTATAGTCCATGAATTCTGCAGCATTTATTTGGATCAAAAATATTGACATTTACTTTGGAATATGCATTACCTTGGCCAATAGATAAGTTTACAATTCAATTTTTATCCTTTATTAGAATTCAGTGTATGTACAGAGAACCACAATACCAAATTTTGAGGGTCAGTCAGTGAAACACTTGTTTGCTATGTTGTCAGCGAACCATTGATTAAATATGAGTGTTTTTCCCCCAGCACATTAACCTTTATTAGATACTCATAGTTTATGTTTTGATACTCTTTCTACAGTTGTCAGATCTATCAGTGTGTATTAATAAATCTATCTATCCATTGCATATTATATTACAAACTCTCTGGGTCAGATGCTTTAAATGTAATTAGAAATTAGATTTCATACCAGTTTCTGTAGATAGGAATGGTTTAAGAAAAAAATTTAGATGTATTTCTCTTCATCCTTTCCTTTCTTTGTCACTTCCTTTATGTGTAACCAGCACGTATCCCATTCCTTCTTCTCTTGAATCAGTGGTGAACCTAAGAGTGACACCCAGAAATTCTTCATTAAAAAAGATGGTCTCTAAGGTTCCTTCCAGCTCCAAGTATGTTGGTCAGAAAAGGCATAGCATGATGTAATGGAAAACCTGTGAGCTTTGGAGTCAGACCTGGATTCAGAATTCATCTGGAATGTTTGCTGGCTAGGTGATCTTGTCATGTTATTGCAAGAGATAATAAGAGCTATTTAAAGTATTAAAAAATTTTTTTAAAGAATTAAATGATTAAATCAAGAAAAAATCTATGTAAAGATTTTGACATCTAGCAGACACTGCATACATGCTAGTCCCCTATGGTGTTATAATTCCAGAAGATAGTAGGACCAATGAGATGAATAAAATGAGAGGAAGTATACAATAGTCCGCCCATATCTGTGCTTTTGCTTTCCTCTATTTCAGTTACCTGTGGTCTGTCATGGTCCGAAAATATTAAATGGAAAATTCCAAAAAGAAACAATTCATAAGTTTGAAATTATACACTCTCCTCCAACCAGCCCAGGACATGAATCATCCCTTTGTCCGGGGTTTCCATGCTGTATACACTCTCCCCCTGCCAGCCACCACCCACACCCCCAGCATAGGAACAAGCATAGTACAGTTGATTGACCCTTGAACTACATGGGTTTGAACTACATGGATCCACTTATTTTTTTCAGTAAATATATACTACTGTACTACATGAGCTGTGTTTGGTTGAATCCACAGGTGCAGAACCATGGATAAGGAGGGCCAACTCTAAAGTTTTACTCAGATTTTTGGCTGCGTGGGGTGGGGGATTTGTGGGAGAGGTCAAAACCCCTAAACTCCGCATTGGTTAAGGGTCAACAGTATTTATAGAGGTCAGTACTATCCCTGGTTTCAGGCATCCACTGGGGGTCTTAGAACATATCCCCTGTGGCTAAGGGGAGACTACTGTATTTGTATAGAGTAGTTATCTAGGCTGGAAGACTCCAAACTGTCTGAGTTGGGGTCCTTAATTTGTTGTGTCACCTGGAACAAGTTACTTGACTTCTCTGGGCTTCAATTTCCTCATCTTAAAACAGTACCTACTTTAAGATATTTGTACACCCATGTTCATAGCAACAGTGTTCACAATAGCTGAGGTGGAAGCAACCCAAATGTCCATGGATGGATGAATAGGTAAACAAAATGTGGTACATATATATACAGTTGTCCCTTGGTATCCATGGGGGATTGGTTTCAGGACCCCCTCATATACCAAAGTCCGAGGATGCCGAGGAGAGTTCTAAAACAACAAACAGTAACAATGATTACTGAAAATAGTTTTGAGAATTTTTAAACGTTATTTTTTATGCAATAGTATCTTCCATAGCCATGTATATTCTTCATTCCTTTTTATAGCTGCAGAGTACTCCATTACATGTATTCTACCAGCGCTCTGTCAGTGGGAAATTGGCTTGTTTCCATTTTGTTGTTATTTCAAATATTGCCTCAGTGAATAAATCTTTTTATATGTTTGTCAGCGTGTCCACTGGATAGATTTTATTACAAGTGAAAGCACAAATTACACGTAATTTTGCTGAATATTGCTAAGTTCTTCCTCCAAAGGGTTGTGACATTTTTGTATTCCCACCAGCAATATATGATGGTGTCTCTTTCCTCACAGTCTGGCTGATAGACTGTTATCAAATTTTAGGACTTTTGCCACAATAATAAGTGATCATTAGATAATATATTAGTATAATTTCAATAATTATTTCTCTTATTTTGAACAATATTGAACAACTTTGGTTTATGGCCTATTTGCATACTGTTTTTCATGAACTGTCCAAATCTTTTGCCCATTTTACTATGAGATTATTAGGCTTTTTCTTTATATTTAAAAGCTTGTTATATATTAGGGATATTAACCTTTTGTGCTATAAATTGCAAATCTTTTTTCTCTCTTTATCATTTGTCTTTTTACATATAATTTTTGGGTTTTGTCATTTGAAAGGGTTTTTTTTTAATTTTTACTTTGATGTACTTATTAACCTTACCCCTTATTATATGTGGACTTTCAGACATAGCTAGGAAATTATTTCCCACTCCCTTAGGTTATGGAGAAATTTACTTATGTCTTTTTATTTGTTTTTGCATGTTAAATCTCTAACCCATTTGAAATTTATGTGTGGTGAGAGGAAAGGATCTAATTTTATTTTTTATAGAGCTATCAGGTTAACCCAACGTCACTTATTAAAAAGTCCATCTTGTCCCCAGTGGTTTGAAGTACCACCTTTGTTGCATGTTAAATTTTTGTATTCATATGGTTCCATTGATCTATATCTCTCATCATTATTTGTCTGTTTTTTTTCTGACCTGCGTTTGATGGCATGGAAATTAGGAGCATGTGATGCAATAAAACCTTTTAGACCTAATAAGATCCATCATGTAAATAGTTCTTAGAATTAGTTGTTTTGTTTAAATGAGGGAAATAAACTCACTCTTTAGCATGTAGCAAAAGGAATGTGAACCTAAGTAAAGGGAGATTTATAAAAATAAATTGTCGAAACTTTTCTTTAAGAGGGTTTCATGGGAAAGCAGCGTGATGTGATTAACACTTGAGGTCAGGCTCTGGGTCAGGATCCCACCCTTCAGGAGCTGCTATGTTGTGAGCATATTCTTCATTTCCCCGAGCTTTAGTTTCCTCACTTCTCAGATGGAGATAATAAAATCTTTCAGGGCTGTTGTGAGCACAGAAGGATCTGCACACCGTCACCCAGCATAGCTGCCAACACATAAAGGGCACTAGGTGAGTGTTGGTTCTCTTCTCTCTGCCTCCAGGGAAAAATGCATCTATAATTTTTACTATGAGGTTTTCTCCAGCTACTCCTGAAAATAAGAACTAGCCCGATTTTTACCCTGCAAAGCTGGTTAAATAAAGGGGCAGATGAGAAATCAAGATTCTTTAATTCTCCAGTAGTTGGTGCTGCCTTCACTGGACGGCAGCCTGCCTAGGCTGTTTTTTCACGGTGAGGCAGGAAGGGAGGTTGACAGCAACCATAGGGACTGTTGACTTCTATGCAGGTGATGGAAGCCTGGTAGGAGGGGAGAATTCAGGAACAGGGTTGCGAGCAGAGAGCTTGCTTTCCTCTTCTCAGTACAACTTTGTTTTTGGTTTTCCAGTTCAAAAGGGGAACCTGACTTATACTTAACATCCAGAAAGTTCCAGAAAATCTCTTTGTCTTTACCCTAAAAGTGCCTCCTTACCCTGAAGTTGAGAGATTTGTGTCTAGAAAGAACAATTATTATCCAATACAATTTGCCTCTGTTCAGAATGAAATGGAGATCTGAGCATTTTTCTGAGAAAATGCTTCATCTTTCAAGATCCCTACATCTGATTTTCTTTCAGGGTTCTAGTTTTCCTTATTTAGTCTAATAATTTTCACAATTGTCTACTTTAGATTGAAAAACAGTATAGATATATTTAAGGCATTTGTTCCAAAAACATGTTTTAAAATCATTTTAAAGTTATTTTTCCTTTCATGAATTATTGATGTGCTAATCGTGACTTCAATCCATAATGTTTTTCCTTTTTAAATAAACCCATTAAAAATATTTCATACAGTTCATCAGTGTTAAGAATTGTAATTATATGAATATGAACAGGTGCTACATAAATATGATTTGATCAGTTTTAGACAACACTGATTAGAGTCTGTTCAGACAGCATTTGAAATACTGTTTTCAAATACACTTCTATTAAATCTTTGCAACAGCATTGTCAGTATTATTAACCATAGTTTATGGTTGAGGAGACTGAGGCCCAAAGAAGTTCAGTTTTAAGCAGCCCAGGATCACACAGCCAATTGCAGTTCTGGACTAGAAATTCTGATTCCAATGTAGAGTTCTTTCCACAGTGCTACAGCTGAACTAAATTTTCAATCAGCAAGAGCATTAGTTTAGACATGCATACATATTGAATTCTCCTTATTTAACATGACATCAGATTTTCCATTGAATGAATCCTGTGCTTCATTACAAATGTTCCATTTGTAATCTTTCAACCTCTTGCTTAATTTTCTTAATTAATATGAATAGCTAATTACTCCTTTGGTATGTCCAAATGAGAACTATTTAAACTACTAGGAAATAATATTCTGGTAACTTGAAACCTCTTAAGGAACAGTCCTCACAAAAGGTTTTTTTTTTGTTTTGTTTTTTTTTTAATGGCACAAAGTAGCACTCTTAGTTAAAAAAGAACTTAGTGCTGAGGTCTGGTTTTGTTTTCCAGGTGGCGTTGCATGCTTGTGGAGTGGCAACAGACATGGTGATTGAGCACTGCATCAAAACACGGGCTTCCTTTGTCACGTGTCCTTGCTGTTATGGTTTCATTCAGAACACCTCAAAGTTTAATTTTCCAAAAAGGTGAAATCTTGTATTCTGCCAAAGGCACCAATATGGGTATTAAATCGGTACACAAAACTTATTTGGTATAAAGTTGCAAGGAGGTTTCAGTTTTGAGCTCATTTCCTTTTTCCACAATGGCAAGTATTGTTTATAAGCTGTATAAGGAAGAGAGGATCCTCCTCCATGTCTGCCCTTGATTTTTTTCTCCTAAATCCAGCTCTTGCTGAAATTTAGAAGCGAGTGTATCCAGGAGTCAGCTGACTGGAAGTCTGCCAGCTTCAGCACTTCTCTGTGTACTTCTAAATGGAAATTATCACCTGTGAGAGGCAGTAGAGTGTAGTGGTTAAGTGCTTAGGATTTGGAAGTATTCCACCTGGATGCAAGTATTGACTCCTCATGCTTTTTTTTTTTTTTTTTTGCGGTACGCGGGCCTCTCACTGTTGTGGCCTCTCCAGTTGCGGAGCACAGGCCCCGGACGTGCAGGCTCAGCAGCCATGGCTCACGGGCGCAGCCGCTCCGCAGCATGTGGGATCTTCCCAGACAGGGGCACGAACCCGTGTCCCCTGCATCAGCAGGCGGACTCTCAAACACTGCGCCACCAGGGAATCCCAACTCCTCATGCTTTTGTAAATTATTTCACCTCAGGCAATCTACTCAAACTCTTTTTGCCTACATTTTCTCATCTACAAAAGGGGGATTATAATAGTAACTACCTCAAGGTTTTTATGAGAATTGAATGATATATTTTGTTAATCAATTAGAAGTGGCACAGAGCAAGCACTCCATAAATGTGAGCTGTTGCTAACTACAGTAGTAACATTTTTAAATTCTGCCCGCGAGTGGTGGTGGTTAACCTGCAAGCTCAATGGCCATTTTTACAGTCCTCCTTATCCCACATAGAAAAGGGAGACATTTTAATTCTCACCACTTTAACTCAACCTAGTGGAGGGCCATTCTTGGTGTTTATGACATTTCACTCTGACTTATAGTTACGGAGAATCCAGCTGATCATTTTAATTATAGGAGAGATTAAATATGCTAGTTTTGGAAAGTCTATCCTATCGTGTCAAAAAAGACTTCTTGATCATTTTCATCATTGCTTTTTAGAAACCTTCGAAATTTCCATTTGAATTTCTACTTAAGAGCTTCTAAGTAATTTAAAATAAAGTAAAAATAATAACCTTCTTTTTCTTTATTTCATTATTTTGTTCTTTCCTATAATTTGCAGCTGTTGAGAGAAGAACAAAGGATCTATGGAAAAGCAAAAAATAAAATATAATTTGAGGGTTATTCAATACTTGAAACTTTATTTTACTCTAAATCTATACAGATAAAATGTAGAGTTTAAACCCATCAAAAATTTGTAAGTCTAGCACTATAAAGATTCTTAAGAATGGTAATTTGAGTTGTTCAGCCTGCAGTCTCACTTAACTGATTTTAAAGTCTCAATTTAGGGACTGTCAACTTTTTCACATCTGTAGATTTACTGACATTTGCCCCCTTTGTCATTAGACGACAACTCCCAGGTCACTAGCCCTTTGACCTCATCACCCTAGGGCCAGGTGCCAAACAACTAAGGATAGCCCCTATGCTTCAGAACCTACTGACATTGTTCAAACCGGCCAGTCTTAAGCTTGATCACTCTGCCCTGCCATTCCTTCCCATGGAATACGTAATAAAGGCTATTGACCGTGTTTTACCCCATTGTCTCTGCCTCCTGATCAACCTGGTGCTTCCCCATGTGACCCTGTATGACATGGCTTGCCCCCTCTTCTTGGGAACTCTGAATAACAAACTTTCTTTTCAGTGGCAGTCCTCTCCTGATTTTTTGGCCTCACCACACCTGCATAACAATAAAACCTACGTTTTTAAAGGGCCTGAATCTGTGTGCACCCATGTGGGGAAGAGAAAAAAGTTACACTTCTCTAATAGTGTAAACAATCTTTGAAAGAAATTCTTTAAAATTAATTACATACCGATGGTATACTTTTGTCTTTTTATAAAGATATTTCAAACTGGCATCGTTTTTAGTTCAGGACAGTATTATATACTCTTAAGATAAAATACATATTTTTGTTTATAATTTAATTTCTTCAAGACTATTTCTACTCTTAATCTTTGGTATTTAAAATGAGTAATTCTTTTCTCTTTTCTATTTCAGTGAACAGTTCAAGAAAACTTTATCATACAAGGTAACTTTTAAAAGATCTAGATGTTTTCCTCATATACTTTTTATTGCTTCTTTATTTTCCCTCTCAAATTTGTAATGGAGTATATAATCTATAGTTATACTTGAATTACTCATGAACATCTAATACGGATTTTTTTTCTTGTTGGCAAATCAAGATTAATCTTCAAGTAGCTGACAAGATTTGTGAAAGGTCCGAGAGTTTACCCGACTCACAACCTAACAAGTTAGCCTGCCACAGTTTCATGGATGCTGGCAGAAGATAGGAAACTCCTGAGTCAGAGACAAAGGATAGAATTGCTCTCAGCAGTAGGAGTAGCCAGACTATCATCATTTTTACACTGACTCTCTGAGGCCCAGTTCCCACAGGGCAGCACAAACAGGGCCAGCTGACGCCTACATATATACAGTGAGTTGCATTATAGGGGAGGAAACCTGAGTTTAGGAAACTCAAATGTTTTAAGATGTAGTCCTTAAGTAAGTATGCCTCCCCTTTTCTCTAGAGGGAGACACTGTATAGTTTCCAAGGCCATTCACTATACAAATGTCTTTGAAAAGATAATCTGGAACAGAGGTGAATTTTTTTGTAAAAGGTAAGATAGTAAATATTTTAGGCTTTGCTAGCCACTTGCAAATCTCCCATATACTCTACATTGTCCTTGTCATTGTTTTTATTGGTTTACAACCCTTTAAAAATGTAAAAGCCATTCTTAACTTTTCAAGCCATACAAAAACAGTTCATAGGCTAGATTTGGACAATGGGCCATATATAGTTTGCCAGCCCCTGGTCTGGAACAAAGACAGTGCCTCTGCTCATAAGATGTGAAGAAACCCAAGAGACCCACAGAGAATTGTCTTCCAGCGGTAGTCAGAACATTACATAGTTTTGAGTCACCAGTCTGAGCAAAAAATAAATAAACAAAAACCAAAAACTAGACCTTTGTTTTTAATCCCTCCTTGAGTGATGCTAGGTAAAGCAAACTCTAAGAGGGTATATGGGAAAAACCTAGGGCAGTGAGGAGGTAGCCTGCCACAGCCTCACTGGCTGGGGAAAAAATGTAAACTTTCTAGAGTTGGGAGAGATGGGACACCCAGGCTCTTTCAGAGAGCATAAAACTCCCTTGGTACCTCAGTTCATCTTTATCTCCTCTTTCTCCCACACCCCCAGAGCTGCTTGGCTACCGCCCTTTGAGTGTCTTAGGTGTAAATGCTCTACAGAGAAGTCTTAACCTCTCGGATGCTATTGCAAGATGGTATCTCAGTATTTCTTAACCATGGTGGGTGGACTGGCAGGCAGAACTAAATGGACCTAGTGCCCAGATATCTTGAGAGTCACTTTGGAAGTATTTTTCTCCGTAGTTCAATTTAGGCAGCAAGCCTTTACTGAGTACCTACTATGTGCTTTCCCCTTTCAGAATTTAACTTCTACTGGGGAGAACACATACACAAATAATTCCAATAAAATATGATGAGACTTATCAGGACAAGGGAAACAAACCTCATCTGCGGTTGTGATTGCCTTGACATTACCTTTACTTAAAGTTAACCTTAATTTACAAACATGAGGACAAAGAGCATGCTTTTCTCCAAATTATATAATTCTAAATTCTTCAGTCTCTTTATGCCAGTTCACGGGAGCTTAATAAATGTTATTCATTTGAATCATTTTATTAGTATCCTACCCATTGCCACTAAATTTTATAATGACCATTAAAGAAGGTTTTTTTTTTAGAGTTGAGACAAAAGTAACCCTTCTAAAAGAACCAACATCACACAATCACTTATTTAATAAGGTAATCAGAATAACCTTATTTAAAAGTTGAGACAAAAATAACCCTTTGAAAAGAACCAACACTGCAAATCACTTATTTAATAAGGTAATCATGATAACCTTATAAAAAAATGTAGGCCTCAAATTGAGTGTACAAAAGACCAAGGAGGGGCTTCCCTGGTGGCACAGTGGTTGAGAGTCCGCCTGCCGATGCAGGGGACACGGGTTCGTGCCCCGGTCCGGGAATATCCCGCATGCCACGGAGTGGCTGGGCCCGTGAGCCATGGCCACTGAGCCTGCGCGTCCGGAGCCTGTGCTCTGCAATGGGAGAGGCCACAACAGTGAGAGGCCCGCGTACCTCAAAAAAAAAAGACCAAGGAGACAAATGATTGATCTGAGTTAAACACTGTTTGCTAAGCTGACAGGTGAGATCCTTTACACACTTGGAAACTGCACCTGTTCTGAATGAACAGTTGTCACGGGAGCACTGCTGTCATCTCAACTCTGAGTAATCACTCACCTTGGGCTACTTGCAGATATAAGAGTGCAGTGCAGACTCATCACCTCTCTGTCCCTTTAAAGGCTTGTTCTTTTCATTAAACTAATCTTTCCTAAAATTGTTAAGCAGAAGCAATAATCTCCCTCCCATTCTCTTCAGTCCCCTTTACAGTCTGTCTTACAGCACAAATAATGCACCTCCTGCAGCCTTCTGGAGTGGGCCAGCCTCCTCTCCTCTGAAGGGACAGAGTGAATGGAAGGGTCCAGCCAAGCAGAAGAGGAGCCATCCCCCTGCTGGGGATGTGGGAGCACTGCAGAGGCCACAGTAGTGATCTTCTATAAAACTTCCTTTCCTTCTTGTAGTGGAGGCAAAGCCACTTAAAATGTCTTCTTGGAGCCATGTTCCTGAGACTCAAATTTTATTCAGAGGAAAATATAAGTGACTTCTAGGTCTTTTAGTTTAACACATTATAACCACAAAATTGTAAGCATATTTTGGCTAAAAGCATCTGGTTAAAGAGCCCTGAGGACCTTCCATACATCTGTTCTTAAGAAATATATCTGAAGAACAGTCTACTTGAAGGGAGAAAAAGTTACTGAGTGCCACTTTCTGAAAATGTGCTTCTTTCAAAAATACTACTTGTGCAGCACTTTATGCACTTAAACAATGTAGAATTCCAGAAAAAGGAGTTCGTTTTTTGTTTTTTAATTTTGAAACAGATTAAAATAAAGCTACAGTCTATTGCTTTTTCTTTTAGGAACACATGATTCTATGCAGATTTGCAGATCAGACAGCTGTCCAGCTTCCACCCCAACGAAGGCTCATAGGTATGTGTTTTCACAGAACAGCTGTTGAGTAGATTACATACAAGATGCCTAGGAATCAATGGACCAACTCTATACGGGAAAATAGGGAACCTCTATTTTGTCCATTTATCAACAAGGCACTAAAGTTGTTTTTCCCAGAAAAAAAAAAATCTGTCTTGAAAAGGGCTCTAAGTATAACAATATTTTGTCCCATTTTTGTTAACATTAATACTTTCCAATGTATTTTCAGTGTTTGTACATTGAGTAGAATTATTATGTTAAATCTCTTATTGTTACAAACAAACTGAAGAATCTATCAAAAGCCAAAGAAGAAAATTCTAAAGATGGAAAAATCAGCTATGCATGCCAAAATTGATATATTACAAAATGTATAAACAAGGATGATAATGTTTTCTTTTCAGAAAAAAAGTATACTCGTATATTATTAATCATAGACCAATTTATTTGACATTTGTAATATTAAACATTACCTAACTTGGAAGAAAAATAGCATTCCAAGTTTAAGTAATGAATTTATCCAAGACTTTGCTTTAGAAAAAGTAATCACATCTGGAAGGATAATAGCAGCTAACAGCTATTGCACGTTTAAGCTCTGAGCTAAATGTCCTCCACCCATGATCTCAATAAATTCTTATAAAAATAATTATGGAGTATGTGCTGTTGTTTACAGTTTACGGATGGGAGAGCTTGCCCAGGATCCTTCAGCTGGTGGATGGTGAAGCCACACTGTAAACCCTAATTATTTGATTCCAGACATAAAGCTCCATTTTTGCAGTGACCCCCAGTGATAGAGTCACATCACTGGAAGGTTAGCTTCCAAAATTAGGGCTTAACATGATTGGATAAAGTCAAAACTAATCTTAAAAATTATTCAGAAAAGCCCCGCATTAGAGACCATCATGATATAGTGGAAAACAGATTGCTGTTTCTTTGGCTCAGCACCAGGTGTAGTAATTAGCTTGCATTCAGGGACCATGTTATATGAACATGTTATATGAAAAATAGTTATCTTTAAACTGTAAACTCAAGGTCAGCATAGCAAGATAATCACAGTTAGAGAGGCATTTGAGACCCGAGTCTGAAGGAACAAGTGATTTCCTTCTTTTTCTACACCCTGGAGCATAAACATATGGAAGAAGCTTGCTCTTTCCTACATGCAACCTCTTTCATTCTCTTTCCCTCTTCCTCCTCTTTTTCCCATTCCCAACATTTTGAGTAGTTGAATGCACAGTTGAATCTATCTATAGAGAGAAGTATAATTTACATATGTGTGTGTGTGTATGTGTATATATATATATATATATATATATATATATATAAAGTTACATTTGCTACAGTTCCACTAGAGTCAATGAAGTCATAATTGGTGTGATGGATGGGGGTGTATGTGTTGATGTTTTAGACATCAAACCAGAAGGGAGTGGCTGGGAGGGAAATTGCTAGAGTGGAGGAGGAGGACCATTTGGCAAGATCGCTGGCATGAAGGGAGGGAAAGTCAGGTTCAAAGTCACAGACCCCATGAAGTGTCTGCATCTATTCTTTGAACCATACTTTTGTTTTGTGAACATTTTAGGAAGCTTCCCAGACTCCGAAAGGTAGACTACCAACAACTGACTTTTCAGTTGTGAAGACACTTCTTCAACATGTAAAAACATGAGACTCTTCTACATAATGCAAAAGGAAAAATTGACTGGGGTCAAAGCCAAGGGTAAATGAGCTGCACTGTAAACCCAGAGTGGGTACTGAAGGAATGTAGAGCATCCCATTCTGACAGAGAATGTTTCATTTTAAATTGAAAGGTAGGTGGGGTGGAGGGGGGAGCATTTACAGATGTCTTAAAGGAGGAACGATGTTTTAAGGAAAAAAAGAATGTCAGCCATGCAGCTGTTGAAGAGGGGGCCATTTAGCCTAAATAGAACCCTAGACATCTCTTTTTATATCGTTTCTATCGCAGTTCGTCCTTTTTGGCATGAGGCCTTCTAGGGGAAATGTACAACATATTATAAATCTGAATCTTTCGTTGTCAATTCCTTACCTACTGATTTCACCTTCCACTGTTTTTCTGGGAGGATTCATCTGTCTTCCACAGAAGAACTTTTCTATTTCAGTTACGTCTTTACTTTTAAAGCTGTTTTAGCTTAGCAATTTCTGCTGTCATTCAAGTAAATCATTTTAAAATAATGTATAGGAATTATAATTATTGAGGAAAAAATGGAACGAATGAAGTTCTGCATAGTCAGTAACCTTTTTCCAAGAAGATGAAAAAGTTTATGTATTGAATTTAAAGAAATTGAAAGTGTAAAATTAAACCTTAGCTTTGAATATATTCAACCCCAAATCAGTTTTTTTTTCCTTAGCTACTTTGAATTAGAAGTTTGCATTTGCCAAAGGACACAAAATAACTGCTTTGCTTGCCAGTCAAGTTTCCTCTTTTGTTTTCCAAGATTAGAAAGAAAATTGAATTACCGCTATTTCATAAGGGTACAGGAGCTCTATTAAATTAAGATTATATTACACTCAACATTACACATCCACCTGAAATAATCAGCACACAATTGAGAATTTTCCCAAATATTTTTCTATTATTTCTTCATTGTCCTAAAAACTCCATGTGCAAAATGTAATATGTCTTTCAGGTATCCCTTTGTCTGGATGTTATTTTAGACATTCTTAAAGACAGATTTTTTTTTTTTACAATATTGCAGATAATGTATTTTC
The DNA here is from genome assembly GCF_964341445.2 of Mesoplodon mirus. Classification (NCBI taxonomy): domain Eukaryota; kingdom Metazoa; phylum Chordata; class Mammalia; order Artiodactyla; family Ziphiidae; genus Mesoplodon; species Mesoplodon mirus. The sequence continues at coordinate 157,211,655 of NC_138977.1, read as the reverse complement.
ATAGGGCATGAAGAGGAAAGGTGTTAAAATGGATTTTTAACCAAAGTGGGATATGGAATCTGTAGTTTTTATTTGAGATTTATTTATAAATACATTTTAAAAGGTTAATATTCTTTAAATTACTGGCAGAAACAAATCTGTGAAATGTATATTTGTAATTGTCTTCTGTCCATACTGATCAAGAATTAAATTGAAAGAGGCGGAACAGGACTTGGGGGCAAACATCATTCTGCATAGTACTCGTAGATTTTGTCATTGTATAGAGTCCCTTAAACAAAGTGAAGCTGCACTGTTAGCTGAAGAGTGTCTCATGTTACCATTTTACTGTATTTCAGGAAAACAGTGCATGTTCCTGGTGGATCTGGATCGAGCAAGAGCTGCAGAAGAACGTGGCTACTCCATTCAAGTGATATCCATGGAGCCAGAGAGCTGCTCTCCCAAAAATAACATGATCGTGGGAGTCCCCATTTAGAATGAGATATTCCACGTTTGATGTTTTGCCATCCATCTCTGTGATGAAAGCCCAGTGGCATTCAGGAGGGTCTTGGCATAACTAGGAAACAGCATTAGCCATCTTGAACCTATTGTGCTCAGGGAAGAACACAGCAGGAAAGTCTTGGAGGAAGGCTGCCTGCAAAGCATCACAAATGCTCTTGTAATTGTGATTAAAGGACTACTGGTTTTCATAGTGAGAATCCCCTGAAGTCTCAGCTGCCAGCAGAGTGATACTCACGAGAGGCGTTTCCATTACTGGAATAACGATTTCTTACTCAGTTCACAGCTTTTCTGATCTTGCCAGTGTGGGGTTCAGTTCAAAAGAATGTACTTGCAGCCTTAAAATCATTTAGAGATTCAAGTGGAGACCAAAACTAGACTCAGTGGGGTTTGTTTGTTTGTTTGTTTTTTATATTTTTAACAATTGTACTTTTTAAATAATTTTTTCAAAAATCTAGTCAGATAGTTACAGTATGCTTATATTTTTAAGCCAGGGTGAGTTGGACTTATATATCATTTCATATACTCCTTTTAAACATATTTCTCATAAATTACCAAATAAGATTATTGCTGGTTCAAACATTTTATATAAAGATATTAAATAATTTCAGTAAATTTCCCATTACAGGAACATGTAATTTGGACTTAAATTCTAACTAATCAGTAAATACATTGATTTATTAATTCAAGTCAATAAATAATTGTTGCAGATCCATTATTTTCAAGATCCTGACCTAGATTCGTCTAAGGATACAAAGATGAGTTGCAACAGACACAGTGCCTTGCCTGTAAAAGTAAATCATGTACAAGAGAAAGGTTCATGAATTAGTTAACTTCTTTACATCATAATATGGTGTATGGTCACAGGATTTGTTTTTCAGATACCAATCAATTTTTATTTTTTTATTTTATTTTTTTTTTGATAAAATGTACTGAGTATAAATTGCAGGTGGAAGGAGTTGAGTATGGAAGCTTATTTGAGTAGTTCTCTCCACCCAAATTGTCCTTATTCCACCAGCCAAAGTTTTTAAAACCAGATGGCAGGTCTTTTCTCACATGCTGCTAATTATTTTTTACGTGTCCTGGGTTATTCCACTTGAGCTAAGATTTATTTCATCAATTTTGATGTTTTCAACCCCCCGTATGACACATATCATGAGGAGAAAGGGCTTTAATAAATAACTCTTTCATCACTGTGGAGTAAAATACAGGAATAATTTATAAAGGGGACAGGGGTTTGAACTCTTGCTTTCTGGGATAAAATTAAAGAAAAGAATTAACCATCAGCCCTGAGTATCTTAGTCATTTGCATGTATAAACACACCATGCTCTTTTATCCAGGGCTTTCTTTTTCAACTGAGGAAAAATTTACAGCCAATAAAATAGCAGATTTTAAGTGTTCAGTTTGAGAAGTTTTGACACCCATATATACTCATGCAACCACCACCAGAAATAAGATGTAGAATATTTCTGTCAGTCCAGAAAATTCTCTTACGTGCTTTCAGTTCAATTTCCCCCACCCCAAAGGCAACCACTCTCTGATTTCTATCACCCTACATTTGTTTTGCCTATTTTTGTCCTTCACATAAATGAAGTCATTTAGTATGTAGTCTTTTGTGTCTGGCTTCTTTTGCTCAACAAGGTATTTTTTTAGAAATATCCACTTCATTGTGTGTATCAATGCTTTCTTCTTATTCCCAAGTAGTATTTCGTTATATAAATATATCAAAACGTGTTTATCCATTCTCCTATTGGTATTTATTTGGATTGTTTTCACTTTGAGGATATTAAGAATAAGGTCTATGAATATGCTTGTATAAGTCTTTTTGTAGACATATATTTTTCATTTCTCTTGGATAAATACTCAGTAGTAGAATTGCTGGGTCATTGAAGAAATGAATGTCAGTTGCCAAACAATTTTCCAAAGTTGTACCATTTTATATTCCCACCAGCAACGTATAAAGGGTCTAGTTCTCTACATCCTCACCAACATTTGATGTTGTCAGTTTTTTAAATTTTTACCATTCTGGTGGATGTGAAATGGTATCTCATTGTGGTTTTAATTTTCATTTCTCTGATGACTTAGTATGTTAAGCATCATTTATAAAGTGTCTACTCAAGTCTTTTGCTCATTTTTAAAATTAGGTAATTTGGGGTTTTTTATTGTTGATTATATATTCTGGATATGAGTCCATTGTCATATAAATGTATTGAGACTATTTTTCCCAGTCTGTGGCTTGCTTACTCATTTTTATAATGAATGTTTCAATGTTTAATAAGCCTAATTTATATTTTTCTTTTATGGTTAATATTTTCCGTATCCTCTCTAATAAATCTTTACCTACCCTAAGATTATAAAAATTCTTCCTATGTTCTTATAGAAACGTTATGGTTCTCGCTTTTTACATTTAGGTCTATGATTCATCTCAAATCAATATTCACTTATAGAGGTAGGTTTTGAGGAATATGCAGTTGTTTCAGTGCCATTTGTTTAAAAAACTTTCCTCATTGAATTGACTTTCAACTGAATTCTCAGTTGAAAAATGATAGATGTATATGTATGAGTCTATTTCTGAATTCTCTGCTCTATTCCATTAATCTGTTTGATTATTGGAGCTTTATAGTAAGTCTTGAAATTAGGTAGTTTGTCTTCCAATTTCACTTTTTATTTTGCAGATTATTTTGGCTGTTCTAAATCCATTGTTTTTCCATATAAATTTTTTAATTGGCTTATCAATTTCTTTTAAAAACAAAAAGACTGCTGAGATTTTTGGTATTGCCTGGAATCTTTAGATCAGTTTAGGGAAAATGGACACATTAACAATATTGAGTCTTACAATCCATGAACATAATGTACCTTTCCATGCATTTAGATCTCCTTTAATTAATCTCAGCAATATTTTGTAATTTTCAGTGTAGATGTTTTATTTATTATTACTTGATAGTTCTGAGGCTGTTACCTTGAGTTTTTGCATGCTGTTCCCACTACCCAGAATAGCCTCTTTTACCCCTCCCACTAACATAATCTCATTCATCCTTCTGTTCTTAAACTCAACCTCCTGAGGGACACCTTTCCTAACTTCCCTGGAGTTAAGTACCTGTTATAGAATGTGCACCATCCAGAGGAGTCTTCTCCATCCTCCCCAAGTGACTCAAAGCACCCCTTCCCCACCCTCAAAAAAAAAGGCCCATATGATGAATATGGAGAATAAAAAAGGAAGTGATCCCACTGTTCTCCCACCCTTGTTCTCAGGCATGGAATTCTTCAACTGTGATGGCTGTGGCCAGTCCTAGACATGGGTATTAACATTTGCTCTTGATTTTTTCTGCGTAAATCCTTGCCAAGGCTTGTTCTCAGCCAGAGCAAATAAAAGGGGTTGGATACAGGCAGCAAGAAGGTTGTTGCAGTGACAACAATCCCAGAAAGTGACCTGGTCTCACCCCTACCCTTGTCCATCAAAAGCAGCACTGCTTCTCAATGATTTGTCTCCCCCATGGTTGTAATATTAGAAGCCAGAGCTTATCATTCATTGACTTTTGAGCCTGGCCCAAAGAAGCAGGGAACAACTTTATCTTATTTAAGGAGACAAATTTCAGTCATATTAGAAAACAAAATATTTTCAGAGCATGCATGCAAAGTAAAATGTGCATAACAACAGTTAAATATTTTACCTCATTCTCAAGATTTTGGCTACAAGTGTTGCCAGCTCCGTGGTTCCAGAAAATTGCTGTTAATAGAACTTCCACATACACCTGTTTTTCTATTGACTTTCATAGTATAATTAGAGCTATGTTCCTGTGGAAGTCATGGAATTGTAATAAGGCATACATTTTGTTTAAAGTACAATTTTTTGAAAAGACTCTCAATGCAAAGTAGTTAGGAGTTTTTGAATAGATTTTTAGATTACACCAGAAATACATGCCTGTTGAGGAAAAACTAGATGTGGCTAAACAAAAAGAGGAAACATTTTAAAGTAACTTAATACTGTGTTGTATTCCTTCCTAGACTTTGTTCTGCACACGCACACACACACACACACGGATTTATTTAACAAACACTAATACTGTATTTAGTATTTGCTAGGTACTATTCTTTACAGATAATAACTTATTTAGTCTTTTTTTTAAGTTATTTAATCCTCGTAATGACCCTAAAAGCTAGACACCATTAGTAATCCCATTTTACAGAACTAAGGCCAACGTTTCATAGTAAGAGCAGACCCAGATTTGAATTTAACCAGTGAATATGGGGCAGAGATAATATTCACATTCAGGCTTCTCAACAATCCTCTTAGGATCGGCTGAAACAGCCTATACTAACTAAATCCCTGTACCTTTTGAAGTTCTGCACAAGAAAGATGTATTTTTTGCTCACACTACATATCCACGTTAGCGCTGATTCTACATTATCTTCACACCTGACCAGGCAGCCTCTACTAGGAACGTAGCTTGTCTTATGGCAAAGGAAAAATAGGCATGGCAAACTATCAGCTGGCTACTAAAGATTCTGCTCGGATCTGTTATACTGCACTTCCCTTATTTTGTTGACAAAAGCAAATTACATAGCCACTCCTGAGTTTAACAGGGTGGGGTTGTGTATATAACCTTGGTGGGGGGCGCGGGGGGAGGCGGGTTGCAGATGATTGCAAACAATAATGTACCACCAACAATATAGTTGAAGGAGAAAGAGAAGAAAAGGAAAAGAAGGAAGGAAGAAGAAAACAGAAAGAAAAGGCCATTGTATCTTCCAGTTTAGAAACAGATTCTGAATGTTATTGCCTTGGTGTAGGGCATTTTACTGGATCCATCAAAGAGAGAAAAGGCATGTATGTGCCACAAGCTTTTATGACATTGCTCTGTGGACTTTTCATACTTACTTTCAGAAAGAAATTTTCCAGAAGATGCTCAAAGGAGTTGTTTTCATTGTTATAGAAGGTTGGAGAAACTTCTACTAAATGGAGTTTCAAAGTTGCAAATTCTGCCTCCTGTGTTAAAGTGCTTGATCTATAATGCCAAATATTCCTTCAGGAAGGTATGAGTTTACATGCCTAGGAATGTATGATTGTTTATATCCCTGTAGTCTTAACCAACACAGGCATTATCAGAATTTTGTTTTAATCTTGGCCAATTTGATGGTCAAAATTCCTATTTTGTTTTGATATTCATTCTTGAAATTATTCATATAATTGCATATTTTTCATATGTTTATTGGCCATTTACATTCTGCCAATTTGTCAATTTGTTCATTTAATCAATGTATACTGACTGCTTGCTTTGAGGTCAAGTATTGTGTACATATTTCTGGCTCATTTTTCATCTGGTACTTTCATCTTTTATATAAGGATTAGTAAAGGGTTTTTAAAAATATATATTTATATATGTATTTCTGAGTTGTTTTATTTTTTTAATTTTTATTGGAGTATAGTTGATTTACACTAAAGGTTTATTTATGGATTAAAGACTTTTGTTAATTACATTACAATTTAAATTGGCCTTTATGGGGGACGGTGTTGTGTTTGTTTTTGTTTTGCTGTTATAAAATTTAAAATACACATTTTATCATATATGTCACTGTTTTTCTTGTGATCTCTGCTTAGAAGGATTTTTCCCACCCAGTGATAAAAAAAATACTCACCTATATTTTTGGTATTCTAATTCTTTAATAATTTTAGTTTTTACATTTAAATCTTTTACTCAGCAAGAATTCCTTTCGGTGGGTGGTTTGAGGTAGAAATCTAATATTTGTTTTCATGTTATTAGTTACTTTTCACCATACTATTATAAAAATCTAACTTTTTCCATTGATTCCAGATGCCTTTAAAATACTAAGTATGCACTGGACTTTCTTCACTTTTATTCTTTTCTATTGAATTCTTGTACCAGAATCATACTCACTAAATTATTGCAGCTTTATAAGACTTTTTTTTTTTTTTTTGCGGTACGCGGGCCTCTCACTGTTGTGGCCTCTCCCATTGCGGAGCACAGGCTCTGGACGCGCAGGCTCAGCGGCCATGGCTCACGGGCCCAGCCACTCCACGGCATGTGGGATCTTCCCGGACCGGGGCACGAACCCGTGTCCCCTGCATCGGCAGGCAGACTCTCAACCACTGCACCACCAGGGAAGCCCTATAAGACATTTTGACATCTAGCAAGTAAGTTTTATGTTTGGTAATAATTTCAAGGGTTTGTGACCTGAGACAGAGAATGTCTCTCTCCTGAAATTGTACCCTATGGTTCAAATAGACATGCATTTTCCTAGAGAGAGGGGCCATAGTCTTAATTAGATTCTCAAAGGGATCCGTGACCCCAAATAACATTATCACTGATCTAAAGGAAGCAAAAATGTAACAGAATTCAATGTTCTGCCCGAAAGAATTAGCCAAATATTAGAATCTTTTTTCAATATTTACAATAAAAGAATCATTATTTGCTTTTGCAGGATTCCTTTTTCATAGCTCTCTAAAGAAGCCAGGTTTTGTTCACTTGTATTTGTTTGTTTGTTTGTAGGTCTAGTTTATCTGACCTGAATAACAACAGTTTATAATCGAGCAAGAAAACAAAGTTCAACAGCAAACAGAGGAGAATATTTACTGGATGACTGATCTAAAGCATCCTGAACATTTCCATAATGTGAGTCAGATACTGTGTTAGCTGATGTCACCTTCTAGAAGGAAGCTTTCTGCCTAACTAAAGTGGCCTCTCCTGGTTACTCGCTATCTCCCCACAGTACGTCTGTGTACATTTATTATTTGTCCCTCCATAGAATTTAAGCTCCAAGCAGTCTGTTTTATCTACCATTATACTTGCAGTACTTAGTCCAGTGTCAGGCACATAGTAGGAACTCAGTGAATGTTTATAAAATGAATACTATATATTTAACACCTTCCAAATGGGGTGAAAATGCATATGAGGTTTTCCTTTCCCATCTGTACACATACATCCAAGCATCAGGCGTGTGGGCTTTTCTTATTGTTTGGGTTTATGTTGTTTTCATTTTGTTTATTGTTCTTCAAACACATTTAGCAAATCCAGTGTAAAGAAGAATAAGCAGTGACAGTTATTGTTTATGTCATCTGAATAGCTTTTATGCAGAAAATACTGGTAAATTATTTTCCCCGTCCAAGGAGGAAAAGGCAAAAGGGAATATGCTTAAGCTAAAGTGAGAAGAAAAGGTTCTCAACAAATGTCAGTTGGATGTTTACAGTTATAAACCTGTCCCAGCATAGAGCAGGGCTCACTCGAAGTGATTAGTAAATATCTGTTAAATGAGTGTTACTGAGCGACCATTAAAGAAATAAAACCATGGAATGTGTAGTCTGTAGGGAGAGGGCATTTCTCTGTCACCGAGGCTGCTTCAATGAGAAAAGAGATGCTTGCTCTTCACATGTCTGATGACTGGGCTCAGTTACTGATCAGTTCTCACCATCTGCCTGCCTTTCAGTCAGAAGGGGACCATATGCACAGCCTGGGAGTCTCACAGACTACTTTCCTTGTATGATGCTTCCTCCTTTGCACAGAATAGTTCGCTCAATTATCTGAAAATAGTAGATATCCCAGTATAATTTTGGAATGCACCACATATTTTGTTGAGAACGACAACCTTATCCCTTACAAAGTTCTCAGTAATTAAGAAAAGTGAGCTAGAACTTCTTGGATAAGCAAGGAAACACAGCATAAGGGTAAACATTTACCATACACAGTTAAGACCATGGTTTATACACATAACCAACTAGGCATTGACTATATATAATAGTAATAAAGGTGACTTTTCTGTATAACCAAATTTACTTTCACTGCAAATTTTAAATGATCATCTGACTCATTTCTTTGATTCAAACTTGTCCATTATTTCTATTAGATCCTTCATAAATCATCCCACAGTTTACTTTGAATTTAATGAGACTAAAAATACTTAAGTACATTCCTAGGTAAATGGCGACTGTTCTTCCTTTATTATATTTTGAGTTTAGAACTTCCACAATGCAGGGATGACGATGATACTCTCTGATTGGACTTTTAACTGAGTACTTGGAGGCATGTTTGCTGCTGAATTGAGAGCAGATAGTTACTTTGGGAAAGCATCTGTGTGTGTATTTGGGGAAGTGAAAGAAGGTCATGGGGAGAGGAAACAACGCATATAAATTAATACAGCTCAATTTCCCCCTCAATCTCTCCGTAAGAGAGCATCTTCACGTTATTACTAGAATTACACAACTAGAAATAGTTGATGTAGCAAAACATGAATTTCAACACCTGTAGTAAATTGAGCACCCAAATTTCCTGACAGACTAAAGTCAATCTGATTTTTGAAGACACACAGAGCAGGAGATTTTAGCTTCTTTCTCCATAAATCTTTAGTATATTTTCCATATCTCACCTCAAGGAAATTCTGTTTTAACCACATTCTTCATGCTACATTTAAAAGGCATCTCAGGTGCTTATGTCAGTGGAAAGGAGCAGGAGCTATGAACTAACTTTCTTTGTTTTAAATTTGAAGAGACTTGAAAAGTATTATTTTTACCTGTTTATTATTGCTTATGTGGTATTGTTAGAATTATCATCAGAATGAACCGTCCTAATTTTACCTTTTGAGTCTTAGGGGTAAGCCTTTCAATATTCCTAAGGCTCCTTTCCAAACCTAGCTCAATTTCCACCTCCTCCTTGGCTGTAAATCTTGGATGCTTTACAGAAGCTACCTGAATAGAATCATTAATGCTAATTACTGTCTTAATGACCTGCAGCTTTCTAAGTCTAGATGTCTGGCAGGGAGAAGCCCTGCCTTGTTCTTCCTCAAAATAATCTTGGCTATTCCTGCCCTTTTGCTCTCTTCCATCTAGAGTTTAAGATCTACTTGTCAAGTTCTATGAAAAAGCCTTTACTGGATTTAGAGATTGTGTAGAGAAGAATTAACATCTTAACAATGTCCAGGCTTCTTATTTCTGAGCTTGGCATATAAGGTAGTTCCCTTCAATTCCCACTTTATCATGTATAGATTGCTGATTTAGCAAATGCTTTTTCTGTATCCACTGAGGTGATCATCTCTTTTTCCCCTTTTAGTATTTTAATGAGGCTAATTCCATTAATATATTGTCTAATGTTAAACTGTCCTTATGCTCTTGGGGAAAACATTAATTGCTAAAGATAAGTTTTTTCTAGCTATTAATGTTTTAATTTTATCATCTTTGTTCATAAGCATTATTGTCATGTGATTGTCTTTCTGATGTTATCCTGATCTGGTTTAGGTATCAGGATCAAGGCTATTCTAGCACCATTAACTGATATGAAAAATATTGTTTCTGTTCTCTAGTACAGTTTTTTTAACCTAGAGATTGTCTTTCTCAAATGCTTGGTTCACGGGCCTGTAAAACCGTGCAGTATATTTGGGGACAGGATAATAGGAATTAGATTTTAAGCTGCGTATTAAATGTCTTTTGTGATCATTGGTATATTTAGATTTTCTATTTCTTCTTAAATCACTTACCTATTTCTAACACACTGAGTTGACTTTTTAATTTCTCTATCTAGGCTGGTGATAAAACTTAAAAAAAAAAATCTAGGCTCCTACCTGACTTTGAGAAACACCTTGTATTATTTTTTGACCCTCTAGCAATTTGTATTCTCATCTAATAGTTATGCTGTCCAGACCACGTTTTCTAAATTTATTGCCTCATACAACTGAATCACCTAACCTTCTGAGAGCCAAGATAAATTAGAACTATCTCTTTTTCTTGATCTACCTGGGACTTTTATCCTAATAGATTAGGTTAGTCTGACAATGTTTATTCTTCACGAAGACTTGCTGGCATCTATCAGCAAGATGCTTGCAAGTTTTTCTTTCAATGATGTTTAAATGTACAGACATTTACTGTATAGAATTTATACTCACATTGCTACAGTTTTTGGAGGATTTTACTGTGAATATCATCAAGAGTGGTTTCCAAGAATAAATTTTAGAAACAGTAATAATAGACAACAGAATGGAACCCTGAACAGATTCCTTAAAGAGGCCTCTTGTCCCTAAGAAGACAAGGTGGGATGTAGGTATAGAGAAATGTGTACTAAATCCTGAGAGTTTGCTACCTCCCCAGTCAGAAATTAAATATATTATGACTTATGTCACTGATAACAAGCACTAATGGATAGCTCTGGTGATGTTCCAAAACAACTGAAAGACGACACCAGCTGCCATCAGATGCAAATTAAAAGATTGTTATCAAATATGATAGGAGAGGAAGATCATCTTATCCCATCTTAGGCATTCCAGAGGAAAGGACATATAGCTGCTGCTACTCTTACTGTGGATTTGTATGGCCTTTATAGTGTGTCTGTGTATGTGTGTGTATGTGTGTATTCAAGAGTTTCCCAGTCCCTAACTACTGCAATCCATTCAATCCTTTGAAATAATTAATTCATGGATTGCCAGACTACAGCCCAAGGGCCAAAACAGCCCAAAGCCTGTTTTTGCAAATAAAATTTTATTGGAAAGCAGTCATGCTCATTTGTTTATGTATTTTCTATAACAATTTTTGCACTACAAATGCAGAGCAGTTTCAATAGAGACTGGCCCCCAAAGGTGAAAATATGTAACCTCCTTCTTTTCACAGAAAACACTTGCTAATCCCTGCGTTAAATCATTAGGTGTCGAAAAAGCTGGAGAATCACTTAATCTAGGCAAGTGATCTTAAACTTGTCTTCATAAATATGTATCTGGGGTCCGTCATTTCAAGAAATAATTTGTATTATTTATTGTATGTGTACATTTTACTGGTAAGAGAATCCTGTGTCTTTCATCAGATACTCCAAGAGGTCTTGTGTTCCAAAATGTGTTAAGAACTAACTTTTAGGTGAATACTGTTTATTTGTTCTTTTGAAGGCTTATGGGCTAGAAGAAAAAGCAGTTCACAAAACTGACCCAACACAATGAAATATCATTAGACCTGTTAGGATGGCTATTATCAAAAAAAAAAAAAAAAAAAAAAGATAAGTGTTGGCAAGGATGGGGAGAAATTGGAACCCTTGTACAATATTGGTGGGAATGTTAAATGCTTCAGCCCCTATGGAATCAGTACAGAGGTTCCTCAAAAAATTAAAATAGAACTACCGGGCTTCCCTGGTGGCGCAGTGGTTGAGAGTCCGCCTGCCGATGCAGGGGACACGGGTTTGTGCCCCGGCCCGAGAAAATCCCACATGCCGCAGAGCAGCTGGGCCCATGAGCCATGGCCGCTGAGCCTGCGCGTCCGGAGCCTGTGCTCCACAACGGGAGAGGCCACAACAGTGAGAGGCCCGCGTACCGCAAAAAAAAAAATCAGTTGCTCAAAGAGATAGCTGCACTCTCATGTCCATTGCAGTATTATTCACAATAGCCAAGCTATGAAAACAACCTAAATGACCATCAATAGATGAATGGGTAAAGAAAGTGTGATATTGATATTATTCAGCCTTAAAAAAGAAGGAAAACCTGTGATATGTGACAACATGGATGAACCTGAGGACATTGTGCTAAGTGGAGATAGGCCAGTCACAGAAGGACAAATACTGAATGATTCCACTTATACGTGCTATCTAAAATAGTCAAACTCACAGAAACAGAGAACAGGATGGTGGTTTCTAGGGGCTGGGGATGGGGGCAATGCTGTTCAATGGGTATAAAGTTTCAGTTAGGCAAGATGAATGAGTTCTAAAAATCCGATGTACAAAAAATACGATGTACAATACTGTGCCTATGGTTAACAAACTGTATTGTGAACTTAAAATTTTGTTAAAAGGGTAGATTTCACATTATGTGTTCTTACCACAATCATAATAATTTTAAAAACTGACCCAAAGAGTTTTTTGAAAGAATGAGGAAGTTGGTAAATACTGTTGGCTAAGGGAATTTTGTGTGCAAGAGAAAGAATTTTATGACTCTCCAAAGTTAAGTCTAAGTCATTTATTTCTATTGATTATGTGCCACATATTGTTCATAATGTCTAGTATTCATGACCTTGCCTGATGGGTATTAACCCCTCATTTTACAGAAGCATGAACTAAGGCTCAGTAATTTATTGTCAAGTAATAGTAAAGATTTGGGGTTTCCCTGGTGATGCAGTGGTTGAGAGTCAGCCTGCCAATGCAGGGGACACGGGTTCGTGCCCCGGTCCGGGAAGATCCCACATGCCGTGGAGCGGCTGGGCCCGTGAGCCATGGCCGCTGAGCCTGCGCGTCCAGAGCCTGTGCTCCGCAGCGGGAGAGGCCACAACAGTGAGAGGCCCGTGTACCACAAAAAAAAAAAAAAAAAAAAATAGTAAAGATTTGAAAGAGCGTATGATTCCTAAGACTGTGTACCACACACCCTCTTCACCAAAGTTTCATACATTATCAGAAGTTGTCTATGACATGTTGTTAAGGAATTTAATGATAGTTTTAAATGGAGAAAAATCTTCACTTGTTGCTCTACTGGGAAGCCCAATGCTTGAGGTCCATTATACAACTCTTCCCTCTGAACTCAGATCACCTCTAGAGAGTGGAGTAGAGGGCTACTCTCTTCAGAGAACTCACTGACTTTCCACAGTCTGGGGAAAATTTTCCTCTCACCAGTGCCTTCCTCAAAGTCATTCCTCTCTCTCCCCTCCTTGGCTTTGATACATAGCTTTGCCTTAGCAATGAATTCAGGCTTTCAAAAAAGAGAGGGTTATTTTCAAGTTGCATCTGTTTTAGACCCTGAACAAACCTTTATGCCAAACAACTACAAACTTGGTCGTGTGTGTGTGTGTGTGTGTGTGTGTGTGTGTGTGTGTGTGTGGAGTGGGAGGGTTATAAGTGGGTTTGGTTTAGGTAAAGAGAACCAAACCACAAACTAATTTGTAAATACATTATCATGTGACAATCTTATTGGCAATGAGAAGCCATTCGGTTCTTTGTGGAGGGGAGTGAAGGAGGGAAGCATTGTTTTAAGAAAGGGGAAACATATTTGCTGCAAACTTAGAATCAAGCCTTAGACTTTTCACAATGTAATTATTTCACAATAAAATTACTGTGAAATAAAGTTTACTGAGGTTACTTGAAAATAGGTGCAAATATACAAATGGCCAAAATCTACCTTAAATTGTAACTTACAAATAGAATGGAATTGAATGGGCTTTCCTACTGCCCACCCTCCACCTTACACCTTTGGTGACTTCTACACGTGAGAAAAAGAAGTGAAACACTGGAAATTTTAGCTTTTCCACTGTAAAATCACTAGTACGTTAAACCACCCTTTAAAACTAGTAACCAGCATCTTTCTTTGTGATACTAGTGTTCCGATGCTCTCTTTTTCAAGCTTTTTCTTGCGAAAGGTATTCTGTTTTCTGAATGTACAAATCATTTATATGATGCTCAGTCTATCATTCTGGGTCAAGTTGCCTTTGGTCTTTTTATATCACGGCACTCCAAGAACATCAGGTCCTGGCAACGACCTCTGTGCTTCCTGAAGTGGGTGCTGTCCCTTCTGGGTAACCTTTTGTAAAGTCATATGAGTGGCAGCTAGCCTAACTCTGGTTGTCCTCCTCTAGGCAACGACATTTGAGCTGTTGCTGTTTCATCTTGCAGCATCTCAAAGCCAATCTTTCCTCCAGGTTTGATTACTCTTTTCCTTGCTGAAATTGTAAAATGTGTCTTGGCATTTTCAATTACCCAAGCATTCAAGAAGATTGCTTTTATGTGTGTTGACTCAGGCCCACACCCACGCTAATGATAGAGGCTCTGTAACCGCCCAGCCAACTGCCTGTAATAAGAGTGAATGCACACATAAACTGAATTGTGATTTAATCTATTATTTTAATCACCAAAGTAAAATTCTGGATTACCCTTCCTAAATTAGAGGAGCACTTTACAGCTAATCCAAAATATCTTTTTTATATTAAATTTGGCTCCTTGGTTACAATTTACTACTAACAACATGATAACTAATGAGAGGAGGAGGCAGCACAAAAACATGTAATTCTTGAAGCTAGAATTTAGTAAAAACATAGAAAATAAAAAAGTGGAACCAAGGGCTTCCCTGGTGGTGCAGTGGTTGAGAGTCCGCCTGCCGATTCAGGGGACGCGGGTTCGTGCCCCGATCCGGGAAGATCCCACGTGCCGCAGAGCGACTGGGCCCGTGAGCCATGGCCGCTGAGCCTGCGCGTCCAGAGCCTGTGCTCCGCAACGGGAGAGGCCACCACAGTGAGAGGCCCGCGTACCGCAAAAAAAAAAAGTGGAATCAAAAACAGAGTTTAGATTTGAAAACAGTCACGGATCCACAAAGTAAATAGTCTATGCCTAAAGCATGGAGCATGGTTTTAAACGCCCGCTATAAATTATCTTTTTAGAGAGTCTGAGGGTTTTCCTTATATCGTCCACACACCCCCTAACCACTTCCCGCCCTGCCAGTGCCTCCAGGAAACTGACATTGGGGGAGCATGCGCAGAAATTCTGAAGGTAGAAAGGAAGGGAGAGAGAGGTAAGGGTATTGCTTGCTGCTTCAGGGAGGGGTCTCCAGTACTCTGTCTGCCCTAAAGACTACAGTCCTTCTGATGGGCCCTTCCTCTTCCTCCATGGTTCCAGTCTGGGCTATGGTTTCCTCTTCTTGTCTTTTTACACCCAAGGCTGTTTACCTGCTTCCCACTTTTGCTGGTCTTTTAGCTTTTCACATCCCTTCATTATTCCCTTCCCCAGGCCTTCACATGCTTGTGGTCCCTGCAGTAAAACCTCTTCATTTGAACCACCTGCTGCAACCCTGATTGATACAAAGAAACTACACTGAATAGCCATGGAGTGCTTTGAATGGTATCTTTTTCTTTTTTACTGGCCATATTGGAATGTAGGTGTGCATGGGGGGAAAAATCTTGTGATCAAGCCTCTGACTAATTTACAGATCAAACAGTTAAGGGTTGGCTATTCATAGCTCCTTTGTTAACCATTTATCATGGTGGCCTCCTAGAATTACAGTTCCTGAAGTTAGGTCAAATCGTCATTGTGTTTATAATTTGGTAGCATAGAAACAGGGATTCTTTCATTTATTTCAATTTGGTAACTTCTCAATCTGGTATTATTTGAAGGAAAATAGAGTTGTATGACCATAGCAAGCATAAAATGTCTATTAGTAAATCTCAGCATTCATTGGTCATAAAGTCAAACACTTTAGCAAGTTTCAAAATGTTGAACATTAAAGTAGGTAAGGCATTAAAATTCCTCCAAGATCAAATCAGAGTCAGTAATAGAATGCAAAATGAATAACTCACTTATTTGCATAAGCAATCTGAACTTTAACTCTCAGTATTCCAAATCAAATACTAATTTCTTTTATATTGTGCAGGTGTCTGTAGTAATGTACCAACTAGCAATGTTAACTTGCTAAAACCTCACCCAGTACTAGCATACTATAACTACATGTTAAGTGTGTTTTCTTGTTAACATTTATGTCTCAGTGTAAGATACACAGGCACCCACACACACGTTTTAGAGAAGCTATTTAAGGTTTTTTCAGTGAAAAATAGAAGTGTTTCTAGAGTGTAGATTTGAGTTCATCCCAAGTAAAATTAAAACAGTCCCTCAGAAATGTCTCTTGTTTGCATTTGGTCTGAAACATTGCTTCTCTAAACTGTCTACTTGTCAGAATTGCCTGGAGAGTATTTTTAAAACACAGATTACTGGGCTTCCCTGCTGGCGCAGTGGTTGGGACTCCTCCTGCCGATGCAGGGGACATGGTTTCGTCCCCCGGTCCGGGAAGATCCCACATGCCTCGGAGCGGCTGGGCCCGTGAGCCATGGCCGCTGAGCCTGCGCGTCCGGAGCCTGTACCCCGCAATGGGAGAGGCCACAACAGTAAGAGGCCCACGTACGGCAAAAACAAACAAACAAACAAACAAAAAAAAAACACCACAGATTACTGATTTCAATCTCAGTCCTTCTGTAGAGGCTGGGGCAGAATGGGACTATATCTGTTTAATTCATCACTGTGTATCCAGAATATCATGCAAGGCCCTCAGTAATCACTTGATGAATGAATGAATCAGAATGTCTGAAGGTTGAATCTAGGAACCTGTATTTTTGTAAGGGCCTCCAGGTGATTCTGCTGACCAATCACTTCTGGAAAACACTGACCTTTAACTTAGAATTTTAGACCTGGAGGAGATCTTAGCCAGCATTTAATTCAACACACTTACTTTGGAAATGGAAAAACATGGAGTCTGAGAGATTAAATAACATATATAATCATAATATTTTCATACTTAGCAACACATTTTAGGACAAATGATGAGAAACAAAGAGAAAGGGGGACTAAAAGATACACTTTTTCTTTGTGTGTGTGTTAAAATGCCAATATGGCTAGAGTAAAGATTTTTTTTTATTTGAAGTATAGTTGATTTACAGTATTATGCTAATTTTTGGTGTACAGCATAGCGATTTAGTATTTTTACAGATTATCCTCCATTAAAAGTTATTACAAAATAATGGCTATAATTCCTTGTCCTATACAATATAGCCTTGCTGCTTATCTATGTTATACATAGCAGTTTGTATCTTTTAATTCCATACCACTAACTTACCCCTCTCTCCACAGTGGTAACCACTAGTTTATTTTCTATGTCTGTAAGTCTGTTTCTGTTTCACATATACATTCATTTGTATTATTTTTTAGATTCTACATATAAGTAGTGTTATACAGTATTTGTCTTCCTCCGTCTGACTTATTTCACTAAGCATAATATTCTCAGGGTCCATTGATGAGGCTGCAAATGGCGGAATTTCATTCTTTTTAATGGCTGAGCAATATTCCACATCTTCTTTATCCATTCATCAGTTGATGGACACAAGGGTTGCTTTCATATCTTGGATATTGTAAATAGTGCTGCTATGAACATTGAGGTGCATGTATCTTTTTGAATTAGTGTTTTCATTTTTTCCAGATACATATCCAGGAGTGGAATTGCTGGGTCATATGGTAGTTCTATTTTTAGTGTTTTGAGGAATCTCCATGCTATTTTCCACAGTGGCTGCACCAATTTACATTCCCACCAACAGTGTACAAGGGTTCCCTTTTCTCCACATCCTCTCCAAGTTTTGTTATTTGTGGGGTTTGTTTTTTTTTTTTTTTTGGATGATAGGCATTCTGACTGGTGTGAGGTGATACCTCATTGTAGTTTTGATTTGCATCTCTCTAATAATTAGTGAATAATTAGTGATGTTGAGCATCTTTTCATGTGCCTGTTAGCCATCTGTATGTCTTCTTTGGAAAAATGTCTATTTAGGTCTTCTGCCCATTTTTTGATTGCATTGTTTGCTTTTTGATATTGAGCTGGATGAGCTGTTTATATATTTTGGATGAAAAGATATTGCTTTTACCTTAAAGACAAGCCATTTTACAACTTGGCCTTAAGAACTATAAGAGGTCAGCTGAAGGGCACTCACCTACCTGAGACTCTTGGTCAGGATCCTATTTCAGGGATAACTAAGGAGACTTCCTTCCTCTGCTCCCTTTCACTCCCACAGACTTTCATCCAGTTATGTCAAATACTTGAAGAAAAGTGTTTTGCTTTTGCTTAAAGTATCTATAACGGCCTTCTCTTCCAATGAGAATTTCTCAAACAACTCTCATGTTCTCTGTGCTGCATAAATTAGGCAAAGAGTAGTGAAGTTATTTTTTTCTTCCAAAAAAATCTGTCAATAATGTAAAATTCACTTGCTAACATAATATTTTGTGCAAATACACCAAAAAATGTTTCATACCTAACCTTCTTACTTCTGCCTGCATATTAACATGATTAGAAAATATTTGTGTTTCGATAGTCATCAGAAAGTAAACATTTAGTCACCTAGCTGTTATTCACAAAATTATTTCACTATGTTTCAATGGAATTTACTACTGACCACAGTAATTCTTATCTCTCTTAAAAGGAGCTATGCAGCTCATATTTTCAAGAGTATTCAATAGCCCAAAATAAAAGTGCTGGCATAATTTTTTAAAGTACTGGCAAAGTAAAATTTAGCATTTGCTAGAAAATGAGCCTCATTCTTTTTAAAAAGGGTGTATATTGTCTTAAAGACTGTAATAATAACAAAACTGTAAGTAAGAATAATAGTAATTAGCATTGATAATGCACTTACTATATGCTAGTTATATGCTAAGCAATATGCTTAGAGTACTTCATTTATCTAAAAAATGTAAGATACTTAAGTATCATGTGTGGATATTTGTGTGTATGTGCATATATACATACGTGACCATATATATGGCATATCCATACATATGATACAGTATATAGTACTCACAATATATTTACTTAAATACATACAGAAAATTTCTGGGCAGATATTAAGACACAGTTGATCATTTTCATTCTGGCCATCACTGGTGGTTGCCTGCCCAATAGCCATCGCCCTTCTTTCTTGCCAACAGAATACTGGTTTTGTTGAGACAGCCATGTGCCGGCCCAGGGGAGGAGTTACTATGAACCTAAATCAGTCACAGGTCTCATTCTCTTCTGCCCATGGGGGGTCTAGGGATAGGAGTCAGTTCTTGTCTGGGGCATGAGAGATTACAGGAAGTCTGCTTAGGGCTTCTAGGAGGATTTCCCTCCTTGGGAAATAAGGATGTGCATGAGGAGAAAGCTCTTTTTGCTTCTAGCCCATTCCCTCCTGTTTAGGAAACTTTGATTTGAAAACACCTAGAGCCCTGTTAGCCTCCCTGTGGCAATGAGGTGTGACACTGCTGGTACACTGTGAATACAGGGTGACTTCTTGATTATATCACAAAGTACACAATCAACCCTGATACCACCTACCTCTGAATTTCATATAAGTTAACAAAAGCCAGTATTAATAGGGGTCCCTGTTACTTGCAGCCAAAGTATTCATGACTGATACAGTTACTTCTGGGAAGTGGGATTGAGGGTACAGGAAGGGAGAACAGGGTCTTACTTTTGATTGTATATTGTTTTCTGCTGCTTTAATTTGATTTACCATGTATGGGCAATACTTCAAAATTACAAAACAGGGGCTTCCCTGGTGGTGCAGTGGTTGAGAGTCTGCCTGCCGATGCAGGGGATATGGGTTCGTGCCCCAGTCCAGGAAGATCCCACATGCCGCGGAGCGGCTGGGCCCGTGAGCCATGGCCACTGAGCCTGAGCGTCCGGAGCCTGTGCTCCACAATGGGAGAGGCCACAACAGTGAGAGGCCCGCGTACCACACACACACACAAAAAAATTACAGAACAACTCATTTAATTTTTTAAAAATTGCATTTCTGAATAACTGGTATATTAATTTGGAGAAAACTGAGAGCCATAATGTTTTAAATAGTACCCTAACTCAGTAGCTCACAATTTATACCCAGGCACTCTTTGCACCAACATACATATATGCAATCACTTGGAGTATTTGAGCAGTTAGCTAATTTTGAATTTTAACATCAAATTCTCCTTCTTTCCAAACTATCAATATTTGTGAGTGTTTGTGTATCTCCCAAACAATGTAAGTCTGAGTCTCCTTAGCATGTGTTAAGAAGGGAGATGTTTAGTGTGTCTACTGGGATTTACTTCTTACCCACAGTTTTTTTCTGAGTAACAGAGTGGGAATGAAGAGTTGCTTCCACTAGTTGGGGCTAATATGAGTCAGGAGATATTTATACCAGGTAGATGCATTGACCGGGATGAGGAAGAGGGGCTGAAGCATCAGGCAACATGAGCTCAAGTTCTCACTGGAATTTCTCCAAGAAAGGACCTTTATCTTTGTACAACCCAATTGACACTAACATCAATTTAACAAGTATCAGCCTAAGAGAAGGGTTAGGATTGTGCTCGTGCAGGATTTCTGGGGACTAGGCTTGCCAGGGAATCCATTATTTCCTTCCCATTTCTCCTCAGAGCTCTCACATCTCAGGCTTCTTTCTCCCTTAAATGAGGGTGTAGGAATTGAACAGAAGTTGGTTCTCTGATATTACCGCCTAGAGAAACGACAAACTACTGCATCACGAAGAGCTAACATCCCCATCCTCATCAGCAATATTTAATTAGATGGGTACAGGGTGAAGAATCAGGATCAAGACAATCAGAGCCAGGCCAGTATTAATACTGCCTCTCCTGTGAAACTTCCCAAGGAACAGTCCTCGAATTCGGCCACACATTGACTTCATTATTTATAATGCCATCCTCTACGCCTGATCCATCATCAAGACCTGTTGAGGTTTTCTTGGTTAAAGTTCTTGAAAACCTCACTTCTTTTTCAGTTCCCTGTGCTCTTTTATAACTACGGTATCCTTCTTTCCAGATCTCCACTTCTCCAGGTCATTTACATATAGCTAGCATAATAACCTTTCTTATTTGTCATCATATTATTCCCTACCTAAGTTTTACTGAGAGATAGAAACAAACATTGGAACAAATGGAGAGATTAAAAAATTAATCATTTAATGACAAATGATGGGATCCCCATTTATCCATGAGATAGTCCTTCTCCCAATTTTTTTGTCCCACTTGTACATAAAAACTTTAAGGGATATAGGGAATTCCTGGCAGTCCAGTGGTTAGGACTCTGTGCTTTCACTATCAAGGGGGCCCGGGTTCCTTCCCTGGTCGAGGAACTAAGATCCCGCAAGCCGCATGGCTCGGCCAAGGCCAGAAAAAAAAAAAAAAAAAAAAAAACTTTTAGGGATATAGATGAAATAAACATAAATCTATTACTTATTTATTTATATTATTTTAAATACCCTCACTACTTAAAATCACAAGAAATTTTAGATTGATGAACTTAAAATATTTCTTTTTCTCATCAGTGAAGGAAAAAAATTATTTAAACTGTTTCCATTGCAACTTCTACATGGCATCTTTGTCATGGTTAGAGCTCCTTTTTATCATCTCACAAAAACAGATGTGCGCAGCTCTCTCTCTGGGGGAACTTTACTTAAGAGGAAGAAGATAACAGAAAACCTAAAGGAGGCTCTGAGGGGAGATCAGGAGGAAGAAACTAAGTCTCCGGCTCAAAACTCCTGTTCAGACAGTGCTTGGATAAGGCATTTCCTGCCACCAGCCTCCTGGGTCTGATACACCACCTCAGTGCTCACTTAGATGTTACATTTTGTTTGGGAAGCCAAAGGAATGTCCTGATTTTTACTAGTTCCATCCATGACTCTTTACCATAACTTACAGAAGATGCTGTGACATATCCATTCTTCTTAATCTCAGTCTTTACCCAGTCAGCTGAGTATAAATGGCTTTGAGACCTTTCCGCAGTAAGAAAATCTCCAGAATCCCCCAAGAAAAAACAATGTTCCTTTTATCATAACTGTAATAATCATCAATCTTAGAACACTCAGAAATAGAATAACCTTGGCTGAACAGACCAGAGGCAGAAGCATAGGCCACTTGGTCTGCGGGGGGAACCAGGCCCCGCCACGTGGGAGGAAGGAAATTGGAGTGTGAGAGGTGCCACCCGGGTCCCAGATGCACCTGGATGAACCCACAGTATTTTCTTTATTGCCATGGAGCCTGAGAGGATTACAAAAGTGTATCTGGTGAAGTAGGGCCAGGGGACCGGGGTTGGAGAGATTAGGGACAGTGGGTTAAACTAGAGATGAGGGAGGTTTAGAGAGGCCTCTGCCACTGTGACTGTGAGCCCTGGTCGACAATGATGTGACCACTGTGCAGTCCCTGTCCTGGAAATCAGGTGATGGAGTGTGCTCTGAGAACTGACTGAGACTGGGGAAAAAAAGAGAAAAGAAAGCCTCGATGTTGCTCTTTTCATGTAATTTCAGTACAATGTCTGTGGGTCTACTTCTAGGTATAGTAATTCAAACCTAATGAGAGTTTACTGAACAAGGCTCTATAGCCAATATATTATCATTCTACTCTTTTACAGGAGAAAGTACGTTGTCATAACGTTACAGTGAGTGTAATTTTGTAATGATGGAGTGAGAAAATCACTTTCTTACTGCCCTAGCATGCTCCTACATACACAGACACTTAAAATGGAGCTTTAAATTGAAGTGGGCTATAACTAATTCAAACATACATGTTCTCTGCCCTAGGAATACCTGCTGTGAATCTAAGTTTGTGGAGCCATCAGACCACACGGTGCGAGAGACCATGGGTTTCGGAATCAGACACACCTGAATTAGCAGCCAGACTCTGTCACTTACTAGCCGTGTGACCCTGGGTGAGTTACTTAATCTCTCTAAGTCTCAGGTTCTTCATTTGAAAACCAGGAATAGTGCTGATATACCAGCGCTGTTGTTTTTCCTGGAAAAGTAACTGAAAAATTCTGCTTATTTGTCCAACTTCCTTTCCCTCTCGGCAAATAAAGACCAAGGAGGGCTTCCCTGGTGGCACAGTGGTTAGGAATCCGCCTGCCAATGCAGGGGACACAGGTTTGAGCCCTGGTCCGAGAAGATGCCATATGCCACGGAGCAACTAAGCCCGTGTGCCACAACAATTGAGCCTGTGCTCTAGAGCCTGTGGGCCACAACTACTGAGCTTGCATGCCACAACTACTGAAGCCCACGCCCCTAGAGCCCATGCTCTGCAACAAGAGAAGCCACCGCAATGAGAAGACTGAGCACTGCAACAAAGAGTAGCCCCCACTCGCTGCAACTAGAGAAAGCCCGCACGCAGCAACGAAAACCCAACGTAGCAAAAAATAAATAAACTAAATACATAAATTTTAAAAAAAAGGCCAAGGAATAAGTAGTGTATACCAAGTGCCAATGCCCAATTAATTGCAGATACATTTTCTTTCCCCTCTGGAAGAATGTTGTTTGTCTTTCATTAAAAACTATAGCTGCATTTAAAATAAGATATCCTCAAGTGTTAGAACCATATAAAACTTTTTTTTTTAACTTTTGGCTGAAAATGACAACCACTCAGTTATACACGTTTAATATAAAAGGGTTCAAACAAAATAACAATACAGTGACAAAGTGACATGGAAACTGTATTTCAAAAGAAAAAAAGATCAACCACACATGCGTCAAACAGAATACAAAATCAAAGTAATAGACAAAAATAAAAATTTTACTTTAATTATAACTGAGAAACTAAAATAAAAAAATCCAAGTTTCAAAATTTTCTAAAAATATATATAACTGCATAATCAAATGATATATTTTTGCTTGAATAGGATGTACAACCATTTTTTTTTAAACAGTGGATATAAACATTGAATATTTAAAAGATTGCATATCCTACATTTTAGTTAAAAATTGAAATTAAAAATAATGTAATATTCAAAAAATGAGAATATTTTGCTATTAAACTATTCCACTGCCAGAGATAAATTCTGATCTGAAATGATAGCCCTGGGAAGTTGAGTCAAGCCAGTTGATTACATCCTGTGAATTCCCCTCTCTCTGGCCCCCAAATCTGGGCAGGGCTAGGATTTGGCTCTGGCTTTGATCCTATTGAGGGTGACAGAGGCAACAGAAGCTGTCTCTCTAGGAAATTCTTGATCCTGGCCCTTCTCTGATTTAGAAACAAACTTCAACCAGGTTAAGTGAAGGTATAAGAGAAAAAATGAAAAATTCTACTCTCTGCTGACTCTCCTGAAAATGTTCAGATTGTCTCAGTCAAGCTATAGCACAATAAAGAGGCATTTTGCTTCAAAATCATGTATTGATAAATATTTATTGCATATACCTGAGTTGGATATTGCCTGCCTTATGTATCATATTATGTTGATCTTAGATACACAACTCCATTGGTGTTTGTCCTAAAAATCTTCAGTTAATGTTCGAATGTGTCACTAAAAGTTTTTATTTCAATTTTAGAATTTCATTTCATTGGTGGAGAGTAATTCATGTGTTTAAACCTCATTTGGTGGAGAATAATTTACATATATATTACTCTTTCCATTTTAATGGCTTTTTTCCCAAAGCCTGCTCCAATATTTGAACTTGTCCTTGGTAGTTATTTAAGATACTGTGAGGGTTCCAGGACACTGAAGCCCTGGGTGCAGACCGTAGTGATTAGAGACACATTTTGAGATTTCTTCCCAGCTCTCTTCTTGAAGAACACCTCTCTCCCTCGACCAACTAGAGCACCAGCCCTGGGCCCTTCTTTCCTATGTTTATACCAAATAAACCCAACCCTCCTTGATTAGATAAAAGGTGGACACCTGATCCATGAACCAGACAAGTCTGATTATTTTTCTCTTGAGAATTTGAACTGAGAGACACAGGCTTGGGGTCAGGTGCCAGTGGTCATTAGAGCTTCAAGGTCTTGTGGAATGAGAGGCTATGACAGTTATTAAGGGCCATGCATGCGAAGCGCTCACACAGAGAGCCAGTCTGCAGGGAGAGACTGGACAAGGCAGGGGAAACAGAAAATGTAGGTGAGAGAACTTGCAACCCGAGAACAGCTGCATAGTCCTGAAGCCTTTTCAGTTTCCAAGTCTAATTCCCCATGGGGCTTGACTCTCCTTCCTGTCTTGAATCCCATGAGGAGCTGCTGTATAATAAATCCTCTTTTACATGTGGTAGCCAGAGCGAGGTTCTGTTCCTTGCAACCAAATGAGCCCTAAGACCAAGTGAAGCCTTATTGTTTTAGAAATTCTACATGTTTCACTCCATTGACAGCAAGGGAGCATTTGATAATGGCATCTTCTTTGAAATACTTCCACCAAAGAGTTGTGGATTCACTCTTCTGAGACTAATGACATTTACAACTCAATGTTAATTACACTGTTGGATTAGATATATATGGCCTTAGAGAAAATCAGACCATCATATTTTATAACTTAATTCCTTTGTAGAGAGTGACTTGTAAAATTATGACTCACTTTATATTTGCCTTACTCTTTTCAATGTGAAGATGCTCCATTTTCCTTGAAGAAGAACGGCAGCTATTGAAAGGCTTTGCCTCCTCCTGGCATCTGTTAACGTTTACCATCTTCCCCAAGCAGTAGGCCTGTTCTCTTCATGGTGATTTTCTCCTTCTAAACATTGCTAAACGAGTTCTCAGGGCCTTAGCATTTTTGTCCAGCTTCAACTTATTTGGGACCTAGCAAAGGACTATTTCTGATAGAAAGCCAGTTCATTTACCTTTTAACCTAAGGGATAGGTAAAAGTAAAATGAACTTGGGGAGATACAGAAATAGGAGAATGAAAAATACGTGATAAAAATAACTGTGGTAAAGAGATGAGTTAAGAATTCACCTTGTGGGGAAAATACACATGACTGCATAGGCTCTGAAGAAGTCCTTAGAGCCAAATGGAATAGCTTGAAATTTCCCATGTGATCATTTGCCTTCACTTGGACATCTCTACAAAAATGGTCTTTCACAGCCAAGGTGTGTGCTATTTTTTTTTTTTTTTTTTTTTTTTTTTTTTTGCGGTACGCGGGCTTCTCACTGTTGTGGCCTCTCCCGTTGCGGAACACAGGCTCCGGACGCGCAGGCTCAGCGGCCATGGCTCACGGACCCAGCCGCTCCGCGGCATGTGGGATCTTCCCAGACCGGGGCACGAACCCGCGTCCCCTGCATCGGCAGGCGGACTCCCAACCACTGCGCCACCAGGGAAGCCCCGGTGTGTGCTATTTTTAACAGCCATGATTAGTATGCTTCCAACCTTGTCCTGATGGAAACAGTCCACTCTCTCTCCCTCTACTTCTCTATTAATGAATAATAGTATAGCAAGAGTAGGAAATGTGATGGTTACAAACAGGTTCTAAAGCCAGACTGCCTGGTTTTGGACTCCAGCTCCACCACTGAACAGCTGTGTGACCTTGCAAGTTACTTAACTTCTCTGTGCCTTTCTGTGTTTTAATATGTAAAATGGGAGAATACTGGCACCTACCTCACAAGAAGGATGTGAGAAGTAAATGAGTCCTGCTGTATTGTATGTGCTCAAGAAAGTCAGCTGTCGTTGTGAGGGTTGTCGTTAGTATTATCTGAGCAAGTCAAGCTTAGGCAGTATGAAAGAGAATGGAATGTTGAGTCGTAATCTCCCATCAGGAGTTTACTCTTTCTACTGGATGACATAAGTGAGGGGAGCAAGGGCCATGAAGTCAGGCTTTACTTCTTTTTTTTCTGCTGATTTTATTTATTTATTTATTTTTTAAACATCTTTATTACAGTACAATTGCTTTACAGTGGTGTGTTAGTTTCTGCTGTATAACAAAGTGAATCAGTTATACATATACATATATCCCTCATCTCCTCCCTCTTGTGTCTCCCTCCCACCCTCCCTATCCCACCCCTCTAGGTGGTCACAAAGCACCAAGCTGATCTCCCTGTGCTATGTGGCTTCTTCCCACTAGCTATCTACTTTACATTTGGTAGTGTATATAAGTCCATGCCACTCTCTCACTTCGTCCCAGCTTACCCTTCCCCCTCCCCATGTCCTCAAGTCCATTCTCTACATCTGTGTCTATTCCTGTCCTGCCCCTAGGTTCTTCATAGCCTTTTATTTATTTATTTATTTTTAGATTCCATATATATGCATTAGCATACAGTATTTGTTTTTCTCTTTCTGACTTACTTCATTCTGTATGACAGACTCTAGGTTCATCCACCTCACTACAAATAACTCAATTTTGTTTCCTTTTATGGCTGAGTAATATTCCATTGTATATATGTGCCACATCTTCTTTATCCATTCATCTGTTGATGGACACTTAGGTTGCTTCCATGTCCTGGCTATTGTAAATAGAGCTGCAATGAACATTTTGGTACATGCCTCTTTTTGAATTATGGTTTTCTCAGGGTATATGCCCAGTAGTGGTATTGCTGGGTTGTATGGTAGTAGTTCAAACAACCTAATCCAAAACTGGGCAGAAGACCTAAATAGGCATTTCTCCAAAGAAGATATACAGATTGCCAACAAACACATGAAAGGATACTCAACATCACTAATCATTAGAGAAATGCGAATCAAAACTACAATGAGATATCATCTCACACCGGTCAGAAGGGGCATCATCAAAAAATCTACAAACAATAAATGCTGGAGAGGGTGTGGAGAAAAGGGAACCCTCTTGCACTGTTGGTGGGAATGTAAATTGATACAGCCACTATGGAGAACAGTATGGAGGTTCCTTAAAAAAACTAAAAATAGAACTACCATACGACCCAGGCTTTACCAGCCCTCTGACCTTAGCCAAATGACTTAACTTCTCTAAGCCTTGGTTCGCTTACCTAAAATTGGACATAGTAATAGGGGCTACCACATCACAAGTGCTCAAAGTTAGTTATATATATGATGCAGAGCAGGATTTAAGTACCAAGTGAATAACCATTGTCATAAGAGAACACAATAAGGATTTTGAAAATGAGGAATGCTGCCTCAACTTCCCCAAAGTAACTGACAATGGACAGAAACACAGAGTAAAGCAAAGCCAAGTTCACTTGACCACCTGTGGTCTGTACAGGCCTGCCACACAAAGCTCTCCTCTTAGCCCCACCCTAAGAAAGGAAGTAGGAATAGCCAATGAATTTTTTATGTCTTTTTTTTCTTTTACCTGCTTTAAGATTTTGTCTTTGATCTTACCAGCATCATCTAGGTGTGGTTTCCTTTGTATAGATCCTGCTTGGGATTCATGATGCTTTTTAAATCTGGCTTGATATTTTTCCAAATATTTTGGAAAATTCTCAGCCATTATCTCTACATACCTTTATTCTGCCCCATTCTCTTTGTCCTGATGTCTCTCTCCTTCTAGGATTATGATTACATATGTATAGACTTTTTCACCTGTCCCAGATGTCGCTCACACTCTTTTGTATATTTTCTATCCGTTTGTCTTTCCATGGTTCAATCTAGATGTTTTCTTCTGACTCATCTGATTCTTTTTCAACTGTATCTAATCTGTTATTTAAACCTATTCATTGAATTCTTAGTATCAGTTATTGTGTTTTCAATTCTAGAATTGCCTTTTTTTAACTTTTATTTTCATTTCCCGTTCTCTGCCAAATTTCTCAATCCAGCCTTTTAATTTCTTAAACATATTAATCCTAATTTTCAAAAATTCTACTGAATAGCTCCAATGTCCATATTCCCTACAAGCCTGTTTCTATCATCCTCTGTTTTTCTTTCAGTCTCATCTTTTTATGCGCTTGATACTTTTGAATTGATAGCCAGACTTTGATGTAAAACATTCAGAGATGATTCGTGGCCACAGGTGATGTTGTCCTCCTCCACAGAGGGTTTGTTTGGCCTCTGGCCAGCAGCTGGGCTAGAGCGGTAGCAAATAGAGATCACCTAATCAGTTAGGCTCTGAGCTTTGTGAGGCTAGTCTGTAGCCAGCATACTCTTACTCTTCAGGTATACCACTTTGAGATTCCAAAAGAACATCTGGGGGGTTGCCCAGGTCCCATTCTCCTCGGCAAGCTCTGAATTCTAATTTTTCTCCCCCTGACCATACATCTGCTGAGAGCTCCGCTCGGGGTCCTACCTCTCAGCTCCCACTTTTAGAATTGACATTTGCCTGAAGAAGTAAAGCGGGGAATTTCAGGCTCATTTTTGGGGGGTTCCCTCTGTTCCCATGTCCAGACCCCGCTAACCCAGTTCCTTACCACCTAGGTAGCTTTTCTAATTCTTGAAGAGAGGGTTGGTTCAAAACATTCTAGTTCACCATTGCTAGAAGCAGAACTCTTGACTATGCTTTTGTTGAAAATCTGATGATCTTACTCTTCATATTTCAAGCAGCATGCAGATTTCTAAAAAAATAATATTAATAAAGTGATAAAGTTCCAAACAGCTTGCCAGATAAACCTTTAGTGGAGAAAATGAGTTTTAAAGACATAGGTAGGTCAATGGGAAAAGGTGGAAGCATCCCTAAGGAGATCCAAATCTTTACCACAGATGGTAAGGCCAACATATTCCTTCAGGTTATAAATCACATTATCTATACCTTGAGGAATCTTGTGTGACCCCTTTAGTTTCCAGGATGTTACTAAATTCCTTGGGAACCTTTATTCCTGACCTATTCGTTTTTTTGTTTTTGTTTTTGTTTTGGACATCTTAAAAAATTTATTTATTTACTTATTTATTTGAAGTGTAATTGATTTACAATGTTTTAATTTCTGCTGTACAGCAAAGTGATTCAGTTATACATATATATTCATTCTTTTTTAAATATTCTCTTCCACTATGGTTTATCATAGGATATTGAATACAGTCCTCTGTGCTATACAGTAGGACCTTGTTGTTTATCCATTCTATATATAATAGCTTACATCTGACCCATGAGGTTTTAATCTCCTTTCTCCTAGCCCATCCTAAGGTTACTTCTGATGAGTAAAAAAGATTGATTCATTACCATACAAAAGGCAACAGCATGGTGACAATAATCTGTTTTACAGGTTTGGGGGGGCAGTTTGAAAAAACAAAACCAAATTAAATGACTGTAGGGATGAAGCTGTCTTCAATCCCAGACTGAAAGTTTGGATAGGACTTAGATGTAACGCAGTACAACACACACGAGAGTTATGCAATAAATACCTGTTGAATTATTTATTGAAAAAAATAAATCTCTCTTCTAGACTATAAAGAAATCTGAGCTGATTTCACCAAGGGTTGACATGAGCTGAGAGGACATCTCCCGCCAGGCAGGGAGCATTTGGCGCTGCTCCTAGAAACTGAACCTGGATATCAAATCCAGGTGGTGCTTTCTTTTCATTCTTTTGAGTTGGTATGTGTCACTTTCATCTTTATTTCATTAAAATAATAAACTCTTTATGTCTCTAGTCCAGGTGAATCCTTCCCTCTCTGGAAGCTTCAATTGGCTAGTCTGTTGGCAGAATTCATACCTGTTGTTGAAAGACAGGAGGTCTTCTGCTTCCAGCCTCTATTAGAGTAAGAGATAGTAAGTCCCTGTGGCAAAAAAAAAAAAAAAAAAAAATGATGGGCACATAATAATGCAGAAATAGTCGGCATTCCTTTCCATCCCAGATGCTATGTCAGGAGACAGAGGGGCAGACACTCCATGGCTTTATACTTAGATAAAGCATGAGCATTGGACAGTTATCCAAATCATAATGTTGGAGTTATACCTCCTAATTAGGCTTACTTTTCCTAACAGCTACCATTCATTGAAGGTTTTCTACATACTAGGCGCTGTAATGATGGCATTATATTTTAGCTCATTTTCACAGTAACTCTGCAAGACACATGTTGGTTGTTTTATATTCTTTAATGAGATGGTCAGTCAGGTGAGGCCACAAGAGGAGTCAGAGGAAAGGCTTAGGAAGAAACGAAGTTTATTATACTCACAGTTCCTAGAGGCAGGAGGCACACCAAGCAGGGCCACATGGAAAAAAACAGGGTGGTCAGAAGGCAGAAGACCGGATGGTGGGTGGGGAAGCACCTAAGCTACTTCATTGAGGTTTCCATGGGAAATGCAAAGCAGGGCAGGGTAAACAGTTTAGGATTGGTGAGTTTGAATAATTTCATTTGGCTCTGGCCTATAAGGGTGATCCTTAGTGCCTGGCACCTGGCCCTGGGATGATTAAGGCAGAGGAATATTGCCTCTGTACATGCCAGATAGAAGAGATAGGGCTCTGGATAGGTTAGCTTGCATAACAAAGTCATGCTCCAGGCTGGGCCTTGTGCCATCTCTAAGAATCAGCTAGCCCAGGGAGGGGCAGTCTCTCTGTAGCTAGAATGGTTTCTTATGATGTCAAAACATCATAATATACAAGAAATTATGTATACACAATATATTAGTATTCCTATATAACAGAAGAGGAAATTGAGGTTCAGAGAGGTTCATTTAGAGCTCAACTGGTATTTATCAGAGTAAGATTAATTTTGAAGTCTGAATGACGGTTAATTGCTATCTTGCCTTAATTTTTTTCTTAAGTTCTTCCAAGTCATAGTATTTCTAGATATGCATTTAGAAAAATGAGACAATACTCCTAGAGTGATTTCATTTCTTTGATGGATTATTTTGCAAATTAATTGTAGTTAATATGCACAGTTATCAGAGTTGAAGACACTGTAATTAAAAACATTCATCTACCAATATTCTTCAACTGTTCAATTTTAACAATTTTTGTATTTCATGTTATCTGCACTGGGGAGTAGGGCTTTGCTCATTCAATAGACCATATAGCTTGAGCTGTATGGTGTTTTGTTTTCTCCAGCTGGGACAGAGCAAGTAAAAATGGTCTTCACTGGGACTTCCCTGGTGGCACAGTGGTTAAGAATCTGCTTGCCAATGCAGGGGACCCAGGTTCGAGCCTTTGTCCGGGAAGATCCCACATGCCATGGGGCAACTAAGCCTGTGTGCCACAACTACTGAGCTG
Source organism: Mesoplodon mirus (assembly GCF_964341445.2). NCBI lineage: Eukaryota > Metazoa > Chordata > Mammalia > Artiodactyla > Ziphiidae > Mesoplodon > Mesoplodon mirus. The sequence goes on along the minus strand of NC_138977.1, from coordinate 157,179,932 downwards.
GCACACCACAACTACTGAAGCTCATGTGCCTAGAGCCTGTGCTCTGCAACAAGAGAAGCCACCACAATGAGAAGCCCGCACACCACAACAAAGAGTACCCCCGACTTGTTGCAACTAGAGAAAGCCCACACATAGCAATGAAGACCCAATGCAGCCAAAAATTAATTAATTAATTTTGAAAAAATGGTCTTCACTGATTTAGGTTATATATAAGGAACTTTCCAACAAACAGCTGAGAGGTCTTGGAATTGTATTTTGCATCTTCATTTAGGAAAAGACAATCTATGCTATGGGAGACAGATTTTACTGTTTGAACAGAAGGGGAAAAAGTAAACTGTTATAAAAAATGTGAACAACAAACATACAGGTAAGATAGTACAATTCGAAATTTAAAGAATTTCTGGGAACAACTCAATGTTAGAAGCAGGGGAAAAAAAACTTTGATGGGAAATCCTAAAACAACAAACAAGCAACTAAGCTACAGCTTTTAGATCAAGCCTAAATCTTAATAGTTGGGAGACTATATTTTTATTTTTTTATTTATTGAATTTATTTTGGTCCTGCTTCTTTCCAAAATGGACTTGGAGAAAAGCCTGAAGATATGGCAATATAAAATAAGGGTAATAAAAGAAAACTCTGTTTCTTCCTACTCACAACACTTCTGACACCAAAAGTGTGGGTTTTCCATGCCAAGCAGTTCTCCAATTCTCTGTGACACCAGCTGGGTGTCCTACAATTTAATTCATGATGACATTAACTATCCAGGTTTAGCACAAATTCCACAAGTTAAAGGCTCAGTCCCCTCAGTCTGCCCCCATTTCAGACACCAGTCACAAGTCCCATGTTGTCACTGGTATTTCTGACTAACAGGCTCTAAACCACAGGTTCCCATGACCCTCTCCTTGAGTTCCATACTTTGTTAGAATGGCTCACAGAACTCAAAAAAAATACTTTACTTACTATTACCAGTTTATTATAAGGGATACAACTCAGGAACAGCCAAATGGAGATACACAGGGCAACATATGTGTGAACAGGTGAGGAGTTTCATGCCCTCTCCAGACCACCATCTCCTGGTATGTGGATGCGTTCAACAACCTGGAATCATTCTGAACCAAGTCCTTTAAGACTTCAGTGGAGGCTTCCTTACATAGGCATGGCTGATTAAATCTTTGGCCATTGGTGATTAACTCAGTCTCTGGCCCTTCTCCCCTCCTGAGAGGTCTTGGTGTGGGGCTGAAAGTTCCAACCATCTAATTGCACGGTTGGTTCCTCTGGCAAACAGCCCCCATCCTAAGGCTACCTAGGGTCCCATGGAGAGTCACCTCATTAACTTAAAAATGAAAATGGTCACAAGGGGCTTATTATGAATAAGAAAAGACATTCCTCTCACCCTTATCATTCAGGTAATTACAATGGTTTTAGGATCTCTGTGCCAGAAACCAGAACAAAGACCAAATATATATTTCTTATATATCACAACATGTTAGGTAATAAAACAGAAAGAGAAAATCAGGACTAGTGAAAGAAAAAAAAGAGCACACATGCTAATCCACCTCAAGAATTTAAATAACTCTTGTGGCAGAGTTTAACTCAGAGAGATTGGTTTAAGATGGCGGAGTAGAAGGACGTGTGCTCATTCCCTCTTGTGTGACCATTGGAATAACAACTAACTGCTGAACAATCATTGACAGGAAGATGCTAGAACTCACCAAAAAACATGTCCTACATCCAAAGACAAAGGAGAAGCCACAATGAGATAGTAGGAGAGGCACAATAACAATAAAATTAAATCCCATATCTTCTGGGTGGATGACTCACAAACTGGAGAGCACTTATACCACAGAAGTCCACCCAATGGAGTGAAGGTTCTGAGCCTCACATCAGGCTTCCCAACCTGGGGGTGCAGCAACATCAGGAGGAATTCCCAGAGAATCAGACTCTGAACACTAGCGGGATTTGATTGCAGGACTTTGACAGGACTGGGGGAAACAGAGACTCCACTCTTGAAGGCACACACAAAGTAGCATGTGCATCAGGACCCAGGAAGAAGGAGAAGTGACCCCATAGGAGACTGAACCAGACCTACAGGCTAGTGTTGGAGGGTCTCCTGCAGAGGCAGAGGGTGGCTGTGGCTCACCCTGGGGACAAGGACACTGGCAGCAGAAGTTCTGGGAAGTACTCTTTGGAGTAAGCCCTCCCAGAGTCCACCATTAGCCCCACCAAAGAGCCAAGTACGCTCCTGTGTTGTGTCGCCTCAGGCCAAACAACCAACAGGGAGGGAACTCAACCCCACCATCAGCACAAAAGCGGATTATAGTTTTACTGAGCTCTGCCCACCAGAGCAACACCCAGCTCTACCCACCACCAGTCCCTACCATCAAGAAGCTTGCACAAGCCTTTAGATAGCCTTGTCCACCAGAGGACAGACAGCAGAAGCAAGAACTACAATCCTGCATCCTGTAGAACAAAACCCACATTCACAGAAAGATAGACAAAACGAAAAGGCAGAGGACTATGTATCAGATGAAGGAACAAGATAAAACCCCAGAAAAAAAAAAAAAAAACTAAATGACATGGAGATAGGTAACCTTCCAGAAAAAGAATTCAGAATAATTATAGTGAAGATGATCCAGGACATCAGAAAAAGAATGGAGGCAAAGATGGAGAAGATGCAAGAAATGTTTAACAAAGACCTAGAAAAATTAAAGAACAAACACCTAGAAGAATTAAAGAACAAACAAACAGAGATGAACAATACAATAACTGAAATGAAAAATACACTAGAAGGAATCAACAGCAGAATAACTGAGGCAGAAGAACAGATAAGTGAACTGGAAGACAGATGGTGGAATTCAGTGCTGTGGAACAGAATAAAGAAAAAAGAATGAAAAGTAATGAAGAAAGCCTAAGAGACTTCTGGGCAACATTAAACGCACCAACATTCGCATTATAGGGGTCCCAGAAGGAGAAGAGAGAGAGAGAAAGGACCCGAGAAAATATTTGAAGAGATTATAGTCAAAAACTTCCCTAATATGGGAAAGGAAATAGCCACCCAAGTCCAGGAAGTTCAGAGAGTCCCAGGCAGGATAAACCCAAGGAGAAGCATGCCGAAACATAGTAATCAAATTGACAAAAATTACAGGCAAAGAAAAATTATTAAAAGCAACGAGGGAAAAATGACAAATAACATACAAGGAAACTCCCGTAAGGTTAACAGCTGATTTCTCAGCAGAAACTCTACAACCCAGAAGGGAGTGGCATGATATATTTAAAGTGATGAAAGGGAAGAACCTACAACCAAGATTACACTACCCGGCAAGTATCTCATTCAGATTCAACAGAGAAATCAAAAGATTTACAGATAAGCAAAAGCTAAGAGAATTCAGCACCACCAAACCAGCTCTACAACAAATGCTAAAGGAACTTCTCTAAGTGGGAAACACAAAAGAAGGAAAGAACCTACAATAACAAGCCCCAAACAATTAAGGAAATGGTAATACATATCAATAATTACCTTAAATGTGAATGGATTAAATGATCCAACCAAAAGACACAGGCTCACTGAACGGATACAAAAACAAGACACATATATGTGCTGTCTATAAGAGGCCCACTTCAGACCTAGGGACACATACAGACAAAGTGAGGGGTTGGAAAAAGATATTCCATGCAAATGGAAATCAAAAGAAAGCTGGAGTAGCAATACTCATTTCAGATCAAACAGACTTTAAAATTAAGAATGTTACAAGAGACAAGGAAGGACAATACATAATGATCAAGGGACCAATCCAAGAAGAAGATATAACAATTATAAATATATATGCACCCAACATAGGAGCACCTCAATACATAAGGCAAATGCTAGCACCTATAAAACAGGAAATCAACAGCAACACAGTAATAGTAGGGGACTTTAACACCCCACTTTCACCAATGGACAGATCATCCAAACAGAAAAGTAATAAGGAAACAAAAGCTTTAAATGACACAATAGACCAGATAGATTTAATTGATAGTTATAGGATATTCCATCCAAAAACAGCAGATTACACTTTCTTCTCAAGTGCACACGGGACATTCTCCAGGATAGATCACATCTTGGGTAACAAATCAAACCTTGGTAAATTTAAGAAAACTGAAATTATATCAAGCATCTTTTCTGACAACAATGCTATGAGATTAAAATCAATTACAGGGATAAAAACATAAAAAACACAAACAAGAGGCTAAACAATACGTTACTAAATAACCAAGAGATCTTAAGAAATCAAGGAGGAATTCACAAAATACCTAGACACAAATGACAATGAAAACACGATGATCCAAAACCTATAAGATGCAGCAAAAGCAGTTCTAAGAAGGAAGTTTGTAGCAATAAAATCCTACCTCAAGAAACAAGAAAAATCTCAAATAAACAATCTAACCTTATGCCTAAAGTAACTAGAGAAAGAAGAACAAACAAAACCCAAAGTTAGTAGAAACAAAGAAATCATAAAGATCAGAGCAGAAATAAATGAAATAGAAACAAAGAAAACTGTAGCCAAGATCAATAAAACTAAAAGCTGGTTCCTTCAGAAGATAAACAAAATTGACAAACCTTTAGCCAGACTCATCAAGAAAAAGAGGGAGAGGACTCAAATCAGTAAAATTAGAAACGAAAAAGAAGAAGTTACAACAGACACCACAGAAATACAAAGCATCCTAAGAGACTACTACAAGCAACTCTATGCCAATAAAATGGACAACCTGGAAGAAATGGACAAATTCTTAGAAAGGTATAACCTTCCAAGACTGAACCAAGAAGAAACAGAAAACATGAACAGACCAATCACAAGTAATGAAATTGAAACTGTGATTAAAAATCTTCCAACAGGGCTTCCCTGGTGGCGCAGTGGTTGAGAATCCGCCTGCCGATGCAGGGGACATGGGTTCGTGCCCCGGTCTGGGAAGATCCCACATGCCGCGGAGCGGCTAGGCCCGTGAGCCATGGCCACTGAGCCTGAGCGTCCGGAGCCTGTGCTCCGCAACGGGAGAGGCCACAACAGTGAGAGGCCCGCGTACTGCAAAAAAAAAAAAAAAAAAAAAATCTTCCAACAAACAAAAGTCCAGGACCAGATGGCTTCACAGGTGAATTCTATCAAACATTTAGAGAACAGCTTACACCCATCCTTCTCAAACTCTTCCCAAAAATTGCAGAGGAAAGAACACTCCCAAACTCATTCTACTAGGCCACCGTCACCCTGATACCAAAACCAGACAAAGATATTTTTAAAAAAAGAAAATTACATACCAATATCACTGATGAATATAGGTGCCAAAATCCTCAACAAAATACTAACAAACAGAATCCAACAACACATTAAAAGAATCATACACCATGAACAAGTGGGATTTATCCTAGAGATACAAGGATTCTTCAATATATGCAAATCAATCAATGTGATACACCATATTAACAAATTGAAGAATAGAACCCATATGATCATCTCAACAGATACAGAAAAAGCTTTTGACAAAATTCAACACCCATTTATGATAAAAACTCTCCAGAAAGTGGGCATAGAGGGAAGCTACCTTAACATAATAAAGGCCATATATGACAAACCCACAGCAAACATCATTCTCAATGGTGAAAAACTGAAAGCATTTCCTCTAAAACCAAGAACAAGACAAAGATGTCCACTCTCACCACTATTATTCAACATAGTTTTGGAAGTCCTAGTCACAGCAATCAGAGAAGAAAAAGAAGTAAAAGGGATACAAATTGAAAAAGAAGAAGTAAAACTGTCACTGTTAGCAGATGACATGATACTATACACAGACAATCCTAAAGATGCCACCAGAAAACTACTAGAGCTAATCAGTGAATGTGGTAAAGTTGCAGGATACAAAATTAATACAGAGAAATCTCTTGCATTCTTATACACTAACAACAAAAGATCAGAAAGAGAGATTAAGGAAACAATCCCATTCACCATTGCAACAAAAAGAATAAAATACTTAGGAATAAAGCTACCTAAGGAGGTAAAAGACCTGTACTCAGAAAACTATAAGACACTGATGAAAGAAATCAAAGATGACACAAACAGATGGAGAGATATACCATGTTCTTTTATTGGAAGAATCAATATTGTGAAAAGGACTATATTACCCAAAGCAATCTACAGATTCAATGAAATCTGTATCAAGTTACCAATGGCATGTTTTACAGAACCAGAACAAATAAATCTTAAAATTTGTATGGAGACACAAAAGACCCCAAATAGCCAAAGAAATCTTGAGGGAAGAAAACAGAGCTGGAGGAATCAGATTCCCTGACTTCAGACTATACTACAAAGCTGCAATGGTCAAGACAATATGGTACTGGCACAAAAACAGAAATATAGATCAATGGAACCAGATAGAAAGCCCAGAGTTAAACCCACACACCTATGGTCAACTAATCTATGACAAAGAAGGCAAGGATATACAATGGAGAAAAGACAGTCTCTTCAATAAGTGGTGCTGGGAAAACTGGACAGCTACATGTAAAAGAATGAAATTAGAACACTCCCTGACACCATACACAAAAATAAACTCAAAATGGATTAAAGACCTATATGTAAGACCGGACAGTATAAAACTCTTAGAGGAAAACATAGGAAGAACACTCTTTGACATAAATCACAGCAAAGTCCTTTTTGACCCACCTCCTAGAGTAATGGAAATAAAAACAAAAATAAACAAATGGGACCTAATGAAACTTAAAAGCTTTTGCACAGGAAAGGAAACCATAAACAAGAACAAAAGACAACCCTCAGAATGGGAGAAAATATTTGCAAATGAATCAACAGACAAAGGATTGATCTCCAAAATATATAAACAGCTCATGCAGCTCAATATTAAAAAAAACAAACAATCCAATCAGAAAATGGGCAGAAGACCTAAATAGACATTTCTCCAAAGAAGACATGCAGATGGCCAAGAAGCACATGAAAATCTGCTCAACATCACTAATTATTAGAGTAAATGCAAATCAAGGGGCTTCCCTGGTGGCGCAGTGGTTTAGAGTCTGCCTGCCAATGCAGGGGACACGGGTTCGAGCCCTGGTCTGGGAAGATCCCACATGCCACGGAGCAGCTAGCCCCGTGAGCCACAATTACTGAGGCTGCGCATCTGGAGCCTGTGCTCCACAACAAGAGAGGCCGCGATAGTGAGAGGCCCGCGCACCACGATGAGGAGTGGCCCCTGCTTACCACAACTAGAGAAAGCCCTCGCGCAGAAACGAAGACCCAACACAGCCATAAATAAATAAATAAAAAATTTAAAAAAAAGAAATGCAAATCAAAACTACAATGAGGTATTACCTCACACTGATTAGAATGGGCATCATCAGAAAAATCTACAAACAATAAATGCTGGAGAGAGTGTGGAGAAAAGGGAACCCTCTTGTACTGTTGGTGGGAATGTAAATTGATACAGTCACTATGGAGAACAGTATGGAGGTTCCTTAAAAAACTAAAAATAGAAATACCATATGACCTAACAATCCCACTACTTGGGCATATACCCAACAGAAAACCATAATTCAAAAAGACACATGCACTCCAATGTTTATTGCAGCACTGTTTACAATAGCCAGGTCATTGGAGCAACCTAAATGCCCATCGAAAGACTAATGGATCAAGAAGATATGGTACATATATACAATAGAATATTAGTCATTTAAAAGGAATGAAACTGGGTCATTTGTAGAGACGTTGATGGACCTAGAGACAGTCATACAGAGTGAAGTAAGTCAGAAAGAGAAAAAAAAATAGTATATTAACACATATATGTGGAATCTAGAAAATAGTACAGATGAACCGGTTTGCAAGGCAGAAATAGAGACACAGATGTAGAGCACAAACGTATGGACACCAAGGGGGAAAGCAGGGTGCGGGGGATGATGGGATGAATTGGGAGATTGGGATTGACATATATACACTAATATGTATAAAATAGATAACTAATAAGAACCTGCTGTATAAATAAATAAATTAAATTAAAAAGAAAAAAAGAAAGAATTTAACTCAAAGCTTCCTGGTAGACACTTAGAAAATACATATGAATTTATTTATTTATTTATTTATTTATCCTCCAAGTTTACATGAAAATTTTAATTGTCCATAATTTAAACTAAATAACATTAAACACAACTGCCATATGAAATTTAAATTATTGGGGGAAATTAATGGTAAGATATATAAACCCTTTCTTTTAAAAAAATTTTAATAGATTTATTTTTTAGAGCCGTTTTAGATTCACAGCAAAATTAAATGGAAGGTACAGAGTTTTCCCATTCACTCCCCTGCTCCCACATACCCATAGCCTCCCCCGTTATCAACATCCCCCACCAGAGTGGTACATTTGTTATAATCAGTTCACCTACACTGACACATTATAATCACCCAAAGTTCATAGTTTGTTTTTTTTATATAAAATTATTTATTTTATTTATTTTTGGCTGTGTTGGGTCTTTGTTGCTGCGTACACGCTTTCTCTAGTTGCAGTGAGCGGGGGCTACTCTTTGTTGTGCTGCACGGGCTCTAGGTGTGCGGGCTTCAGTAGTTGTGGCTTAGCGGGCTCTAGAGCACAGTAGTTGTGGCGCACAGGATTAGTTGCTCCATGGCATGTGGGATCTTCCTGGACCAGTGCTCGAACCCATGTTCCCTGCATTGGCAGGTGGATTCTTTAACCACTGCGCCATCAGGGAGGCCCCAAAGTCCATAGTTTCCACTAGGGTTCACTCTTGGTATTGTGCATTCTATGGGTTTTGACAAATGTATAATGGCATGCATCCCCGCCATAACCATATGATACAGAATTGTTCCACAGCTCTAAAATTTCTCTGTGCTCTGCTCATCATCCCCTTCTCCTCATTAACACTTGGCAATCATTGATCTTTTTGCTGTCTCCATAGTTTGCTGGAAGCCACTTTTAAAAGGGAAACTTGATATAGTGAGTGTTCATCAGAAAATAGAAGACATAAAATTTTCTCCAAAGAAACAAAATTTTTATTGGCCTGAAATTCTATAAGAAATTACTTTATGGGATCAAAACAGATACATCAGAAAACATCCACAACAATCTTCCAGAAAGTGCAGGTGCAGATCTTATTTAACTATATCTTATAATAAACTCATTTAAGATGTAGGTCCAACTTAGTAAGAGAAGAATCTTCCAGGTTCTAAGTTAAGTTCCAAGAGACTAACTTGATCCAAGGTTAATATTTGGGAAATTAAGAGGAATTGTTAGATAGCACATCCCCTTATCTAGGTTGGCTTCCATAAATATCATTTAAGAAGGATTTTTATAAGCACTAAAGTTTTGCCTAAAGAATTGGTCTTCCATGTTGTTTGAGAACAGATCCATGCTTTAGAGACCAGAAGAGTAGGTTGATAATTTATTATGAAAGGTGAAAAGCTTAACTAGTACTTCCCCCCGTGTGGCAGTGAGATGCAAGAGTATTTTAGGCAACTTTGAATTTGCTCAAATACTTTGACAGAAGCTAAATTGAGATTAGAGATTCACAATACAGCATTGTCAGAGCTGGTGTAGGCACAGAAAATGTTCAGGGAAGTGTTTGGAGTTGCCTGTCTTAGACATAGAAAAATCTTAGAGAAGCATTTAATTCCCTGCAGTAAAACCAATCAGTATTTGTTGAGCACTTATTACATGTACCATGTGCTTGACTAGGTACTTTACACAATTTACCTAATTTAATTGGGTGAGTTATACATTAAGAATTCCCAAATAAATATATTGACTTACTGTATGATGAAAATCATAGACTAAGTGAATTTTGGAGAATGATTTTCAAGTACAATGATTTTTCAGTGATGTCATAGTTAGTGTTAAGTTTTCTTTCTGGCAGTAATTAAATACTAAGTTTACTGATTTCTTGAGGCTATGGCAAAGACAATGCTAGATATTCAATTAAAAGTTTTCATTTTCCTCCTTGGCACACTGGAAAAATATATTTTCCAAATTCTCTTGCAGTTAAATTGGAGCCATGTAACTAGGTAGTGGCCAGTGGAATGCCACAAACCCCCAGGTATAATTGCCTGGGCTCTCTCTCTCCCTTGACCACGTGGCTACAGGAGAACTCCAGGAAGATAAAACCACAGGACAGAAGGAGCCCAGCTGCCTGGATAGCCACTTGCAAAGGATCACTTAGGAGAGCTGTCCAACCTGCGTTAAATTTTTGCACTAATGAAAGGAATTGAATTGTGTTAAGCCAAAGATATTAGGAGTAATGTGTTGAAGAAGCTGGCCAGTGTTACCACTCTTGGTTTTGTGATACTAATCATTAAGATACAAATTTAAAACAGCTGAAAAGTAAGAGACTAAACATAACTACTTCATAATTCTTGAAACTGCTTTCTAATGTGTTGGTCAGCCATTCATGCCTATTTCAATTCTTCCAGTGATATTAAAATAGAATTGAAGGCCTATCAAATAAAGTCTTCCATTGTCTTTGCAGAATTACTTGAAGATGGATGAGAATCATTGACAGTGAGTACAGTTGTCCTTCCATATGCGCAGGGGATTTGTTCCAGGACCCCCACGGAGACCAAAATCCACAGATGCTCAAGCTCCTTAAATAAAATGGTGTAGTACGGTTGACCCTCCCTTATCCGTGGGTTCCCACATTTGCAGATTCAACCAGTGGTGGTCCATCTTCAGTTCCATCTTTGTAACAACCCTATTGGCCTAGTGTCCAGTCTCTGCAAGGGACATGCACAGTCACTGAACTCAGGTTGTTCCAAAGCTATGGTTTACCATCTCGCATATTTGGTTCTCCCTGTCTAAATGCAGTTTACCAATCAGGGGTCCATTTTTACCAGCCACATAGCTACACAGTTCACAAATCACCTTATCAGGTTGCCAGGGGAACAATGCTAAAAAGTTAACATAAGGTCAAATTCTCATGAAGAATGGGAAAGGGATTTTGTTAACCGTTTACCCACATAGAGGTTTCTGTCAACTTGACTGTAATGGATTCTTTTAATATATTCCTAGATTGTACTTACTAATCATTTATTTAGGGCTTTTGCATTGATATTCATATCTGTATATGTGTGTATGTTTGTGCACACATGAAAAGGCTATTTTTTCAGGTGCAGATATCAATGACTTCTCAGGAATAATTCTTAAGCATTTCTTTTTTGATACTTTAGAAGAATTTAAATAGTATTAGAATTATCTGTTCTTTGAAGGGGTGGTATGCTCTGATTGTGGCATAGCTACAGCTGCTGTGTGTAGGCTGGAAAGCTTGTGACACATGTTATTTTGTAGAATTATTACTGTGCTCACTTGGAAGGTACAGTATATCCAGATAAAAGGAATATCATTATAGAAAATGAGAATGTTAGTATATTTGCTGCTCCTTGTTGCTTTTACAAGGTATCTAAAGAAAGGGATGGCCTCAGGCAAGAACTGGCTGTTTTACAAGCAGAAACGGCAGGAAATGAGAATGTCCAGAAATTTCGGGCCTCCCAGGGTTGAAAAAGACAACTGCTTTTATGCCCTGAACATTAATATAAGTATATATCTAATCCCTGTGGCAAGGATCAGAGTAAGGGTGTGGCCCTCCCAAACAACCCTATAATTTCAGCTAGCCTCAAGGTGGCCTCCATTAAGATGAAAGAGTAAGGTATGGACACGAGGAATCAAAGAAATAAAGGAGGCTTAAGAACTAGGACTAGAAAAGACTTTGGTTATGTTATCTGCACAAGGAACTGACTGGAAGCAATTAGATCTATTAGGGTTTTAAGGAGATCTTAAAGCCACAGAAACCATGAGTCTGGCCTGAAAATGTGGTCTCTCTTAGCTCCTTAAAAGCAACACTCATGGGGCTTCCCTGGTGGCGCAGTGGTTGAGAGTCCGCCTGCCGATGCAGGGGACACGGGTTCGTGCCCCGGTCCGGGAAGGTCCCACGTGCCGCGGAGTGGCTGGGCCCGTGAGCCATGGCCGCTGAGCCTGTGCGTCCGGAGCCTGCACTCTGCAACGGGAGAGGCCACAACAGTGAGAGGCCCACGTACCGCAAAAAACAAAAACAAAAACAAAAACTGCTGTGAATGAGCAGCTGTGTGTTCCTCATCCTTCTCTTTTCTTAATAGGACTTTTTGAAGCAGTAATCCTGTCCCTGTGTCACCACCGCATATGGGACAGAAGGAGCAATAGCTTGCTTAACAGCTTCCATGACACTGACTATGAGAACTTGGTAGAGAAAACACATTTTCTCTCTCCTTTGCCTGAACACTACCGCTAACCAACACCCTCACTTTATCCTGACTCTGCTCAAATGTCATCTCCCAGAGGTGACCAAATCACTCCACCTAAAATCACAGCCCATCTTTCTATCACCTTATCCTTCCTTTACTCTATTTACACCTTTACCCTCTCTTTATAGCACATACTGTCTTGCTCCCCCAGTGCAATTCAAGCTTTTTTGGGGCATGACTTTGTCTTGTTGGTGAAGTCCTAGCACCTAGAAATGGCCAATACAGGGTAGGCTCTCAATATATATTTGCTGGGGAAAAAAAAAAAAAGACTAAATAATTAAGAGCTTCTGATTTCCAGGTATTGGAAGTTGTGTGCGCTTAGTTCTATTTTGCCGTTTATCTGTATCACATTGTAACCAGTGATAGATGATTATTAGTGTGCAAGGAAATTGGGATTACTCCTTGCAAGGTGGTATTATCTGGTATGAAACCTAACCAAAACGTTGTACTACTGGTAAAGTACAGATATTGCTAAAAGCTCTTTGGTATGGTTTTCTTTCTTTCTTTCTTTCTTTCTTTCTTTCTTTCTTTCTATCTATCTATCTATCTATTTATTTGGCTGCATCGGGTCTCAGTTGTGGCACGCAGGATCTTTCCCTGTGGCACGCGGGCTCTAGAGCATGTGGGCTTAGTTGGCCCTCGGCTTGTGCGATCTTAGTTCCCTGACCAGGGATTGTTCCACATCCCCTGCATTGGAAGGCAGATCTTAAAAACTGGACCACCAGGGAAGTCTCTTGTTTGTTTTTAAGACTGAGATAGTGAAATGTCAGTCCCATGGGAACTCCACCTCTTTTTTTGGAATGGGCACTGGTGGTCATAATGGCAGCAGATTACCCAGTTAGACCTTGGAATTCCTTTAGCGTCTCCTCACTGCATGATTCAACAAAGACTGATATAATTAGCTACGGCTGACTCAAGGGAGAAGCTCAAGTTCACCAGACAGAATTTAATGCAACCCAATGCAATCTTTTTAATATTTGCTGAATTTAAGCCTTGTGCCAGACATTGTGCTGGGTGCAAGGGATAAAATGACGACTGCCCTTGCCCTCCTCCTATTGGCTAGATTAGTGTCTCGAGGGAACGTAGATTTGGTAGAGAAGCAGTTCCACCACAGTGCATTAAGAGTTACTCTAGGGGACGCATAGGGCTATAGAAGCACATGCCACAGGAGTCTCAGGCATGCGAAAAATCACAAAGGCTTCCTTCCTGGGTAACTGTCAGCTGAGCTTGGATCCAAAGGGTAAGTGGAGAGTGTCCCTATGAAGAAGGAAGATGCTGATTCACTTTGTTGTACACCTGAAACTAACACAACATGGTAAATCAACTATATTCCAATAAAACTTAAAAAAAAAAGAAGAAGAAGAAGAAGGAAGATGAATGGACTGTTTTCTAGGCCAAAGAAAATATATGGAAAAATAAAAAAGAGATAGGCAGAGTGGGTATTACACACTTACTCCAGACATTTGTCCTATTTTCACCTACCATTCATCTTCCTTTCATTCTATCTCCAATTTTTAGCCTGTAGGTTAGCCCCTTTCTCTCTAATCATCCATTGCTCAAGCCAGGAACCTATAAACAAAGAAAATGGCTAAGGAGCAGCCACTGGAACCTGGAACCAGGCCTACATTACACTTACAAAAATTTGATTTTCTGCAGAAAAAATATTTTGACTCCTACTTTTTTAGAAAGATCTGAAATGGATGACACCAAGCTGTTTGCCTAAAATAATGTCCCAAGCCTGAAATGGAATGGATATTTCCTGAGATTAAAATAGAAACTTGTTTTGCTAACAGAAAACAACTTGGAAATCAAAGAGTCATTTAAGTTGAAACCATTATTTTTCCTTTTCTTGCAGAAAATTCCTGTGTTTATACACACTAAGAGATCGAGATAATGAGGTCCCTCTGCCACAGAACTTTCCATTAAAAATTTAAAGTTGGAGAAATCTCAAAAAAACAATAAAGATGGGGGGGAGTTTGTAACATAACAAACTCATTCAATAAACATTTATGAGCACCTACTACATGCCAGGCACTGAACAAAGAAACTTGCCCTTGTAGAGTTTGCATTCTAGCAGAAAGAAGACATGCAAAACAAGAAAGAAGCAAATTATATAGGAAACTAGAAGATGAGTGCTTTGGAGAAAAGAAATTAGAACAGGCAGTGACAGGTTGCAATTTTAAATAGGGTGGTCAAGTTTCGTCTCCTCAAAGAGGTGACATATGAGCAAAGACAAGTGAGAAAAGGAGCCATGCCGATATCTGGGTCCAGGCAGAAGTAACAGTCAACGGCCCGAGGCAAGGGGCATGCCTGGAGTGTGGGAGAAAGGCACAGAGGCCATGGATTAGAAGAGAGGTATGGGAGACCAGATCACTGGCCTGGGCGGTTATTCCGGGTAGGGCTTGGGAAGAGTGGTGACTTGATTGGACTGATGTTTTAACGTGCATTTTAGGTTAATCACTGAGTGTTTTCATTTGAACACAGTCCTTTCATAATACATTTTACTCTGCAATAACAGAACAATGATGGTTCAAAATGGTTTTCTAAATGATCTCCGCAGTATCGGGCACCACAGGACTGCTAAGTAGTAACCGCCCTCCCTCTCCGGGGGACACGTGCCCCTAAAGGGGCAGCCGTTGCTCTCCTTCTAATGTGCTCAGTGTTGAGCAGGCAGAGACGGAAACAGTCTGCACGTCTCTTCTTCAAAACTCGAAAAAGAAGCCAAGCATTTCTTTCGCTTGGTTACAAAATTTTTAAAAATCTGCCTCTGCCAACTCTGCGGGAGAAGCAAACTCCCGGAGTTTGCCTTTGCTAATTTGTCCAAGTCGCGCTGCGGTTTCACTACATGCAGACACTGCTCAGCTCCAGTCCCACAAACCTCTCTCATCTTGGACTTAGCCCTCCGGTGAAAGCTGCGGCTCGCCCCTTCGGTCACCACCTGCTCGGAAGGAACCCGCGGAGCGCGCACCTCCGCCCCGGGCCCCTTTCCTCCCCGGCTCTGACTTTCCTGCCGAGCACCCTTCTCTCCCCAGCCCAGGCCAGGCTTGCAACTTTCCTCCCAGCCTGGCACTCACCCCGCTTGGCTGGTCCCCAAGAGACGCTGCCTTCCCGCGGCGCCCCCGCCCAAGAGCTTCCCGCAGCCGGGCCGAGCGCCCTCACCCCTCACCCGGGGCCCCGAGAGCGGCTAGTCGGGCGCACGCGCGCCCCCCGCCCCTCCCCGCAGGCGGCGCAGCTTCCCCTGCAGCACCTCCCCTCTCGGGGAGGGAGCCGGAGGGGGCTCGGGACGCCGCGCGCAGACCTGCTCCGGCTGCGCGCCGCGCCGCTCTCCTCCGAGAGTGGCAGCATTAGCCGCGGCGGCCGCAGGGGTTCCCGGCTGCCGCAGCTCCTCGGGGGAGCCGAGCGCGCCTCTCCTGCGAGCCCAGCACCCCCAACCTGCTCGCCGCGCGCAGCTGAGCCGCCGCGCGGGACTCGCCGCCCAACATGGATTTCCTCCTGGCGCTGGTGCTCGGGTCCTCGCTCTATCTGCAGGCGACCGCGGAGTTCGACGGGAGGTGAGTCGGGCCCCGGGGCGCCCTCTCCTGCTTGATGAAGCGCTAATTTCACACCGGGCCCTGGGGTTCCCCCTCTCTGCTCTCGCTCCAGAAGTTGGGCCACCGCACAGCCTCGGCGGGAGGAGAGCCGTCGAGCCGCCCTCTCTACCAGTGGCTGCCCGAGGCCTGGAGGGCGCGCCCCCTGCGCGTCCAGGAACCCGGCCGCGGCTCCCCGGGAGAGGCTGCGCGGCGGCTCGGCAAAGAGGGCTGGGAGAGAGGGGAGGCTCGAGCCGGGCGTCTGGGTTCTGAGGGCGCGGGTTAGCCGCCCCAGAGGAGGTGACGCGCGGGACATCCCTTGGCTGGGAAACTCTCGCTCTTGGTTTAGACAGCTCTGCAGTGGGGAAACTTCCAGGTAGTCAGGGCCAAATCCCGGCTGGGAGCTGTCAGGGCCGCTCACACAAAGGGTGGGGAGAGGAAGCGACTGGGCTTCCGGGGGGGGACCTGTTTGCCTCCCCACTTGGTTTCCTTGGCGGGGGCGGGGAACTCTGCGTGCGTGCGTGTGTCTGTGTGGTGTCTGTGTGTCTGTACGCACACACAGCTCCCGAGACTTAGGGCGAGCCTGACTGCTGCGTGCTCTGACAGGTTCCAACAGCCCACGGCTGTACTCCGCTCCGCTGTCACTCAGCCGCTCCTCCCGCCTCTGCGCGCGGAGCCCTCTTCCCCGCCGCCGGATCGGTTCCCGCGAGTGTGTGTGTGAGTGAGTGAGTGAGTGAGTGAGTGAGTGAGTGTGTGAGTGTGTGTGTGTGTGTGTGTGTGTGTGTCGGGAGGGCGTGCTCGGTTACCCCACCTCGGCGCAATTGCAGACCAGACTCGCCCCGAAACCAGGCAGGAGCAGCCAGGAGAGTTTTTAACTTGGGTCACACCGCCCTGCAGTCGCCCTCAGGCAAAGACCGGCACCCACACTCCCGCCCCCGCGCAGCCGGAAAGACTGCCGCACCTGTTTTTCCTGCAATCTTGGAACGAATCAATTCCACAATTGATTGGTTTTCTTGTACCTGGAAGGAACGGAGGGAAGCCAGTGGAGCGCTGAAGAGAAGAAGCGCAGCCGCTGGTTTACCACCTGGTTGGAGGAAATGGAGAGTTCGTGGTTATTTGTCCTTTGGGCTTGGGGGCATCAGGGGGAGATGAAAGGAAGGGGAATTGAAAAGATTAGGGAGCTAAAAAAGACGTGGGTAGCGGCCAGAGGCTGTTTTATTTTATTAAAGTAATTATTTGCCCACATTCGTGTCTGTTGTGCGTTTCTTGCACACATATTTGCAACAAGAAATACATCACATGATTATGCATAAGATTTCCATACAGCCTTAAAAAGATGTCTAAAACAGACAATTAAAATATTGATCCTCTAGGGGGGAAATGTCATTGAGGTAGGCGTGAATCTAAACAACGAACAGATTTACCAAATAAGGTGTCAAAGTGGAATCTGGTAGTAAATCTTATCCTGAAATCGAGTGCTTGCTTTAGTCCTTATTTACATTAGAGAGCACGGTAACACGAATCGTTGATGCAGGAAAGTTTCAAACCACAAGGACACTTGAGATGTTAGCTACACTTTAAACTCTCCTTGGTTTTATTTAGTCTTCTTTCTCAAGTACATTTTTTTCTGGAAACTTTTTCTGAAGAAGAGTCATATCTGGAAAAGAGTTCTGTTTCATTTGATTTTGAGAAACCTCCCTTTCTTGTCCTTCCCACATGTACCTGTTATATAAGGCAGAAAACATTTTTCTTTCTGCTTTGACATGTCTTACTTAATACTTTTCAGTTTACGGTGTATCAGTCAAAACTGACTTTCCTCTCAGGAACAGGTGTGGGCCTTTGAGGAATCTGTTTTATTTCAAGCTTAAGAAACCATCCTATGAGTGGCAGCCTTGAGAATTCTTGGTTTTAGCTGGTGCTCTTTACTTGGAAGAAAGGATCTTCCCCTCCCTTCCCCCCCACCCCGCCCCCCTACTCTTGGGCGGTTGTATCTGCATTTGTCTGCTGTTTGAAATTAGATCATGGCAGAACTATTTCCCTGAAGGTGTGTTATTGTTTTATTTCTTCAGGCATGAAGGAGTTCATAGAAAGTTGTTGGGTGTGATTAAACTTTTTTTCTAAAGTAATAACAAAGAGGAAATTATTTTTAATTTCGAAAGTGTCTTTATTTAATTCGAATCTTTTTGTTTGGTAGGTGGCCCAGGCAAATAGTGTCATCCATTGGCCTGTGTCGTTATGGTGGGAGGATTGACTGCTGCTGGGCCTGGGCCCGCCGGTCCTGGGGACAGTGTCAGCGTGAGTATCACCCCTGGGACTTCAGCTTCCTTTGAGGGCGGGCTGTCCACTGTCCGTCATGGCTTTGCTCTGCACGTCGGAGGGCTCATTCCTGAGCAAGGCTTGGTGGTATGGTTCTGACAGAATCTGCAGTCCCTGACCTCTCATTCTGCCACTTTCCAACCTGAGCCACCTGTAGGAAGGTGCCAGTTTTGTTTTTCACAGAGAGCTACCTAGGATGCTCATTTTAGCTTTTGTCCCCCATACCTCCAGCTCTTGTTTTCCCATCAGGCTTACTCTTTCCTTTGCTCTGGGCTCTGAGGTGGGAGTAAGATAATGAGGCTAGACTGTATTTACACTAAATAAACTCTGAACCTTATAGCATTTATAAATTCCTTACCATGGCTGTTGTATAAAGTGGCCTATTTGTAAACCTTTTTTTTGAAGTGAGATTGTATTGACTGGCTTCTAAGTGGACCACCCAGTATAATCCAATAATACCTCTGGAAAAAAAACCCATCATCTTTAAGTTCCATGAGTAATCAACATCATGTAATAAGTGCCCAATCAGAACACTGATTTTTAATTTTACATGATCACAAATGGGTATTTTAATGGTAGAAGTCAGAGCCACATCCCAGAAGTTTGAGAAATTCATTCCCAGCATTTTATCTGGATCTTAAAATTTTATCCCACTCCCCCTAACAAAAGAATCCACAAACTATCAAGTAAATTTCTGGGATATCTTTGGAGCACGAGGTTGGCATGTCTGGTTAGATAGTGGGAACTGAGTTGGGTGCCATATATCCCAGTGTTTACTGCTGATGAGAAAGGGGCTTAGAGAAATAGGGAAGGATAGTTAAGTCTGGAGCTGGAAAGGGAGGAGCCTGCCTTAGAGAAGTGCTGACAGGATGAGGAACCAGGTAAATTTCAGTTTGGAAAGCTAGGCACTCCCTCAGCTATTTCAATCTTTGAGAACTGTGTGTGATGTCTGTCCTTAACTTTGTGAAGGAGGGAGAGTGACAGTCCCAGGTTGATCTCTCTGGTTAGGGATGGAAAGGTAAAGGGGACTAAAGTTTGTCTACCTGCTCCCTGCAAGCCACTGGGCCAGACTTTTTGCACAGTTGGGTCATCACTGCTTTTTATAAAGGCAGATGGTGGTAACTCCAGTTTTCAGTAAACAAAAGAACTAGGTAAAGTTTCTGTGCCCCCACTGGTTGGTCTGTTCCCGTTGTTTTTAAGGGAAGATGGTCAAAAAAGAAGAATGGTACCTGGTGAAATAAAGTCTTATGCCACAGGGCCAGAGGTATTTGCACAGCTGGAGGCCACAGGTGTGGAATTTGAAGAGCAATCTGGTGTTGATAAGCAAAGGGTGAAGAGAGGATTCTTCTCTTGACCCAATACACACATCTCTCCTGAATAAAAAATAAGTAGTTTCTTTGCAGGAAGGGAGACAGTTTCCTCCTCCTTCACTGCCTTAATTTTCAGGACACTCCCAAAGCAAATGTTGCAGTGCTTTGGGTGTGCACAGGCCACCAGCCCCACCCAGGACAAGGCTGCCTGGCAGAGTGCCCTGAGCTCAGCGGAGTACACCTTCCATGAAGGCAGCGTGTCAGGGCAGTCAGCAGAAGCACGCGGAGGAGTATATTTGCACTCTGCCAGATGTGCTAAAAGAATTCCGCGGAGAAAACTCTATCTCTTAGAGGTTCATCCACTGCGGAATTCCCCAGAAAGAACCTCTAGGAGCTGTTTTATGTCTCTTTACCTTGGAATTAAATTTTCTCTAATATACACTGGCTTGGCAGTTCTGAATTTGAATGAGTTTAAAGACCTTTGAAAGGTCCAGTGGCATTACAAAACTTAAACATCCAAGTGATTTCCTAGCATTCCACTTTCTGCACAGTAGCTTTCCCAGCAGATATGGGACACTATTCTATTATTTTCTATACCTTCATTTTGTTTCTAAAAGACTGCACAGTGGTCAAATATAGTATTGGATAGTACTTATCTTTTCCTTCCTGTTACTGAATCCGAGGAAGCTACAACATGGCATGAGATAGTTACTGAAATGGTAATAAATGCGTAAGGTGATCCTGCACAAATCACAGTTTACCTTAGATTTGGTGGAAGTTTGAGAGGCAGCGTAATGAACGTGGACTCTGGAGCTAGATTGCCTGGGTTTAAATTAGTTCCACCTCTTATTAGCTGTGTGACCTTGAGCAGGTTATTCAATCCCTCTGTGCTTCATTTTCCTCATCACTAAAATGGATCTAAAATAGTACAATACCTCCTAGGACCACAATACAGCTTAAGTAAGTTATGATTTGTAAAGCACGTAAAATTACTGGCACAGAGTAAACACTGTTATGTGTGGAATTAAAGAAGTGTAAAAGACTACTGCTACTGACAGTGTTCTGGGATGGGACATACCCATGCTCTCAGATTCTTTGTTCTTTAGGCATGATATATGCATTTTTGCATTTATACTGATGAAATAAAAAAATGGTTCCAAGGTTCTGTGTTGCAATAAAACAAAATGCCTTAAACTAAAAAGGGCCAGATGGATCTTTACCATTAATATTACAGATGGCAGAGTTGTAAAAATGAGTTCAAAGATGGATGCTGCCTTGTCTGTGTTTTATTTTTGCAGAACCTCAGATGGTCCAAAAGCCTCTTGCCAGTTCAGAGATCCCCCGTCTTTGTTTTGCTGTAAACAGGTAGAGGAATGTGGGAGAGGAGGTCACCTCAGAGTGGGAAGGAAGATCAGCAGCAAAACGAGGCTTGTTGGGGACAAATGGAAAACTCCTGATTAGTTTTTAAAGAAAACTTTTGTGAAATTAAAACCTTTGTCACTATATTTATTCAAGGAAAATACCTTGCTATTCTTTAACAGTTACATCTGGTAATGGATTACCTATAAAAATTCCAAACAGCTTCTGGGAAATCTAATGTGAAAAATGTTTGTGCCTTCCTGACCTTTAGATAATCTCAGAGTTCTTTTTCCCATGAGGAGCATTCTCCCTTCCTTAGCAAAAGTGCCCTGGTTCTCGTTTTTCTGAATGATTCACTTTGGAATTTTCCTTCAAATCAGCACAGCAAAGCAAAAAGAAACTATTCCCACCTGCATGTAGAAGCTCCCAATTTATCCCTTAGAAGATGTGTAAGTTGGGGGAGACCATACCCTCATTGTACTGTTTGTCAGGTCTCACACCCTAGAGCACTGACCCTTGGGTGAGTGTTTATCTCCATTTGGTTGAGCATATGTGAGACGTATTGACTCAATATTCGTGTGAGTCGAGTATATGTATTGACACAAAACATGCTGCATTTCATTATCACTTGCTGCCCCCCTTTCCATGGACTTGTTGGGAGAGGACAACGAACATGGCAGGGGGCTTGCGTTGCCCAGCCTCGCTCCTGCCTCACCAAGTCCAGCCACAAAGCCGTGTTCAGCCAGACTTCCCGCCCTTCCCTCTGGGACTGAGGAAGGAAGGACCAGAGCTGCCTCCCAAACAGGCACAGGAGCTGTCCTTCTGCCTCCCGCCTGTGCCACCCAGTATTCCCGCCCCACTGGGGAAAGCATGACCTATTCCAGACATCGGCAGGTTATGTTTTCATTGTTCTTTTAGAGATCATACCCGTACCTTCTTTCTATCCTTTGATTCTTCTGTGTTCTTATAAACAGATCTCTACATGCTGAGAATTCAAAATTGGGTTTTCCAGTTAATCGTCTTGGGCTTTACCTTTATTGACTATTGATATGGCTCTTGACTGTAAACAGAAAATTTCTTAATATGTTTGTAACACACCGATGCTTCCATATTTACAGCACACAGCACCTTAATCACTTAGATTATCACAAAATACTTGTTTCTTGCTCTGTAGTTATTCTAACTTCCTTAACTTTTCCATCTTTTTAATGGCACGTTTCATTTTAATTATTTTAACAATTTCTCTACTCCAAGTGGAGATCTCTGTAATAAAGGTTTCTCAGCGTTTGTATATCTGATTTTAAAAAGCCATGTATTCCGTGGAAACAGTTCTTAACTAAAAGCACTAAACAATTTGGGACAGCTGAGTGGAGCCCTGACTTTTGTACCTGATTAGCTATTTAACATTTCTCAGCTGCAGTTTTCTTATTTTACAAGTGGATTTCTAAGGTGCCCTGCAGCTCTAAACCCCATCTGAGAACTTCCTTAATATTGAAAAGGGTATATAGGATCTAGATATTGCATTTCTGTATGGTTGTCTTTCTGTGTACTTGGACATTTGGCTCTATATGTGGCTATAACAATAGTGTTTCTGTTGAAAGCACTTTGTAAAGGTAGGAAGAAAAACTCAAAATACAACTAGTTCTAGGTTTCAACAAAGCTGTTCAGTTCCTGAGTTCTTTGGCTGTCATTGAGCAATTTGTGGTTTTTGAAAGAATTTATATAAATTAGGATGGTTTTGTATCATTTTTCCTTAAGATCAGGCAAAATGCAGGTGTTTTGTTATGTTTCTTTGGAGATTTTGGTGAGAAGTGAAACCTACTCCTAGAGTTTGCTTTGCTTTATTAGTTCTAAACCTCGTTTTCTCCTCCCTCCCTCTCTGAAGTTAGTAAAGGCTACAACTGTACAATTGCCATGTAAAGTGAAAATTCTGGATTTTATCAGCGCTAGGTAAACTTATAGGTTAGTGCAACTTAAGGACTGAGAAACAATAATTCATTCTAAAACTGTTTTGGAGTTGTCAATTTCACTTGATAATGTATGTTATGGCTAATGATCGTGGACCACTAGAAAGAATGATGAACAAAGCATTGAATTATTTCTGTATTTCAAATGAAACGGTTATTAGTTTAAGCAGAGAATTTTCATTTGGTAAGTGAAACATTTAAATTTCATATTTCATTCCTTATTCATATCTGGGTTCAGAAATCAGCCTCTTAAAAGGAACATGATTTCTTAATTTTTGTTCCCTATGTTGGTCATTGATTTCCTGTCCCTAGTTACAAAAGTATATAGATTACACCCTTCTTTGATTTTTTGGATTTTGAGTACTTTCTTTAAAATAGTTAAGAGTAAACAAGAAATATTGGAAGTGACTTTTTAAAAAATTTATTTTATTTATTTTTTATTTTGGGCTGCATTGGTTCTTCGTTGCTGTGCACAGGCTTTCTCTAGTTGCAGGGGGCGAGGGATACTTTTCATTGCAGTGCGTGGGCTTCTCATTGTGAAGGTTTCTCTTTGTTGCGGAGTATGGGCTCTAGGCACACAGGCTTCAGTAGTTGTGGCACTCAGGTTCAGTAGTTGTGGCTTGTGGGCTCTAGAGCAGAGGCTCAGTAGTTGTGGCGCACGGGCTTAGTTGCTCCGTGGCATGTGGGATCTTCCCAGACCAGGGCTCAAAACCATGTCCCCTGCATTGGTAGGTGGATTCTTAACCACTGCGCCACCAAGGAAGTCCCTGGAAGTGACTTTGAAGGCCACACATAGTGTTCCCCTACTATTCCTAGTGAGTGCCTTTCCATTAGTAGTGAACAACTATGGCAACCTCCACTGGCCGTGAATCAGCACTTTATAGATGAAGCAGTTTTTTATATCCATACAACTGTACGTGCTCCAGGAGTAACTGGGAATCTCAAGGCAGGTTGTGCTGCTCAGAGCCGTGTTGAAGATTGCCAGCAGGTCCCAGGCCAGCTTAATGGAGCTGAGCACGCTTTACTGTCTTAATGTTTATCAGCTTCCTCCTCTAACTTTGGGGTGAGAATGCAAAATCTCATGTTTTATTTTTTGAGGTAGGAATAAATGCAAAGCAGTGGACAATCTTATAACTACTTTCAGTGCTAAACCTGAATCTCCAGATCCTTAGCAAGTCAGTTTTTTGATTAAGGTTATCCAACCACCACTTTCCATGAAAAGGTTAAGAACAGCATGTACTTTGGGTGACTTCAAGTGGTCTTGGAATGCAGATTCCAAACTAGAATCAGTGTTGAAGAAGTTTGACCTTTTTCTGCAGGTAGTTTTGGGAGTATGTGTCGTCTTGAAAGTTAAGGTTCACAGAAATTACCTTGTTCCTTCATTCTTTCCCCGCATTAGAACTGATCTTTATATCATACTGGTGAGAGCTACTAATTTCCTAAGATCCCCTCATAAATTAATCTGGGCAGGCCTTAACCTTTACGGACTAGAAAATTTTAGCACTTCTCAGGCTGGGAGGTGAGGTCAAGTCAAGGGAAGCCCTTCAGTGGGCTTCAGATGCTCCGTCTGCCCTCAAATACCTGCCACAAGGAGATGCTACCTGAAAGCGCACATGCACGTACACCTGGTCCTGAGGAGCCGCTTCCAGCCCAGAAACAGCACTTTGCTACTGGGAAACTTTTTGATAAGCTTTGGAAAATGTAGTTGTGCTTCCCCCACCCCCTTCTGTAGCAATGGTAATGGTGGTTTTCATCTGTAGAATTCATGTTATATGCATTTTCATTTTTTTTACATCTTTATTGGAGTATAATTGCTTTACAATGGTGTGTTAGTTTCTGCTTTATAACAAAGTGAATCAGTTATACATATGTTCCCATATCTCTTCCCTCTTGCGTCTCCCTGCATTTTCAGTCAGTTGAATCAATTGCATGCTTTTAAAGCGAATCCAGAGTTGCTGAGTGATTCCCTGCAGTTTCCTTCAGTGAGTAATGGAAGATATTCATCACAGGGGCTGCGCCTTCATCACGGGGGAGATGAAAGGGAACGAGAGAAGGGTTATAATGGTCTCATCCTCATCACTCCTCCCCTCCCCCACCGCCATAACAGATACTTTTGCCCCTTTGCCACCGATTTTGTGCAGGTTTTAAACTTTTTCCCATCAGTCTTTTAAAAATATTTATTTATTTTATAAGAGAAAATGCATTCATCGCCTCAAATACCCCTCCTTAGAGCAATAAATGTTACCAGGTTTTTGTATACCTTTCAGAAATACTTTACATACTTATGGGTAAATTCTTATATATCTTTTATATATATATATATTCTTATATATAGCATGTTATATATGCCATTTTATCTTCTTTTTCCTAAAAATGCATCTTGAAAGTCTTTCTTTATCATCAGCACATGAAGAGCCTGCTCACTTTTTTTTTTTTTTTTCTTTTTGCGGTATGCGGGCCTCTCACTGTTGTGGCCTCTCCCGTTGCGGAGCACAGGCTCCGGACGCGCAGGCCCAGCGGCCATGGCTCACGGGCCCAGCCGCTCCGCGGCATATGGGATCCTCCCAGACCGGGGCACGAACCCGTATCCCCTGCATCGGCAGGCGGACTCTCAACCACTGCGCCACCAGGGAGGCCCCTGCTCACTTTTTTATGGATGTGTAGCATTCCACTGTATGGCTATGCCATAATTTGTTAACCAGTTTCTTATTGGTGGACATTTATGTTGATTCTAATCTTTTGCTAACACAATTCTAAAATAAGCAACCTTAAACATACATTGAAAAAAATATTGTTCTTCAAGGTAACTTTTATATGTGGTCAAATGACATATACAGTTGTAATTTTGACCAGGTTTCTTCCTTGGTAGTAAGCAGGTAAACAAAAGACTGGATTGCAATGCTGACTTAAGGCTCTGGCAATTCCACATCCAGAATCTGATATGTTGCTTGACTCTAGGGTGCTCTAATCCCTACTTTTTTCCCAAAAAACCCCTCTGACAAGTCAGTGAAGGTCCCTCTGCCCCCATTTTTCATCTTTTTAATCTTGGACTAGAGGCAACTGTTTGGGAGGATGGGGTGAGGTTGTCCATTAGCCAGGATCCCCACCTGGCATCCTGCCTGTCAGTTATCTACTCTTTATGGATGTGAGTTCCTTTTTACTTATAAGAAAGACTCATACATTCTTTTAGGAATTGCTTAATTCGTTGACCTTTTATTATGTTTATAGTTCAGCCGTAATTCTTACAGCTATGTATATAGTGATTGCTTTTTTACTAGACCCATTACCTGTTAGGGAGGAGTATGTAGAATTTTGATACCTGAATAAAGTTTTTTGGGACACCTGCTATGACATGACTATTTTCAGGAAATATTAAACTATTGTACCAAAATACTTTTAAAAAGTGACTTTGAAACTGTAAGGGTGGGACTTCCCTGGCGGTCCAGTGGTTAGGACTCTGCACTTTTGCTGCCGAGGACCCGGGTTCAATCCCTGGTCAGGGAACTAAGATCCCACAAGCCACGTGGCGTGGCCAAGGGGGGCAAAAAAAAAGAACTGTAGGGGCATATCATTTCCATTAGTTATTCTAATCCTTATTCCAATTATATCTTAAGTCATCTTATTTTTAAAGATTAAGAAATGCGTTAAAAATTAAAAGAACCAGATTGAGAGAGAGAGAAGGCAGTGAAGGTAAGTCTTTCTAACTTCTCTGTTTTCCTGACACCTAGTTCCAGCCTCCAGCAGGCCACCACTGTTCCCTGTTGATCTTTGCAGAGATTTCTAGGCATTTCCAAAATTTTCCTTGTTCATAAAATGATGGCATGAAATAAAACTAGTCTGTACCTTCTTTTTTCATGTAATATTACATTTTGGAGGCTAGTCCTTATCAATTCATGTAAACCTGATTCATTCTTTTAAATATGGGTGTATCATATCTCTTTTAAATATGGATGTACCATAATTAATTTTAAATAAATTAATTAAAAATCCCCTATTTATGTACATTTAGGTGGTTTTCAATATTTTGTTTTTACAAAATATGCTGTAGTGAATATCTTTACACATTCATCTATTTATGTACATTTAGGTGGTTTTTCAATATTTTGTTTTTACAAAATATGCTGTAGTGAATATCTTTACACATTCATCATCACTGTTATATACATACAGATATGGGAGAGATAGTCATCCTATTTTTATGTAAGTACAATTGTTGAAGAGCTCTCATTTTAGTTTTATAAATTGTCTTATATAACATATGTAACTTAAAGGCGATTAAATCATGGATAATATTACAGAGTGGAAGCCTTCCATTCAGTCATTTTCTATTTTTGATTCCTTAGAAGATACCTTAAAAGACGAATAGAATAGATTTATTTCTATGTTTTTATGCCCTACCTTGTTTGGGAAAGGATGTGAAGTGGCTTCCAGGAATGAATGCAGTAAAATAGGAAGATAGAATTAACAATGGCTAGAGGAAGAAAAAAGGATAGAATAAAAGATAAGATGTTGGGAGGAGAGTTAATAAGTGCAGATATGTAAGCCATAGGATTTAAATTATGTTTCATAATTTAGCTCTTAGTTTCTGCTAGCCAAAGGAAAAAGGGAAGTTTCATTGCTTATATAATTCATGTTGTTTGTTAGGGAAAAATCAAGCCAGTTATTTGGGGAAATTATGGCTTTTCCCACATATAGTACTGAAAAAAGACTTTCATGTGGTCTTCAGAGAGTGGGGTTGAACGATGGAGTGGAAGGGGCTACAGCAATGTTTTTATCATGAAGCAAGTGGTGGTTTTGTAAAGCTGTTCCATAGAAGAGCCTCCAACCTAAGAAGAGACCCTTACTCTAGAACTGCAGTTCATAGAAAACTATTTTACAAGTAGCTTAAGAAACGTTATACATAGTTAGCTTTCTGATGACTCAGCTTGATTCAGCCCAGAATATCTAGCAGTGATGGGTGAACTGTATAGTATAGGGCTTTGGGTGGACAATTCTGGGTTAGACAAAAGACAGTTTCAAGTTAGGATCTCTAACAATGTCAAGTTTGCTGTAATATTAATTAAAAGCTAGTCCATATATTTTTTCTTTTCTTTTTTTTTCAGCCCATGTATTTTAAAAATCAGTCAGCAGTTGATGGAATTGGTACCCAGAGGCATTGGGAATGGAATACAGATAGGTGTCTCCTAGGATCCAGTATTAGGAGGCTCTGCAAAGAAATCAATGGGAGAATTTTTTGTATCAATTTTGTATGAGTTATTATTTTTGTATTCATTGAATATCAG
Organism: Mesoplodon mirus; assembly: GCF_964341445.2. Classification (NCBI taxonomy): domain Eukaryota; kingdom Metazoa; phylum Chordata; class Mammalia; order Artiodactyla; family Ziphiidae; genus Mesoplodon; species Mesoplodon mirus. The sequence goes on along the minus strand of NC_138977.1, from coordinate 157,151,821 downwards.
TATAAAAAGTCATTACCGGGCCTCCCTGGTGGCACAGTGGTTGAGAGTCCGCCTGCCGACGCAGGGGATACGGGTTCGTGCCCCAGTCTGGGAGGATCCCATATGCCGCGGAGCGGCTGGGCCCGTGAGCCATGGCCGCTGAGCCTGCGCGTCCGGGGCCTGTGCTCCGCAACGGGAGAGGCCACAACAGTGAGAGGCCCGCGTACCGCAAAAAAAAAAAAAAAAAAGTCATTACCATTTTGTATGTACTTACTCATTTTCATGCAAATTATAACTTGGGGTAAGAGGTGAGGCACAAACATTGCTTCCAGGCATCATTTATCCTACTTATGCTGTTACCTGGAATAAGGGCCAGTGAGCCCAGGAACAACAAAATCTTTGACCAGTGCTCATTTCCCCAAAGCTCCTGATTGTTATAGGTGTGCAAAGGAGCCCAAATGACCTTTAGTTTTTATTCTAGTTCATCTGGATCTCATGGAGGGCTGCTTTAAATAAGCCACTGGGGCCTGAATAGACTCAAAGCAGAGTCTCATGTCACTGTCCAGACACAAACTTAACTTGTTTTCACTGGGGTATGAGGAAAGATTAATCCTCATGCACTCCTGAAACTCCATTGGCAATGGAACCTGAAACTCTGGGATACATATGCCCTAGGAGAATCTCTCTCTCAAGAAAAGAAAAAAAAAAAAGAAAAAGGCTCAACATGATGTGTCTGGAGAGGGCCCCAATCCAGTAAGTGCCCCATCTCCTTGGGAGAAACAGAGAAAGGGACTTTGAATGCCTTTCCCCAGAGATCAGCACCAACCAAGAATCTAACCTGTCCAAGAATTGTCACCCTATATCAACCTGGAGGGGAGCCAAGGAGTTTACATTGCCAGGGCCAAGAGCTTACATTTCTTTGTGGGAATAAATAAATGATCAGTTCTCAAGTATAATAGAATGTAGCCAAGATAATTTCGCTTGAAAAAATTTCAAAGTGATATCAATCACTGACCATAGAAGAATACTGTAGCATAGGCCTAATGTGATTGACAGTGCATCCCTGGGCATCTACCAGAGAAAATTGGTTTCAAAATATGTATCTAGTTACTTAAAAATCATCAGTGTGTTACAAGGTATAGAGTTCAGTTAAGTAATATCAAATATAAAGAAATTTATATTTGTGCATTTTAAATTATATTTAGTGCATTTTAATGCACTAAAGCTTCATTTTCCAATTTCATCACGTAATTACTACTAACGCCTAGTTGAGATAATTATAGTCATAATATAAATACTAATAAAATTCCTAATAAAGCCAGCATAAAAGAGTACGTTAGAGCCTAGATGTGATAATGTATTATTATGTATGGTAAAATGGTGTAGATATCCATGTGTTATTACATATTATTTCATAGATAGTCTCAAGAATTTTAGTTTTAACTTAGCCTGATGAAACACTGTTAAGTCAACTTGCTATTCTTACGTCTGATAGAAGGAAAAAGAGATATGAATAATCAAATTGGTTTCGTAGCTTTATAATATAGTAGTTGATTTTGTAGAAGAAACAGTTTTTCTCCTAATTATATTTAATTAGAAGCCCTCATTTTCTGCCATATAATTAACCAAAGGCTGGAGACAGCTTTGGTAGGTGTTAGATGCTGGGGAAAGCCAACCTGAGACTAAGAATTTACTGTAGGTGATTTGCATGAGGATAGTCTAGAATCAAATAAATTTTAAAACTGAACACTTCATTTAGTTAGTACCTCTTTAATGGTCCTGTAGATTACTGATGTAAATTCTCCAAAACTGACATTGTTTTCCTATTATAACATCATCAGATCGCAAGGTTAAGGTTGTCTTTTGTAAATATTACTGACTTATTCTGAACTTTTAGGAACTATGTCATCACAGTTTAAATTTGTGCTAATGTACACAGAAGAAGAAACTATTAGACATTTCTGGATTTATGCTTAGTTTGCCAAAAACAGTGTTGTTTTTCAAAAATCTCTAGCCTTGTTTTTATAGATCAGAGTTTTCAAACTCAGTTTCTATGAAAAATCCCTAAATGGTCAAAGGTGTGTGTTTAGCACAGAGACTAACTCCTTGGATAGATTTTCCGAACATAAGCTTCCTGCCACCCAAAATATTTTTCTAAAGCCTTTGTTACCTCCTATTTTATTTTAATGTTAAGATTTTGTAGGTACTTGGTAACTATCTGCCAAATGCTTTCAGACCAACAAATAGCAAATAATAGAAAAACACAAATTACAGCTCATGCTTAAGTGTGGGTTTTTTTTTAATGTACATGGATGTTTAGAGTTGATTTTATATTATATAACTTATTGTGGCAATAGTTTCTACTGGGTAAATTGTCCCAATCTCATCTGATTACATAAATAATTCGTGGTGTTTCATATAGATAATGGTGTTTTCAATTTCTTTTCTCCCTTGGATTGAGTTTTTAAATCAAAACTCAATTGAGTTTTTACTGATGAATTAAAAGGTTCATTGCATCTTGGTGTCTATGTATGGCCAAAAATTAGGATATTCCCCTGTATAGTTTATTTCCTAATTAAGGCAGAATTGTGCTTTTTTGAAACAGGTAAATTGGGGGAGAAAATATAAAATTATGAAGAAATGATTTGTAGATTTGTTAAATGTTCTGTTCTCTAATCTTGTGTTGAGGTCTGATGAATGCTATAGCTTTAATGCCTATAAAGCAGTAGACTGAAAGTTGGGGTCATCCAAATTCTTACTCAAAATGCTATTCGTGGGCGTGGGATCTGTTGTCCTGGATGTTGGTGTTATAAACATGCAGAGTTGGAGAGCTGTCTATTAATAGAGTTTGCCAGGCTAATATTAACTTTTTTGACAATGAGAAATATATGAAATTTAGGGTTGGGGTATGGAGAACATCTTAGAGTTACTTTTTTTCTAGCTAGAGATTAGGGTTAGAAGGTAGAAGTACAGTGTCAGGGAGGACCATTCCCTTTCATCTATGTACCTGGCATTTATCACCTGGAAATAGGTGCCTGTATCATGCTTAAGAAACTGTCTGACGATATGCCAGAAGATAGGGATACCTTTGGCTAATAAGGAGGCTCAGTTCCTTTGGGTTTCTTATCCCTCATTTTCCCTAACTCTGTCCAAAGCCCAGGATGGACTCCAAATCTGTAACCTGTGTTTAGCAGGCAAGAAAAGTCATCCCCGAATAGTTCAGTTTCTCTGGTTTATATTAGTCACAATTTTATAAAATCATTAGGGTGCTTATGATCTTTAACCGTGCTTGATAATCACTGAGACCCCTCAGTAGAGTGTAGTGTCACTGAGAGCCCTCAGGTGAACTGAAGCAGTGGTCTGGGACAAGTCGCAGGAGAGAGTTCTACAGTTGTGAATTCTCACCGGGTGGCTTTGCTGGCGAGATTGCGTGTGTTAACCACTGTAGCTCTTTACAGTGGCTGTCGGGAAGCAGGTTATCAGGAAAAAAATGGGACAGATTTTTCTATATTATGTGCTACTAATGAATCCTATTTTAGTGCTTTTTAGTGGGGTTTATACAACAAAACAATACATGTAGGGCATTTATTTTTGGCAGCTTTCACAAAAACCGTGGTGATGGTTGCCTATGAAAATTTCCTTACGTGTCAATAGAGAATAGATTCCAGAAACTTTCTGGAAATAATCTTCTCCATGTTTAAAATTGCTTTGATTTAAAATGCAGTTTTGTATAGTTTTAAAATGCAAATTTTAGAATATGGGGCATTGGCTAAAATTTCATGCAAAGAAGTCTTACTTAATGGCTATACATACTGATAACATAAAACTTGCTAAATCTATGTGTGTCAAGGCTGATTTAAGTTAAGTAAGAGAAATGTGACCCAACTTAAGATATTATGAACAAAAATAAACTATACAGAACTGTTGGATGCTTGGTACTAATATAACTACTTAGAAAACAATGATGTTTGCTATTCTTTATTGGCTTGTTTTACCTTTGTTTAAAATCATTTAATATTTTTTCTTGATAAATTAGATTTTTCAAAATTGGCATTTAAAGAGTATTAAAGAAACGGTATCCTTTTATATTTTTCCCTTCTCATACATAACCATAGTCATAACAGTTTTCTTTAATATGTCATCCAGAATATAATTTGCAATTTATACTTTGATTTATTTTCAGCTTTTTGCTTAGATTGTGCCTGATATATTTCATTACTTTTTTTAAAGAAATGAATCAACATCAAGATATGGTGAGTTCTTTTAAAGTTATAAACCTAACCAACACACAAAAAACCTCTAACAAGCAAATGTAATGTGTACCTTTAAAAGTACAGAGCAATCATTCTGGATCGATAGTTAGATTATTACTTTAATTGAATCAAATTGGACTTAGAATTTTTTTCTTCTAATATTACCTAAAAGAAGACTCCATTCACCTAATTTTAAATTACACAAACACACAAATGGAAAGACATTAATCCAAAAGAGAAGTCATACAATCGTCTCTTCCCTTACCTCTAGGATCTCTAGGTTGATCAAACGCTGACCATTACTAGTAGTGTTTCAAGTTTCTTCCATTTACTTTCATTAAAATGGGTAATTTATGTATCTTCAAGTGAAATGGCTGAGCTTTCACACTAATTCTTGTTGCTATTGACAACCAAAGCAGCCATGCAAGAAGAAAATGCTGTGCAAGGAAAGAAAAAAAAACCTTAATATTTCCTCCGCAAAGTTGGAGAGAAAAGGGAACACACAGTATGTAAGAAACAGGTAAGTAAAGATATATCAATTTAAAAACTACCAGGCTTGGTTACTAATTTATCAAAAGTTTTAATTTTTTTCAGATATTTTGTCCAACACTCATTTAAATAAAAGGATACTGTCTCTTGGAACCAAAAATTAATATTCTGAAAATGAAAAATTGGATTGGAAGGTACAGTGTCACAAAAGGTCTGAAATACTTTAATTTAGAATTTGAACTATGAAAGAATAGCACACTTCAATTATTGGTTAATATTTTTGTTACAAAATGTTTTTTAATGACAAAATGGTGACTAAAATATTACTATTTTGAACATGTCCTAGATTTTTTTGTTTGTTTCAGAAAAGCACTGAAAGTTGCATATGTGTAAGTCTCCGGGAATGTAACAAGTTGATAAATACCCAAGTCCAGCCTCCTTACAGAGAAAAGATCTGGAATTTCTTTTTTTGGACATTTGTTTTGCAGCTTTCTACGTCTTAAGGCAGAGAATAGCCAGGATAAGGTGCCAGCTCAAAGGTTAGATGAACATATTTCTTGAAATAATTTTGGCTAATCTATGTCTTAAAAGACATACAGTACTTCTAAATAATAACTTTACAAAGTTATTAATAAAACTTAACACTAGTTGTGTTTTTGAGTTGCTTTTGGTTGGGGGGGAACTATATTCCTTAGAGATGTGTTTCTTCTGTTCATAATTTTATTTCAGTTATTACATTAAACTTTTCCCTTTCAGTTTATAATTCCTTTCTCCTGTTTTATGAATCTAATAAATTGACCTCCATTCTAACCTAAAGGACAGTTTATGTTTTTAATACTTAAAGAAGCAAAAAAAAAAAAAAAAAAAAAAAAAAAAGTCCACCAAATGAAATTACTAACACCATCCTATCATTAACCTGAGGGAATGTATCTCATATTCATTAATTCTCCATGGAAAGAATCAGGTAAGAAATGAGAAATACTTTTATTGTATAAGATATGTAAGATGTTATAATAGCACCTCGTAGTATTCATGCTATTGTTTTGGTGAGTAAAGTGTTTCTTGTTTTAAATATTTTTGGAAGTGAACAGTGTTACCTAACAAATCACCCTTGTGATACTTTTGTGAAAATTTTTGGTGAAATATGTGAAATTCTATTTAATGGAGTTGGGGCCAAGAAGACAATGTACTTTAAACTGATAGATGGAAGATACTGTGACATGTCAGAGAAAATGTTTTTAAGGGGAGATTTTAATAAAATCACTTGGGAACAAAATTGATAGTTCTAGAAATAAAAGTTAAGAAATTTCTCTGTTCAGGGACACTTAAAAAACCAAAGCATATGTATCTTATATTTACTATCAGCTATAGTATTAACTAGCAGAGCTATGGCAGAGGTTAAGGAGGTCATAACAAACAAAGAGTATATTGTGGGCTTTGTCACCAACAGATGGGGGTTCAGGACCTGTTCCTGTGACTCATCAACTATGACATACTAGATATTTTATTTAAATCTTCTGAGCCACAGTTTCCTAATCTTTAAACCTATTTGCAAGATTGTTGCTGGCCATAAGGAGAATGCCTCATGCAGAACAGTTCTTGATAAATGTTTGCTATTATTATTGTATGATCAATATAAAAAATGTAAATGAACTTTGAAACAGTGTTTTATTTTTACTAGGGTCCATGGTGGCATCCATGGTATAGCATGTTTTAAAATACATTTTGTTTACCATGCCCATCATTTGGAAAAAATCCATTGGAAGTAGTAGAATATTTCTCAGATTATTCATTTCTAAAATAAAAATTGTCATTGGATGACCATCTGTGCTTTTGAACCATTCCTTTTCCACTTCTTTAATAACATCCATTCACAAATGTCAGAGTGAAGTAGGGTTTTGGTTACCTAACCCAAGGAAAAGGAACTGGAAGGATCAAGAATTGAATTGTAGAATTACATGTAGAGTTACTTAGTCATTTATTTGACACACATTTGAGAGTTTACTAGAGGCAAGGAGCTAAGTTAGGGGCTGGCAGAGATACAGAGATTAGTAAAACATGGACTCTTGCTTGGGAGGAGCTGATTTGGTAAGATGGTTGTCTCTTATTCCTTCCAGGATTCTAAAGTAGGCAAGAGTTAAGGATAAAGAGTTGAGGCTGTTTAGAGGAAGAATTACTTCCTGCTGGAGAGGATCGAGGAAGATTTCACAGACTCAGTAGTGTTCAGTTGATTCATTCATTCAATAGCTACATAACTAAGGGCGATTACCTGTCTGATCCTGTGCCAGCCACTGCAGATACATTAGTAAGATGAAGCCACAGGCATTTATGTCATTCCCTGTCAATGTTGAAGGCCCACAGATGAAGACAATATTGGATGAGAGGTGTGTTTTGAGATAGGATCTTGTGAGAGCACGTCTCAGTGGGCAGTATCCCCACCCAAGAGTGATGGACTGGTGGCCTAGCTAAATCCTGAGGGATAAGTAAGTCAAGTAAAGGGCACCCTGGCCAGACAGAAAAATGCACTGAAACTTCAGAAGCCAGAGTGAGAGGCACATTCCAGGAAATGTAAGAACCTTCATTTGACATTGGAGTATGTGTTTGAAGGATATCTGATAAGAGATGCTGTGGGAGAGGTAGGAATGGGCTGACTCATGGAAGGCCTTTGATGTCATCTTAAATAGAGTAGGGTTTATCCCAAAGTTGCAGAGGGACATTGTACAGATTTTAAGCAGGGGAATAACATAATCAGATTTATGTTTCATAAGTTATAAGCTGGTGCCAATGGGTCAGATCTAGCATACAGGTGAATTTGATTTTGCACACAGAGAGTGTTAACATTTTTCGAAATGGTCACCAGTGTTTCCGAGGAAAAATGGGTATCAGGCTTTGTTGATAAATCAGTAGCTCTGCATTGCTGCAAGGAATTGGTGGGCTGGAGTTGCTTAGCGTTGCCCCATTTGGAGAAGCATGTACTCCTTTTTATCATAGGGCTCACTGCTTCAGGCAGATGCCAAGGATCTGTAGGCATTTGGGGTTCTGGGGCCAATTTCTGAACATTTTGCTGATTGGCAATTAAGAGCTAGCCTTTTGAGGCTCGGGACTAGAGGCTGTTACAGTAAACCTGGTGAGAAATTGAGTTTTAAGCAGTATTGGTGGGAACAGAGGGAAGAATAGGGATTGAAAGATACGAAAAAGAAAGGATGGGGAGGCATGCTTTAGGACAGTGCTGGGGAGTGCAGGCTTCATAGACAGACTTGGCTGCTACCAGACCTGTGTTTTTGAGAAACTTACCTAACCTTTCTGAGCAATAGCTTCTTTTTTGGTAAAATATAGATAAGAGCCCTACCTTACGGGGTTTTTATGAGGATCAAACGAGAAAATGCAAAACGCTTAGTTCAGTAACTGGCTCCCATTGATTCACATTCAGGAAAATGGTGGCTGGTGGTGGTGAGGATGGTTGTAAGGAAGCTGGACTCCAGGATGATGCCTGCGTTTCTGGTGTGTGATTTGGTGAGCTAGAGAACATGGGAGAAAGTGCAGATGAAGACTTCAGTGTTGGATGTGATATGTGTGAAGTGCTTATGAGACTTTGAAGTAGAGAGATGTGATACGTGGTTGGATTCCAGGGCCTGGAGCTCAGGGGCACGATGTGAGAGGGGCACAGGCTGTGATTTGATGATCTCTCCACCCCTGTCCTACCCAAACCTTCCTTCCCCTCCATCACCTTCAGTCAACATTAATGATCCTCACAACTCCCTCCATAGAGGATCAATGTTACACATTATCAGAAGAATGTGGGAGAGGTAAAATACTATATTGCCTGTCGGCTGAAATGTTCTCTGAGAGTTTTCAATTCTTGAAAAACTTTCTTTCCAGTTTACCATTTTGGCCTCCAGCGGAAAGAAATGAGTAATTCAACATTTGTTTATATCAAAGGCTGAAAAACATCACACTCTGTAGACATTCTATCTTTTTTCCCCTTTTGGTTGGCTTTTTCTGTTTCCCATCACTATCACTCCTAAAAGTAAATATTCAACTAAAAGTAAATCATTGTTAGGAATGAATGACTGTACTTATGTTTGAAATTTATATTCTTTCTTAGTGGAACATACTGAGAATCAGCCCTGCCTCCAGACCTGGCTCAGATGCCACCTTCTCCTTTCTTTCTTCCTGATTTTTGTGGCAGGAAGTCTCTTCTTTCTCTACATTTAGTTATTAACACTGGCACGGAGCCTATCTCATCCTGCCCTGCGTTGTGGTTACTTGTGGATCTATATCATTTGTTCTGCTAGGCTGTTAGTTCCATGAAGCTGGGGACTGTGTCTTATACATCTTTAGCTTCTGCAGTGCCTAGTCTAGCTCAGTCAGTACTTTGAAGGTATAACGATCAGGCACTTCTATATAAAAGGCCTAAAAGGTGTGAACATGATGTAATCTTAATAAGCAGACTGTAGTTTTAGGAAAGACTGTTTACTGGGAAAATAGATATATTTAATTTGTCTGCCTATCTTATGACCTTATTACATATTAGAGATCTTAACTCTTTTTTTTTTTTTTTTTTTTTTTGCGGTACATGGGCCTCTCACCGCTGTGGCCTCTCCCATTGCAGAGCACAGGCTGCGGACGCGCAGGCTCAGCAGCCATGGCTCACGGGCCCAGCCGCTACGCGGCACGTGGGATCTTCCCGGACCGGGGCACGAACCTGTGTCCCCTGCATGGGCAGGCAGACTCTCAACCACCGCGCCACCAGGACAGCCCTAGAGATCTTAACTCTTGATGAAGCTTCTTAAAAGAAATCAAATTACATGCTTGAAAACACATAAAGTGTAATCTGATTGTGTCATCTACTGTTTATAATCCATTATTGTTCGCCATTATGGATAAAATACTGATTCCCTGAGTACGAGAGTCTTCAGGCTGATGATTGCCTTATTTTAAAAAGGACGATTTTTTGCAATGTGGACACAATCCCAGTGGACTGCCCTCGCATTGCCAGACCCTCTGCTGCTTAATGCCTCTCTGGCTTTGCTTATGCTGCTTGTTCTGAATAAGGCCCTTCACCCAGCCACATGGTGAATTCCTACTCATCCTTTAAGATTCAGTTCACATTTCTTCCTGCCGCCTTTTCTGACATTTTTCCTACTCCCTCCTGTCTGCAGGGAAATTCTTCTATATTCTTTTAACACCTTGTACACCTGTCATGTCTGTCTTTGTCAGGAGACTGTATGAGACTTCAGAGCAGGTACTGTGTATTTAAAGAGCCCAAAGCTAGTGGGGGAGCAGGATAAGAATAACTGTGATACTAAAGCATGATATATGTGTATATATAAATATATGTGTGTAAAATTTATGGCAGAGGTATGCACAGAGTTTTAGGAAAGCACTGAGGAGGGCTCCAAACTCATAAGGAGGGGCAAAAGCAAATACTGTTTAAGCTGGGTATTGAAGCCTGTCTAGATGTTAGTCCATCAGACAAGGGGAAGCATGACATTCCATGTAAAAGCATGCAAGTATTAGAGTATGTTACTTCCTGAGAACTGCCATCAGTTGGTCTGTTTGTGGATATGATTGGAGATGAGACTGGTGGGACAGACAGGAGTCAAATTATGAAATGTGGGGTTGAATGCCATACTGAGAGTTTGAACCGGTATGATAAGTGTAATGATAAGTAAACAGAGTGATGACTCAGTGAGTATAAGGGGGAGAGTGGCATGGTGAAACCCCCAGTTCTTAATACAGTTTCTTAGACACTGTAGCTATTCCTCTTTGTCATTCTTATAATTCTCATTATAGATAACATTTTATTGAGCTCTTACTATGAGATGGGTACTGTTCTAAGTACTTTATTTGGATTTTCTCATTTAATCATCCCAGTAAACCTATGGGTAAATTCTATATGCACCATGTTGCTTTACTATTTTGTAAGTAAAAAATGGCAGTGCTGACAACTTCCTCTGGTTCAACCTATGATCTTCATTTTAGATCAGAGAGAAGCTGGGTAATCTGCATGGTTCATTCATTTCCCAAGTGGTAGAGCTGGGACCCAGCAGTCTAACTCCAGCATGTGTGCCTTACCCTCGTCTCTAGAGTGCACTAAGTGAACAACAGCTCACATGTTAAGAAATATCTGTCAAAGCATACATATTATCTACTCATGTTTATAAATTTTTTTCCCATTTTTGTGTTTGAAAATTTCAGATCCACAGAGGAATTGAAAGTATAGCAACAGTAAATAGCCATATACTCTTCATGTACATTTGTTAACATATTACATATTTGCATGTATGCACACTCTTCTCTCTCTCTATATATATATATATATTTATACACACACACATATACACATATTAGTGAGCCATTGGAAAGTAACTTACAGACATAATGGCTCTTTGTACCTATATACTTCAGCATGCATACCATTATCACACTTAAGAAGTTTAGCATAGGTACAATAATATTATGTAATAAACAGTCCATAATTAGATTTCCCAGATTATCTCCAAATGATTTTTATGGTTTTTTCTGATCCAGGTCCAATCAAGGATTATATATTTCATTTAGTTGACATTCCTCTTTGGTCTTCTTTAATTTAGAAGAGTTCTAGATCTACTTTTTTTTTTTCCTTCTTGACAATAACATTTTTCAAGAGTCCAGGTCAGCTGCTTGGTAGAATATTGCACAGTCTATATTTGTCTAAGGTTTCCTCATTATTAGATACTAGTTAAACCTTCTTTGCAAGACTATTACTATTGTTATATATATTATAACATTCCCATTGCACAAAATGTCAGTTTGTTCTGTTACTGGTGGTGCTAAGTTCGATCACTAGATTAAGGTTCTGACTACCAGAGTTTTCCACTGAAAGGCATCTTCTTCTCTTTGTAATTAGTAAGTGATTTATGGGGTGATACATTGAAACTGTTTGAATATCCTGTTCCCCAACAAACTTTTGGATAATTTTTGCTCAAATTATTTAATGGTGGTTATAAAGTTGGTTTTTTTCAGATTCTGTCATTCTTTCTGTGTGTTCACTGGCATTCTGTAAAGAGGAGCTCTGTTCTCTTCTTTTTTAGAATCACTTTGGACCTGTGGATTCTTTTATTATTCAGTTGTTATCAATTACTATTCTTATTCTTCTTGGTGCTCAAATTATCCCAAATTTGGCCAATGGGAACACCTCCAAGCAGCTCCTGTGTCCTTTTCACTTGTTTCCATCATTCTTGCAATATGTCCTTGCTTTTTGCCACAGCAAAATATTTCAGCCTCTCTGCCCCAGCCCTGATTCCTTTTACTGTGGGTCGGTATTTAGAAACAAAGATCTGGAGACTTCCCCAGTGGTCCAGTGGTTGAGACTTCGCTTTCCAATGCGGGGGTCTGGGTTCGATCCCTGGTCGGGGAGCTGGGATCCCACATGCCTTGTGGCCAAAAAACCAAAACATAAAGAACAGAGCCAATATTGTAACAAATTCAATGAAGACTTTAAAAATGGTCCAGGTCAAAAAAAAAGTCTTGAAAAAAAAAGAAACAAAGATCTGGGTGTTATGTCTGCTCATTGCTACTGTTACCCTACTTAAAAAAACAAAAACAAAAATCTACTTCACACTTCCTGATAAGTAATAACAGTTTCTGATGTGTTCTTAAAGTCTCATTTGGCATTAATCTAAATTCCACTCTTCTACCACAATGAAAACAGAAAGAAAAGTTAAAATTTCAAGTAAACCAAAAGTGACAATACTTTTTAGAAGATTTCTTAAGTGGAAATGGATATTGCTTAATTATGGTAAATAAAAGTTAGCTTGAGATTCAAAGATGCAGATGCAGCTCTTATTTTCTTTGGTCTAGTTCAGAAATTAAAAGTTAAATAGAGGGCTTCCCTGGTGGTGCAGTGGTTGAGAGTCCTCCTGCCGATGCGGGGGACGCGGGTTCGTGCCCCGGTCCGGGAGGATCCCACATGCCGCGGAGCGGCTGGGCCCGTGAGTCGTGGCCGCTGAGCCTGCGCGTCCGGAGCCTGTGCTCCGCGGCGGGAGAAGCCACAGCAGTGAGAGGCCCGCGTACCGCAAAAAAAAAAAAAAGAAAAAAAAAAGTTAAATAGAGATTAAATAGGTACTTGAGAAATTTGAATTGGATTTTCCCAAAGAAAAAAATAAAATAAGGTAGCCAGACAGCTCTTGGGATATAACATTATATAGAGCAGAAATCCTTATTTATTTTAACTTCATACTCTAAATTATTAATCAATTGGTTGATTAATATTTGACTGTAGTTTGTGATTAGTTTAAATTCTTAATATTTGACTGTAGTTTATGATTAGTTTAAATTCTTAATAAAAATAATGTTACTTAAAATATGAGAACAAAAAAAATCATAGTTGTAGTAATACATCAGAAGAGATAACAATTCTATACTTCATTAATGATTCAAAATCTGGGTTCTGCACAAAACAAGCAGTAGAGCAAAGCGATTATTTTATGTTGAAACATTCTGGCAGGGTTACTTTAATTTTCTTAACTTTCAGATTTTATTCTTAACTGCGACTTTTCCTTCCTAGAAATGTAACCTAAATACCTTTATGCCTTTAATTACCTTTGATATTCTCTATCCCTCTCATCCTTTCCTGTTTAATATTACTATAATCTCACTCTCCTCCAAATCCACTCAAAAAGATGGGTTTCTGGCCTTTTTCTGACTACCAGAAGTATTAGCAGATTCTCCATGGAACTGGGATAAGAAATTTTTACTGAAATCAGGCAAGTCACTTAACTTTCTGTGCTTTTGCTTGTCTGCTGGTAAACTGAGGATAATGTCTGTCTCTCTTCTGCCTTATATGGATACTGTGAGGGTAAATTTAATCAGTCATATAAAGTGGTTTTGCATTCTGTATTCATGAGATCGTTTAACAGATAGTATTTTATAGTGGTAGCAATCAGAGGCCCTTTTATTTCAGTTTTTACTACAGAGGGAAGTTAGACTTGAAAATAGGATATTCAACACTAGAATACAGGATATTAGGAAGGCTGGAGGGTTGTTTTCCTCTGGAGATCTTGGAATCTGTAGGATTCTTCCCTCTGGATTTGTTATACCTATGATATAGGGAAGCTCGAGGTCCTTTCCAGTGGAGTCCTATAAAAATTCTGCCTCCATTCCTTCCAGGTCCCGTTAATATAGCAATATAGCAATGACTTGTTTAATGCCTCTTTCAGCTACTCTTTCTCTCCCAAGGCCAACTTGCATACTTTATGTCACCTGTTTCTAAATTACAGACTCTGGAGGACAAGGTTCTTTTTTCTGCTTTTAGTGTTCCATGTATGAATAGCAACATGATGTAGATTGCAAAAATTACAAATGATTCTTAGGATTTGAAAGACAATCTTATTTACATTAAGAAAATCATTTTCGGGCTTCCCTGGTGGCGCAGTGGTTAAGAATCCGCCTGCCAATGCAGGGGACACGGGTTCGAGCCCTGGTCCAGGAAGATCCCACACACCACGGAGCAACTAAGCCCATGCGCCACAACTACTGAGCCTGAGCTCTAGAGCCCACGAGCCACAATTACTGAGCCTGTGTGCCACAACTACTGAAGCCCGCGCGCCTAGAGCCCACACACCACAACGGAGAGTAGCCTCCGCTCACCACAGCTAGAGAAAGACCACAAGCCCAACACAACCAAAAATAAAAAGAAATTTAAAAAAAAAAGAAAAAAGAATCATTTTCAAGTTACAACAACACCTGAGGTTAAGTTGGCTTTTCCCTTGTCACTTTCCAGAGCCACCACCTGCTTGGGCAACTCAACATGTCCTTATTTTTTTACAAATGTTGGCACTTGACTCCCAAGTGTGATTAGATTACATAAGAAATATTATATAGAACTGATGTGGGAGTTTAATTTTCCCCCGATTTATTTGATAACATTGTCCAACTCAGTGTCAGAAAACATTGTCCAACTCTCAGAACCCCAGTTACATCAGTTAGGATGAATTTTTAAGAGTAAAGTCTTAGATTGCAGTCAAACAGAAGAGGCTTGGAACATGTGACATTAAAGAGCTATGTTTGCTTTGCCAGTTGAGACATGTTTCTTTTTCTAGTTAAAGTAATGACTTAGGGGTTATTTTAAGGGCACTTTGGAGATCATGTTGCAGGAATGTTAGAGAGTGAATTTTGAGTGTGATTTGCCCATTTGACCTTAATTCCAGCATCTGATTTTGGGGGGAAAATAATCTGTCATTAATTGACTACCTGTGATCCTCACCTGAATTTTATTTCTTGAGCTGCTAAACCATATGTGGATGCTAGTGGCCAGTGGGCCAAATGTGGCCCAGACTTCTTGTCACTGATCCACGTGAAGGTCAGAGAAACAATGCTGACTTTTGTGATTAAACTATAGCAACAACAGACACATTCTTTCCTACAAATCAGTGTCTCATCTATTTTTGATGTTTTGAGAAGATCATTCTAAAATAGACTACTAAAGATAGTCCACTTATTTTATTTCTTTCCTGACCTGCTATTCACAGCAGGTTGTGAAGGTTGGTGTGTGCTGGCCACTGAGAACTCACATTACAGTGAAGTGGGTTGTCAAAAGGTGGGTCTGTCAAAAGGTGGGTCTGAAAATGAAGTTGGGAATCATTTTCCTCTAGTCTCAAGGTGGCTAAGTATTTTCTAATCTAATTTTTAGATGTAGAAATGAAATTCTTTAGATACTTCTAAAGTATATGATATTATAGGTATAAGATAACTTTGACAAATTATATTTCTTTACTAAGATTTAATCATAACATTTCTGTCCTAAGTGTGTATCCAAAGAAAGCAATTGTTGGCTTGACAGTAAACACAGATTAAGTCCAGATTCCTCAGCCCTGTGCTCAAGGATAGTTAGGAATTGTAATTGTAACTGTATTGTAATTGTGTTCGGCTACAAGTAACACTGACACAAAGACCAGTGTCCTAAATTACTTGGATGGCCATTTAGGGTTAATACTATGACTTCCAGCTTTGCCTCTTTTCCATTTCAAGATTCATCTCATGATCACAAAGTAGCTGCTGTAGTTCAGCCATGACTTCCATATTCCAGGGAAGATAGAGGAGCCACCTGTCAGCCACTTTTTTTTTTAACATCTTTATTGGAGTATAATTGCTTTACAATGGTGTGTTAGTTTCTGCTTTATAACATAGTGAATCAGCTATACATTTACATATATCCCCATATCTCCTCCCTCTTGCATCTCTCTCCCACCCTCCCCATCCCACCCCTCCAGGCGGTCACAAAGCACCGAGCTGATCTCCCTATGCTATGCAGCTGCTTCCCACTAGCTATCTATTTTACGTTTGGTAGTGTATATTAGTCCATGCCATTGTCTCACTTTGTCCCAGCTTACCCTTCCCCCTCCCCATGTCCTCAAGTCCATTCTCTACGTCTGTGTCTTTGTTCCTGTCCTGCCCCAAAGTTCTCCTCCATGACCATTTTTTTTTTTAGATTCCACATATGTGTGTTAGCATATGGTATTTGTTTTTCTCTTTCTGACTTACTTCACTCTGTATGACAGACTCACCTTTTTAAGTAGCTTTTAAGTTCCAAAAGCCCCACCCAATAACTTCTGATTACATACAATTGACCAGAATTTAGTCGCTTGGCTACCCAAATATGTCAGGGAGGATAGGGAATGTAATTTTCCACTGCTGACTCATTATTCCCTCCAAAAAAAAAAAAAAAAAAAGCCATTCTGTTTTCAAGAAGAAGGGAAAAATAGTACTAGTAAGCACCCAGCAGTTTCTGCCACCAGTGCCTTTTATGACCTGCCTTAGCCCTGTCTTTTGCTCCCATTCGCTGTTCTAAGCACTTTGTACGGTAGCTCCACCAGAGCCATGGTGCTGCCTGAGAACTCCCTTCATTGTCCTTCCCCCATCCTTTGCTCATAGTTTGAAAGGCTTTGTCTCCCATCCCAACTATCTCTGCCTCTTACCTCTAAGGCGTTGCTCAGATCACATTTCCTTTTTTTTTTTTAACATCTTTATTGGAGTATAATTGCTTTACAATGGTGTGTTAGTTTCTGCTTTATAACAAAGTGAATCAGTTATACATATGTTCCCATATCTCTTCCCTCTTGCATCTCCCTCCCTCCCACCCTCCCTATCCCACCCCTCTAGGTGGTCACAAACCACCGAGCTGATCTCCCTGTGCTATGCGGCTGCTTCCCACTAGCTATCTATTGTACATTTGGTAGTGTATATATGTCCATGCCACTCTCTCACTTTGTCACAGCTTACCCTTCCCCCTCCCCATATCCTCAAGTCCATTCTCTAGTAGGTCTGTGTCTTTATTCCCGTGTTACCCCAAGGTTCTTCATGACCTTTTTTTTTTTCTTAGATTCCATATATATGTGTTAGCATACGGTATTTGTTTTTCTTTTTCTGACTTCACTCTGTGTGACAGACTCTAGGTCCATCCACCTCACTACAAATAACTCAATTTCATTTCTTTTTATGGCTGAGGAATATTCCATTGTATATATGAGCCACATCTTTATCCATTCATCTGTCGACAGACACTTAGGTTGCTTCCATGTCCTGGCTATTGTAAATAGAGCTGCAATGAACATTTTGGTACATGACTCTTTTTGACCTCAGTCACAGTTATGATCTGCCCCTCCCCCCTTCTTTTATCTCATCTCTCTATCATAGCCCTTGTTAGCTTTCAGCCAGTGTATTAAAGTTTCACAGTTAATTTTCAAATCCTCTGTGATTCCTTCATCACCCTCACTTGCCTAGCAGAATAATTGCATGTATTAAATATTCAGTTCATGTTTATTGGACTGAACATCACATTGCAGACCTAATGCCAGCAAGATAATAGGAGATAGTCTTTTGTGCCACCGTTTTCAAAGGGTGTTCTTTTTGTAAGAGAAAAAAATTGGTTACATCAGCATTGTGAGTATCCTATTCCATTTAATACCTGTTGTCTAATATATAGGTCGTTGGTTACTTCAGTGAATAGTCTGTTGGGTAGATGTGCAAACAGCAGTTTGTTTGAAAATACTGGCTCCCTAAACATATAAGAAACATTAACAGCCTGGGTCTCTTGGAATGAGGGCATTTGATGTGCCCCAGATTGGAGCACTCCACTGAGAACAAACAATGAGAAAGGGAGGGTGACAATAAAAACCTTTGTTCCTGAAAAGCACCTGAAAGTACTATAAATGGATGATCTTTAAGCTGGTCAGTGGGTCAAAAGGCAACACAGCCTGAGCGCCTCATATTTGTTTCATAAATAAACTTTTTCATGATTTTTAGTGGTACTTTCTAAACTTCTTTTTCATGTTTTTGAGATGTTTTCAAATTCCAGTTATTTGGGGAGGTTATTACCTAGGCTTGCATTTAATTATTTTGAGGTGTTTACTTTTTCTTTTTTTTCTTTTTCTTTTTTAAAAATTTATTTTATTCAAGTGTAGTTGACATACTACTTTTTCTTTTTAAATATGGCAGTTTGGATGCCTCTGTGATACCTTGATTCATTCCGGTTGTATTTATATATAATTGTTAAAATTTATGGAACATCTTTTTTTAAGATTAAAGAAATTTCTTTCTACCTTGCATTTCTTGGTGATAGGGCCTGGAAATTACATAAAAGGTGGCTTATTGGGCCTCCCTGGTGGCGCAGTGGTTGAGAGTCCGCCTGCCGATGCAGGGGATACGGGTTCGTGCCCCGGTCTGGGAGGATCCCATATGCCGCGGAGCGGCTGGGCCCGTGAGCCATGGCCGCTGGGCCTGCGCATCCGGAGCCTGTGCTCCACAACGGGAGAGGCCACAACAGTGAGAGGCCCGCATACTGCAAAAAAAAAAAAAAAAAAAAAAAAAAAAGGTGGCTTATTTCTGGGACTTGTTTTTAAAACTGCATATAAACCGTCTACCAGGTATATAGTTGACTGAAGCATAATACTAGAAGGCCTTCCTAGGTAGTGCATTTCTTCTCACAGATCTGAACAGAATTGTTTCCTGTTGAATGTCATGCCATATCTAAAATCAGATTTTTATGGATTTCCCCATTGCATTTCTCTACTATTTACACTCTGCTCACCCTTTCTGTCTGCAAACTTTTGCATTAAATACCTACCGAGCAGCAGTAAGGATTAATCATGGTACAGGGTCCAGTTGGGGTGACAAATATACAGGCAGGAAAGGCCTGAAAGTAAGACTGGCAAATAAGCCTGTGGAGTGCCAGGCGAGGGAAGGGTTGGTGAGAGTTGAATGAGGAAATGTAGAAAACACCAAAAATAACATGCACATCAGCTTCACAGGAGAGTTAGAGTTTTGAAGGGAATGTTTGAGGATTGTCCGAAAATGGGAGCATCTCCCAGAATGGAGAAAAGCATGGGCTAATGTGAGAGGGAGCACGTGTCAGGGACTGGAGAACACAGGGTCACTGTTGACCCCACTCCACCTGGTCCTCAAGACCTGTCTGCTCTTCACTCAGGGGTTACTGAAGCCCATCCCTTCCTGTCCCAAGAACAAATCATGCCTTCTGCATGTCAGTTAGACTCCAGTCTATCCTATGTATCATCACCATGCTCATGTTCCCAGAGTTTTTATTTTATCAGGTAATCCTCCTGATGATGATGAAGTTTTCATTTATAGATAAAGTATATAATCCTCAATCTGAAATTTAGGGAACATCATTGTCCGGTACCACTCACCTATGATTGTCCACCTCTTACTCTTCCCCCAGCATTTACCCATCTCTTTAGCTTGACAGGCCTCCTCAGTGTCCTCTAAATAAATGATGGCCTATTTGGCTCTACAGTTCTCCACACCTTGGATGGTCCGCTCTCTTCTCTGTCTACCCTGGCTTCAAGATCCAACTCAAGATCTCTTCTTCGAGGTTTTCTGTGCAACTCTATATGGATATGCTTGTGTGATGATTTCTTCACAAATTTCATATGTGCCACCAATTTTGCTCATAAATATTGCCTTGAATTTAAAACATGATTGTTTTGTCTCTTCGTCTAGATTGTAAGCTCTTTGAGACCAATGACCACACTATACAATTATTTTTCATCTATTTTAGTATCTGGTGTAACATGATACGTATATTTGGTATAGAGCGATTTCTCAATCTGGCACCATCACGTTTTGGGCTGGATAATTTGTTTTTGTCAGGGGTTATCTGAGCATTGTAGGATGTTTAGCAGCATCCCAGTATTGTACCCACTAGATGCCAGTAGCACCCTCTTCCCAGTGTGACAATAAAAAATGTCTCCATTTGTGCTAAATGCCCCATAGGCAGCAAAAATACCCCCTGCTGAGAATCACTGTATAAACAGAATAAATTCTAACCAGTATCTTGATAGGAATTGAAGACTGTGAAAAGATTTGAGTGATGATGATTTATAGCATTTTGGGGTCTTGAAGGAAGACAAACTCAGTTGATGGAAGACTGGAAATGTAAAATAGAACTTTCTATTTTCTGTGATAGGCTGTAGAAAGTGTATTATAGATTGATGAGCAATTACGATGCAACTTAAGGTTAAGAATGGGCAAAATGACAAATATTCTTAAGTTGAGGTTTAAAAAATATTTAGTTTTAGTTTTTAATCCATTTTGAACCATTTTATTCTTGGAAATACCATTTCCAATAAAATATTATTTAATTGGAAATTTATTTGGAGTTCATACTTAACCGATATCTTTGGATTAAGAACTATGTTTTGAAGCATATTTGAGGAAATGATTTTGAAAGTATGGGTGCAGGTTATTATAATGTGGTAACTATTGACAAACATCAGTTGTGTTTATGCATAGTTTTCCAATTTTTCTTCTATTTGGCTATTTGAGTATTGTCCTCAAGTTTAGCAAACTTTTCAGCCCCAAGCAATACACCACACACACACAACACACGTGTGTGAGTCTGTAGTCTAGACAATGTTTACTGCTCCAGGACACAATGATCTTGTATATTTCTATTACTCTATTGTAAGTTCTTAGTTTTTTCTTTTATTATCAAACTAGTACATGACGTAGATTCTACTTGTTTGACATGCTGCTGACCTAGAAATAATGCATGATATCCTTTTTTCACAGCTGTGTGCCAGCCACAGTGCAAACACGGTGAATGCATCGGACCAAACAAGTGCAAGTGTCATCCTGGATATGCCGGCAAAACCTGCAATCAAGGTAGGGAAACTGTGTGACACAAGTAAACAGTCATAAGCCCTCTCTACTCCTGCCTGATATAAAAATTTAAGTTCTCATGCAAACCACTTTTCTGTAACTATTGTCACCAAATATATGAGATGCCATTTTGCTGAAAGACAAAAATATAATAAGGGTAAATCTTTTAAAATCTGTTTAATCAGAGTGCAATTAAAATAATTTTATACTCTTATTCACTATTAATAATGAAAATGGATTTTGGAAAAGAGAATTGCAGCATCAGTAACCTTAGAAGCCTTACATTCTGCTTCTCCTTGTTCTTCCACTAACTAGTTGGGAAGCTTTGGCAAATTGATAGGCTCCTTGGTTCTCTGTTAGATGAAAACACTTTAATACTCAGAGTCAGATAGGAGGTTTGGCTTGAAATTTTGAGGCCCCTTCCAACTCTGAGCTCTTTGATCTTTGTGATTAAATTCCCTTCAACTGTTGACCAGTTTGTAATGTTCCTCTGAGAAGGATTTTGATTAACTTAGCAAGTTATTTTTAATTGACGTCAGATGCTTATAAAAGCAAATCATTATTTAGCCCTCACAGTGCTTGGGTGTTTTACATATATTATCTATTTTCATCACTACAATAGCATTAGGAGGTAGAGTGTTATTTATTATAATAACCTATAAATAATATTTCATTTTTCATTTGAAGAGACATCAGGGATATTCAGTGTCTTGTCCAAGTTCACAAAAGTAGTTGGTAGAAGATCTGCTATGTCAGCTTAGAGCAATTGTCTATATAACTCCTGTTCTTTCTACCAGTGTAGTTTTGGATGAAGAAAACGTCATTGGAAATGTGATCCTCTGACACATGCCGCATTACAAGGCTGACAAGACTTGTCTTTTTAATTAATTTCAACCAAAAACTTTCTACCATTAGGTGTTAAAAAGAAAAAAACAGAAATAAAGAAAAGATAGGGTTAGATTTC
This sequence comes from Mesoplodon mirus, assembly GCF_964341445.2. Lineage (NCBI taxonomy): Eukaryota > Metazoa > Chordata > Mammalia > Artiodactyla > Ziphiidae > Mesoplodon > Mesoplodon mirus. The sequence continues at coordinate 157,129,975 of NC_138977.1, read as the reverse complement.
ACTAGAAAGATGCAAGGATAAAAGAGTAAAATTTTCCACTTATTCCTTAAAGTAATATTCCCTAGCATTTAAAAAAATTATTTATTTATTTATTTATTTGGCTATGTTGGGTCTTCGTTGCTGTGTGCAGCTTTCTCTAGTTGCAGCGAGCGTGGGCTACTCTTTGTTGCGGTGCGCGGGCTTCTCATTGCAGTGGCTTCTCGTTGCGGAGCACGGGTTCTACGGCATGTGCGCTTCAGTAGTTGTGGCGCATGGGCTTAGTTGCTCCGCAGCATGTGGGATCTTCCCGGAACAGGGATCGAACCTGTGTCCCCTGCATTGGCAGGCGGATTCTTAACTACTGCACCACCAAGGAAGTCCTTTTCCTAGCATTTTAAATGTCAAATGAGAGAGTTATGTAGGGTCTAACTGTCCCATAGATACATAGTTGACCTCACCTGATACAGAAATAATCTTGTTGAAATACTCTTATTCTTCAGTATCTGATACTCCTTTAAGTGTGTCATGTAAACTCGTGATTTATAGACATAGTTTTCACAAGAATTAGGAACACTGAAATTTGAAAGTATATGTAATTGTTCCTAAACTACCAGATGAAATCCATGTTAGTAAAATGTGACGTGTCCAATGGTAGGACAAGCTGTTTATTCTAAAGTGTGTTCTTTAGTATCAGCTACTTGACTGATAGCTGATATTTTCCCAAGTTTCTTTTCTATCTTATATTTTTTTAACTTGGAATTTACTTAACATACGTGGGTAGTATTTTCGAAATAAGTGGGTTTCTTATTATCTCAGTTCACTCTTTTAAAAACCCATTTGAGGGCTTCCCTGGTGGCGCAGTGGTGGAGAGTCCGCCTGCCCATGCAGGGGACACGGGTTTGTGCCCCAGTCCGGGAAGATCCCACGTGCCGCGGAGCGGCTGGGCCCGTGAGCCATGGCCGCTGAGCCTGCGCGTCCGGAGCCTGTGCTCCACAACGGGAGAGGCCGCAGCAGTGAGAGGCCTACGTACCGCAAAAAAAAAAAAAAAATTTGATTTTTCCTCTCCAGTGTAAGTCCTCAAGTAGCAGCATGTTCAGTTTTTTTTTTTTTTTTTGCGGTATGCGGGCCTCTCACTGTTGTGGCCTCTCCCGTTGCGGAGCACAGGCTCCGGATGCGCAGGCTCAGCGGCCATGGCTCACGGGCCCAGCCGCTCCGCGGCATATGGGATCCTCCCAGACCGGGGCACGAACCCGTATCCCCTGCATCGGCAGGCGGACTCTCAACCACTGCGCCACCAGGGAGGCCCAGCATGTTCAGTTCTGATTATTGAGTTGTCAGTGTTCATCTGAGAGTGCCAGCATGCTTCTTTTTTTTAAGTGCTGAACATAAACCATCAAAGGTTCCCTTAATATGTCAACACCATAAAACTTTGTTGTCCTGATGCCAGGAATGTATACATAGAAGACTTATTAAAAGAGGCCACTGTTGAGATTGCAGAGAAATTCATTTAAATTTATTTGCAGGAACTACATCAACTTTAATGTGCTTCAGAGACTAAAACTATCATTGGTACATGGATCCATCTCTGGGTATCTCTTATTTTCAGAAAACCAGTTTACCATGTACTTTACCCTGCAATACATACCCATTTCTCAAGAAAAATCAAAATATACTGAGTTGAAATCTTGCCTCCCAAAACTAAATATAGTTAGGGGGAAGAGGATTTTATTAGTGGCAAAATGGGATTTGACACCTGTAAAAATATTGCTGCCACTGAAGATGTAATTTCAGGTTCAGTCTTGAATATAAAACTCCAGTCCATAGTAAACCTATGTGTTTTAATCATCTCTTTCTTTTCCTTCCTTACCATAAAAGCAGTTGTGGCAAGTTCCTGATGGGAAGGTTTATGTTCTTTGAGAGCCGGAACCCTCTGTGGGGTCCCTCTGATTTCTAGGTTCCCGAAAACTTTTATCAAAACGATTTGCAGATGATAAGTGCACATTAAATATTTGCTTAGTGACTGTTTCATATAATGGCTCTTGGTCCTGAACACCATAGGAATGGGAAAGAGTTCCATGGAGTTGTCTGGTATAGCTCCTTAGTCTCTGAATCCGTGGACTATCTGTCAGAGTGAGAGAGGCAGCCAGGAGTGAGCCAGGTAAGTGGGAGAGCTGTCCAGAGACCCCCAGAAATGTTATTAGAGCAAATTGTCTGTATCTGCTACATAACAAATTAACTTAGACAGTTTTTTATCCAGACCATACATTTTAATAAAATGGAAAACATGCCTCAGAGATATGGAAAATCAAATAGGTTTCTTTTTTCTTTTTTCTTTTTTTTTTTAAAGCACAGAGGTTTTTTGAGGGGGTTGTTTGTTTTGGGTTTTTTTTTTCTGTTTTTTATTTTTTGGCTGGGCCACGAGGCATGTGGGATCTTAGTTCCCCAACTAGGGATAAAACCTGTGCCCCCTGCAGTGGAAGCGTGGAGTCTTAACCAATGGACAGTCAGGGAAGTCCCTAGTTTCTTTTTTCTTGAGGAGAGAAATGTTAAGAAGAGGTATGCCTGAAATAGTTAATTTCCACAGAACTGGAAATTCACATTTGATTAAAAGTATTAGGTTTTGGTATAAGGCAAAAATTATATCCGCTAAAAATTGTGTTGCGAGCTGTGTGCTTTAGGAACTCACCTCCTGGGAACTTGCTTGGCTGAGTGAACAGCTTGAGTAGATGAGTGCTTTCAGAGCTGCCTGGGGAGCAGCAGGGATAGCAGAGCAGGCCCACTGTGGAACTGGCTTAAATTAGCAGACTTGTTACAAGATTAGTGTGAATCTGCTGGTGGTGGCTTTTGCTTACCTCTGAGTTATTCTCTGGATTTGCCATAGCCAGATCATGTATCAAATCATGGCCTTGGACTGACCGTATTCTGTAAGGCACGAGGTGCCTTTCATGGTAGATGAAATTCTAACCTGAACTCTGGCAAGATTTGCTTTTTCCCACCTTACTTTCTCTGGTAATTTTAATTCATTCAGATTCCCCCCCTCCTTGAGTCTCCGTACCCATACAAATCTCCTCAGCCAAAAAGGGATACTATTATAGATAATAATCTTTTTCATAACTTTCCTATTAGAGAATAATTTGGGGCATGTAATATACCATATCATTGCATATTTTCAGGAATGAAAGATATTCTTTTGAAGTTACAGCATGCTTTATAATAATTTCAGAAGGAACAATTTATAAATATCAATTATTAATGTTTTGACATGGTTTATGTTTCACATGTTGAATTCCTTATCCCAAGAAAAGAGTTAGTATCTTATAGCACAGAACCAGACAGTAAACTTTGGTGAGCTAGTTAAGCCTCAGTTGATTGCTTTCCTTAGCACAATAGTCGAAGTGCTTTAACCCTAATATTAAGGGAGTTTCTTAAGGGCTTAGTTTTTGAACGATATGTGGTTTCAACCCCAGGAACCAATGTTCATTTAATTTGGAAGTTTAACTGGCTGTTAATAATATGAAGTCTTGAAACAGGATGGGATTGCCTTTTTGACTCTACTTTGGGTCTCACCCATCTTATAATATTTTGGTTAGGTAATAATGGCCACAGTTACCATTTTTTTCAGAAAGCATCTTATGATTATTCTTCTCTTTTTTTTCCAGCCCCAGATATCTCAGTCCTATCCATCTTTGCGTGAGGTGTCTTATGTATATTCTAATTAAATGTGACCTAAATGTGACATAGGTTCTTACACTTGAATTAAAACATCCATGATCTATTGTGTTATTTATTTAAATGAGATCTTTATGCATATCATAAATTTATGCATAATTCTGGAGTGTTTTAAACTATTGGACAACATAATAATATAGGAAAAGATTTAAAATTGGTCCTATAAGACCTAGGTGTACCTGAACAGAGCAGGTTGATAATAATCAGTTTTTATGTAATCTGTTTTTTTGAGTTTTCTGTCTGTGTTGATGACTAAAATCATCTTTTGAAAAAGGACCATCTCCTTTCTGGTGCTTAAAAAAATTGATATGAGGATGTATGTGGATGTTAACTTATAATGTTTGTGTGTTCTTGGGACACAAGATAGCAGTGATAAATTTTAAGGAACATAGAAATTAAAATTAAAAAAGAGAAACCAGAAGAACTAGAAACTAATTTTTGTAAAGTATCTAAAGCATTCTTTTTGAACTCCACCAACTTTATGTGATTGTTTAATATGCAGTTATAAAGATTTTTAGGGCTAAAAATGACATCAGTTCAAAGTTGACTCTTATTACCTTCTTCCTGGTGTGAAGACGAACACTTGCACCCAACTCCTCTTGACCAAGGCAGTGAACAGCCTCTTTCACAACCCCTGGATCATCAAGCCACAAGTTTACCTTCAAGGGGTGAGCGTGCATTATCTCAGGTGGTCTGCTCCTCCCACCTGCACGGCTTCCTGCAGTGTTGTCACTTCTTGCCAATGTTCTGAAGACTCACCCCAGGGGTGCCTAGTCCTCCACATTCCTGAGCATGTGAAGCAAGCAGCAGGAATTGTCACCTGGTGCTGATTCTCTGTGCTCTACAAAGCCTGGAGCCTCCGCTGTCCTTTCTCTGCCTCAAGTATCCGTTGCTTTTCTTCTTCTTTTCTGGATTTCAAAACGTTTTCTAAAAAATCAGATAACAAAATAACTTTTGTTTTCCTGTGTAGGTGAAGTCAGGAATTCCAAAGCACCTGAGATTGGGGTTTTGATGACTTTCGCTGAATAGATTTTAGAAGCGCTCAAGTCCTCTTCCCCACCACCACATTTGGGGGTAGAGTTTTTAGGTCACTTGGAAATCAAACCATACATTAGCTTCCTTCTTTTGGTGAACATTTTGTGATACTAGAAAGCCTGAGTTCTGGTTCTAGCACAGTGCTGAAGTAGCTCAATGATTGAGAGCAAGTCTTGGCAAACCAATTCGTAATAGAAGGAGAGTAATTCCTGCTCTCTTCACCTACAGGGCTGGTGTGAGAATAGAAACACCAAAAGTATTAATGTCTTCATTAGGCTGGAAGATTCTGTAGAAAAATTAGGTGGCAGTATGACTCTACAGTATTTCTAAAAGACTTTATTCCTCACTTACTCATAGATTTAGGAACTTAGAATGACTGAATTAAACTCATTTAAATTTTTAATTACTGTTTCTGCTCATAGGGAGCTTGATGCATTTGGATCAAGAAATTAGGGCGATGGGATGAATTTCAGAATCATTGAAAATTTATTTTTTTTCTTTTTAAAAATTTGTTTATTGAAGTATATAATTGAAAATTTAAAGAGTAAAAGTTATGGCGGTTGACATATTGAGATCTGTGACCTCCACTTGAGTCAGATAAAATGTAAAAGCTTAGACTTCTGAGACATTGCACAGTGTAAGCCTCAAGGGAAAAAAATGGTGCAAATTACATTAAATGAATGAAAGATTATTTTCCTTAAAAATCCATTGGGTTATCATACTCAATTAGTCTCTTCAAGATTTTCAAGCACTTTTCAGTGTCTGCATGCTAATAAAATTTCTGATTCTTTTTTCTTCCTGAAGTGTAATTATAATGCTGTGCAGCTTGCATTTTTTGTTCTGAACCAGCCCCTTCCCCTTCTCCCCCAACCCAAGCTCCTGAATTCACCAACTTGCTTAAATATACTCCTGACTGGAATAGATGCTCTTTAAGAATTGTATATACAACAATTTAAGCATTTGAATATAAGTGGTTTAATTGTAAAGTTCTGTCCTTGATGTAAGATAGGTACATGATAGAATTCATTAGTTTTTTATCATAGATTTTCCTTATAATGTATGTTACATTACAAACTTCTAGAAAAAAGAGCAAGATTTAAGTAAATTTAAAATAAAGACACTAAAGTTTTCTTTCCTACATTCTCTTATCAACGTTTAAGATTGATTTGAGAAAGTGAGATCAAGAGTAATTTTCTTGTTCTCTACATTTTGCTTATTATTATAAGAGCATTTACTGTAAATTGGAAGTGTCATTTTTGAATTTCTGACTTAATTTAATAGTAATGAAACTTGTCACTAGGTCTATAATCCAAGACATTTTGGAAGCAGCAAGTATTAACTCAATTTTATGAGGCATTTGGTCAATAAGAAAATAAGGGATAATAATCATAGACTAGAATCCCTGAATATTGAGGAAAAAGTTCATCACCAGGACACCAGACACTTTTAATCTTTTGAAGCTCCCTGCTTTAGCAAAGTTCTGATATTTGGTAAAAATGGATGATTGTTGCCTATTATGGAATCCTATTTCATCATTTCTGCAGTGGTTTTGTAAGGGTCAGTGGGAAGTTTTTAGGAGACACATGCGTGTGGCCAGTGGCAATGGTAGCAGTCACAGGGGACATTGACAGCAGCCAACTATCAGGGAGTGTCATCCAGCCCGTCACCAGCTGTTAGAGTACAGCTTTCTCAAATTGCTTTCAGCCTATTTGGGTACTTAACGTGTCAGTTTATTAATAGTAAAATAGCCAACAAGCATCTCTACATTTGCCCACTGAATGCTGCATGTTTAGTTCCTTTTCCATATTGTTTCATAGGTGATTCTCAGGTTGGTTTGGGTCTTTTTATTGGAATTATGACATCAATTTTACATTTCCTTTCAATTTCATGATTCTTAACCCCAAAGTGCTTTTGCTTATGGGAAGGGAAAGATAAATTTGGATTGAAGATCACCAGCAACCCCAGTCTGGATCATAAAGACTCTCATAGCCATCCTAAGGGGCCCTTTATCAGCCAAGACTGGAGTGGCCTCAGCTTTAGTTCATGGCCATAGTGTCTGAAGAAATTTCCATCAGCGTAAATACACCTTGTATGTGAGCTGCCTGGAGCTATAAATATCTAACCAGTTCCCATCAGGAACACACTGAAGTTTCTGAGGCTTGTTAAGAATAAACTTAAGGGTTCTTAATTGACACATTTTATATCCATCAGTATCCTACCCTTGAGGTATAGAATTCAGTCTTACTCTGCTATTTGTTGTACTATTCTGTTATATTTCTGTTTAGTACAGAAGAATATTTAAAACACAAAGCCTTTCTCTAACAATGTATTCAGATTTAAATACTATTTACTATAATATCAATCAGGGATTTATCAAAGCCAGATGTGAATCTGCAGGGACATATTAGGCATGATAATTAACTCCTCTTAGAACATGAGAAAAGATTCCCTGACTCTAATTTTTAATAAGTATTAAAATACAAGGTAGAAGAATATGAGAAGTGAAGTGAATACCCTTGACTGGGCAAAAGAGTATGAAGTTTAAAATTAAAGAAAGCATAGGAGATGATGAAGGCATCTGGTTTATTTATGTAACCTCCGCAGGCTTCACCCAGCTGGAGATCTGCTTACAGTTGTGTTAAGGTTAGAAAAAAGGCCAAGTTGGCAAGGTTTAAATTTGGTTAGATTTGAAAACAACTTGCAACTAGATATATCCTTATTTCTGATTTGACGATATGGATTAGTAGATAATTAAATTATGCTAATCAGGTGCTTATGCTGGCAGTGCAGACAAAATAAACATGTCATTTCTTCTTAATGAAGTTTATATTTTGGACATTACTGTTTCAGTGTATATTTGTCATTATGAGATTTATTTTCACTTGAGGCAATGTTCAACTTGAGTTGGAAAATTCTCAAGTGAAGTTTATTAACTCACTTCATATTGATATTTAAACCAATAAACCTGAAATACATTACGATAATCTATTACATATTGTCCAGTAGTATTTCTGTATGCCCTTCCTAACTGCAGAATGAATGAAAATACGATGTTGGAGGGTCTTTTTTTTTTTTTAAGTTTATTTTGTGACTCAAATGCTTTACTAAAGTAGGAGACTGACATTTCTTCTTTAATCTGAGATCAATATACACTCTATAAGATTGAACAAGAGGAACCTCAATATTGGTCACTCTAATTCAATGAGCTTCTATCCTCTGAAAAAAGAGCTTTTCTTTGGGAAGGTCAAAGCAGTCTAGTGTTAAAAATCCATGTACTTTCTGTAAACTAAGATAGGCTCACACAGTATGCTCTTTAAACAGAGACAGGAAGAAATTGAAATCGGAAGATCACATTGTCGGGAGTGACTCTAGTAGAATCACCCAGATATTCGAGGTTATGGAGTCAGAAAGCTGGTTTGTGCCCTGCTCTTTCTAGGGATGATAAGCCACGTGTCTGTGAGGGGAATCTTCCCAACTGTCCTTTGTAAACAGAGATCACATGCACTACATTACTTAAGCTCCAGAAATTCACACGGCCTTCCGTTATTAGAAGGCTTTCGGTCACCTCTGATAGGAAACTCAGTGGCCCCCAGTGTAACCAGCATTAAAACAAAGCCATTGTGAACAGACTCTCTCATGTAAATGGCTGGTGACTATAGCTTGACTGACTCTTCTCCTTCATTCTTCGGAATAGAGAAGCATTTTCAGTGGTTTGCGTTAACGTGGAGACTGTGTCAAATTTCTGCTTCAACCCCATTCTTTTCAGATCTAAACGAGTGTGGCCTGAAGCCGCGGCCCTGCAAGCACAGGTGCATGAACACTTACGGCAGCTACAAGTGCTACTGTCTCAACGGATACATGCTCATGCCGGATGGATCCTGCTCAAGTATGTCAAGAATCTTGACTGCTCTGGGCTTGACTTCATGCTGTGCTCTGGGAGTGTGTGAAAAGTGGCCTCCAAACCCTCCTCCTAAACAGGATGTGAGCACGTGTTTGTATGTGTGCCTAAGGAATGGAAAATCAAAATAAGAGTTGCCCATTGTAGATGTCTAACATTCTTTTGTCGGGGGTGCCAATGTTAAATTGGTTCGGAAATGGTCTTTAGAACAAGAATCACAAAACTAATGTATTTTCTAACGTTTTCCCTAGCACTTTTCCGCTTGTCTTCTATCTGGGCATAGAACTATTCCATGTAGAAAAAGAACATTGGTGACCATTTGAGGGCTGTTGTGCTCTCGGTAAGGATGGACACTAAATTATTTGCTGGTAGAGAATCCATCCAGCCTGGTGATTGAGTATAAACCGTCCATAAGTACCTCCTCACTTCATTTTTACATTTCTTTATAATAGTCTGAAGACTAAGTTTTTTTCTTAAGAAAAACCTCCTTCAAATAAAAAAAAATGATTATAATAACATAAAAGTAGATTTCATGTGTGTCGTTGTAAGAAAGAAATGGATGGTGTTTCCTACTATCATTTTGATGTGTTTATAAAACAGACAATGGCCTGAAATTCTCTGCAGGCTGAACATTGAATAGAGATTGTGGTTATATGATATCCAACAATTGATGACTTGATTTTTAATTTTACTGAACTGTCAGTTAAATTGGTTAATTATCAATCAGTTAATTATCAGTTATCTCTCTCTAACTGGGTTGCATTTTATAAAATAAAAAAGGTTAGCTAATTTTATTTATCATTGCATATTTAGCATGGAACTTTTTGCAATAAGGTGGGTTCATGTTTATTAACATGTGGCAGTGATGCTAGAATCCTCTAACATTGTACAACTCAGTGGGAAATCTGCCGTGCCTGGAGAAGTTTAATGGATGGTTGAGACAGTTCCTTGGATGCCTTGGTTAAGACCAGCACTTAACATGAGTAATCTGGAAAAATACCTCAATGCTCCAATTTCCTTGGCCACTGGAAAAGCTTCCAGATAATCTCTGTGAGATAAAGTTTTACATTTGTCTTTTATTTCTTCAAATACATTAAAGGTCTTCCCCAGATGCTAACAGAGCTGGTACACTTCTTAATTATCCCTGAGGGAAGAAGGTCTTTGTGTTCTTCCTCCTATTTTTCACTTTCTTTAGACTGTTGGAGAACTACGCCCTTTTCATTTGCATTGTTGATTCAGTGTCACTGATTTCAGGACAAGTAGAACACATAGTTATGTTAGGTACAGAGTATGCTCTCTGCCTCTCTCGGACAGTCACTGTCTTTCCAGGTGCCCTGACGTGCTCCATGGCAAACTGTCAGTATGGCTGTGATGTTGTCAAAGGACAAATACGGTGCCAGTGCCCCTCTCCTGGCCTACGGCTGGCTCCTGATGGGAGGACCTGTGTGGGTGAGTTGTAAAATCAAGCGTCTCTATCAGCAGCCTCTCTAGGGTAAGGAAGAAAGTGAAATGTGATGGCAGGAAGGAAAAGGGGGCAGTTACTTAACATCAGGTAATTAGCTATCCTTTAGACAATATGTCTCAGAAGGGGACCTCTCTCTGTGAAAAGACCGTGGAAACTTTGTTTCCCGAAAAAATGAGGGACAGGAGGAAGCTTCAGGCAGGGGAAACCACACGTGCAAAAGCATCGAAGTTTAGAGGGAGCATAATATTCAGGGAACAAGAAGAGCTCAGTATTTCTAGGACGTAAGAGGCAATGAGTATTGAAGCTGAGCTGGTAGACAGGGCTAGACTGTATGTATTGCACTAAAGGGTTAGTTTTTTTTTTTTCCCCCTGTAAATTAGGAAGGCAGTAAAAGATTGTGGTTAAGAGTCTGGGCTTTGATTTTAAACCTGGTTCTGCCATAGACTTGACATGTAACCTTAGGTAAGAGGCTTCCTTTTTTGGAGCTTCAGTCTTCTCATCTTTAAAATGGGAGTAATGTCCTTGTGAGGATTGAATGAGATCATGAATGCAAAGAGCTTAGCACGGTACCTCACATGTAGTAAGCACTGAATGAATGGAGGTATCTGGGGGCTCAAGAGATATTTACTGAGTACTTTCTATATACCAGGCACTGTGCTAAGTGCTAGGATATAGAGTAATGGACAAAGCAGACAAGATTTCAGTCCTCACAAAGCTGATATTCTAATGGAAGAGACAGAAAAGAAAGAAATATTCAGGAAAATTACAAACAGTGCCAAGTGTTAATATGAATAACTAAGAGAGTGAAAAACAAAAAGGATCTATTTTAGAAAATAATGGTCAAGGAAAGCCCTGAAGTAAGACATGGACCATTGGCCACATGAAGAATCAGCCAAGCAGGTGAAAACGTTGCAGAGCGCTGCAGTGAAAGAGAGGTTGGTCTGTTTGAGGTTTTGAAAGAAAGAAAACCATAGCCTTAAGTACAGAGTATGGGGGGGGCGTGGCTTGAGATACAGCCAGTGAGGTGGGTGAGGACTGTTTATTACAAGGTCGTCAAAGACGTGGTGAGGAATGAGGAATGAATTCAGAAAGCAAGTAGAAACAGTTGAGAGTTTTGAGCACGGGAACAATCCCTTCTTATGTCTTAATAAAATCATTTGTTGACAGTTGAGTGGGAATGCTTTGGAGAGGCTAAGACTGGCAGGGAAAAGGCCAGTTTGGAGGCTTTGGAATAGTCTATCCTGGGAGATGGTGGCTTGGGCTAGGGTAAAGGCAGTGGGTGAAGAGCAGAGTAAATGAGTTCAAAGAATTTGTCAGAGGTAGAATCAGCTGAGGTTAAGGGAAATATGGTTGTCAAAGATGACTCATGTTTCTAGTTCGAGCAACTAGGGGGGATACAGGTGCAGTACATGCTGAGATACGGTACAAGAGGAGGGCGGCTTGGGTTAGAAGGATGAGTTGAAATTTGGAGATATGGAATTTATGTTGCCTGTCAGGGCAACCAGCTGGATAACATTTATGATGAGTCACTACGTGCGCACAACCGTTTGCAGATAGTCGTGTATTTTAAAAGCTCCTCCATCTGAACGTGCTGTTGCCCTTCCTAAGACGCAGTTGGCTTATGTTTCTAGACATTGATGAATGTGCTACTGGAAGAGCCTCCTGCCCTAGATACAGGCAGTGTGTCAACACTTTTGGGAGTTACATCTGCAAATGTCATAAGGGCTTCGACCTCATGTACATTGGAGGCAAATACCAATGTCACGGTAATGAACCCCAACCCTTGCTTTGTGTTGTTTTTTCCTGTGGAGCGGAAAGGTCTCTTAATTATGGTAATGACTGGGATGTCAAGGGCATGGGAGGGTACTGGCATTAAATTAAACAAACAGAAAAACTCAAACAGTAGTAGTTCTGGATGCGCACTACTTTATTTCTTCTCTTTATCTGCCAATTTTACGTGAACCTTCACATTGCAAAAAAATTTTTTATTTGAAACTGTGTATTTTGGGTGTGTAATCATATTTATCTCCCAAATAAACCTCTTCTTTTCCTACTTCCTGATGCAGATATAGATGAATGCTCCCTTGGTCAGTATCAATGCAGCAGCTTTGCTCGATGTTACAACGTACACGGGTCCTACAAGTGTAAATGTAAAGACGGATACCAGGGCGATGGACTGAATTGTGTTTGTGAGTCACGCTTGTCTCCCAGCTCTAAATTCCAGCAGGAAGTACAAGATTACACAAAGGCCATTACTAGGAAAGATAAGGAACAAGATTAATTATCAAAGGAATATCACTTTTCATATCTAGTAATACTAGTCCGTGATTTCCACAAACAATAAAATCACTTGCTCAGTAATTTTTAAAAATTGAAGACTCTAATACATTCTAATCTTAAAAGCATTCAGTTCCTTGACTAAACTCTCTCAGTAGCTTCTCCTTAGCTGGTATGAAATTATAGAGCCCTCCTTGAGAATTCGATTTTAAATGTATGTTTGTCATTAGCATTAGATTATAATGGTGGGATAATCTGAATATATTCGTTCCTCTGTTTTATGCCTCCAATTCTGCTCTTAAAAAATCATTTCCATATTTATTTTCTCTACGTTCAGGACTGTTTTGCTTTTTAAATTTTTATAAGCTCTATTTGTAGTATAGCTATGTATGTCAGTGGATAAACATGAAAAAAATACCCTCCAAGATGAAAGTTTCACAAACCAAAGGCCACAATTTAGCATACATTTCATGCAACGATAGATCATTTTTTAAATTTCTGGAGTAAAATATTTACTGAAAATCATGGGGCATAAAATCATGAGGATTAAAGGATTTTTGAAGGGTCATGTAGTTATACTCCCACTCTGGAATATATGCTTCCAAGAAGATTAAATATTAATTCCTTTCGGTGAATATAATCAAGGACAGAGTTTCCACAGGTGATCTTGGTGACCTCTGAGATTTCTTTAAAAAGCAATTGTATAAATTAGTAAAGGGGAAGGAAAACCAAATATAAAACAGTGAGTAGAACATTTAATGAAAATGATTTGTGTGAATTGAATTTATATAAAGTGTGGAAGAGAAAACTATTAGTCTTCAGACAATTGTAAACATGATTTTATAATATACACATACCATGGAGACACTTAACATAGATTCTAAATATACATTTCTCATATTTTAAAATTTTAGAATGTCTCTGCATTTAAAAATCTCATTGATTCTTCTCTCTTTCCACTTTACAAATACTTAAAACATTTTATGTTTCAGATGATACATTTCATTACAGAAACACAATATAATTTTTGTGTATATCCACCAAATAGATACATGTGTGTATGAATATATATGTGTATATATTACATATACACACACATAATAATTTTTTTTGGAAAACAGCCTGACTTAACAGTAGGGGAATATTCTCAATGTGAAAAGTAAGCCAGTTGGCATGAGGTATTTTGATGTGTTTGTTTTTTACAATTTGATATTTTACTTCTTAAGGTGAGAGGGTTGTATACTAATTTAAATACATTTACTGTTTTAGATATTCCAAAAGTCATGATTGAACCTTCAGGTCCAATTCATGTACCAAAGGAAAATGGTACCGTTTCAAGGGGCGATGGAGGACACAGTAATTGGATCCCTGATGTCAGAAGTACTAGGTGGCCTCTGAAGACACCCTATGTACCTGCTGTCATTACCAGCAGGCCCACATCTGAGCCAACAACAAGACCTGCCCTGAAGCCAGCACCACAGCCTGCCCCACCCACAGAACTCAGAACACCTCCGCCAGCAACAGCCCCAGGAGGACCAACCACCAGACTGACAAGTGTAGCACCAGTTGCCACTGAGTCTCCAAGAAGGATTACAGTTGACAACAGGATACAGACAGAGCCTCAGAAACCCCGAGGAGATGTGTTCAGTAAGTCATAAACGTTACCACATTTTTTTGAGGGTTTTTTTTCCAGTTTTACTGAGATGTAATTGACATACAGCACCGTATACATTTGAGTACAGCATAGTGGTTTGGCTTATCCGTATCATGAAATGATTACCACAGTATGTTTAGTTAACATCCATCATTTCACGTAGATACAAAATAGAAGAAAAAGGAAAACACATTTTTTTCTTTGGTATGGGAACTCTTAGGACTTACTGTCTTAACAACTTCCATTTAAGTTATACAGCAGGTATAACTATAGTCGTTGTTGTGTATATTGTTGTACGCTACATCCCTGGTACTAGTGTATCTTATAACTGGATTTGTACCTTTTGACCACCTTCATCCTGTTTTCCCTTCCCACTTCTAGTAACCACAAATCTGATCCCTTTTTCTATGAGTTGTTTTCTTTTAATAGTCCACATATAAGTGAGGTCATGTACAGTATTTGCCTTTCTCTGTCAGATTTATTTCACTTAGCATTCTGTCCTCAAGATCCATCCATGTTGTCTCAGATGGCAGGATCTTCTCATTGTTACAGCTCACTAATATTCCACTGTATATATGTTTATATATACCACAATTTCTTTATTCATTCATCTGTCAGTGGACACTTAGGTTGTTTCCATGTCTTGGCTATTGTAAATAATGCTGTGAATGAAGAGGCGCAGATATCTCTTACGCATAGTGTTTTTATTTCCTTTGGATATATTCCCAGAACTAAGATTGCTGGATCATATGGTAGTTCTGTTTTCAGTTTTTTGTGGAACCTCCATACTGTTTTCCATAGTGGCTGCACCAGCTTAAAATCCCACTAACAGCGCATCAGGGTTCCCTTATCTCCACACCCTCACCACCACTTGTTGTCTCTTGTCCTTTTGGTAAACAGCCATTCTAACAGGTATGAGGTGATATCTCATTGTGGTTTTAATTTGCATTCCCTAATAATTAATGATGCTGAACATCTTTTCATGTATCTGCTGGCCATTTAGTATATCTTCTTTGGACAAATGCCTATTCAGGTCCTTTGCCCACTTTTTAACTGGATTATTGGATTTTTTGCTATTAAGCTGTATGAGTTCCCTATATAATTTAGATGTTAACCCCTTGCCAGATACATGACTTGCAAACATTTTTTCCCATTCCATAGGTTGTCTTTTCATTTTGTTGATGGTTTCTTTTGCTGTGCAGAAGCTTTTTAGTTTGATGTCATTCCACTTATTATTTTATTGCTTGTGCTTTAGGTGTCATATCAAAAAATCATTGCCAAGACCCATATCAAGGAGCTTTCTTCCTACGTTTTCTTCTAGGAGTTTTGTGGTTCCAGGTCTTATGTTCAAGTCTTTAATTCATCCCAAGCTAGTTTTTGTGAGTGGTGTAAGATTAGGGTCTAGATTCATTCTTTTGCATGGGGCTATCCAATTTTTCCAGCACCATTTATGAAGAGACTGAATTTTCTCCCTTGAGTATTCTTGGCTCCCTTGTCAAATATTATTTGACCACATGTGCTTAGGTTTATTTCTGGGCTCTGGATTTTGTTCCACTGGTCTATATGTCTGTTTTTATGCCAGTACAATACTCTTTGATGACTATATCTTTTTAGTATAGCTTGAAATCAGGAAGTGTGATGCCTACCACTTTGTTCTTTCTCAGGATTGCTTTGGCTATTTGGGGTCTTTTGTGTTAGTACATTTTTTTTTACAGCTTTATTGGAGTATAATTGCTTTACAATGGTGTGTTAGTTTCTGCTTTATAACAAAGTGAATCAGTTATACATATACATATGTTCCCATATCTCTTCCCTCTTGCATCTCCATCCCACCCTCCCTATCCCACCCCTCTAGGTGGTCACAAAGCACCGAGCTGATCTCCCTGGTGTTAGCACATTTTTAATAAGCTTTTTATGATGGCATTTCAACCACAGGCCATGGCTTGAATAAGAATAAAACTCATAAAATGAATTAGTTATACAAAGTGTAAGTTATATATCCTTAGTGTTAAATATTGTAAAGAGCTATACAGAAGCCAGTCAGTTGGGCAATTAAGAATGTGAATAGAAATGGAAGGAGTATCACAAAGTTATATAGTAGATCACAGCTTCTATCCAGTATGAGAATTCTCCTAACATATTCGTATTTACTTGAAAACTCTCAAGAGATGGGGAGCTGAAAATAGCATGTGCCATTTCACTTTTAACCTAAGTGTTCATTCATTCAATCAGTAAATATTTATAGTGTGTTTTAGAATGCCAGGCCCTATATGAGGCATTGGGCTTACAAAGGTAAAACAGAAAAACTATAGTCTGGTGGAAAAGACAGTTGCCCCGAAGATAACTGTGGTACTGTGTTAGTGGGAGAGATTTGTGTGGGACATTATGGGGGTAGAGAGAAAGGGTACCTAACCCATCTTTGGCCAGGGACAGTTTGGGGAGTGGGGAGGCTTCTTGAGTGAAATGGGGTAAAGGGGATGAAAAAAGGGGGACATTATAGTTCACGGGGACCACACAACAGAGGCACAAGCGTAGGAAGCAGCACAGCATGTACAATAAACTACCAACAAACTGGCAGTTTGAGCCAAGGATTGATGAGAAAAACTGGACAGCTACCCCTTGTATTGACGGTAAACTGGTGGTTAAATCTAAACTGGAGCTAGGTTGGATTTAAAGATTCCAGATTTTTAATGGGTGACTGGGTACCACCAATGGTGATAGAGGCTATAGGTAAAGAAGAAGTTTTGAAGGAGGAAGAGGTTGTTCCCTTATTACCAGAAGAAAATTTGCAATTTTTCAACCTCTTTTTGAGCCTTTTAATGTGTTCTCTTTTTAAAAGTCTCTCTTGCTTCCCATTATTCCTCTCTATACCAACACACATACGAATTAAAAATAGCATTGAAGGGCTTCCCTGGTGGCGCAGTGGTTGAGAGTCCGCCTGCCGATTCAGGGGACACGGGTTCATGTCCCAGTCCGGGAAGATCCCACGTGCCGCGGAGCGGCTGGGCCCATGAGCCATGGCCGCTGAGCCTGCGCGTCCGGAGCCTATGCTCCGCAACAGGAGAGGCCACAACAGTGAGAGGCCTGCGTACTGCAAAAAAAAATAATAATAATAATAACATTGAAGTTCACCAACAGAATTTAGCAGGATGAAACTGGGGAGACACGGAGTTCCGATGATGTTTGAGAGCACTTGTCCTAAGAGAGTGTGATCTTAAAGACATACCCTGGGAAAGAATTACCTTGATCCCATGCCAAGGCTGTTGCATGCCACAGATAGCATTGCTGCCTCTGGATATTCCTGCCAAAAATTAAATTCCACTCTCATTTCATCTTCAGCCCTAGCTGCTGGTTAATGTCAGCATGGATGAGGATATTTTAGACACTTCTTAATTTGCTGTCTGGAGACTTTAGCATATATTCCAAATAAGGGAGTGGTTCTAAGTTTTTAATTCAGAACAAATAACTAGTATTTATTCACTGTGAAAACAGAAAGGAACTTTAGCACTATTTTAGTTCAACACCATTTATTCATTGACTATTTTCTTCATTTCTGGCATAGTAATTTCTTAAGCCATCCTTATTCTCCACTGGTCTGAGAGTAGACTTTGGCTCTCCTCATTCCATGAATTTTCAGGTGATGTTAATTACAGCCACTGTTGGTCAGTCTGCAAATAGCCCCATACTTCAGTTGTGTTTTTCTTTACATTGAAATATATATATATATATATATATATATATATATATATATATATGTTTAATGGAAGAGGTTGTTAAACAGAACTTTCCTCTGTGATGTGTATATATGTGTGTGTGTGTGTGTGTAGGTATGTATTGTCCCCCAAGAAAAGACTATAAAGATATTCTAAAAGGAAATCAAGGAAGAAAAACAATTATAGCACAAGTACATCTCTAGCCCAGACTTCTCCCCAAACTCTAGACTTGTGTATCACCTGCCTGTTTAACTGCTCTAGTTGGATGAAGATACATGTCTCAAACTCAACTTGTCTAATCATTCCTGATCGTCACCCCAAACACATTCTACTCACAGCTTTTCCCACCCCAGGAGATGGCACCTCCATCCTACCAATTGCTAAGGCCAAAAAACTTGGAGTCATTTTAAATTACTTTTTATACCCACATCGAAGCTGTATGGAAATCCTGTCAGCCCTGCCTTCATATTACATCTGAAGTGTGGCTATTGCTCACCATCGCCAGGGCTACCAGTCTGGCCCAGGCCATCCTTCCCCCTGGTGTACAGGTCCAAAATCCTTTTTCCAGATAAGTAATACAGCATTTTTCTTAGATTTTAGAAAAGTAATAAGGCGCATTTGCTGTATAGCACACACTGAAGCATATTAATGTTTCTACAGGGAAACATGAATATTTACACTAATTTGGCTACTAAAGCCATTTAAGTTAGGTTACGTGAAGGTTAGATTTGCCACCTAATGAGTTTATGGAAGCAGCTTTTGGATTTGAGAATGACGGGTGAGGACCCACGGATCTGTACTGCGGTAGCCTTCCAGCCGGTCTGCCTGCTCCCACCCTTGTCCCTCTGCTGTCTCTCCTCAACCCAGCAGCCAGAGTCATCTTTTAAAACTTAAATGAGACCGCCTGGAGGGGTAGGATAGGGAGGGTGGGAGGGAGGGAGACGCAAGAGGGAAGGGATGTGGGAACAGATGTATATGTATGACTGATTCACTTTGTTATAAAGCAGAAACTAATAAAAAAAAACTTAAATGAGATGTCATTGTTCAAAGCTCTGCATTAGCACCCACTTCCTTCAGTGAGAACAGAAGCCCTCCCGGCGGCTTCCAAAGTCCTCAGATCACATCTCCTAGCACTCTTCCCCTCATTCACTTCACTCCAGCCTCCTCTCTGTTCCTCCAGCTTCTCCCATCTTAGGATTTTTGCTCCAGCTCTTCCCTCTTTATGGAACACTCCTCCTCCGGCTATCAGCTTGTCTCACTTTCTCTCCTCTTCATGCACATTTCAACTTGCCAGTGAGGCCACTCTGACCACCCCCTCTTCAATACTGTGACCTCTGCAGCCACTGCCAGCACACCTGATCTCACAACTCTCTACTGTTTTTTTAAATAGCATTTATCACCTTCTATATACTATCTTGTTTAATTATTTATAATGTCTATTTTTATCTCTTCTGACTAGAATATAAGCTTTTTTGAGGGGCAGGGGTCTTTCTCTGTTTTGCTCATTGGTATATCTCAAGAACCTAGAATAATGCCTGGCACATAATCAGCAATTGAATACTATTTGTGGGACATAGAAGTGAATGATTAGATCAATCACTCATGACATTTTAAAATAAAAATTATCATCATGTAATCAATTTCCATATACAAGCTAGTTTAGGAACACATTAAATCTATATTTAAGAAATAAAAAATATTCTTTCCTGATTGTTACTTATTTTTATAATATGTAATATGGGGAGGTTTTTAATTGTGCTTCCACCATCTTTTTCTCTCTTTCTCCCTTTCCTCCCTTCCTTTTTGGAGATTGATGTTCTATTCAGTGGATTATTAAATCTGAAAAGTCAAAGTTGGTGAGAAGGAAAACGATGTTAGAGATAATGTTTCAAAGTATATATTTCCTAGCTCCTGAAACTAGCTCAAATAATTTTTCTGTTATACTTTTATTATTTATTTTATTTATTTTTGGCCGCGCTGGGTCTTCGTTGCTGTGCGCGGGCTTTCTCTAGTTGCAGCGAGCGGGGGCTACTCTTCGTTGTGGTGCGCGGGCTTCTCATTGTGGTGGCTTCTCTTGTCGCAGAGCACAGGCTCTAGGAGCACGGGCTTCAGTAGTCATGGCGTGCGGGCTCAGTAGTTGTGGCACACGGGCTCAGTAGTTGTGGCTCACAGGCTCTAGAGCGCAGGCTCAGTAACTGTGGTGCATGGGCTTAGTTGCTCCGCAGCACGTGGGATCTTCCCAGACCAGGGCTCAAACCCGTGTTCCCTGCGTTGGCAGGCAGACTCTTAACCACTGCACACCACCAGGGAAGTCCTGGGAGCATTTAAATAATACATGATTAAGGAAATGACTTTTTATGTATGATATGAAATATTAAACAGGTGTTTTTAAAATAATTTTAACTTGAGGAACCCTAGGTTTTTCAGATTGTGTGAACAGAATTATAACCAGATGTATTTTCAGGGCTAGTCCTATAGGCATGATTTTTTTTTTAAATTTTTTTGCTGTGTTGGGTCTTCGTTTCTGTACGAGGGCTTTTTCCAGTTGTGGCAAGCGAGGGCCACTCTTCATCGCGGTGCACGGGCCTCTCACTATCGCGGCCTCTCTTGTTGCGGAGCACAGGCTCCAGACATGCAGGCTCAGTAGTTGTGGCTCACAGGCCTAGTTGCTCCGTGGCATGTGGGTTCCTCCCAGACCAGGGCTCGAACCCGTGTCCCCTGCATTAGCAGGCAGATTCTCAACCACTGCACCACCAGGGAAGCCCTATAGGCATGATTTGAGCAACACTAAAGTTACCTGATATAGCATGAAATTCTTGTTCCTTCACTAATGGGACAGCCCAGTGCTTCTCAAAGTGTGTTTCATAGAACATCAGTTCTCTGGAATATTATGCAAGTGTATGCCTAAAAAAGTTCTGAGGTCAAATAAATTTAAGAGACCCTTGGTTTAGCCACTTAAATAGGTTTGTTAAGTGTGGGACTTTTCAATATGCTAATGGTCACTGTGAATCTCTTGCAGAGGTATATAAAGTGCATCATTTCCTGAGTGGATTTAACTGGGTTTATTTAACTGTTGGGATTAGAGTTTATTATAACCCACTTCAGATCAGGCTGGGCTGAACTAAGAATTATAGAGACCATGCTCCACAAATCGAATAGCCTTCTACCATTGACTCTCATTTGCATGGTTTCTGAGACCAGTGGGTTGACCTTGGACTCTGGAAGAGCCTGGGAGGGGAGGGGAGAGCAGAAAAGTGCTGGGCAGACTTAGAGCAAGAAAGGCAGATTTAACTGGTGGGCTGCCTGTCTGGACACCAGAGGTATGCTGTAGGGGATTGCTAAAAAGTTGGAGACCAAGTGAACATAAAAGATAAAAATCTGGTATAAGAGCAGGTAGGAGCTATCCCAGAGCAGAGAACATAAGAAAAACATTATGTAGAATCCAAAGTAAAGGACATTAGGGGAAGATGCAATTTCAGTCTAGCAATACCATGAAATAGTATGAAGTAATGTTTTTTTTTAAAAAAAATGTTTAATAACTTGGGAAAGTACCTAGGTTATAAAAATGTTAAGTGAAAAGAATATACAAAACTGTGCATACCATTTGATCCCAATTACGTGTAAAATATACGTCTTCATATGTCTGGATGAATATAAAAGTCTGGAAGAAAAAAGACCAAAATAGTAACCATGGGTCTATCCAGCTGTTGATATTTGAGGTGATTTTCATTGTCTTTGTGTTATCCTCATGCAGTGATTTTTAATCTTCCCATTCCCACTGTCACTGGTCACAGTAATTTATTATAGTAGCCAATCCTTAGGAGAAGGGCCAGGGGTAATAGAATCCTGCTCTCCCAGCAGGAGAGTTGAGTTGTGTGTTTTGAAAAACTACCCCGGGGGATTCTGATTGTGAATCATGTTAACTTTATTTAGAACTTACTGGTTTTTAAAAATTCATTCAAAGTTTTAACTTATTTTTAACCTTTCAAAATTTCTTTTAAATTGAGCACGTCAGATCTGTCCAGTTTTAGCTAGGAAGCTCTGCAAGGAATATAATAGCACTTGGATCAGGAAGTAGATTTTTCTCAGTGTTATCAGAAGCCCAGTTGAACCAGAATAACCTAGGGTGCTTATTGAAAATGTAGATGCCTAATCCCTACCACCAATTTAGTAAATCAGACTTTCTAGGGAAGCACATCTCAGTCTTTAGTGTGTGTACAGGTCACACAGAGACTTTGTTAAAATGAAAACTTTGATTCCGTGGGTCTAGGTTAGCACCTGAGATTCTGCATGTTTAACAAGCTCAGAAGTAAGTAACACTGCTGATCTGCTGACTACACTAAAGAGTAGGGCTCTCTAAACCATAATGGCAGCTCCAACCCAGCAGAACCATGTCTTGAATGGAGACAGAATTAGCCAGATGTGGGTTGTTTAAAATTGTGCCTAAAATATAGCATATAGCATCTGGGTCATATAAAGAAAAAAAGTGTTGCAGAGTAAAGATTATAGAATACATTGTAATACATATCAGCTGCTCTTATGAGTGGCCATATAAGAAAACCAGACTCATTGTTGCTGTGATGTTCATGAGAATGTGCTGAAATTCCAAGCACCACCAGTAAGAACCATACTGTTTGCACTTTAGTGGTTGCTGCTTTGCTGCCTGCTGTCCACAGGTTTTTTTCTCTCATTTCCCTTTTATGGATTTTACAGAGTCTGGCTGGTGTGATCAGATTGTTCTTAGTCATGGAAATATGATCTTTTCTGATTCTATGTGGTGATGAGTGAAAAGATTGTTTCTGCTGAGGGGTGAACAGATCTTCAAACTAGTTTGCTTTCTAGTAAACCGTAAGGCCTAGAGAGACCCTGAGAAGATGCCTGACATCTCCCTGAAGATGAAATGTCAGCAAGTGTTTTGAAGGACTGCTTGTAGGTCAGATTCTGGTGCTGTTAATTCTGAAAGTTTTCAAGGCATTTTATGTGTATTTTAATTGGATCCTATGACGGCTGGTAAAGAAAAAAATAGCTCTTTCCAGAAAGTATAAATTGAGTTCTTGGTGAACGTGACCAAAGTCAGAAATCAGATTTTTTCTTGAGTTTTATGCACATTTGTCTATAGAGTTGTAATGAAAAGTATTGTGCCATAGCCACTCTGAGATTTGGGGCATGTTACTAAATCTTCCTATGACTTTGTTTCTTCATCCGTAAGTGGTGATAATAATAGTATCTGCTGCATTGGGCTGTTGTGAAAATTAGGTGAGAGAGTGCTTGGCATATAATAAGAACTCAATACACAATAGCTATACTACTTCTGTTGATGTTGTTGAATTCATTTATATGGTAATGATAACATTTCCTACTTAACTCATAAAAACACAGCCCTATTTTGTGTTCTGGTTTTGAGTTTATATTTTTCTGATGCTTTTTATTGTGGTTCATTACAGTTTTAATGTTCACAATATTTTAAATGTTATTTTTGGCTAACCAGATCCTTTAGAAACAAATTGATTTGCAAGAATGAGCTATTAGGGGAGCAGAGAAACTGAAAATAGAAAGCTGCTATTTTATAGACCCTTTACTTACGACCAAATAATTGGAAAACCCTGTTTTATTTAGGTGTTTACAGTACCTAATTGAACAGTTGTGATGTTAAAACAGAGATAGCATCACCTGAACTTCTTTACCGAGCAAATAGTAACAACAGCCTTTTCAGAGATGAATCTGTCTAGATGAGAAACATACATGATGGGTCTGATAAATATCAGAAATAAAAGCTTCCTTTCTTCCTCTAAAGTGATTCATTTTGCCTGATGGCATTGACACCTGTCCCCCACAGTAGGTGGGCTTCTGTGTCACCTCGGGGGTGTTCGTGCCACACTCACCCAAGCAGCTATACTGTAGTCAAATAGTGGGCTATGGCACCGCCTGAGTTCTGTTCCAGTGCTCGGACTCAGTCCTGACAGCGCCTAACCTTCTGACTTCCTTTGGCTTAGAAGAGGGCAAGGGGATAAAAACGGTTCTGGTGGCAAAACCCAGGGATCTTTAGAGATGACAGAGTGGGGATGAAAGGCAAGGGGTCTAAGATGCCATCGCTTGCCTCGCCCCTGCATCCCCTCTCTCGTCTCCTTCCTTCTTCTCTCCCTCCACGTTCCCTGTCAAATGATCTACTGATCTAGAAAAGTTGAGTCATCACCCTTATGGCCACACTTAGCAATTGTTCCAGGCAGTGCTTCAAGTTGTCCTGAAACTTTATTAGAAGAGAGAGAGGGGAGTCACAAATTGGGGCTCATTATTGTTAGCTGTGTGTATGTTCCACCTTTCACTAGAGATTTAATTTTTCCCAGTTCTGCTCTTTACTCTCAGCCCAAAGGTGTCTTTTGAACTTTTTGGATTTTTCCTACACAGTGAAAGCTTTAGCACACAAGGGCTTATTTCTGTGGAGCCCAGCAGCCTTTTGCTGTTTGCTAGTAATCAGTAGATGGCTGGGAATTTTCTCTAACATAGTTAAGGAAATGTCAGAATCTCTTTTCCAATCTTTTTATTTGCTTCTCTCTGGTGATTTAAAGCTATAATGTGTATGTTCTTCATCTGGAGAGGGAAAGAAAGG
Organism: Mesoplodon mirus; assembly: GCF_964341445.2. Taxonomy (NCBI): domain Eukaryota; kingdom Metazoa; phylum Chordata; class Mammalia; order Artiodactyla; family Ziphiidae; genus Mesoplodon; species Mesoplodon mirus. Next base: position 157,105,618 of record NC_138977.1, on the reverse strand, counting down.
GGCAGAGGAGAAGAGGGAGGGGGGGCAGAGGGAGAGGAGGGGAAGAGAAAGCGGTGTGGAGGGGAGACGCAAGGGGTGGCCTCTTAAAACCCTTGTCACTCATCCGCACTCTGTCATCTCTAAATTTCGCCACCAGAAAGAGCCTTCAGGATATTAGGAAAGTTACATACATACCATTCTCTTCAGATGAACTAAATCCCTAAGCATAGAAAGAATTTAAGACCGTGTTATCTTTAATCTTTTAGTCCAACAACAAATGCCAGAACTGGCCTGGGTAATGTCATGGGAGCCACCCTAGAACAGAAACAGAATTTGCAAACCTACCTTTAATAAATTGTGCTTACATTCTGCTATAGTAGTTACTGTTTGGAAGAAGTCTGGCAGTGGGAGGTGTGTGTGCTAATATTTACATTTACTTCACTGTGCTTACTTTTTTATTTTTTTTAAGAAGATGTTGGGGGTAGGAGTTAATTAATTTATTTATTTTTGCTATGTTGGGTCTTCGTTTCTGTGCGAGGGCTTCCCCAGTTGTGGCAAGCGGGGACCACTCTTCATCGCGGTGCGCGGGCCTCTCACTATCGCGGCCTCTCTTGTTGCGGGGCACAGGCTCCAGACGCGCAGGCTCAGTAGTTGTGGCTCACGGGCCTAGTTGCTCCGCGGCATGTGGGTTCCTCCCAGACCAGGGCTCGAACCCGTGTCCCCTGCATTGGCAGGCAGATTCTCAACCACTGTGCCACCAGGGAAGCCCAACTGTACTTACTTTTAATGCTTTTTGGTAAAAATATGCAGTTGACTCTTCGGGAAACTTCATTCATGAACGCAGGCTCTACATTCATATTATATCCCTGGGGAAGATATATTTAATAGAATGTTCTGGGATGGAGTTCCTTTTAAGAAGTTTCTTGCTTTTCTGTGTGGCCAATTCTTCTCACAGGCTCCAGGGCTCTGGGTTCCCCAGCCACTAGGAATGTACTGGGCCCCTGAGCCCCAGCCAACCACGTTTTTATCTGGCTGTCTGCTGGCTTCAGTGCCTGTACGTTCCCTGTGTTGTAGTTCATGCGGAAGATTATAGTACATACGTCTTGTTGGATGAAACGTTAACTAATGGAAGAAAAATGTTTAGGAAATCTTCTAAAGAGTATATGAACATTCTTTTTTTTATGTTAATTTTGGCCATAACTGCCCTCTGACAGCCACTCCCTCCACCCTCCTGTTCATTGTCTGTGCTCCAGCCAGAATGATGTACCTGATCTTGGCGCTCCTCTGTTAGAATCTTTGAGACTTCCAGTTTCCGCCAGAATAAAGTCCACAATATTTACAGAGCTTTAAAAGGCCCTGCAACGTCTGCCTGCATCTCCAGCTTCATTTGGTTCCCTCCTTCCCTCCCCCTTCCTCTCCCCCTGTGAGCTCTACACCTAGAATGATGTTTGAGTTCTCACCCGTTCACTCTCTAGGGCGCTAGCTCACAGTGACTCATCCTTCAGGTCGCAGTGTAAGCAGCACCTCTCAGAGATTTTCATGCATCTTCCTCCTGGGCTAGCTTAGACAGCCCCCCTTCTCCCGCTCACCACCAAAGCTCACATAGCATCCTCTAGTTCTCCTTTAAAGCATTCATTACCTGGGAGATTGTTAGATGTCTGTCTTCACCTCTAGAATGTAGATCCCATGAAGGAAAGAGTATGCTCATTGCTTCACAAAGGTGAGCCCAGGGCCTCGTACTCAGTGGATGGTCAGTTTCTTGATTGAGAGCATTAATAAGTGGATGGAATAGAGGGAGGGAGGATGGACAGACAGATGGTAGAGGAATTGTGTTGTTAGCATTTCTCTTATCCTTTTCTAATCTCTAAAATTATACCATTCTGATTCTAAGGATTAATGGTCCAACTACAGAAAATATCAGATATGTGTTTGTCTTTATAAATATAAATATTTTTGTGTGTGTGTGTGTGTGTGTGTGTGTGTTAGCATCTCTCCCAGTTATAATTCTATTTTTAGATAAAGCTAGTCATATTTTGTTTTGTTTTGTTTTTTGCTGTACGCGGGCCTCTCACTGTTGTGGCCTCTGCCATTGCGGAGCGCAGGCTCAGCGGCCATGGCTCACGGGCCCAGCCGCTCTGTGGCATGTGGGATCTTCCTGGACCGGGGCACGAACCCGTGTCCCCTGCATCGGCAGGTGGACTCTCAAACACTGCACCACCAGGGAAGCCCTAGTCATGTATTTTAATTAGCATTTTCTGCATTGAATCAAAGAATATGTTTGAATTTCACAAATACATCTCAATTTCATAGCCTCACATTTAATAACAGGTATCAAGACTATTCAAAGTTCTCTTTGAGCAATCAAAATACAAATAACAGACATATAGCTGCTATGGGCTAGGAGACTGTGTGTATATACTCTGACAGAACTCTCTTTTCTTTCAATGTTTTAGGTACTTTTTTTTCATAATAGAAATCCTTTTTATAAACAATCCTAAAAAATACAGAATTACAAAAGACAAACCAATAAATGATAAAACATTACTTTTATTTCCAGTACTCAGACCACTTCTATTAGCATATTGGTGTATTTCTTTATTATTATTATTGATGTATATGGACATGTAACATTACATCGGTTTAGGTGTACAGTATGATTCCATATTTGCATATGTTACACAAATGATCACCACAATAAATCTAGTTAACGCTTGTCACCAAATATAGTTATAAATTTTTTCTTTCTTGTGAATGGAAACTTTTAAGATTTGCTCTCTTAGTAACTTTCAAATATGCAACACAGTATTATTAACTACAGTCACCATGCATATATTATACGTCCTCATGAGTTACTTATAACTGGAAGTTTGTACCCTTTGACCCCTTTCACCCATTTCATTCACCTCCTACCTCCTGCCTCTGGCGGCCACCAATCTGTTCTATGAGCTTTTTTTTTTTTAGATGCCACATATAAGTGAGATCATACAGTATTTGTCTTTTTCTGTCTTCCATAATAATACCCTTAGCCTAATACCCTCAGGATCCATCCATGTTGTTACAAATGGCAGGATTTCATTTTTTTATGGCTGAGGAACATTTAATTGTGTGTATGTATATACCACCACTTCTTTTCCCATTCATCTATTGATGGGAACTTAGGTTGTTTCCATGTCTTGGCTGTTGTAAACAATGCAGTGAACTCAGGGGTGCATATATCTTTTCAAATTAGTGTGTTCACTTTCTTCAGATATATACCCAAGAGTGGAATTGCTGTATTACGCAGTAGTTCTATTTGTAATTTTTGAGGACTCTCCATAACGTTTTCAAATTCCTATTCCCACCAACAGTGCATGACAGTTCTCTTTTCTCCGCATGCAAATAACCATCTGTTATTTCCTGGGCAGTCAATTTCCTGAATTGTTCAAGGGTTGGAGTACTGACCCTCTGCACAGTTGAAAATCTGCATATAACTTTACATTTGGCCCGCCCCATCCAAGGTTCCATATCATGTGGTGGATTCAACCAGCTGTGGACGGTGTAACGGCTTGCACACGTTCAGTGAAAAATACCCATATGCATAAGTGTGGACCTGTACAGTTCAAACTCATGTTGTTCTGGGGCCCACTGTCTTTTTTTTTTTTTTTTTTTTTCTTTTTTGCGGTATGCGGGCCTCTCACTGTTGTGGCCTCTCCCGTTGCGGAGCACAGGCTCCGGATGCGCAGGCCCAGCGGCCATGGCTCACGGGCCCAGCCGCTCCGCGGCATATGGGATCCTCCCAGACCGGGGCACGAACCCGTATCCCCTGCATCGGCAGGCGGACTCTCAACCACTGCGCCACCAGGGAGGCCCTGTCTTTTTGATAGTAGCCATTCTAATAGATGTGAGGTGATATCTCATCGTGGTTTTGATGTGCGTTTCCCTGGTGATTAGTGATGATGAGCGCCTTTTCATGTACTTTTAGTATATCTTCTTCGGAAAAATCTCTCTTCAGATCTTCCCATTTTTTTAATCAGATTGTTTTTTTTTCCTATGGAGTTGTATGAGTTCTTTATATATTTTGGATATTAACTCCTTATCAGATAAATGATCTGCAAATATTCCTCCCATTCATTTTTGTCGATCATTTCCTTTCCTGCGCAGGTTTTTAGTGATGTAGTCCCACTTATTTATTTTGCTTTCGGCGTCAGATCTAAAAAAATCATCTCCAAGGCCAGCGTTAAGGAGCGTAACGCCTATGGTTTTTATTCTACGAGTTTTATGATTTCAGGTCTTACGTTCCAGTCTTTAGTCCATTCTGTCATTTTTTGTGTGTAGTGTAAGAAAATGATCCAGTTTCATTCTTCTGCATGTGGCTGTCCAGTTTTCCCAACATTATTTATTGAGGAGACTGTCCTTTCCCCATTGTATATTCTTGGTTCCTTTGTCATATGTTAATTGACCATATAAGTGTGAAGTGTGGGAGTGTATTTCTTATCACTGTTTTTTCTAGTCTGTGTTTTTTTGTTTGTTCATCTGTTTCTCTTGTACATAGTGGAAATTATTTCACTTAATATTTTTATATAAACTGTAAAACATACCAGGGAGTGAATAGTGAACCTTCTTTTGACACTTCAGTGGGATGCTTACCAGTCCATACTGGTACGCGTAAGGAAGGAGGATTCGTTCAGTACTTTGGCAGAGCTACAGACTGGAGCACACAAAATTGTAAGAACTAATAGCTGCTGAGCATTTCAGGTCTAAGTTCCTTGGCATGTTTCCCAGTGAATTGCAATGAAGGTGTGCATGATCGTCCGCTGCTAATTTAAAAGGTTCTTAGAAACCAAGTGCCTAAAATACTAATAACCATCTGGCACTTCACGAGTTGTTAGATAACGAATTTTCTGGGTGACTATTTTCCAAACATGTGGTCTCATTCCTTCCTTTTAACCTCTTCCCGTCCCACTTTCTTCGTTTCTGAGCATCCTACAGACACTGTGAACTCCTTTCTCTAATGTTCCCGAGCACTGTCTTTGTACTTACTGCCTGAAATACTCTGTCTTCCCCCACTCCAGCACTTTGCTTTTTGCTTGGAAGGTTTCATGTTCTTTCCCTCTCAGACTGAATGGTGCTTGCTCAGAGAGGATGTCCTTGATCTTTTATAAAACAGGTCCCTGTGCCAGGAAACCTTTTTAGGATCCTCTCCCTCTGCACCAAGACTCCATTTACCATTTGACCATCCTTCACTTGGAGAAAAGGGTGCTGACAAACCATCATAATGCCCCTAAAATATGGTACTGTAAGATTTGAACTATTACAATCCAGAGATGATTTCTATAAGTTACAACAAGAGAAGGGAACAAAAAATGTTGTTCTATAGAGTTGTGTGTGTGTGTGTGTGTCTGTGTGTTTTAACTTTCTCTGTCATGAGAAATGAAACATGTATGCCTACAACTCTGTAATATTTCTAGTAAATAAGAGGCAGTCTCCCTCTCAGAGCTCCAAGTGAGGAAAGGAAAGCTGGAATTGGATGTCATTGCTGTCAGTCATCTGAGTGTAAAAGAGGGCAGCCCTTTGCCTCTCCCAGGGCACCTGTGATCAGGCTGCGGTCCGAGATCTTGTCCGTTGACCCGCTTCTCTTCTTCCATCTTTCTCAGGCTGTGTGTAGAGGGGTATATGTGAGTGGGGGGAGTGGAAGAGGAAGGGGCTTCACTGTTTGGACTTTTGCAACAAAAGGGAAAAACTTCAAAAGCAGTAAGCTCAAAAAATCAGTGCAAATACTATGGATTCATTTACTTGATTTAAAAAATTACTGCTAAAAATAATTGGAACATTAATGAAGAAGAACCCTTTTGACTGATGTGTGTTCCTTGGTGTTCTACATCTTTTACTCCCCGCCTTATAAAAATAGAGCTAATTAGTTTAAGTTCTGGCAAAGAAAAGGGAGGATTCCCTGATCTTTGGCCAAGAATTCCCCTCCACTACCACCAACATTCTCACACACTGCCCACTCCCAACCAAGCTATTCTCCCTGACATCATCTGGTGTTTTTCCGTCCTAGTTTTCATCAGAATTTAGAGTTGTAGTGTTCTTTTATCTACATGTTTAATGTTTGCCTCTTCCATTAGAATGCAAGCTCCACAGGGGCCAGGTCCTTGTTGGTCTTGTTCACACTTTGACCTTGTCTCCTCGGGACCTACCCCAGTGCTTGGCATATGGGTGGCGATCAGATGTACATTGAATGAATGAGCAAATAATGATTTATACGAATCCATTTTTTAAAGTGTATTTTTCAGCTCTGTCCCACTTGTTTCATTTGAGGAAAAGGGTTGACAAAGTATGTAGGTTTCTGACAAGACCTTCCCATTCATTCAGTAAACACTTGTTGAGTGCCTGTCACTAGGTCAAGCCCTGGGAATGCCACATGAGTAACACATGATCGATGCCCTCCAGGACCTCAGAGACCAGCAGAGGGAGAGACACACATGTGTGTAAATAACTGCAGTTCTTCAGGAAAGAGTGTAATAGAGGCGTGTAAACATGAGCCATCAGAGTACGAGGGGGAAGATTTGAATTCGCCCAGAACGTGAAAGTTTTCACCCAGTCAGTGATATTTACACTGACCCTTGAACAGAGAGGGGAAGTTTGGCTGGTTAATTACCAGGAAGAAGAGCATCCCAAGCTGGGGATGGGGTCAGAGACATCAACATCAATGGCATATTTGGGCAGTACTGTGTGTTTTGGGGGTGGATTGTGAATGCTGTGCAATTTGGAGTTTGGATTTGATCTTAAAGGAGCCAAGGAACCTGCTTAAGCCCAGAAGCCATAGCATACATAGGGTTCACTGGAGAGTAGTCCATGTTTTGGTTAGAAAGTCAAACCATTCGCTGCAATTACGGGCATTTTTTTTTCCATTAAAACAGCCTTAATTTAGAGTTCATAATGTATCTTTCATAGACAAGTTTTAGAATTTCATAGAGATATTTTACTCACAATTGGTAGCTGTTTTAAAATGTATTTTCCAGATAAAGACTTTTTAATGTATTTTATGTTGAATTTTAGAAACTTTTGAAATCCAGATTGTACCCAGATAAATGTTACAGTATAAGATCTCTGCAGAACAAACTTCATGAATCTTCATGTGAACTGTGATTAAATAATTTGGATTCTTCCAGATGAGTGAAATACCTAGGTCCTTTCCCCCTGCCCCATCGGTAAAGGTAATGCTTCTTTGTCAATGCCTCATTGAAACAAAACAAAATGCCTCTCTCTCTCTCTCTCTCTCTCTCTCTCTCTCTCTCTCTCTCGTAGTTCCACGGCAGCCTTCAAATGACTTGTTTGAAATATTTGAAATTGAAAGAGGAGTCAGTGCAGATGATGAAGCAAAGGATGATCCAGGTAGATCCCTATATTCTTAGTACCATTATAATGACATTTTATTTTTTCCATTTTATTAAAATAACTTTTAAATTGTAGATTGTTCGGTTACATCTGGGAAAATTATACATTTTTTTTTTACCACTTGGTTTCCTCTGGAGTTAAATCAGTTGAGCAAAAACAGTGAATCATCATTATCTTTTTTAAAAAAAATTATAAAAGCAGCATTTAAGCTGAGGAGGAAATCATATTTTATAAGTGATGTAAGAAGGTCATAATTTGGCAACAATTGTGTGTTCTATTTTTACAGCTGAGCACTGATGCACAATTGTGCTGAGAAAGGATTCATGTGATTTCCTTTTGAACTCATGAAGAGACATTCTGGTGGGATAATTAAGTGCGGACAGGAGAGAACACTTGTACAGATACCCCTAGTTCACAAGTTCATTTTTGTCATTAGCTGTTGGGTTTGTGGTCTACTCATGTTTCTGGTTATTTCCTTGCAGGTGTTCTGATACACAGTTGTAATTTTGACCATGGGCTTTGTGGATGGATCCGAGAAAAAGACAGTGACTTGCACTGGGAACCAGTGAGGGATCCAGCAGGTAAAACCATTCATCTAACCCTAGTACACATTTCGGTTGGATCCTATCTGAGGACCCCAGTTCTGCTAATCAAGGATACTATAACGCAGCTCTGTGTTTACTTAATAGAGAGGATAAAGAAAGCTTGTCCAGCATTCGTGTTCTATTTTTTTAGGTGATCTGAATTTGTTAGCTATCAATTAGAATTTTAAGTAGACAAGCAGTTTATTAAAAGGCCAGCTAATTTCTCTCAAAAAAAGCTTTGTATATATAAAACATGTAGACTCATTCTAAAATATAATTTTCAAGTTACATTCCTAAGCATAAGAATAATATTGTGGTACAGCAGCCATCATAGTGGCCTGTGGTTGTTTTTTTGATTATGTCTTTCTTTTTTAAGATGTAGCAGAAGGAGACAGTGGAAATTCCTGCGAAGTTGTGACTATCTCTTACAGTCTAATTTTCAGTCTAATTTGGATGCTGGAGAAATTAATTATAAATTACCACCACTTATTCCACAAGAGAACGTTATAAGAAAGGGAGATTTAAATATAGTCCCTTGGAAAATTAAGACTTGTAAATTGCACACTTCCTATGAATCTATAAAGTTTTAAAACTTACAATATGTTTTGTCGTCTTATTTCAGGAACCAAAGCTACATATTATTGTTGGCTTTTTACCCTCCCTTTAGTAGTTAAATCTTATATGGGTGAGTCCAACTTAATGGAAGGGTGAGGAGTTTGGTTTCTTTTTTTCCTTTTTATACTCCTGATTCTAGACTTAGAAATAAAAGATACAAGACATGAAGAAAAAGTATGTTACTTGTTTTTAAAAGCCTAGTTCCTAAATACCATCCCAAGTGTACAGATAGAGCACAAAACATGTAAAAGTTAACTTGAAGATATGCTCTGTTAAAACCAGCTCTTCTCAACAGTCAGTGTGCACACAGGTCAGCTGGGGGCCTTGTTAAAATGTAGATTTTGATGCATTTCTCACACGCTCCTTGGGGATAATTTTAGGGCTCATCCTTAATGCACATGTTGAGTAGCAAGTTATTAAAGAATTAGTGCAAAAATATATTCATTAGATCCCCTAAGATTGAAATGTTAGAGATATTAAAAAATGAAAATTTGAGGTAAGCTTTTAAAAAATGAGTATCCAACAAACTCAAAGGAATTTTTAGATTTAACTATAAAATAATTTTAATGCCCCGCCCCCCACGCACACATACCAGTACACTCTCTCTCATTCTCACGTTCTCCCTCTCACTTATTTAAGGTTAACTCTAAGCCAGACCACATTATTATTAATATCATAGATAATTGTGAATAAGAGAGAAAACAACATTTATTTAATACCAACTACAGTCCTGACTCATTCATCATCTCAGTTTTATCTAATCCTCTTATCTACCCTGTGAAGCAGGTAATATTGTTTTTGTTTCACAGAGGGCCAGAGGTTACATCAGTTTCCTAAGGCCACAGAGCTAAAGAATGGACTTCCCATCCAGGCCTCTCTGTACTGCCTGTGCAGCCATCTCAGCAGTTCAGTGCCCAGAATATCAGCAGTATAATTCTGGGGTTTTCACCACCCAGTCTGGCCTCTGTGTCCTGGTTGTGTGCATGATCCGATTAGCAGATCTCAGGCCTGTAGATTTGAGTGACCACTGACCTGGAGTAGTGTGCTACAGAAGGAAGGATCTTTAGCAACCATGTGTGATAGAATGGTGAATAATGTTCATGGTCATAATGAATAACTCTTTCAAGTAAGGTATACACTGGGGAGAATAATTCATGCTAAAGTCAGAAGAATTCATTGCACTTCTCTGCAGACAGTCTATGTAAAATGTTTGACCTTTAGAACTTAAATACTATCTTTTAGAATCAAGTTAGTACTTTTCAACAGTTTCTATTATTCGTCACATATGTAAATGTTTAAATTTGTTGTGACCCCAAATCCACTTGCCCTCCAATAGAAAAATGAGAAGGGAATTGACAGAGTGGTAGACAAAAAAAAAAAAAAAAAAAAAAAAAACGTTTGAAATGGTCCTTTGGCTGTGATAATACAGAACAAGTTGAAAGGAAGTGGTGGCTGCTTGGGTGATTGGATAGCTCCTGGTGATTGGCTCTGGCCCCTGCAGGATGCTCTTCTGGGGTTGCTCCAGGTTTTTACCAACACCTTGGATGAACTGGATATTGAAGGCATACTAACCAATCTGTGGATAAGGTAAAACCAGAGGAGAAAGCGACTGTGTGTGCTGACACAAACAGCATCCAAAGATTAGATCAATGGGTCACACTTAAGAGGGTGAAATCTACTGGGGATGAATACATGGTGTAGCTCCTGGTCAAGAAACCACCTACACAGCTGTAGGAGGGGGAAGATGTGACTTAGCAGAAAGTGTGAAAGACTTTTAGACTTTTTGTGGATAATAAATCAATATGAGTGAATCTGTATCATTGCTGCCCAAAAGCTGGGTCATCTCCATAGAAATAGGTATTTTTTCCAGCATGGAAAATACACTTTGGTAGGTTCTTACCAGTCTGAGAAGTATAGAGGTAATTGTAGGTCACTCAAAAGAGAATGACCTGGATGGAGAGGTGTCTCAGAGCCTGTAGAAATGTTTAGCCTGGAGAAGAAATAATGGAGCGGGGCAGATTTTCAAATACAAGACCGACAACATCTATCTCAGTTGTTCCGTGATCACAGGGGGATAAGAAGTCGGATCAGTAGGTGAAAACTACAGGGGGATCGATTTTTGCTCACTCTCATAACTTTACCATAGTCAGAGCTGTCTAAAGAGAAATCAGGCGGCCATGGAAGCAGGGAGCTCTCTGTTGGTGGAGATGTTTGACTGGGTGACATATGACAAGATGTTGTTTTGAGAATTAGACAAAGGGTGGATTAGAAAGCCTCTTATATGGGCTCTGGGAGCCTCTGACTCAGAATGGAATGTCCCAGGTAATCCCAGGAGCTCAGTGAGCAGGGTTCTAGCTTGGAGAATGGATGGGAAGACCAAAGATGGCAGAGATTTAGTTAGAAAAGGTAGGAGGGCAGAGCTTATGTCAGGGCGGAATCGTAGGTGGGCTTTTTAGAATATGTCGGGGAGTTCTAACCATATACAGATTCTGACATATTCAGATGGATAATGCTAATGAAGCTTACTTTCCGTGCCTATTTTTCTTCTAGGCAGTTCAGGTGGGGTTATGTATGTATCACATGCTAAGGCCAGAGAAGACTATAAGCAATATAATCAATTATTTTTGTGTATCATTCTAACTACCAAACTAATAGTTTGCTTGTTTCTATCTAGATTATACCATTTGTAAAGGAACATATGTTTGGATTTCCACATATGATTTTTATGTTGTGCATTTCTTATCCAAGATCCAGATTTGCAAATATTCTTATATGCTGATGTCTCTAAAAATCCCTCCCTTAAACAAACTTATAACTTTGAGAAACAGCTGCAAAGTAAGTGCATTTGCTAGACACCTTCCTGGTGCTCATTAGGTTTTGTTATCACATTCAGTCTTAAACTTAATTTCGAGATAGTGAAATTAATCCATCCTCTAGGGAATGGAAAATTGTGCTCCTGGCAGATGTGATAATGTACTACAGACTTATAGCTGTGGCCCTGAACACACGCCCTTCTCCTGTAGTGTCAAGGCTAAACTTGGGGCCCTTTTCCTGGAACCCTAATCTCAACCGACTCAGCACTGTGTCTGCTACTGGTAGCTACAAGGAATTCGTTTAAATATAAAATACGCCAGTGTGTACGTACAACTATGTCTATTGCAGCATTAAGAAACATTATTTTGAAATAGATGAAAACGGAAAAATAAATCAACAGTGAAAATAAAAGCTCCCTCCCAACCCTGGCCCCCAGTCATCCTCCCCAGATGCAACCAGTTTCTTGGTTACCTTTCCAGAGAGCTATTTTTCCTCACAACAGCCCTCTCCTCTGTACCTTGCTTCTTCCACTTAACAATATTAAGAGTTAACCTGAGTGTGGACCTGCTATATAACACAGGGAGCTCAGCTCAGTGCTCTGTGACGACCTAATGGGTGGGATGGGGCTGTGGGAGGGAGGTCCAAGAGGGAGGGGATATAGGTAGACATATAGCTGAATCACTACACTGTACAGCAGAAACTAACACAACATTGTATAGCAATTTTACTCCAAAGGAATAAAAAAAAAAAAAACGTGAGTAGACTTTGAAGCCAGAATGCCTGGGCTGAAACCCACCATCACCACTTACGAGCTTTGATCTTGAGCAAGTTACTTAAATGGGGTCATCAGTAGTGTCTAGTAAATGTATGTAAAGCATTTAAAGCAGTCCCTGTCCTAGAGTTACCATTAAAATAGTATTAGCCATTGTTGTTGAAGATTGTTTTGTATCAGTGCATACGTAACACCTTCATTCTTAAATGAATGGCGGTTACTCCATCACTTCTTAAACGTATTTAACCAGACATCCATTGAGGGACGTTTCAGTTGTTTCCAGCCTTTTGGTAGTTCAGACAATGCTGCAGTTAGTAACCCTGTCCAGATATCATTTCATTTATGTTTGAAATTAAAATTTTATCACCTGTATACCTGGCAAGTGTTACAGCATCTATTATTTACCAAAAAACAACTTTAGATATTGTGATGCTTTAAACTGAATCCATGAAAATATTTAATGTAATTTTTAATTTAAACCAGTATTTTGGAATCAGAAGTGAAATTTTTATTTAATAGGTAATTTGGAGTGCTAGATCAATTTTTCCCTTAGCTACTGTTCCAACTTTGTAATACTTCCATTTATTAAACAGGGAAAGAATTCCTCATGGTAAAAAGAAAAAAAATCCTAGTGGCCACAGAGTAGCCCTACAGGGGAAGAGCAATAGTAACCTCATTTATAGAGTTTTAAATATCTATATAAAATGATTATTTGACTCTTTTATTAGGATGTCTTGGTTTTTGTTAGGTTGTCTTGCTGCAGGCAGCATCTGGCATAGTGATATTAGTATACATTCCACAGGGATTTAAGATAATCCTTGTTTTCTTAAAACTTGCAGGTTAACTGTAATAACCTTATATCTTAGTCTTAACCAAAATACCTGTGATGATTCAAAAAGCTGACTAACGGGGAGACATTCTAAATCCATCTAAATATTTTGGCTCAAAATATTGTTTGGATTAATTTGGCGAAGACGGGGGTGGAAGGAGTACAAAAAACTGTGTTTGTTTTTGGTGAGTCAAGTGCCTGACTCAAGGATCTATTTCTGTTGTTTTTTGCTGTATTCTTGGAACGTCATTTATTCAACAAATGGCATTAAACTCCTACCATACGCTAGGAGTGTAATGGGGTTTGGAGAGAGGTTGGCTCTGACATCAAAGAGTTCACAGTCTCTTTGACTGTAAGAGACCCTCCTTGACTGCAGGAGAGAAACGTGTAAACCAGTGATTGCTGTGAATAGGGGTTCAGGCAGTTCTGAACTCAAACTGTTACTCTGCTGCCTACTGGCTGGGTGACACCTTAGGTGACTTCACCTCTCAAAGCCTTAGGCTTGTTTTGCAGATGCAGAAGCTAATAAGTGTTCACTTCAAGGGCTTGTTAGCAAGGTTAAATAAGATGCTCCCCGGAGAGCCCTCGTACAGAACCTGGCCCTCACAGGTACACACAACTCACCTATTGGGCCTTTAAAGGCTCAGAGGAGACTTCGTAGAGGAGAAGTCACTTGAAGAATAGGACATCCCAAACCTTGTCATGTCTTGTACAGATTAAGCATAAGGAATGCTTTTCAATGAAAGTTAAGTGGTGTTTCTACCAAAACAGTTACAGGTGTTCAGCATTCCAACCACATTTTTCCTATGGATAAGTCAGTGTTGAGACTACAGTGTGTTTTTCAGGTAGCTGCAATAAAACAGCCTGAGGGGAATGTCACTTGTACTTATACTGAGTTTCAAACTACTACTTGCAACTTTCCGTCTCTTGAGAAGCACCGTCCCCTACGTCACTGCTGCTCAAACTTTTTTTTCCCCCTTAACTGCAATTCCTCTAACAATAGAGGGAAGCAAACTCTGGAGCCCTAGGGATCCAAGGACATCATCAAAGCGACTTTTCCAAAGGGAAAGATTTTACTAACATTTTGTGTTCATGCATGTGTAATGGAAAATTTCTATATTAATTATATTGTTATGGATTTGTATTTATATAAAAATCTTTTAAACTGCTTTCCTCCAAATATTATTGATGCTCCAGGAAGATGTGGCAGGTTTCCAGAACACTTCTGCATCTTCTTGAGGTCAGGTACGAGAAGCACAGCAAACTCATTTTTAAAGGATCCTTCTCCCTTTAGAGCATTGGTCCCCAACCTTTTTGGCACCAGGAACCGGTTTCTTGGAAGACAGTTTTTCCACGGACTGGGGAAGGAGGGATGGTTTGGGGATGATTCAAGCGCATTACATTTATTGTGCCCTTTATTTCTATTATTATTACATTGTAATATATAATGAAATAATTATACAACTCACCAGGAGGCGGAGCTCAGGCGGTAATGCGAGCGATGGGGAGCGGCTGTAAATACAGATGAAGCTTCGCTTGCTTGCCCACCGCTTGCCTCCTGCTGTGCGGCCCGGTTCCTAACAGGCCACGGACCGGTACTGGTCTGTGGCCCAGGGGTTGGGGACCTGTGCTTTAGAGATTTTTTTTTTTTAAGAGGGGAGAAGAGAGAATAAACAGATCTAGTGCCCCTTTAAATCACCATCTGCTTTACCGCCAGGAGACAGAAAATCCACCTAGAAAATTCTCCCTGGTAACTTCACCACCATACCAGCCAGCCAGCATGACAGTGTAATTCTAGGTGCAAGAAGATCAAGAGGTGGTGAATGTGTGTATGTCTGGTCATATTTAACTGGAAATATTTATAGTGTTAGGATGACTAATTATTGCCTGTCCCTGGCATAATCTGGACTTCTCAGGAGCGAAGTGTTTTCTGTAAATACAAAGCCATAGAATTTAAGAGAGCCATGGACCTAAGTCCTGTTTTTCTCCTTCGAAAACCTGGAACTCTTTACTGATGACTGGCACCGTCTGAAGTTCACTCAAACAAGAGGAGCGAAATGCCCGTCCCCGCCGTCACGCCAGCAGGGACCTGGGCGCGCGCATACACAGCCCTGCTTTTCCCCTGCAGGTGGACAGTATCTGACAGTCTCGGCAGCCAAAGGCCCGGCGGGAAAGGCCGCTCGCCTGCTGCTCCCCCTCGGCCACCTCCTGCACTCAGGGGACCTGTGCCTGTCGTTCAGGCACAAGGTGACAGGGCTGCACTCCGGCACGCTCCAGGTGTTTGTGAGAAAACACGGTGACCACGGAGCAGCCCTGTGGGGAAGAAATGGTGGCCACAGCTGGAGGCAAACGCGCATCACCCTGCGAGGGGCTGACGTCAAAAGCGTAAGTAGACCCTCTGGGGAGGGTTTCCTTTCAGAGGAGAACTCGGGGGTCTGTGGTGGCCGCCTCCGTCTCTTCCTGAATTTAGGCGCTTGTGCCTTGGCCGGGCGTGGTGACCCCGTGCGTTGCCTCCTTCTATACCCCCTCTGCCCCTTCGTACACATTCTTCGTGGCAACCTCTGACCACGTCACTCTCCCCACCCTGGTGAATAGCCCGTTTTTAATGAAAAAAAAAATTGTAGGAGTTGAAAAAGTGCAAAAAAAATGTTAACAAACTTCAAAGGGTGGCGGCAGGGTACCTGCTTTTCCTTTTCCTTAAACTCCTTGTACTTCAAACTTTGACCACCATGAGTTACCGTAAAGTGGTTTTTTTTGGGGGGGGGCGGGGAAATGTTTCTTTAAAGTCTTTGTTCTCCCTTTGCCTTAGAGATCATAGTTAAGCAGCCTTGGATGGGAACCAGAACAATATGCTTGGAAAGTATTATCCTATTCAGGACAGGTGGTGGGAAAAGCTTTGATTGAATATATAAATTTTATCCTAAATAATCAAATCATAGGTAGCAATAAAATGATCTATAACACCCCACTGAAATACTGAATGTATTTGGAAAAAGTGTCTTCTTTATGTTGATCCTAAGGAAACAGTTATTAGGAAACTCTTACTCTATACCTGTAAGTATAGTGTCTAGAAACTTTTTAAAAGAAAGAATAGACTCCATGAACACAGCTTGTATCAGAGTCTTGGATTTTGTTTTACTCTGTTTCCCTTTCTTAAAATTTTTCTTAATATTTACATTGTTTGGAAATATAAAAATAAGTTGTTTCACATCCTAACATAGGTTTCTGTTAGATAAAGTACAGGAAAGATTTTGGTCTTTACATAAGTGAAACAACACTGTGATTGCATTAGGGTGTTTGATTCTATTCCATTTTAGGCAACAAAACTATATTAAATTAACCCAGAGGAGAAACTAGAAAACATCTAAGATAAGCTGCATGATTATGATCTTTCAGATCTTTGGCTCCTAATTTCTACACCTTTATATTCCATCACACTCTTTACTTCTGACCTTGGTAATCTTTGACAAAATTGTCCACTTCATAATCATTCCTAAATGGAAGTAGTCCATTGTTTAGAATGACTTTTTAAAGAGTAACTGATTCCGGGCAATGGGGTCTGGTTAACGATTTACTGACGACTTAAGTTTCTACCAGAAGGCAAGCCTCAGAGACACTGGCAACTCAGAAGTCTTTCCTTCTGTTAAGTAAGTTTACTATTTAGTTTTGGGGAAAGTTTGTCTTTATTTTGCTAAAGGAGCAGGCATTGGAAAGGGGCAGAGGAGGCTTGACCAGTGTGTACGTTCTCTCCCTAGGTCATCTTCAAAGGTGAAAAAAGGCGTGGTCACACTGGGGAGATTGGATTGGATGATGTGAGCTTGAAAAAAGGCCACTGCTCTGAAGAACATGAGCAACTCCAGAACTAGCAATGAATCCCCGTGTTGCTCCCTCTTCTTTTTCCAATCTTCACCTCCTGTCCTCTCCTCCCTCTTATCAGGCCTAGGAGAAGAGTGGGTCAGGAGAAAGTCTGGTTGGTGACCCACATCTTGCTGGCCTGCTTTTGTGCAATCCCAGTGAACAGTGACACCTTCCTTGAAATACAGGGGGGCATCTGTAGATGTGTCCAAAGCCATCTTTGGGTGTTACCTTTCATCCTATGTCTCGTAAGAAGGCCTTCAGTGTGTGTGACCTATACCGTCCTTCATCCTGGTTACAAGGTGTTCCTTGTAGCAAATTAGAGGAGAAGTTTTCAAAAGAAATCTGTGCAAATGACCATTCTGTTATCTGTTCAGTGTTGTACCACGAGTAGTAGTGACTTCCCCTAAGATGCGTTGTACAATGTGCTTGTGAAATTGGTTTCTCCTCTCCACTTGGTAGTTCTGGTCTGACCTGAACTCTGACTTTTACTGCCATTCACTTTATAAAAGAAGGGTATGTAGCATATCAAGATGCATTTATTCTTGTTATCTGTATTTTTCTTTTAAAGACAATTATGTAGAGTGGGCACGCAATCCCTCGTTAGTAGTACTGTGTTTTGTGTAAATGTGTTATTGGTACTAAGTAGTTATGTGTTCCTAATATTTACAGACTCTAGTTGCAAGGGAAAGGCAGCTTATGATCTCTTGAGTTAAAAAAAAAAATACATGGTGGAATGGCATCCAGTTCCATGACCTTATATTGGCAGCAAGAGAAAATTGGAAGAGGTGTCTGTGGTTGTAGGGAGATAAATTTTTAAACGGCCTTGAGTTCGATCACTACAAAGTAAGAGACAGGAAACTGTAGTTAACATGTAAAACCCTCACTGTTTCAGGTTACACTTTAAAACCAACAGCCTTTACCATAATAACGTGGTTCTTTCTGGTAATATGTAAGAAGCTTTATGAAAGTTCTGGTTGTTTCAGAGAAAAGCTTCTGTTTGTGGAAGCTGGGTGTGGGGAAGCTCCGTTGAAATAGATTTTCATACTGACTTTTCAATGAGTGTAAATTTAGGCAGGTCTAGATCACAACTTATGTGCTGTTGTGTCAGGAAGGGTTGGGAAGCGAGTCTCATGCTTTGAGGCATCGGACGTGTTGGAATGGGATTCACACACACACTAAATCAACAGGACAAGATTGGAATTCTAAGATCTATAAACCCCTAACTATATTTTCCTCCCTGCAAAGTTTACCTTTAGATTTAAACAAAATACATAACTTTTAATAGGCAACTTATTCCTGAGACTTTTCTTTATTTCCGATTAAGTAATCAAACTATTTTCTGCTGTTTTTGCCAGGAATCACAAAGATGATTAAAGGGTTGGAAAAAAAGATCTATGATGAAAAGTTAAAGGAATTGGGATTATTCAGCATGGAGAAGAGAAGACTGAGGGGCAAACCACTGCTGGTTTTCAAGTATATGAAGGGCTGGTACAGAGAGGATGGTGACCAGCTGTTCTCCATATGCACTGAGAATAGAACAAGAGAAAACAGGCTTAGACTGGAGTGTGAGGGAGCATTTCCTGGCAGGGACGGTTATTAAGTTAGAATCCTTTGTCTAAAAGAAAAAGTGTGAATTTTTTTTTGAGTCTTTTAAAAAATTTGATAACTTTTTTTTATATTTAAGATGGTTAAAGACATTCTTACCTCAAGGTAGAGTAACATTACAGAATCTCCCCAAAGATGTTTTCATCCTATTACTATGTAATGTAAGTCTCCAGAACTAAGTAACTTGGACCAGGGCTAAGGTCTAATTTAGGTACTTCCCTCTTGACCGCCTAATAGCAAGGAATCAAAAGGGGAAAAGCCACCAAATGCTGAGGTCATGAAAATGTCTATTCCTTTATGGCAAACCTAGCAGTATTTAAAAAACAAAAAAATTAAAATTTTGTTTGTTCCAAAAGAGTATGATGGGCAGATATTTTAGTATCTAAGTAATGTCCTAATGTTGTTGTATATATTTCTTTTCTTGGTAGAGGTATAACCCTTTCACTTGCTTAATGGATAATCAGAATTTTTAAAAGACCATAACAAAGAATACAGTTTAGAGAGATTTTTATCTGGTGCATTCTCTCTGCAACATGTGTGACAGCTTAGTTTGGCTACCGAAAAAGAGAGTGCCATGCCCAGCACCACTGCCAGGACCTTTCCTTCTCCTAATGGTAAAAGTTTCTCTTATCAATGGGAATCTCCCAAGTCCCACAAAATGGTATTGTTTTGGGAACAGTAGGTACAATAGACAACAATAGGTCTTTCATCATTTAACTTGGTGGATGCAAGGCCAGAGGGGGATATAAATCAGTAAGCCTTTGAGTAGGGGCCAGAAAACATGGCTTTAGATCCATTTTTTAATGATTCATTTCCTTTTTGGTCATATAACTGCACAACTGGAGATGAAAGGGGAAAATAGTAGAAAGTTTCACTTTTAGGTGCCAATAATGCATTGCACTACACTGATGGAAGAAGTTATCCAAAGTACTGTATAACATCTTGTTTATTATTTAATGTTTTCTAAAGTGAAAAATGTTAGTGGTTTTCCAAACAACCAAATAAAAATAATAATTCTTTATAAATAAAAACAATAATACCACTTGTCTCTTTCTTGTTTTTTTTTAAACTGGAAGAATTATCGAGGTGATTTGATTTTTCACAAAAGCCATCTATAGTATTGCTTTAGTTATGTTTTCTCATATCTCATTTAGTTGTAAACATTTGCCTCAGATCCTTTTATATAAAGGCAGGATAAGTAAAGATATAAATATATATGAATTATAAATGAAGTCTTTTACTAGTGTTGATTTTGTTAATTTATGACATTTTACTCACATTCCAATAACCTTTCCTGATGGAGAAAAATAATTATAAGGAAACAAAATTAATGAAATCATTCAAGATCAAAAATTAGTCCTACAGAATTATAATAATATGCTTAATGGCGTCTTTCTTTCCAATACTCAGAGAACCTTTAGTGGCAAGGAAACTCAAGTTTTGGATAAATACATACTTTAAGCAAAAGGTAAAGAAAAACTGCAGCTTCCTTATCTCAGAGTTGTTTCCTTATCTCAGAGGTCCTTCCTAATCATCCCCGGGAGATCTGAGAAAGCTGAGGTTTTCCAAATATGTTAAGAAGTTAAACCTCTTCTGAAACTGAGGTGGGAGGAAGCAGATAAGTATGAGATCCCAGAGTCCAGTTCATCGATTTACTTGACAGATTTTACAGCACTTACTGTGTGCCTGGCTCTGGGCTACAACAGTAAGCAGACTCCCCTTTGTGGAGTTTCAATCTAGAGAGGAAGATGGACATGGATCAAAGTTATATAGATAAATGCAAAATTGCTATTCTGAAAACTGGCATACTTTGAAGGCTCTGAAAGTGTGGTGGGTTCCAGGACGTTTGGCCCATTGTCTTTCAAACTCTAATGTGCATATGTATGGGAATCACCTGGAGATCTTGTTAAAATGCAGCTTATTATTCAGTGGATCTGTAGTGGGACTTGAGATTCTGCATTTCTAACCAGCTCCTGGGTGATGCCCATGCTGCTGGTGTTGGGGCCAAATTTGGATTACAGATCCTTAGTGATAATACTGAGGAGCCTGGGGCCTTCATCTCTGTTAACATTCATTGCTGGAAGGCATAAAGGTCCCTGGTTGCAAGATCTACATTCACAAATATTCACTAAGTTCCAGTGAATTTTTTCCTTCAAAAAATGTTTGGGCTTAGACAAATAGAGAATATCAGTAAGTACACAAATATTATTTTAAAAGAACAGAAACTATGGTTATAATAGTACAATCACTAAAATGAAAAACTGACCAAGGTATTCAACAGCAGATTTGAGCTGGTAGGAGAAAGAATCAGTCAACTTGAAAATACGTCAGTTAAGATTATCTAATTTGAGGGAAGGATAAAGCTTCAGTAAGGATAAACAACTAGACTCGAGATCAACAAGAAAACAGAAGAGTTGAAAAATTCTATAAGCCAACCAGACCTAACATCTGTAGAACATGCCACTGAACACAAGAATATACATTTTTCTCAAGTGCATAGAGATGTTGACAGACATAAATTAGGCCATAAGACACTACCTCAAATTTAAAAGAATTGAAATTATATAAAATAAGTCCTTCCACCACAGTGGATGAAATTAGAAATCAGTAACAAAGGGAAATTTGAGAAATTTACAAATATGTGGAAATTAAATAACGTGCTTCTAACCAATGGCTGAAAGAAGAAATCACAGGGAAATTAAGAAATATTTTGAGGTTAATAAAAATGAAAACAAACACACCCAAACTTAAGGGATAAGCTAAAGCTTTGTTTATAAATGCCTATATAAATTATATTTATAAATGCCTATAAATTTATAAATGCCTATATTTTAAAAATCTCAAATCAATAATCTAAACTTCAACCTTATAAAACAAAGAAAAAATTAAATCACAGTAAGCAGAAGGAAGGAAATAAAGATTAGAGCAAAAAGAAAAATGAAATAACAAAAATATAGAAAATCAATGAAACTAAAAGTTGGTTCTTTGAAAAGATGAACAAAATTTATGAACATTTAGCTAGACCAAAAAAGAGAAAAAAATACTTAAATGAACAAAATCAGGAATAAAAGAGGGGACATCATCACTGACCTTACAGAAATACAAAGGATTTTAAGGGAACACTATGAACAACTTTATTGCAGCAAAATAAGATAACCTAGATGACATGGACAGAATCTTAGGCACGAACTATTGAAACTGCATCAAGAAGAATAGAAACCTGAAGAGACCAATTGCAAGTAAATAGATTGAGCTAATAATCAAAAACTTTCCACAACAGAAAGCCAATTCCCAAAGAGCTTCAATGAAGCAATGAAGTAAAATGACTATTTAAGAATTAGTACCAAGACGCGGAGATCACCTTCCTCCCCACGGATACACCAGAAATACAGCTACACGTGGAACAACTCCTACAGAACACCTACTGAACGCTGGCAGAAGACCCCAGACCTCCCAAAAGGCAAGAAACTCCCCACATACCTGGTTAGGGCAAAGCGGAGAGATACGCACACAGAGGATCGGTGCCGAGCGGCACTCTCCAGCCCGAGAGGCTTGTCTGCTCGCCCGCCGGGGCGCGCAGCGCTGGAAGCTGAGGCTCGGGCTTCGGTCAGAGCGCAGGGAGAGGACTGGGGCTGGCGGCGAGAACTCAGCCTGAAGGGGGCTAATGTGCCACAGCTAGCCGGGAGGGTGTCCGTGAAAACTCTGGAGCTGCCGAAGAGGCAAGAGACTTTTTCTTCCCTCTTGGTTTCCTGGTGCGCGAGGAGAGGGGATTAAGAGCGCTGCTTAAAGGGGCTCCACAGACGGGCGCGAGTCGCGACTGAAAGCGCGGAGCCCAGTGACAGGCGTGGGACGCTGGGGCTGCTGCTGCCGCCGCCAAGAAGCCTGTGTGCGAGCGCAGGTCACTGCCCACACCGCCCTTCCGGGAGCCTGTGCAGCCCGCCACTGCCGGGGTCCCGGGATCCAGGGGCGGCTTCCCTGGGAGAACGCACGGCGCGCCTCGGGCTGGTGCAACATCACGCCGACCTCTGCCGCTGCAGGCTCGCCCCGCACTCCGTGCCCCTCCCTCCCTCCCGGCCTGAGTGAGCCAGAGTCCCCGAAGAGGCTGCTCCTTTAACCCTGTCCTATCTGAGCGAAGAGCAGACGCCCTCCGGCTACCTACACGCAGAGGCGGGGCCAAATCCAAAGCTGAGACCCAGGAACTGTGAGAACAAAGAAGAGAAAGGGAAACCTCTCCCAGCAGCCTCAGAAGCAGCGGATTAAAGCTCCACAATCAACTTGATGTATCCTGCATCTGTGGAATACATGAATAGACAACAAATCATCCCAAATTGAGGAGCCCGGAGTCAGTGCTGTGCCTCTGAGGTGGGAGAGCCAACTTCAGGACACTGGTCCACAAGAGACCTCCCAGCTCCACATAATATCAAACGGCGAAAATCTTCCAGAGATCTCCATCTCAACACCAGCACCCAGCTTCACTCAACGACCAGCAGGCTACAGTGCTGGACACCCTGAGCCAAACAACTAGCAAGACAGGAACACAACGCCACCCATTAGCAGAGAGGTGGCCTAAAATCATAAAAAGTCCACAGACACCCCAAAACACACCACCAGACGTGGACCTGCCCACCAGAAAGACAAGATCCAGCCTCATCCACCAGAACACAGGCACTAGTCCCCTCCACCAGGAAGCCTACACAACCCACTAAACCAACCTTAGCCACTGGGGACAGACACCAAAAACAACAGGAACTACGAACCTGCAGCCTGCAAAAAGGAGACCCCAAACACAGTAACATAAGCAAAATGAGAAGACAGAAAAACACACAGCAGGAGAAGGAGCAAGATAAAAACCCACCAGACCTAACAAATGAAGAGGTAATAGGCACTCTACCTGAAAAAGAATTCAGAATAATGATGGTAAAGATGATCCAAGATTCTATTTCCCAGATCCAAAATCTTGGAAATAGAATAGACAAAATGCAAGAAACAGTTAACAAGGACCTAGAAGAACTAAAGATGAATCAAGCATCGATTAAAAACACAATAAATGAAATAAAAAATACTCTAGATGGGATCAATAGCAGAATAACTGAGGCAGAGGAACGGATAAGTGAGGTGGAAGATAAAATAGTGGAAATAACTGCTGCAGAGCAAAATAAAGAAAAAAGAATGAAAAGAACAGAGGACAGTCTCAGAGACCTCTGGGACAACATTAAACGCACCAACATTCGAATTATAGGGGTTCCAGAAGAAGAAGAGAAAAAGAAAGGGACTGAGAAAATATTTGAAGAGATTATAGTTGAAAACTTCCCTAATATGGGAAAGGAAATAGTTAATCAAGTCCAGGAGGCACAGAGAGTCCCATACAGAATAAATCCAAGGAGAAATACGCCAAGACACATATTAATCAAACTGTCAAAAATTAAACACAAAGAAATCATATTAAAAGCAGCAAGGCAAAAACAACAAATAACACACAAGGGAATCCCCATCAGGATAACAGCTGATCTCTCAGCAGAAACTCTACAAGCCAGAAGGGAGTGGCAGGACATACTTAAAGTGATGAAGGAGAAAAACCTGCAACCAAGATTACTCTACCCAGCAAGGATCTCATTCAGATTTGATGGAGAAATTAAAACGTTTACAGACAAGCAAAAGCTGAGAGAGTTCAGCACCACCAAACCAGCTTTACAACAAATGCTAAAGGAACTTCTCTAGGCAAGAAACACAACAGAAGGAATATACCTACAATAATGAACCCAAAACAATTAAGAAAATGGGAATAGGAACATACATATCGATAATTACCTTAAATGTAAATGGACTAAATGCTCCCACCAAAAGACACAGAGTGGCTGAATGGATACAAAAACAAGACCCATCTATATGCTGTCTACAAGAGACCCACTTCAGACCTAGAGACACATACAGACTGAAAGTAAGGGGATGGAAAAAGATATTCCATGCAAATGGAAACCAAAAGAAAGCTGGAGTAGCAATTCTCATATCAGACAAAATAGACTTTAAAATAAGGACTACTAGAAGAGACAAAGAAGGACACTACATAATGATCAAGGGATCGATCCAAGAAGAAGATATAACAATTGTAAATATTTATGCACCAAACATAGGAGCACCTCAATACATAAGGCAAATACTAACAGCCATAAAAGGAGAAATCGACAGTAACACAATCATAGTAGGGGACTTTAACACCCCACTTTCACCAATGGACAGATCATCCAAAGTGAAAATAAATAAGGAAACACAAGCTTTAAATGATACATTAAACAAGATGGACTTAATTGATATTTATAGGACATTCCATCCAAAAACAACAGAATACACATTTTTCTCAAGTGCTCATGGAACATTCTCCAGGATAGATCATATCTTGGGTCACAAATCAAGCCTTGGTAAATTTAAGAAAATTGAAATTGTATCAAGTATCTTTTCCGACCACAATGCTATGAGACTAGATATCAATTACAGGAAAAGAGCTGTAAAAAATACAAACACATGGAGGCTAAACAATACACTACTTAATAACGAAGTGATCACTGAAGAAATCAAAGAGGAAATTAAAAAATACCTAGAAACAAATGACAATGGAGACACGACGACCCAAAACCTATGGGATGCAGCAAAAGCAGTTCTAAGAGGGAAGTTTATAGCAATACAATCCCACCTTAAGAAACAGGAAACATCTCGAATAAACAACCTAACCTTGCACCTAAAGCAATTAGAGAAAGAAGAACAAAAACATCCCAAAGTTAGCAGAAGGAAAGAAATCATAAAAATCAGATCAGAAATAAATGAAAAAGAAATGAAGGAAACGATAGCAAAGATCAATAAAACTAAAAGCTGGTTCTTTGAGAAGATAAACAAAATTGATAAACCATTAGCCAGACTCATCAAGAAAAAAAGGGAGAAGACTCAAATCAATAGAATTAGAAATGAAAAAGGAGAAGTAACAACTGACACTACAGAAATACAAAAGATCATGAGAGATTACTATAAGCAACTCTATGCCAATAAAATGGACAACCTGGAAGAAATGGACAAATTCTTAGAAATGCACAACCTGCCAAGACTGAATCAGGAAGAAATAGAAAATATGAACAGACCAATCACAAGCACTGAAATTGAAACTGTGATAAAAAATCTTCCAACAAACAAAAGCCCAGGACCAGATGGCTTCACAGGCGAATTCTATCAAGCATTTAGAGAAGAGCTAACACCTATCCTTCTGAAACTCTTCCAAAATATAGCAGAGGGAGGAACACTCCCAAACTCATTCTACGAGGCCACCATCACCTTGATACCAAAACCAGGCAAGGATGTCACAAAGAAAGAAAACTACAGGCCAATATCACTGATGAACATAGATGCAAAAATCCTCAACAAAATACTAGCAAACAGAATCCAACAACACATTAAAAGGATCATACACCATGATCAAGTGGGGTTTATTCCAGGAATGCAAGGATTCTTCAATATACGCAAATCAATCAACGTGATACACCATATTAACAAATTGAAGGAGAAAAACCATATGATCATCTCAATAGATGCAGAGAAAGCTTTCGACAAAATTCAACACCCATTTATGATAAAAACCCTGCAGAAAGTAGGCATAGAGGGAACTTTCCTCAACATAATAAAGGCCATATATGACAAACCCACAGCCAGCATCGTCCTCAATGGTGAAAAACTGAAACCATTTCCACTAAGATCAGGAACTAGACAAGGTTGCCCACTTTCACCACTCTTATTCAACCTAGTTTTGGAAGTTTTAGCCACAGCAATCAGAGAAGAAAAGGAAATAAAAGGAATCCAAATTGGAAAAGAAGAAGTAAAGCTGTCACTGTTTGCAGATGACATGATACTATACATAGAGAATCCTAAAGATGCTACCAGAAAACTACTAGAGTTAATCAATGAATTTGGTAAAGTTGCAGGATACAAAATTAATGCACAGAAATCTCTGGCATTCCTATATACTGATGATGAAAAATCTGAAAGTGAAATCAAGGAAACACTCCCATTTACCATTGCAACAAAAAGAATAAAATATCTAGGAATAAACCTACCTAAGGACACAAAAGACCTGTATGCAGAAAATTATAAGACACTGATGAAAGAAATTAAAGATGATACAAATAGATGGAGAGATGTACCATGTTCTTGGATTGGAAGAATCAACATTGTGAAAATGACTCTACTACCCAAAGCAATCTACAGGTTCAATGCAATCCCTATCAAACTACCACTGGCATTTTTCACAGAACTAGAACAAAAAATTTCACAATTTGTATGGAAACACAAAAGACCCCGAATAGCCAAAGCAATCTTGAGAACGAAAAATGGAGCTGGAGGAATCAGGCTCCCTGACTTCAGACTATACTACAAAGCTACAGTAATCAAGACAGTATGGTACTGGCACAAAAACAGAAAGATAGATCAATGGAACAGGATAGAAAGCCCAGAGTTAAACCCACGGACATATGGTCACCTTATCTTTGATAAAGGAGGCAGGAATGTACAGTGGAGAAAGGACAGTCTCTTCAATAAGTGGTGCTGGGAAAACTGGATAGGGACATGTAAAAGTATGAGATTAGATCACTCCCTAACACCATACACAAAAATAAGCTCAAAATGGATTAAAGACCTAAATGTAAGGCCAGACACTATCAAACTCTTAGAGGAACACATAGGCAGAACACTCTATGACATAAATCCCAGCAAGATCCTTTTTGACCCACCTCCTAGAGAAATGGAAATAAAGACAAAAATAAACACATGGGACCTAATGAAACTTAAAAGCTTTTGCACAGCAAAGGAAACCATAAACAAGACCAAAAGACAACCCTCAGAATGGGAGAAAATATTTGCAAATGAAGCAACTGACAAAGGATTAATCTCCAAAATTTATAAGCAGCTCATGCAGCTCAATAACAAAAAAACAAACAACCCAATCCAAAAATGGGCAGAAGACCTAAATAGACATTTCTCCACAGAAGATATACAGACTGCCAACAAACACATGAAAGGATGCTCAACATCTTTACTCATTAGAGAAATGCAAATCAAAACTACAACGAGATATCACCTCACACCAGTCAGAATGGCCATCATCAAAAAATCTAGAAACAATAAATGCTGGAGAGGGTGTGGAAAAAAGGGAACACTCTTGCACTGCTGGTGGGAATGTGAATTGGTACAGCCGCTATGGAGAACGGTATGGAGGTTCCTTAAAAAACTACAAATAGAACTACCATATGACCCAGCAATCCCACTACTGGGCATATACCCTGAGAAAACCATAATTCAAAAAGAGACATGTACCAAAATGTTCATAGCAGCCCTATTTACAATAGCCCGGAGATGGAAACAACCTAAGTGTCCATCATCGGATGAATGGATAAAGAAGATGTGGCACATATATACAATGGAATATTACTCAGCCATAAAAAGAAATGAAATTGAGCTATTTGTAATGAGGTGGATAGACCTAGAGTCTGTCATACAGAGTGAAGTAAGTCAGAAAGAGAAAGACAAATACTGTATGCTAACACATATATATGGAATTTAAGAAAAAAAAATGTCATGAAGAACATAGGGGTAAGACAGGAATAAAGACACAGACCTACTAGAGAATGGACTTGAGGATATGGGGAGGGGGAAGGGTAAGCTGTGACAAAGTGAAAGAGCGGCATGGACATATATACACTACCAAACGTGAGGTAAATAGCTAGTGGGAAGCAGCCGCATAGCACAGGGAGATCAGCTTGGTACTTTGTGACCGCCTGGAGGGGTGGGATAGGGAGGGTGGGAGGGAGACGCAAAAGGGAGGGGATATGGAAACATATGTATATGTATAACTGATTAAATTTGTTATAAAGCAAAAAAATAAAATAAAATAAAATTTAAAAAAAAAAAAAAAAAAAAAAAAAAAAAAAAAAAAGAATTAGTACCAAGTCTTCATCAACTCTTTAACTATATGGAGGAGGATATACTTTCCAACTCATTCTATGAGACCAGCAAATAGAAGAGTTTGGAGATTACTGCCATCTTAACAATATTAAGTCTTTCATTTCTTGAACATGGGATGCAGCAAAGGCAGTGCTCAGGGACTGCAGTAAACACCAGTAAATAGTGAAAAAGAAGATCTCAAATCAGTATCCTAAATTGATATTAAGGAACTAGAAAAAAGATGCAAATTAAGCCCAAAAATAGCAGGAGGAAGAAAATATAGACATAGAATATGTCTTCATATTCATATAGAATGAAGGTAATGAAATAGAGAAAAGAAAAACAGAATCAACAAAAGGAAAATTTGGTTCTTTGAAAGGATCAACAAAGTTTTAAAACCATTAGCTAGACTAACAACCAAATAACCCCTAAATAATTAAAATCAGAAATGAAACTGGGGTTGTTACTACTAACCTTACAGAAATAAAAATAAGAGAATGCTATGAACAATTATATGCCAACAATGAACAATTATATGCTGACAAATGAGATATTCCAGATGAAAAGGACAAATTTCTACAAATTAAAAAAAAGAACAAAAACTCAACATGACAAAATCTCAACAGGCCTATGACAAGTAAAGAGAATGAAGCAGTTATCAAAACCACCCAACAAAGAAAACTCCAGGACCACCCAGATGTCTTCACTGGTGAATTCTACCAAAATTTAAAGAAGAATTAACAACAATTCTTCTCAAACTCTATGAAGAAATAGAGGATGAGGGACACCTCCTAATTCATTCTATGAGGCCAGCATTACTGATAACAAAGCTAGATAAAGATATAACAAGAAAAGAAAATACAGTTGACCCTTAAACAACTCAGGTTTGAACTGTTGGGGTCTGATTATACATGGATTATTTTTCCAATAAATACATACTATAGTACTACATTATCTGAGGTTGGTTGAATCCATGGATACAGAACCACAGATACAGAGGGCCAACTATAAAGTTATACGCAGATTTTCAATTTCCCTGGGTGGTTTTAATGTGCCATTAATCCCTGCATTATTCAAGGGTCAACTGTACAGATCAATATCCTTTATGAATATAGGTGCAAATATCCTCAACAAAATACTAGCAAACTTACTCCAATAGGACATTAAAAAGATTATATATCATGACAGGATTTATGCCAGAAAGGCAAGGATTTATGCAAGGAAGGCAAAAGTGGTTCAAAATAAGAAAATCCATCATTCAACATTTTACTGGATGTTCTAGTTAATGCACTTAGACAAGAAGAAGAAATATATTGGAAAGTAAAAAGTAAAACTATCTCTATTTGCAGATGACACGATCCTACATATAGAAAATTCCAATGAATCCACAGAAAAGCTACTAGCGTTAGTAAACAAATTCAGCAAAGTTGCGAGCTACAAAATTAACACCAAAAACTCAGTTTTTCTTTGTACCAGCAATGAGCAATATGAAAAGGAAATTAAAACAATTTCATTTATGATAACATCCAAAAGAATAAAATAACTAAGAATACATTTAGCCAAAGAGATGAAAGACTTGTATACAGAAAACTAAAAACATTGCTGAAATAATGTGGTGAAATAAAATTCATATTTTATGTCAAGACAAGAAAAGTTTAATCATAAAATTTTTCTTTGCCCATTTGGGCCTCCTCCCTTCCCTTTAGTATGTAGTGTGCATTTGCATTAACCAGACCTCCTTAGGAAATAGCCTTCCTTCTTAATCTTGTAAGGGGCCACAATGACCCATGATCCACTACTCATTCTGTACATGTAGATCTGGATGTAAACTGTCAGTAATACATCATTTGACATATAACCCTTTGTCTCAAACACTTATATAATTGTGCTTTGACCTCTAACAGGCAGAACAGTCCTCCAAACTTTCTGAAAGACCATCTCCTGCGTTATAATCCTCAGGTTGGCCTGAATAAAATTTTCCATCTCATTCTTAGATCAACTGTTGATTAATTTTTTTGTCTAGCAATGTAAGAAGACCTAAATAAATTGAAAGAATTCTGTATTTATGGATTAAAAGACATAATATTATTAAAATCTTAATACTACCAAAAGTCATCTACATATTTAGAAAAATCCCTTTCAAAATTCCAATGACCTTTTTTGAGAAAATTGGAACACCAATGTTCAAACCGACATGGAATTTCAAGGAACCCCAAATAGGCAAAATAATCTTGAATAAAAAGGACAAAGTTGGAGGATTCACAGTTCCCATTTTCAAAACTTACTACAAAGCTACAGTAATCAAAGCAGTGTGGTAGTGGCATAAGGACAGACATATGGATGAATAGAATAAAATTAAGATTTCATAAATAAAACCATACTTATGGTCAGTTGTTTTTTGACCAGGGTTCCAAGACCATTCACTGGGGGAAAGGACAGCCTCTTCAACAAATGATGCTGGGACAACTGGATATAACACTACATACAAAACTTAACTCAAAATTGATCAATGACCTAAGTGTAAGAGCTAATACTATGAAACTTAGAGAAGAAAATATACAGGTAAATTTTCATGACCTTCAGATTTGGCACTGGATTCTTAGCTATGACACCAAAAGCACGAGTAATAAAAGAAGAAAAGGCAAAGAAGACAAAGGGAGCAGAGCCGAAGCTGACCAACAGTCAGCATAAACTATACATCAGAAATACATCTACACGTGGAACAACTCCTACAGACCACCTACTGAACGCTGGCAGAAGACCTCAGACCTCCCAAAAGGCAAGAAACTCCCCACGTACCTGGGTAGAGCAAAAGAAAAAAGAATAAACAGAGACAAAAGGATAGGGATGGGACCTGCACCAGTGGGAGGGAGCCATGAAGGAGGAAAGGTTTCCACACACTAGGAAGCCCCTTCGCGGGCAGAGACTGCGGGTGGCGGAGAGGGGGAGCTTTGGAGCCGCGGAGGAGAGCACAGCAACAGGGGTGTGGAGGGCAAAGCAGAGAGATTTCCTCACAGGGGATCGGTGCCGACCAGCACTCACCAGCCCGAGAGACTTGTCTGCTCACCCGCCGGGGTGGGCGGGGCTGGGAGCTGAGACTCGGGCTTCGGTAGTAGCGCAGGGAGAGGACTGGGGTTGGCGGCGTGAACACAGCCTGAAGGGGTTAGTGCACCACGTCTAGCCGGGAGGGAGTCCGGGAAAAAGTCTGGAGCTGCCGAAGAGGCAAGAGACTTTTTCTTCCCTCTTTGTTCCCTGGTGCGGGAGGAGAGTGGATTAAGAGTGCTGCTTAAAGGAGCTCCAGAGACGGGCGCAAGCCGCGGCTAACAGCGAGGACCCCAGAGATGGGCATGACACACTAAGGCTGCTGCCACCAAGAAGCCTGTGAGCGAGCACAGGTCACTCTCCACACCTCCCTTCCGGGGAGCCTGTGCAGCCCGCCACTGCCAGGGTCCCAGGATCCAGAGACAACTTCCCCAGGAGAACGCACGGTGTGCCTCAGCCTGGTGCAACGTCACGCTGGCCTTTGCCGCCGCAGGCTCACCATGCACTCCATGCCCCTCTCTTCCCCTGGCCTGAGTGAGCCAGAGCCCCCGAAGCGGCTGCTCCTTTAACCCCGTCCTGTCTGAGTGAAGAACAGACGCCCTCCTGCGACCTACACGCAGAGGCGGGTACAAATCCAAAGCTGAACCCCGGAAGCTGTGCGAACAAAGAAGAGAAATGGAAATCTCTCCCAGCACCCTCAGGATCAGCGGATTAAATCTCCACAATCAACTTGATGTAGCCTGCATCTGTGGAATACACGAATAGACAACGAATCATACCAAATTGAGGAGGTGGACTTTGAGAGCAAGATTTATTATTTTTTCCCCATTTCCTCTTTTTGTGAGTGTGTATATATATGCTTCTGTGTGAGATTTTGTCTGTATAGCTTTGCTTTCACCATTTGTCCTAGGGTTCTATCCGTCCGTTTTTTGTTTTTGTTTTTTTTTTAATTTTTTTTCTTAATAATTATTTTTTTATTTTAAAAACTTTATTTTATTTTACCTTACTTTATTTTCTTTTATCCTCTTTCTTTCTTTCTTTCTTTCTACCTTTTCTCCCTTTTATTCTGAGCCATGTGGATGAAAGGCTCTTAGTGCTGCAGCCAGGAATCAGTTCTGTGCCTCTGAGGTGGGAGAGCCAACTTCAGGACACTGGTACACAATGGACCTCCCAGCTGCACGTAATATCAAATGACAAAAATCTCCCAGAGATCTCCATCTCAACACCAACACCCAGCTTCACTCAACGACCAGCAAGCTACAGTGCTGGACACTCTATGCCAAACAACTAGCAAGACAGGAGCACAACGACACCCATTAGCAGAGAGGCTGCCTAAAATCATAATAAGTTCACAGACACCCCAAAACACACCACCAGACGTGGACCTGCCCACCACAAAGACAAGATCCAGCCTCATCCACCAGAACACAGGCACTAGTCCCCTCCACCAGGAAGCCTACACAATCCACTGAACGAACTTTAGCCACTGGGGACAGACACCAAAAACAATGGGAACTACAAACCTGCAGCCTGCAAAAAGGAGACCCCAAACACAGTAAGATAAGCAAAATGAGAAGACAGAAAAACACACAGCAGATGAAGGAGGAAGATAAAAACCCACAAGACCTAACAAATGAAGAGGAAATAGGCAGTCTACCTGAAAAAGAATTCAGAATAATGATAGTAAAGATGATCCAAAGTCTTGGAAACAGAATAGAGAAAATGCAACAAACATTTAACAAGGACCTAGAAGAACTAAAGATGAAACAAGCAATGATGAACAACACAATAAATGAAATTAAAAATACTCTAGAAGGGATCAATAGCAGAATAACTGAGGCAGAAGAACGGATAAGTGACTTAGAAGATAAAATAGTGGAAATAACTACTGCAGAGCAGAATAAAGAAAAAAGAATGAAAAGAACTGAGGACAGTCTCAGAGACCTCTGGGACAACATTAAATGCACCAACATTCGAATTATAGGGGTCCCAGAAGAAAAAGAGAAAAAGAAAGGGACTGAGAAAATATTTGAAGAGATTAGAGTTGAAAACTTCCCTAATATGGGAAAGGAAATAGTTAATCAAGTCCAGGAGGCACAGAGTCCCATACAGAATAAATCCAAGGAGAAATACGCCAAGACACATATTAATCAAACTGTGAAAAATTAAATACAAAGAAAACATATTGCGCACGGCCTAAGTTGGGGTGCTGGCGCAGGCGTTTCACACTTGGGAACTCGGGTCTGAAGAGGCCACCTGGGAACGCGGCCTCTGCATGCAGCACCCTACGAGCCAGTGAAACTAGACTAAGCACAAAGGAGAAGAAGAAGAAAAAAAAAGAGGGGCCCGGAGGAAGATGGCGGAAGAGTAAGACGCGGAGATCACCTTCCTCCCCACAGATACATCAGAAATTCATCTACACGTGGAACAACTCCTACAGAACACCTACTGAATGCTGACAGAAGACCTCAGACCCCCCAAAAGGCAAGAAACTCCCCACATACCTGGGTAGGGCAAAAGAAAAAAAGAATAAACAGAGACAATAGGATAGGGACGGGACCTGCACCAGTGGGAGGGAGCCGTGAAGGAGGGAAGGTTTCTACACACTACAAGCCCCTTCGCGGGCGGAGACTGCAGGTGGCAGAGGGGGAAAGCTTCGGAGTAGCGGAGGAGAGCACAGCAACAGGGGTGCGGAGGGCAAAGCGGAGAGATTCCGGCACAGAGGACCGGTGCCCTCAGGCACACACCAGCCCGAGAGGCTTGTCTGCTCGGTCGCCAGGGCGGGCGGGGCTGGGAGCTGAGGCTCGGGTATCGGCTTTCAGTCGGAGCGCAGGGAGAGGACTGGGTCTGGCGGCAGGAAGAGAGCCTGAAGGGGTTAGTGCACCACGGCTAGCCCGGAGTGAGTCCGGGGAAAGGGTCTGGAGCTGCCGAAGAGGCAAGAGACTTTTTTCCCTTTTGTTTCCTGGTGCGCGAGGAGAGGGCATTAAGAGGGCTGCTTGGGGAAGCGCCGGAGACAGGCGCGAGCCGCGGGTAAGGCGCGGACCTCGGAGACGGGCGTGGGCCGCCGCCGCCGCCGCCGCCGCCGCCGCCGCCGCCGCCGCCGCCGCCGCCGCCGCCGCCGCCGCCGCCGCCGCCGCCGCCGCCGCCGCCGCCGCCGCCGCCGCCGCCGCCGCCGCCGCCGCCGCCGCCGCCGCCGCCGCCGCCGCCGCCGCCGCCGCCGCCGCCGCCGCCGCCGCGCCTGTGTGCGAGCGCGGGTCACTGTCCGCCCCGCCTTCCGGGGGGCCTGTGCACCCCGCCACTGCCGGGGTCCCGAGACCCGGGGACGGCTTTCCCGGGGAAGCGCACGGAGCGCCACGGGCTGCTGCAACGTCACGCCGGCCTCTGCCGCCACAGGCCCGCCCCACACTGCGCGCCCCTCCCTCCCCTCTGCCTGAGTGAGCCAGAGCCCCCGAATCAGCGGCTCCTTTAAACCCGTCCTGTCTGAGCGAAGAACGGACGCCCTCCGGCGACCTACGCGCAGAGGCGGGGCCAGGTCCAAGGCTGAGACCCGGGAGCTGTGAGAGCAGAGACAGGGAAATCTCTCTGTGCAGCCTCGGAGGCAGCGGATTAAAGCTCCACGGTCCATTTGATGTGCCCTGCGTCTGTGGAGTGCATGAATGGACAGTGAATGATCCCAAATTGAGGAAGTGGACTTTGAGGACAAGATTTAAGACTTTCCCCCCTTTTCCTCTTTTTACAACGAATTATCCCAAATTAAGGAGGTGGACTTAGAGAGCAAGATTTCAGACTTCTCGCCCTTTTCCTCTTTTTACAACGAATTATCCCAAATTGAGGAGGTGGACTTGGAGAGCAAGATTTTTGATTTTTCCCCCTGCTCTCTTTTTGTGAATGTGTATGTGTAATCTTCTGTGTAAGATTCTCTCTGTATAGCTTTGCTTCCACCGTATGTCCCAGGGTTCTATCGGTCCGTTTTTTTTTTCAATAATTACTTTTTAATTTTAATAACGCTACTATATTTCATACTTTATTCTATTTTACTTTACCTGCTCTTTCCTTTTTTCCTACCTTCCCTTCCTCCCTCCTTCCCTCCGCTCCTCCTTTCCTTCTTTCGTTTTCTTTCCTCCCTCCCTCCCTTCTTCTTTCCACTTTCTTTTTCTTTCCTTCCTCCCTCCCTCCCGTCTTTCTTTCTTTCCTTCCTCCCTCCCTCCCTTCTTCCATTCACTCTTCCTTTTGCTTTCATTCCTCCCTCCCTCCCTCCTTTCTTTCCTTCTTTCTTTCCATCCTTCCTCCCTCCCTCCCTCCTTTCTTTCTTTCTTCCTTCCTTCCTTTCTTCCCTTCTTCCTTTCTTTCCCTCTCTCTTTCTTTCTTCTACTAATTCTTTCTTTCTACTTTTTCTCCCTGTTATTCTGAGCCGGGTGGATGAAAGGCTCTTGGTGCTGCAGCCAGGAGTCAGTGCTGTGCCTCTGAAGTGGGAGAGCCAACTTCAGGACACGGGTCCACAAGAGACCTCCCAGCTCCACATAATATCAAGCAGCGAAAATCTCCCAGAGACCTCCATCTCAACACCAGCACCCAGCTTCAGTCAACGACCAGCAAGCTACAGTGCTGGTCATCCTATGCCAAGCAACTAGCAAGGCAGGAACACAACCCCACCCATTAGCAGAGAGGCTACCTAAAAACATAATAAGGCCACAGGCACCCCAAAACACACCACCAGACGTGGACCTGTCCACCAGAAAGACAAGATCGAGCCTCAACCACCAGAACATAGGCATTAGTTCCCCCCACCAGGAAGCCTACACAACCTACTGAAACAACCTTAGCCACTGGGGACAGACACCAAAAACAACGGGAACTACAAACCTGCAGCCTGCAAAAAGGAGACCCCAAACACAGTAACATAAGCAAAATGAGAAGACAGAAAAACACACAGCAGGTGAAGGAGCAAGATAAAAACCCACCAGACCTAACAAATGAAGAGGTACTAGGCAGTCTACCTGAAAAAGAATTCAGAATAATGATAGTAAAGATGATCCAAGATTCTATTTCCAAGATCCATAATATTGGAAATAGAATAGACAAAATGCAAGAAACAGTTAACAAGGACCTAGAAGAACTAAAGATGAATCAAGCATCAATTAAAAACACAATAAATGAAATGAAAAATACTCTAGATGGGATCAATAGCAGAATAACTGAGGCAGAAGAACGGATAAGTGAGGTGGAAGATAAAATAGTGGAAATAACTGATGCAGAGCAAAATAAAGAAAAAAGAATGAAAAGAACAGAGAAAAGTCTCAGAGACCTCTGGGACAACATTAAATGCACCAACATTCGAATTATAGGGGTTCCAGAAGAAGAAGAGAAAAAGAAAGGGACTGAGAAAATATTTGAAGAGATTATAGTTGAAAACTTCCCTAATATGGGAAAGGAAATAGTTAATCAAGTCCAGGAGGCACAGAGAGTCCCGTACAGAATAAATCCAAGGAGAAATATGCCAAGACACATATTAATCAAACTGTCAAAAATTAAACACAAAGAAATCATATTAAAAGCAGCAAGGGAAAAACAACAAATAACACACAAGGGAATCCCCATCAGGTTAACAGCTGATCTCTCAGCAGAAACTCTACAAGCCAGAAGAGAGTGGCAGGACATAACTAAAGTGATGAAGGAGAGAAACCTGCAACCAAGACTACTCTACCCAGCAAGGATCTCATTCAGATTTGATGGAGAAATTAAAACGTTTACAGACAAGCAAAAGCTGAGAGAGTTCAGCACCACCAAACCAGCTTTACAACAAATGCTAAAGGAACTTCTCTAGGCAAGAAACTCAACAGAAGGAAAATACCTACAATAACAAACCCAAAACAATTAAGGAAATGGGAATAGGAACATACATATCAATAATTACCTTAAATGTAAATGGACTAAATGCTCCCACCAAAAGACACAGAGTGGCTGAATGGATACAAAAACAAGACCCATATATATGCTGTCTACAAGAGACCCACTTCAGACCTAGAGACACATACAGATTGAAAGTAAGGGGATGGAAAAAGATATTCCATGCAAATGGAAATCAAAAGAAAGCTGGAGTAGCAATTCTTATATCAGACAAAATAGACTTTAAAATAAAGACTATTAGAAGAGACAAAGAAGGACACTACATAACGATAAAGGGATCGATCCAAGAAGAAGATATAACAATTGTAAATATTTATGCACCCAACATAGGAGCACCTCAATACATAAGGCAAATACTAACAGCCTTAAAAGGGGAAATCGACAGTAACACAATCATAGTAGGGGACTTTAACACCCCACTTTCACCAATGGACAGATCATCCAAAATGAAAATAAATAAGGAAACACAAGCTTTAAATGATACATTAAACAAGATGGACTTAATTGATATTTATAGGACATTCCATCCAAAAACAACAGAATACACATTTTTCTCAAGTGCTCATGGAACATTCTCCAGGATAGATCATATCTTGGGTCACAAATCAAGCCTTGGTAAATTTAAGAAAATTGAAACTGTATCAAGTATCTTTTCTGACCACAACGCTATGAGACTAGATATCAATTACAGGAAAAGATCTGTAAAAATTACAAACACATGGAGGCTAAACAATACACTACTCAATAACGAAGTGATCACTGAAGAAATCAAAGAGGAAATTAAAAAATACCTAGAAACAAATGACAATGGAGACACGACGACCCAAAACCTATGGGATGCAGCAAAAGGAGTTCTAAGAGGGAAGTTTAGAGCAATACAATCCTACCTTAAGAAACAGGAAACATCTCGAATACACAACCTAACATTGCACCTAAAGCAAGTAGAGAAAGAACAACAAAAAAACCCCAAAGTTAGCAGAAGGAAAGAAATCATAAAGATCAGATCAGAAATAAATGAAAAAGAAATGAAGGAAATGATAGCAAAGATCAATAAAACTAAAAGCTGATTCTTTGAGAAGATAAACAAAATTGATAAACCATTAGCCAGACTCATCAAGAAAGAAAGGGAGAAGACTCAAATCAATAGAATTAGAAATGGAAAAGGAGAAGTAACAACTGACACTGCAGAAATACAAAAGATCATGAGAGATTACTACAAGCAACTGCATGCCAATAAAATGGACAACCTGGAAGAAATGGACAAATTCTTAGAAATGCACAACCTGCCAAGACTGAATCAGGAAGAAATAAAAAATATGAACAGACCAATCACAAGCACTGAAATTCAAACTGTGATTAAAAATCTTCCAACAAACAAAAACCCAGGACCAGATGGCTTCACAGGCGAATTCTATCAAACATTTAGAGAAGAGCTAACACCTATCCTTCTCAAACTCTTCCAAAATATAGCAGAGGAAGGAACACTCCCAAACTCATTCTATGAGGCCACCATCACCCTGATACCAAAACCAGACAAGGATGTCACAAAGAAAGAAAACTACAGGCCAGTATCACTGATGAACATAGAGGCAAAAATCCTCAACAAAATACTAGCAAACAGAATCCAACAGCACATTAAAAGGATCATACACCATGATCAAGTGGGGTTTATTCCAGGAATGCAAGGATTCTTCAATATACACAAATCAATCAATGTAATATACCATATTAACAAATTGAAGGAGAAATACCATATGATCATCCCAATAGATGCAGAGAAAGCTTTCGACAAAATTCAACACCCATTTACGATAAAAACCCTGCAGAAAGTAGGCATAGAGGGAACTTTCCTCAACATAATAAAGGCCATATATGACAAACCCACAGCCAACATCGTCCTCAATGGTGAAAAACTGAAAGCATTTCCACTAAGATCAGGAACAAGACAAGGCTGCCCACTCTCACCACTCTTATTCAACATAGTTTTGGAAGTTTTAGCCGCAGCAATCAGAGAAGAAAAGGAAATAAAAAGAATCCAAATCGTAAAGGAAGAAGTACAGCTGTCACTCTTTGCAGATGACATGATACTATACATAGAGAATCCTAAAGACGCTACCAGAAAACTACTAGAGCTAATCAATGAATTTGGTAAAGTAGCAGGATACAAAATTAATGCATAGAAATCTCTGACATTCTTATACACTAATGCTGAAAAATCTGAAAGTGAAATCAAGAAACACTCACATTTACCACTGCAACAAAAAGAATAAAATATCTAGGAATAAACTTACCTAAGGAGGTAAAAGACCTGTATGCAGAAAATTATAAGACACTGATGAAAGAAATTAAAGATGATACAAATAGATGGAGAGATATACCATGTTCTTGGATTGGAAGAATCAACATGTGAAAATGACTCTACTACCCAAAGCAATCTAGAGATTCAATGCAATCCCTATCAAACTACCACTGGCATTTTTCACAGAAGTAGAACAAAAAATTTCACAATTTGTATGGAAACACAAAAGACCCCAAATAGCCAAAGCAATCTTGAGAACGAAAAATGGAGCTGGAGGAATCAGGCTCCCTGACTTCAGACTATACTACAAGGCTACAGTAATCAAGGTAGTATGGTACTGGCACAAAAACAGAAATATAGACCAATGGAACAGGATACAAAGCCCAGAGACAAACCCACGCACATATGGTCACCTTATCTTTGATAAAGGAGGCAGGAATGTACAGTGGAGAAAGGACAGTCTCTTCAATAAGTGGTGCTGGGAAAACCGGACAGGTACATATAAAAGTATGAGATTAGATCATTCCCTAACAGCATACACAAAAATAAGCTCAAAATGGATTAAAGACCTAAATGTAAGGCCAGACACTATCAAACTCTTAGAGGAAAACATAGGCAGAACACTCTATGACATAAATCCCAGCAAGATCCTTTTTGACCCACCTCCTAGAGAAATGGAAATAAAAACAAAAATAAACAAATGGGACCTAATGAAACTTCAAAGCTTTTGCACAGCAAAGGAAACCATAAACAAGAACAAAAGACAACCCTCAGAATGGGAGAAAATATTTGCAAATGAAGCAACTGACAAAGGATTAACCTCCATAATTTACAAGCAGCTCATGCAGCTCAATAACAAAAAAAAAGAAACAACCCAATCCAAAAATGGGCAGAAGACCTAAATAGACATTCCTCCAAAGAAGATATACAGACTGCCAACAAACACATGAAAGAATGCTCAACATCATTAATCATTAGAGAAATGCAAATCAAAACTACAGTTAGATATCATCTCACACCGGTCAGAATGGCCATCACCAAAAAATCTAGAAACAATAAATGCTGGAGAGGGTGTGGAGAAAAGGGAACACTCTTGCACTGCTGGTGGGAATGTGAATTGGTACAGCCTCTATGGAGAACAGTATGGAGGTTCCTTAAAAAACTACAAATAGAACTACCATATGACCCAGCAATCCCACTACTGGGCATATACCCTGAGAAAACCATAATTCAAAAAGAGTCATGTACCAAAATGTTCATTGCAGCTCTATTTACAATAGCCAGGAAATGGAAACAACCTAAGTGTCCATCATCGGATGAATGGATAAAAGATATGTGGCACATATATACAATGGAATATTACTCAGCCATAAAAAGAAATGGAATTGAGCTATTTGTAATGAGGTGGATGGACCTAGAGTCTGTCATACAGAGTGAAGTAAGTCAGAAATAGAAAGACAAATACCGTATGCTAACACATATATATGGAATTTAAGGAAAAAAA
This sequence comes from Mesoplodon mirus, assembly GCF_964341445.2. Lineage (NCBI taxonomy): Eukaryota > Metazoa > Chordata > Mammalia > Artiodactyla > Ziphiidae > Mesoplodon > Mesoplodon mirus. The sequence goes on along the minus strand of NC_138977.1, from coordinate 157,064,458 downwards.
TGTCATGAAGAACCTAGGGGTAAGACAGGAATAAAGACACAGATCTACTAGAGAATGGACTTGAGGATATGGGGAGGGGGAAGGGTAAGCTGTGACAAAGTGAGAGAGTGGCATGGACATATATACACTACCTAACATAAAACAGATAGCTAGTGGGAAGCAGCCGCATAGCACAGGGAGATCAGCTTGGTGCTTTGTGACCACCTAGAGGGGTGGGATAGGGAGGGTGGGAGGGAGGTAGATGCAAGAAGGAAGAGATATGGGAACATATGTATATGTATAACTGATTCACTTTGTTATAAAGCAGAAACTGACACAGCATTGTAAAGCAATTATACTCCAATAAAGATGTAAATAAATAAATAAATGAAAAAATATAGGTAAAATGGATTTTATGACAATTGAAACATCTTGTGCATCAAAAGGCACAATCAAGAGAGTGAAAATACAACCCACTGAATGGGAGAAAATATCTGTAAATTGTATATCTCATCAGGGTCTGGTAAACAGAATATGTAAAAACTTTTACAACTCACCAAAACAAACAACCCAATTTAAAATGGGTAAAAAATTTGAATAGACGTTTCTCAAAAAAAAGATGTATACAAATGATCAATAAGCACATAAAAAAACGTTCATCATAATTAGTCTTTTGGCATTCCGAGACTCAAATTCCAATGTGTGTGTGTTAGGGGGTGCTTTCCCCACCCACTCACAAACAGTTTTTGGACACCAGCAGGGTATCCAAGAATTCAACTCAATTCTGACATTACCTATCCACATTATTTACCTGGAGATAGCAACAGATTCCACAGGTTAAGGATTCAGTGTTACAAGACTGTCCCCCATAGCCCCACTTCTGACCCCAGTTGCAGGCTCTGTGCTTCCGACTGATCAGCTACAGACTGGAGATTCCTACGACCGCCTCCTTGGGTTCAATTAATTTGCTAGAGTGGCTCATTGAATTCAGAGAAACATTTTACTTATTAGATTACTATTTGTTATAGAAGGCTATAACTCAGGAACAGAAGGATGGAAGAAATGCACAGGGCAAGGTATGGGGTGGGGGGCGGGGAGCTTCCATGCCCTCTCCAGGCTGCACTCTCCCAGCACCTCCACGTGTTCATTAACAAAGACTCTCTTCAAACCCTGACCTTTTGCGGGTTTATGGAGGCTTCCTTACACGGCTTGATTGATGAAATTATTGGCAATTGGTAATTGCTTTAACCTCCAGCCCCTCTCCCCTCTCCAGACGTCAGGAGGTGGGACTGAAATTTCCAACCCTCTAATCGCTTGGTTGGTTCTCCTGGCAACCAGTTCCCATCCTTAGGTGAGGTCCAAAATTCACCTCATAACAAAAGAACATTTATTGCTCACCTCACTTAGGAAATTAAGGGTTTAGAAGCTCTGTGCCAGAAATGGGACAAAGACCGAATATATATTTCTTATTATAAATCACAATATCACAATTAGCCATTAGGGAAATACAAATTAAAACCATAATGTGATATCACTTTACACCCGCTAAATAGGTGATAATCAAGAAAATGGAAAGTAACAAGTGTCGGTGAAGATATAGAGGAATTGAATATTGCTAGTGGGAATATAAAATGGTGTAAACACTTTGAGAAACTGCCAAACTGTTTTTCCACAAAGTTAAACAGTTACCCTACAACCCAGAAGTTTCACTCTTAAGTCTCTACACAAAGTTTTGAAAACAGGTACTTAAACAAATACTTGTATGCAAATTTTCATAGCAGCATTATTCACAATAGGCAAAAAGTGGAAATAACCACATGTCCATTAACAGACGAATAGATAAGCAAATTATGGTACATCAATTCATAGAATATTAATCAGCCACAAAATGGAATGAAGTGCTGCTACGCGCTGCAGTGTGGATGAACCTCAAAAATATGCTAAGTGAAAGGAGACAGACACAAATGTCACATGTTCTATTATTCCATTTATGTGAAATATCCAGAATAGATAAATCAACGGAAACAGAAAGTAAACTGGCAGTTGCCAGGGGGGAATGGAGAGTAACTGTTTAATAGGTAAGGGATTTATTTTGGGTAATTTAAATGTTTCAGAACTAACTAGAGGTCATGGTTGCAAAACGCTTTGAGTGTAATAAATGCCACTGAATTGTTCACTTCAAAATGGGTAATTTTATGTCAGGTGGTGTCATATTATAAAATATTTTTTATATTTTCAAATAATGTAGCAGACAAAAGGAAAAAGACAATAAATAAATGAAGCAAATAGAAAGCAAAAGAGTAAGTTGGTAGATTTAAACCAAACTCTAATAGTAATAATATTATTTATAAATGGGACTGGGTCTAAACACCCCATTTAAAAACTGTCAGATTGGATTAAACAAAAAAGCAAGACTCAACTATATGCTGCCTAAAAGTCACACACAAAAAGACATTAAACAAAACTTTGGAGCATGGAATATTTAAACTTACTAACTTGGTGAGGAACATTGCTTTGTCTAATAAATGGCAGGGCCTTCCGTATAAGAAAGTCATAATTGAAGACACTTAAATGTAAGTGAGGTAGCGAGCCGGAAGCCCACATTGTAGAAGACAAAGGGACATTCATGAACTGGGGATAATTTACTAGAAATGATTTTCAGGGCTCCAGGATGCAGAAACCTGAAAGCAACTTGGAATTACAGTGCAGGTTAGTTCCAAGCTGATTATTTGGGGTTAATAACACTAAAAGCCAAAAACTGAGCCCTCATCATAATTTGGTCATTTAATTTCGAAGAGCATGGGTTACTACTCTGTTTCATTGTTTCACGTGCATCTTCATTTTTCAGACCAAGCCCCCTCAGTGGTTCTGGATTTGCTCACAGACAGTCTTTTCAGATGTGTTGAATTATCTAGAGTTGTGCCTCTCAAGTGGGGGCAATTTTGACCCTCAGGGGACATTTGGTAATGCTTATAAATAGTTTTAGTTGTAGCATCTTGGGGGTGCCACTGGCATCTAGTGGGTAGAGGCCAGATATATTGTTACACATCCTATAAAGCATGGGACAGCTCTGCACAACAAAGAATTATCTGGTCTAAAATGGCAATAGTGCCAAGGTTGCAAAAGCCTGAACTAAATCAATGATTTCCGAAGCGTGGTCCCCAACCTTGCAGCACCAGTAATGGGAATGTATTAGAATTGCACATTCTCAGGCTTCACATCTGACCTGTACAGTCAGAAACCCTAGAGGTGGAGCCCAGCAATCTGTGATATAACAAGCTCCCCAGCTGATTCGCATAAGCATTGGTTTGAGATTAAATTTCCTTACTCCTTTCCACCGACTACAGAGAAGAGTGGCTTACGTGAGATCCACCTTCCAGTGCCTTACTACCACTACTGAGCTCTGAACTTCAGCAGAACCGGTCTATCAAATTGCTTTTTCAAAGCCTGCTTGTTATCATGTACACGGTTGCACTGTTCAACTCACATGCATCATCACACCAGCAGCATTTGGCAATGGTTGATTGCCACACCGACTTTCCTGCAATTCTCATCCCTCAGCCACCACAAACTACACCCCTACATTTCCAACCAATTACTGAAAAAATCCAAGGAGCCCCAAACTTACCAAGTCCCAAACTGTATGAATTATAGTTTATTATTATTCCTCTCCCTTTGCATTTCCCCCAAACCTGCTCCCCCTTGCTAATTCCCACATTCTCTGAATAAAAGCAGTTTCTTTTCAAGGTCACCAATTCTTGATATCTACCACTGTTTTTTTTTAACTTATATATTCTTATTTCTATTTATTCAAATCACTGACAAATTCTAATTGTTCTGCCTCTGAACAGTTCTTCTGACTGTCTCACACACACACGCACACACATACAAAATGCAAAATATTTGAGATGACACTTTAAACTTTTAAGTTAAGAGAGAGAATGATGATTTAATTCAGAAGGCATTTTAAATCATGGGTTAGTAGTGCTGCTTGGTCCCCTCTCATGAACTAGTTTTGTCTCCTTGGCAGGCAAGAGCCATGGGTGCACAGTGGAATTTTTCAGTCATCTTTTTGTATTGTATGTTCTTATATAAGCTCTTTCTAACATATTATTCCGTAAGGTAAGGAAAACAAAACAACAGGACATACCTTGGTTCCTGCAGGGTTGAACGTGGGGTCCATGCTAGCCGAAAGTAGGTGCAGGCTACTGGCTGAGAGTAGGAAGCTTGGGGTATTTAGGAATAAATAGGGAGCAGCCTCTTCTCTTTCTTCTTTAATAGAAATCAAATGCATGGCCATGAGCTGTACCTTTCAGCCTTGTTAGTCAAAGTATGGTCAGCGGACCAGTAGCATAAGCATCACCTGTGTGCTTTCAGAAACAAGACTCAGGAGCCGCACCTTAAACCTAATGAAGCAAAATCCACAAATAGCAAGAGTCTGTAGGTGACTTGCACGCCCATTAGGGTTTGCAAAGCACCACTTTTAGAGTATGAAGCTTTTCTATAGACCTTAGCTTTTCCTACATATAAGCACGCGTGAAACAAATCTACCCAGCCTTACCATGTTTTAGAGCAGTGGGTTCTCACAGTGTCGTCCTGGAACCAGCAGGGTGAGCATCACTAGAGAATGAGTCAGAAATGCGATTCTCAGGCCCACCCCAGCCCTCCTGAATCAAAATCTAAGGGCAGAGGCCCAGCAGTCTGGCTTTTAACAGCCCTGCAGTGATTCTGACACTAATGCTAGAGAACCACCACCTTAGGGACGACAGTTCTGCATCACAGATGCCCAGAGAAGCTCCCTGCCTTCCCTGGTGACTTCTTTTTATTTTTTTTGAGATACGCGGGCCTCTCACTGTTGTGGCCTCTCCCGTTGCGGAGCACAGGCTCCGGACGCGCAGGCTCAGCGGCCATGGCTCACGGGCCCAGCCGCTCCGGGGCATGTGGGATCTTCCCGGACCGGGGCACGAACCCATGTCCCCTGCATTGGCAGGTGGACTCTCAACCACTGCGCCACCAGGGAAGCCCCCTGGTGGCTTCTTGAGCACCTGCAAACGCCTGCTCTCCTGCAGGCGCCAGCAAATGCCTAAAACGTGGTTTAGGGCTAATTCATAAGCCGGAGAACCTAAGTCAGTGTGAGTTCACTGGCACTGTGAATAACATTTCCGAAATACACAGAAAACTTGTAGTTTACAAAGTGCTTTCCATGCTATTTAATTTAATCCTCACTGCAGTACAAGGACATAGATATAATTGCATCCCCAACAGATATGAAAACTAAGCTTGAGAAACGTTCAGTGGCCTTTTAAAGGGCACGTGGACCTGAAGGGGCAGGGGTAGGCTCGGAACCAAAGAACACAATCGCAAAGAGACCTTCTACCAGCTGTTTGAAAAGTTAAATGGAGGCAGAGTTTCAAAGGAAGCTGAAGACGCCAAAATGTTTTTAACTTTTGGGAAACAAATTTCCAGCATTGAGATTAACGAAGAAAGACCCATAAGAAATAAAATTCACAACTTTCTTTCTAAAGGTTCAACTACAACAGCAAAACTATGAATAGAGACAGAGAAAGAGATAAAGCAACTGAGGCAAAATGCTAACATTTGGTGAATCTAGAGGAAAGATTTCTGAGTTTTCATTGCACAATTTCAGCAACTTTTCTTTGAAAAATAAAATCCACAGGGCTTTAACTTGTGTCTGTGTGCTGAAGTAGGTGAGACACTATACTTCTTACCTATCATTGCACATGCTTTTAGGACTTCTGTCAAAAAGCTTCTAAGTATAAATGAATTTATCTATGTCTACATTGTAAGGAAGCAGGGGATAGACATATGAGTAACAAGCAGGATTTATTTACATTTTTTCTTTTTCAGTGAAGCTCATTCGTTTATGCTAATATTCTTCACGGGGTCTATAATTCACTGCCAAAGGGGTGATTCTGAGTTGCAGTTTTTATTAATATGGTTGTTTTCAGTCTAACCCCAGGCATAAGACCAGTCTCACACAGAAACTCCTGGGGCATCTTCAGAGAATCTGGCTTTTGAATGTGTTGCCGCCCTGCTGCTACAATTCTCCTTGTAGCCAGGACCCACATTCAGCTACATCTCAGGCCTTTTCATAAGCTGTTCTTCTACTTGTAGACCACCTTCCTCATGCTTCACAGCTAGTGTTTCTAAAAGCCTTTATGATTAAATACTCAATTGGGAAAAAATGACTAGAAAAACATTGCTGAGACAACTAGGGAAATTTGATTTCAGTAACAGCATTTCTGTCAAAAATGAATGATTACACCACCACACACCCCTAAGCCACTTGTAAGGGGCAGTCCTGCCATGCTGGGCTTGGGTCCTCTCGGCCCCTCCTATTCCTGTGTGGACAGCAAGGAAACTATGATAAGAGCTAACAATTGCACATGGGTTACAGCTGACAAACACTTTTCCATTTACTGTCTCATTTGGCCTCATTGGATAATAAACGATTCCCTCGTTTGACAGCAGTGCTTGAGTGTTAAGTTCCTTATTTCATAGACAAGAAAGATGAGGGCCATTGAGTAACCAAATTTCCCAAGGTCACTTGGACAGTACGTACCAGGTCTGATTTTACTGCAGAGCCAGAGTAGCAAGTCCCAGAGGCCATACCGGGCTGCAGGGCAAGGCCAGAACAGGAAGAGGCTTTAGGGTCTGAACATCCACTCAGTGGTACCCAGAGAACCCAATGAACATTTTTGAAAATGCCTAAAGTCAGAAATGCTTATTGGAGAATATTGAGAAAATTCAAAATGAAGGGAGAAAGGAAAGAAGGAAGGAGGAAGGGAGAGAAGAAAGAAAGGAAGACATTGTAACTCGACCTGGAAATAACCATGGCTGCTACTTGGGTATGTATTCTTTTAGACTTTTTTGTTTTATTTGAACCTATGCTCTCCAAACCTCCAGATAGAGGCTTATAATTAACAACACTCTGTGGACAGCTTTCCCTGAAGTTGGACATGCCTCTACCAACTCATTTGAATGGCTGCATAATACTCTATTGAATGGATAAACCATAAACATTTGTTTCTCCAGGACTTTGGATCGCTTCTGTGGATGGGCCCTCTAGGGACTCCAGGAGCCCAATTATGCTGCAGGAAATGAGTCACAATCTGCTTGTGATTGCTGGCCTCTTTCCTTCCCTTCACTTGCTCCAGTGAACCATGGAAACGTTCCCTGGAGGCCTGGGATGTAGTGCAAGGAGGTTAGATTCTTAGAAAAGACAGGCCTAAGTAGTTGGTAGTCCTTTAGAAATAGAAATAGGGAAGACACGGGCCAGTGGGAATCTTGCTTTTTAGATCCAAAAAGTTTCATTGAAAAACAACATAAAAAAAAGGGCAGCAAAATTTGTTGCTCCCTCCCAGCTGCTCTGTGGGCCACCTGCAGGGGAATTAGCAATGGGCAGTAATGGAAATTTGTAGATTTGAAGGTTTTGCAGTTGAGCTCAGTGGGTTCTTTCTCAAAGGTTTTGGTAATTAAAGTATTATAATAGTGAAGCTAAAGTCAAAGTTTAGATGCCTTTGTGGATAACTCGGGTTCGTTCTGGAAGACTACCACAGAGGGCAAAATGCCTGGGGGCCAAATTGAAGATGGAAAATCTGGTGAATCTGTGGCCAGACCAGTGCCAATGTTGGAAAAATAACTTGCAATCATATGTCTAAATGACTGTGGAGCTCTTCTGATAAGCAAAATACAGTAAATGATTTTCTACAGTGGTTTGCTTTAAAATGGCATTTTTCTTCAACAGCTACTTAAACGGCTGGATGTTAGCCAAAATTGCGTTGCTTGGGATTAAGTGTTGTGAGAATTCTTCATAAAAGCCCACAAGTCCAGAGGCTTCTGGGTGATATGTGAAAACAAAACCAGTAAAATAACTAACAAACACAAAACCAAATTACAGCTTGCCTTATTCTGCTTAGAAAGGTGTTGATTTTTAGCCTTGACTGTGCTCATCAACCAAAAGAAGTTTTTTTCAACAGAGGTTAAAATTGTTTGGAAGGCAGTATGTTCCCTTCCTGTAGGGCTGTCCTGTGCATACTTGGAGACAGTCATACCTCCCCGCCACTGGCTCACTGTCCTTGGGCTTCAAAGCACACGTGGCCTGTATCACTCTTCCATCCCAGTGGATTCACCTTCAAGTTCCTTCTCTAGGCCATAATCAGACCAGCTTTTCCAATCAGTTCAAGCTAGGATTAAACACTGAGACCCACGAACCATTCTAGAGCTAGTTTGTACTTTAATTTCCAAACAATGCTCTAAACTGGTTCTGTGGCTTTCAAAGAGCTAGGAGACCTCATCCCACCCTCCAGCATTACTTTAGATTCAGGATTATCCTGGCCAGTTCACACAATTTTCCCTCATTTACGTAGTTTGATCTTCCCCAAGCAGGGTAAATGTCTCTAGAAATCAAAGGTCCTGGTTCCCATTTGAAAGTTGAATTCAGTCAAGCTTTGTAATATACCTACCCTCAGGTTAGGAAAAAAGCTTGGCTATCTGCTCTCCCACAGGGGAATGTGAGATTAGGGTCTCTGTGGGCCTCTCTCTCTCATGGTCATGGGAGGCAGTGAGAGCTGTTTGCAGCTGTATTGGGTTGCTCCCAAGGACCTCTTGATCCGGCAGCACCATTAACCTGGAGAAGTCATGCACCAGATGCAGAAAACAAAATAGGGTGAAGAGAATTTGCTTTAAGCAGTTTTTTCTTCTATAGTTTCTTCACTCCACATCATGTTATGTTGCTAACAAAGAAGAAAAATAGTGACCTTTGAACATCTGTTTTGAAGAAGTCTGTTCTTCGTTTTAAGGAATGAGAAAGATGTACCTACTGATTCTGCATTTGCATTATGGTTAATTTTTAAAGGTATCTTTTCGGTCTAATAAGAACTATGTGGGAAATGGAGCTTTTCTTGTGTTCTTTCAGAGCTTCATGAGAACATATTGCAGAGAGTCAATTGTCTGGTCTTTCATGGAGTATAGAGTTCTGTATCTCCAAGGTGTGTATGCATTGCTGCAAGAGTATGAAGACCTTCTAAATACCCAACCCTCCTACAGCCTACGTGGTGAATAGGTCCTTGTTTGAGTTAGACACTTGGCATCATTTTAACTGTAACTTGATGTATTTATACCACTAACTGCCCATTTGACTTTTTCATGGACTTCCCTAAAAATATCCCGACACCAACAACTGACTGTCATTCCACTGTAGGAAATAGATTATATTAGTTTTCTATTACTGTCTAACAATATTTCCACAAACTTAGCAGCTTAAAGCAACACACGTTTATTATCTCACAAATGCTGTGAGTTAGGATTCTAGGTGTAAGTGGGTTCTCTTCTTCAGGGTCTTACAAGGCTGCAATCAAGATGTCAGCCAGGAATGTGGTCTCATTCAAGACTTGCCTGCGGAAGCATCCACTTTCAAGCTCATGTAGTTGTTGGCAGAATTCAGTTCCTTGCACCTGTTTCATTTCCTTACTGGATGAAGGCTGTAAACTTCCCTTAACTCCTTGAGGTATCCCATAGTTCCTTCCCACGTGGGGCTCCCCAAGATCACTGCTTGCTTCTTCAAAGCCAGCAAAGGAGACAGAGACACAGCAAGATGGGTACTAAAATATTTTACAATGCAATCACATAAGCATGTACATGTAATAATCCAATGGTCCATTTAAATACATCTGATTTGTAATACAGAAAGATTATCCAAAGTCCTGCCCTATAATATGCTTAAATGTGATTTGTCTGCTGTGTTCCTGCATGGCAATCAAAAGCCTAGAATTATTTATCTCCTCCCAAATCAGAAGAAAGTTCCTTTGTATACAACAAACTTTCAAAGAGCTATGCTAATCCTGAGAGGAAAACTTTGCAAAACATTGTTTCCATTTTGATGTCCTAGCTTTAACCCTACATGTAAAAGCAATTGTGTCTCTATTCATATTTTTATGAGCTCACTGAGGAATGGAGCTGCCATAAATTTCTCCTCTAATGGGTCACACTTGTATGCAAAGAATACCAAGTTATTTTTGTAAAAATGTTAAGCTGCTAGGTATTTTTAAAAATAGTATTAATGGAGAATTCTGTCAAGTGTGCACTGCTCTTCTTACCAAGTCTATATATTTTCAAGTTGGTTGCAACCTGACTCATCCAAGAGTAGCCAGCTGTCCTAAACAAGTTTTTTTTTTTTTTTGCTTCAAAGTTTGTGTGGCCTTATTAGAACACCCCTGGAGAGGCCTACTAGCAGTGCTCACTGTTAAATACTGGCTCAATTCCCACCCTCCTGATCTCCTACTATATAAAATCTGTGATTTCTTTGGGCATGAAGGAAATCCTCCCATTGGTGGGAATTGTTGGCAGCTCCTGATATGAGATCACTGGCTATTTTATCCAAGGTACAACATTTCCCTTTGACCTGGCAATGTCATTTCTAAACTCACAGCATTTTCAGAGGAGAGGAAAAGTGCCATATTGAAAAATGGGTTAATCTGGTTATTTTAGTAATTTAAAAATCCTGAACTCATTGAATAATGAAGATATGATTTTACTTCTTAACTGCTTTAACAAAAGTATCATTCATTAAAAAAAATTTCAGTCTCAGCAAAACTCATGAAAGGTATATTTTTGAGTGTACAGGTTGTGACCTGAGCATGTCAACCATTCTTCTCCTTCACTCCTTCCTCTGTAACCTTAGTGTGTCTACACCTCAGTGCATAATATTCAGTAACTTTAAAACTGGCTACAAGATAGTAGATATTTAGATCCTTGAATCATTCTTCAGGATGTTTCATATTTCTAATATTTCCTTCTATCCTTACACTTTTGGGGGGGCACTTTTTTCTTCCTTGCCATTCTTATTTCCCTCCAGAGTCTTCCTTTTTGTTGCTTGTCCATACAACTCTTGGATGTGTGTAGGGATGGGCATTCAGAGTGGGGTGGGTTGTGATGGCTCTTCTCCCTTCCCTAGGTTCCCACCAGCCCACAAATTTAGGAACTCTTCCTTTTTTGAAGTAGCAAGGAAGTCACTGCATTTTCCCTTCTTCCCTTTTGTCTTCCCAGGAGTAGTGAATGGTGTCAGGTTAGACTCTTGGTCCATGGTTCCTGGTGGGAGGGGCTAGTGGGACCTCACTTCTGTCTCTCTTTGCCTCCCTGTAGTCTCCACATGTTTTTCTCAATCTTGTGAGCCCCCTGCCCACCAAGGGAAGATCTTGCCTCTGGAGCAGGATGGGGTTCAGTCCTGTAATTGTCCAGCTGCTGTGGCTGAAAACTACTGTTAGATGAATGGGGAGGAAGCCATTTAGGTTGCAGATCCAAGCTGCCTTCTCGAATCTTGTTTAGCAGTGCTACAGCTAGTGTTTTGGTCTTTGACAACCGAGTCTTCTTCATTTATTCCTCATTTAGAGGAGAGGCAGGTGCTATGAATTAATATCCTCTAATACCAATAAAGTGCTATCAACCTGGATCTGCCTCCCAGGGAGAGAGACTGGGAGGAAGGCAACGGGAGTCTTGCGGGCAACAGAGCTTGAGAGCAACTTCACGGGTCCTGCTCAGGAAAGCAGAAAAAAAGCCGGATGTCCTGTGAAATGAGGGCACTTGGGATGTGGGCCACCAAGCCAAGTTTAGTTCTTTCTGATTCCAGACAAATCACAGGCGGGATATCAAGGTTTCAGTGGAGACTCTGGGCAGGAAGCCAGGCTTGAGAAACCTGCTAAAAACACACCTTACGAGTGCCCAGGGCACAGCTCAGGGACCCAAAATGTGGACATCCTCAGTGAGTCATGATGACAGAAAAGGACAAGCTGGCCACAGCCCTGAGGCAAGCAGACTCACTCACAGCTTCTATGTAGTGATGTCCAGTGTATTTGAGGCAGAAGCAACAATGTGTCCTCAGATTGCCATCCTCCAAATTAAGAATCATGACTTTGACCAACCCAGACTTCAGTGAGGTGAACACAAGGCTTCCATTAAAAAGAGGGGAGGGGGCCCTATATGACTAGGAAAGTGGTATGGCCATAGCAGGATGTAGAGAACAGACTATCCACACGGAAGCTTAAAAAAAAGCTCTGCTTCACCCAGGTGCGCATCATAAAGAATTCCCCCAGCCCCCTGCTAGCACTGGCTGAGATTTGGGGCCAGTGAAGATAAGTAAGTGTCTTGGGCAGGCAGGAAGGGGAAGGAAGGCCTTTATTATTCCCTCTTTGGTGATGGGAGCAAGTTTATTGAATGAGATGCCTCAAAACCAAAGGAAATGCAGTGTCTGACCCTGCATGCTTCAGGGAGGCCTCCATAAGCCCCCAGAGAAGTGGTAGACCCTGTCACCACGACAATGTCACTAAGAGCCACAACGGCAGTCCCATAGGACCCACGGTTTTGACTCTCTCTGCAGCCCCCTCCTTTCTCCTGTAGGTCTGTGCTTGCCTCAGGGGGTGTGGGGCAAATGGAGTGGGCAAGAAGGGGCTGCAGGGCCGCCTGCCCCCCTTGGCACTAACTGTGCGCTCATTCACCTCTATCTATCTGATGGTGACTTGTCCTCATCCTGCAGCCCAGGTCCTCCTGGCTCATGGGCCCAGGAGGCTTCTTGTTATTATCAATGTCACAGCCTTTTTTCACAATCCAGTAATGTGCAACTCTGCTCTCTACCAGCTGTGTGACCTTGGGCAAATTAGTCAACCTCTCTGATCCTCAGTTTCCTTATCTTAAAGTAAGAGATATAATACTTCTTTCAGGATTTATGAGCAGATTAATTTGAATAGTATAATATTTGTGTAGCATTTAACACAACATCTGGCCATAAGAGGCATTCAATAAGAAGTCATTATTATTATTGTTATTATTATTACCAGTGTTATGATTAACACTGTTATTGTTGTTGTTACTGGTGGCTTAGATTGCCTGTGCTAATCTGTTTGCTATGTATATACAGTGGACCCTTGAACAACTTGGGTTTGAGCTGCATGAGTCCACTTATACACAGATTTTTTCACTAAATACATACCACAGTATGGCATGATCCATGGTTGGTTGAATCCACAGTTGTGGAATCACAGATAAGGAAGGCCAACTGTGAAGTTATATTTGGATTTTCGACCTCATGGAGAGTCAGTGCCCCTAAACCCTCATTGTTCAAGTGCCAACTATATTCACATACATACATACTAGTTTCTGCATCCAAACACTTAGATCTTTGAATGACCAGCACTTGTATTATGAGGCATAGCACACATAATTTATGTATAGAATATATCTGTTATTTTCAGGGCAACAGGATCAACATACAATGAAATTTTATTTCTACAGCTAGTTTTGGGATACAAGAGCAGTATTTGAGTTTTATTTCCCATTGTCACCATGCAGTAGGTTTGGGGAGCAAGATGGCCATTGTCTTAGGCTAACCAGGCTGCTGTAACAAAATACCATAGACTAGATGGCTTAAGCAAAAGTAATTTATTTCTCACAGTTATAGAGGTTGGGAAGTCCAAGATCAAGGTGCCAGCCAAATGGGTTCCCTAAAAAGGTCCTGCTTCCTGGCTTGCAGACTACCACCTTCTCACTGTGTCCTCACATGGCAAAGCTCTCTGGTATCTCTTCTTACAATGGCACAAATCCCATCATGAAGGTCCCACCCTCATGACCTCATCTAAACCTAATTACCTCCAAATACCATCAAAATGGGGGGCGGGGGTGTTAGGGCTTCAACATATGGCTTTTGGGTGGGACATAATTCAGTCCATGGCAGGCATGTTTAGCTGTCTCTAACCTAGATATAGATCAGTCCAGCAAAGGATTTGGATATTTTCCAAGATGCAGAAAGTAACATAAGTGGAAATAGCATTATGTGATACATTCTCTTCAGGAAACAGATCTAGGGGGAAAAAAACAAAAAACACAAAAAACCTCACTGGTTAGTGGTTACAAGACCACGACTGTTTAATTTTGAATATTTGGTCATCTTAGAATACCCACGAGTCAAAAGGCATGTGGAATTCAAATCCCATCTGGACCAACAGGCTCAGATTCCTGAAGAGCATAAACCTTTGGCATCCAAACTAATGAAAATCATTAATTAACCAACAGGACAAGACATGGTGTTAGAAATGAGCTACACATTTTTCATGTTGTGTGAATCTAGAAAAGATAATACAGGGATAAAGTGAATGCACCCAACAACCGGCAAAGAACCAGAGAAAAATCAGAAAGCCTCAAAACCACAAAAAAAGAATAAAAACTCTTTATTTATTGTTGCTGAGATGTATTGCTTTATTTAAACTTCACAAGAACTTTTAAAGAAATATTATTGTCCCCATTCTACAGATGAGGAAATTGAGGCCTAGGGAGTTTAAACAACTCTCCCAGAGTCACACTAGTTTTTAAGTGGCAGTGGGGCTCTGAAGTTTACACTCTTTCAAATAAACCATATACCGCTGTGGTTTCTATTGTATTAGCACCATTACGGCGCTAGTCGGGTGTACTGTATACAGACAGTGCCACTTTAAAGTACAGTAATTGAGGCAGCGTAGAACGGGAGGGGTGGAGGTGGGGGCACGTGGACAGGGCATTCAAATGAGCCCTTGGGATTCTCTCCTCTTGGAAATCCTGCGATGGGTTCCAGAACCATGCTTTCCATTAGCATATATGTCAGCCCAACCCATCAGCTATGTTTCAAAATAATACCTGAGCACTTTGACGAGCTGACACAACAACTAAATACAGTCGTCCCTCAGTATCTGAGGGGCATTGGTTGCAGGAGCCTTGCAGATACCAAAATCCAAGGATGCTCAAATCCCTTATATAAAACAGCACAATATTTGCATATAACCTACACACATCCTTCCATATACTTTATATTATCCCTAGATTACTTATAATACCTAATACAATGTAAATGCTATATAAATAGTGGTCAGTGTGCAGCAAATTCAAGTTTTGCTTTTTGAAACATTCTGGAATTAAAAAAAATTTTTGGGCTTCCCTGGTGGCGCAGTGGTTGAGAGTCCGCCTGCCGATGCAGGGGACACGGGTTCGTGCCCCGGTCTGGGAAGATACCACATGCCGCAGAGCGGCTGGGCCCGTGAGCCATGGCTGCTGAGCCTACGCGTCCAGAGCCTGTGCTCTGCAACGGGAGAGGCCACAACAGTGAGAGGCCTGCGTACCGCAAAAAAAAAAAAAAAAAAAAAAAAAATTTTTTTTTCAGTCCATTGTTGGTTAAATCCATGGATATGGAACTCGCAGACACAGAGGGCCAATTGTACTTTCCATTTTCAATAAATTTCTTATTTCAAAGATAGTGTAATTTTCAGAGTCCGCATTCTAAAATACAGCAATGATTCCATATGTCTGAAATATCTCCACTTAAATACGTCACCTCTCAGGGCTTCAGCAAATAAAGCCCCGCTCCCTGACCCTGTGTGCCGAGAATGGAGAAAAGTACTTTCCACTGAAGTGACCCCTACAGCCACCCTGGAAGAAACTGCTACCCACACCCTCTTCTACAGATGAGGAAACAAACTGATGATCAGAGAGTTTTAATAACTCGTCCAAAGCCACAGGGTGGAACCAGAAATCAAATCCAAACCGCGTGCTCTACAGTGCTGTCCACACTGTTGGACTTTGTTACGAAGGTGCAGGTATGTTCCTGGGCGGGGCAGGAACCCGCAGGAGAAAGAGATGGGGGCCTGGAAGCATTTCTCCTGGTAATTGTTTGAAAAGGCTTCACTTCGCACGGGGGCTGATGCGTCTGACTTTCACGCTCTTAGAGTAGAAGCAGTGGCTGTTAGTGAAGCAGGAAATCTTCCAATGACAGTAAGGAGATCCCCTCTCTTTACCCTGCCAGCCCTGGATCCGGTCTGGCAGGTGCGCGGCCACGTGCCACATCCTGTCCTGTCCTCCGGGCAATAGCAGAGCAGTCAGGTCACTTACACATGGCACGAGAAGGTTTGCGTTCACCTCCAAATCTTCCCCTCTGTGTGAGCTTCAATTAACTCCTCATTTCCCAATGTTTTTCCATTCCACAGACACACTAACTCGCTTATATCGACCGGGCAGTTAATAACTGCCATGTGAAACATTCCTTCATTTGTTTACATGGGAGCAAACTGAGACATAGCAAGATTCCACAAATAACAATAAGGATTATTATTATCCGTATTTTATAGAGGAGAAAATTTGGGATCAGAGAAGTTAAGTAATTCGCCCAACGGCACACAGTTAGGAACTGTGCTGATTAACTGACTGACTGACTCCAGAGCCCATGTGTTGATGCTGCTTTGAGTAAGTTAGGGGCACAGACCAGACTAGAAGCATAGCATTTCTGCATCCATTTCAAAGCCCTTTCCAGTCATGACACTGCTTTCCTCCCTGAGATGAATTGAACATTATGTCACCTTTTCCTAACACGCCTCAGAGCCAACGTTGTGAGTGTGTTATTAACGTGTGTTGAAGAAGTAGCTGCCAAGGGAGGTGTTGTGGACATAGAACCATTGGGCACTGGTCCTGGTAAGAGCCCCAAATCTGATTTTCTTCAGATGGTTCTGATGGCATTTGCTTTTTAGTTCCTAACTGCTACCACTCCAGTTAGAGTGAAACGTGTCTTTTTTTAAAAATATATTTATTTATTTATTTGGCTGCGCTGGGTCTGAGTTGCGGCATGCGGGATCTGGTTCCCTGACCAGGGATGGAACCCAGGCCCCCTGCACTGGGAGCGTGGAGTCTTAACCACTGGACCACCAGGGAAGTCCCTGAAACATGTCTTTTGTAGCACAGCCAACCTTCCTGCAAAATTAATCCTCCAGCTGAAAGATAACACAGCCTTCTCACAAGTGAGTAACTTCACTGTAGCTCACGTGGCATTGCTGATTGTCTGCACAGTGGCTGCGAAAGCGCAACAAACAGCTCCTGGTCAGGGGCATCCTCACACCTACCTCACCCTGAGGTTTCTTGTGGGCATTTGTTGGGTGCTTCCCTACTTTCCCCTTCTCTAGATGACAGAAGCCTGATGCTAATTAGGTGAAAACGTTCTTTCCCCAGTTGTGACAAGTGCTTCGGGGAGGCCCGACCCCACTCGAGCTCCAGGATAGACCTGCGCACTTAAGCTGATCAATTAGCAGGAAGTGGTTCAGGCACCGGCCTGTAACACAGACCCGGGCCAACCAGCGTAGTGACCTTGCTCTAGTGACGGGTTCAAACGTGAGCCCTCCACCCAAGCTGGTCCAAACTAAGTAGATCTCCCAGTTATTGCTGAGAAAACGAACACAGCGACTCCCTTCCCTAGACAGTGTGGTGTGAGGGTGACAGTTTTGTGGGAGTGGCAGCTCCTTGCCACCATCAAGGGAACATCCGAGCTGCCACAAGAACTTTGGAGTCTGAAGATAAACTTGAGCTTGTGGAAAACAGAGAGAGAGAGCGTGGGTCATTGGAGACATGGCTGCACCGCTGGATCAAGCCTCACTTGAAGGCAGAATTCTCTCCCGGCCTTTGAGTTATGTGAGCCAGGCAACTCTCTCTGTGGTCTAAGCCAGCTTTCTGTCCCTGTAACACAGAGAGCTATGCACCTGTCCTTGAAGGCTGCTTCCGTGACTTATTTGTCTGTGCTTCATCTACGTCTGCTAATATTGTGCTTTGCTCAGACTAGGTGCAAACATACTTTTGCAAAGCAAAAGTACTTCATTATTCATCCCTCAATACATCTGTGAAACCAGCCTGTGGTGCTTATCACTCTCTTTGATGCACAAACATTTTTCATAGCTGGACCTGTGCACTAATCTGCTACGACGAGACTGAAAATATTTACAGTTCTCTAACACACACTGAATGCTGCAGGTAGAGAGCACATAAAGAAAGTGAGATTGGTGAGCTGTAGCGTGTTACCCTAAACAGGAATCATTTTGGCCCATCAAGCACTACTGGGACCTCTCAGAGAGAGCTGTGAGTTTTTATTTATTTGATGGATTCTTTACCCTATACGGAATTGGTCACATTAAAAAGAATTCCTTGGGAAGCTTCTAATTAATTAGAATTTTCTACACAACTAAAGGAATTAAATTCTTAAGTCTATCGCTATGGTGGAATCTTGACATACAACTATTTTACTAAACAATGTATATATTTTTTTAGTGCCCATATCTGAGGAATACAAAAGTTTTTATAGCTTTTTCCATAAAGCCTGTGATTTTGATGCCTGAAAAATACCTGTGTCACCTTGAGTGGGTCTTTTAACTTCTTTGGACCAGATCTTCCTCTGTAAGATACACGAGTGGGTCTCAGGAAGGTTCTCCATTTTAATATTACTTAGCTGTTTACTATACACAGTTGGCATTTTGAATATTCAATGGTGTTTTCCTCAAGGGACTCAGAAGTGATTGGAATTGCCCTCAGCCATGAAGTGCCTTGTCTGGGGCCTGGAGCACATGGGCCCTTCAAAAATGTTGGTGGAAGGAAATTTAAACAAGAAGGGAAGTGCCAGTCCTGCTCGAATCAGTCTATCCAAAGAATTGCTTGAGCACTACCTCTGGGTAAGGGTAGAGGCAACAGTGTATCTGGCCCTCACCTCAGATTGCTTATCTGTTTGCAGAAACAAACCCAACATGCATGAAACAGTAACAGAGATGACAGTTCACAATTAAGTGCCAATGTCTACTGTGAAGAGCTGAAAGAATTTAGAGGGCTGGGATACTTAGGGGGTAGAAAAGGTCAGGAGAGGTTTACAGAAGATAAAGGACTTGAGATGATGCTCAAAAAGAAGGATTTGGCACATGCGCCTGTGTGTGTGTGTGTGTGTGTGTGTGTGTGTGTGTGTGTGTGTAGAAAGAAAGCTCAGGGAGTTAAGATAAAATCTAATGTTTGAGTCTCTGCTCTGCCTTGGCTTCTGGTTCAGTCAGCTGGGACTCTTGCAGCTACTATATCTTTAAAGCTTTTTTTTTTTTTTTTTTACTGCTGTGGAAAATCATCACTCACTGGGGGCGGAATATTATGGCCCTGACTTAAGCCTCGGTCTCAGAGTATGCACATTTCCTGCATGGCAAGACAACGCCATCGGTAACATCACCCACACAGTAAGGAGCCAGTAAATAAATAAACCTTTACACTCCAAATCAATCTGTCCAGCCTTGGACAATGACTTATGGCTTGTACTGCTAGGTTAAATATTAGTCAAGGGTGCCCAAGTCAGCTCATACCCTGAGATTTCTGGAGGAAAAGCACATCAGCCACGAGCCTGGTCTGTGAACACAGCCTGAGCTCCTAAAATGAGACCACTTGGACATGAAGCAATAGAAAGAGGGGGGAGAAACCATGTGAATCAGATGCCTTCAAAACACTGCAAACCCACTCACCAAGATAAAGTGGAACACCGCCCACAATCATTTTTAAGGTTAACACAAGTAAACAGAGAGCTCCTCAAGGACTCATCATCTTAATTTATATTCTAAGAGAACTGTATCCAGGAGTACTTATAATAATATCAGCTTCCTTTCTAAAATGCCCCACGGTTTATATTCCTTCACTGATATCAAGTCTATGGCCCTGAAAGGTAGGCCTCATCTCCATTTTAAGATGAACAAAACAGGTGACAGAGAAAAGAAATTCCGTATTCAAAGTTGCACAGCTGGAAGGACTAGTACCCATTTTTATAACGATATTTAAGAACAAACCCAAGGATGCACTTGCCTAACCATGTACCAAGACACAGCTTGTAATGACCAAACACTGTTCCACGCTGTGGCTTTCTGAAATAAATTACAGTACACTTACACCGTAGAATACTCTGCATTAAAATCTATTCTGAGGACCTATGTCTATTAACATAAAAAGATTTTCACGCTATATTGCTGAGTTAGAAAAGCAGCTACCAAATTGGATATGGGGTAAAATTCTCTGTTTGAAAATAAAAAAATATTTGCACAACAAAAACAAAACAAAAACCAATGACATACACATATATATCAAAGGATCACTAGTAATGTGGGATTGTGGGTGTTTTTATGCTTACCTGTTTCTGGTTTTTTGTATTCTTAAATTTTTCTGGTTTGAGATTTTGCTTTGAAATAAGAATTAAAAAAGGAAAACAAAACAGAAAAGCGAGAATGAAAAAGACAAATTCTACAGGATAAGTTAAGAGTTTACCTGTACTAAAATGTCCACCCTACTGATTTATCTCAGTGTCTGGAATTTCTACCATTATCACTTTCTGGATGAGAACTATTTCAAAAGACATGAATTCCTGGGGCAGTGCCACTAATTTCTACTCTCACATCCCCACAGTTTAGAGAAAGATGAGCCAACTCCCATTTAGCAAAACCTGGAACAGGCCTTGCAGGAGATTCGCATTTGCGCCGCATAGAGGGGCTGCTCTCAGGGAGATCAGAGCTTCTCAGGTAGAGCCTGAGAAGCATAGACTCCTGAATCTTAGAAGGAGGTAAAAGGAGATGAGAAAGGGAAGCAGGAAGAGGAGTGCACCTGCTCTTGGTGACAGGAGGGAGGATGACCGGATGGATAGAAGATGAACCCACCATCTATCTCAGCAATTGGTCTGAGCTAGTGTTAAGTGTCCGTGAAGTTGGTGTAAGCGGAATCATGTCTTTGGCCTGGTAAAGTCAAGCCCTGGACCTAGGTACAGGACTAGTCAGAGTGTGGAGCCGGGAGGTAAACATCTGTAAGGAAGTGGGGATGTCAAAGTGGAGGCTGGAGTGGGTAGGAGCCCCTGAGCCCTTGAGGAATTAACCCTGCATTAATGACAGCACCACCTGAGCTTTGGCCTTGTTATTTGACATAGTACTTTCTGTTGTTGTTTAGACTAGTAGAGTCATGGGTTTCCCTTATACTGGCAACAGAAGCCTCCTAATGAATCTACCCACACTTAACCAGCACTTGTGTGCCAGGCATTGTGTCTTGGCTTCGTGTGTATTACTTCATTCAATCCTCACACAACCCCACAATAGACACACCATTGTCAGCCTCTGTTGGAAAACAAGGAAGAGCAGCCTGGGGAGTTTTAGCAACCCTTCCAGGTTACACAACTGTGGAGAGGCTGGTCTGTGTTTGAACACGGACTGCCTGACTTGCGAGTCCCCACCTGAGCCTCTCACAGTGGTTCCATTCACGTTTCTCATGTATAATTAGGTAACATGTATATTGCTCAGTTGATGTACTTTTTCCAAGAGTTATTAGTAAGTGAAAAAGAAAGAATTGAGCCACAGTTCCAAAGCACATTCTCTGGTCTTCATGCACTCTGGTCTCCTCTGCAAAAGCTAAACTCCGTGCAACTAGTTTGTTCAGAGAGAGATGCTGTGCGGGAGGGGAAAGGAGGTGAATGGTGGTGGGAGGGGGCAGCCTAAGGAAGTTCAACTCTTGGCTCTTCGGAAAGGTGTCAAATTCTTTGAGCCTCAATTTCATCATCTGTAATAGGGGTGGGGGGAGACCCATCTCCCAGAATTCGTGTGTGAGTTAAGAGAAATTCATGCAGTGTATAAAGCACCCAGCACTGAGTCTAGCTAGTTAGAGCCTAACCAGTTACAGAGAAGAAGGTACCTCCTGGAAAACACGGTCCTGTGCTGGTTAGGAACACAGGCTTGGGAGTTCAGGCTGACCAAGACTCCAATCTTGCCTTAGTTTCCTACTTTCTCCCTAAAATAAAAATAATCATCCATTATGTATATATATATTTTGTCTCCATTCTGGACCATAAACTGAGATAATAGTGAGTTAATACTATACACAGATAATAGTCTCCATTATCTTGGAAATTATAATCTAGCAGAGAAACAGAGACAAAAATGGAGATAGCAACATGGTACATGAAGATGGAGAAGTTCAGTGTTTCGATGGAAATGCATGGGAGCTAGATGCAACCTGGGCTTAGAGTGTCAGGGGTGGCTCCCTGGAGGACTGGATTTTAAGGTGAGCACTAAACCATGAGTAGGAGGAATCCAGGTTGAAGTAGGCACAGGGAAACAGGGAGGGGAAAGAGCACTCAGGTCTCAGTGGTTGGGAAAGTAAACTAGGACAGTGCATCTGAACTGGTTAATACAGTGCCCAGCAATTCGTCTCTGCTCTGTAAATGGTAGTAAGTTCCTTATTTTAGAACCCGTGAAATACATGTATTTCTCTAGTCACATTTCTAGCTTCAGAATGAATGTTCTCCATTAACTCTCAAGTGGTTTTCTGAATCTCACCAGCATTATTTTATATATGCTCTTCTAAAGAGGCATGACCATACTCTGAAGTCTTCAAGCAGCAGTAGAAAGGACGCCCTTGTCCCCTTCCTCACAGACAGTATGTGGCAGGGAGAGCAAAGTCTCATTCAGTGCAGGCATCAAAGCTTGGCCATTTGCTGGGTTGGAGAAACACATCCATAGCTCCCTTCGCCAGCAGTTCCATTACTTTTCAGTTCATCTGAGAAGAAGGGAAAACGTAGAATTTTATAATAGTTAAGTGGTCAGATCACATTCACCTTGCAGACAAGGTCTAGTGGTGGCTTGTCTTGCTTCTGCTTCTGCTCTCTTGGCAAGTAGCCTGCATCTTGACACATCTTTATGATGCTTCAGAATAATTTCTCCTTGAATCTTATTCACACCCACTGGATTATTAGGGAAAGACAATATTCAGTTCTGGGAATAACATCTTAAGAGAGATATGAACAAAGGGAAGTATATGCACAGGAGAAGGTCCCAAGGAAGTAATTATAACAAAAGTCAGGAGAGTGGGGAGGGAGGATATTATGACTGGGAAGGGACATGCTGGAAACTTCTGGAATCTAGCAGTGTCCTATTGCTTGACCTGTGATGTAAGTGTTCATTTTATAATTAGTTTTTAATTGTACATTTATGTTTTATCTACTTTTCTGTATATAAAAAATGTAAAAATAAATTCTATGACCTTCTGAACAAATGGTGGCCTGTCGAGCAAATCATTAATAAAATCATTCTCTAATGAACTTCCAGGGAGAAAATCTTTCTCAAAGAGCCTCTGTTAAGTGCTTAATTTATCTCTAAATTCAAGACCTTTGAACACAACTGGTTTTGCTATAACCAGGAAAGGCTTCTTTCCAGATACATCAGATAATCTGGCTCTAATTCTCTGAAAAGCAGGTTGGAAGGCTGGAGGGAAGATCTTTCCTTTTTGTTGACCTGTTTCTTGCAAACAAAACAAGCTGGTGGGATCTGGTATAGACTAGAAAGTCAGTATTTCTGAAATGAGGGTAATTGTTTCTTGAGAAACTTGGAAACATTAACCAGAGTCCTCAGGGGAGGGCTGTCTGACAGATTATATTTTTGCTTCTTTACTTGTGCAGATTAGGAATAAAACTGGAGATATGCCTTTCACTCTCTTCTACATTTCAAAATCTGTTAAACAAAGCAATATAAAAAACTAAAATAAATGAACATGTTGTGCTTTTTTTTTTTTTTTTGTGGTACGCGGGCCTCCCACTGCTGTGACCTCTCCCGTTACGGAGCACAGGCTCCCGACGCGCAGGCTTAGCGGCCATGGCTCACGGGCCCAGCCGCTCCGCGGCATCTGGGATCTTCCCGGACCGGGGCATGAACCCTTGTCCCCTGAATCAACAGGCGGACTCTCCACCACTGCTCCACCAGGGAAGCCCCTGTTGTGCATTTTTTATTGCTCTCATTAAGGACCTCATGGCTTCATTACTCTAAGTGGATAGAAATTTCCAGGCACAGGTTATCAAATACCAGAATTATTCCAGCTGGAAACCTTTTAAAATATATATTGATCAGCATCTTACACTTTATAACACAGTCACATTGATATACAAATTTCATGTTTACAAGTGCAAAAGGCAAAGAACTACAAAGAATCAAAGCAACCATAATGGACTACATTTAATATAAATAAAACTGTTGTACCTGTTCTCTATTTTTTTTAATTTTAAAAGAAAATTGTAAATGTTATAGCATAGGTAGACTCGACTATTCAAAGCTAGAGACTGTGTGTAGTTCCCCACGAATCTGAGTTTCTGCATAACTGAGATTCCAACGTGTAACAGATCAAGTTGGCCAAAAGAAAATCGTCCATTGCTGAAGTTTCATTGCTGGTGAGGAACAGACTCCCTAAGCTTTCAAAACCAGTACTCATTGTCTGTGTTTCTATCAGTTGGACCTTGCTTTCTAGAGCAGGTATGTCTTTAGTAGTAAAGATTCCCTCTGGTTGAGTTTCTGAGTCAGATGAATCAAGACTCATGGAAAAGCTGGAGCGTTTTCAGAATACATCCCAGAGGCAGCTAAGGGCTATTGTCTAACCAGACGTTTAGGTCTGTCTGGGGCTGCATTTCAAACCTTTCTAGGCCCAGGAAGTTAGAATTTCCTCTATAACTGTAGGACTGAGTAGAGGTGTCTGCAAATGGAACATCAATTTGGGTTCCCATGTTCTGTGATTTCAAAACTGGTTCAGTGCTCATGTTGTAAAGTTCATTCTCCAGTTTGAGTTTGGTTTTTTGAGGCTGAAAAGAAACCTTTGATATAAAAGTCAGCTCTGGGATTCTGTTGGGTCAGATGGTTGCTGCTGGGTCCAGCAGTCATGTCAGGGCAGACTTCAAATATCCAATGTCTGACCATGCAGATTACTTGACAAGGTAATGGTCTTATTTGACAACTTCTGGCTGTGCCTGGAGCTTTCCATTTTCCTTTCCTTGAAGATTCCTGTGTTCTGCAGGGCTCTTACTGCCTCTTGGATAAATGTGTGATCATAACGAAGCTCTAAGGGCATCAGGACAGCCACGTGTATGCCTGAAGGTCTTGCCATATCCTCTGAGGTTTTTTGGAGTCTCATTCAGTCCCATAGGGAATTGATCCATTTATTTGTTTCCTGTCCTCATGCATTTGTATTTATTTATTTATTTATTTTAATTTTTATTTATTTATTTATGGCTGTGTTGGGTCTTCGTTTCTGTGCGAGGGCTTTCTCTACTTGCGTCAAGTGGGGTCCACTCCTCATCGCGGTGCGCAGGCCTCTCACTATCGCGGCCTCTCTTGTGGAGCACAGGCTCCAGACAGCGCAGGCTCAGTAATTGTGGCTCACGGGGCTAGTCGCTCCGCGGCATGTGGGATCTTCCCAGACCAGGGCTCAAACCCGTGTCCCCTGCATTGGCAGGCAGATTATCAACCACTGCACCACCAGGGAAGCCCCCCTCATGCATTTTTACAAAGTGCAGTTTTACAAGAGAAAAGGGTCCATCCGGGCTTCTAGGGCATCCTTCAAGGGGACAACAGTAGAATATCCCAAGTTTTCAAATCTTTCCTTACGGGTGGATTTACTATGTCGCCCTGCAGATGGTGGGTGTCTGCCAGGCACACACTGAGTGGAGCCGCACACAGCGCACAGGGCGCCAGGGTGTGGGTCTCCATGGCGCTGGGGTCGTGTGCTCGGCGCAGGCTGGAGCAGCCCCTCAGCTGCCCTCCACCACCTCAGAGCCTCTGTGGCTCCTGGAGAATAAACTCTGACCCTCACTCTCTTTATAAATACTTAATTAATTCTAATTTAGTGTCCTCTTCATTATTTTAGGAGTTAAATGTTCCATTTCCCTCAAGTCTTCAGTCAAAGCAACAGTTTTCAGGAAATAAGGAGAATAGAGAAACATGTTAAATAGGCTTTTCCATGGGAAAGCCATCGGCAAAGTCCAGAATGTGGGAAACTACAGAACAAACAGCTTGGTTTCCTCAGTAAGTAAATTGTAAGGAAAGGAAAAAGAAAAAAAAGAGACTTTAGAGCATATCAAACAAATGCATGCAATTTATGAACCTTATTTGTTTGTATCTTAATTTGGATGTATCAACTATAAAATAAAACAGACATTAAAGCAATTAACAAGAGAATCAGGGAAATTTGAATACTGTCTGGATATTTGATGATATTAAACAACTATGATTAATTTTGTATAAAAATTGTTTCCTTTCTCCAAACCTGCAGACCAGATTCACATTGGTATAGATACTTACTAGGAAGAAACAAACACACAAACAAACCTGTGTGTTATAGGCTGAATTGTATCCCCCACAAATGTGTGTCGGAGCCCTAACACCCAGTGTGACTGCACTTGGAAACAGCGCCTGTAGGGAGGTAATTAAATTTAAATGAGATCATAAGGGTGGGGTCCCCATCTGACAGACTGGCACCTTAAAAGGAAGAGGAAGAGACACCAGAGCTCTCTCTGCCCAAGTGCACACAGAGAAAAGGTTACCTGAGGACATAATGAGGAGGCAGCCGTCTGCAAGCCAGGCAGAGAGGCCTCCCCAGAAACTGAATATTGGACTTATTGTCTCCAGGACTGTGAGAAAATAAATTTCTGTTGGGTAAGTGGCCCAGCCTGTGACATTTCATCATGGCGGCGTGAGCAGACTAATGCACTGTGCAGTCCTCTTCAAGAAGCCACCATCTTCCACGTTCTATTTTTGGTGCTTGTGTCCCAGGCCCTGTACAGGGTTTATTTCCTTAAGTTAAATGATGCTGATCACTTAATCCAGTAAACAAATATGAGAACTCACTATGTGCCAGGAATTAGTCTAGGCTCTGGGGACATGGCAGAGAATGAGACAACATCCTGTCCTTAGGAAATTTATATCCTAGTGGAGAAGTAGGAAAACAGCACAGGTGAGGGGACTTTGGTGCCCCAAAGCAAGTCATATTTCAAACTAGAGGTTTAAAACTTCTTTCCATTCCGTTAAAGGAACAAATCGTGAACAGCTTTATGGACATGTTAATCAAGAACATAACCTACAGGAAGAAACCTTTTCCCTTCCCCTTTTAAAAATTGCCAAATTTAACACAAATTTAAGTTAAATGAGATTCACAACCTATGAAAAAGCTAACTAAAGGTTTTTGGGGTTTTTTTTAAATCGAAAACTATCCAAGCAAAAAAAAAAGGACTCTTTCAGGAGATCATACAATAAACAACTTATCAGACCAATGCTGGGAAAGCAACCCAGCCCTTCCACATGAATGCCTAGCCAAATGGCCAGATTCTGAGAGCCACGACCTTCTCCCTGTGTTGCAGCCTGGAAACTCTCTAGGAGGTAAGCTGGGGCAGTTGTTTCCCTTCTCACAGCGATCAATGTCTTACACTGTCTGTTGACCAATATCTGAAATTCTTTTTTTCGCCTATTTTATCCAGTTTTTTTAGCTGTTTGAGGTGTGTTTTCATTTCCCAGAGCTGTTATAAAAAATTACAAACTGGGTGGCTGAAAACAACAGCAATTTACTTTCTCACAATTCTGGAGGCCAGAAATCTGAAATCAAGGTGTCAAAGGACACTCCTTCTAAGGTTCGAGGGGAGAATCCTCTTCCAGCTTCTGATGGCTGTCCTGGCGTTCCTAGAATGTGGTTGTATCACCTCCTGCTCTGCCTCTGTCTTCACATCACCTTTCCTCTGTGTGTCTGTGTTAACTCCCTTTGTTTCTCTTATAAGGACAGTTGTGACATTTAGGGCCCACCTAGATAATCCAGGTTAATCTCCTCATCTTAAAATCTTCAGCTTATACATCTGCAAATACCTTTTTTCCAAGTGAGGTAATTTACTACTCTAGGAATTAGGACTTGATATCTTTGGGTGGACATTATTCAACCTATTACAAGATGTAAGAGTAAACTGGGCCCCTGTTATTCCATTATGGCCAGAAGCAGAAGTCTAGTGGAGAAGTATAGAATGGGATAAGAAAAAGGAGTATAGAGTGAGGAAGAGAGAAATCCCAGGGATTTTGTTCTCTAAGTAATTTGTTTAAACATTTTTTACTGCATGCTTAATATGTGATGGGGCATAGGATTAAGCAAAATATCCTTGCCATCATGGAGCTAAGAACAGAACAGAATTAAGGTCTAGGAAGTGCAATGGTTGGTGAGAACGTGTCTGGAATTTAGCCTAAATTAGATTATCAAATCCTCACAAATGAGTATTTTATGGATTGGGAAACTGAGTTTCAAAGAGGTCAAGTGACTCGCCCAATGTCACCGAGTCAGTAAGTTGTAGAGCTGGGAACTGAAGCCCAGTCTGGCTAACTCTGGAGCCCAGGTCCTTCCTACGACCCTATAAGGCTTCCCCATCAATTAGTTTAAAGGGTAAGAATCATCATGTCTTCTGGGCTTAGGACTCACTTCTTTATTTATGAGGTCAAGCTTTCTGTCTCAGGGAAAGGTCTAGACTGGTTTCCACAAAACAGGCAAGGGAAGCCATAACTGGGAGTATCAATTTCTTGATAACTATTTCCACTATTTGTCTGAGAACAAAGGATGTTGTATCTCACCACTAGGTTATATGAGATCATGAATGAGCAAAATGTGATTAGGATTGATTAGGAAGAGAAACACAGAATGGGAACACAGCCCATTAGTTAGCATTACCACTACTGACATCAGGCCAGAAAACCTTTCAATTTAGGGGCTACACAGCCAATTTAAATAAAGTCTCTCAAACTCTCAGATACCTCCCTACCTCCTCCCCACCCCACCTCTATCACTGTGCTCTGCCAGATTAGCAAGGCCATTTCTACGGAAGGGAAAGAATCCTGGTGAATAGGCTGCCTCTTTGTCAACAATGAACCTGCTTATTCTCACTATCCTCTCGTCTTAGGTCCTCTGTAAAAGGTAAAGTTGTTTATCATCTGTTGCAATACCTTGGAATCAAATGTCAGTGACATGGATATGGGAGGATAAGAGAGCTCGTTCAAGGTGAAATGGATGATACTGTTTGGTTTGTTTATCACACAGCATGAGGAGAGGAAGGAAGGGAAACAGGGAAGATGGAGCAATGTCCCTCACAAAGGGAGATGCATGAGCCATGCCAACAGCTGTCCCTTTCCAGAACACCAAAGAAGCCATTGTTACCAATTCTGTTTTAGCCTCTACAGGAGACACCTGATCTCAGTTTAGAGACTTATTTCCATCACAGAACTAAGCAGAGCATCCTGACGCAGGGAGCCTGGAGATCACACACGCCCCGGCCAGCCCCTGCTGGGACGTGGGCTCTGGTGAATCTCCGTCACACATGGGAGGGGCTGCCCCTGTCAGGGTGGCCTTCACTGGTTCCTACAACTCTTGGTCTCTACTTCAAAATGGTGAGTTTGTGATGTGGTAGCTCACTTAGTCTCTCCCTCTGGATCCATTTTATTTTGTCCTTTTTCCAGCATTAAGGCCCCCTCATCAAAATGACTGAAAGGTAGATGACAGGAAGAAGATTTTTTGCTTTGTGTTCTCTGGCAGGTGGGCAGTTGGAAAGGTTCTTGAGGCCGAGTTCCCTGGGGACTGAGCTCCAAACAGATCCTGACACTGAAAAAGGTTTGTATTCTTTGACTTTCCGCTACTTAGTATAGGAAATTCAGTTGCAAGTTGGGAAGGAAAGATAGCAAGCAAGACGAGGTTTGTATTACATAACCCAGTGGCACAAAGCCACAGGGGACAAAAAGTAGTGGGCATGGAGCCATTGACAGGAATTTTAGTGTGCTTGTCTCCTGGGTCTGATCTCTTGATGTCCTGGGGGAAGTGATACACTCACTAGGAACCAGTGCTGACTAATGCCTGGAGATTTCACTTCCAAGCTGATGGTGTCTGGGGTGAATTACTATAACACACGAACACACACCCCACCCCCCCTTTCTGCCAAAGTTAATTTTCTAAAAAATACCTTCTGGAGAATGAAATGCCCAGATACTCAGTAAATTAAAAAGTAACAATATGAGTGCTAAGCTGACATCTTGGGAAGGAGGCAACTCCAGAAGATGAGAAGACATTTAGTGTGGGCTCCAGTCACCCTGGGCCAAATAAACAGGCCTTGAACTTCCTGGCAGTCCCAGCCAAAGCCCTCACCCGTTCTTTTGTTCAATGAAACTGAAGGGTGCAATTAACAATTTCCATGACTTGGGTTTCATTGCCTTCAAGTTACAAGAGGGTAAACAAGTAGGAAAGAAAAGGGAGACTCTGTTTCAGAAATTATAACCTTCAAAAGAGGAGGAATAAGTCCAACCACAGGAAAAGTGGTCAGAAATGTGATACCCTTTTCATGAGAGCCCAGGGAGACCCCAAATTGCCAAACCACTGTATCCGAGGAGGCACTGCTTGTTCTGAAGCTTCCAGCAACCTTTAAATGGCTCATTTATTTTACCAGGGCTGAAGCTGGTGGGGTAATTGTCAGGAAAAGCTGTGGATCTGATTGAGGCTTGGGCAAGCAGGCTTTCATTGTCAGCCAGGAAGCCCTCGGTAATTACTCACCACAATGTGCCTTGCAGACCCATGTGTATGTGTGTGCACGTGTTGGAGGTGGGGCGTAGGGGGAAGACTGGCCCCTCTGTGCTTTTAAATCCAAGCCAAGAATTTTCTTGGTTTGGTGTTTATATCACAGCATCATCAGAGAGAGGTGAAGGCATCAAAGTTTTCTATGTACTAAACCCTACACTAAAGATGAATTTCCGTTCCTCCTGTAACTCAAGCTTCCCCAGGCTTCCCCACTCTAACAGGATTAGATTAATGGTTAAAAGCCTGAATATCACAAGATTTCCCCCTCCAGCTTCATGGCCCAGAAACTGCAGTTCCATTAAAGTCCCATCCAGTTTCGGATACTCCCCAGTGGGGTCTCCCGTGACCTCAGGAACAGCCCTTTTACGCTCTTCTGTTCAGGGTTCTCTGGCTGGGGACCGAGAAGCCACCTGAGGGTGGCTGTGCCTCTCCTTACCTCTTCACGGCTCCAGTGTTCTTCTCAACAGTCCAGACGCCCGGGCCAGGAAGGTTTCCCTTTCCTCGTGGCCCAAATCAGGATGCTGAGCAGCTGCTGCACTTTCCGGAGTTCTCAGTGGGCGAGGCCACCCACCTCCCCCGTTCTGTCACTTTTACCTCCTAGGTAGTGACGATCAAGCTACCAGGTCACACATGACCTTGCGAGAACATATCTTTCAGCTTCTGCCTGTAGCCGTCTTTCCATGCAGTGCAGATAAGAAGTCAGGAGGCTCGGCAGGAGGATGGGCCTTCTCAAATTTTAGCATTTATTAGAGTCACCTGAAGGCTTCATTAAGCCCTTCCGGGTTTTAACCCCAGGCTTTCTGATTTAGTAAGTCTGGAGTGGGACCCAAGATTTTACATTTCTAATGAATTCTCTGATGATGCTGATGCTGCCGGTCCGATGAACACATTTTGAGAACCACTGTTCTAGATCAGCACTGGGCTGACCCAGGACCCCATCCCAACAACTACCTTGTTGGTAGCTCCTGCCCACCAACAGGACAGACATGCCTAGACATATGTGGATCTTAGCAGAGGGCCCAATTTAGGTTCGAGCTGGCGCCTCCAATACCAGCATAGAAGATGAGAAAAAGCTGACCCTTCCATGTTTTGCTTTTAAAGCAGCCATTACTTGCCTTCATTCTGGCAATTTAGGGTTTGACTTAGGAACTTCAGACTTGCATGTGGCTTATGTATGAGTGGTTGACCAACACCATTCTGGGGGTGGGGTGGGTGGAGTTCGCTTAAACGTTGATGATGACCATTTGTGTGGCTTTCTCCCTCTGACTACAGAAAGCATTAATTTGGGGGATAGCAATTTTTTTCCCTTGGTGAATTGGTAAAGTTAGTGACATGTGGTAAGTCTGAATGGTGAAATAAGAGGAGCTGTAAAGCCAGGGAGAGGAAATGGGGGAAAGAGGACTAAATGGATGCCTTCCCATGTCCAGCCTTTGAGGAATATTCTCAGAGCTATAGTTTCATCATGGATTAAATGGGCTTTGAGAAAAGGACTTTCCTGGGAGTCTAAACCATCTCAAATATTTCTGTATTATGCGAAGACACACACTAGCTTACCTACCAGCTGGAACTCAACTTGCTGCAAACTAGAGATTCCAGTAAATGTGTTGAAGTTCTTTTGTCAGAGATGAACATTCTTTTGCTCTCATATATTTATCATCTGTTATGCTATGGGGGAAGCACAAATTAAATCTGGCATTTGCTAGGCTCTTGAATTATTGCTGTTATGATTGGGTTTTCCATGTCTTTCCCATGGAATTAAAGAGCTCATCACTATGGCATCTACTGGGCCTGTGATGGATCAAAGCAGAAGTTAGGATGGAGAAGCCAGGCTCCTGGAGACAGCTCATGTAGTGTGAGGTTTGATCTTTTGGTTTGTTCCAACTTTGCAGTTTCACTTAAGGTGGCTCTTGGCAACAATGGGACAGGAACAGACCTCTGGGAAAGGAAGTGTGTGAAAGCTGAATCTTCCCAATTTCATGAACTCCAGAGATCTTCAAGTTCATCTCATTTAACTCCTTTATTCTACAGATGAGAAACTGAGGCCCAGAGAATCAATAACTACATAGCCTGAGTGTGGCCACCTGGGACTAGTTTGGGGCTCCAGCATTGGAGCTGCCTCAAGCCAGCCTCCTGCAGAGTGTTCAGTGGCCCACCGGTACTTGAGGAAGTTAGCACATGCTAGGTGAGATCAGTTTAGGAAGTGTTAGGTTAATCATTAAATGAATATCTTTTTGGTAGAGTCCTTTTAAGCTTTACTATGAGATATATGTTATGAATCTCCAGGAGAGGTTATGGTAGACAGCCTCTTTTTTCTCTCAGAGCATTGTGTAGAAGTAATACTCCATGGGATTCCCTTTGGGAAATGCTGCATTATGTACATAGTTCTTAAAGACTCACCACTGGATCCATGCCATTTAGAACAGATTTGCCAGACTTCCCTGGTGGCTCAGTGGTTAAGAATCTGCCTACACTAATATGTATAAAATGGATAACTAATAAGAACCTGCTGTATAAAAAAATAGATAAAATTAAATTTAAAAATTCACACATGCACACACAAAAGAATCTGCCCGCCAATGCAGGGGACACGGGTTTGAGCCCTGGTCCAGGAAGGTCTCACATGCTGTGGAGCATCTAATCCTGTGCACCACAACTACTGAGCCTGCACTCTGGAGCCTGTGAGCCACAACTGCTGAGCCCTCATGCCACAACTACTGAAGTCCATGCGCCCAGAGCCCATGCTCCGCAACAAGAGACGCCCCCGCTCGCCACAACTAGAGAAAGCCTGCGTGCAGCAATGAACACCCAACACAGCCAAAAATAAATAAATAAATAAAATAAATGTATTAAAACAAATAAACAAACCAACAAAAAAACCCAGATTTGCCCAAGATCCTGAGGGGAGCAAGGTGCACTGGGAGTAAGGTTGTTGGATAAAGTACAGGATACCCAGTTAAATTCTATTTTCAGGTGAACAACAAATAAGTATTTAGTGTAAGCATGTCTCATGCAATATTTGGTACATACTTATACTAAAAAAAATTCATCATTATTTGAAATTCACATTTAACTGGGGAATCCTATATTTTTATTTGCTGATCTGGTATTCCTAACTGGGAGAGCCCTGAGTGGAGCTGCTCTGGAGATGAGAGGAAGGGAGGAGAGTAAGAGCCTTCAGTGATAGGCAGGTCAGCCCTCTGCTTCAGGAAGGCAACGAGCATAGAGGAAGGTACCAGCCCCTGAGCTCTCTGTGTCGAGGAAAGAGCCCAGGTGCTCCTAACCTGCTTAGACCAAAGGTTCTCAAATATGAGTGGATACTGCCTCTATTTTGGAAATCTGTGGGGCAGTTTGGGTTGTGACAACTGGAAGAAATGTCAGATGTCCTGTAATGTGTCAGATAGTCCATAGTTCTCCACCTCACATACTTTTTGAGTGTCCTACCTAATATTCATATGAGTAATTATTCTCACCTCCCTTAAATTCAAGCTTATTCATTACATTGCAGGTGTCAGCACTGGATAAGCTTCTTTATGTCTCCTAGGGTGGTCCTACTCTAGCATTTATGTGATGGAATATATTATTATATTATGAGTTACTTTCCTTTTATTTCTCCTTTTTCTACAGTTAAGGCAATGTGTGTGTTTAATTATTGATGCCAGAAGGTAATATTCTCTATGTCATTACAGGTGAGTAAAATAGGTGTTGCAAAATATTCAGAATAAAGAGGGACAGTTTGATAGAAAAAACTCAGCCACACTGCCTTTCTTGACTATAGTAAAGGTATGGGTTCTGCTTGCTTCTTGTTCATTGGTTGTACTAGTTAGAATTAGGTTTGGCTGCCTATAACAGAAAAATAAAACAAAGCAAAACAGTGGCTTAGTGATATGGATCCTTATTTCTGTTTCACACAAAAGATGTTCAGAGGTAGGCAGTTTGGGGTTGGGAGGCTTCATCCTTCCAGGTCTCTGCTCTGCCCTTCACGTGGTCCTTGTCTTCATCATCAAGATGGCTGCCAGGAGGGCTTTGCCACTCGGACCGCTCCTTTTTGGAAGCCAGCCGCCGTTCTGAGGAGGCCAAGCAGCCACAGGAAGATGTCTACGCGGAGGGAACCAAGGATCCCAGCAAAGCGCCTCAGCGGAGCTGCCGGCCAGCAGCTTCATCTGGTGCCAGCCAGCACCTTCCAGCACCCCAGCCATCACCACGTAAGGCTGAAGAACTGCCTGGTTGATTCATAGAACTGGGATAAATATTAATATGTTGTTGTTTTAAGTCACGAAGTTTTATTCCTTCCACTTGAGAGTAAAGAGAGGTTGTCGTGCAGCAGTTGATAACCTAAACAGCGTTCATTTATTCAGCGGATTCATACGCTAAGCACCTATCCTAGGTGCTGAGGGTCCAGGTGTAAAAAGACAGAAAAAGTCCCTGTCCTCACAAAGCCTACCTTCTAGCTGCCTCCTTCCCCTAAGCACGTAATTCAAATCTTCCTTATTTTCTCCGGGCCACCATCCCCTGTTCTTATTTTACACAGACATTGGAAACTACTGGGTATGAATACTTCCAACCTCATTTTTCCGCAGCAATATATATTCAACCAGATTTACACCCTCTCCTCTGCTTTTCACGGCGCCCTCCTCCACGGCTGCCCACGGGGAACCATCCCATCTCTTGTCCCTGGCAGTCTGTCCACCTGCTCTGGATCCCTGCCTTCCTCTCACTGTGTCTCCAGTTGTTTCTGCTCCGTGAGTTCCATTCTTTCATCATATAAATAGATTCAAGTCTCTTCTAAAAGTTAACAAAAAGCTCCTCTTTAACCTTATATTCTCCCTCTAGCTTCTTTCCTCTCTTTTTTTTTTCCCTTCACAATCCAGTTTCAAGAAATTGCAGTTTTCTCACTCTTTCTCCATTTTCTCACTTTCAGTTTATCCCCTAACTCCTGGAACCAGCTTCTGTGGCACTGAAATTACTCTCAAGTCACTGTACATTTATCAAGCACCTACAGTGTGCCAGACACTGAGCTAAGCACTGAAGATACAGAGTGAGCAGAGAGGCAGGGCCCTGCTCTCTTCAGCCTGCAGTCTAGTTAGGGGTGGGGACAGATTTTAAGCAAATTAACTTAGAAATAGAGATACAATTACAAATTGGGGTAAGTGTTTGAAAGAAAATGGGAGGGGATATCCTTGAATAGAATGGTTAAGGATGGTCTCTAGAGCAGGTGACACTTAAACTGATAAGGGAACCTTTTTTAAAAAATTCCTTTCAAAGCATTTGACACTCCTGACTATTCTCTTCTTCTTCAACTAAACTCCACACACTTGTTATGCTGGTCTCTTTCTCCAATCCATCCAGTCCTTTCCCCTCTTTCTCTGCCCATCCTTTGTTAGGTATTGTTCCGGGTTCCACCCTCAGCCTTCTAGTCTCACTAACATCTTCCCCAGCCAGTTTCATCCACATCCATGTCTTCAACTACTGCCAATGTGCTGAAGCTCCCAAACCTGTCTGTCCAGACCAGATTGCTGCCCCGAGCCCTTGGCTCATTTACCCAGCTTCCTTCCCAGCAACTCCAGTTGGGTTTTCACCCGGCAGTTCAGATCCAGAGCTGAACCCAGTCTTCTCTTCCTACCACGCCATGTCTTGGTCAGCGCTGTTTCTTTCTTTTTTTTTTTTTTTTTTTTTTTTTTTGCGGTACGCGGGCCTCTCACTGCTGTGGCCTCTCCCGTTGCGGAGCACAGGCTCCGGATGCACAGGCCCAGCGGCCATGGCTCACGGGCCCAGCCGCTCCGCGGCACGCGGGATCCCCCCAGACCGGGGCACGAACCCACGTCCCCTGCATCGGCAGGCGGACTCCCAACCACTGCGCCACCAGGGAAGCCCGGCACTGCTTCTTGAAGAAGCCTAAAACCAGGCAACCAGCATGGATTGCTCTATCTTCCTTTCTGATCCCTCACCCACACCCACAGACATTTAAAAAAATTACTAAGACCTGTTGACTCCATATCCTTACTCTCTTGTCTCTATTCTTCCATTTCCATGCCCACTGTTCCTCTTCTTCTTCAGACACTTGGTCCCCGCTAAATCCCCGTCCCCTCCTCTCCCCCTGTCCCCACATGGACAGAAGCCTCACTGGACTCCCTGCCCCCAGGTCTTTCCTCCAATCAACCCTCTTCTCTGCTATAAGAGAGTCTGACATGTCTAACATTTACAATTGATCAGATCGTGCTGCTGTTCAGAATTCATCAATGGCCTCCGCTCTGGGTCCTGCTCCATGCTTTAGTCCAGGCCCATCCCCCCAAATCCCCCTCCCCGAGGGATGTGCACAACTTGAGCTTGTGCCCTCACCCCACCTCCCACTCTGCCCCCAATCCAGAAATCCAGAACCCTGGGGTTCCTGCTGCACACAGTGCAGAAGGGCCTCCGTTTGTGTCCTTACACAGGCCCAGTAAGTGTTCAGGGCAGGCACTGTGCCCCCTCATCCATCCCCCTAGAGCTGGGCATTCTTTTTCCTCTGCTGGCACTGCCCTCCTTGTCTGCCTGAGAGAGTAAAACTCCTACTCTTCACTAAGTTTCAGCAACATGGTCTCCCCGCCGCCCCCAGCAAACCCAGGCTGCTTTCTGCGTTCTGGCTCCACAATGACCCACCTCCCTGTGGCCGTCTTCTAACTCTTCTGAAGGCATTGCTGGCAGCTGCTCCTTTTCTTTGTATTTCTAGCCCCTCCTGGGTCTATAGACACCATGAATAAAGGAAGCTACTTCTAGTAGCCAAGAAATGCATCTTGCTTGCCAGTGCATCTTGCTTGCCCAATTTCACCATTGCTTACATTCAATAGCACGAGAATTTGGAAAAAGCACACACCAGCATGGGCACGTGGTGTCTTATATTATTAATAATATTAGCTGCCCCATGTATTGAGTCTTTTCCTGTGTGCTAGGCACTTTGATAAGTGCTTTACATACATGATCATATTTATCTTCACTATAGCCCTGTGAAGCACATATGGTTATTAAACCTGCTTCACAGATACAGAAACAGAAGCTCAGCAACGTTAAATGTCCCAGGTCACACAGCCAGGAAGGGGAAAGTCAGGTTCCCATCTAATGCCTCTCACGCACGCACACATTCTGCTGTAGTGCGTCATGCTGTTCCGCACGCCGCGTTAGAGCACCCTGTCAGCGCAAAATGTGCGGTCGCTCCTGCTCCAACCATTACAAATGCATTTAAACATATCAAAGTATTCTTAGGGAATAAATTCCTAGATGATCTGCCAGTACTTTTCCTTGAGAAAAGATATAGAGCAACAATAAAAATAAACAATTAACCTGCTAACTTTTAGCTCCAATTTTATTTAGTGAGAGTGTTTGTAATAAGAGACACATTTAAGGTAGTTTTTAAACTTGAGTCCCAATAGAAAACTTGTTCCAAGGAATTATTGTGTGTGTATTTCTTTTTCTTTTTCTTTTTTTTTTAGATTAAGCAATTAGACTGCTTCTAGAACAGAAACAGAAAGGGAGCAACAATGTTGTGAATTAAAATTACTTTCCTCTTACTTGAGCCCATGAATCCTCAGATAGTCAAAATACGAATTCATTACTAATATCAATAATTAAGCAGCAGAAGGAAGATTTATCACGGCACTTATGTTGCTCACTGGTGTCAGAATCATGTGCTAACCTGCACATCAAGATGAAATTCCCCCGCTGAGGTGCCCGGGAAGGAATGCCATCACCACCTGCAGTAGAGTTAACTCGCTGTGCTTTTAGGAAATGCACGCATGTTAAGGATAAAGGCAAGAGAATATGTTGGCAATAGGCAGGGGCTAAAAGGAAATTGCAGCTTGCTGCTCCATTCAACTGACTCAGAATAGCATCTCTGAAGCTAGGAAGTCAGAGCTAGTGGGAAAGCTTACCAAGGCAGAATTGCACAGCTACTCACACTTGCAGGGTAGAGGTTCTGCAGAGGTTCTGTCCAGTAGCAGCAGCAGCTGGCTACTTCTGTGTCTTTCTTCCAGCAGGCAAATGCCTGACAGCTCTCAGGATGCCTGACAAATAACCCCAGCAAACAGGTGCTATTTCCCCAAAGATCAGCAAGAATTGCACAGAATTCGACAGTGTCCAGCTCATGGCTGTTTAACACTCACTGCCTCCCAATGGCCCTCGTTTTCAGGTAAGCTTTTAAAAGAAAGGGCCCTATTTCCTTCTTCTTCTCTGGCCCTCATCGTGCCCACTGGAAGCCTTAACACCTCTTCTGTTTTGGCTAGTTAATTCCCACATAACGAGTGGAAAAAGACTTCAAGTATGGAGACATCATGAAATTGTGCTTTTAAGGGTGAACTAATGATGAGGTAAAAAGCTTTCCTGTGGTAGGTTAACAATAAAACGTATAAAAATGGCTACATCTATTTTTATGTGCTCTATGTGCTAAGTTCTGTATGCCTTACAATCATTTTCGTCTTTACTCCTCGCACCAAGCTTGCAAAGCAGGCACTGATCAATCCTGTTTGACAGAGAAGGAAACCAAGGCAAACAATGCTTTTACTTATCTATGTAGAAATAGATGCCCACCCACACTCATTCACTTCTGCCCTTTCTTAATCATAATCCTCAAAGCCCACTAAATTCAAATAACTTCTTAGGTGCCTATTAGAGAATGTGATAAACTATATAGTTTTATACCCCATAACTAAGTCCAGACAGTTTTTTTTAATCATGGTCATATTTAATAACAGTCTAAATTTATAAGCCTAACACCAGTACTCCAGTCTTCTACTTATTCATGTTAATATATTCTTGTTTTGATGTGATTCTACCCATTTAAAATGGGTACCACTCTCTCCTTATAATGGTTTTCGGGCATGTATTCAATTTACTTCTTTCCTCTGTAAGGAAAAATGGCTGTGGATCTCACACAGATGCTACTGAGTAGAATGACCTTCAGCAAGCAGAGATAAACAAGAGCTGCTTTTCATCTCCCAACCATTGATTTTCTGCAAGGCAAACCACAAAGCTGCTTTGAAGTCCAGGAGAGAAGGGAGATAAAACTGAAGGGAAGAGTGGATTTGAAATAAACTTAATCTCTGTCATCTAGGTGTAGATGGCTATTGGCAAAGCTGAAACTGCCAGATTTTATCAAGAGAGAATTTAGATTATTCTTAAAAGAGGGTATTTTAAGTTGGTAAAACTGGGTTAGGGGAAGGGTAGTATAGAAAACAAAGAGAAATCTGAAAGGATCTTGGATAAAACTTAACTTAGCAGAAATGGTTGCTTTTAATCAAATAGTAGCAAGTGTGTAGTGTACAATCTGACCACTGTTCATAGTCTTCCCTTTCGTGTATATTGTATAATAGGACCACATATATGGATTGTAAGAGTAATTATTATTTGTGTCAAAATTTCTTATTTGAAAACAACATGGTAGATAAAAATTTTGGCTTGATAGTTTTACAGAACAGTTAGGACTTTTTAAACACTTTTCCTTTTACAAAATGCTTTTCCATGAGCTTCAGCATAAGCCTGGGAGACAGGCTGGATCACTGCTATTATCCGTGTTTCATACATGAGGAACTAGAGCCTTAGAGAGCCTAAGTGAATCGCACAGGGACACACTGAGGGCCATTGGAGAGGCCAGAAGTTTCCAGGCTTTCTTACTCTTGATCTCCTCTTCTTGTACGCTCCCTCTAATCTGTGGTTTCTTAAGGGAGAGGAAAACTCTCTCTCTTCTCTCTCCTCTTTCTGAAACATGCATTGTTTTTCTCTGGGTGGTCTTTTGACAATTTACTCTTCGTGTGATAGTGTTGAGATCTTGAGACATATTTCTTATTCTCAAGGTGTCTGGAGGTTAAATCCTGACAGGGGAGATTGGGAGGCCCTGCTCTGAGGACGGCCACGGAGGTTGGAGGTTGAGCTTCCTAAATAGTGCTGCAGGAAGAGGGATTTACCATGATTCTGGTGGGCTTAAGGGTACTTAGTGTTGTGAAAGGAAAGATCCTTGAGAAAGTTCAACCCTTTTCTCAACCATGAGCACTAAACAATTGGCAGCCAACCTGAAAGCCCAGCCCACAGTTCTTCCTCATTCCAGCCTTCCAAGATCTGGTTTAAACAAAAATACACATGCTGCGTGAGGGGCAAGGCATCATGGAGGAGTTAAGGTTTCACCTGCCTTTGAGATAACTGAATCACTCATGTGCTCTCATGGGGCAACAAAAACATGACCCGGAGCCAAGATTTATCAGGTCAAGGGTCTGTGTTGGGAATGACAGCCCTTAGAGCTGCCAGTGGGACCCTTTGGTAATTTTTATACAACTAATTTGTATAAAAATTTAATTTAGCATTTTGTTTAGATCCTAAAAATCATCTTTTTTATTCTAGCTGGTAAGTAATAATACCCAAATAAAATTTCAATCGGGCTTTACAATAAATGCCTAGCACCTTTTTAAAAGGCTCAGTTAATGTCCTAGGCAGGACAAGGTAATTAAGAGGGCTAAATAATTGCAACAATTAATTTCCTCATTAATTTATTCTTTTTGATTTAATAGAATTAATTTAGCTGACAATAATGAACTTCAATATGAATTTTTATATTATTCCACTTAATCAAAATGGGCAGTTTTAAATTCACTTGAGTGTCATACAATTAATTATTTATAAGGCACTTAATATAGTCAGTTTCTGCTTGAGCTATTGTCAGCTTACGGGATAGTTTCTGTACAAGTATGTAAAATCTTGCTTTATGTAAGTTATATAAGTCACCACTGAAATTTTAAAATAGTTGTTATATTGCCGCATAAGATTCATGTTAAAATGACATTTCCAGGGGACACACAGTTTT
Organism: Mesoplodon mirus; assembly: GCF_964341445.2. NCBI lineage: Eukaryota > Metazoa > Chordata > Mammalia > Artiodactyla > Ziphiidae > Mesoplodon > Mesoplodon mirus. The sequence continues at coordinate 157,023,426 of NC_138977.1, read as the reverse complement.
GAGAGGCATGAGCCCACTGTGTCCCCCTTTGCCTGGCAAAGCAATAAAGCTATTCTTTAAAAAAAAATGACATTTCCAGAATTTATACTGAAATGAGTGGGTTAAGATGTAAATTATTTATTAAAATCATCTCCTGTAAATTATTTCATTCATTTACACATAAACACTTTAAAAAATATGTGATTTACAAGTAAACATATTTTGGAATACGTGCTTAAATGCCTAATCAGCACATTTCATGCCCAATAAGTTTTGTAAAACATTAGTTAACCAGCAGCCAGATAAATATCTATAGGTATATTTATTTCTGAACTAGTTCTTCTGAACCAGTCCCTCTGTATTACCTGGGATGCTGTTAGACTTAATCCCATTAGGATTCATATTAGTTCATTTAATGTAAAAAGTGGGAGGGCTATTTTTAAAAATTACCTTGTTACCAGGAAAACACTTATCTCATGCCTCTTTTTAGGCATCAAATTTTGGCATAAATCAAGACTACCTGACATCAACAATAAGGTATGTTGATATGAAAAAAATTCTTGTTACAAACTAAACATAGATAAACCACAATTTAGGGGGACTATACGGTCATTGTTGCAGTAGCCCCAAAGTAGGGTTGAAAAACTTTTTAACACTGATCAGCCTCTATCAGATTAATTCAAGAAAGTACAGAACTCAAACTAACTTCCTAGCTCTGAATCAATATTTTATAACTCTTTTTTTCTACACTGAGGTAAATGGATAGATCAGTGGAAATGGATTCTTCCTGTTTCCACTAGTTGCTCAGGGTGGACCTTCATGCCAAGGCAAATCTCAGGAAGTCCTCTGCAGAGCAGTCATGCTAGGGCAGATGGACAGGGGTGGATAATACTTCTGGAACAAGAACCTCCTTTGTAAACAGGAATCAGGCTCCGAATAAGGAGTTAAAATGGTCACACTGAGCACTGCATTAGATGCTTTATCCTGTAATCTTGTATACATAATTAACGATGATTTGTGAGTGCAGAGATTGTTTTTAATCCTCATTACCCATTAAAAAAAAGATTCTCTTTCTTGGTTGTGCATTAGTATGCAAATTACCCCCGTGTCATTTGGCCTCAATCCAGTGGTCATATTCCTCACATGCCTTTCAGGTCCTTAATGACCCTATATGGAGTCCATGGTGATGAATGCAAGGTACATGGGGTTATTAATGATCTTAAAGATAATTTTAGAAAAGATATGATATCTGACAAGTAATAAATTATCAGGATTGTTTATCTTAGGCATAAAAGTAATTTTTTTTTAAGTTAGCAAGTGACCTAACTGATCTCTATTTCTTCTCTTGTATGATTAATAGACCTAGAAACTCGCTAACCATCTCGTCTCCTTGTTAGTCTCCCTCTTCGGCTTTCCACACTTGACTAGGAGGCTGATACAAGGACTTTTTCCAATTCTTCGAGCCTGGTGCCTGGCAAAGACATAGAAGACAAAGGTTAAAGGCCAACTTTGACCCGGTATACCAAGGACTTGACTGTAGACAGAAACAATGTGGTCCTCTACCAGAGACGTGTTTTCTGGATAATGCTGTCTTGGAGTCGAAGAGGTAACTTAATACATAGCAGGAGTTCCTGGAACAGTGGTTCTCCCCTCAGATTGGGGGAATGCAGATACTTAATGGCATTTTTTTTTTTTTTTTGGAAAATCTTTACTTTTGAGTGGGTGAATATGGAAGGGGCAGTGAGAGTGGCATCTGCTAGGAGCTGATACTAAGTGGCACATCTACGAAGGTCATAGAGTCAACAGTGAGTTTAATCAACATTATTTTGTGCTTCATTTTTGTATCCTATGCCTAATATAACACAGGCCTGACCTAAATTTGACCTGTAATAGATGTGTAATGGGTTGAAACTGGTGTTCTCTCCCTTCTCTATCTGTATGTTGTGGACAGAGAAATGTGTTAAGAATCAGGAAAGCAGAATTGTAATTTTGGATCTGTCTTTTACTAGTTATGTGATTTTTACAAAATCATTTCACTGTTCTTATTGTTTGGACAATGATGCTTGTATTGGATGATCTTTAAATTCCTTCTACCTTCATGATTTATAATCTATAGATAATATAATGACCATAGGACGGTTAAAATCAGTAGTTTTCTGGTAAATATTATTGACTGGCTTTCAAAAAAATAAAAAATAAATAAAAAGAAAGCTGTGATTTATGATGTTTGTCTACTTCTAAATACTCCTGCTGTGGCCAATTTTAAGCTACCAAGGTGAGATCACTGAACGTGGAATTGGGAAGAAATGGGCATGTTCAGCTATTCCAAGCCAAGAGGAGCCAGTTCTAGCACACTATAAGCCCCCAAACAGTAAATTATTCTACCCTAAAAGACTGAAAAGTATGCTAATATAGTTGAGAAGAAATTAATTATGGTAAAAAAAAAAGTTTCCAGCGTTAATGAGAAAATTAATGCATGGATTGTCTCAATTTTTAATACTTTGACTAGTGACCACACTGTAACAGTTTTTAAAAAGAATGGTAGGCATGTAATGTTTTTCAAAAAGTCAGATACAGGGTTTCCCTGGTGGCGCAGTGGCTAACAATCCGCCCGCCAATGCAGGTGTCACGGGTTCGAGCCCTGGTCTGGGAAGATCCCACATAGCGTGGAGCAACTAAGCCCGTGCGCCACAACTACTGAGCCTGTGCTCTAGAGCCCATGAGCCACAACTACTGAGCTCGCGTGCCACAGCTACTGAAGCCCACGTGCCTAGAGCCTGTGCTCTGCAACAAGAAAAACCACTTCAATGAGAAGCCTGTGCACCACAACGAAGAGTAGCCCCCACTCGCTGCAACTAGAGAAAGCCACGCGCAGCAATGAAGACCCAATGCAGCCAAAAATAAATAAATAAAATAAATGTATAATAAAAAATAATTTATAAAAATTCACAAATACGTGTAAAGACAGTATTAGTTTCAAAAGTTGAATCTTTTAGTATGACAGGAAGCAATATTTAGAATATGATCTAATGCTTTAAGTGCTCTTGCTATAGCTCCAAGATTAGTCTTAAGCCAAGACAGGACAGTGTTTACATCTCCACCACACAGATGATTAATATATATCAAGGAATGTTGGCAATACTATACCTTGGTAGCCATTCATGCATTGATTATTGGTCACCACGAGCATTAGAACAGAATGGTATTATTGAAATGCTGCAAACAATGCAAACTAAAAATGAGTCCTCTGAAAGGGATGAGAAAGGATATCAAAGAATGTCTATTAGACCTATTTTATTAGTCTTTTTAAATTTAGCATTTCTGTGTTTTGGGAAAGGGATGCAACTAGCTTAGTTTATTCTGTTGTTGGAAGTGATTTGCTCCAACTTCTAGGATTATAGAATTTTAGAGTTGGGTAGAATATTCGAGATCCTTTCTTCACTGCGTGAATTGAGATTTCCATTTATTTATATATCATCAGGTACCAGAAAAGTTTGGCACTTGAAAAATTACCTGGGTTTTTTCTATTCATATAAAATATCTAAGCTAGAGATTCAATTCAGTTTTACGTTTATCAAGCATCTCCAGTGTACTGGGTTGCTGAAGATAACAAGAGGTATAAATTATGGACTCTGACTTTAAAGGGAGCTCATATTTTAAAAATAGGGGTTCCAAATGTGAACAGATAATTGCAAAATGATGCAATAAGTCTGTTATTAGAAGTATGAATGGAATGCTTTGATAGACTTGAGGCTCTTAATGCAGTACGGGGAAGTCAGAGAAGACTGGAGAATATGCTACTGGTGCTGGATTATGAAGCATTTATAAATGTGTGTGTGTGTGTGTGTCTATGGGGCTGGTGGTGGTAGCAAGGGCATTCCAGGCAGAGGGAAGAGACTGCTGATGCCAGAAACAAACAGTGTTGACAGTGACAGTGTAGGAGTCAATAATATATCAAAAAGGACCTCTACAAAGGTTTAATTCAACAAATAGGTGTTGAGGTCAACTTTGTTGAAATCATCTGCCATCGAATAACATGCCCTTCATGTAGACATGGCAGTGATTGTATGCTCTTTCTTATTTTACTGTTGAGAATATTACATAGTATTCGTAATTTCAATGTTTAAAAAAGCTTCCATTTTTTTTCAAAATAAGCCTAAACATATCAAGTTTTAAGACAGACCAATTGCAAAATTGTGATGCAGGTTGGCTACTATTATCTGCTCCCACAGCTCTCCTCACAACACTCAGGTCTTCACCCTCTCTCATTACCTACCACCCCATTCAGTTCAAATCTCTGCTGCTCCATCTTTCTCTGCTTTCTCAGGAAGGCAAAATTAAAACTCAGAACCATTCCTTCCAAAAGATCATCAGTGCTGCACTATGATTATGAAGTCAAATAAGTCATCAAAGATTGAAGGAAAGGGCAGGAGGACTTATTTTCCTAACTAGGGTAGATAATGGCCCAAAAATGATGTTAGAGAAATCATGGTAAAATTTTCTTTTCTCATTAATTATCACATTTTTACTTTGTATATTATGTAAAGATCACAGAATTACATAACCACTGATTATGTCAGTGTCTTGTAAGTAGTAGGTATTCAAAATGTATTTGGTGAATGACTGAATGTAACTTAATTGAGCAAAACAAACAAAATAACACAGCTGCTGGGATAACTTGATAGCCACATGCAAGAATGAAGTTGGATACTTACCTCACTCCATATACAAAAATTAAAGACCTTGGGAGGGGTTAATGGGGAATGACTGCTAATAGGTACACGATTTCTTTTTTGGGTTTTGAAAATGTTCTGAAATTAGATAGCAGTGATGATTGCACAGGTTTGTGAATCTACTAAAAAACATGAATTGTACATTTTAAAAGGGTGAATTTTAAGGTATGTGATTATATCTGAATAAAAAAATAGATGCCCAAAACACCCAAAACAAACAGCAACAATAAAACCATAGTTAAGAAAGCTTTGAGGCTCTCATTGAAATGTTCTACCTAGGTAGTCCTAACATTGAAGAAGAATATAAGTTAAAGATGAAAGAACATGTTTTAGTTAAAACAAAATTGAAAATAGTAAAAAAGATGCACTGTATTTTAATAATGCTAAGATGCATATTTTTTCACATTTCTGAAATGGAAATGAATCTTATAATTGCTGGTATGTCACAGTTTATTTGGCTGCTTTTTTTCTTTCTCCATGGTACATAAATTGTGATATATCTTAGCTTCAGTGAAATGCTTAATTTTGTGAATAATGTGACAGAGGCTGCCAGTTGTCCCTCAATGTATTCTCCTCTTCTCACATAGTAATAACATTTTTTAACTGGGTAAATGGCTGCCCAGCCAAAACTGTATTCCAGATTTTCTTGATAGCTAGTTGTGGCCACATGTGTAAGTTCTGGTGAGCGGTATGTACGCAGAAGTAATATATGCACCTTCTGGTTTGTGCCCTTAAAGAGAAGGAGTGTGCCCTCCCTTCTCTCCTTCTCTTTTTTTCCTCCCTCCCTACTTTTTCCTTCTCTCTCTTTTTTGTTTTCCCTCCCTCCTCCTCCATTCCTTTCCTTCTAAATTGTAGATATCATGGTGGGAGCTAATGGCCATCTTGATCTATGAGATAGAAACTAAGTGTTGAGGGTGGTAAAGAATGAGAACAGACACCTGAGTACTTAATGCTAATGAAACCAATACACTAGCCCTAGATTGACTATGCAGACTTTTATGTGAGAGACAAATAAAGTTCTAGCTTGTCTAAGTCACTCTTATTTTGGGTGTCTCAGCTACAGGAGCTGAAAAATATTCTATATAATATGAATGGTTTCTTACTTTCATTTTTCTTGAAGTAAACTGTTATTACTTTCTCCAAAGGGTTATATTCTGCTCCCTCTAAACACACACACACACACACACACACACACACATATATCTGGGCCCAAAATGAGTTACCAAATATAGCATTTACTTATAAGGAATGTATTGTGAATAGCTTTTCAGTTTTCATTATCATGGAAGGATGATTTCAGCTCACATTCAGTCTATATTTCTAAAGAATACCTTTGTTAGGACTGTCTGTTCAATGCAATGGAAGACAGCCTTTTCAGTGTAACTGAGACTTCTTGATAATGCTAAATGTGCCTCGTCAGTTGAATTCTTCTGGCTTTGCATTGGTGCGGTAAAAATACATGATCGGATTTCATTGTTAAGAAAATTCTTGCAGCAATACATGTACAGTCAAGTTTGTTGCCTGGATAGCTGAACACTTCGGTCATGAGATTTAAAAAAAAAATGTCTCATGACAAAACTTGAAATGGAAATGTAACAATCTGGAAGTCTAGTTCTGCCTTAGAGTGGCAAGGCTGTGAAGAGCTGTGCTGCTGGGGGTGATGCCACTCTGTCCTTTTGACAGCCAGACTTCATATCTGAGGAGATGGGACAGTGAGGAGGCCTGTTGGCTTGAGCTTATTAATGCCACCATCTAGAATACAGATTCTTGGATATTTCATCTTCACAAGATGAGCCGCAAACTGAAAAAAAAAAAAGGACAGATTTATAAAGGATACACAAAATTGATATATCTCCAATCCCGTTTTTTTCTCAAGCTGTGATAGACAAATGATAATGATATTACTGCTGTCACTGTTCTATCAACAAATCACTAATTTAGTTTTTAATATAAATTAAATCCCTCTTTTCAAACATATTTATGCTATGGGATAAATGTCTCTCTTTAATTCTCTTGTAAACTTGTTTGAATAGGCAATAAATATACTTGGTAAACAATTCAAACAATATAAAAGGGTATACCATGAGACTATACAGGTAAATTCCTCCTACCTCTGTTCTCAGTCTCCCTCTCCAGAGAACATTAATATTCCTATTTTTCATATATCCTTCCAGTGAGAGTCAAAACATTCTCAAATCTATATTTTGAACAATTTTTACAGTATTTTCAACATATTAGTTATTGCAATTACATGCACAATATCCCAGAGAAGGCCCATGAACTGGTTCTAACATGTTTTTGGAGCAACTGCAATGAACAGTTTGAGACCATAATTTTGGAATAAATTTGAAGGACTGCTCCAAGAAGTCTTCTAGATGCCTAGCAAAGAAGGGCTTTGAAAAATTATCAAGACATACACATTTCTCTCTGACTTGCCCATGTCTACCTATCCAGGATCACTGATTATCTTTCTCTACTCCTTGTACTTTACGATGCAGTCCTGGACTGTAATCAATCCCCTGACAGATGGGGTCACTTTAGGATTCAGAGACTTTTTTGGTTGTGCACTGTCTGTTGGAAACATGCTCCATTTCCCACCAACTCCTGGTCCCCTGTTTTAGTTTCTCCTCACAAGCAACCCCCCACCCCGACCTGCCTAATTTCTACTTACTTCCTTACTCAGACAATTCCTTGTTTAGGAGTTTCCATTAGGGGACCCTCTCTTCAGGCCCCCAGATTTTTTGTGCAAATCTCTACCTTTGGCTTACCACATTTATTTAAATTGCCCATTTAAGAGCCTGCCTTCCTCTAGCAAACTGTAAACTCCTCTAGGACAGTGAGAGTGTTGTTTCTTTTTCTCTCTCTCTCTTTTTAACATCTTTATTGTAGTATAATTGCTTTACAATGGTGTGTTAGTTTCTGCTTTATAACAAAGTGAATCAGTTATACATATACATATGTTCCCATATCTCTTCCCTCTTGCATCTCCCTCCCTCCCACCCTCCCTATCCCACCCCTTTAGGTGGTCACAAAGCACCTAGCTGATCTCCCTGTGCTATGCGGTTGCTTCCCAGTAGCTATCTATTTTACATTTGGTAGTATATATATGTCCATGCCACTCTCTCACGTCGTCCCAGCTTACCCTTCCCCCTCCCTGTGTCCTCAACTCCATTCTCTACGTCTGCATCTTTATTCCTGTCCTGCCCCTAGGTTCATCAGAATCTTTTTTTTTTTTTTTTTTTTTTTTTTAGATTCCATATATATGTGTTAGCATACCGTATCTGCTTTTCTCTTTCTGACTTACTTCACTCTGTATGACAGAGTCTAGGTCCATCCACCTCACAACAAATAACTCAGTTTCATTTCTTTTTATGGCTGAGTAATATTGCATTGTATAAATGTGCCACATCTTCTTTATCCAGTCATCTGTCAATGGACACTTAGGTTGCTTCCATGTCCTGGCTATTGTAAATAGTGCTGCAGTGAACATTGTGGTACATGACTCTTTTGAATTATGGTTTTCTCAGGGTATATGCCCAGTAGTGGGATTGCTGGGTCATATGGTAGTTCTATTTTTAGTTTTTTAAGGAACCTCCATAATGTTCTCCATAGTGGCTGTATCAATTTACATTCCCACCAACAGTGCAAGAGGGTTCCCTTTTCGACATACCCTCTCCAGCATTTATTGTTTGTAGATTTTTTGATGATGGCCATTCTGACCGGTGTGAAGTGATACCTCATTGTAGTTTTGATTTGCATTCCTCTAATGATTAGTGATGTTGAGCATCTTTTCATGTGTTTGTTGGCAATCTGTATAACTTCTTTGGAGAAATGTCTATATAGGTCTTCTGCCCATTTTTGGACTGGGTTGTTTGTTTTTTTGAGATTGAGCTTCATGAGCTGCTTGTATATTTTGGAGATAATCCTTTGTCAGTTGCTCCATTTGCAAATATTTTCTCCCATTCTGAGGGTTGTCTTTTCATCTTGTTCATCGTTTCTTTTGCTGTGCAAAAGCTTTTAAGTGTCATTAGGTTCCATTTGTTTATTTTTAATTTCCATTTCTCTAGGACACGGGTCAAAAAGGATCTTGCTGTGATTTATGTCAGAGTGTTCTGCCTATGTTTTACTCTAAGAGTTTGACAGTGTATGGCCTTACATTTAGGTCTTTAATCCATTTTGAGTTTATTTTTGTGTATGGTGTTAGGAAGTGTTCTAATTTCATTCTTTTACATGTAGCTGTCCAGTTTTCCCAGCACCACTTATTGAAGAGGCTGTCTTTCCTCCATTGTATACCCTTGCCTCCTTTATCAAAGATAAGGTGACCATATGTGCATGGGTTTATCTCTAGACTTTCTATCCTGTTCCGTTGATCTATCTTTCTATTTTTGTGCCAGTACCATACTGTCTTGATTACCGTAGCACTGTAGTATAGTCTGAAGTCAGGGAGCCTGATTCCTCCAGCTCCATTTTTCTTTCTCAAGATTGCTTTGGCTATTCGGGGTCTTTTGTGTTTCCATACAAATTGTGCAATTTTTTTTCTAGTTCTGTGAAAAATGACATTGGTAGTTTGATGGGGATTGCACAGAATCTGTAGATTGTTTTGGATAGTATAGTCCCTAGTGCCCGGCACGTGGCAGGGTCTCAATATACGCCTGTTGGTCTCAACTAAACTATGGTAAAGGACAAATACCCAAGGGCAAAAGGGTAAGAAGTAGAGGTAAAGAAGGTTTTCTTTAGCTCTCTGGCCATTCTCTGTCTATAGGTGGTGTCCTATTCCTCCCCCTTGTGTGTTTGTGTCCTCACGTTTTTCTCAATTACTTTATCATAACCTGATCTCAGATCCTTCAAGAAAAATGACTATTACCTGCTCACAGTGCTACTGCCTCTTGGAAGTATTTGAAGCTTAATATTGGTGAAGTCTCAAGCCAGCAGTCTAGACTTTATGGGTTCAAAAGAATCAGCTGAGTGGTTTGGTCAGGATAACTTCAAGGCCTCACTCAGAGATTCTGTTTATTGAGCTTCGGCTCAGGAATGTGTTTTTTGTTTTTGTTTTTATTTTTCAACAAACACCATTAGATGATTCTAAAGTAGGTCTGTGGACAATATTTTCAAAAATACTATCTTAAGCCCAAGGATAAAGATATTGTAAGTAGGTGAAATATTGGGTTGGCCAAAAAGTTCATTCGGTCTTTTTCCATAAGATGGCTGTAGTAGAACTTAGTTGCTTTAATGTCATTTGAAACAATTTTGTTAGACTGTACTGTGACAGCTGTCATAGAAGCGTGCGTTTTAAAAAAAATTTATCAAAACTGGTGAATTTTTGTGTAGCCATTTTAATATTGAAGATGGAAGAAAAAAGCAACATTTTTGGCATATTATGCTTTAATATTTCAAGAAAGGTTAAAAATGCAACTGAAACGCAAAAAAAGATTTGTGCAGCATATGGAGAAGATGCTGTGACTGATCGAACGTGTCAAAAGTGGTTTGTGAAGTTTCGTGCTGGAGATTTCTCACTGGACGATGCTCCATGGTTGGGTAGACAGGTTGAAGTTGATAGCGATCAAATCGAGACATTAATTGAGAACACTGAGCATTATACCATGAGGGAGAGAGCCGACATACTCAAAACATCCAAATTAAGCGTTGAAAATCATCTGCACCAGCTTGGTTATGTGGATCGCTTTGATGTTTAGGTTCTACATAAGTTAAGTGAAAAAAACCTTCTTGACCATATTTCCGCATGTGATTCTTTGCTGAAACGGAATGAAAATGTTCTGTTTTTAAAACAAATTGTGATGGGTGATGAAAAGTGGATACTGTACAATAACGTGGAATGGAAGAGATCGTGGGGCAAGTGAAATGAACCACCACCAACCACACCAAAGGCCGGTCTTCATCCAAAGAAGGTGATGTTGTATATGTGGTGGGATTGGAAGGGAGTCCTCTATTATGAGCTCCTTCCAGAAAACCAAACGATTAATTCCAACAAGTACTGCTCCCCATTAGACCAACTGAAAGCAGTAGTAGACGAAAAGCATCCAGAACTAGTCAACAGAAAACGCATAATCTTCCATCAGGATAATGCAAGACTGCATGTTTCTTTTATTTGCCTTCACCATTTTCCAGCTCAGTAGCAGCCTACTGCTACTAAATGTAGCCTACTGCTACATTTATTTCGGTCTTTACAAAATTCTCTTAATGGAAAAAATTTCGATTCCCTAGAAGACTGTAAAAGGCACCTGGACCAGTTCTTTGCTCAAAAAGATGAAAAGTTTTGGGACGATGGAATTATAAAATTGCCTGAAAAATGGCAGAAGGTAGTGGAACAAAACGGTGAATACATTGTTCAATAAAGTTCTTGGTGAAAATGAAAAATGTTTCATTTATTTTTACTTAAAAACCGAAGGAACTTTTTGGCCAATCCATAGATGTTGTTGGACTCAGATCTTAGCAATTTTCAAAACTAACAGAAAAGGAACTCAGTACTGCTGACCCCACTTAACTTTTCCACAATTCTCTGCAATGCCTTAAGTGAGATTCAAGTGCTGTTCATGTTTTAGAGCATAAGCTCTTTTAGAGCCACTGAGGATATCCTTAATAGTAATTAATGTTGAAGAGAAATAGTGTACTGTATTTCAAAAGGTATCAAGTGAGCTAGAGTGTAAAGTGACCTGATCTTCATCCTGTGCTTCTTGCTTATTTCTCTTTCAACCAGTCCTTAAGAACAGAGGCACCAGATTCACCTGTCCCAAGTCACATGTGCAGGCAGCACAGTCTCTGGTACTATATGATTACTGAAACATCTTGGCTTCATTCTCCGACATGCAGCAATACAATTACCATTTAGGTCGAAATTCTAAGCTAAACATATCATTACTCAGAAGGGCTTGTGGATAAGCAGTCTTAGCGTTCAGTACTTTCAAAACACTACAGAAGTCAGAAAATGCGTAAGAAAGGACTTACTGTACATTTACCTAATCTCTCTTAAACTATGCTGTAGAGCTGGAAAGAGCTCCCACTGTTATTGTAAGGAGGGACATAACAAGTAGGCTGCTACTGAGCTGGAAAATGGTGAAGGCAAAGCAGGCAGAACAGAGCATTTTAGAACAATCAGGCTGCTGCGATGTGGGAGGTCTAAGAAGAAAAGCAGAAATGGAGTACAAGGAGATGGCAAATGTTCAGGTGCCTTGAAATGAAGCAAGGCTGTGCCTAAGTAAAGAAAAAGAGCAAGTGTTGAATTTTCAGGTTAAGATTATGAGTTCTGCTCCTCCAATCCTCTGCTTGTTGTTCCAATTACCCATGTTACATATTGGCCCCTAACAGTGAAGCCACGACAGCATCTTTCCACTCCTACCATGGAAAGAGCTCTTCTCCATCTATTCATTCATTTGTTCATTCACTTACCAATCAAACATTTCACTGAATTCCTACTAAGTACCAGGCACTGTTTTAGTTTTTGCAGTGCTTACAGTTCAGTGGAGGAGACAGTAGCAAACAATATCAAGCAGTATGGCTATTACAAAAACAAAAGTTCAAGGTACTCCTGAATTTAACAGGGGTTAGGGGGCTGTTGCCCTCTCCCCATTCCTCTTTCATTAGTAACCTGGAGGGAATGAGAACCCAGAAGTGATGGTCACTGTCGTTACACTGATCAGGTAGCACTCTCTGAGTCTATAGCTTGACAGGTTAGGGAGGAAAGAAAGGGCTATGAATCCACTGTGTGAAAAAAGCCATGTCACTTATGGAGAAGATATATGGTGGAACAGAGGAGAACCAGGCACACAGAGTTCAGAGTTTCATCCACCTTTTACTTTCATCTGAAATCGGCAGCTTTACTGAGTGAATAGACAGGATACTGGACTTTGGTGATGAAGCGTCTTGTGTAGACTACAACTGCAGCTTTGGGAGAGGCCTGACTTCAAACGGAAATCATAAACCTAGACTTACTGAATGATATCCTTGGTGGAAGTGGCAAGATATCATACTGGACCAGTGTTATGAAGCCATCAGATTCATCTAGGTGCTTTCAGTAAAACACTGATACCCAGGCCCACTCCATACCACTAAGAAGTAGAGTTTCTTGGGATGAAGCTCCAGCAACATTTTTGTTTTTTTTCACCTATAATTCTAGGTGATTCTATTGTGTAGCCAGATTGAGGATTGCTTTATTACATAATGAGATTCATTTGCTGGTCAGGTTTGTCTGGGACTTCAAACTGTAATTTTTTAAGTATAGTACTGTGTGGAGAGCAAGTCTCTTTGCACTAAAAGAGGCTGCCATGTTGTGGGGCTGGAATTTGTAAGACCAAGTCCTGCCTGGAGACAATGGGGCTCCTCAAACTGCACAACCAGTTGAGATCTAGCAGGCAACATCCTACGTGGAGTTGGCAGAATCTGGTATTCGCTGGGACAGAATTTTGGGAATCACAGACTGCAGGGGCAGCTGCATTTCTTGGGGAAGTACTCCCATTTGGAGAGGGCAAAGCTCTGGCATTTTTGTCATTCCTCTGGTTAGTGGGATCTGGTGGTGGTACTCGTTTCTAGGGCTTGGGTAGGCACACCTCAAATCATCACTGTCTGAAAGTGTCAGGCTCTTGTGGGTGCCACTCCATCTTGTTTTCTCTCTTTATCTTGCATCTGAGCTTGGACTAAGAGGCTGGCATGTTTGTCTAGAGGAAGTCAAGTTCTACTGTAGCAGGAGAATGAGTGGAGGAAAGGGATTTTTGAACTGCCACAGAGTAGTGCATGTCAACTAAGGTCAAGAAATTAAAGCTGAGAACAGGTAAGATTTGTGAGGGGTACAGACCAGGATCATGTTGTTTCTCACTGGGTATCCTAAGACACAGTTTTGGGTGGAACCTATAGTAGCAGCAGGAAGCTAAGAAAACTGGGCTCCTCAAGATTCTGCAAGGAGCACATTGCAGACAATTAAGCACATTGCAAACAATTAATTGGCCTTGTGAGTTTTAAGTTCATATTGGGGACTGGACAATGGGCATGAATTGACCAACTCCCTGGTGAAGCTCAAGCTGAGAAGTCTCTCTCTTCCATTTATTTGTCCATTCCTTTCCCTGACAAATAATGCTAAATTTGGGGTAATATTTCAAAAGTGAAATATCACTTTTGGTTGGGTATGAAACTGAATAAGGGAACTGGCAATTAACCTGTAATGAGCAACTGTAGCAATTTCATTTTCTTGGTTTTATGGATGTGAAGCTGATGATGTGCTAGTTTTATGTGTCCTCTTGATCCTCTAGAATGATGAAAATGTGGTGCACATTTAATATTTCTGGCACCGTGTGGTTGGAGCTGCGCTGATACTTTATGCATATTATGTACCTATTTCTAAGAGTTTGGCTGGACAACTCAGGTAAACATATTTGAGATGAGAAGTAAGATATGGGTGATTTCTCCATCTGGAGTACAGTGTGGCCTTAAATATAACCCAAGGCCTGTCTTGTCCTGATTATTTAAGAGATTTCTGGAGTCATTAATAAATGTCTTGATCATTTTAACTGCCCAACTCAGTGATCCCAATTAGAAACATAAGAGCTGTGACAAGGATTAGCAGGAAAGAGGTAGAAATGATTTAACTAATACTCCACTGATCTCTTCCCTCAATTATACAATAATTTTAAAATGTCATTTTTTGTTTTGTTCCTTATTATGTTCCTCCCATAACTGAGAAAAGTATTCTGTCTCCTGCTAGTTTTCTGTACCCAGATATTTTATAATTAACATACTGACATTTATTTTCTTAAGAGTACTACATATGTTTATTTTTATAAATAAACTACATAAGAAAACCCTTGCACTTTGTTGGTGGGAATGTAAATTGCTGCAGTCATTATGGAAAACAGTATGGACGTTCCTCCAAAAACTAAAAACAGAATTACCATATGACCCAGAAATCCCACTGCTGGGTATGCATCCAAAGGAAATGAAATCTGGATCTTGAAGAGGCATCTGCATTCCCATGTTCATTGCAGCACTATTTACAATAGCCAAGATATAGAAACAACCTACATGTACCCCTATGTTCATAGCAGCACTATTCACAATAGCCAAGACATGGAAACAACCTAAATGTCCATCAATGGATGAATGGATAAAGAAGATGTGGTACATATATACAATGGAATACTTACTCAGCCATAAAAAGGAACAAAATAACGCCATCTGCAGCAACATAGAAGCAACTAGAGATTATCATACTAAGTTAAGTCAGGAAGAAAAATACCATATGATATCAATTATATGTGGAATCTAAAATATGACACAAATGAACTTATCTATGAAACAAAAACAGAATCACGAACATAGAGAACAGACTGGTGGTTGCCAAGGGGGAGGGGTTTGGGACAGGGATAGACTGGGAGATTGGCATTAGTAGATGTAAGCTTTTCTATATAGAATGGGTAAACAACAAGGGCCTACTCTATAGCATAGAGAACTATACTCAATATCCTATGATAAACCATAATGGAAAAGAATATTAAAAAAAAAGAATGTAGGGCTTCCCTGGTGGCACAGTGGTTGAGAGTCCGCCTGCCGATGCAGGGGACACGGGTTTGTGTCCTGTTCTGGGAAGATCCCATATGCCATGGAGCAGCTAGGCCCGTGAGCCATGGCCACTGAGCCTGCGCGTCCGGAGCCTGTGCTCCGCAACGGGAGAGGCCACAACAGTGAGAGGCCCGCATACCGCAAAAAAAAAAAAAAAAAAAAAAAAAAAAGAATGTATATATATGTTTAACTGAATCACTTTGCTGTACAGCAGTAATTAACACAACATTGTAAATCAACTATACTTCAATTAAAAAAAAAAAAGAAACAACCTAAATGTTCATTGACAGGTAATGGATCAAGAAAATGTTGTGTATATATACAATGGATTATTAGTCAACCTTAAAAAAGGAAATCCTGCCATTTGTGATACATGGGTGAACCTGGAGGATATATGCTAAGTGAAATAAGCCAGAGACATAAAAACAAATATGTATGATTTCACTTACATGTGGAATCAAAAATAGTCAAGTTCATAGAAGCACAGGTAGAATGGTGGTTGCCAGGGGTGAAGGGGTCAATGGGAGGACATGGGCAGATGTTGGTCAAAGGGTACAAAGTTTCAGTTGTGCAAGATGAATAAGTTCTGGAGATCTAATGTACAGCATGGTGACTAGTTACTATATATAGCAAGTATAACAACGCCTCATTGTATACTTGAAATTTGCTAAGGAAAAAAAAGAAAAAAAATGGTGAAGTGATGGATATATTAATTGGCTTGATTTTGGTGAATCATTTCATAATGTATACATATATAAAAACATCAAGATGTATACTTTTAATATACACAATTCTTCTGTGTCAATTACCTCATTAACAGTGAAAAAAAAAGGAGTGCTATAAAAGGTGTGAAATCAGTTTTCACAGTATTAACATCTAATAACAATTAGGCAGTGACTACCTTACTTTCTTATTTCACTCACAGAAGTAAAATCAGCTGGAAGGTGAAACCAAGAAGGTGAACACAAGGCCAGTAATCATCTTACACCTTACCAAAGGCACTTGTGACAAGTAAGGAGCAAAACAGGTAATTCCAGGGTATTACTCTAGCATGTTATATACTGGAATATGGTTAATCATGCAGTAAGAAAAAAAAACGGGAGTGTTTACAAAAACAGACATTATATGGTCTAAGCGTTCTGGTCCATGTTTATTTGAGAGATAACTATCTTAATGGTGTCTGGGATATTCAGAATCCATGCTATGGTGTATATTAGTCTTCTATTCTTGGAACTAATCTTTGGGGATTAGGAAATGGGACAGTGTAAAGATTTCATCTTAAAAAACGTTTTTTATAGTTTGTGTTATATAAGGGGACATATACATAATTGTAGTGCACTAACTCAATGTGTTTAAAATTTAAAAGACATTTAAAAAAAGTCTTTGAAAGTTATCAATATAAAAAACATTTATACAAAAAAGTAATGATGAAGTTTATAAATACAGAAATAATAAACTTTGTGTGATAATTTTAATATAGAAGGCCACAGAGTAGTCAGATCAGAGACAATGTCCTCAGTCCATTTCCATTTCCACAGTTAAGGAACTGAAGTAGATGAAGAATATGAAGATAACGTAGTGAAAGTTTCACTTTCTATTCTTGGCCTCCATGCTTATTTTTTAGTAAGTTGCAGTGTTATTCTCTCAAGGAGTTCGGTAATTTTTAGTAGTATGTGGGCCACTCAAGGGGTATATGAGAAAAAGAGAAGTTAATATTTTCATGTGCAGTTATAAAGTTCTCTTCTTTGTTTCTTCTATTTTACCATCTTATATATAATTCTAACAAAATCCCATGAGGAGTAAAGGAAAGGAAAATAATTTTAATGTTTTAAAGTATACATTTTAAATAGAAATGGCAAGGAAAATAAATATTTCCCAAAGTCACATGATGTCAGCATAAGTCAATGCAACTTCTGCTCCATTGTTTGCTTTGTTTCATCTCAATAACAGATATTTTTTTCCTCACATGTCCAAATGATATTTTCCTTTCCTTTCTCTTCCATTTTCCTTTGATCTCGTTTTCTTTGTTGATCTCCTCTACCAATCACTGGCACTAAAGCAAATTTTTCTTATTTATAAGCTATTTTGTAATGGAGACAATGGATTTTTACAATTTTTTGAAACACATGTAAGTTGTATCTTTTAATGGCCTTTCGACAATCTCTTGTTCAGGTTATCGCCTGGAATTTGTTTTCTTTCCTAAAATAATACATTTATAAGTTTTAAAAGTTATGGTAAAGAAAAACCCTACATCTTTTTTTAAAATTAATTTTTACTGGAGTATAGTTGCTTTACAACGTTGTGTTAGTTTCTGCTGTACAGCAAAGTGAATCAGCTATACGTATAAATATATCCCCTCTTTTTTGGAGTTCCTTCTCATTTAGGTCACCACAGAGCACTGAGTAGAGTTCCCTGTGCTATGCAGTAGGTTTTCATTAGTTATCTATTTTATACATAGTAGTGTATATATGCCAACTCCTATCTCCCAATTCATCCCACTCCCTCCTTCCTCCCTTGGTATCCATACGTTTAAGAAAAACCCTACATCTTTTTGTTCTGTATTGTAGAATACTAACTGTTTATAAGTGGAAGGATTCTATATATACCCATCTAGTTTTAAGTCCCCTTTGAATTCCAGTCTGAACCTCTAAATGCTTGACTGACATTTTTTATACTGATGTCCCATTAGCACCTCAAACACAGTATGTCCAAAATTCATTACATTCTCTCCAAATTTACTTTATTTTTCTCTTTCTTATCTCTGTTAAAGGTATCAGCAACCTCCCCCCAAAACCAAAGCTGGAAACTTTAAGATGATCTTTGAGTTGAAAAAAAAAAAAGTCCTGTGGCTCTATATTATTCAGTTAGGCACAAAGCTGTGTTAGTTCTGTGATTTGTCTTGGATCCATTCCCTCTTTTTCCATTCCTCTGCTCCTACTCCATTTTAGACCCCAATTACTCTTGAATTAGTTCCTAAGTGGTTCTTGCATTTTTAGTTTTTCCCTTTCCCTTTTACCTAGCACTCTGCGGCCTACATGGTAACATTATGGAAGACCCTTAGGAAATCCTGAGACTCCAGTAACTGCTGTGTAGAGATATTTTCCTTCCTAGGGCTATTGTCCTTTAGCAAGATGAGTCAAGATCTGTGGATCCTTTACAAGGAATAGCTTGTTTATCCATAGTCAGTAAGAACAATTTGTAGTACGTACCTAAGAGCTCTTATTCAAAGTTTCATCTTGATAATATTAAGTCTAAAGTTTCTTTGAATTTTGAGAACGACGAAATTCTTCAATTTAGACTTACACTTGCCTATTCTTTATATAAATACATATATTTATATTTAAGTTAAAGGTTAATGAGAAAGAAGGTTGTCCTTTAGTATCCCAAATAAAGGTAAGAGAAGATACTGACAGGATGTTACCAGATGCCTTGAATCATATAATAAAAGCAGTGAGGCCGTTTCTTGAGTCTCCTTTTGAAAAAGTTGCAGAGCTTTGGCTATCAGTCTCAGACAAACCCCTCGGTGTCATCTTCCCCCAGCAGCCGCATAAGCTTTGCTGACACTGGGGGCTTAGAAACTAGACAGTGGGAGATTGTAAGCTTGAGACAGAAGGTCAACTAAAGGTAGAATCTGGAAAGAATCTGGCACTGAAATAGATTGGGAATATAGGGAGAGTGAAATTCTTTAACTGGTCTCTGGTTCTTGGTGTTTTAAAATTTTGATTTCATTGTGGGATCAAGGGCAAAAGAGATGGGAGACACTTTAAAAGTAATTTTCCAAATGACTTTCTAAAATACAGCTGATAGTGTCACTTTCCTTCTTTAAAACCTTTAATAGCTCCCCACTCCTAAAATGTAAACTCCCTAGCATAGCATTTGAGGCCCTCTATAACCAAAAGCTCCCCCATCTTTCCAGCCTTATCTGTAGCTAAAATGCTCTTCAGAGAAGCCCTGTGCTTTCCAATCAGCCTGTGTTATTTCCTTTGCCTGGAATGCTGCCTCCTGACTATGGCCCTCCTCCCAACACTTTTTCTTACTGAAATCCTACCAATAATACAAGGTCTAGGTCTACTATTACCTTCTCCATGAAGCTTTAGGAATCCTTCTGTTAACTGGAAGAAACTCCTTCCTTCTCATTGATTTTCTAGAACTTTAACTATAAATCTCATAGCACATGACACATTCCACTTTGAATTTTAATCGGTTGTATCAGTCTTATATTCTTAACTAGATTGCAAGATTTATAAGGGCAAGGGACTGTCTTTCTCATTTCTGTTTCCTCATAATAGTTTCCATCATGTAGGCTCTCAATGTTTGTCTTAAACTAGTAGTTGATATTAGCATTTTTTCTTTTATTTTCTTCTTCTTTTTTACCAATTTCTGTAAGTGCATTGTCTACTGCAAACTATTATTTTTCAGGTGTTCATTCTTAACTTAGTCATTAATTCAACCATCAAATATTTATTGAATGCTTGTTACTTGAAAGGCACTAGGCTAGGGGCTGTGGGTACAATGAATACAATATAATCCCTGTCCTCAATGAGCTTGGAGTTTAGTAGGAGATGCAGGTAAGTGGATAGGCGATTACAATGCCATTTGATAAGTGCTACACAGAGCCATCATTTAAGGTTGTACAAATTGTGCCTTATATGAGAGAACCCAGAAAAGAGGTAAGTGGAGCATGAAATGTAGCCCCATCCTCTCCTTTCCAAGCTTTGCACCCTTACATGGTGCTGTGTATCCGTAAACGAAGGATGGGTTTTTATCTAATGCACACAGAGACTCTGTATATGATAGTGGTCCCAATGCCACTATAAGAGTAAGTAAAAGATTTTCTATGAGCACTTGGGAAGGGTACTTAGTCCCAAACTTGAGGAGTTAAGAATGAGTTCCATGAAGAAATGCTATATAAACAGCTTTTCAAGACAAATGGGAGTTACCCAGGTAAACAGAAATGAGAAGAATGCTTCAAGTAGAGACAAATACAAAGATACAGCATATAAGGAACTACAAGTAGTTAATTATGGCTGGAATCTAAGAGCAGTGAGGGTGAGCTTGGAAAACAAAGCAGAGTCCAGATCATGAAGGGCCTCAAAAACTATGGTGAAGGTTTGAATTTTATTTTGAAGGCAATGGGAAGTCATAGAGGCATTCTGACAATGACCAGATGGATATTTCAGAAACCTCACTGGTTGTAGGGTAGAACTGGGGGAAGGAGGCTGCAGGCAAGGACAGTGGGAAGTTGCAGGAGGTCAGGCACGAGATACTGGTGATCTGAGTGAAGACAGTTGGGAAGTGGAGATGAGAGAATTTCAGACCTACTTAACAGCAAAGACAATTAATAATTTTCCATAAAGTTTGTTCCACCAGTCAAGAAGGTGAGAAAATCCACTATTTCAATCAAACAGGCTGGGTGGTATGGATGAAAGTGTGGGAACTTCATAGTTAGACAATACAGAGTTTGAATCAGGGTTCTACCACTGGTTAGCTGTGGGATCTTGGGTTAAGTCACTTAGCCTTTTTGGCATTAGTTTCTTCACCTGTTAAATCTGTAACAACACACTTGAATAGTACACTTAAAGTGTTGTTGGGAGTTTTAAATTAGATATTATATCTGTATGTGCTTGATTCATAGTAAATACTATAAAGCTAGTTTCCTCCTTTTCTCCTCTTTCCTTTCCCCAGTTGATCCTTTAATAGGAGAGCCATTTACAACACCCTGAAATTGTATAGATACAAACTTAAAAAAGCAGAGTTGTCCCCAAATGGTATGTAAGGTAGGGCTTCTCAGTGTTAACGGTGAACTCTTTATGGTGAACTCTTTAACTAATGCTTTACAGTATTAATGGTGAACTCTTTATGTTGGAGCAGTAATTTATACTTGTGACTCTTACAGTTTACTGGGTCCTATATAGTTTTGGCAATCAGAAGAAAGCTTATGAACCTATTCTCTAAAAATATATATATAGCACATATGTACAACACTTTACATATAATTTTAATTAGTTCAAAGACCTTCTAAAACTCTCGATGAACTCTATTAAACATTTTCCTTTATGCTAATTCATTTAATTTTAAAACTTATGATAGTTGATAATGACCTAGTATTTATGCATGTGGCAAATTGGGATATTTCTGTAGATATACAGTTTAGTGTTTAACAATAGCTTATACTTTCAAATAAGTTCTCTTAAGAATGGCTATGTGGATGTTTTCTGAAAAGTTGACGTTAAAGAAATAGGAGAAAACATTTTAGCTAGGACATAAAAGTTTGTTTTTATGACATAAAAACATACTGGCTCATATTGAGGCAGGAGGTAGATGAGCCCTCAGGGCAAATGGTTTGAGTTCGTTCCCTGTGGACAGATGCTCCGAGATGGGAATAACAGGACAGTTGAGAGAGGAGGTTGGGCCCTGCCCAGATAGCAAATAACGAGACCATAAATTCCTCATTCTCGAAGTCAGGAGGCCTCCCCAACTACACATGCACAGAAAGCCTCCTTGGAGGTCAAAAGGGGAGTGATGTCAAGTGGCCAAATCTACCCATAGGCCTCTTCGGTAGAATCCATCTTAGCTAAGAGATGTGCATGCACACATGGGAAAATCCTGAGATATACCAAATATGGACTTTGAACCAGGCAAATCAAAATGACTGGCCAAAGGAAACCCACATAAAAGTGATCCAAACTGCCACGAGGGTGTGACTCTCTCTCTGAGCCTGCCCGTGTGTCTATCCACATGTACTGTACTATTTTTTTTCCTAATAAATATTTTACTTGTTTCACTACTTTCCATCTTTGTGGGAATTCTTTTTCTGCAAAGCCGTAGGGCCAGGGCCCTGTCACTGACCACTGGTCTAGTGGCTAGGATTCGGTGCGCTCACTGCCGTGACCTGACCTCAATCACTGGCTGGGAACCGAAACCCTGCTTCAAGCCGCTGCAGGCCGAGGCCACCCAAGATCAATATTAGAGGATAAGCCTCTTCTGATAAAATGCCATCATCTAATAGTATCATGTATCAGGAGCTCTAATGAGCCTTGTGGTACATTTTCCTATGATCTGCGATATTTGCGACCAGAATTGCAGCAACAATCATTTATTCTCTTCTGTTTACACTAGACAGTTGAGAACTGTGTCCAAGCCACTGGTCAAATTACACACAGTATACTGTGCTCTAAAAAGGATGTATACAATAAAAATTCAGATTCAAAACAGTTAGGGCTGTGATGGATCACAGCCAAGTCCCAAACTTTGTAGGTCAAGAGGGAGAGTTACTATGGTTAGTTTCTTATTCCGTCACAAACATTCCTGTGGTAAGCAGTAATGAATTAAATGGTGGGCTGTGGAGGGCAGCATCAGTATACAGAATAACACGTATTAAGACAAATAACTTTTATCCTGTGACAGTTCATGAATATAGGTGCCAGAGCTCACAAGATTCAGATGATGACTTGGCAGTTTTTCCTGAAAATTGGAAATGACCTCCCTCTGCCATTTTAAAAATTGCTTATACACATAATACATCCAGTAAACATGTTAAAAAACCAAAGCCTGGATTAGGTGTTTTAAGGTTCCCTTTACCACAACTCCTACATTGCTTTTTAATTCACACAACTTTTGAAAGGGTATGAGAATAGGGAATCTACAGGACAGGTTTTAGTTCATGGACCTTTTAAAGTAAGTTATCCTCCATCACTTAACAAATGTAGAGTTATACAGGAGAGTTTTCACTGTTACTTTTAAGCCTCATATGATGTCTACTGTGTTCAAGTTGCATTAATATCTAAAATGTTTCCTTATAATCTGATATAAAACCACAGACCAAAACATTTGCTGACAAGAAGGCAAGGAAAAAGTCAGGAAAAAAGCCAAGTTTAACCATACCCAGTACTTACAGGTCTCACAAGACCAAGAAAGAACTCTTTGCATATTTGGAACTTATAAAGGAGATTCACTTCCTATTCTTTATCAAAATGCTTAAGATACAACTATAAAGAGGCCTAATGTTTTCTGACAGGTAGACGATCTCATACAAAGTAGTTAAAAGTATTATATTAATCTGACAAACTAGGCAGATACTATCTGGAGCTAGAGAAATTTACTATAGGGATAACACATGTGCTGAATTGGTTTAAAGTGTTTTCAGAGTCATTTGGTCCCCTTTGAGCACACACGTGGTGTAGGATAACCTCAGATGCCTGAGGCCAAAAGCTAGGGGAAAAAGCATGAGCAAAAAGAGGAAGAAGACAGCTAGAGAGAGAAAAAGGGACTGGCAAAAGGTAAGGGCTACGAGTGATCATCATAGTATCACAAAACTTGGTTTAGCTTGGTTAAGGGATCCAGGAAGTAATGAGGTGGGACTAGAGGGTGGAAGCCTTCTATTACTGCAGTACAAATTAACTTCCAACCTAACATCCGAAAGCCAAATAACCTTGGCCTCCAGGGAAATGTAAATGAACACAAATGGAGTATTATCTTATTTTTAAAAATAGCTGCAATATTATGCCTTGCTTATTATAAACCTGATTATTTTCATTTGAAAACAGATGTCATATTTTAAATTTAATCCTTACATGCCAAGGGTAGAAAGCATCAGCTACTCACAATGTTTAGTCATAGAATTGCCACAAATATCATCTCTTGTGTAGGCTTCTGACTCAAATGTTATTCAGAAGTATTTATGTTTTGCTCTTTTGTTTTTTCAGTTTTTCTTTGTTTTGTTTTAAAGAAAAGAATAATAACACACATGGCTTATTACTGCAACTGGCTCTTATGTTCTCAGATTTCTTCCAATGACAAAAGAAAAGCACTGATTTCATGCCAAGAATATAACATTTTAAGAGTAAGATGAGCTGTTCCTAATATTTTCCAAAGGGTTGTTGACAAGTCAAAGTGAAATGCAAAGATTCCTTCAATTTCTTTCTTAGATAATCTTTTGATGCGATACACTATCAGTGATGAAATGCTTGTGGTCTCATAACCACTAAATATAATCTAGATAGAGAGTAATTATTTTTAAAGTCTCATGTGTTTCAGTGACTAACATAGCATTATGATGTACTGCTGAAAGGACTCACTGAAAGTAAACACCATTTGGAGTTTGATTTTGCTCTGGTGAATGTTGTTGGCCATTTTCCTGTCTGAGACCCATCACTAGCTCAAGAGTTGGATCCTACTACATTACTTTCCCACAGCGGAGAAATAGTATAACCCAATAACACTTTAAAGCATGCTGTTGTGCTAAGTCATCATTCTCGCTAAACATAATTTACTTCTAGGAAAGAGGTGGATTCACCATCATGTTTTGTCAAGCCGAGATATATGAAACTTTGATCTTAGGTTGGTAGTGTAGGGCAGTGTGAGTAACGGTGCTACGGGTATCAAAACAAATCATACATTTGCCCATAAATAATATTTGATTAATGCTAAAGATCAAAATTTCCTTTAAATCTGAGTAATCTGCTCAAGGATATAACAATGAACTGTCCTCTGGGTTCATTTAATCCATGACATGGATGGTAGACTACCTCTGCCTCTCCCTATTGATCTGAATAGTTATAACCTTAATTCTTAGGTTTATACACTTGCTCTCTGAGGTTAATTCAACATGTTTCCCTTGTATGCCCAGGGAATCTAATTGTAGTTTAGCAATTGAAGATGCAGTTTCTCATGTGAGTTTCAAAAAAAGATGATCATCTCTGCAAGAAGACAAGAGCGAGAACTTGCCATGTTTTAAATGTGACACAAAGCCTGAATTGACTTTATCCTTGTTTTGATGCAGAGGTCTTCCTACTCCCATAAACCTTAGCAACAGATACAGTCTGTATTTGTTTGGCCTGTCAAACTAAACTTGACTATACAGCAGCAAGGATCAGCACAAAATCTGATCCACCCTTGGAACAATAGTATACATTTCAGAGACTAGGGACTCCACTCACTTGAGACTATCTAAATTTCCTTGATGCTGACATAACTTTGTTCACAAAATATCTGGATATGTTTGATTATATAATGCCTCACTGCTTTATTTAACCTGAAGGGTAAGGTGAATTAAAGATTAACTGACAAGTGAGATTTAGTAGGACTTAAGTCTGGTATGAAGAAGCCTCTACATGGAATCCTAATTAAACTAAAATCTTTGTAGTCCTCCTTTTTTTTGCCCTATTCTGGGGGGGAGCAATGTTTTATCCAGACAAGAAATGGCAGATTCTAAAAGTTTTTGATGTATTTAATGTGGGAGCTAGGCCCAAAACAAAAGCCTTATGAAGTGGTAATTGTAAAGAAGGCATCTCATAGCAAAAAGTTGCTAATCAGTTGTAATTACAGGAAAAATAGTTAATGAATACATAATTAAAAGAGTATCATATATCTTCTGATTATATATAGTTTTTCAGGTACATGAATAAGCAGTATTTCTCAGATTTGTTCTGTCTTCTATGTGATTTTAGATAATACATTCAATACATCTGGTCATTGTAGAGTACTTCCTTCATATTTGTATTACAAAAGTACTCTAGACCTAATTTGTATGTCAAATGAGTGATTTTAATACTATCATATTCTAGACAAGTGGTTCATTTATTCTCTTGAGTTGTTCAATATTTTGCTACTTGTAAATCCAATATTGAGAGCTTTTCCTTTTATTGAACTATACTTGATTTCATTTAATATTTTCATTTGTTGAATTTTCAGTCTAACTTTATTACTAGGTTTTAACAGAAGATGTAAAACTAGAAAAATTACAATCAGTGCCTACCATTTTGCAAACAGAAAATTCCCAAGTCCAAATATGGGTTTGACATAAAAATTTGTAAAGATAATCTGTAACCATACTGACTAGAGTTGGCATCTCTGCTTTCTTCTCACAGTATTCAACTATGGCTTTCTTAATCTTTTCAAAATAGGACTGTGCCAGTTGCAGTGCACTGATTTCAGCTTAGAAGAAAAGCTGCTACTTGCTTGGAAATCACTGTTTTGTTTTTGTTTTTAATACCCACAGAGGAAAGAGATGAGACCTGATCAGAACAGCTCTCATGAAAGATCCTCCACTACTGTTTGACCAAAAATTGTAGGGCTCAGATGAATTAGGGACAGTGGGGTATCCTGAAGACATCAAACCCTAGAACTTTAAAAAAAATTGATATAAAAATTTATAACATGAAATTTTCCATTTAAACCATTTTTAGGTATACAATTCAGTGGCATTAAGTATATTCACAATGTTATATAACCATTACCACTGGTCATTTCCAAATTTCTTTATCATTCCAAACAGAAACTCTGTATCCATTAAGCAAAAACTCCCATTCTCCCATCCCCCAGCCAGCCCCTAATAGCACTAATGTACTTTCTGTCTCCACAAATTTGCCTATTTTAGATATTTTATACAAGGGGAATCATAGAATATTTGTCCTTTTGTGTCTGGCTTATTTAAACTGTTTTCAAGGTTCATCCATGTTGTAGCTTGTATCAGAACTTCACTCCTTGTTTATGGCTGAAAAATATTACATTATATGTATATACCACATTTTGTTCATTCATCTGTTGAGGGACACTTGGGTTGTTTCCACCTTTGGCCATTGTAAATAATGCTGCTATGAACACCGGCATACAAGTCTCTGTTTGAGCCCATGTTTTCAATTCTTTTGGGTATTTACCTAGGAGGGGAATTGCTGGTAATATGGTAATTCTATGTTTACATTTTGAAGGAATAGCTAAACTATTAAACTGTTTCCTACATAAGTTGAATCACTTTACATTCCCCCCAGCCATGCACCAGGGTTCCAATTTCTCCACATTCTTGCCAACACTTGGGTGTGAAGTGGTAGCTCACTGTGGCTTTGATCTGTGTTTCCCTAATGAGTAATGATGTCAGGTATTTTTCATGTGCTTATTGGACATTTGTATACCTTCTTCAGAGAAATGTCTAAAAATTTGCCCACTTAAAAACTTGGTTGTCTTTTTGTTGTTGAGTTATAGGAGTTGTTGAATAGAAATATAACAAATGTTTGTGTGTTGATTTTGTATTCTGATAATAATCCTTATTAGATATATAATTTACAAATATTTTCTACCATTTTGTGGGTGGTAAGGATTACTGGCCACCACCAGAAGCTGGAAAAGGCAAAGAAAGATTCCACCCAGAGCCTCAGAAGGAGCATGGCTGACACCTTGATTTCAGACTTCTTGCATCTAGAACTATGTTGCATTAAGCCACCCAGTTTGTGTTATTTTTAATGGCAGCCCTAGGAAACTAACACATGTTCAATTTTGATACCTTTTATTTCTTTTTCTTGCCTAATTGCTCTGGCTAGAATTAACACCAATCCTTCTCAAACCCTTGCAACAAACTGAAGAGGAGAGAACACTTCTTAACTCATGCTACAAATCAGCATTATGCTTCTACCAAAGCCAGACCAAGACACTGCAAGAAAAGAAAACTACAAATACCACTGATGAATAGTGATGTAAAAACTTCAACAAAATACTAGCAAACTGAATTCAGGAGCCTATTGAAAGGATTATGCACCATGACTAAATGGAATTTACACTAGGAATGCAAGGATATTTAAACATATGAGAAAATCAATCAATATAATATACCACATTCATAGAAGGGAGGGAAAATCATAATTATAATCATCTCCATTGATGCAGAAAAAAATTTAATAAAATTCAATATCATTCCATGATAAAAACACTCAATGAACTAGAAGTAGAAGAGGATTTCCTTAATGTGGCAAAAGCTATATATGAAAAAATCCAACTAACATCATATTCAACGGTGAAAGATTGAAAGCTTTTCCCCTAAGGTCAGGAAGAAGACAAGGATGCCTGCTTTTGCCACTTCTATTCAACAAAGTACAGATTCTACTTGTTTTCAATGTTTCTGTGGAGGAATGGGAGATTAGAGCTGCCCACTTTGCTGATGTTACTCCCAAACTCTAGAACTTTTATACTATCATCATACATAAAGCAGTACTTATTAAGTTCACATATATGCAAATTATAGTGCTGGAAAATAAAATTAATAGGTGAAATCAACTGAGTACCTATAACTATCAGGCTTTGTTCTGAACCTTATTGCCTAATCTGAAATCTTCACAACAATGCCATGAGGTAAGTATTATTTTCCCCATCTTATAAAGGAATCAGTGGTGACTTGGAGAAGTTAAGCAATTTGCATAAATTAACAGCTAGTAAGAAACAGAACAGAGCAGTTAATGTAGTCTGACTAAAAAAATCATACACTTAAATAGTATCCTTGTAACAGTCAGGGTTCCAACAAGCCCTGAGGATAAATTGAGGGGGTTTTACTTACAATGAGATTAATAACAAGGGTATGGGTGGGATGTAAGAGAACCATAAGGATGGTGTAGTAAACCTGCACTACAAAAAAGCAGAGCTGTTGCCACCCCTAGAGCTAAAGGGACCGGGGGCTGGAAAGAGAGTGGTGTAGAGAAGGCTTACTGGAGAGCGGTGTTAACCTTTAGTAGAGGAACACAGCAAAACCGAGAAAAATTTGAGGGAAGAATCCAAGGGGATAAATATCCTGACCTCCCTCCTTCCCATAACTTGTCAGAACTCCCCATTAGCTCAACAACTGGAAGCCAGAAGACATGGAGGTCAGCCATCTGGGGCAGAGAGCAGGGTGAAGAAGTGTGGAGAATGGATCTATGATGGGGGGTAGGGCAAGTGGAAGATATCCAGTACAACCATGGATACACAGTAGAATTCAGTAAATATGCTTTAAGTTGAGATGCTTCCAACTTAGAGGGAGGGTGAGGAGGGGAAGAAGCATTAGTAAAGTCATACAGATCTGTACAGCAGACAAAAAGATGATGGAACAATATAAGCAAATGAATATCTAAAGCTCTCTTTAGCCCCATGATGAGAAAAATTATTAAAAGTACATCTGTGGGACTTTCCTTGTGGTGCAGTGGTTAAGAATATGCCTGCCAATGCAGGGGACACGGGTTCAATCCCTGGTCCGGGAAGATCCCACATGCTGCGGAGCAACTAAGTCCATGCACCACAACTACTGAGCCTGTGCTCTAGAACCCACAAGCCACAACTACTGAGCCACCATGCCACAACTACTGAAGCCCAAGTGCCTAGAGCCTGTGCTCTGCAACAAGAGAAGCCACTGCAGTGAGAAGCCCGTGCACCCTAATGAAGAGTAGCCCCCTGCTTGCCGCAACTAGAGAAAGCCCGCCCACAGCAAGGGAGACCCAACGCAGCCAAAAATAAATAAATAAAATTTATATTAAAAAATGTACACCTGTGGATAAAGAATGTCACCAGCCATTTCAGTAAACAAAGGATGTTGCAGCCATAAAGCCATTAGCCACTGCAGCAGCCCCTGATGATGCACCCTGAGGGGAATTCAGGATGGAGAAAAACAGGATAGTGGCCCAAGGCAGTTAAGATGCATATCAAAGGAATAATTTCAATAAGCCCAGACTCTTTCATCTTCCCATACACAGAAAAGCACTAAAATCATTAACTTGAGATGTCTGTTTTTGTGATTAGCAATAATCTTTTGATGTTCAACTACATTTTTTTTTTTCTTAGCAAAAAGTCCTATATACCCTGGCTCCTCCCTTACCTCTTTGGAACAGTCCCTTAGAGCTATCCGAGAGGCTATATCCCCAGCTTAAGTCCTCAGTAAGTCCACTGAATAAAACATAATTCTCAAATTTTAGACTGCACATTTTTTTCAGTTGACACATCTCTATACAAATATTTTAAACTGTTTCTCAAAAATTATTTCCTGATGTTGGATTGAAGCATTAATAACTGAGCATACAATTTGTTCAGTCACTTGTCTACAAGCATGAATAATCATGGTGAGTTTGAGGAAGAAGGAACTGTTCATGATAGCATCTGGTTTCTGACAAGCAAGACGTTGGCTAATTTATTCAGAATGTGATGGGTCTTTATTTATTACCATTATTTTCAAATACTGTTATTACTTCATCTAAATAGTCTTGCTCCCAGATTTCCTTCACATGTTGAACTTTTAAATTTATTCACACTGTGATAGACTAGCATTTCAAAACATGACAAATGGTTTATAATTTATTATTTAATGAAAGAAATGAGTTATCCTTTTATTTGTGTATGTGTTTTGACCTTTATGATAAAGTAAAATCAGAATAAACATAAATCTGGAGATTAATACAATGAGTGGGATGTTTGGAAACATTTGACATATTTAAGAAGATTCAGTTATACAGGTCCACTTATTAGATACATCTTCCAAATGGTGAATGCTTTATGAAAGTAAAGCCTTAAGCTTGTTAGCACTTAGAGCATAAACGTTTATTTCAGGTCTTGGGTTCATACCCTGGGAGGAACTATTGTGATCTGCGAGAAATCAGAACAAGTCTATCTTTAAAACACAGGACAAACGGCAGCATTCACTCAAAAGCCTTACTTGCTCACTGAGTTAAGGGTATGGCTTAGAGTCATATAGACTCATGTTGCAATCATGGCTCTGACATAAACAAATTAGATAAAATCTGAGTCTCAGTTTTCCTCATACATAAAATATGAATAAATAATGCCTCCCACATAGAACTGTTATGAAGAATAAAAAGAGATTACATATGAAAGTACTTATCACGGTGCTTAGCACACAAACACCAGTCAATAATTGGGATTATTATCACTGTAAAGATTTCTTCCTAAGGTTATATATTATGGGGAATCCAGAAATATGTGATTCTCAACAGTATTTCTATGGGTTGAATGTATTGATATGCATTGTAATTGAAAATGGATATTTTTCATTGGAATGATATGACAATACAGATTAATGTAGCAGCAGTACTGTGGTGGTAGTAAAATAATAATAATGATAATAAACTTACATCAAAATAATTCAGATACCATGGCTTTAGTTCTTAAATGTCCTCATTTACTTATTAAAATTGCATATTAGTCATTTACTATACTGACTTTCTCTGAAACAGATATATTTAGATTATTCCCTGTCAGACACTAGATACAGTTATGTAAAAGAAGGGGAGTGATTGGGCTTCCCTGGTGGTGCAGTGGTTGAGAGTCCGCCTGCCGATGCAGGGGACATGGGTTCGTGACCTGGTCTGGGAGGGTCCCACATGCCGCGGAGCAGCTGGGCCCGTGAGCCATGGCCGCTGAGCCTGTGCGTCCGGAGCCGGTGCCCCGCAATGGGAGAGGCCACAACAGTGAGAGGCCCGCGTACCGCAAAAAAAAAAAAAAAAAAAAAAAGGAAGGGGAGTGATTTAAGATTTATAGCTAATATCCACTCAGATATTCTTTAGTTTGGTCAATTAAGCTTCTCCATCAAGGATGGCTTTAATTTAGTGTCAAAAGCCAATACTGCCATTAGTTCTGTACTTCTGAGACAAGGATTATTGGATGCTTAAAATGGTCTAGGACCAAAAGTCTTAAAGTTCTCACTTCCATTGATCACCATTCTGGATTACTCAGTTTATCTGCATAAGCTATCTGCAGGGAGGAAACTATCTCTGTTACTTTGCTAGGGGCAGATTCTTCCGTCCTTTTAGAAAAAGGGCCTGTTCTGGTTTATTAATGTTGCCTACATCTAGATATGTTTTTTTAAAACAGCTTTACTGAGCTATGATCGACATATAACAACATGAATATTCAAAGTGTACATTTTGATAAGTTTGACAGGGGGATTTGTAAACAAGCCCCTTTGGCTCTCATACCCCCTATTCTCTAACTTGCCTTTTATAAAAAATAAAGGTGATGTTTTTAACCTCCAAAAGCTACTATTTGTTTTATTTTTCAAAATGTTTAAGAACATAGCCAGAAGAGAGCGAGGTCATTTTATTACTTCATAGTCCTCATATTTGAAGGTTGATATCCTTCCTGAATTCTCTATCATCATAAAGCTTTGAGCCTATAGTAAACAAAACCCCCAAATACAACAAATTCTATCATGGTCAGCTTTCAGAACCTCTAATCAAGCCCCAGTGTTTTTCTACAATGGAAGGAATTGAAGCTACTTCTTGTAATTTCAGGAAGTAGATAAAAATGAAAACACCAAAACTAAAACAAAACTCCTTAGGCTATCATTTGAAGTTTCCTAAGCTTAGTATTGACCCTGATGCTGCACAATGAGGAAAAAAGCTTGAATTCTTTTACTGGGAAAAGGTAGACAATCTCTTTTATGTAAGACTATAGACAGATCTTCAAAGCTCATTTGATATGCAACCAGCTTCTGAAGAAATACACTTTTAGACAATCTGTTGCAGTGGGCAGGTAAAAAGCTCATCATGATGTCATATGACATTTCTGCGTACACTTACCTCTGCTGTGTGCTTTGCCACATTCCCCACAATGACAATGACCTTCCCTTTGAAGCTCTGGAGCATGGCAGTGTAAGGTCCTTGGGTAAGCTCCCCTTCCGCAGTAAATGCAGTGCTGAATGGAATGTTGATGCTGCCTGAAATGTGACCCCGAATAAAACTGAGAAAAAAAGTTAAGGAAAACATTTGTGTGCAGACTTGAATGTGTGACAGAAGCTCACAGAGGTAATTGATTCTCAGAAGATAGTACCATTAAAATCAAACACAAATGGAGACCGGACTTGAAAATTCCAAGCAGATGAAACCAGTTTAATCATACAAGCGAAGATTTAGCTTATTTTGCAAGACAAGTGAGGCTAACTTGACCTGGGTCACTTGTTTATGTCTCTGAAAATCATAAGTGAAACTTAAATTGTTTCCCTAAATTGATATGAGATGATCACTAACCAGTTCCCTTTCATTTAAGAAAATTCTAATATTGTAACCAATTGCTGAAAATTAGTCACTGCTGCTTTTTAACAATATACCTCTGAGCCTCACTCCATGTTTTGGTTCCACTGCTCCTGGTTTGCAAATTGTCTTTTGGTGTGTGCACAATAAACTTTTACTAATTACTACTTCAGTTATGCATCAGTTTTACTTTTTTTTTTTTTCTGAACACTTGACAGTTCTAAACATCTTCCATGCTCACATGAGTATTTTATTTAAACAAGGTAAGGCACCTGTGCAGAAAAAAAAGTTAAATGTGAAAATGCAATGAACAAGTAAAAGGAAGAAGACTAGCCAAAGATATAAAGACTTTCCTGATTAAATGAAGTATTGTGAAAGTGATCAGAATGCAACAAATAAATGGCAGTCACATAGCTTGTACAATATTCATGGTTTTCAGTTCATTACTATTATTATGATTATTTTAAAGATCTGAAATACAGCCAAATGGGTATTCTCAGATCTAACTTGATAATGCAAAAGCTTATCTACTTTGGGCAAGCAACTGCTAAATGGGACTCTATTTAGAATTGTTAGAGGTCATTAGCACTGGCTGGAAACATTTCTGTTGTTGGTTTATTTCTCAAGTAAACTTAGCTATTTCAATTCTTTCCAATTTTATGTTCTCTAAAGGGGGTGATGTTTTACTATATTTGTACTTTAGAAGGGTTTTAATGATTTCATTGACTATTGTAATTTTGGAATTAAAAGCTTGTGTTAAGCTTAAAATATTTAGAAATATAAGATCTTAAAGAAAAAAATATTCCTTCAAAAGTAATTTAAAAGTACAATTTTAAAAAGTGAAATTAAAAAGATGATTCTTCACATAGAGTCTGTAGAGGAAGATTCTGAAATACTATTATTAATCAAATAACTTCTCAAAAAAGCATAAAATAAGAACCGCGAAAACTGCTCTGAGAGAGATGTATATGATGCTTTGTTAGGATATATCAATTTGGGGAGGACAGGAAAGGTTTCCACTAAGGAACTAAGTGATGGCCGAGGTAAAATTTGAATAATTAATAAAAGTTAATTAGGCAACAGGATGGAATGGAGGTGGTATAGGGTGGCGGAAAGGACAAACATTTTTCAGGCAGAAATGTCAGGCATATATTGGGGAGGAACATGACCAATCAGGAGAAAGGAAGGAAGGCCAGTACTGGTGTAGAGAACAAGGACAGCATGAGATAAGATGAGCCTGGAAATGGATGCAGAGGCCAGATCATACAGGGCCTTGCAGATCATGTTGTTAATATTGGTCTTTATCGTAGAGCAATGAAAATCAGAAAGTATTTTAAGCAGAGAAGTAACAGATCACATTTGCACTTTGGCAACAATGTGGAGAAAGGTTAGAAGGGGAGTGAATGTAAAGATTAGTTTATAAGACGTGTAGGCAGTATCTCATCTCCTCCCTAACAATCACTGATAAAGACCATGAAGAGATGTTTGTGTTCAATAGAAGCATTTTCCCCTAAACTTCCACTTTAGATGTGTGTTCTTTATAAAATGGAAAAGTCATAGAGTTTTAAAAAGTTATGTCACAAGCAATGAATATTCCCCATCTCCCCAAAAAGACTCATTTGACATTCCTGTAGAAGGGGGAAAATTATAATTATTTATTGACATGACAGTTTCTCAGTTGCCCCAGTTTGAAGGTTCGTCTTTAGAATACTACTTCTCTTGTTTCTCTGTCTCTCTTTTTCCCTCATTAATGGAGAGAGGAGAAATTAGAGGCTCCTACTCTCAAGAATGATGGTGGAGGTTGAACACGTATCTTAAATTTCTAGTCAGCTGTTGCTTCATCCTTTCTTATTTAAAGAAGGCATCTGGCATTAATAATGAGGGAAAGGACATAAAAAGTTCTGAAAAATGTAATGAGAGGTAGAATAAATATTATCATCCCAGTGTATACTGTTTAATTAGCGTCTTTTAGAATGAACAGAGAATTTATGATCATAAGGAGATCACCCTTGAATTTCATCAGCACTAGTATTTCAAACATTTATAATTACTCAATACTCAAAATATCAACTGCAGTTTTCATGAACAGAAACGACTTTGTCCTCAGCATATAATTACTCCGATAGCACTTTAATCTTTAATAAGGACATACCTTAAAATAAAAATATTTGATTTTTCAGAAACTCTGAACCTAACAACTCAATTATTCTCAGCAAATATATCTACATCTGTTAGTCTGAATCAACTGGCAGAGAGAGTTTCTGTGTTTATCAAACAGCCAGTATCAACCATGAACATTTTTCCTTTCTAGTGCTTTTTGAATAGCAAAAGCAATACAAATCTATCCTAGTCAAATGCTCTAGCAGACATGTCTGCACTGCCTGCCCACCTCCCACCTTCTTGTTTGAAAGGAACTCAACTACTGACCCTGACGAAAGGGTGAGCCTAGGCTGTCATGTTTGTATCAGGTGATCCTGCCACGATCTGGACTGACAGGATAGGAGGGAGGGGATGAGTGAAGGTGGATATCTGACACAGGCTGATATCCTGTGTCAGATAGGCTGAGCCAGTTAGATTCTCTCCCTTCAAAATCAAAATAAAAGATAAAAGACAATGCTCAGACTGTGTTAAGCTTAACAATGTAAAATCACATTTGAGTGCCTTGTATATATATTTTATTCAGCCACATGTTAAAAAATTAGTGACTCTAGAAATAAAATTATTTATTTTACAAGATAAATTCTATAAATATTTGGTTTAAAAAAAGTACCCATCTGTATCTAAATACCCAATATCTAATATCTGTATCTAAAATCATAGATAAGCATCTAGATGATTTTGTGAGTTCAATATCACGAATTTATTATGTGCTTTTAAAGAACACTTTAGTATGTCATACAAGTATGTCATAAACTTATCCTAGAATTTTCTTTTGTGCTTTATGGTTTGATGTTTTTAAAAAACCCACTAGATTAAATGTTAAAATGCTTGACAAAGTAAGATTGCAACAGAGTCTTTTGGGTAAGAGAAAAGTTATAATCCAAAATGCAAAACTTTTTCAAACATTTTTCAGGCTATCTTAACACTTTGGAAGATAAGACACAAAAGAAAAAAACGTCTTAAACCACACTTTCTCTATTCTTAGTTTAGTTCAAGCAAAAAAATCCTGGAAGACATATAAAAGCACTCATCCAAGAACACTCTTGTCATAAAAATTCTAGTGCAAATAAGATTGCGTAAGCACAAATGCTTGTAGACAGGGTGGTCAAACCTGTAAATAGCTATCCTTAACTGTGAGACTGGTAAATAGCTGAGGAGAATGAGACTGGCCTAGTTACACATTAATATATTTACAATGAACATTTTCTTTTTAAGTAAGTTGGACGATGAAGACAATTTTGGTTATTTAAGGATCTTGTTTCCTTGGTAATTATTTACATTTCACTGCCTACATTAGAAATTCTCATGTGACACAAACATCATATGATGAAGTAGAACTTTTTAAGGCAATTTCTAAACACATGAGAGGCTGTCAGATTATACTGTAAAGGTAGGCAGTTGAATATTATTTTTAACCTTCTGAGTCTTTCATAATCATAATAAAATATTAGGTGTTTGAAAAATGAGCACAGAATAGATTCTGTACATTTTGTGTTAATTGGACAGAATACGTAAAGTAAAACAGAAGTTGATTTCTGACATATAGTGACTCTGATTAATCCTGGGCAAAACATGGCAAGAAGAGCAAAATGATACAGAATACACTGAGATAAGCACTTTCTCCATGTTCTAAGGACGTAAGTTTTACTTCCTTGTACTGCAGTGGAAGACAAGTATGTGTAAGTTCTTAATAATAAGGCAGTATTAGAGATGAACATGCAACAATATATATTTTAGGATTACGACTGTTACTTTATTGCTTTCCTCATATTCTAGACAAAAATTTGGACTCTTTGCATTTGCCTTTTGCATTTAGAAAAGCCAGTGCTTGTCAGCATAAGCACAGGCATGGGGTAAACAATACCCACACTTAAAGAGGTCCCAACAGACAGACACTATACTGTAAACTTAAAAAGCTTCAGCTTCAAAGTACCCAGTTTAGAGAGTATTAAGGCAATAGAAGCCCAAGTATTTATGTGGTAATTAGTCCCGATCACATATACATCTTGACAGTGTACTTATAACAATGTCCACCATAATTTTCAGATTGGTTTTCGCAAAAACCACAATAAAAAACAATGGCACACACACTAGCTTTTTACCTTTCAATGTTTATAAGACATTTTTGCTATTAGGATTTTTGATGATGTCTTTGAAGGAATTAAAAAATACAAGATATGATTAAAGAAGTCAGCAGTAATTACAATGAAATCTCTTCCATGGAATAATAGTAGCTATAAAAAAAACAGAAAAGCATCTTGTTATTATAGCAGTCACCAAGTCAGGTGTTTGTACCTTAAATTTTTTTTGTGATAAAAAGAGTTGGTTTATTAGAACAATATTAACAGGTAATGATGATATGCATTATCTTGTAGGTTTCTAAGATACGAAGACTTTCCTGTATTCATAAGTCAGTCTATATAAAAGTACTACAAGTAGATGCTTCATACTTTAATCAAGCAGATAGAAAAATATATCAGTTCTAAGAACAACATAGGTACACCATATAGGTAAATTACATAGATAAATGTTCATATTCCAGAAAAATTCTTCACTTTACTAAAAGATTTTTAAATTCCTTTAAAATATTTAATGGCTCAAAATTCAACACAAATAATCTCATGTTTTCTAAATCCTAAAAGAGCACAGCATTTCTCACTTAGTGACATCATACCTCTATACAAAGCATACTAGTATCTTACCAGAGCACTTCTGAAGGTATGTGTACTTTTATGTTGGCTTGTCTGTTTGCTATGTTAGCTAATTATAATTAGTGTTAAAGAGCTCAAAGTAAATGTTATACCTTTTTTTTTTTTTTTTTGAGGTACGCGGGCCTCTCACTGTTGTGGCCTCTCCCATTGCGGAGCACAGGCTCCGGACGCACAGGCTCAGCGGCCATGGCTCACGGGCCAAGCCGCTCCGCGGCATGTGGGATCTTCCCGGACCGGGGCACGAACCCGTGTCCCCTGCATCGGCAAGCGGACTCTCAACCACTGCGCCACCAGGGAAGCCCTAAATGTTATACCTTTAATATTAATATATCAAAATCCAAAAGTTTCCTATTATATAACTAAATAGCATTAACTGATACAAAAATTATATCTTTAGATACCATTTTTTCTTGCTAAATCTATTGTTGCTTTCCTTGAATAGCACCACCGTCCCCAAGTCAGTCTAAAACCTCATTTTTGTCATCTCAATAGTGGCAACATTCAACTGTAGTGTACTAATAAATAGCATCCTCCTATCTCTAGTCCCATTTTCACTCGCCTATTTCAGACACTCACTACCTTGAACTTAGACTATCGCAGTAGCTTTTTGTTTTCTCCAACTCTCATCTTTTCCCTTGGAAATCCATTTTATTCACGATGTTACATTAAAAATTTTGAAACAAGCTCTGATTATCACATCCATGCTGAGAAACCTTCCATGGCTGCCTATAAGACAAAGCCCAAATTTCTCAGTTCAGCCCTTATGAATAGAACCAAACTATTTACTTCAATCCCAGCCAAACTGAATTACATGCTGTTTCCAGTATATGTTCTGCCTAGTTCTTGTCTTTTTCTCTGCCTAAATAGCTTTTCTCCATAATTTTGAGTGTTCAAGTATTACCCATGCTTCGAGAGTTTTCTCCATGAAATTTTCCCTTCCCACAGTATCTGTATATCTCTCATGATAGCAATTTGATTTTAAATAAAACATACTAATGTACCTGACTTCCACCAAGACTTTAAATAATTTATAGGAAGGATCTGTATTTATCTGATCTATGAAACTCTTACAATGCTTAATACAGTATCTAGAATACATCTAACATATTTGTTGAGTAAATAGATTTCAGAATTGTGTCAAACCTAGAGTAACTAGTGGCAGCTGCAAATACGCTAAATGCCTCCTGGCCTTCCTAGCTAGTGGCACCACTACTTATCAATACCTGTAAGTGCCATGATATAGAATTCTCTTTTGTCAAAATACAGTATGAGAAAAAAAGAAAGAAACAGCTACAGAAGTCATTTTCCTGGATTTTCTCCAGCACAGATACCAACCCAAAGGGCCTAGTAAAACTAGGTTATTTCAGGGTGAAGCTAGAGACTTCACTCTCTGTGACTGCAAATATGAAGGAATATTTATGCACATCAAATCTTTGGGTGATTCTATCCTTCTAGTCTTGCCTGCACCATTACCTCCATTCTCATCCTTCTTCCCACTGCATTAATCTCTCTAAAACACAAATCTGAGCATGCCACTTACCTAATTAAAATTCTCTAATACTCTCACAGCCTATGGAATAAAACCCAAACTTCTTAGCATGTTATGCAACATTCTCTATAAGCTGCCTTTGTCTACTTTAGTCTCACTTCTCACCATCATATATTCCAGCCATGCACATCCAGAGTAATTGTAATTCCCTGAATGTGTCTTCCTCACCCTCTGTGCACCCATACACTATGTTTTTTTTCAGTCTGAAATGTCCTCTTTCTCTTCATTGCTAGGGTGACTTCCACTCGTCTTTCAAGACCCATTTCAGGCATCACCTGGCTTAGGTGACCATCCTTATATTCCCATGGCTTTCTGAGTATGCCTCAGACATAGAGCATTTCATACTGTATTGTAATTATCTATCTAACGTGTCTTAGCCACAAGATTATGAGCTCCTGTTGGGCAGGGGCTCTGATTTAACCTAGCAAAGCAGGTTCTCATGCAGGAATGACTCAACGATTTTTTAAAATTAATTAATTAATTTGTTTTTAAATTTTTGGCTGTGTTGGGTCTTCGCTGGCTATGTGCGGGCTTTCTCTAGTTGCAGCGAGCGGGGGCTACTCTTCCTCGCAGTGCACGGGCTTCTCATTGTCGTGGCTTCTCTTGTTGAAGAGCATGGTCTCTAGGCGCGCGGGCTTCAGTAGTTGTAGCACATGGGCTTAGTTGCTCCGCGGCATGTGGGATCTTCCCAGGACAGGGATGGAACCCGTGTCCCCTGCATTGGCAGGCAGATTCTTAACCACCGCGCCACCAGGGAAGCCCTGACTGGCTGATGGAATGAGACTGATGGCACTCAGGAACTGGGGCAATGGATGGGTGTCAGAGCAAATAGGATATCTTTAACAATTAATGTACTTCTCACAACTAACTATTAATCCAGACACTGGAGATATTTTTCAGTAGAGGCTATCATATATTCCCACATTATACAAGGGCCATTCAGATATGGGAATACAACTGGATAGAAATTATAATTCAAGTAGCTTAAACCTAGATCCAAATGGGATGAAAAAAAATCTTACTAAGCCTCCACATTATCTATCTTGCTCTGAACACAACTATCTCTATATTACTTTGAAGACTTTTTTAGAAGTTAATTCTTCAGGACACAGAGACAAGAGCAATACTAGCATTTACTAAGGAGGAATAATGTGGAGTAATAATGAAAACAACTGAGTTTATGTGTTTTTCAAATTAAAAAAATTAAGCCTGAGGTGGTCTTTCCTATAGCTTCTGATATTAAAAAAAAAAAAAGGTAAGCGTTTTACAAATAAAGCTGCAAAAAAAGCCTTGACTTCAAGGAAATGAGAATATATTCTTTTGAAGTATTTATGTTCATAGATAATAGTTGGACCCACATTTACATTGCTAAGACCACACTTAATATGAACTCCAGAAAATTTGAAACTCTAAATATTTAGAAATATTAAAGAAAACAACAGTTTAAATTGTGTATTATCTTTAAAGCAATTAATATTAGTACTTATGAAATTTATGCCACTACATGAGAAACATTTTCTATTGCCTCTTTAAAATATTCAATTATTGATATTATTATTGATATTCAATTATTCAAATATTCAATTATTATTTGCTCTGAAATCACCATTATGTATTGAAGAACAAACATAACTGACCCGAACCTTTACCTAGATTAACAATTCATGTTTCTTTCTTATAAAAACAAAAATAAAATAGGATTTCAACAAAAACTTAGTTGTTTAGCCTCCCTGATACAAGCTGTTTAGCTCTAATATTAAGAATGTAGACTTGATTATCTCTAGGGTTCCTTCTTATTGTAAAGTTGGGATTATGTCTTTATTGCCAAGTGTGTGAAGTGTATCTTCATGTCCTCCAGCTTTCCCTTTCTATACTCCTCTTCCCTACTGGTCCCCACTGAGGTTAGGGGTAGTTCCCTCAGATTGTTGACATGCTTCTCCTCACCTACAACCATAAAAACTGATAATAGATTAAAATATGACCTCTTGCAGGGTATTTTTAAGTGGGAATATTTATATCACAAGCTAAATGACTAAAGCTTTAACAGAACTTCAGGTGATGGGGTTCAGGACATGCTACCTTAAATTACGGCATCTTGGCATACTGAATATCTTAAGCTGAAGAAATTTGAGAAATGTCATGTGTAGAAAGGACTTTCTGACCTTCCCAAGAATCAGGTCATAAAACCTTCAACTGAGAAGTGCCCTCCTTATACCCAGAGGATAGGTACATCCTTATCTTCAAGACAGAGGAACACCAAGAGGAATCTGAATGGACAGGCCTTGCTAAGTTGTCCTCAGTTTATTACAAAAGTCTACTACACTTAGCTCAAATCCCTTTTGCCCTATCACATTTTCCTGTGACTGTTCACTCTTCATCAGACCTAGCTTAAAAACACCCAGGTTTAACCATTTCTTTAGGTTTTCCTTACAAAGGCTCCCATGTCATGTAAAACTTATATTAAATAAATTTGTATATTTTTCTCTTGTGAATTTGTCTTCTGTTACAGGGGCCTAAGCCAAGGACTTAGAAAAGTAGAGAAGAAAAGATATTTTTCTTCCCCTACATGCATAGGAGAGTTCTAGGGAGTGGTAAGGCTGTCCTTTGAATTTGTTGGTAGACAGTAACTTATTTTGCTGAAGGATAATGTTGCCTCCCTCCTTTTCATAAACAATCATTTCAATTATTTTACATAGGTAAAGAAAGATGATGTGAAAGTTAATTTTATACATTTACTCTCCTGAAAACACATATGAGGAAAACAAATTTTCAGCCATATGAAGATGTATCACCTATATGAAGAACTGTATTAGCCAAATTTCCCTGTTTCAATGATCCATAAAAGCAAAATAGAGGATAAAAATTATATAGAGAGACTATAAACAATTTGAAAAACATTATAAACAACACTTCAAACGTAACTTTCTTTGCAGAAGAAAAAGGTGTTAACAGAGTTTCTTTTTCTTTTTTTTCTCCTCTACTGTATAGAACTATAATTTGTTGACATGGGAGAAATAAAATTATTTTAAAAATATAGTAGCATTAAATATTTATTCATTTCTTAAACAGACAGAAAAAGTCACGTTAATCCCAGAGTTTAACTGCAAAATTAAGTGTTAGTCTACAAAAATGACTCCTTCAAAAAATATGAGGATTTCAACAGGCTTAATCTGTTAGTTTTAAAATATCAGCATCTTAGTGATAGTTTTGGGAAAATTTAATAAAAAATATTTTGAATATACTAAATCTTATAAATGAAGTTACTATAGCAGGAAAAAATCTTTCTAACATGCTACCTCTCTCAAAACATTCCAAATTTGCTTTCCAATATTTAAGAGTTAATTTTTCCTTGAATCTGTGGCTGTGTTAGTATAAAGACAACTATTAGATTTATTTAGTTGGGATTAGGCCCCGTACATACAGAGGCACTGAAAGCAATAGCTGAGTTTGTAAGATTTGAAAGAATGTGTACTGTGTCTGAACACATAGTTTGGAATCAATACATGCCTCAGTCATTAATTTCGATTAACTGATTTCTCTCAGTCTTGTTTAAGCTTGCTTAACAGTCCTATGAAGAGACCAAACAGCCACCTGCATAAAGCTTGGAGAATAAAGCTTAGGAACATGAGGTTGGCTCTACCAATTGTCAGTTATATGGCCTTGGGCAAGTTGCTTAAGCCTTTTCAAGCCTCAGTTTCTTCATCAGAAAACAGAGATAATTACTTTATGCCATGCTTGGCACACTGTGAGAGCTTAATGATAGCTATTACTGGAAGTCAATTCACTTGAATCTATTAAATCTTAATAAATCTATTCATTCTAAGTGCCTCTTGTTTTAAAGTAACAGGTAAGGCATAATACTGCCACCATGTACATTTGCATTTTCAACAGGACAGTGAAAAGCCTTTAACCAACAGCATAAGTCTCCAATGGTAGATTTTTAGGAATCAGTGATTACAGGTATCCAAGCAATTAAGGGCATGTTAGTAACTCTAAAATCACACTGTAGAGATTTCTGCCTGTCCCATACCTTCTGGCTTCAGTGACTTTACCACCTCTGACTTCCTCTCTTACTGTACTGGTATCCTTGCTGGTCCAAAATGGCCAAGCATGTTCATAGATCAGGGTCTTTGCCTTCACTCTTCCTTCTGCCTAGAATGTTTCTCCCTGCATCATTTATAGCCTGCCTCTTTACATCATTCAGCTGTGCTGAAATATCACCTTTTCTCAGTCTTTTCTTCAGTACTTTGTCAAACTGTATCACTCTCTATCCTTCTCCTTGCTTTATTTTTATGTATAGCACTTATTCCTATTTAAGACCATATGATAAATATATTTATCTATTTCTCCAATTAAAATGTAATTTCCATGACTGCAGGGGAATTTGCCATTTTGTTTACCAACAAATCCTCAAAATCTAGTACACTACTGACTAGCACACACTAAGACAACCAGTAAATATTTGTTGAATAAATGAATGTGAGATTACATGAATATTTCTAGCTCTAAATTCTGATTCTACTGACTTTTTATGAGTACAGTCTTGCTTCTAGATTTAAAGGAAGAAAGGCCTCAGAAATCACTGGATCACTTACAGAATGCAAAAGGACATATATTGCCAACTGTCTCCTTATAACATTGAAGGGAAAATTCAATGGGTATAGGTAAGAGAGTGTGGGACACTGTGTCTGCCATCCTGACTTTTCCCTTTATATATTCTGGGGAATTTCTAGGTGCCAAACCTAGTGCTGGGGCTACAGAAGTTAAAAGGACATGAGTCCTATCCATATCTTGCTTCTCTTATTCAGAGATTACTTTCCTGTTGATGCAGTTTTTGTCTGTACCACTCATTTAGTATTTAATACATACTGTCTTTACTGTTTATTTTCCACATGAAATATTTTAATGTTTATATTCTTCATACCAAAAGCAACCTAGTGAATAAGAACTATAATGTATACCTTCTTCTTAAAAAATTATCCACAGCACTACAGAGTAATATTTATTGGTTGCTATTAATAATAATGACATCTAAAAAATCAAACATCACATTC
Organism: Mesoplodon mirus; assembly: GCF_964341445.2. NCBI lineage: Eukaryota > Metazoa > Chordata > Mammalia > Artiodactyla > Ziphiidae > Mesoplodon > Mesoplodon mirus. The sequence goes on along the minus strand of NC_138977.1, from coordinate 156,978,906 downwards.
TACCATATTAATTTGAAGCACTTAATTTATGAATTTCTTCATTACTATGCACACACTTTTTCCTTGCCTTTAATTCCTTGAGCACAGGATTTAAGATTAATATAGTTAGATGGGACTTCCCTGGTGGTGCAGTGGTTAAGAATCCGCCTGCCAATGCAGGGGACACGGGTTCAATCCCTGGTCCGGGAAGATCCCACATGCTTTGGAGCAACTAAGCCCATGTGCCACAACTACTGAGTCAGCCCTCTAGAGCCCACGAGCCATAAATACTGAGCCTGCATGCTGCAACTACTGAAGCCTGCGCTCCTAGAGCCCGTGCTCCACAACAAGAGAAGCCACTGCAATGAGAAGCCCACACACAGCGACGAAGAGTAGCCCCTGCTCACTGCACCTAGAGAAAGCCATGCTTGGCAATGAAGAACCAACGCAGCCAAAAATTAAAAAAAAAAAAAGAATAGAGTTAGAAATGTTACTTATTTCTTCATAATGTAATCAAATGGGTATGCATCATAAGACATTTTAAAAGGTCCATGAGTTTTCTGGCCTTGGAGGGCCATGTGTAGGTAGTTTGGATTCCTCAACCAAAGGGGATTTCAGAACCCACAGCTCTCCATTCTTCACTGTTTTCTTGATACTAGAAAAGACCTAGTGATAACCAATGACTTTTGGAAGTCATTTAGCTTGTGGTTTCTCTCAAAGCACTATGATGGATATACATGTGTCAACACTTGTTATTTAGAGGTGAGATAGAAGTAGATACGTGGCAAAGTAAGAGCATCCTGGAAAAGTTAGGAATGTTGTGAGGATAAATGGCCCAACATTAAGACATCTTGGTTTTTAATCAGGCTTTCAAAAGGGGATTTAGAAATTTTCACATGTTGGGTCCTTTGGGAGGGTTGTAAAAGATGAGTGACTTTATTTTCCTTTCTTCATCCCCTTGGACCCACCCTCAGTCTAAAGTGGCACAGAGAAATACTGATTATCTTCCTCTGGCTTGTAATTGTAGACAGTACAACAACCAAGCCAGGTCTCTGCCTAGTTCCAAACTTTAACCAAGTATTGTGGGATGATATAAAGGTACTCCTACATTGGGCAACTCACCTATACTTATCAGAGAACAATGTTCAGGTGAGCTGCTCTGCTTTCTACTGTTCTATTTATATGTATCCTGCAGAAAATAAAGGAGAATATCAATAAAAAATAAAGTCGGTCTACAAGGTTTGGAAAACTCGGATTGAATGTCACTTTCATATTGTGTATATTTTAAAATTTCAAGTAGTTAAGTAGTTTGAAAGGAAATACCAGGAGAGCAGTGTGTACATAAACTGCTTTAATTATTTTAGTAATAGTGCTTAACATCAGAATAGAGCACTATAATGTTATGCTTTTTTTGATGGTTTTATGAGACTATAACTAAAGGCTCAACCAAAAGAAACAAACTAAAAAGTTAAAAAACTAAAAGTATTTTAAACCCTTGAAGTAATAGATAAGAACTTCTACATCAGGGGTCCCCGACCAGTCCACTGGTACTGAATGCTTCTTTTGGGAGTCCACTCATCTACTCTGCTAAGGAACTTCTAGTATCCCTGAGGCCATAACATCAGGAACATGAACATTTATATTCTCTCCAAACTCAGGGGTCTCACAGTTTAGGGAAAGTAGAAACTTATCACAAAAAGATGGTGATGTACCATTTGAAATAGCAGGCTTTCAAACTGTATTTTCAGTAACCTAAGATTCTAGGGATTGCTTCAGGAGTTCTGTAAATGTATGGTTTGAATTTCATTTTAAAATTTCACTTCAAAAATTATGATTGAAAATACGCGCATGGAAACTTATATGCCGATTTTAGCATATAAGAAACCAACAACCTGCTAACCCTCATCTACATATAACCCTCATTTATAGTTAGTAAATGCTACAAACGTTAACTTTTGAAGAAAATTAATTGTAAAAAATTTCTTCATTTATATTTTATATATTGAGTTTTTAAGAAAGATTTTATTTTAAAAGGGAGTTACCTGGTTCGAAAAAAATCTGAAAATCATTTACCTAGATTCTAGAGTATAGAGCATCAAGGCATGCTTTACAAAAATCTGACAGATGATGAAAATATAAGGAAAAAGACTGAACTATTACTATTTTGTAACTTTTCATACTTTAATGCCAAGCAAAACCACCAGAAGTTATGGTACATTTAATATTAAAATGTCAGTGGAAAATACTTTAACATGTTCTCTATAAGCCAACATTTTGAAAATTATAATAAATAAAAGTTCAGTGTTGAAATCTGGTTCACTTTCCTCTCTAGGCTATGAGGTAGACAAAGTAAATACTTACGCTTCATCTTTGCTAAACTTTTATCTGTACCAGGAAGGATTCCCACAAGAACAGCAATATATAGCAGTGAAACACAAAAACCAAGAAAATAGCCCACTATTCTGGTGTTGTTTGGGAAATATTTTAAGGTTTCTGGTATGTAATGTTATCTTATGAAACATTATGCAAGTCTGTTCTGGCATCCAGTTTGACAGTTATTTAGCTATCTGAATTCAGAGGAATCCCAACTATGTTCATTGTTCCTACCACATGCCCTTTAAGTTAAAAGGAAGAAATGTGAATGAAGCAGTACCACCCTTTAAAACCTCAGGTGTAAAGGATACTCTTCACTATTCCGGATGTCAACTACCAGGAGCTTTGGTTTACTGGACTTTGTCTTCTTGGTGGGTGTTTTGAAGTGGCCTGTCACTGTAAGCTCACACAAGTCAATCAGGTCCTCTGCTGAAATCCGGGGGGATACTTCTGACTTTAGGTCATTTAATGGAATGGATTCTCTTGACTGAAAAAAAAAAGCACAAACAACAGAAACATTGAGAACATTATAGAGAGACAAACTATAGCCAGTACAGAATATCTTCAGGTTTTTTATGTCAATTACTATAGCATATGGGAGAACAGGAAACTGTATCTCATTTTAGCAGTGTACTGTGTAACTGTATTCCCTACCACTGATGTTTACTTTTTTATTAGTCACACATATAGGAAAGCATTATTCTTTTGCTTCACTACAAGTTCCTGGCTCAAATGTGATAGAAAGAGATGAGGCAGAACTGACTGATTTAAGAAAGATTTGACCTTGGTGTTGGTTCCAATCAAATGCATCATATGTGAGGAGTTTTTCCCAAAGGAAAGACCGATTGCCTTGTGAAATGGTAAGAACGGGAGAGAGGAATCACTGCCGAATTCATAACTTTCCGAAATTTTTTGTGTGTATCAGCAAAGAACTTTAATATGTTGCAAGCATGTTCCTCTGCAAATTAACTTTAGGAGATTAGTAAGTTATATTTTGGACAAATTATACTACTTTGCTTTTTTAAAAAAATAATTATAAAAAAATAATAATTATAATATAAAAATACAGAATCTAGCTTTCCTTTTATTAGACAGTTTTATATGCAATTTTACTATCCATTATACAATATCCACTTAGGGGCATAAAAGTAAAACTTCCTCTATACAATTTACGTCTTACTTAGTATCACTGACATTGGTATTTTCCTGTGTGACTAGGGTTTCAAATTCATGGAACTTTGTTTATTGACAATGGACAAGAATTTAGAATAACTATAGAACAGCTCTGAAAACGTCTGCCCAAGAACCTGTACATATAATTATCATTTATCATTTCTGCTCAAGAACCTGTACATACAATTATATTAAACTTAGATATCCAAATATCAGAAACCAATTGGTATGAGAATGACTTTTTTTTTTTTTTTTTTTTTTTTTTTTTTTTTTGCGGTATGCGGGCCTCTCACTGTTGTGGCCTCCCCCGTTGCGGAGCACAGGCTCCGGATGCGCAGGCCCAGCGGCCATGGCTCACGGGCCCAGCCGCTCCGCGGCATATGGGATCCTCCCAGACCGGGGCACGAACCCGTATCCCCTGCATCGGCAGGCGGACTCTCAACCACTGCGCCACCAGGGAGGCCCGAGAATGACTTTTTAAAAAATTAATATTCTATTTTTAACCCAGAGTCAGAATTTATTTAGCAACGTTACTGATAAAAATTATCCTTCAGTGGAGTGGGCTTTCTGAAAGGGCTATCTGGATGTGTTAGCGATAATGCTAACCAAGCAAGCAAAAATCCAAACCTGGTAACAAGACAGGTATTTTACTGTGCTCATTAAACTACTGGGAGAATGACTTTGTCATGGTACCTGGAGTCTGAAATGGTAGACTTTTTTTTGGTATATGGTGTTAGAAAATGTTCTAATTTCATTTTTTTACATGTAGCTGTCCAGTTTTCCCAGCACCACTTATTGAAGAGACTTTTTGTCCATAGTATATTCTTGCCTCCTTTGTAGTAGATTTATTGACTATAGGTGTGTGGGTATATTTCTGGGCTCTCTATTCTGTTCCATTGATCTATGTGTCTGTTTTTGTGTAAGCACCAGTTTTGATTACTGCATCTTTGCAGTATAATCTCAAGTTAGGGAGCATGATTCCTCCAGTTCTGTTTTTCTTTCTCAAGATTGTTTTGGCTATTTGGGGTCTTTTGTGTTTTCACACAAATTTTAAAATTATTTATTCTAGCTCTGTGAAAAATGTCATTGGTATTTTGATAGGGATTGCATCGAATCTGTGTATTGACTTGGGTAATATGATTGTTTAAACAATAGTAATTCTTCCAATCCAAGAACATGGTATATCTTTTCATCTGTTTGTGTCATCTTCAATTTCTTTCATCAGTGTCTTATAGTTTTCCGTGTACAGGTCTTTTACCTCCTTAGGTAGGTTTATTCCTAGGTATTTTATTTTTTTTGATTTGATGGTAAATGGGATTGTTTCCTTAATTTCTCTTTCTGATAGTTCATTGTTAGTATATAGAAATGCAATAGATTTTTATATATTAATTTGGTATCCTGCAACTTTACCTAATTCATCATGAGCTCTAGTAGTTTTCTGGTGGTGTCTTTAGGATTTTCTATGTATAGCATCATGTCATCTGCAAACAGTGACAGCTTTTCTTCTTCCTTTCTAATTTTGATTCCTTTCATTTCTTTTTGTCTGATTCTGTAACTAGGACTTCCAATACTATGTTGAATAAAAGTGGTGAGAGTGGGCACCCTTGTCTCATTCCTGGTCTTAGAGGAAATGTTTTTAGCTTTTTACCATTGAGTATGATGTTAGTTGTGGGTTTGTCATATATGGCCTCTATTATGCTGAGGTATTTTCCCTCTATGCCTGCTTTCTGGAGAGTTTTTTATCATAAATGGAAACTTTTTTATGCTTCAGAAGCTTTTTCTGCATCTACTGAGATAATCATATGGTTTTTATTCTTTAATTTGTTAATGTGGTATATCACACTGACTGATTTGCGGGTACTTAAAAAATCCTTGCATCCCTGGCATATTAACTATGAGAATACAGAGCCAGTATCTAGAACACTTTTCCCATATTTTCTGTCATGGGTCCTGGCACTAACTTCAATCTAGTTACCCAGGACAGAAATCTGAAAATCATCACAGATTCTTCATTCTTCCTTATTCCTCATTCCCATCTAACATATCCCCAAATTCCACCATAATAACTCTTGAATCTGTTGCCTGATTCACTGCTCTATCTCAGGGCTTCCATCATCCCTTACATGGACTGTAGAAGCTGTTTGCCCCTCTTGCTGCCTCCTTTTTTCTCTGCTTTGCTCTTTATTTAAAGTCATCCCTTCTAATCCATATGCCAAATGCCATGAGTTAAAATAAAAATCTCATCATGTAAATTTTATACTTAAATACAGCTCCATGGCTTCTAGACACTGATGAAGTGAAATCCAAATTCCTTGGTATAGAATATAAAGCCTTTTATAAATTGGTCTCTGTCTATAATAGGCAGGAGACCATAGGCTTTGGAGTCAGACTACCAGGACTCAAATCTTGGCCGCCCACTCATCAGTGTGTGACTTTGGACATGATATTTAACCGCTCTGCCCAATTTCTTCATCTATAAAGTGGGATAACAGCATTTATCTGAATCCTCCTAGGCTGCTGTAAGAATTAAATGTTAATCTATATAAAATATTTAGAATAGTGTCTGACACACTGTCAGAGTTCAATAAATGTTTGTTATCTTTCACCTTTTTTTCTCATCCCTCACCACCTTGTACCATGTACTTTGGCATTAGCAGACTATTTGCCTTTTTATACCACTGTGTCACCTTTGCCCACGTTGTTCCCTCTGCTTAGAATGCCGCACTTTGTCCATCTAATAAATCCTTGCTCACCTTACAAGTATAAGCTCAAATACTATTTTCTCTGTGAAGAAAGTCTTTTTGACTCCTGGCAGTCTTACTTAGTTCTTCTTCTGTGTCTGCATAGGTGTCAGGTATACATCTTTATTATAATAGGATTATTTACTTCCCACTAGACTGAGAGCTCCTCAAGCATAAGGAAAATGACTTTTATGCCTATGTCTTCCCCAGGTCTTAGCAAATTATCCGACACATAAAAGATATTAAAATATATTTGTTGAATATAAATGAATAAAATGGTTTTTCTAAGTCTTCTATTACTTTTCCTGAGTAACTTTGTGCTATGTATATGTTTCCCAAACAACATGTATATACCTCCATAGTAGTAATTACTATACTTGTAATACATTATCTGTTTCTCCTCTTGACTTACAACATCCTTGAATGCAGGTTCTGTGTCTGTTCATATTTGTATCTCCAAAAGATAGCACAAGGTCTGGAACCAAAAAAACTTAATAGATATTTAATGAATGAATGAGTGAATAAAAATATGATCAAATAACATTACAGAGTCTATTGTTATGTCTGGATTACTAGACAGACTCTTCAGGGATGGCAAATCATAAGATTCTCTCTAGCCTCTGGGCACTGTAATGGTTAATCAAGAACACTGAAATCTATATCTGCCTCAATAATTTCTCACAGCCATCTCTCCTTTCCTCAACTAAAAAATTGAAGATGACAGTTGTTACCATATAAGCTTACAAAATGTACTCTAATTAATTGAAAGAAGTTAGGTGTATATAAAGAAGGCAAAAAAATAAACACACACAAAAAACTATCCCTAGGAAAGTAGGCAAAATAATTTAGTGATAATAAAAATATGAATGAAAGAAAAAATAGATTAAAAAAATAGAGTTGAAACTTTGGGGAATATCAATAAAACTAGAAAACCTGTATGTGAACTGTGTGTACGATAAGAAATGAGAAAAATATAAACAAACATATTTTTATATTTTTTCTCTCTATATATTTTCTTTATATATCGCCCTTCCTTCCTTCCTTCCTAATTATCTATAAATGAGAAAGAATATAAGCATGTAAAAATATTTGAAAAAATAAAAAAAATTGATTCCAAATATCCCCAAAAGAATATAAAATCTGAATAGACCTAAATATCCATAGGCCTAAGTAGAGCTGAAGAGAATTGATGAATGATATGTGTGTGTGTGTATTCAAAAGTCACAGAAAAACTGAATAGACTTTGTAAATACAGGTAAAATTTTAAAGTTTTTAAATGATTACTTTAAAGAAAGGTGCCAAACACATTTTTTTTTTCCTGAAGCAATTCTATCTTGTAACTGTTCCAAGGCAAAGAAAACATTGAAAGGTTATTTTATGAAGTGACCATAACCTAATACTTAAATCTAACAAAGATAGCATTAAACAGCACCCCCCCAATATTCCTTAAGAATATAGGTTCTTAAAAAATCTCAAAACTAGAAAACTGAATGCAGTAGCAATTTAAAAGAATGGCATACTATGACAAAGTAGGGCATATTCCAGGAATGAAGGACGGTTCAATATTAGGACAATTTTAAAAATAATTCATCACCTTTAATTAGTCAAAGGATATGAAGTATGTAATCATCACTGTAGGTGACACAAAGCCATATGTGATAAAACTTCACATTTATTCCCAATTTTAGAAAAAGAAAAACTCATGGTAAACACATATCAGAAGGCAAGTTAATTAGAATGATGAAAGATTTCATTAAGGCAGATGTTCTTTACCTCAAATATTTGACATGCTAATTAATTACGACGCACAGAGGCAGACTTATTAAAATAAAAATGGAGAAATAATATTGTAGCTATCAGTATTATTATTATTATTATTATTATTATTATTATTATTATTATTTTTGGTACACGGGCCTCTCACCACTGCGGCCTATCCTGCTGCGGGGCACAGGCTCTGGACGCGCAGGTCCAGTGGCCATGGCCCACGGGCCCAGCCGCTCCGCGGCATGCGGGATCCTCCCGGATCGGGGCACGAACCCGTGTCCCCTGCATCGGCAGGCGGACTCTCAACCACTGCGCCACCAGGGAAGCCCCAGCATTATTATTTTTATTGTTATGAAAGTTGCTGTGGAGATAATAAGAAAAATAAATACTGAGTGCAAATATTGGAAAAAAATATATATTTCTTAGACAATAGTCTTCTTAGAAAATCTAGAATAATCAGAGGAAAATCCAATAAAACTGGTAAGAATTTGGTACGGTTTTAGTTACAACATACATACAACAAAATCATTAGCTTTTCTCTACAGCAGCAGCAGCCAGTAAGAAAACACAAGGAGCAAAAGCTTTCAATCACAATATCAAAATATTCCTCCAAAACAAAATACTTAGAAATAAGAGAATCACATTTAAAGAAAATGAAAGAGTTTTGTGATGGGCATTTGAAAAACCTGAGAGACATAAAATGCTATCTGGAAAGAAACATTCAATATTACAAGATGTTTATTTTTCCTCAGAACAATGTATTAATATATTACAATTTAATCAAAACTCTAAAAGGATCTTTCTTTCTTTTTTTTTTGCCGTACGCGAGCCTCTCACTGTTGTGGCCTCTCCCGTTGCGGAGCACAGGCTCCGGACGCGCAGCCTCAGCGGCCATGGCTCACGGGCCCAGCTGCTCCGCGGCATGTGGGATCTTCCCGGACCGGGGCACGAACCCGCGTCCCCTGCATTGGCAGGCGGACTCTCAACCACTGCGCCACCAGGGAAGCCCAGGATCTTCCTTTTTGATTTTGAAACATAAGTTCTAAAGTTCATTTGACTAAATAGGTGAGAATGCCAAGAAAATATTGAAAAATAATAAAATACATTGTTATATGTTAAAACTGTATAAAATAATACCACATGATATTGCACCAGAATAGACTAGAAGACAAACAGGACATAATGGGATGCACAGAAACAGACTCCAATACATATAAGTATTTGGTAAAATAGGATTCCATATCAAATCACTGGGGGAAAGGGTATATTATTTAGGATATAGTGTTGGCATCATTTATTACCTAGAACAAAATAAAATCATGTTTCTATCTTATACTACAAAGCAAAATGATTTATAAGTGGAACAAAAAATTATGTATAAAAACTGGAATCACAAAAGAATAAGTATTGATGACTAAAATTATTTTTAAGCATATGGAAAAAGCTGAACTCTTAAAGAAGAGAAATATATGTGAAAAAAATTTAAGATGCCCTTATTATATAAAGAACTCTTTTAATCAATAAGACAAACCAATAAGAAAAAAAATCTGCTTAGTTAAAATGAAGCGAGGGGAGATGTATACATATACTTGACAAAATAAACACAAATAGGTAAAGAAAATTTTTTTACCTCAATCATAGAAATATTAAAAAAACGTATATACAATCATAGAAATAGAAAAAGTAGGTAAGTGTTCTGGGATATCTTTTGTTTGTCCCTCCAGATTCGCTCTCCATTGGCTCCTGCCTCGTTCTCTGCTGGGCGGAAGATTCTATTTGCAACTACAAGAGGGACCCTCGGTCCTCTGGCTTTTAAGGTGGTACAGACAATAGGGAGAGTAAGGTCAGGATATATATTCCCCTGGTTCCCTACTTGAAAAGTCACCTTGGCCTGGCTATGTTTGTTGACCAAAGGTCACTGTTCCTCTCAAGATGGCTTTCTCTACCTGCTTCTCCTTTTTCACGTTCTGATAACCTCTTTCTCCCTGATCCCTTTTGGCCTTTGGGTGGTAACAGGGCTGTTGCTAATGTTCATAATTTACTGCATTATCTCTTATATTTTCACCAACATTCCATGATTATCTTTGTAACTATTATATCTTTGTAATTATTATCTCTGTAATTATTATAACCATTCTTGAATTATCCTAATTTGAGTGTACAATCTTTTGCTGTTGGTTAAACTCTGACAGTAAGCGTGTAGGGAAGAACTATAAAATATGCATTTTAAGGCACATGAAAAGATGCTCAACATTGTTAATTATCTGAGAAATGCAAATCAAAACTACGATAAGGCACCACCTCACACTGGTCAGAAAGGCCATCATTAAAAAGTCTACAAATAACAAATGCTGGAGAGGGCGTGAAGAAAAGGGAACTCTTCTACACTGTTGGTGGGAATGTAAGTTGGTACAGCCACTGTGGAAATGGTATGGAGGTTCCTCAAAAAACTAAAAACAGAGCTACCATATGATCCAGCAATCCCACTCCTGGGCACATATCTGGACAAAACTATAATTCAAAAAGATACATGCACCCCTATGTTCATAGCAGCACTATTCACAATAGCCAAGACACGGAAACAACCTAAATGTCCATCAACAGATGAATGGATAAAGAAGATGTGGTATATATATACAAAGGAATACTTCTCAGCCATAAAAAAGAACAAAATAATGCCATTTGCAGCAACATACAAACAACTAGAGATTCTCATACTAAGCGAAGTAAGTCAGAAGGAGAAAGACAAACATCATATGATATCACTTATATGTGGAATCTAAACTATGATACAAATGAACCTATCGATGAAACAGAAACAGAATCACAGTCATAGAGAACAGACTGGTGGTTGCCAAGGGGGAGGGGTTTGGGAGACGGATGGATTGGGAGCTTGGAGTTAGTAGATGTAAGCTTTTGTATATAGAATGGATAAACAACAAGGTCCTACTGTATAGCACAGAGAACTACATTAAATACCCTACGATAAACCATAATGGAAAAGAATATTTAAAAAAAGAATGTATATATATGTATAACTGAATCACTTTGCTGTACATAGTAATTAACAAAACATTGTAAATCAACTATACTTCAATAAAAATCAGTAAGTAAAATAAAATACATATGTTTTAGATGTGTGAATCAACATAAACTTTCTGGAGAAAAAATTAGTAATATGCATTAAAAATTTTCAAATATGCATGCAATAGAAATTTCTTTTTAGAAATTTGTTCCATGGATATAATCACAGATTGTACAAAGTAGTATGGAAAAATATTTATCAAACATATTGTTTTTCTTAAATTATGAAAAACTGGAAATAATGTCAATGCATGATAAAAGGTGATAGGATAAGTAAGTAACAATGAATTCATATAAAGAAATACCATTCACCCATTAAAATCACATTTTAGAAAAATACTACTTAGTAGAGGAAATATTCAGGATATATTATCAAGGGGAAGAAGACCCTATAAAACAATAAATTCACCAAGATACCAGTTTGATGATGTATATCATAGTGACTATGTAAGTGTGTGTGTAAACACATGCATGTGTGTATAAATATATTTTCATATATATAAGAATGATGCATAGAAATGGTAAAAGTGGTAATCTGTGAGTCAGTGGAATTAATGTGGTTTTTTTAATGATTTTCTGTTTTTAAATTTTAATAATTAAGCATGAGCTGTTTTTGAAAATTTAAACATTTATAAAAATATGATTCTTTTCAACCAGCATTATTATATACTTCTCTTAAATACTTCATAACTATGAATCTAATCTGTCTGAAGACAATTCTTTTCAAATATTTACAGCAATATAAAAAGGTTTCACAAATAAGAACTCATGGCTATATTCACCATTGTAGGTAATCAGATCTGGCACTAGAAAACATATAGAGATGTTAAAGAAAAACAATAAAATCATTATTATTCTTAAATTCTGATAAGTTTTAAAATGATAAAAAAAAAGGATCAGCAAGTAGGGCAGGCTTTCATGCATTCAAGTTCAGAAAGGAGACACACAAAAGCTAATATAGACAATTGAATAAAAAAATGTTTGAAGTTCACTGGAATGTTTCACTGGTAAGGACTACTCTGTTTTTTACATGAAGAAATATTTGAATAAACGGATGTTTATTCACCTCTTCATCAAATGTATGAAGAATTTAGAGAAAAGGGCCTGTTGGCTATGAGGAAGAATATTTAATATACTTTTCCAAACTTCTACCAACACAAATGTAAATTACATTATCATCACAAAATAATTATGAAGTTTTCCTTGTTTAATGTAAGATAATAGAAATTACTTAGTAGATTACTGCCTAAATGGCTGATATTTTTCTTAGCAAGAATTGTGTTTCCTTTAAGAGTAATATATTTTGATCCTGCACTCAGAAAGAGCTCTATTTGTGATCATACTCATAATGTATATTACAAGGTTAAAAACAAAACGACAAACACCCTTCATTATGGAAGGAAGCAACTGTCATATATTATGCTATTTTGTGTGTGTGTGTTTGTGAGTGTGTGTGTGTGTTTAGGGGGAGGGTGAGAAAGAGGGATAAAATAATTATAATTATAATTATAAATAATTAGCCTCTCTAAAGCCACTTGGAAATTAAGGATTCCAAAAGATATTTATAGTACCTGGGTATAAATGAGGCCAGGAGTGCTGCTTTCAGAAGATACATGGTAGATGTGATAGTTTCTTAAAGCTTTTGAGGGATTTTCTCAGGGACAGGATGACCTCAGAATGCCTATAGTACTGGTTCTTTGAGTCATTTTAAAATCTCTTCACTTTGGAAGCAAAGTAACGTTTATTAAACATCTACTTTATAATTCTAGAACCTAAAATAAGGCAGCACAGGAAGTGACACACATTGCATATATATCATATAGAGAGAGATCTACCTTAATTTCGGGCAAAAACACTTAGAAAGATTATTAAATTTCACCGAATAATTAGAATTGGAACACCACCTGTAATACTAAAGATAATCTTCTAAAAGAAAGGTGGAAATATAAATCAGAAAGCATGAAAAGCAAAAGTAGGCACGTTTATAAGGCAGGAAACATCACAGGGCTAACCATGTATTAAATAATGTATGTTTCAACATGATGAAAATAAACACTCTTTAGGACAACTTATAAAAGCAAAACTCTACTCAAAGATCTTTTCAAGTGACATATCATGTTTCTAGGAGAGAGACTGGATCAATATAAACATGCTGATGACAACAAAGAGCCAGGTATATCAATAGCTTAAATTTCTTAGATTTCTTTTGTATCTCTCATAGCAAGAGATGAGAGGGTCTTGCCCAGAGAAGGTGCTGAAATGTCTGATAGATAAATGCATGCATGTGTAACAGGATGCTGAATGATGTTGTTCCTAGGTTGAAACAAAGAGGTTCTAATGTGCTACCAAATAATAGAAACTGCCAACAAAAGCCACCAATGTCTTCCCCAGGGCTGAGAAGGAACAGAAATTACTCTATTACTTCCAACTATCATCCCAGCACCCCTTTGTTCAAGATAAAATGCCCTTCCATTCTCATCCTGCAGGGTAGAGGAGTGGGTGTTTCTAGACACTCAAATCACTCCCCCCTCCCTCACAAGGCAAGTGATGGGGAGTGCCCAAGACAATCATTTGTAGAGATTCGGGCATACCTGAAAGAAGGGGTGGCTGACATTCTATTTTGTAGTAGAATGCCTGTTTACACAGAAGACTTAATAATCTGTCCTATACCTATCTGAGCAGGCAAGAAGTAAGGAGACTTAATAATCTGTCCTATACCTCTGGCAGTGCTGAGAGAGAGGATGGTAAGATGCTTACCTTCTCTGACCTTACATTTCTAAGCTGTATTGCGAGAATAATGACACTTACCTCACAAATTTTCTGTGAGGATCAATTGATATAATAAGTGTAAAAATGTTTGGTAGACTGTAGATCTTTATATAAAATAAATTGTTATTAAAAATCACATCCCAAAAGAAGCAGCTTGAATTTCATGGTAAAGTAGTCTTATTATAGTCTAAATTTTTAATAAATCACCAATTAACAAATATTTAATCTACTAGCTTTGTGCTGGCCATCTTGAGAGAGACAAAATATCATTTCCACCTCAAACAGTCCCTAATCTGGTTGGAAAAAAAAGACTAACATAAAAGCAATAATATATATACATGTGCGTGTGTATGTGGGCCTTGACTTTTCAAAGTATTAAGGTAATAAATGATATTAAATACAAAAAAGCACTAATAAAACTATACAATAATAACAGAGAACATTTATATGGTGCTAACTATGTGCTGGTCACTATGAGAAGCACTTGACATATATGAGCTTATTTCAGTGTTGCAACAATTCTATGAAGTAGGTTTTATTATTTTGATCATTTTATAGAGGAGGAAATTGGGGCAGAGAAAGGTTAAATAACTTAACAAAGGCCACATAATCAGTAAGTAACAGAGCCAGGATTCAAATTTATTCTGGCTCTGGAGTCTGAGCTCTTAACCACATCATTACACTGCTTCTCTTCTAAGATTCCATGTATGGAATCACAGCTACATACTACAAGAATACAGGGAAAGGAATAAACACAATATGGGGAGAAGTAGTTAGCAAAATATAGGTGGAGGAACTAGTATTTCAGTCAGGAAATATCGGTAAGGTTTAGAAAAATAGAAAGGAAGGGGACTTCCCTGGTGGCGCAGTGGTTAAGAATCCACCTGACACGGGTTCTATCCCTGGACTGGAAGATCTCACATGTCGCGGAGCAACTAAGCTGATGTGCCACAACTACTGAGCCTGTGCTCTAGAGCCCGTGAGCCACAACTACTGAGCCTGCATGCCACAACTACTGAGCCCGTGTTCTGCAACTACTGAAGCCTGAGTTCCTAGAGCCCGTGCTCCACAACAACAGAAGCCACTGCAATGAGAAGCCCGCACACTGCAATGAAGAGTAGCCCCCGTTCGCTGAAACTAGAGAAAGCCCACGTGCAGCCGAAGACCCAAGACAGCCATAAACAAACAAACAAACAAATAAATAAAAGAGGAAGAAGAGTGTTGCAAAGTAGGTAATTGTAAGAGTTCTGAAGTGTGAATGAGTGTGGAAATGGTCCATAAGTAATTATTGAGCACCTACTAGGTACCATGCAATGTGCTTGGGATACATTAATGAACAAAACAACGATACTTGTTCTTATAGAACTTAGAGTCAATGGGTATGAAAAAGACAAGGAAGAGACTAGTCTTACTGAGCTGAACATCATCCTGGTAATTAGAGGGAAACAGATTGAATAAGTAGGTAGGGGACAGATCATGAGGGCTCTGAAAGACAGAGAAGCTCAAGGATATAAGATTTTTGGAGGAATGTGTCACATGTTAACAGCAGTATCTTAGGAAGATTAATTTGGCCATATCTTGAAGGATGAATTAGAGATGGGAAAAATGATAGGCAGAAAGACTTGTTAGAAAGTGAATTTTATGAAGATTTAGATTAAGTGATGACACTGGAAATCGAGAGCTTTGCTCTACTCATTACCTTCTTTTTTCCTTCAGTCATTCCCCTGGCCTACAAATATAGTTTTGTATTGGTCTACAGATTTTTCCTAGGCCTACAAATACATCCAATTATCTCCCACTCATAGTGAAAGATAAACATAAAGAATGAATACTAAATAATAAAATTACTCTCCAAGGGGCAAATACTTCCCTAGCTATTATCCCTCTATTTTCTCATCTCCACTTTCTTTTTTTTTTTTTTTTTTTTTTTTTTTTTTTTTTTTTTTTTTTTTTTTTTGTGGTATGCGGGCCTCTCACTGTTGTGGCCTCCCCCGTTGCGGAGCACAGGCTCCGGACGCGCAGGCCCAGCGGCCATGGCTCACGGGCCCAGCCGCTCCGCGGCATATGGGATCCTCCCAGACCGGGGCACGAACCCGTATCCCCTGCATCGGCAGGCGGACTCTCAACCACTGCGCCACCAGGGAGGCCCTCCACTTTCTTTTCATTCACTCTGGAACTCACTGCAACTTGGTTTCTGTCATGATACAGAAGAAGGAGTGGTTCATCTGCCAGGATAAAGTGTACAGTTTGGGAACACTTCTTTAAAAAGGTACCATTTGAGTTGAGATTAAAAGGACGAAGAGTCGTTTGCCAAGTAAAGAAGTGAGGCTTTACATGCATATTTTGTGTGAAGCAACTCTATCAAACACACGGGGAAGGTGTTCTGATTCTACTTCTAGGGCTTCAGTTCTACCTCTAGGAGGTAAGCTGAATAAAGCCTTTCTCATTTAAAATCCTTTCCACATTTGTTTCAATTCATCCTGGCATGAACAAGGCAGAAATTTCAGTCAGGTTGCTATTTTCATTTTGAAAGAATTTTTAGAAGTTTAGTTTACAAGTATGTAACCAGAGTGTCTCAGGTTTACAACCCCCATTCCATACTGATACTGGTCTCTTCCAATAAATACACCATGAGCTCCTTGAAAGCAGGGACTAGGACTTGTTTGTTTTTATACTTCAACTACCTAGCAGAGAGCCTGGAATTCAGTAGCTATTCAGTAAAATTGGGTGTATTGATAAAGGGGAAGAATATATGAGAGGCATTGTAAGAAAATATATGGAAGATAAAGGACAGGGATGAGTAAATGTTGGCTTTTATGTTTTGAACATGGGTGATTAAGGGAGAAAAGAAGGTAGTAACAGTGACAGACAGTAGATAAGGTGAAGACAAGTTCTGATTTAGATGTATAAAATTGAGGGTGCCTAGGGTCTACCAAGTTGAAGTGTTGAAATGCAGTTGGAGACATAAACTGGTGTTTGGGAGAAGTCATGGTTAGAGGATCATATTTTTGGAATTATCCACATAAAAACTGCAGTTTAAGTCATGAGAAATAATAAACAATTTTTTAAGGAAAAAATGTTAATTTTGTTAGGCACAGATATACACTGCTGAGAAAATCTTAAACTATGTAAACTATTAACAAGGCTTAGAATACATAAAGTTGAGATTTTTTAGAGCAATATCCATCAATTCTTGTTTTCCCCCATGTCTACAATAGGCTCTGCTTTCTTAGTGCTAGATATTTCTAGCTCATGTATGAGGAGGGACAGGCTTTTGCAGATGGCACAGGCAGACATTAACTGCCATTCTCAAAGGAATTTTAACAAAGAAAAACTATCGTAAAAAACTTTATCAGGGCCTCCCTGGTGGCGCAGTGGTTGAGAGTCCGCCTGCCGATGCAGGGGATACGGGTTCGTGCCCCGGTCTGGGAGGATCCCATATGCCGCGGAGCGGCTGGGCCCGTGAGCCATGGCCGCTGGGCCTGCGCATCCGGAGCCTGTGCTCCGCAACGGGGGAGGCCACAACAGTGAGAGGCCCGCATACCGCAAAAAAAAAAAAAAAAAAAAAAAAAAAAAACTTTATCAATCTGCAAAGCTATTTTTATCCCTATATTTAAAACAATAAATTGTTTAAATGGCATTATAGTATTTTCATTTCCCCTTGTTTTTAGGGAAAATAGGAAAGGTTACTATTTCTAAGATATAGAAATATGCATCTGAAATGGAGTCTGAAATAAAACTGTCATGCTCTGGAAGCTGTGTAATACAGCTGTCATACTAGAGAGAATATTTTTCTCCCTCAAATAAAAGAGATGCTGTACATGAATATGAAACACAAAGAAGAATGGAGATAGAATTTTTTCAGTGATTAGGGATTTTATGCTAAAATTGTCACAAACGTGCTCCTGAAAAATTGTGTGTAAGCTAAATTTCTGTAAAGAAAGTAATTTTGTCTTTGATATACAATATTGATGTTTTGAGATATTTCATCTCTCTGGGCCTCAGTTTTCTCATGTATAAAGTGAAGGGGCAGGATCAGATATCTTACGTTTGTTTTAGCTTTAGAATTCTATGACATTTTTTTCTGATTGATTTTCAACAGTTAATAGGTCACAAAACTCTTGCTTACCTCTTAGGACAAAAGTTAGAAACCTACACATAATATTTAATGACACCAAAGGAGTTTCTACTTAAAGAGATTCAGGAATGATTCTAATTGTGAGGCTTAGTAAAGTATTATTCATAAAGCATGACATGCTTATATAAACTTGGATCAACAAGAACTTATGCCTTTCAAAGACAAGTAGCTGGGAAACATTTCATAGTTTAAAGTAGTTTAAAGTGAGGGTGAAAGAAATGGAGGCAGTA
Organism: Mesoplodon mirus; assembly: GCF_964341445.2. Lineage (NCBI taxonomy): Eukaryota > Metazoa > Chordata > Mammalia > Artiodactyla > Ziphiidae > Mesoplodon > Mesoplodon mirus. The sequence goes on along the minus strand of NC_138977.1, from coordinate 156,960,652 downwards.
AGTGAAGAATTCTCATAGTGATTTAAGGATCAAAAACAGGGTCAACATGGCAATGTGTTGGGGGGAGTGGTGGTGCTGGTGCTACTCTATACAATTTTTTTCTAAAAGATTCTGGAAATAATTTTCCATATAAAACCAGAACCTGACAGATTTCCTGGGTTGAGGTAAACAAGATGGAAATGTTAAACATGAGATTGGCTCTACTCAGCTGAGCTCCCAAAAGAACTTGTGATACCTTCCTTCTGGAATGCGACAGAGCTGCTATTCCACACAGAACTTTACAGTCAGCTTTCAATGGCAGCAGAAATGCAGGAAGTAGAACCAGCCGGTGACTAAGAGGTATTTTAGTCAAACTGATATTCTCATCTCAAACTCTACCTTTCCAAGGTACAGTCTTTACTTGAACTGGGTTACTGACTTCATCACCCTTCTCTCTCACTCTTACTCTTTTCCTTACACATAGAAGGAAATTTTTGTTCATGTGTTCCTTGTGACTTGGGAAATTCCCCCGTCACTCCCCTCACTATATAACCAAAGTCAAGTAAACAACCAAAATACTCTCTGGCTGGAAGCTTCAGTAAATCCTGACGGGAGAAAGTCTAGAGATCTACCTCTCTCGTCCTTATTGCTGTACCAAGGACAAGGCTGGTGAGATCTCTAACGTGCTTGTGGTATTAACTGTTATTACCATGACTAATATCTGGTGGAATGATCAGCTAATATCATGTATCAGCCAACCACTGTTATTTGATATATAATCGAGATAACTTAAGTGAAGGGAAATTCAAAATTTTAGTTGTGAAGAAAGAAGACTTTAAAATTTAAGGATACTAACTTGTCTCTAATCTCTAATCATTTATTTTAACACACAACAAACCATTCCAGACAATTCTTATAAGAATATAGATACAGAAGTTTCAATGTTCATAATGTACTTAGCTGTATTTCAAACTTCTCTCACATAAATCAAGAGATTCTGATTTTAATGAGATCAGAAAGGTTATGCATCTGTCACAACCAGGCTAAAGCCAGAGATCATCAAGATGTACTTTAGGTTTATAACACACAGTATTACAGAATATGAACTGATAAATCTAATGGATCATTTCCATGATGTTAAATTGGTTAGTACCCATTTCTTAAAAAATATTTTCTTATTGAAAATGAAAGTATTTCAAGGGCAAACTAATTTTTGAATTCATTTCGGATCTAACTAGAGTTCTAGATTCCAAACTATAAATTGGGTATGAAAAAATATAGAATTTTTAAAAGAAAATCTAATTATTTTGTTTACAAAAAGTCTGTTAAATGTAACAGCAATTACAACTAACAAATTATCAGCTATAATGCAATGGAAACATTTCTGCAAAATTTATTCTAGATATATTCTATTTTAAAGTTGTTAAAAAATGTCTTCATATCTTCCTTTTGGCTTACTACAACTTAATATGCAATAAAAAAGTAATCTAAGAAAAGGAAAAATATTTGATAAAGGAGTTACAGGCAATATTTCTTGTGGTGCAGTAAACCTTTAAAATATTATAGTAACTATAAAATGTACAGATATATTTCAACAATTATATACTGTAATAAAATTTAAAAAATTTTCTTTGGCATTTCTGGACACATTGACAGACATTTCAATGTATTCAAAAGTATTTTTTATAGAAAAAAATAAAATAGATATTCTGTTGTAAAACCAGATGATAAATTTATTGGTTAAAACACATGAAGCTACTTTAATTGAAATGATAATAATGCTATAAATGGTAAGAATGCTATATATAATCAAGAATTAACCAACAAATGACTAATAGATTAAAAGTCAGAAGCTGGTACTAGCCTCTCAGATAAATGATGATGATAATGATGACAACAGTGAAAACTTAGTGTTTACTATGTGCCGCAGTGTTCTGAATATATTAACTAATTTAATACTCACGATAATCCTATGAAGTATGTAATATTATTATCTCTATTTTATGGACAAGGAAACAGGTCATGTAGCTGGTGTGGCAGAGCTGGGGTTCAAAAATTCTAGTCTGTGTTCTTTACCACTATATCGAACTGTTTGTAAAGCCAACAGTCTTTCTGTATATATAACCAGCTGGAAAATATAATGAAATAAAATATCCCAATAATAATGGCAACAGAAAGGTTAAAATAGTAATAATGGGGCTTCCCTGGTGGCACAGTGGTTGAGAATCCGCCTGCTGATGCAGGGGACACGGGTTCATGCCCCGGTCTGGGAAGATCCCACGTGCCGCAGAGCGACTGGGCCCGTGAGCCATGGCCGCTGAGCCTGTGTGTCCAGAGCCTGTGCTCCGCAGCGGGAGAGGCCACAGCAGTGAGAGGCCCGCGTACCGCAAAAAACAAAAAAAACAAAAAAAACCAAAAAAACATAAAATAGTAATAATGCTAATAAGAAATACATGAGAAACCTTTAAAATGCCACAGAAGAACTAAAAGACATGGATAAATAGAAAAGCATACACTGCTTTTGGAAAAAATAAACTCTCCATATGGTATATCAATTTTTTCTACTTATTTATAACTTTAATTTAATCACAATATAAACACCAAAGTGTTTTTTTTTTTTTTCAGGGGAGGAAGGAAAAAGACAAGTCAATTCTACAATTCCCATAGAAACATAGTGCCAAATGTATGACATAATTATAATTTTAATAACCTCTTGGTACTGGAAAAGAAACTGAAACAGATGAATATAACTGAAAACAGGATTTGGAAATGGATATAAGTACATGTGGGAATCTAGTTTTCCATAAGAGTATATGAATCAGTGGGAACCATTTAGTTTGTTCAAGAAAACATTTTATTAATCTTAAACTAATTCAAATATCTATTTGATAAGCATAAAAGTTTAAAATATATTAATTAAATCAAGCCTGTCAGGACTCTTATCTATTCTTTGCTAGTGTTTGTTTTACTTAATTTCTGTAGAATTTAATAATATCTATAATTCAGATAGACATATTTTGAAATAATTCCAGTTTAGTTGCTCATTTGGCTTTCGCGGGAAACGAAGAAAGAAATAACCTTTAGCAATGATTCTCTAGGAGATGTGAGAATGCTGCAGATAAAATCTGTCTTTTCTTTTTTCATTATGTACCTTTATTTGTTAAATTCTGTGTTAGCACCTGTACAAATCGGGTTAACAAACTGAATTTTTAGTAGTAGATTTATTTCTCATATAACAAGGCTTGATTATTTATTTTGCATATTTTATAGGATATCCTGAGAGAATGGCTGAAAAAAACAGGACATTTATATCCTGGGATTGTGAAAATCATTAGACTCACTGAATCCTGTATATAACATGTCTGTCTGTTGTGCTAGCCCTTCTGTAGAATTGTGCCAGAATCCATTTCTCTTTAAATGCCATGGAATGTCATTGATACCTGAAATGGCATCCCTGAACTTTGAGGTTGCATAAGAAAGATCTCAGTGGAAGACCCCAGATATTCATTAGCAGGTTGGAATTGTGCTATCTGTGCCCATTACTCTTCATGATGAAAATATATTCTATAGACTTACCCGTGAAAAAACACTGCTATTGGAGCTGTCTCAAATCAATACTGAACTAAATCAGCCTGCAAAGGAATAAAAACTGTCACCAGCATAACCTTCCTATCGACTGCAATGCAGATATGCTAATGTGTGTCAAAGCCTCGCCCTGATGTCTGTAGGGAAGCGTGCCGTGTCTCAGATCAGTCCAGCTGCTGGCTTGGGCCAATTCTAAGTAGGATTCTCTACCTTAAATCATGACAATTATTATTTTCACCAAAGATGACAAGAATTCTTACTTATTTTCTTTTTTGTTTTCCATCAAGAACTCCATCCCCAATACCCTCCTACCCCAAACTTCTAAACACCTCTCTTTTCCTTCCCAAGATCTAGCCCCTACCTCTGCCCCCCAAAATTGTTCTCAATACAGTACACTCTAGAAAGCTAGTGCTCATTCAGTCATTGTTTGATTCTTGTCTGGCTCTGCATTTTTTCTGCCCTTGTTTCACTTGCTGTATTAAGAGGGCACTGCTCCATTCAGAACAGATGATGTACACTGAAGTATCTACATTCAGAAAAGTGGCATTTACTAATTTGATGATTTAGCATAAGACCCAGGGATTTCTATAACTCAGAGGAAGACAGATCTTTAATATGCAACTGTGAATTTTGATTTCTCATACTTCACAAAAAAAGGATAGTAGTAAATGTTTAAAAATATAACAAGATATGTAATATGTAAATGTTTCAAGCTTCAGACTGCTGCAGTGAAACAATTAGATTTTTTAAATGAGAAAAAAACATTTAGGGTCAATGAGAAAAAGCAATAAACGCACATCATTAATTTACATATTCTTGACCTGGAAATAAAGAATTACCCTTAAGTTATTTTGTTACATTTATTTATTTATACTCTGTTTCATTTAGCAAAGGATTTGAGATTTTGGTTCAGCCTACCCTTCCAAACAATTTTAATACATGTTTTTATCCCTTCCTGATACATTATTTCCATCTGCCAAAACAGTTTTCTGGTGCATTGAAGTAAAGTACACCCCCAACTTGGAACTGATAGACTGTAGGAAAGGAAGTTTATATGCTAACTCTGGATTTGAGGGGCTCTGTTTTAAACAACAGTTGAGAATGGAAAATGAACAGCATGGTTGTAATGGGGGCAAGGCTGCGGCACTGCTGATCATCTCTTTCATCTGAACTGAAGATACATTCCCAGCCACCTTTCCTCATGTACCCTCAGTTAGCAAGATACTTTGAAAAGATGCAGTCCATACTACTATGAAATAAGGACTGTAAAAACCTCTCTACAACTGTAAAGCCCTTAACAAATTAAATTATCAAGTGCTTGGCATTTAGTAGGTGCTTAAAACAAATGTTTGCTGAATGAATAAAACAGTCAAAATTCTCTTAAAATGAGGGAAAAAAGGAAAAGTAAAATTAAAGGCTTTTTAAAAAAATCATTGTCTTCTCTTGATTTTTCCCTAATCCCTACCAACATTTCGCTTCTTTACATTTATTCTCTTGAAGCAAAATTGTTCATATTTTCAAGTTATCAGAAAGGAGAACAGTGTGTCACTTTCAATTCCTGATGCTTTCCATGTTATATGACAATTATGTTTATATCATACCGACTCATATATTAATACCCTGTAATTATTACTTGAATCACTACATAAATTCTGAGTTGATTCAATAGGGTTACTTTTTACTGATTTCAAGAGAGAAAACATAAAGTATTAGTAGGAAACATAGTTTTTTGAGTCCTAGATGAATTTCTCTACTTTATTTCTACATGAAAGGCCTTTGAAATTCCAGTGCTGTATGTTAGTACCAGTGACTAAAAACTGCTCTCACAAAGCAGAACAAGCAGGGGAGGGATAGCCAGGGAGAGAGAGATTTATAAGAGGGCTGGGCGTTGGCAGTAAAGACAAGAGAAGAGACTCAGAGAGTGAGCAGGCTGAGATTGCTGAGTAGTGAAACAGGTGGTGATTTTGCTTCATGAAAGGAAAGTTAACTGGTCAAAAAGGTCAGACATAAGTAACTATAAAACAAGTAATTAGTATAAAAAATACAAACAAAAAATCAACGCAGAAAATAAAATAACACTATAACCATAAATATGAAGGTCTTATCATTGTGGTTCCCGCCCCTCCCTCATGAAGAAACATTTCTGTTTAGCTTCAAAAATGAGTCATGAGAAAACTATATGCACATATCACATTAAGAATCACCCAAGGACTTGAGTAAAAACATAGATTCCAGGCGCCAACCCTCGGAGATTGATTTAGTAGATATGGGATGTTTGTGGAGCCTTTAATATGCATTTTCAACAAGTATTATAGAATACTTTGAAGACCATTTTTTAGATACATTGTCTCATAGGAAACAGAGTAAAACTATGATTAACTGGAATTAACTTTTCGTTAATTCATCCAAAAATATTTATTGATTACTAGGTGTTATTTATTTATTGATAAGCCAGGCACAGTGATAGGTTTTGGGGATACAGTGGAGAACAAAAGATAAGTATAAAATATATAAGTATATAATGATCAATATAACGTATGCTATGAAGGAAAAGTAGGTAAAGCTAGCATGCCTGATGAATAAAGAGTTGTGGCTTAATGCTTTATTCAACTGAGAGTAAACCAGTAAAACCTTATTTGTGGTAATTACTTCAACTAAATACATATATATTGAGAGCACACTATTTCTTGGGCATTGAATTAGGCCCTGGGGGTCCTTAACGTACCCACAAACTATCAGAGAAGAATGTATGTTATTATTTTATTTATTAGGAGGCTGCGATGCATCAGGAATTATACTAAGCAACAAGAACACAAAAATCAGTAAGATGCAGTTCTTACTCTTCAGAAATTTAGTTTAATAAAGGAAATGTAGGCAGCTATAGAGACCTTATTACGGAATTATGTAAAGGGTATTCCTAAAACTGGGAGAAACCTAAAGCACAGAAGAATAAGAAGGAAAGATATACTGATAGAAGTTGATAAGGTAGGCAGTGGAAAGATTTGGGCAGGGCCTTGTAGACCATGTTTAGAATTTTAAATTTTATTGTAAGGATAATGGGAAGAGTCTTGTCAAGATTTTTAGTTAAAAAAGATTATGCTGAGGGTGGGCCCAAATCCAATATGACTGGTGTCCTTATAAAAAGGGGAAATTTGGACATAGAGACAAACATGCACAGAGGGAAGATGATGTGAAGACATATAAAGGGAAGATGGCCATGTGACTGGAATGATGTATTTATAAGCCAAGAACACTGGATTGTTGGCAAACACCACAAATTAGAAGAGATAAAGGATTCTCTCCTTCAGCCAACAGAGAGAGCTTGGCCCTGCCAACACCTTGATTTTGGATTTTTAGCTTCTAGAGGTGTGAGACAATAAATTACTGTTGTTTTAAGTTTAAAAAAATTTAAAAGATTATGCTAGCTGAAGTCTGAAGAAAGAGGAAGAAGAATGGATGCAGGAAATTGCAGGAAAGCAGATAAGAGATAATGGTAAACTTGACTAAAATGATGGTATCAGAAATAGCAGTGAATAGATTTGTGAACAGGTTTTTCTGATGAACTGAATTTGGAAGGAGAGGCAGGAATCAAAGATGAATCTACATACTGACCTGAACAAGTTAGGGAAGGAAAATGGTGATTACTGATATAGGGAATGCTGGAGGAGGAGCAGCTTTAAGGGGAAAAGAAAATAAATTCAGTCTTAGACATGCTGAATTAGAGGTTACCTGTGAAACATCCAAGTGGAGTGTTGAGCAGGCATCGGATGTTGGTCGCCTAGAGCTAGCAAGAGAAGCTTGAGCAGGAGCTAATAACCGGAAGCCATGGTCACTATTTGATGGAAGTATAAAAGACTGTCTAATACCCATCTTGTGAGGGAACAGAAGGAAGCTCATAAAGATCCCTGAGGAATGCTATATTTAATGACATGCAAGGGCAGGTGAAGACAGTGAAAGATACTGAGTGAAGGTAACAGAGAGGAAAGATGAAAACGAGGAGATTGGGGTGCATGAAAAATCCATGAAAGATTATGTTTGGAAAAAAAAGAGAGGTCAAGTGAGATCAGGGACTGAAAAGAGTAATTTGTGACTTTTGTCAGGGGAAAGGAGAAAGTGGAATACAAAGTGAAGGGAGTGTAAGAAAAAGATAGGTGTCCTAAAGGGTAAGATACATACATTCCGTGCATGTGTGTGTGTGTGTGTGTAGGTGTATGTGTGTATACATAATAGAATAATACAGTCATGTAAAAAAAAGCTATTGTAGATTGGTAATATTCTTTATCTTTAGATCTACATATAATTGAGACAACCATATGATATTGTTGAATTACTTATTCGTTTTCTAAGGATGTGGGGATATTTATCACCAAGAATTTAAGAATTTGTCTAGGAATTTTAATGCAGCTCTCAAGTGTAAATAGTTACCTGATAATAACTGAATAATCTGGGAACCTCATGGTCATGCTAAATGGATTAAAATATAGTGACAGGCTATTACAAATGACTAGTAGAAGATAAATTATATATACAGAAAACAATCAGCTATACCATTAAACACAAAAGAATAACAAATAGTATGGATTTCAAAAATAGCAAGCCTTTATCTATTAAACTTCATTTTCCTTAATATGATGTTAATACATACAGCTTTTCCATATAATTTTAACCCAGCCAGTCCTAAGTGTCAGACTCTGACAGACTACTCAGTGTGAAATATTCACTTCCTTAGCTTCAGAAACAAGTTCTCATTAGCTCTATCCAACCTGGAGGAGTTCTCTCTTTGAATAACAGAAGTAAAAACCTGACTTAGAGACAGATCAAAGATATTCTCCCTCTGAGAATCAGTTCTGCTTAGGAATGACTGTTCATATCAAGATTCCTTTTTAAACATTAGATAGACTTCAGAAATCTTGCTGGAGTAGTTTTTGTCTTCTCAACCAACCATGGAATTTCTTGCCAAAGACTCAGATCTTCCCCTAGCTCCATTCTTCTCAGTATAAGGGCTCATGATTAATTAAATCAACTTAAATTAGTAGAGTTTAAGGATATGCCTCCCTGGCTTTGCCACTTCTTTTGATCTTCTTTACCATACAATTTCACTCATATGTGGAATATAAACAAACCAAAACAAAACAAAACAAAACAAACACGCAGGTACAGAGAACAGAGTAGTAGTTACCAGAGGAAAGGGATAGGGGAGAGCAAAATGAGTAAAGGGGATCAACTGTATGGTGACAGATGGAAATTAAACTTTTGATGGTGAGCACACTGTAGTATATACAGAAGCTGAAATACAATGTTGTATACATGAAACTTACATAATGTTATAAACCAATGTTATTTTTTAAAAAAATGTCTTGGAAGGAATCACATGCACAAAAAATTTAAACCTGTGTTAAAATTATTAAAAAAATGTATTTAAAAGCAAGCAACAAGCTGGAAAAGTATGTACCAAAGGTATCAGAATGTTAGTATTCTACCACTACACTACAAATCAATAAAAATGCCTTCCAGTAGAAAAATGGACAAAGAATTATCTGAAGAGAATTCACAGAAAAAGTATAATTGGTTAATAAACAGAAGAAAAAATTTAAACTTGTTAGTAATAAAAGAAATGCATATGTAAATGAGATTTTAAAAACTTATCAAGTCAGCAAAAGAAGTTTAATTATAATGTCCAGTGTTGTGGAGGATATAGGGAACAATGCATTTTCATTTACTGTTGTTGGAGGTTTAACTGGTTTAAAATTCTTTTTCTGGAAAACCACCAGCAATACATTAAATACCTTAAAAAAAAAAAGAGGTCACATAACTGCTTTTTTACATAACTGTGAAAACATTTCAACTAATTTAAGAGCAGGTATATAGGTGATTACATGAGTGTATATAAATATGCACTAGGGAAAGAAAATTACAAAAGTGCTCAATGACTATAGAGTAAGATATGTTGTATATTAATATATACATTTCAATGAGTAAGAGAGAAAAACACAACACACTACTGATAAAGTTAACTTGCTTTAAGTAATCTTCTGAGTTTCCTCAACTCTAAAATAGGGATAAAAATACTTACTTCAGAGATTTATTTAGGAACAAATAAAATACTGTACCTGAGTACCTGAAAACTATAAATCATTGTAGTGTTATTTTTAAATTGTTCAAACTATAAAAAACAGTGGTGTTATTATCAAGATGAAACTTTGTAGACCAGTATTTATAACAGACTTTCAGAAGCTAGTCCAACTTAAAGAATACAAATGTGTTTTTAAGTTTTCATGTACACTAAACTCATATTTAATCTATACTTAAAGCATACCTGTAAACTGAGGATAATTCAATGAATGTTTTGCTTACTTTACAACAATAGTAAATGTAAACAGTTAACATTACATAAACAAAACAAAATTTAATTTACTTAATAAAATCCCAGACTAGTATTTGTGTTTATAAACAAGAATAATAATTCCTGCTTAGTCACAGTGCACATGCAACTAACTTATACCAGTCATCAATAAATTAATATGGTAATTAAAATTTAACAAAGAAATTGGTTAAAAAAATCCAGTGCTGGCCAGTCTTTCTCTAAAATATATTCAGTTTTCAAAAAACCCATTTTATTCTATTAATCAGTTACATATATATATATATATAATTACCCAGCCCCTCAATTAGCTGTGGTTAGAATTGTCAAGCAGAGTCTTAGCTATTTAAGGAAAAGTAGATGTGAAAGACATTGGCACTAGATAAAATAATGCTTTTGGCAAGTTTGAGGATCAAAATAGTATTGAAACTAAGAGGTAAAGGTCAGAGTGAAATCTTAAACTGAAATTACTGAGGAAAAAAACACCTAAAAGATTCCTTCTTTGGCAAGCCAGCCTCCCTCTCTCTTCCTACCCTTACTGTCTGTAGTGACTTCTAAATGTAAAGTGATAGTAATAAAGCTGACATAGCTGAGGGGAAATAGAAGAATACCAGAACATCTCTTCTTTTGTATAAATTATTTAGATACAGAAGACTTTCAGAAAATTTTTGTATAGTTTCAAAGTTGAAACATTTAAACTTTAATTACTAAATGTGTGATAGTGATTGTTACCATTTGTTTGAGTGCTAATATTATTATGTATCAGATACTGAATTAGGTGCTTAACAACCCTGCAAAGTAGGAATTATTATAATTATGCTCACTTTTACAAACAGGAAACTAGAGAGGTTATGTGAACTATTCAAGATTATAAAACCAAAAAGGAATAGGGTTGAAATTTGAAACTAAGTTCATCTAATAGCAAAGCTCATGCTTTTTCTACTACAGTCATCTGCTTCTGGGAATAAATATGATAGACACATGGATAAATTAAAGTTAAGTGTAATATTCTTCTCAGAGCTGTTTTCAAGCTTTGATTCTACAAGTCACAGAGTGAAGTTTATGTTTAAATTTACAAAAGCCATTTTTTATCTGTTATAGAATCTAACATAGAATATACAGTATGTAAATCTGAATTGTGATTATCCTAAATTTAGTGAATATGCTTTTGTAAGGCATACATACATAATTTTTTGTATCTACTTTCTATTATTCTAACATTTAAATCTGAACAAAGAAGACTTCAAATAAACAATACTAGGATGGAAAAGGGGGACAAAATTTGAGGTAAAATGTTAAAACAGGTAAAAATATTTTATATAAAGAATGGATATAAAAACTTAGACAAAATAGATACTTTAAAAAGGACTGTAATAAAATCAGCGTAGATAACAGATAATTTTCAAACATGAACTTATAAAAAGTGACTCAGAAGAATGGATAACCATATATCTCCCTGGTTAAAAGGCATCAGACTCAGGTGGTTTTATAGACAAGTTTAACTCAATCTATAAGAAACAGATAATTCCTCTTATACAAACTGATTAGACAGTCAAAAAAGGGAGAGAGAAATAAAATCTTAAGATCAAAGACTAACAAGGACAGACAGGAAAAGAAAATTATAAATTTATCTCACCTATGAGTATAGATGCAGAAAGTCAATACTAGCAAATACTAGCAAATTGAATATAGTCAGTACTACATTTTTGTAGAGACCTAGTAGACTTTATCTCAGAAATGCAAGGACCATGCAATATAAAAATTTTTAATAATGTAAACATTCTCAGATTAAAGGAGGAAAAAAGATGATCCTAATCAATCCTTATTAATAGAATATGAATTTGATAAAATTCAACACTCATTCAAGTACTCTTAATAATATTGAAGAAGAAGGGAAATTCATTACTCAGAGTATTAATTAAAAAAAAAATATCAGGGCTTCCCTGGTGGCGCAGTGGTTGAGAGTCCGCCTGCTGATGCAGGGGACACAGGTTCGTGCCCCGGTCTGGGAGGATCCCACATGCCACAGAGCGGCTGGGCCCGTGAGCCATGGCCGCAGAGCCTGCACATCTGGAGGCCTGTGCTCCGCAGCGGAAGAGGCCACAACAGTGAGAGGCCCACGTACCGCGGGAAAAAAAAAATCAAACTTAATGGTGAAATTAGAAGGATTTTCATTAAATTCAGGTACAAAGAAATCTACCCACTCTCATCACTTTTATTTTACTTTACTAGAGGTCCTATGCAATGCAATAAGATACACATACACATAAAATCAGAGATATAATAATAAAAGTAGTAACTAGCAAGAGATAAATGTATTCATATGTGTAGTTGATTGAATTAGCCACATAAACATCCAAGAGACTCTACAATCTACTAGATTTAAAAAGAGAATAAATTCCAAAACACTTGGTATTTACCCAAAGGAACTGACAACTTATGTCCACACAAAAATGACACATAGATGTTAATGGCAGCATTATTTATAATAACTAAAACTTAGAAGCAACCAAGATGTCCTTCAGTAGGTGAATGGTTAAATAAACTGTGGTACAACCAATGGACTATTATTTAGCACTAAAAAATGAGCTATCAAGACATGGAGGAAACAATATGACATTCTGGAAAAGGCAAAACTATGGAGATAATAAAAAGATCAGTGTTTGTATCCTAGTGGTTGAGGGTGAAGGGGGATGAATAGGTAGAGCATAGTGGAATTTTTGGGCATTTATACTATAATGATGCATACATGTCATTTATATATTTGTTCAACCCCACAGAATGTACAATACCAAGAGTGAACCCTAATGTAAACCTTGGACTTTGGGTGATGATACTGTGTTAATGTAGGTTCATCAACTGTAACAAATGTTCCACTCTGTGGGGGATGTAGATAATGGGGAGGCTATGCATGTGTGGGGCAGGGAGTATATGAGAAATTTCTGTACTTTCCACTCAATTTTGCTATAAACTTAAAACTGCTTTAAAAAATAAAGTCTACTTTTAAAAAATCAAATAAGTTTGCTAACTATAAAATGAATGTAAAATAAACTAAAATCAATCAGGAATAATCAACCAGAAAACATAATAGCTTAAAAGATATTATTCATAAAACTAACAAAATAATGTATTTATTCTTCTTATGGACATCTAATAGAAATCTCTAAATCTACGTGTTCAAAACTGAGCACTTGAATTTTACCTTCCAACCTGCTCCTCCTATGGTCTTCCTTACATCAGCAAATGAGAACACCCAAAACACCATCCTTCTAGCCTCAGCCAAAAACTATGGATTCATCCGTGATTACTCTCTCTTTCGTACCTCACATTCAATGAGTCAGCAAAATCTGTTGGTTCTGTTTTCAAAATATACTTACTGCTGTAATAGGGAAGAAGAAATCTGACTCCATATTGGATCTGTTTCTTTTACTTTAACCTTTGTATTCTATTGCTTTTGCTGCAAGTTAAGAATGTTGCCTACAGCCTGAAATAAACAGGATAGCCCATTTTCAAGGCTCTGATCTCTAAAGGTGTAATACTTTTTCCATTCACATAGAGATAAAAAGTTGCAGAACAGAGAATAACATTTGTCTTGTTGGAGGTTTACAGGAACATCATGACCTGACCTATGTGGACAGTGGTAAGAACAAAGGATTCCAACATCAAGAAGTTTGCAACAACCAACCACATTACCTCCCTTTTTAATATAAAAGAAGCCTGAACTCTAACTTGGGTAAGACGGTTCTTTGGGACATTAGTCCACCATCTTCTTGGTCAGCTGGCTTTCTGCATAAAGTCACTATCCCTTGTTCCAACAACTTGTCTCTCGATTTATTGGCCTGTTGTATGGGAGTAGTATGAGCTTGGACTCAGTAACACTACTTCTCATCACCTCTACTACTACCCCTTGGTTCTAAGCCATCATAGCTTCGTCTTTGGTCTCCTGTTTTACCTTTGTCCCTCCTATTGTCTATTTTATGTATAGTAGTCAAAGTAATCCTTTTACATGTAAGTCTGATCCTGTCACCACTCTGCTTAAAATCTTCCAATGGCTTCTCATCTCATTTGGTATAAAGCCAAAGTATTAAGGTTACACAAGATCTGAACCACTGATCTCTGTAAATTTATGACTTCCACACTCCTCTTCACTCTTTCCATTCTACATATAGTATCCTTACTGTTCTCCTAACATACAAAGCATGTTACTACCTCGCACTTGCAAGATGGAATATTTTGTTCTCAAGAAATGTATATAACTCACTCTCTCACTTCCTTTAGGTTCTCTTCTCAAATGTTTCCTTATCAGCTACATTTTCTTTGAGTCCCCCACATAAAATAGTAACTCTTCTCTAATGCTCTCCAGAATCCTCCTCCTTGGCATTCTCTATTGCCCTTCTTCTTCATCTTCTCCTTCTAAAAATGGAAATATAGCTGGCATACAATATTATGTTAGATTTATGTGTACTAGACAGTGATTTGACATTTGCAGACATTATGAAATGATCACCACCATAAGCCTACTAACCATCTATCCCTATACAAAGTGATAACAATATTATTGACCATATTACTTATGCTGTGTATTACATCCCATGGCTTACTTATTTTATAACTGGAGGTCTGTATCTTTTAATCTTCTTCACTTATTTCACACACACCCTTCTGCCATCTCCTTCTCAGGCAACCACCTGTTTGTTCTCTGTATTTATGAGTCTGGTTTCATTTTGTTTTGTTATTTGTTTGTTTTGTCTTTTAGATTCAACATACAAGTGAGATCATGTGATATCTGTCTTTGTCTGACTTATTTCACTTACCAAAATAACCTCAAGCTTCATCCATGTTGCTGCAAATGGCAATATTTCATTCTTTTTTATGGCTGAATAGTACTCTATGTGTGTGTGTAAGTATATACCACATCGTCTTTATCGATTTATCTATTGATGGGACACTTAGGTTGCTCCCATATCTTGGCTATTGTAAATACAGCTGTTATGAACAATGGTGTGCAGATATCTTTTCAAATTAATTTTGTTTTTTTCGGGTAAATACCCAGAAGTGAAACTGCTAGATCATTTGGCAGTTATATTTTTAATTTTTTGAGGAAACTTTACATGGTTTTACATAGTGGCTGCACCAATTTACAATCCTACCAACAGTGCGTGCAGGTCCCCTTTTCTCCATGTCCTTGCCAACAATTATCTGTTGTCTTTCTGATGACAGCAATTCTAACAGGTGTGAGTGGGTATTGAATTGTGGTTTTAATTTGCATTTCCCTGATGATTAGTCATGTTGATCATGTATCTGTTGGCCATCGTATGTCTTCTTTGGAAAAATGTCTATTCAGGTCCCCTGCCCATTTCTTTTTTTTTTTTTTTTTTTTTTTTTTTGCAGTACGTAGGCCTCTCACTGTTGTGGCCTCTCCCGTTGCGGAGCACAAGCTCCGGACGCGCAAGCTCAGTGGCCCTGGCTCACGGGCCCAGCAGCTCTGCGGCATGTGGGATCCTCCCGGACCGGCACACGAACCTGTGTCCCCTGCATTGGCAGGTGGACTCTCAACCACTGCGCCACCAGGGAAGCCCCCCTGCCCATTTCTTAATTGGGTTGTTTGTTCTTTTGATGTTGAGTTGTATGAGTTCTTTGTATATTTTGGATATTCACCTCTTACTGAATATATGGTTTGCAAATATCTTTTCCCATTCATTAGGTTGTCTTTTCGTCTTGTTGATAGTTTTCTTTGCTGTACAAAAGCTTTTAAGTTTGATGTAGTCCCATTTGTTTATCCTTATTCTTCTTACTTTCCTCCATGGCACCTAAATGCCACTAAATGTCCAACAATACATGAATGGATAAAGAAAGTGTGGTGTATATGTATACAATGGAATATTACTCAGCCATTAAGAAAAAAAGAAATCTTGCCATTTGTGACAACATGGTTGATCCACAGAATATTATGCTAAGTGAAATAAGTAGGACAGAGAAAGACAAGTACCACATGATCTCACTTATATGTGGAATCTAAAAAACACACTAATTGTTTACCTTTTTTGCTTATTGTCTGTATATCCTCCACCAAATGCAAATTCTATGAGGACAGGTACTCTTTTTTCACTGCTTTAGCCCCAGTAACTAGAATGGTATCTGTTTTATCGTATGTATTCAGACATATTGTTGAAAAATAATGCATTGGTTTTTATACTATTCATTATTTTTTCTTTATGGTTGAAATTTATCATAAAAAATGAAATAAATTCTAAAGAAAAGTGAACTAAAACTTGAATATTCTTCAGATAGCAACATTTCATGTAAATAATGTAGTATATTCTTCTCTTCCATTCTTAGTATTGTTGTTGATGGGGATAATATATCTGACTTATGAGTACACAGAAAAGTTAGTTGTTTTATTAAAATTTTTATTTATTTATTTATTTTTTATACAGCAGGTTCTTATTAGTTATCTACTTTTTTTTTTTCTTTTTGCGGTATGCGGGCCTCTCACTGCTGTGGCCTCTCCCATTGCGGAGCACAGGCTCCGGATGTGCAGGCCCAGCGGCCATGGCTCACGGGCCCAGCCGCTCAGCGGCATATGGGATCCTCCCAGACCGGGGCACGAACCCGTATCCCCTGCATCGGCAGGCGGACTCTCAACCACTGCGCCACCAGGGAGGCCCTAGTTATCTATTTTATACTTATGAAAAGTTAGGTTTTTTTTTTTTGCGGTACACGGGCTTCTCACTGTTGTGGCCTCTCCCGTTGCGGAGCACAGGCTCCAGACGCGCAGGCCCAGCGGCCATGGCTCACGGGCCCAGCCGCTCCGCGGCATATGGGATCTTCCCGGACCGGGGCATGAACCCGTGTCCCCTGCATCGGCAGGTGGACTCTCAACCACTGCGCCACCAGGGAAGCCCGAAAAGTTAGTTTTATATCACAAAGTTTTAGCAAATTGACCCAGAACTCTGAGACTTACCATAATTAGGAATATATAAAGTGAGTTGGGGTTTAGTGACATTCAAACAAAAATTTAGTGATGTTTTAAACAAAAATCTCATTTCAGATGAGGGTGTAAGGGAAAAGATTTAAAACCACTTAAATTTAAAATGAACAGCGACTTTTCCTAGTAAAATTTTACTTTATCACAAAATGAAAGTCTCACATTACTTGAGTTGTCAATATTCCTTTTTTGAGCTTTTAAAATCAACTATCTCTCAATCTTTCTGTTTTACTCAGGAGTTAAAATGTAGTGGATAAATAGCTTAGAATGTGAGTGACATCAGTGAGAATGGCAGAGTAGGGATCTCAGAAAAGCTGCTCCTCCAAAACATAATGAGAATACTGGCAAAGATTATCAAAATGAACTTTTTAGAATTCTGGAAATTAAACAAAGGTCTGCAGCAATCTATGGAGTATAGTCAAAAGAAATACCTCTATTTCAGTAAGAATGTGAGTTCTGTGATGCTTTAGTTTGTCCTACTCTCTTTCCTTCTCCTCAGCTCCACCTTAAAAACCAACAGTCTCACAAACCAGAAGTCTAGCAACCACTGGACAGAACAGAGTGGTTTTAGAGCTCCCAAAAAGTATCATTTCAGGGAATTATGATTATTTGACATGTCTTCCAGTTCCCTAGAGACCTCTCCTCACAGTTTGCCTTTATTTGACCTGACTCAGAACCCTCTCTGTTCAAAGAGACTTTTCTCTGGAGGTATCTGTCAAAAAGAGTCAGCAGGAATTGTTTAATATTGTAGCTGTCTGAGGTGGCCATAACAGTTGGAGCAGAGAAGAAGCTGACAATAAAAATTAAAAACTAAAATTAAAAGCTGGGGAACGCAATGTCCATAGGGGGATTTGAAAGTGCTAACAGGATCCTGGGAATCTAGAACTCTGTCCATGCAAACATAGGATGTTTGGATGCATAGGAAAGACCTGAGAAGGCCTTAAGCTCTTACCTTTGGTTGACCTCAAGACCTGAAATAGTTGTATGAATACAGTCACATATTAGAAGATAGCTATGTTAAAAAGACATAAGTGATAATAGTATATGAACAATACTGATACTTAAGTATACTAATATAACATCCATCTAGTTTTAGAGTTTATGAATTAAATCAGCAACTACGTACCAGATCTGTTTTTGGAGGATCTGGACACTCAGTGGAGAAATAAGGTGTTGAACTTCTGACTCCACTGCTATCAGAAGTTGGCTTTGGAGGCTGAGCATGCTGTCTGTAAGTAGCACTTTTAGGAGTCCAACAAAACAGGTTGATTGATTCTCGCACACAACGTTCAATGTCAATTTCTAGATAGAAAAATTAAAAAAAGCAAACATAGAATTGGGATTGCTCTATTTATGTAAAAACCACAATTTTTCCTAAATACATATATACAAATATGGCTAAGATGATAACTAATTAGAAAAGATGTCAGTAAAAAAGTAATCTATATATTAATCAGCATATTTATGATTGGAATGGTAGAGGGTATCTGGTATTATTATGTAGATACATATACACATATATTTACATTTGTAAATATATACATACATTTTTATGTGTGGTTTTTGGGTATTATTATCTATATATAGATACACATATATATAGTATATGTGTTTATATATTTCAGTATATCATTATTTAAACATTTAAATATAACACATCTCCTTATTAGAGAATCTTAACTTTGATAATATTTTCACTTTCTCAAATTAAAGGTTGGGTAGAAGGAAGGCTGGAATTTGGGAGTGGGCAAACAAAAGATTCAGAAGTTAATAGACATACTTTAAGTAAAGTGTAATGAAAGTTTCATTTCCATATATTAAAGATGATATAAAATAATCAGGGCAAAATTAATTAAAATCTCAGTTCAGCATTTCTCCCCTTTTTAAAAAAGAATTTCTTGATTTAACTGCAAAAAAGTATAAGTGTGGTTTCATATAGACAGAAATTAAATGTACTCAATTAAAATAATAAAAAACACTTCCATAGAAGATTTACCCTTCTTTCTCAGATATGAAAGAAATTTAAACATCTTTGATACAGAGGTAATATACATAGGAAAGTTATTACAATGCCAAATTATTGTTTGTATGTTTTGATAGGACTGTACCTCTTTAGGAGGTTAATATTCCTGATGGAGAGTAAGCTGTTACTCCACAGGGCAAGTGGAGCTATCATAGAAAAGCAGTAGAAATTCAAGAAGTTTACTAGGATGAAGGAGTTTATTAGCATGGACTAGCTTTACCGTTTCTATATTTGTAATATTAGTCAATGGCAGATATTATCATCTCCTCTGCAAAAGTCCAAGTGTGTCAGTTCAGATAAGCAATGGAGAAAAATATATTACATCCCTTACAAACGGGTAAGGTCCCTATTTCTCTTTTTGAAATGAAGAGCTTATATATAAGGGGAAAAGGAAATAGACATTTAAGTTGATCCTATGAATGGTGCATGAATCAGGCACTTATAGAATTATCTGATTTTATAAGGTGGAAAACCCTTAGAGAAGGGCAGGGAAATGGACACTTAATGAGCATCTACTGTGTGACAGGTGTTGTATACTTTCACATAGCCCATTTAATTCTTACAGTGATTATTATAGACAGGTACTGCACTCCCCTCATTTCTGTTGAAGATGAAGAAACTAAGACATAAAGAAGCTAAGTGACTGAATGTGTTAAGTGTTTTTATTATGAGTAGAATATCTGAAGTTACTAAAGGGTTATAAGGCATCTTTAATTTCCCAATTTACTTAGATTTGGGAAACAATAGCCAGCAGGTCTAGAAAGACCAGTTACTCAATTAAACATTCCTTTATCTGCTATTAGTGATGTTTGCCAACTTCACAGTTGGTTACTTCCATGGCTGCACAAAGAGGTCAGATTTCATCACCCCCATATGTTATTCCTAACATAAAATCTATGAAACAGAGTAAAACATGTTTTGAGGCATGGACCTATTTATTTGAGAAATTGTCAATACAGTGAAGTGCATTCTTTTAAAAAGTTCTGTAACATTATCAACTTGATATTCCACAAAGAGAAGAATACAGACACCAATGAGAAGAAAAATAAAAGTTCAAGATACATTCTTCTACTCCACTTAAGATGGAAGAACTGTGCTCAATTCATTTTAGAACATTTCCAATTAATACGGTTAAGATAAAAATTTGCAGCTAAAGAGAGAAAACTTCGTCATCTTAAAAAAGTTTATCCACTTCACACTGTTTAATCTCTAAAGGAAAAGAATTTTGGACCATAAATTTTGCATCTGCAGTGCTCAAATCAGTTTGACATATCTGTCACCCATTAAAAGCTTGAAAGTCAAGTTAACGATGCAGATCAGAGGTTGTAGTTCAGTCCTTAAATCACTGGCAATGGAAAAGTCATTTGTATCTGCTTCCAAAACACCCTACCAATACCATAAAAGGTTTACAGTGAATCTTGAGAATTTACTGGCATCCACCCCGATTTGAGCCTATTACTACTGGCAGATATCCCATTCTCCACTCACTTGACTCATGTCACCTCTCCATCTCAACATCCTTCCAAAGTACTTTATCATAACCAAAATATTATGAAAAGTACTTTATAAACTGTACATTAAAATATGTAATTATTCTTTTAAAAATAATCTCTCATCCTAAAGCACTACTACTTTCTCTCTTGCATTTTCATTTTGATACAATGCGTTAGTGAAACAGTATGTACCCTGGATATGGTTTCTCAGGTTTGATTCCAAGCTCCATGAGGTACTTTGTGACTCAGAGAAATAATTTCTCTAAATCTAGTTTTCTTTCTTTTTTCTTTTTTTTTTTTAAGAAGATGTTGGGGGTAAGAGTTTATTAATTTATTTTATTTATTTTTGCTGTGTTGGGTCTTCGATTCTGTGCAAGGGTTTTCTCTAGTTGTGGTAAGCGGGGGCCACTCTTCATCACGGTGCGCGGGCCTCTCACTATCGCGGCCTCTCTTGTTGCGGAGCACAGGCTCCAGACATGCAGGCTCAGTAGTTGTGGCTCAGGGGCCTAGTTGCTCCGCAGCATGTGGGATCCTCCCAGACCAGGGCTCGAACCCGTGTCCCCTGCATTAGCAGGCAGATTCTCAACCAGTGCACCACCAGGGAAGCCCTAAATCTCATTTTCTTTATCCTCATCCATTATTGTTATCTCTCATAAATACTGAACTATTTTCAAAATGATAAAATGCAACTCATGATTCATTTGGGCAAGGGTAGGTAGAAAAGACAGCTCACCTGAAGCCCTTCATTGTCTTGCTTTAATGACTATGAAATGCTTCCTAGATATAGTGAACAGCTGTTGACATGGCACTTCTCTTTACCATCATCTAATTCCCTTTGGTTCTCCCCTACATTTGATCCCTAATTTGGGGGCTAAGATATTATTTTCCCTCTCTAGATTTACTGCATCCTTTTGGTGGAACACATTTTCTAGTAATTTCTAGGAAAGGATGCACAGAAGGCAAATTATTTTGGAATTGTCCATGTCTTTTAATATATTTATTGTGCCTTTGACTGATAATTAGGCTAGGCATAACATTCTAGGATTTATTTTTCTACAGAGTTATGTAAAGCAAGGGCTCCACTGTCTTTCTTCTGAGAAATCTGATGCAATCTTGATTTGAGATCACTTGTACGTGATTTTCCACCTATCTGTAAACTTTTAGGATCCCTGGTGCTCTGAAATTTCATAATGATACATGTAATTGTGTATCACTTAATTGATGGTCTTTTTGTAATCCTTCAGTCATAGAAAAAGTTCTTGTTTGATGTCTGTAATAATTTCTTTCTCACTGTTTTTCCTCTTCTATTTCCTTTCATTAGAAGAGTCCTGAACATCCTGTATAGATTTCCTAATAATTTTGCCTTTTCCTCTTACTTTCCATCTATATTTTGGTTCTATTCTCTGAGAGATTTCCTAAGCTTTATCATACACCTCTTTCATATAAAGCTCATTGCATTTCCACATCATTTTTAATTTCCAGTAAATCTTTATTTTGTTACTTAAAAATTTCTGATTTTTCATAGTTATCATATCTTCTCATAATTGTTTTTCTGAGGATATTCCTTTATTCAGTTGGTGCTGTTCTGTGTTTTTTAGCTGGAGGCTTTCCCTAGAGGTTTGGTGATCTATGACTGCATATTTAAAAGAATAGCACTAAAAATCAGATTGGAAGTTTTGTATATGTGGGTAGGGCTTCCCTATAGGTAACCTGTGGACATGGTCATTTGTTAGAGGACCCCTATAAGTAAGGTATTTCTCTTTTTGGGAACTTTCCATCTCTCCAGAGGATAACTCTTTAATCTGTCTAAACTAATCTTTGCCAGCATTCTGGGAATTGACCATGGATGAGCCTGGGGATTGTAACTATAAACATTTCCTCACTCTGGCTCTCTGCTATGCTAGTGACTCTGTGTCTCAAGTCTCTATGATTCTACTATTCCAAAAATGTACCTCCAAATTTACTGTATCTATGGTCATGTTTTGTAAAATTTGCAAAAGTAAAAATATCTAAACCACAATCAGTGAAAACTGTTGTCTTTACACCAATTTCCCCTCCATTACACTTCCTCTTGTGTTAGGCAACATAGTGGCTGTGAATACTTTGATATAACTAAGCTAAATTCGAGATATATTTATTATGGTTTAATGGGTATTCTACTGTTATTTGAAGTCACTTTGGGGTATTGACATAGATTTTTCTCCTTGACCAGAGTCTAGTCAGGCTCCTCTAAGCCTTTTCTTGACTATGCCTCAACCTTGGCCTATAAAGACTTGAACAAAACTCTTAACATAGTTTATAGCAATTCAAGGTCACATCCCTCAGATTACCCTAACGCCCTATAAACGCCTGCCTGAGAAAAAACAAGGCTGCCAGAAGAATTTAGCAGTTGTTCCAGTCAATACCTGAAGATAGGGTCCCTGTCTTCCAGCCTCTGTAGGAAGGTAGGAGCCTAACTTTGTAAGTGTCAGTTAGCAAACGCAGATATATTTCACACGGACCAATGCCCCCCTTCACACTTTTTATAATTTCTCACTTCCCTGAATCTTCTAGTCTCCTCCCTCCCTATTCCCTCATTCTCCCTTTAAAATGCCCAGGCACCTCTGTACAAATTGAAGTTGAGCTTAATTCATGCTGGACTAATACTGCAACAGTGTATTACTGACTAAAACCTGTGCTTACCACTTTAATGAGTGTCTGGCTTGTTTTTCTTTGACAGTATAGTAAAATTATTGCTAGCTCTAGGAATGACTTCCTGGAATACTCCCACCACCCACTATACAGGAGTAGAGGTCGTAATGCAGTGTGAATGTGTTCTAGCAGTATAAGTTTATGGGCAGGCGAAACATAGTTGACATGTACATAGCAAAAACCAGACTGAAAAATTATTCCAACTATTAAACATGTGAAGCTGTAAGCAGAGAATTAGGTTCTCATTGATGCCTGATTAAAAGAGAAATATTCTCCTTCTAGAAATATACTTCAATAATGCTACATATACAGTTATAAGTGTACTATTAACTTTTTTTTTCTTTTTTTGATAGGAACCTCACAAAAAGTAGCATTTCTGTATTTATAGAAAACAAACTTGTAGCACTAAAACAAACAGAAGCGACACCTGTGCTAAGTCATATGTTTTATGCATTACTACTATAAATAATAAAAAACAAATTTCAACCAACCCTGTCAGTGAAAAGACAAATCATTTTTTCTATAGAAAATATTGCATAATTATTGTTATATGAAGAGATGATCAATGAATATGAAGCAAAAGAGGAGGCAAAATAGAGGTACGTCAGACATTTAATGAATAAAAATATTATGCTATTTTTCTGTTTTGTAATTTGTTGTGATCTCTTTGCTCATGCTAAATATTATTTTAATAGCCTAATTTTGTATTGTAATTTATAACCTCTCCTTAAAGAGGGGCATCTTCCCACACTGCATAAGCTTCAGGCCACAAAATCTAGATCTGCCCCTATCTTCCAGTCTTCTGCTAAGTAGTAGAGGAATAGACTCTTGGCTAAGAGGGTGGGAGCAAATATTTGTAGGGGTGAATGAAATGAAACTATTCCTTATGCATACATACATTCAACTGTTTCTTCTCTGGTTTTCTGCCTCATTTTTTCTTTCACTTTCAATTTCCGAGACCTTTTGGTGCTCTGCATCAAGAACTGGCTTGCTTCTTTTTGGTATCCTCCTTTGCAGGAAGGTTTCAGTATTCTCTGATTTATTAAGTGAGTTACTACTGATGTAATTGCTTTCTATCTTCCAAATATTTGTTGACATTTCTTGTCTACTAGTGCTCTTTTTACACTCTCTTTGTTTTTAAAATTACTCTTTCTTCATTCCCTTACTGTCACTTTAGTGATGTTTCAGAAGGTAGCAGAGACAAACATGTATACAGTCTGTCATTCTTAATTGGAAAAGTTTCAAATTTTAAAGGCTCTGGTTCAAAAGGGGTGGGAATGAAGTTAGGACATGGGCATGGTGAGCTTGATGTTTCACCCCCTTGGTCTAGCTCCAGGTCTGCAAAGTAGCAGTTAAGCTATTTGCTCAGAAAGCAGTATAATAACAATGCCACACTGCTAAGATTAACTCAGAAGGCAGCATGATCTGGGTTTGAATCAATTCAATTATTTACAAGTTGTACATCTTTGGTCAACTCATTTTTCTGCATCTCTTTTCTCAATCATAAAATATGAATGATAATACTTAATTCCTGGACTGTTATGAGGTATAAATATGATTATTCCAGCACACGGTAGGAACTTAAGTATTTTATAGACAAATTTTTAGATACATAAAAAATATTAAAAATTTTAGCACTTCAACTAAAATGAAAAAAAGTATAAGCCTTAGATCCCACTAAGTCTGCCTTCTTGTTTTAAAGGAAGGGACTGCCCTGGCAGTCCACTGGTTAGGACTCTGTGCTTCCACTGCAAGGGGCACGGGTTCGATCCCTGGTCAGGGAACTAAGATCCTGTATGCCATGTGGAATGGCCAAAAAAAAAAAAAAAGAAAGAAAGAAAGAAAGAAAAATAGGCTAGTTTTCTACTTGGCAACTGGTAGATTTCTCTTTAGAAAGAGCTTGCCTTTTAAAAAGTATTCTTTTCTACTTTTCAAAATCCAAAGACTTAGGATATCATTCAGTGTTAAAAAGAAATGAGCTATCAAGCTACAAGCAGACGTGGAGGAAAAAGTCTGAATAGGCTGTATCCTGTATGATTCCAATTACATGACATTCTGGAAAAGGCAAAACTTTATAAGGACAGTAAAAAGATCACTGGTTGTCAAGGTTTTGGGGGGGTGAGGGAAGCAGGAGAGGAGGAATGGATAGTTGAAGCACAGGGAATATTTAGGGTGGTGAAACTGTTCTGTGTAATACTGCAATGGTGAATACATGACATTATGCATTTATTGAAACCTACAGAACTCTACAATACAACCTTAATGTATACTATAGACTTCAGTTAACAATAATGTAAGATACTAAGGCAAGATGTTAAAAATAGGAGAAATAATGAGCAGGGAAGAAGAGAAATACAGGAACTCTGTACTACCTGCTCAACTTTTCTGTAAACTGCTCTAAAAAAAGTAAAGTCTATTAATTAAAAAAAAAAAAAAAACAGGGACACAGGAGTGACATCAGTAAAAAAAGCAGAGTAGATGTCTCCAAGGGCACTACTTTTTAAATAAATTTTTTTTTTTAAACAACTACTGAAAGAAGTTAAAAATCTGTAATCATGTCAACATCCTTGTATTACAGTTGATTTATCTCTTGACTAGGGTAACAAATTATGACCTTTCATTCAAATGCAAAATAAACTTCATTGACAAAAAATATTATCACTTAAAAAAAAACAACCCTGTGCATTATACTGGACATTTACCAGACATTCTGGATTTGCAAGAATTAGTGTTTTAATAATTTATCCTAATTCTGTAATCACATGACAAAAGGGGTCACTGAAGCCATTTCGGAATAACTTGGCTTACACAAGACATTTAACATATTGGGCAATTTAACAGAAACATTTCCTTCCCCACTCTAAAATTCTCATCTGTACTTAACAATAGTATGATTATGGCTCCATACCACACTTTGTTTCAGATAATAAGCCCATGGTTGTCTCTGTGAGGCAATAGGGAATAAGTAGATAGGAGAACTGCTAAGGATAGAAAATAAATGATTTTGTATATCCAAACAACAACCGTAAAACATGGCTTGCTTAAATGAAGGAAGATGAGTTGTAGAGATAATGTTTTACATTTAAAATGGGTTAAAATTTGTTAAAAGTCAAGTTTCTATATGCTGTTCACTGACAAACGACTAACACAGGCAGAAAGAAAAGAAATGGCTATGGAGAACTTCAAGATGGCTGAGGAGTAAGACGTGGAGATCACCTTGCTCCCCACAAATACATCAGAAATACATCTACATGTGGAACAACTCCTACAGAACACCTCCTGAACACTGGCAGTAGACCTCAGACTTCCCAAAAGGCGAGAAAATCCCCACATACGGGGGTAGGGCAAAAAAAAGGAAAAAAACAGAGACAAAAGAATAGGGACGGGACCTGCACCTCTGGGAGGGAGCTGTGAAGGAGGAAAAGTTTCCACACACTAAGAAGCCCCTTCACAGGCAGAGACGGGGGGTGGCAGGGGGGCTTCGGAGCCATGGAGGAGAGCGCAGCAACAGGGGTGTGGAGGGCAAAGCGGAGAGATTCCAGCAAAGGGGATTGGTGCCAACCAGCGCTCACTAGCCTGAGAGGCTTGTCTGCTCACCCACAGGGGCGGGAGGGGGCTGGGAGCTGAGGCTCGGGCTTCAGAGGTCAGACTCCAAAGAGAGGACTGGGGTTGGCTGCATGAAAACAGCCTGAAGGGGTCTAGTGCACCACAGCTAGCTGGGAGGGAGTCTGGGAAAAGGTCTGGAGCTGCCGAAGAGGCAAGAGACCATTGTTTCAGTGTGCGCGAGGAGAGGGGATTCAGAGCACCGCCTAAACGAGCTCCAGAGACAGGCATGAGCCATGGCTATCAGCGTGGACACCAGAGACCGACATAAAATGC
Source organism: Mesoplodon mirus (assembly GCF_964341445.2). Classification (NCBI taxonomy): domain Eukaryota; kingdom Metazoa; phylum Chordata; class Mammalia; order Artiodactyla; family Ziphiidae; genus Mesoplodon; species Mesoplodon mirus. The sequence continues at coordinate 156,933,653 of NC_138977.1, read as the reverse complement.
TAAGGCTGCTGCAGACACCAAGAAGCCTGTATGCAAGCACAGGTCACTATCCACACCTCCCCTCCTGGGAGCCTGTGTAGCCCGCCACTGCCAGGGTCCTGTGATCCAGGGACAACTTCTCCAGGAGAACACACAGCACACCTCAGGCTGTTGCAATGTCATGTGGGTCTCTGCCGATGCAGGCTCACCCTGCATTCCATACCCCTCCCTCTCCCCGGCCTGAGTGAGCCAGAGCCCCCGAATCAGCTGCTCCTTTAACCCTGTCCTGTCTGGGTGGGAACAGATGCCCTCAGGTGACCTACACGTAGAGGTGGGGCCAAATACAAAGCTGAACCCTAGGAACTGTGCAAACAAAGAAAAGAAAGGGAAATCTCCCCCAGCAGCCTCAGGAGCAGCAGATTAAATCTCCACAGTCAACTTGATATACCCTGCATCTCTGGAATACCTGAGTAGACAACGAATCATCCCAAAATTGAGGTGGTGGACTTTGGGAGCAACTGTAGACTTGGGGTATGTTGTCTGCAACTGATTTGTTTTTGATTTTTATATTTATTTTAGTATAGTTTTTAGAGCTTGTCATCATTGGTGGATTTGTTTATTGGTTTGGTTGCTCTCTTCCTCCTTTTACTTTTAACTATAGATATATCTATATTTTTCCTTTTTCTCTTTTTGTGAGTGTGTATGTGTATGCTTCCTTGTATGACTTTGTCTGTATAGCTTTGCTTTTACCATTTGTCCTAGGGTTCTGTCTGTCCATTTTTCTTTTTTTAAGTATAGTTTTTAGCACTCATTATTATTGGTGGATTTGTTTTTTGGTTTGGTAGCTCTCTTCTTTCTTTTTTTTTTTTTACTTAAAATTTTTTTTAAATTTTTAATAATTTAAAAATATTTTTTACTTTAATTATTTTATTTCACTTTAATATTTTTTTCCTTCTTTCTTTTATTCTCTTTTTCTTCTAAGCCATGTGGCTGACAGGGTCTTGGTGCTCCAGCCAGGTGTCAGGCCTGTGCCACTGAGGTAGTAGAATCGAGTACAGGACAGTGCTCCACTAGAGATCTCCTGGCTCCATGTAATATCAAACGCTGAAGGCTATCGCAGAGATTCCCATCTCAACGCTAAGAACCAGCTCCACTCAAAGAACAGCAAGCTACACTGCTGGACAATCTATGCCAAACAACAGGAACACAATGCCACCCATCAGCAGAGAGGTTGCCTAAAATCATAATAAGGTCAAAGACACCCCAAAACACACCACCAGACGTGGCCCTGCCCACCAGAAAGACAAGATCCAGCCTCATCCACCAGGATGCCTAGTCCCCTCCACCAGGAAGCCTACATAACTCACTGAACCAACCTAAGCATGGGAAGGAGACACCAAAAACAACGGGAACTATGAACCTGCAGCCTGAGCAAAGGAGACCCCAAACACAGTAAGTTAAACAAAATGAGAAGAAAGAGAAACACATAGCAGATGAAGGAGCAAGGTAAAAACCCACCAGACCAAACAAATGAAGAAGAAATAGGCAGTCCACCTGAAAAAGAATTCAGAGTAATGATAGTAAACATGATCCAAATTCTTGGAAATAGAAAGGAGAAAATACAAGAAACGTTTAACAAGGACCTAGAAGAAATAAAGAGCAAAGAAAAAATGATGAACAACGCAATAAATAAAATTAAAAATACTCTAGAAGGAATCAATAGCAGAATACCTGAGGCAAAAGAATGGAACAGTGACCTGGAAGATAAAATAGTGGAAATAACTACTGCAGAGCAGAATAATGAAAAAAGAATGAAAAGAATTGAGGACAGTCTCAGAGACCTCTGGGACAACGTTAAACACACCAAAATTTGAATTATAGGGGTGATAGAAGAAGAAGAGAAAAAGAAAGGGACTGAGAAAATATTTGAAGAGATTATAGTTGAAAACTTCCCTAATATGGGAAAGGAAATAGTCAATCAAGTGCAGGAAGCGCAGAAAGTCCCATACAGGATAAATCCAAGGAGAAACACGCCAAGACACATACTAATCAAACTATCAATAATTAAATACAAACAAAAAATATTAAAAGCAGCAAGGAAATTCCCATAAGATTAACAGCTGATCTTTCAGCAGAAACTCTGCAAGCCAGAAGGGAGTGGCAAGACATATTTAAAGTGATGAAGGGAAAAACCTACAACCAACATTACTTTACCCAGCAAGTATCTCATTCAGGTTCGACAGAGAAATTAAAACCTTTACAGACAAGCAAAAGCTAAGAGAATTCAGCACCACCAACCCAGCTTTACAACAAATGCTAAAAGAATTTCTTTAGGCAGGAAACACAAGAGAAGGAAAAGACCTACAATAACAAAACAATTATGAAACAAATTACAAAACAATTACAAAAATGGTAATAGGAACATACATATCGATAATTATCTTAAATGTAAAGGGATTAAATGCTCCCACCAAAAGAAATAGACTGGCTGAATGGATACGAAAACAAGACCAGTACATATGCTGTCTACAACACACCCACATCAGACCTAGGGACACATACAGTCTGAAAGTGAGGAGATGGAAAAAGATATTCCATGCAAATGGAAATCAAAAGAAAGCTGGAGTAGCAAAACTCATATAAGAAAAAATAGACTTTAAAATAAAGACTATTACAAGAGACAAAGAAGTACACTACATAATGATCAAGGGATCAATCCAAGAAGAAGATATAACAATTGTAAATATTTATGCACCCAACATAGGAGCACCTCAATACATAAGGCAAATGCTAACAGCCATAAAAGGGGAATCAACAGTAACACAATCATAGTAGGGGACTTTAACACCCCACTTTCACAAATGGACAGGTCATCCAAAATGAAATAAGGAAACAAAAGCTTTAAATGACACATTAAACAAGATGGACTTAATTAATATTTATAGGACATGCCATCCAAAAACAGCAGATTACACTTTCTTCTCAAGTGCACATGGAATATTCTCCAGGACAGATCACACCTTGGGTCACAAATCAAGTCTTGGTAAATTTAAGAAAACTGAAATCATATCATGTACCTTTTCCAACCACAATGCTATGAGACTAGATATCAATTACAGGAAAAAAATCTGTAAAAAATATAAACACATGGAGGCTAAACAATACACTACTTAATAACCAAGAGATCACTGAAGAAATAAAAGAGGAAATAAAAAATACATAGAAAGAAATGACAATGAAAACTCTACAACTGAAAACCTATGGGATGCAGCAAAAGCAGTTCTAACAGAGAAGTTTATAGCAATACACTCCTACCTCAAGAAACAAGAAACATTTCAAATAAACAACCTAACCTTACACCTAAAGCAATTAGAGAAAGAACAAAAAAACCTGAAAGTTAGCAGAAGGAAAGAAATCATAAAGATCAGATCAGTAATAAATGAAAAAGAAATGAAGGAAACATTAGCAAAGATCAATAAAGCTAAAGGCTGGTTCTTTGAGAAGATAAACAAAACTGATAAAGCACTAGCCAAACTCATCAAGAAAAAAAGGGAGAAGACTCAACTCAGAGGAATAAGAAATGAAAAAGGAGAAGTAACAACTAATACTGCAGAAATGCAAAAGATCATGAGAGATTACTACAAGCAAGTATACGCCAATAAAATGGACAACCTTGAAGAAATGGACACATTCTTAGAAAAGCACAACCTTCTGAACTGAACCAGGAAGAAATAGAAAAAATAAACAGACCAATCACAAGCACTGAAATTGAGACTATGATTAAAAATCTTGCAACAAACAAAAGCCCAGGACCAGATGGCTTCACAGGCAAATTCTATCAAACATTTAGAGAGGAGCTAACACCTATCCTTCTCAAAGTCTTCCAAAATATAGCAGAGGGAGGAACACTCCCAACCCCATTTTACAAGGCAAACATCATCCTGATACCAAAACCAGACAAAGATGTCACAAAGAAAGAAAACTACAGGCCAATATCTCTGATAAACATAGATGCAAAAATTCTCAACAAAATACTAGCAAACAGAATCCAAGAGCACATTAAAAGGATCATATACCATGATCACGGGAGGTTTATCCCAGGAATGCAAGGATTCTTCAGTATACGTAAATCAATCATGTGATAAACCATATTAACAAATGGAAGGTGAAAAACCATATGATCATCTCAATAGATGTAGAAAAAGCTTTCAACAAAATTTAGCATCCATTTATGATAAAAGAAAACCTCCAGAAATTAGACATAGAGGGAACTTACCTCAACATAACAAAGGCCATAAATGACAAACTCACAGCCAATATCGTTCTCTATGGTGAAAAACTGAAACCATTTCCTCTAAGATCAGGAAAAAGACAAGGTTGTCCACTCTCACCACTATTTTTCAACATAGTTTTGGAAGTTTTAGCCACAAAAATCAGAGAAGAAAAAGAAAAAAAAAGGAATCCAAATCGGAAAAGAAGAAGTAATGCTGCCACTGTTGCAGATGACATGATACTATACATAGAGAATACTAAAGATGCTACCAGAAAACTACTAGAGCTAATCAATGAATCTGGTAAAGTAGCAAGATACAAAATTAATGCACAGAAATCTCTTGCATTTCTATACACTAATGATGAAAGATCTGAAAGAGAATTAAAGGAAACACTCCCATTTACCACTGCAACAAAAAAGAACAAAATACCTAGTAACAAACCTACCTAAGGAGGCAAAAGACCTGTATGCAGAAAACTATAAGACACTGATGAAAGAAATTAAAATGATACAAACAGATGGATAGATATACCATGTTCTTGCATTGGAAGAATCAACATTGTGAAAATGACTATACTACCCAAAGCAATCTACAGATTCAATGCAATCCCTATCAAACTACCAATGGCATTTTTCACAGAAGTAGAAAAAAAAATTACACAATTTGTTTGGAAACACAAAAGACCCCGAATAGCCAAAGCAATCTTGAGAAAGAAAAATGGAGCTGGAGGAATCAGGCTCCCCAACTTCGGACTATAGTACAAAGCTACAGTAATCAACACAGTATGGTACTGGCAAAAAACCAGAAATATAGATCAATGGAACCGGATAGAAAGCCCAAAGATAAACCCATGCACATATGGTCACCTTATCTTTGACAAAGGAGGCAAGGTATACAATGGAGAAAAGACAGCCTCTTCAATAAGTGATGCTGGGAAAACTGGACAGCTACATGTAAAAGAATGAAATTAGAACACTCTGTAAAAACATATACAAAATAAACTCAAAATGGATTGGAGACCTCAATGTAAGTTCAGACACTATAAAACTCTTAGACGAAAACATAGGCAGAACACTCTATGACATAAATCACAGCAAGATCCTTTTTGACTCACCTCCTAGAGAAATGGAAATTAAACAAATAAACAAATGGGACCTAATGACACTTAAAAGTTTTTGCAGAGGAAAAGAAACCATGAACAAGACGAAAAGACAGCCCTCAGAATGGGAGAAAATATTTGCAAACAGAGCAACCTACAAAGGATTAATCTCAAAAATTTACAAGCAGATCAATATCAGAAAAACAAACAACCCACTCGAAAAATGGGCCAAAGTCCTAAATAGACATTTCTCCAAAGAAGATATACAGATTGCCAACAAACACATGAAAGAATGCTCAACATCACTAATCATTAGAGAAATGCAAATCAAAACTATAATGAGGTACCACCTCATACCATTCAGAATGGCTATTATCAAAAAATCTACAAACAATAAATGCTGGAGAGGGTGTGGAGAAAAGGGAACCCTCTTGCACTGTTGGTGGGAATGTAAATTGATACAGCCACTATGGAGAACAGTATGGGGGTTCCTTAAAAAACTAAAAATAGAACTACCATACGACCCAGCCATCCCACTAATGGGCATATACCCTGAGAAAACCATAATTCAAAAAGAGCCATGTACCACAATGTTCATTGCAGCTCTATTTACAATAGCCAGGACATGTAGGCAACCTAAGTGTCCACTGACAGATGAATGGATAAAGAAGATGTAGCACATATATTCAATGGAATATTACTCAGCCATAATAAGAAATGAAATTGAGTTATTTATAGTGAGGTGGATGGACCTAGAGTCTGTCATACAGAGTGCAGTGAGAAAAACAAATACCGTAGGCTAACACATATATATGGAATCTAAAATAAATAAATAAATAAATAAAATGGTTCTGAAGAACCTAGGGGAAGGACAGGAATAAACATGCCGATGTAGAGAATGGACTTTAGGACACAGGGAGGTAGAAGGGTAAGCTGGGATGAAGTGAGAGAGAGTGGCATGGATTTTTATATACAATCAAATGTAAAATAGATAGCTGGTGGGAAGGAGCCGTATAGCACAGGGAGATCAGCTCAGTGCTTTGTGACCACATAGAGGGGTAGGACAGAGAGGGTTGGAGGGAGCCGCAAGAGGCAGGAGATATGAGGATATAGGTATATGTATAGCTGATTCACACTGTTATACAGCAGAAAGCAACACACTATTGTAAAGCAATTATACTGCAATAAAGATGTTAAAAAAAAATGAAATCGCTTGGGGATTCCCTGGCAGTCCAGTGGTTAGGAGTCCATGCTTCCACTTCAGGGGACACGGTTCAATCCCTGGTCAGGGAACTAAGATTAAGCAAGCCACGTGGCAAAAAAAAAAAAAGTTAGTATTCTACCTGAAGGTTTTATCTAACAGTAAGTATTTTTATTATTGCAAATAAAACGAGCTTCCTAAGATGTCAGAATTGACTTTCTGAAGTTAGTAGATTGGACCATTTGAAGCTGCTGATACAGATTTGGACTCCAAATTCCAGTTGCTAACTTATATAATAATGAGTAATCTATAACCTCACTGTGTTTCAGTTAGTTCAAGAGAATAATGGAGGTAAAAACTACTTAATACTGTTGTAATAATTATACAAGGTAAAAAAATTTAAACAGCTTTATAAACTCTAAAAGTGATTCAAAGTTCTTGTAACTAGCGATTATCTACATTGCCCAAATTTTCTATTCACAATTTATCTTTTGAAATAAAGCTTACTATATGAGAATTAATGATGTACAAACTTAAGTACCGGTATAAATACTTCTCCATGCCAATGTGTCCATAAAGGATACCCTACTGTTTATTTAATTGAACTGAACTAAAATTGAATTCTTAGTGTATTCAAGGTATGGTATTAAGTCCTGAGGGATCATAAAGATTAGTAATTGCTGAGAGATTTGGAGTTTGGTCCAGTCAGAGTGAGAGTTCCTATTGAGCACCTTGGGTGTTTAGTTAAGGACCTAGACATGCCATATTCTTAGACTAAATAAAACACTAAAAGAGATGTACTTTAACAACAAATACAACCAAATTAATATGAACAAAAGAGCCCACCAGTTATTTAACTGTCTAGCACAACAAATCTCAGCATTCTTTAAAGGAAGATGACAAAATCCAGACTCCTTACAATGTACCTTTATCAATATCCACTATATAATAAATAAATAGATATGCAAACCAGAAAAATGTCATCTATTATCAAGAGAAACAGAGTCCATAGAAACAGACCTACAAGATGATCCAGAATTGGAATTAGCAGACAAGGACTTTAAAATAATTACTATAAATATGTTCAAGTTCTTAAAGGAAAATACAGTCAAAGGGAATGGAAAGGGAAATGCAAACAACACAAAAGAGCCAAACTGAAATACTAGAACAGAAAAGTACATTATTTGAAATCTACTGATAGGTCTTAAAATCAAGATAAATACAGAGAGCCCTGCACTGTAGCACAACACAGTCAACCTGCTAAAAACCAATACTAAAGAGGAAACGGAAACACAAGTCTAAAGGAAGGAATGAAGAGCAATGATAATGGGAAATATGGTGGTAAATATTGATATAAAAATCTATCTTTTTGCTTCTCTTAAGATGTTTAAAAGGCAATTAGCTATTTAAAGCTCAAATAACAATATTACATTGTGGAGTTTATTACAAATAGAGATGTAAAATATATAGCAAAAACAGTATAATATATGGCAGGTAAATGGAATAACACTGTTGCAAAGTTCTTACATTTTCCATAAAGTTGTACAATATGAACTCTATATAAAGTGTGATAAGTTAAGACATAGATCATAGACGGTAGAGCAATAACTAAAAGATAATTCAAAAGGCAAAACTAAAAGTCAATAAAGGTATTAAGATGAAATGTTAAAACTATTTAATCAACCCAAAGAAGTCAGAAAAGGAAGAAGAGAAACACAGAGCAGATGCAACAACTAGAAGTAAGCCAAACCATATCAATAAACATATCAAAAGCAAATGGACTGAATATTCTATTTAAAAGGAAATAAATATCACACCGAGTAAACAGAGCAAGAAACATTATATGCCTAAATTATGTCTAACATATGTCTAGACAATTATAAGTCTGAACATAACTTTTAAATATACAATATTTAAATTTACAGCCACAGTATATGTGTGTATGTATATATATATATATATATATATATATATATATATATAAAGTTTTAAAATTAAAATTATAGGTTGAAAATATAGAAAAGATACCATATAAGGACTAAGCATAAGAAAACTCATGTGATTATACTAATATCAGAAAAAGCAGAGTCCAAGATGAGGAGTATTACTGAGATAAAGAAGCACATTTCATAATGATAATAGACTCAATTCAAGATGACATAACAATGCTAAGTTTACAGGCATTCCTTAAGAGAGCTTCAAAATATAAAAGCAAAAGCTGATAGCATTAAGGTTGAAATAGACAAATGCACAGTCATAGTTGAGGAGCTTAATACCTCCCTCCTATAATTTACAGGACAAAGAGGGGAAAAGCCCAGTAAGGATAAAGAAAACTGAAACATTACTGTTGACCTATTTGACATTTATATAGCTCTACACTTAAAAACTACATTATTTTAATGTGCATGTGGAATGTTTAATAAGATAGACAATCAGCTTACATAAAGTAAGTTTCAACAAGTTTTTAAAATGATAATTTTGACCAAAAAAGTCACAAGGGAAATTAGTAAATTTTTTGAAACAATAATACTGAAAATACAGCATAACAAAATTTGTCAAACGTAGCTAAAGAAGTGCTCAGAGGCACTTATATTAGAAAAGATGAAAGTTATAATTCAATGATCTAAGTTTGGTCCTTAAGCAGCAAGAAAAAGAGAGTACACTAAATCCAAAGAGTAGATGAAAGGAAATAAAAAAAGAAAAAAGAAGAGAAAGAAAAACAGAAATATTAGTGAAATTGATAAACCCTAGCAAGAATGATCAAGACTAGAAAAAAGCAAATTAGCAATATCAGGAAACAAAGGAGATATCACTACAGATGCATCAAACATTAAAAGGATACCAAGCAATATTATGAACAACTCTATGCAAATAAATTTGAAAGTAGATAAAATATACAAACTCCTTGGAAAATGCAATTTACCAGAACCACAATTTGACACAAGAAATAGGCAATCTGTGTAGTCACATATCTTTACAGAAATTCTTTTTTTTTTTTTTTTTTTTCCTTTTTGCGGTATGCGGGCCTCTCACTGTTGTGGCCTCTCCCGCTGCGGAGCACAGGCTCCGGATGCGCAGGCCCAGCGGCCACGGCTCACGGGCCCAGCCGCTCCGCGGCATATGGGATCCTCCCAGACCAGGGCACGAACCCGTATCCCCTGCATCGGCAGGCGGACTCTCAACCACTGCGCCACCAGGGAGGCCCCTACAGAAATTAATTCTTAATTAAAACATTCCCACAAAGAAAACTGCAGGTCGATAAGGTTTCATTGGTGAAATTTATCAAATATTTAAAGAAGAATTTCCAACAATCTTACAGAGATTTATTATGAAGAGAGAAGAAAAGTGAATACTCCCAACTTGTTTTAAGAGTATAACCTTAAAAAATCCTAATACAACCCAGTATAATCCTGATACCAAAATCTGAGAAAGATATTATAAGGAAATTAAAAACCAGTATCTCATGCACACAGACATAAAATCCTTAATAAAATATTAGTTAAGTGTGGTAGGCTGAAAAATGCCCCCCCAAAAGATGTAAATATCTTAAGCCTCAAAACCTATGGATGTTACCTCATATGGCAAAAGAACCTTGAAATGTGATTAAGTTAAGGATCTTGAGGTGGGGACATCATGCTGAATTAACCAGCTGGGGCTGATGTAATTATAAGTAATTGTATAAGAAGGAGCAGCAGTTCAGAGAGAGCAGAAAGAGATGTGACAATACTATGTAGCTGGCTTTAAAGATGGAGGAAGGGCACAGACAAAAGAATACAGGTGGTCCCTAGAAGTTGGCAAAAAAGGAAATGGATTTTCCCCTCAGACACTCTAAAAGGAACCAGCCCTGCTGACACCTTGACTTTGGCCCAGTAAGGATGATTTTGGACTTCTGATCTCCAGAAGTATAAGATAATAAATATGTCTTGTTTTAAGCAACTTTGTGGTGATTTGTTACAGCAGCAATAGAAAGCTAATACACAAAGGTATATCCTAGGGATTAACACAGCAAGGTAAACTGTTTTTCTATTCACAATACTTCTGACATCAAATGTGTAGGGTGTTTCCTCACACCAAACAACCAATTCTGCAACTCTCAGGATACCAGATGAGCATGCTACAATTCTATTCAGTTCTGACACCAACTACTTGGAATTAGCACAGACCCTGCAGGTTAAGGGCTCAGTCTCACAAGACTGCCTCCATTTCAGAAGCCATAACAAATCCAAGGATGTCATCTGTACTTCTGGTCAATTAGCTATAAATTTAGAGTTGACAATCCGCTTCTCAGGTTTGATAATTTGCTATGACAACCCACAGAACTCAGGGAAACACTTTACTTACTTTTTTTTTTTTTGCGGTATGCGGGCCTCTCACTGTTGTGGCCTCTCCCATTGCGGAGCACAGGCTCTGGATACAGGCTCAGAGGCCATGGCTCATGGGCCCAGCCGCTCCGCGGCATGTGGGATCTTCCCGGACCGGGGCACGAACCCACGTCCCCTGCATCAGCAGGCGGACTCTCAACCACTGTGCCACCAGGGAAGCCCCACTTTACTTACTTTTATGAGTTTATTATAGAGGATACAAATAAACAGCCAGATGAAGAGGTACAGAGGGCAATGTTCAGAAAGATCCTGAGTGCAGGAGCTTCTATCCTCAGGGGTGAGGCAAACCTCTCAGCATGTGGATGTCTTCAACAAACCAGAAGCTCTCTAAACCTTTTAGCTAGTTATTTTTATAGAGGCTTCATCACATATCCATGAGTAAATATTAACTCAATCTCCAGCTTCTCTCCCCTCCCAGGAGGATAGGAGGTGGAACTGAAAGTTCCAAACTTTGATTTATTACCCATCCTCATACTGAAGCTCTCAGGGAGCCCATCAAGAGTCATCTCATTAGAACAAAAGGTGCTCTTATCACCCAGGAAATTCTAAGGGATTTAGGAGATTTGTGTCAGAAACAAGGGCAGAAAACAGATATATAAAACCAGATACAGAAGCCTCTTAGACAGCCTCATCTACCAGAGGGCAGACAGCAGAAACAAGAAGAACTATAATTCTGTAGCATGTGGAATGAAAACCATATTCACAGAAAGATAGACAAAATGAAAACACAGAGGACTATGCACAAGATGAAGGAACAAGATAAAAAGCAAGAAAAACAACTAAATGAAGTGGAGATAGGCAACCTTCCAGAAAATGATTTCAAAATAATGATAGTGAAGATGCTCCAGGACCTCGGAAAAAGGATGGAGGCAGGGCTTCCCTGGTGGTGCAGTGGTTGAGAGTCCGCCTGCTGATGTAGTGGACACGGGTTCATGCCCCGGTATGGGAAGATCCCACATGCTGCGGAGCGGCTAGCCCCGTGAGCCATGGCCGCTGAGCCTGCGCGTCTGGAGCCTGTGCTCCGCAACGGGAGAGGCCACAACAGTGAGAGGCTCGCATACTGCAAAAAAAAAAAAAAAAAAAAAAAAAAAAAATGGAGGCAAAGATGAAAAAGATGCAAGAAATGTTTACCAGAGACCTAGAAGAATTAAAGAACAAACACCTAGAAGAATTAAAGAACAATAAAACAGAGATGAAAAATACAATAACTGAAATGAAAAATACACTAGAAGGAATCAATAGCAGAATAACTGAGGCAGAAGAACGGATAAGTGACCTGGAAGACAGAATGGTGGAATTCATTCTCACAGAACAGAATAAAGGAAAAAGACTGAAAAGAAACGAAGACAGCCTAAGAGACCTCTGGGACATTAAATGCACCAACATTCGCATTATAGGGGTCCCAGAAGGAGAAGAGAGAAAGAACCAGAGAAAATATTTGAAGACATTACAGTCGAAAACTTTCCTAACATGGGAAACAAAATAGCCACCCAAGTCTAGGAAGCACAGATAGTCCCAGGCAGGATAAACCCTAGGAGAAACACGCTGAGACACAGAGTATACAAATTGACAAAAATTAAAGACAAAGAAAAATTATTAAAAGCAACAAGGGAAAAACGACAAATAACATGCAAGGGAACTCCCATAAGGTTAACAGCTGATTTCTCAGCAGAAACTCTACAAGCCACAGGGAGTGGTATGATAGACTTAAAGTGATGAAAGGGAAGAACCTACAACCAAGATTACATTACCCGGCAAGGATCTCATTCAGATTCGATGGAGAAATCAAAAGCTTTACAGACAAGCAAAAGCTAAGAGAATTCAGCACCACCAAACCAGCTCTACAATAAATGCTAAAGGAATTTCTCTAAGTGGGAAATACAAGAGAAGAAAAGGACCTACAAAAAGAAACCAATAACAATTAAGAAAATGGTAATAGGAACATACATAGCGATAATTACCATAAACATGAATGGATTAAATGCTCCAACCAAAAGACACAGGATCACTGAATGGATACAAAAACAAGACCCATATATATGCTGTCTACAAGAGACACTTCAGACCCAGGGACACATACAGATGAAAGTGAAGGGATGGAAAAAGATATTCCATGCAAAAGGAAATCAAAAGAAAGGGGGAGTAGCAATTCTCATAACAGATAAAATAGACTTTAAAATGAAGACTGTCACAAGAGATAAGAAGGACACTACATAATGATCAAGGGATCAATCCAAGAAGAAGATATATCAATTATAAATATATATGCACCCAACATAGGAGCACCACATTACATAAGGCAAATGCTAACAGCTATAAAGGGGGAAATCGACAGTAACACAGTAATAGTGGGGGTCTTTAACACCTCACTTACACCAATGGACAGATCATCCAGACTGAAAAGTAATACGGAAACAGAAGCTTTAAATGACACAATAGACCAGACAGATTTAATTGATATTTATAGGACATTCCATCCAAGAACAGCAGATTACACTTTCTTAGGTGCACACGAAACATTCTCCAGGATAGATCACATCTTGGGTCACAAATCAAGCCTCGGTAAATTTAAGAAAATTGAAATCATATCAAGCATCTTTTCTGACCACAATGCTATTAGATTAGAAATAAATTTCAGGGAAAAACACGTGAAAAACACAAACACATGTAGGCTAAACAATACATTACTAAATAATCAAGAGATCACTGAAGAAATCAAAGAGGAAATCAAAAAATACCTAGAGAAAAATGACAATGAAAACACAACGATCCAAAACCTATGGGATGCAGCAAAAGCAGTTCTAAGAGGGAAGTTTGTAGCAGTACAATCCTACCTCAAGAAAAAAGAAAAATATCAAATAAACAATATAAACTTACACCTAAAGGAACTAGAGAAAGAAGAACAAATAAAACCCAAAGTAAGTAGAAGGAAAAGAAATCATAGAGATCAGAGCAGAAATAAATGAAATAGAAACAAAGAAAATAACAGCAAAGATCAATACAACTAAAAGATGGTTCTTTGAGAATATGGTTCTTTGAGAATATAAAATTGATAAACCATTAGCCAGACTCATCAAGAAAAAGAGGGAGAGGACTCAAATCAATAAAATTATAAATGAGAAAGGAAAAGTTACAATGGACACTGGAGAAAGACAAAGCATCCTAAGAGACTACTACAAACAACTCTATGCCAATAAAATGGACAACCTGGAAGAAATGGACAAATTCTTAGAAAGGTATAACCTTCCAAGACTGAACCAGGAAGAAATAGATAACATGAACAGACTGATCACAAGTAATGAAATTGAAAATGTGATTAAACATTTTCCAACAAACAAAAGTCCGGGACCCGATGGCTTGACAGGTGAATTCTATCAAACATTTAGAGAAGAGCTAGCACCCATCCTTCTCAAACTATTCCAAAAAATTGCAGAGGGAGGAACACCCCAAACTCATTCTATGAGGCCACCATCACCCTGGTATCAAAACCAGGAAGACATACAAAAAAGAAAATTACAGACCAATATCACTAATGAATATAGATGCAAAAATCCTCAACAAAATACTAACAAACAGAATATAACAACACAGTAAAGGATCATACACCATGATTAAGTGGGATTTATCTCAGGGATGCAAGGATTCTTCAATATATGCAAATCAATCAGTGTGATACACCATACTAACAAATTGAAGAATAAAAACCATATGATTATCTCAACAGATACAGAAAAAGTTTTGACAAAATTCAACACCCATTTATCATAAAAACTCTCCAGAAAGTGGGCATAGAGGGAACCTACCTCAACATAATAAAGGCCATATATGACAAATCCACAGCAAACATCATTCTTAATGGTGTAAAACTGAAAGCATTTCCTCTAAGATCAGAAACAAGACAAGGATGTCCACTCTCGCCACTATTATTCAACATAGTTTTGGAAGTCCTGGCCATGGCAATCAGAGAAGAAAAAGAAATAAAAGGAATACAAATTGGAAAAGAAGCAAAACTGTCACTTTTGCAGATGACATGATACTATACATAGAGAATCCTAGAGATGCCACCAGAAAACTACTAGAGCTAATCAATAAATTTGGTAAAGTTGCAGGATACAAAATTAACACACAGAAATCTCTTGCATTCATTCCTATACACTAACAACAAAAGATCAGAAAGAGAAATTAAGTGAACAATCCCATTCACCACTGCAACAAAAAGAATAAAATACCTAGGAATAAACCTACCTAAGGAGGTAAAAGACCTGTACTCAGAAAACTAAAAGACACGGATAAAAGAAATCAAAGATGACACAAACAGATGGAGAGATATACCATGTTCTTGGATTGGAAGAATCAATATTGTGAAAATGACTATACTACCTAAAGCAATCTACAGATTCAATGGAATCCTTATCAAATTACCAATGGCACTTTTTAGAGAAGTAGAACAAAAAAAAATCTTAAAATTTGTATGGAGACACAAAAGACCCTGAATAGCCATAGTAATCTTGAGGGAAAAAAATGGAGCTGGAGGAATAAGACTCCTGGACTTCAGATTATAGTACAAAGCTATTGTAATCAAGACAATATGGTACTGGCATGAAAACAGAAATATACATCAATGGAACAGGATAGAAAGCCCAGAGGTAAACCCACACACCTATGGTCAACTAATCTATGACAAAGGAGGCAAGGATGTACAATAGAGAAAAGACAGTCTCTTCAATAAGTGGTACTGGGGAAAATGGACAGCTACATGTACAATAATGCAATTAGAACACTCCCTAACACCATATACAAAAGTAAACTCAAAATGGATTAAAGACTTAAATGTAAGACCGGACACTATAAAACTCTTAGAGGAAAACATAGGAAGAATACTCTTTGACATAAATCACAGCAAGATCTTTTTTGACCTACTTCCTAGAGAAATGGAAATAAAAACAAAAATAAACAAATAGGACATAATGAAACTTAAAAGCTTTTGCACAGCGAAGGAAACTATAAGTGAGATGAAAAGACAACCCTCAGAATGGGAGAAAATATTTGCAAATGAATCAACAGACAAAGGATTGACCTCCAAAATATACAAACAGCTCCTGCAGCTCAATATTAATAAAACAAACAACCGAATCAGAAAATGGGCAGAAGACCTAAATAAACATTTCTCCAAAGAAGACATGCAGATGGCCAGGAGGCACATGAAAAGCTGCTCAACATCACTAATTATTAGAGAAATGCAAATTAAAACTACAACAAGGGATCACCTCACACTGGTTAGAATGGGCATCATCAGAAAATCTACAAACAACAAATGCTGGAGAGGGTGTGGAGAAAATGGAACCCTCTTGCACTGTTGGTGGGAATATAAATTGATACACCCACTATGGAGAACAGTATGGAGGTTACTTGAAAGACTAAAAATAGAACTATCATATGACCTTGTAATCCCCCTTTTGGGCAATATACTCTGAGAAAATCATAATTCAAAAAGACACATGCACACCAATGTTTACTGCAGCACTATTTACAATAGCCAGGTCATGGGAGCAACCTAAATGCCCATCAACAGACGAATAGATCAAGAAGATGTGGTACATATATACAATGGAATACTATTCAGCCATAAAAAGGAATGAAAGTGGGTTATTTGTAGAGACATGGATGGGCCTAGAGACTGTCATACAGACTGAATCAAGTCACAAAGAGAAAAGCAAATATCATATATTAATGCATATATGTGGAATGTAGAAAAATGGTAGAGGTGAACCGGTTTGCAAGGCAGAAATAGAGACACAGATGTAGAGAACAGAGGTACAGACACCAAGGGGGGAAAGTGGGCATGGGTGGTGGTGGGATGCACTGGGAGATTGGGATTGACATATATACACTAATATGTATAAAATAGATAACTAATAAGAACCTGCTGTATAAATAAATAAATAAATAAAATTCAAAAAAAATAAAAATAAAAAACACCCCCAGATATATTGTTCTTATTATGTCACACCCAGGAATCCAAGGTTGGTTTAACAACTGAATATCAATTAATGTAATTTTCCAAGTTAACATAATTAAGGAGAAACACCATATGATTATCATAATAGATGCTGAAGAAACTTGACATAATTCAATACCCATTCATTATAAACACTCTTAGCAAACAAGGAAAAGAAGTGAACTTCCTCAATCTGATAAGGGTATTATGAAAAATCTACAGCGAACATCAAACTTGTTAGTGAAATATCATTTTTTTTTTTCTCCTAAGAGTGGGAGCAAGGTAAGAATGTCTGTTTCCACCAATGTTATTCAACATGTACTGAAGGTCTAGTCAGTGCAATAAAATAAGAAAAATAACAGAAAGGCATAAGAATTAGAAAGGAAGAAATAAAACTGTCTTTATTCTCAGACAATTGGTTGTTTATATTTAGAAAAAAAATAAGGAATCTACAGAACTATAAGAACTAGTAAGTTCATTTAGCAGGTTGAAAGATACAATGGTAGAAAAATCAATTGAATTTCTATGTACTATTGACAAATAATTGGAAAATAAATTTTAAAATTTGATGTAAAGTAGAATCAAAAGCACAAAATATCTAAGAATAAATTTAACAAAGAATAAGCAAAATATTACACTGAAAACTACAAACATTGCTGAGAGAAATTAAAGAAGACCTAAATAAATGGAGATATACCATGTTCATGGATTGGAAGATTCAATATTGATAAAACTGCAATTCTGCCTAAATCTGATCTATAGTTTGAAGCAATTCCAATCAAACTACCATAAGTTTTGTTGTATATTTTTTGACAAAAATTCAGAGCAGGGCACTTTCATAGGAAAAGGAGAGCCTTATCAACAAAAGGAGCTGAAATAATTGAATAAATAAATGGCACAAAAAATGAAATTCAAACTCATACCGTATAATGAAATCAACGGGATCATAGACCAAAACATAAAAATTATAATAATAAAGCTTCCAGAAGAGAACATAAGAGAGTATCTTAATGAAATTGAAGTAGGCAAACATATCTTAGAGAGGATACATTATCTGAGGAGTCTGGCTCCTAGACAAAAATCTATACATGATTTTTCAGGCTCAACCATGGACAATTTCAAAGCCTTTACCTAGCAGGCCTCATGAGGGAATGATGCTCTCCCCACACCAGACTTGGTACACAGCCAATGCACTGTAGTTTCTAAAAGCTGTTGCTTTTACAGTCAGAACAATGGCTGGTAATGGGGGAGTGGTCATTGACTAGGAGGGTGGTGACATGAGAGAACTGTCTGGGGCAATGCAAATATTCTGTATCTTGATTGAGAGTGTTGGTTACATGGACGTTTATAACTGTCAAAGATGTACTGAATTGTTAATTAAGCCCTGTATGTTCATCTGTAAATCTTATTTTAATTAAAGACATGTTTAAATATTGAGAGAAACATACAAAAAAAGAAAGCACAAGGTCTGTGCATCTTCTTTTCCTATAAAGTTGTGTGTGTGTGTTTGTGTGTCTGTGTATGTGAAATTTTCAGTTGGATCAGAATGTAGAGGCTAGATTTGGGGTTATATATTAATTGTTCAATTACAAAGAATCATTTATTATACTATTAACAATTTCAGAACATTTGAATAATTTCTTTAACATCCAAGACAATAAGGGCGATCTTCAACCAGTTAATCTACCTGTCTCAACAATGACTTCTTTTTTTTGACACAAAGAGGTTATTTATAAAAAGAAGGTGAGAAGCATTCTAAGTATTGACGGTCTATGACATGAAAACATGCCAACAATAATACAATAGAATGTTCACTGTTGAAAAGACAGAAAACTATAAGAGTGCTTATCTTTCTAATAGAAAACAAGGTTAATGGAATAAACTATATACATTATGAAACATTCTCCAAAAGGTAAATTGTAAGGACAGTATCCCATGACATCCTCAGCTTGATAGCACCTCTATCACCATTTAATGTACTGAGATGAAGTATATTACAGCCTTCTAAAGAAACACCCAATAATCTTGAATAACTCACTGACCCACATTTTAAGATTATTTGCAATGAGTATCAAGTGCATTCAAGGAACATACGGATAGAATGTTATTACTAGATAAAGAGGATTCTCAAACAGAAGAAATCTGCAGTGGGAGACTAACTTACTAAGATTTTACAGGTGCTAAAGAGACATAGCATCTGAAAGTTCTCTTGGGACTTTGTCATGTAAATTATTTTGGTAAAGATCTAAATTTCAATAGATACTGCTTTACCATATTCTTGAACTTATCCCTGGTCAGCTGCTCTCTTTCTGCTACTTAGAATTATAGCATTTTAGAAGTGTTCAATCCATTTTTCACACAACACCTAGAATCATTTTTTCTAAAATATAAATCTGATCATGTCATTTTTCTGTTTAACACTTTCTAATTGCATATAGAATAAAATCCAAATTCCTCAGCATGTCAGGCAAGGTCCTCAAAATCAGGACTCTGTCTTTTCACCGATTACTATCACCACCATCAGCAGTATTTCCCCAGCGCATCCACTCTAGTTATCTCTCATCCTACCCTCTAGTCATTCTATTAGCATCCTACTTAAATTATGATGGTCATGCAGTCACACACATCTGTGTCATCCTTATGCTATTTTCTAAGCCTCCAATACCTTCTTCCCATCCTCCTACAGGGCTGGTACTATGTCTTATCTTTACGGCTCTAGTGTACAGTACTGTGTCTGTCATATAATTGTGTTTATTAAACAATTGTTGAATGAATAAATTTACCTATCCTAAGGTCTCACAGAAAGTGGTCAAAATTTCCTGACAACCAATTTATCCACTTTAGGTGCTTCTCAGCTCAAAACTACTAAAGCAAAGTTGATGAGTCTCACTGATAAATATTATTGAATGTTTCCCCAAAATAAGTCTACCCTTGCCTTGCCTTTTGTTCTAAATGTGGTATTTTTCATAAACCCACATATATTGGGGTTTAGCCTTACTGACACTATTATTAATCTATATAATATTTTTGGATGATGTATCCTTGTTATGTGCTCCTTTTCAAATTCTTAGTTCAATTCATGCTTTAAACATCATGAAGATCACAAAAAATCTCTCTGTGTTTCTGGCAGTGAGCAGGGAAAAGCAGCCATGGAAAATATGCCCAGATAATTTTGTCCTCCTTAGAAGGCCTGCCCTCAGAGGAAACTATTTCACCAGAGCCTAAGTGACCTGGGGGGAGGAAAATACCTAACTCCAGCCCCTCCAGCCTTCCTGACTCACCTAAGGGTCCGTTTCCCCCCTTCTCCCCGGCAAGAGGAAGCACTTGTGAAGGTCATAGCCTGGGGCACAGGCTCAATGAAAGACTGAGACCTGATTATAGGAATATAGAACACTTCCCCTTCCCTACACATCAATAGGGCTCCTGTATAATAACAGGGGAACTTCATGTCTCAGACCTTATTTAAGGAGTCTTTAGGAAAACCCAAAGATAATAGGGGAGACAAAAAAAAGGATACCAGAGGAAATTTTAGCCTCTGACTAATCTTAAATTATACTTGTCTTCCTGTCACTCAAAATTCCTATCAGTGCCTCAGTTTTTTATCTACGTGCCCCATAAACATCTTAAACACACAGCTAGAACGTTACTATCTTTCCTAGTACCAGGCCCACTCACTCATCCCTAACTTGCCCCCACTTCCTACCTCAGTTAAGATGTATGAATACATTCACACACCTAACATTCCACTGGATTCCAAATCCTATTGATTTTACAGAGCAGTTCTGAGAGGGAAGTTGAATTTCCTCACTGAAAAATTGAAGAACTAATGCACAAGCTAGTCAGGTGACTTAATGGAACCAGGAAGTAATACTATATGTAATTAATATAATTCAAATTAGATGTGTTCAGGCTTCCCTGGTGGCGCAGTGGTTGAGAGTCCGCCTGCCGATGCAGGGGACACGGGTTCGTGCCCTAGTCCGGGAAGATCCCACATGCCGCGGAGCGGCTGGGCCCGTGAGCCATGGCCACTGAGCCTGCGCGTCCAGAGCCTGTGCTCCACAACGGGAGAGGCCACAACAGTGAGAGGCCCGTGTACCACGAAAAAAAAAAAAAAATTAGATGTGTTCGTCATAGTTACAGGGTACCATTGGATCACCTTTAAATAATTAGGCATGAATGCTCTGGGCCAGTACAGGAATGATAAACCAGTAGTAAGATTAATTATTAATTATACACATACATACATATACACATTATACACACACACACCTAAATATTTGTTGAATGAATGACTAAATATATTTTATAAACACAATCTTGGTTATGCAGTCTAAGGGGAAAGGATGGTACAATATTACTGGGCTACTACTTTAATTCACTCAGCCTTTCAAATCCATGATATGTGCATGCATTTACTGGCACATTTTACTAAGCATTTATCATCTCTGATGCTTAATGCCTACAATGAAGTGAGAAAAAGTTGGAAATGCAATCAGCATTACTGATATATGGATACTTAAACTGTTTTCTATTCTTAACATAATTGTCTTTGTCATTTAGCAGTTGAGTAGGTAGATACTATGATAAAAAACAGCTGGTGTTGATAATGGCACACAGCTCACTTCAGAAAAAAGAACAGTGCAGCAGCTTGCAAGATTTAGCACCAGATCAGCAGTAAAAATCTTTTTCTCTTTTTCTTTTACACTTAATAATGAATCCAAAACAAAACTGGAAATCTGATTTTTTTTGTCAACAGAACCTTGTGTTCAAGTTCAATAAGCATTTTTCTTATGACTGATATATGCTTGTACTGAAGGATTGAAATGGTTTACATTTTTCAATGTAATTCAATGTAGTTTCTTAAAATAAAACTCTAGTTATTTCCTCTACGTTACATAACACTGACTAACTAGCCTATAAACACATTGGCATATTATTTTTCTTCTTTTTCTCTAATCTAGTTTATTAGCTTGTTTTTTATTTTATTTGTTTCGACTCAGTACACTCACACTTGGAGGAGACATGTGGTAAGAAGTTATTTTCTATTCTGTTGAAGATCACCATTTTAGATAGGCAGCACGTCACATTACAGCTGACCCCTGAACAACATGGGCTTTGAATTGCACAGGTCCACTTATACATGGATATTTTTCAACAGTAAATATCACAGTACTACACAATCCATGGTTGGGTGAATCTGTGAATGCAGAACCGCAGATACTAAAGCAACAGTGGGTATGGAGGAACCGCAAATACAGAAGAACTGGTATACAGAAGGCTGACTGTAAATTAGACCTGGATTTTCAACTGTGGGGAGGAAAGGCACACCTACCCCCACATCGTTCAAGGGTCAACTGTATTTTCACTTTTGTACAGAAATATAAGGCTAGGTAGAGGAGGGAGAAGAAATGGGACCCATGAGTATTATTATATTATTAAAATAAAAATCACATAGGGAACAATGTATGTTAAATGTCATTTTAGGTATGACATATATACACATTCTGGTCCTTACATTATTATTTGCATTATCCATCAGCAGTATATACGGGGAAATTTTAAACATAACTTCTAACTTTCCAAGATTTTGAGGTTGATTACTTTTAAGATACTTTGAAAGTGTAAAATGTTCTGTTTATTTTTTTTGTCTTGCAAACCTAAGGCACATATAAACACACAACAATAAAACAAATATAAACAAATTCCATCATTGATATCTTGAAACAAAGTATGTTTAATCACTGACTGAAACTATAAGATAATTTCTGTACTACTCAAAAAAATTCAGAAAGCAGAATCCCTGTTAATCATAAAACAAACTGCTTTACTATGGAGAAGAGCCTTGAAACCTCTGGACCAGGTTTAAGATGTGTTAGTACTCTAATCTACTGTCAACTTTCAAGGTAAGTAGAAAATTCTGATCAACCCTGACCTTATTTTTCATTATAGTTCCCAACACATGACAGACCTTTAACTTTATAAACTATTTACATACTGCAAAATTAGTGGTATGCTTCAAGAGCAACAAGTAGATCAGTGTTAAAAGAATTTTTCTGGCTTCTGAGATTCAGCTCACAATTTGAATCTTTACGACTCATTCTACTGGCTTTGTGTTTTTCATAAACATTTATTTTCAGCTTGGAAGTCATGTATTCTAACATCTGCTTTCAAATTTTCTCCTTTTCCCCAAAATAATTCAGTATTTCCCCCCCAACAAGGTGATAATAACCTAATGAGATTTTTAAAATAAATTTTCATGATTTTTATTTCACTGACTATACGATCATGTTAATAAAAACACATTAACTACTCTTTCATCTATCCCTGACCAATTTTAAACTCAGAAGAATTTAATATTCCATCTAAATCTTAATGTTAACATGTAATTTTTATGGGTGTGGTGGGAAGAGGAGGGCCATAGGTAAAATCTCCATATTTAACTTCCATTATGATTGTACTTTTGTAATTCCATGAAGATGTGCTTAGAAATATACATGCATTAACATTACGTAGCTATAAGCAGAAAATGTGAATAATTATGGATTCTCAGCGTCAAGTAAAATGGTATCAAATCTTAGAGGGCTGACAATACAAAACCTTCACCGAATAACTGGGTACTACCATTGCTCTACTTTTTCACCTCGTCAGCTCTCCACAAGCCAGAAAAAAGGAATTATGGATACCTACTGGGAGCACTTATGTTAAGAATCCTTTGCTTTTTGCTCATGATAGAGCTCCTTGAAAGGAATGTTCAGAGACCAGAATGCTCCACAAATATCAATATGGCATTCGATTTTGGGACCTGATGTTCTTTTCAGGGATACTTTTTCATTCTTTTAAAAACAGTGAAAAGAAAGAAAATACTTCTACAAATTTATTTTTAAAATATCCCTAACGTGGCTTATAAGATCCTCCATGACCTCTTTGTTCACCTCTCCATTCTCTTTTCTAATCACTTTCCCTTTTGCACTAAGTATACCACTCTAATTCCTTTCGTTATTTGGGGGGTTTCAAGCATTTTCTTCCCTCCATCTAGAAGATTCTCCCCTCTCTCCACTTCTCACTTTCTAATGTCAATTAATTTCAGATATTACCTTTAACATTACTCTCTTAGAGAAGGTTTTTTACCTCCCTCAGACTTGGTAGTGTCCTGTTATAAATTCCTATTGCTTTCTGTAGAACTTATCACCATTATAACTATTTATTTAATAAAGGAGTCATTAGTAGCCTACTGGCTACAATCAGTTACACTTGGCTCAAGTGTTGCAGTTTTTAAAAATCTGGGCCACTTTTTACAATTGGGAGACTACATTATGAAAACCCTATTTAATTTATATTTATCCCTAAATGAAAGCAAGAAACTGTTCATTGAACCCCACCCCCATTCAAAAAAAAAAAGAACAAGAAAAAGAATGGGAAACAGAAAACCCAGATCACTTCTCATTGACCTTCTTTCTCACTCTCCTACCACAGGGATTGTCAAAACTACCTTAAAAATCTATGATTTCATAAACTAAATTGAATTTCCTCCTCACTCTCTCATTCTTATCGATTTCCATTTCCATCTTGGGGATAAACAGAAAACTAATAAGACATGGCTTTAAAGAGCTTGCATATTTTAGTACTATACTCTAGCTCTTAGTTTTTAATAACTTTAATAACTTTTCTCTCAGTCTCAAAATATTTGCCTGTTATTTGAAAAAAATGGCTTGTATTTCTTATTATAGATCTTATGCAACCTGGTACATAACTGTGTGGCTCAAAAAGTGTATGGTTTTCATGAGATATTCCATGCTATGCTAAATAATGATAAAGACTGCATTACAAAATTGTTTTAAGTCAGAATAGATAAGTACCCTTTCCTAGCTACTTAAGATATTAATACAATATTTTTGAGGAATTAGTGAAGTGCTACATAATGGATACTACTGGTATGTTTCATGTATGTGTTGAAAATGAATTCTATTGTAAAGTATGTAGATAATATTGAGATAACACCTTAAAATTTTATTTAAAACATTTTCTTTTAATTAAGCTTCTGTAATAAAACATACATCACACAACTAAGATGTTTCAGCCAACTGTTGATTTCTTCCTGCAAAAAGGATTTACTTTTCATATGCTCAAGTCCCTTCAATATACTCAGTATTTCCTTCAAAAATAGTTTATATGTACGTATTTTTTTCTTTTAATGGTAAAGTAACTATTTTAATCTCTGAAAATAAATTAAGTGTTCTTCCATACAGATTTCCCAATTTCTTTGTATAGGTTCTCTAAGAAAAACTTCTTTCCTACTTCAAAAAATCCCTATCTTTGAAGATATTCAGAGGTATAAAGATATGAATTCTAAGAATTTATTTCAACCATAATGACATAAATATGTTGAATTAATTTTCAACTGTACAGAGGAAATACACCAACAAAACAAAAAAGCATTTAAACATCTCAGCCATTACAAGTCCACTCTAAAATTATTACCATTTTGGTTTTATTCAGATTACCATACTCATCTTGAATACTGCTTAGATGTATCCTCAAAAAAAATTTTTTTTTAAGTCAGCCAGATGGACACTAAAGCACAATCATATCAGAGAGCAGGCTGAAGGATGACGGACCTCATCCTATAGTAGGGCTTACAGGGTGGTAACCTTGGAAACTGTGGCCAACATCCAGTGTTGGATGGCACTCTGAAAAACCCAGTATTTCTTCCAAAATACCCTACCACTATTTTGAGATTGTATGAGAAATGCCAAATAGACTGCTCTCATGGTTATTTCCTTTAGTACTGAAATGACACACATACCAATACATGTCAAGAACTTTCAAGCACCACTTGTACTTCCTTGGAATGTGACATCACACTATACCATTTACTAAAGGGAACTGAAGTTGGAAGCAGTTTTTGGCAAAAATAATAATGCCTTTCTGCTGTGTTCTCTCTTCAAGAACTAAAGGGTTAGTATGAAGTTAAGAAAAGGAGGAAGAAAGGAGAGGGAACTTATAAAGATTGAATGTTACACATTCTTTGCAATGTTTAAAATATTACATGCTACAGGCACTTTAAAAAATAGTTATGCATATTTGGTACCAGGTTTTGTGTCAGGTACATTATGCATATTATCTTTCATGCTCACCCTAACACTAAAGCAGATATTTTTATCTCCATTTCACTGAAACTTTCATAATGTATAGGATTCTCTTTCCAGTGAGGTTAACAACTTGTCCAGGTTCACACAGCTACTATATGCCAGAGCTGGGAGGTAAACTCATGTCTATTTCACTGTACAGATCACTCTTTTCAGTGGCAGAACCATACTGAAAGTTTCCCAATTCACACAGGTAGTGAGTGGTGCAATTAGGACTCAAACCCGTATGTCTTGACTCCAAAGACTGTGCTATCTACTGTACTATGTTGTCTCTGAGCAATGAAAAGAGATATTCTTCTTAGTCATAATATACATACATATATATACATTGAAGGCTTACTTGACTTCTTAGGTAATTCTCCATTGCTTCTGCTAATAAGGAAATCTATATGATTGATATCTACCTCAATAATACATAGAAAAAGCCAAATGGGGTGATTGCTTCATTTATTCTACCAATAGGAAAGCAGTCACGATAGAAAGGAAAAAGTGAGGAAAATCATAATAATGATGATGACGGTAATAACATTAATAATACTAATCACTTACATAGCACTTGCTCTTTGCCAGGCACTGCTCTAAGTTGTTTAGTTGTACTGATTTACTTAGCACAACAATCCTATTAGGTAGGTACAATTATCATTTTCATATAAGCAGGGTTAAGGAAACAGATACAAAGAGGTTAAGTCATGTCCCTAAGGTCACACAACTGTAAGGGGTAGAGCTAGAACCTAAAACCCAGGTTATCTGGCTCCACATTCCATGCTCTTAACCACTAGGCTATTGGGCCCCTCTTTGTAGAAAGAAAGAACTAGAAAGGGACAACTTAAAAAAAATGCGAGGTTATTTTGTTTACAAGGTTACCAACTGGATGGTGATTCCATCATATTACTGTCAACAGATGTTCTGAACAGTGAATTTGCTAAGCTGCTTCAGCAAAGAATTTAGTTAAATTTGTTCTGATTGATTACTTATGCTTTTAAACTCAGTTAAGTGGGGATTTCAGTAAAGCACAATATATTTAATAAATTCAAATTAATGTTTAATCCTAACCTATCTTTATCTACAAAGTCTATCTCAAGAATTAAGGTGAAATATAGAGTTAGCCTATCTCTTCTCATTTTGTAGACTTAAAAAATGGTTTTCTCTTTCTTTCAAACATGTTCCAAGCTTATGTCACATAATATTTTGCTTAGAAAAGGCGCATTCAGTGTGTTTGTGTGTATATTAATCTGGATTCACTTTTTAGGACTTCCCATGACCACTTCCCAGTTCCTTCAAGCATCAAGTACAGTTAGTGGGCTCAACATGGTGAAAAAAGACATCTATTAGATCTAATTAGGAAAGACAACCCAAATAAGTGCACTGTGATTAAAAATAAAAGGAAACACAGGTGTACTTAAAGGCAAAGTTTACATTTAACCCCTCCACCCTTCTTTTTTTTAAGTCACATTTTTCTTATAAACTTTTTTCTTCCCCAACTGGAATCACATAGTGACCAAGTAAATGATGAGCCAGAATAATGGCATTGAGGATCAATGCAATTCACATCAATAGAAGGCACCCTACTTTCAAAAGTAAGTAGTGTTTACCTTTTCAATGAGTCAGTTCTAACAAACACATACTCTTACTTTCTGATTTCAGAAATAATGACTTTATTCTAATGTACAAGCAGAATTACCACTAATCTGCCTATACAATATGAAAACAGATTCCTTCACCAGTGTATAACTGGAATATTTATGCACAAAATTGGAAAGGTATTAAATTTACTTTACTTGAAAATGCACAATCGTCATTCCTAACATATATTTTTTAGACCTGACCAGAAAAATTCTTTTAATTCTAATCAATCATCCTCTGCTTACTTTGGCAATTTAGAAACAACAGGAAAATATCTGCATGGTACAGACAGTATTTGTAGTTTGCAAAACCAGCTTTTTTGTAACGGTTCAACATCAATAGGAAAAAAAGAGAGAGAACTTGATTTTCATAAAGAATCTCCCAGAAAAAAAGCCATAAGAACTAAACTACTATTTGTTGATACAAGAAATAATTAACTTTAATTAAAGTTTGTTAAGTTAGAAAGCTGATGGTGAATACTTTTAATTTGGGGGGAAAGGGGAAGTACAAGTTTTAAAATAAATCCAATAATTTTTGCTATTATTTTCCCAAAAAGGATGAAGATTTTCAACAACAGAAAGATGATAACTACCAGGTACAGATCATCCACTAAAAATAAAAATTGGGGTAGGCAGCAGGCTTCTTTTCTTTTCTTTTTTTTTAGTTTTTCCTCTAGTGTTATTGAGGTATAATTGACATAAAGAATTGTACATATTTAAAATGTACAACAGGATGATTTGATAGGCATATACTTTGTGGAATTATTATCACAATCACATTAACTAACACAGCTATCACCTCACATAGTTACTATTTTTGTTTTGTGGTGAGAATGCTTAAGATTTACTATCTTATCAAATTTCAAGCATACAATACAGTATTATTAACTATTGTCACCATGTTGTCTTTTAGATCTTCAGAACTTATTCATCTTATAACTGAAAGCTTGTATCCCTTTGAAGGTTTATTGTAGTGTAAGTCCTCAGAGTTGGCTTCTTTTTTTTGAATTTTATTTTTTTTAGTTTTTATACAGCAGGTTCTTATTAGTTACCTATTTTATACATATTAGTGTATACATGTCAATCCCAATCTCCCAATTCATCCCACCACCACCACCACCCCCCACTGCCACTTTCCCCCTTTGGTGTCCATATGTTTGTTCTCTACATCTGTGTCTCTATTTCTAGGCAGCAGGTTTCTTATTTCTTTTGAGAGTACTTATTAAATATATAGCGTTAAGGTACCTTTCTTTTATTCTTTGATTTTTAGACAAATTTATCTCTTGGATAATTTTAAGTGTGTTTATTTTCAGCAATCACTTGTGGCTGCCTGAAAATATGGAGAACAGCAATAAACACATAGAAGGATTGGAGCCAATGAAATGCTATTTGAAGAAAGCAGAATTTTTCTACTTGAAAAACATTTTGGTTTCCACAAAAATGTAGTTTAGTTTTTTCTTCCACAGATTGTTATATCCTATGTAACCATATTACTTTCATCTTTTAAGCGACAGCATCAAAGCTTAAACCATAGTTACAGTCAATATTTCTACACTTAAGCATTCAACTCCTAAATTTACAAGCTCCTCACTTATGAATACAATATACAGCTTGACTTACTATCCTGCATTGTACAAATGGAATTTCCCTGGAGTGTGACTTGCTCTCCCAAGAGAACAGGGTTTCTCCTTTCCTCAAACTGTCAAACTGTTAGCAAGCAGCTACGGATAGGAGAGAGCAAAGTTCCATGTGAATTACATCTCTGTATAAACTTAGATTCTCAAACCCCTTCCCAAGTGGCCTTTATTTACTCTCTATCAGTTGGAGATAAATAGGCCTATCCTAAGCAAGGCAAATGTGTCACCCCGCCCGCCCCCACCGCCCTGCCCTTTACCTTTTTGATGGCATCACTGACATGAAAGTAAATGATAGTGAACTATTATGACCCAGTTTTATATCTACAATGCTGGGCCAGCAGAACAGGTACTATACAAGGGAGATAATTCAGAGATGGATGATGAGGCTCAAGCAGAAGAGATTCTGAAGGCTTGTATGATTATTTTTGCAAATTGTTATAAGAATGTCTCATTATCCTATAATTAAATTTCACTTAGTAATTCCATTTATATATATCTATACCTGGTAAATCAGAGAAGAGAAGAATGCACTCATTAAAGCCATTAGACAAAAGCCGGTCACGCAGCTGCTGAAGAATTGCTACTCCGATACAGAATGGGAAGGAGGAATTCCCAAGCAGTAAGGTATCCCAGAGGTGGAAAATTTTGTGCAGTGGAAATACATCTGTAAAATGACAAATATAAATAAATTAACTGAGATTAAAACACAAAATTAAAACAACAACAAGCTACTTTACTAGACATGGTAATTCCCTTATGGTCAAAACTATTACAGAACAAATACTGGAAAACTGTTTTTTATAAAATGCGTATTTGGCTTTGTAGATTTACTGCTTCCTAAGGCATCTTAAAAAACTGATAATCAGATTGACCAAATAGATGACATTTTCTAGCCACCATTATCAATCTTGGTATAGCTGTTACATTCCTTCTGTTTCTTCCTAGAATTTTCAGGTCATATTATTCTCACAAGTTTATATACTTAGAAGAATTTCAGTATTGTTATAGATTCAGTATCATTATATTTCTATTATGCACTCTAAAAACTGCTTTTTGAAATTCCCATAAAAAAATCTGATTAGCAATTTTTTATTTTCGAAAACTTTATTTTTTTCATTTATCAATACTCTGAACATTCCAGGCCAGTGCATACAGATCTATTTCAAATATTCTATTCCATTAATCATATGTACATATTTAAGCAGAATATCTACTGTATTAATATCTGTAACTGATTAAAGTATTACATATTCACATAAACTGTTTATTTCTAGAGGAATTCTAGGATAGGAAATAACAAAAGTATTAGTTATTAGACAATCTCTAAAAATTGAGTCTGATTTGGTTGTAACAGTTGCCTTCCAAAACTTTATATAAATACTATAGTTAATATTAATTTATTTTTCAATAGAAGGCAGAGATTTTATGAATATCATGATATGTCAGATAGATTTTCATCTTATAGAACAACCTTTTTGATATTTAGTAGTCAGAACAATTGAAAAAAATTTCTACCCAACTATATTACCTTAGAATTACATAAGGATACTCATGTAATTAAATCTGCTTAGTATTATTGTAACTATAATATACTGGGGAAGAATGGAGCTGTTCTTTTGTTAATACAATATTGAAAGAAAAGGGAAAATGATACTTACGAGTAAACATGGTGAGAAACCAAGGGATGGCATAGAGCTATGAGTGGAAAAAGATAGGGATGCAGGGGATGGATAAAGAGGAAATAAAAGAGATAATTAGAATGACTTCCAGTAAACTGAATGGTAAAAAAAGCTCTATGTTTTGGTCTACTCCACTGATTAAAAACATTCTTTAATACCACATGCAGAAATAAACTCAAAATGGATTAAAGACCTAAATGTAAGGTTGGATACTATAAAACTCCCAGAGGAAAACATAGGCAGAACACTCTTTGACATAAATCACAGCAATATTTTTTTGGATCCACCTCCTAGAGTAATGGAAATAAAAAAAATAAACAAATGGGACATAATTAAACAGAAAAGCTTTTGCACAGCAAAGGAAACCATAAACAAAATGAAAAGACAAACTATGGAATGGGAGAAAATATTTGAAAATGATGCGACTGACAAGCGATTAATTTCCAAAATATATAAACAGCTCACACAGCTCTATATAAGAAAAAAAAATCAAAAACTGGGCAGAAGATCTAAATAGACATTTCTCCAAAGAAGACATACAGATGGCCAAGAGGCACATAAAACGGTGTTCAACATCACTAATTATTAGAGAAATGCAAATCAAAACTACAATGAGGTATCACCTCACACTGGTCAGAATAGCCATCATCAAAAAGTCTACAAATAATAAATGCTGGAGGGGGTGTGGAGAAAAAGGAACCCTCCTACACTGTTGATGGGAATGTAAATTGGTACAGCCACTATGGAGAACAGTATGAAGCTTCCTTAAAAAACTAAAAACAGAGTTACCATATGATCCATCAATCTCACTCCTGGGCATATATCTGAAGAAAACTCTAATTCGAAAAGATACATGCACCCAAATGTTCATTGCAGCACTATTTACAATAGCCAAGACATGGAAGCAACCTAAGTGTACACTGACAGATGAATGGATGAAGAAGATGTGGTATATACATACAATGGAATATTACTCAGCCATAAAAAAGAAAGAAATAATGCCATTTGCAGCAACATGGATGGGCCTAGAGATGATCATTCTAAGTGAAGTAAGGCAGACAGAGAACAACAAATATCATATGATATTGCTTAGATGTGGAATCTAAAAAACTGATACAAAAGAACTTATTTATAAAACAGAAACAGACTCACAGACATAGAAAACAAACTTACAGTTACCAAAGGGGAAAGGATGGGGGATAAATTAAGAGTTTCGGATTAACATATACACACTACTGTATATAAAATAGATAACCAACAAGGACCTACTGTATAGCACAGGGAACTATACTCAATATCTTGTAATAACCTATAATGGAAAAGAATCTAAAAAAGAATATATATATATATATATATATATATATATATATATATATATATGTATACCTGAATCACTTTGCTAGAAACTAACCCAACATTGTAAATCAATTATACTTCAATAAAAATTTTAAAAAATAAAAGAGAATCTAGATAATTATAATTATTATCACAAATATTCTATTAAATAATGACATCTATTACAAATGCTGCAGATGATCCTTTGGCCAAGGCTTATTCCACAGAGTATTTTCATTTCATCAAAGACTACACTCAAGACAATGCCTAATCCAAAAACAATACTAGCATGCTAATTTCAAAGGTCTACTTTTCAAAGGAGAACTTTGTTCTTAGGAATAAAATATTCCTAAGATTTGAAGAGTCCTCATCAATGTTGAGTTACCCTTACTGAGTATTTTTTGAGACATGATGAGATGATATTTGAAAAATGCCCAAAATGTCTCATTAAAAATTTTTTATGAAGCTTATGCCTTCGATTACCACTTTCTAAATTAACAGGCAGCTTCATAAGAGACTAAAAGTAATGAGATCCAGGAATGAAATAGTTTGGTTCTTTAGATGAGTGACAAATTTATTTTCCTAAGTTTACTCTCTAGAAATGAAACACACACACACACACACATACCAATTAATTTTGTGAGATTTTGAAAGTGAGAAATCATTCTTAATTTCTAAAAGTAGAGTAAAATCTCCTTTGTTAATAACAAGTATCAAAGTATCAAAAACCAATAATAATTTATAGAAAAATCTGAAAAAGCTCTACTTTTATGTTTTATGTCAGTGCATGCTCCTATTAGACAAAGATTTTTGTACTACCTATAGCATTTAAATAAATAGTTTTTCAGCACCTATCAATTGTGAATTTACAAGTAGAGTTGAATATTTCTTTGCATTATACACAATTGAGTATCTATGCTATTAAATGCCAGTCAAGAACCATAAGGCAGTTATAGACTACATTAAAATCTAACTACTGTATGTGAAATAAACCCACTGCTCCTTACAAGATCATCACTTATATACACTGACACAGCCATTACAAATGGGGAAACTGAGGAGTACAGAGGTATGTGACTTCACTATAGAGTATTGGTTGTAGAAAACAATAAAATATAATAAACTCTGAATCTTTCAGCCTAATTTAAATTTAAACATACAGTCTGTATATATAAGTTCCATCATTATTATTTAACTTTTCTTTCTTTTAAGGATATAAGTTATATTATGCTCTACGCTTCTGATC
This sequence comes from Mesoplodon mirus, assembly GCF_964341445.2. Lineage (NCBI taxonomy): Eukaryota > Metazoa > Chordata > Mammalia > Artiodactyla > Ziphiidae > Mesoplodon > Mesoplodon mirus. The sequence goes on along the minus strand of NC_138977.1, from coordinate 156,900,055 downwards.
AAAGCCAATTGTTTGTCATTGGGAATCTTACCTGAGTTACTTCAGCAACAAAACTAATAATCCCTTTACCCACATATTGAAGAGAGCATGTGTATGAGGAAAAACGCAAAGTGGGGAGGAACCACCTGAAAGGATCAGGGGGAAAACATGCCAGGCTCACACAAAGCCAGGCATGGTTCATCTTACCACTAGCCAGAATTTTTTTTAAAACCCTGAAATAAACAAGGCATAAGATAGAGTACTCAAAAGGATATTGCCTTAGTAATGGGGCAAAATTATGCTCCCAAATTATGCTGCCCTGGTCTCACTTAACAAACCTTAAAGGTAAGCCTTGAAAAGATCAAACTGTTTCAATGTTACCTAGCTGCATCTCAAAAAAAAGCTCAAGAATATTTACAAGAACATATAAATATCCAATAACCAACAAGGTAAAATTCACAATGACTGAAATTCAGTAAAAAAATCAGTAGTGCAAAGTAGCAGAAAAAAATGATCATAATGAGGAGAAAAATCATTCAATCAAAATGGACAAAGAACTAACATAAATGTTTGTAATAGCAGGCAAGGATGTCAAAATGCTTTTTATATCTGTATACATATGTTCAAAAATCTAACAAATGATTGAACACGTTAAGTAGAGACATAGTAGATCTAAAAAAGAACCAAAAAAGCCTCTCTAAAGATGAAAAATACAATGTTTAAGTCAAAAAATACACTGAATAGGATTAAGAGCAGATCAGACACTGCAGAAGAAAAGATAAGTAAGCCTGAAAATACAGCAATAGAAACTACCCAAAATGAAACACAGAGAGGGGGAATAAAGAAAAACAAAACATGTCCTATGCATCAGTGAGCAACTTCAACCAGCTGAATATATATGTTATTGGAGACTGCAAAAGACAGAGAGAAGATGAGAGGGGTCAGAAAAAATATTTGAAGAAATAATAGCTGAACATTTTCCAAAAGTAATGAAAACTATAATCTGATAGAGTAAATAATCTCAAGAACCTGAAGCATGTGAAACATGAAGAAAGCTATACCAAGGTACATCATAATCAGATTTCTCAAAAAATCTTACACCATAGCCAGAGAAAAAAGACACACTATGTAAAAGCATCAGTGAGAGGAATGTTTTCTTGTCAAAAACAGGGCACAAAAAATGACAGTGGAACAACATTTTTCAAGTAATAATAATAAAAAAACTATCAACTTAGAATTGTATGTCCAGCAAAAATACCTTTCAAAGAGAAAGGTAAAATAAAGACACTCACACAAACAGAAACTGAAAGAATTCATCAGCAGCAATCCTGCACTATAAGAAATGCTGAAGTCAGTCCTTCAGGCAGAAGGAAAATGATACCACATGGAAATCTGGACCTATACAGAAGAATGAAGAGACTCAGGATTATAAAAATGTAGTTAAATATAAAAAACTTTTATTTAAAAAAATCTTTAAAAATAAGTGACTCTCGGGAGTTCCCTGGCAGTCCAGTGATTAGGATGTCACGCTTTCACTGCCAAGGGCCTGGGTTCAATCCCTGGCTGGGGAACGAAGACCCCACAAGCTGCATGGCACAGCCAAAAAAAAAAAAAAAAAGTGACTCTCTAAAGCAAAACTAATAATTTATGTGGAGCTTATAATATATGTAGAAATAAAAGGTAGGACAACAATAATACAAATGCCAGGAGGGTAAAATGGAGGTATATGTTGTAAAGTATTTATACTAAATGTGAAGTGGTATAATACTACTTAAAAGCAGATTATAATAAGTTAAAGAATTATAGTAAAAACCAGAATTTCTTAACCTCAAAACTATTCACATTTTGCGTTGGACAACTCTTTCAAGAGGGAGGTGTAGTTTGCATTTTAAGATTTTTGTAGCAACCCAGCCTCTGTACTAGATGCCAGTAGCACTTGCTCAGTTTTGTCAAAAATGTCTCAGACTATGCCAAAAAATCCCGTGGGAGGCAAAACTGCCCCTGGTTGAGGACCACTGTGTAAATCTTAAAGAAACCAATAAGAAAACAACAAAGAGTTATAGCTAGTGTCTCAACAAAGGAGATAAAATAGAATCACAAAAAATATATCCAGCAAATCTGAAGAAGGCAGATAAAAAGGAAAAAGAATACAAAGAACTGATAGGACAAATAGAATAAAAATAACAAATTGGTAGGTTTAAAGGCAGCCATAGCAATAATCACAACAGAAGTCAATGGTTCTTGTGATGGTTAATTTTATGTGTAAACTTTACTGACACAGGTGCCCAGACACTTAGTTAAAAATTATTCTGGATGTGTCTTTAAGGGTGTTTCTGGATGAGATCAACATGAAAATCAGTAGACTTCGTAAGGCAGACTGCCCTCCCTAATGTGAGTGGGCCTCATGGAATTTGTTGGAGGTCTGAATAGAACAGAAGGTAGAGTAAGGGAGAATTCACCCTATGCCTGATAGGATAAGCAGTGAAGAAAGCATAGTTCTAGCTTCTAAGGCTCTTACAGTTCATTAAGAGCAGTAGCTATTCATTAAATATTCTCTCAATCCACTCCAATTAGGTTCTAGCCTTCACCTCACCACCAGAACTGCTCTTCTCTTGGTCATCAAAGGTCTCCATGTTTCTAAATCTAATGGTCAATTCTCATTCTCAGTCTTTACCAATCAGCAGGCTTTGACATAATTTACTATTCTCACCTCCTCTAACCGCCTGCGCCCAACCTTAACTTGGCTTCCAAGAAACCACATTCATCTAGTTTTCTGACTGCTCCTTCTCCATCTCTTTTGTTGGTTCCTATTTATCTCCCTGACTTAAGTATTGGCATGCCCTATATTCAGTGCTTAGAATTTTTTTCTCTTCTATTTTCTCCAAATGATGTGAGGACTTATATCTACAGCTCTATCCTAGACCTCTCTCCTGAAATCCAAACTGGTATGTACAAATGCCTACTTGACATTTCCACTTGTATATCTGATAGATATGCATATCATGTCCCAAACGAAGCTCCTGACACTGCTTCCAAAATCTGTGCCTCCAAGTATAGTCTTCCAAATCTTCGTTAAGACTGATCCTATTCTTCCAGTTGCTCAGGTAAAGAAAACTGTGGAATCATTCTTATCTCCTCTTTCTTCCACATTGTACATTTGTCACCAGCAGACCTGCCAGTTCTACCTTCAAAATATATCCAGAATACGAAAACTTCTCACCACTTCTACTGCTAATTTCCTGATTCAAGCCACCATCATCTCTTGCCTAGATTATTACAACAGCCCATGACTAGTCTTCTAGATTCCATCCTTGCCCCTCCTTGGATTTTTCTTACCATAGCAGGCAGAATGATCCTGTTAAAATGTTTAGATAAGAACATGTAGCTTTCAGTGGCTTTCCACTACCGACAATAAAAGCTAAAATGTTTAGATAAGAACATGTAGCTTTCAGAGGCTTTCCAATACCGACAATAAAAGCTAAAGTCCTAACTATGATCTATAACAGCGGTCCCCAACCCTCTTGGCACCAGGGACCAGTTTCATGGAAGACAATTTTTCCACGGATGGCGGCGGGAGGGGAGGAATGGTTCAGGCGGTAATGTGAGCCGTGATGGGGAGTGGCAGAATGCAGCTTCGCTTGCTTGCTTGCCTGCCCGCCGCTCACCTCCTGCTGTGCGGCCCGGTTCCCAACAGGCCGGGACCAGGACAGGTCCGCGGCCGGGGGGTTGGGGACCCCTGATCTATAAGACTTTGTGTAATCTGGCCCTTCAATTACCTCTTTGACCTTCATCTCCTTGTTCACTGTGCTCCCGTAACACTGATCTCTTGTCTCCTGGCTGCTCCTTTGACATCCCTGGAATGCTTACACCTCAGGGCTGTAGCTCTTGCTGCTCTTGCTGTTGCTTCTGTTTGGACTGCTCTTTCCCTCAATTCATGAAGGCATTTATTCAGAAGTCACCTTTTCTGTGAGGCTTTACCTTACTGAAATATTCAATCCCTCCTTCACCTGAGCACTTAACCTCCATGTCCCTGATTTAGCTGTTTTTTGTTTTTTCTTCAGTACTTATCACTACCTAACATATCACAAAGTATATTTATCTTTATTGTCTGCCCCCCACTAAAATATAAGTTGAATGAGGGCAGAGATTTCTGTCTTTTTTTTTTTTCCACTTATGTAACCAGGGCCTAGGAAAATGTCTGGTACATAATAGGCACTCAAATATTTGTTGAAAGAATGAAATATATAATAAAGATATTTGAAAGGGACAGATTAAAAGATTAAATAGTCACAAGATTACACAATTTATTTAGAAGTTTTCAATACATATGAAATAAAGAGAAAATCAGTTAATCTTCCTTGGGGTGTGTGTGTGTGTGTGTGTGTGTGTGTATCCTTCATATTAAATAGTGGCAAGTATGGAAAAAACATTAAACTTGAAATGTTGAACTATATACCTATACTTTGACAACAATTATGAAAACAGTTATTAGAAATAAGCAAAATCAAGCGTATTCTAATAAATATTTGAAAAGTATAATTCAAATTGAATAAATTCCTTTAAAATATAACAACTCCTAGGTTCTCACCAGCACCAGTCACTGCTTACCAACTAAAGTCAAGTAAATAAATATGTAATATACTCTGTGAGACTGTAATGCCTGTTATTTATTCCTTCTATTATTTCTCCCTATTAAAATTTTAACTGATATTTTCATCTTAAATAATTTCTTAGCATATTACTATATCTTCATAATACAGTCTGATACAAAGAAGATAGCAAAATAAGATAATTTTGAATACTAGGGTAGTTTAGGTTTTAATTTAAAAAATAACAAATAATGAAATGTTTTCTTACAAATATGAAAAATATATAAAATTAGTCTTATTAAGTTAGAGATATTATTAGCTACTTCCCGATTTAAAGTTGGAAACAAACCCAGTGAAAAGAAATCATACATTCATACATTCTGTTTTCTACAGATCATGAAATTATATGTTCTTGAATTAGCCTAGTGCTAGTCTGCTGAAAGAGTCAGCTGAGTAAATACTGCCCCCTAGCAATAATCAAGAAAGTATAGTGTTATTAACCATTTCATGAAGTCTTTCTATATGGTCTGGTAAGGTCAAAGTTAGAAACATCAATAGGAAAAACAAAGGCAGGGGCTCATTAACTTGATTTTCAAGAGCAGAAAATTAAGGTTCAAAAACTTACAAATGTATAAAAATGAAAAAGATTAAAAAAGGAAATATTTCTTATAATATAAACTAGGTGAATCTTTTGTCAAATGGATTTATTTACAAACATATTATGTGTTCTCTCTCTAATATACATAGTAATAATAAAAATTAATACAAAAGGGAGTCCCTTCTAATTGACTTTCTTAATCTATTTTTTTAAGAACATATTTTCTGTTTATCTCAAGTCAAAAGCATTTTTATATTTAAGTTACTGTAAGCCACCCCTGTAAAATGCATGTTGACCATTAGATGGATGCCTTGCAATGATTCTCTGCCTTAGAAAAATGTACATCTAGCCATTCAAGTAAAGGATGCTTGAAAAACAGCAGGTTTTCAAAGCAGTAGACTATCATATATTTTCTTGAAACTTTGAAACTCTCGTTTTGTCATCTGGTAGCTACATATCTCTTTGAAACTTTGGGATTATTGTGAAGATTAGTTAATGGCTCTAAAACACCTGGCAGAAGATGTGGCATATATCAGATATCAGCATAGGAAGTACAATTATAATTCCTAATAACAGCCCAGAAGTTTCTACAAGAGGAAAGTATTTCAACAACCCAAAATTCTGAGTTAACCTCATGAAGCCATCTAACAGAAGCTGCACATGTTTTGGAACCAGGAGATAGGAGTGGAAGGTAAAGAGAAGAGAATCCTGAGCACTGGGAACTGTACATGATGTTTCACAGCTAGAGGTAGACTCAATTAATGCAAGGCACAGACGAAGAAGGCTAAAGTATTTCTAGTCCTGCTGGCTCTCAGAATCAATATTCCTCAATCCCATGTCAACTACTCTGAGTTCACAAAATTTCAAAAATTCTTACATAAAATCTTTTCCCTCAACTTTTCAAATTCTACAAGATCCTTTATTTTGTCTATATCTGCCTCACTATTGCCTTCTTAATCACATTTAAAATAACATGACTTGATATGAAGGAAAATTCTTGAAAATCAAGAATATGTCCCATAAAACATTTGTATTGTTCCATTGTGTTACTGATTTTCAAAAGACTGTTAGCTTTTTCAACAATGAACAAAGATGATGGCTTATGTTAAACCAGGATAAATTCAGTGGAATGGGAAACGGTTTCACATAAATAAAAAAACTACATAATACAGGCAACAGTGGTAATAAATAGCTCTCCTTATTTAACAGTACTCCTGGTCTCCTATCTTCTTAGAATCTTGGGGAAACATTTGCAAGTACAAAACCTGCCTTCATAACCAGCAACAAGGGGACAAAAGTCAGGAGGTGAGAATTATAAATCTATATGATAACAGTGATTTACAGAGCAACTCTTTAGAATATTTTAAATAGAAAAAAGTTATATTCTGATATTTTTGTGAACCAGTAACCCTGAAACAAAAGATTATCTGTTTCTAATCTTTATCTTAATAAAGCAGCCAATAAATACTGCATTCTTATAGATAAAACAAAGTAGTATAGAACACAGTGCCTGGCACATTAATGACTGTATTGAATCTATAAGACGTGCTATGTACCACCTTCTGGGAGACGGAAAAGTACCTTAAAAATCAAGCAATAAAAAAGGTGAAAATTTAAAATGAAGTGGCAATCTCACCAAATCTGACAAACAAGAAAGTCTTTATTGTTGTTAGTATCATATTTCCTCCAGCAAAGTGTTTGTTAACTAATGCAGCAAAATAATATATCCATTATAGCTTGTAATATAATGCTTTTTTAAATGTAAATCATATTAACATAAACAAAGAAACAGTGCAACATGAACAGATTCTAATAAGTAAAACAAGAACACCGATAATGGTTAACCCCTTAATACTAACTATGTATTATCTCATTCAATCATGACAATAATCCTAAGAGGTAAGATTTATTATAATCAACATTAAGAGGACCATGGATAAGAAAAACTAAGTTAAGTGTTTAGCTAGTAAATTGAAGAGTCCGGATGAGAACCCTGCCCCATTTGACACCAGTGTCTGATTGCTCACCCAAATTGTGGTCACAGACTTCTAGGGATCTTCAAGACCCTTCAGGGGCACCAAACTTCAAAGCTATTTTTATAACAATACTGAGATGTTTTTGCTCTTTTTTACTATGTTAACATTTGAGCTAATGGTGCAAAAACCACTGGTGAATAAAACTGCTGGCACCTCATCACAAATCAACGTAGTGGCACTAAAGTATAGAAGTCATATTCTTGTGAAGGAGTAAAAATTATTAATTTTGTTAAATATCTTTTAAAATGTTCCATGAGACAAAATGGGAAGTATGCATAAAGTACTTGCACTGTGTACTGAAGTAAAAGGTTGTCTTGAGAGGGAGCTACAAGATGGTGGAAGAGTAAGACGTGGAGATCACCTTCCTCCCCACAAATACATCAGAAATGTATCTACATGTGGAACAACTCCTACAGAACACCTACTGAATGCTGGCAGAAGACCTCAGACCTCCCAAAAGGCAAGAAACTCCCCAGGTACCTGGGTAGGGCAAAAGAAAAAAGAAAAAACAGAGAAAACAATAGGGACGGGACCTGCCCCAGTGGGAGGGAGCTGTGAAGAAGGAAAGGTTTCCACACACCAGGAAGCCCCTTCTCGGGCAGAGACTGCGGGTGGCAGAGGGGGAGCTTCGGGGCCACGGAGGAGAGCGCAGCCACAGGGGTGTGGAGGGCAAAGCGGAGAGATTCCCGCACAGAGGATCGGTGCCGACCAGCACTCACCAGCCCGAGAGGCTTGTCTGCTCAGCTGCCAGGGCGGGCGGGGCTGGGAGCTGAGGCTCGGGCTTCGAAGGTCGGATCCCAGGGAGAGGACTGGGGTTGGCTGCGTGAACACAGCCTGAAGGAGGCTAGCGCGTCACGTCTAGCTGGGAGGGAGTCCGGGAAAAAGTCTGGAGCTGCCGAAGAGGCAACAGACTTTTTCGTGCCTCTTTGTTTCCTGGTGCACAAGGAGAGGGGATTCAGAGTGCCGCTTAAAGGAGTTCCAGAGGCGGGCGCGAGCTCCGGCTATCAGCGCGGACCCAGAGATGGGCATGAGATGCTAAGGCTGCTGCTGCCGCCACCAAGGAGCCTGTGTGCAAGCACAGGTCGCTATCCACACCTCTCCTACCAGGAGGCTGTGAAGCCCGTCACTGCCAGGGTCCCGGGATCCAGGGACAACTTCCAGAAGAACGCACGGCGCGCCTCAGGCTGGTGCAACGTCACGCCGGCCTCTGCCGCCACAGGTTCGCCCCGCACTCCATACCCCTCCATCCCCCCGGCCTGAGTGAGCCAGAGCCCCCAAATCAGCTGCTCCTCTAACCCCATCCTGTCTGGGTGGAAACAGATGCCCTCAGGCGACCTGCATGCAGAGGCAGGGCCAAATCCAAAACTGAACCCCGGGAGCTGTGAGAACAAAGAAGAGAAAGGGAAATCTCCCCCAGCAGCCTCAGGAGCAGCGGATTAAATCTCCACAATCAACTTGATGTAGCCTGCATCTGTGGAATACCTGAATAGACAATGAATCATCCCAAATTGAGGAGGTGGACTTTGGGAGCAATGATATATATACATTTTTCCCTTTTTCTATTTTTGTGAGTGTGTATGTGTATGCTTCTGTGTGTGATTTTGTCTGTATAGCTTTGCTTTTACCATTTGTCCTAGGGTTCTGTGTCCTTTTTCTTTATTACTTAAATTTTTTTTTTAATAATAATTTTTTATTTTAATAACTTTATTTTATTTTATCTTTTTTTTTCTTTCTTTCTTTTTTTTCCCTCCCTTTTATTCTGAACTGTGTGGATGACAGGCTCTTGGTGCTCCAGCCAGGCATCAGAGCTGTGCCTCTGAGGTAGGAGAGCCAAGTTCAGGACACTGGTCCACAAGAGACCTCCCAGATCCACGTACCACCAAACAGCAAAAATCTCCCAGAGATCTCCATCTCAAGCCCAACATCCAGCTCCACTCAACGACGAGCAAGCTACAGTGCAGGACACCCTAGGCCAAACAACTAGAAAGACAGGAACAAAACCCCATCCATTAGCAGAGAGGCTGCCTAAAATCATAGTAAGGCCACACGGCTTTCCTGGTGGCGCAGTGATTGAGAGTCCACCTGCCGATGCAGGGGAAATGGGTTCGTGCCCCAGTCTGGGAGGATCCCACATGCCGCAGAGCGGCCGGGCCCGTGAGCCATGGCCGCTGGGCCTGCGCGTCCGGAGCCTGTGCTCCGCAATGGGAGAGGCCACGACAGTGAGAGGCCTGCGTACCGCAAAAAAAAAACAAAACAAAAAAACATAATAAGGCTACAGACCCCCCAAAACATACCACCAGACGTGGACCTGCCTACCAGAAAGACAAGATCCAGCCTCATCCACCAGAACACAGGCACTACTCCCCTCCACCAGGAAGCCTACACAACACACTGAACCAACCTTAGCCACTGGGGACAGACACCAAAAACAACGGGAACTACAAACCTGCAGCCTGAGAAAAGGAGACCACAAACACAGTAAGTTAATCAAAATGAGAAGACAGAGAAACACACAGCAGACGAAGGAGCAAGGCAAAAAACACCAGACCTAACAAATGAAGAGGAAACAGGCAGTTTACCTGAAAAATAATTCAGAATAATGATAGTAAAGATGATGCAAAATCTTGGAAACAGAATGGAAAAAATACAAGAAACATTTAACAAGGACCTAGAAGAACTAAAGAGCAAACAGCGATGAACAACACAATAAATGAAATTAAAAATTCTCTAGAAGGGATCAATAGCAGAATAACTGAGGCAGAGGAGCAGATAAGTGACCTGGAAGATAAAATAGTGGAAATGACTACTGCAGAGCAGAATAAAGTAAAAAGAATGAAAACAATTGAGGACAGTCTCAGAAACCTCTGGGACAACATTAAACGCACCAACGTTCGAATTATAGGGGTCGCAGAAGAACAGAAAAAGAAAGGGACTGAGAAAATATTTGAAAAGATTATAGTTGAAAACTTCCCTAATATGGGAAAGGAAATAGTTAATCAAGTCCAGGAAGCGCAGAGAGTCCCATACAGGATAAATCCAAGGAGAAACACGCAAAGACACATATTAATCAAACTCAAAAATTAAACACAAAGAAAAAATATTAAAAGCAGCAAGGGAAAAACAACAAATAACACACAAGGGAATCCCCATAAGCTTAACAGCTTATCTTTCAGCAGAAACTCTGCAAGCCAGAAGGGAGTGGCAGGACATATTTAAAGAGATGAAGGAGAAAAACCTACAACCAAGACTACTCTACTCAGCAAGGATCTCATTCAGATTTGACAGAGAAATTAAAACTTTTACAGACAAGCAAAGGCTAAAAGAATTCAGCACCACCAAACCAGCTTTACAACAAATGCTAAAGGAACTTCTCTAGGCAGGATACACAAGACAAGGAAAAGACCTACAGTAACAAACCCAAAACAATTAAGAAAATGGTAATAGGAACATACATATCGATAATTACCTTAAATGTAAAGGGATTAACTGCTCCCACCAAAAGACACAGACTGGCTGAATGGATATGAAAACAAGACCAGTACGTGTGCTGTCTACAACACACCCACTTCAGACCTAGGGAAACATAGAGACTGAAAGTGAGGGGATGGAAAAAGATATTCCATGCAAATGGAAATCAAAAGAAACCTGGAGTAGCAATTCTCACATCAGACAAAGTAGACTGGAAAACAAAGACTATCACAAGAGACAAGGAAGGACACTACATAATGATCAAGGGATCGATCCAAGAAGAAGATATAACAATTGTAAATATTTATGCACCCAACATAGGAGCACCTCAATACATAAGGCAAATACTAACAGCCATAAAAGGGGAAATCGACAGTAACACAATCATAGAAGGGGACTTTAACACCCCACTTTCACCAGTGAGCAGATCATTCAAAATTAAAATAAATAAGGAAACACAAGCTTTAAATGATACATTAAACAAGATAGACTTAATTGATATTTGTAGGACATTCCAACCAAAAGCAACAGAATACACTTTCTTCTCCAGTGTTCATGGAACATTCTCCAGGATACATCATATCTTGGGTCACAAATCAAGCCTTGGTAATTTTAAGAAAACTGAAATCGTATCAAGCATCTTTTCTGACCACAATGCTATGAGACTAGATATCAATTACAGGAAAAAAATCTGTAAAAAATACAAACACATGGAGGCTAAACAATACTCTACTTAATAACTAAGACATCACTGAAGAAATCAAAGAGGGAATCAAAAAATACCTAGAAACAAATGACAATGAAAACACGATGACCCAAAACCTATGGGATGCAGCAAAAGCAGCTTGAAGAGGGAATTCTATAGCAATAAAATCCTACCTTAAGAAACAAGAAACATCTCAAATCAACAACCTAACCCTGCACCTAAAGCAATTAGAGAAAGAAGAACAAAAAAACCCCAAAGTTAGCAGAAGGAAAGAAATCATAAAGATCAAATCAGTAATAAATGAAAAGGAAATGAAGGAAAAAATAGCAAAGATCAATAAAACTAAAAGCTGGTTCCTTGAGAAGATAAACAAAAGTGATAAACCATTAGCCAGACTCATCAAGAAAAAAAGGGGGAAGACTCAAATCAATAGAATTAGAAATGAAAAAGGAGAAGTAACAACTGACACTGCAGAAATACAAAGGATCATGAGAGATTACTACAAGCAACTATATGCCAATAAAATGAACAACCTAGAAGAAATGGACAAATTCTTAGAAATGCATAACCTTCTGAGACTGAACCAGGAAGAAACAGAAAATATAAACAGACCAATCACAAGCACCGAATTGAAACTGTGATTAAAAATCTTCCAACAAACAAAAGCCCAGGACCAGATGGCTTCACAGGCGAATTCTATCAAACATATAGAGAAGAGCTAACACCTATTCTTTGCAAACTCTTCCAAAATATAGCAGAGGGAGGAACACTCCCAAACACATTCTATAAGGCCACCATCACCCTGATACCAAAACCAAACAAAGATGTCACAAAGAAAGAAAACTACAGGCCAATATCACTGTTGAACATAGATGCAAAAATCCTCAACAAAATACAAGCAAACAGAATTCAACAGCACATTAAAAGGATCATACACCATGATCAAGTGGGGTTTATTCCAGGAATGCAAGGATTCTTCAATATACGCAAATCAATCAACGTGATACACCATATTAACAAATTGAAGGAGAAAAACCATATGATCATCACAATCGATGCAGAGAAATCTTTCAACAAAATTCAACACCCATTTATGATAAAAACCCTGCAGAAAGTAGACATAGAGGGAACTTTCCTCAACATAATAAAGGCCATAAATGACAAACCCACAGCCAACATTATTCTCAATGGTGAAAACTGAAACCATTTCCACTAAGATCAGGAACAAGACAAGGTTGCCCACTCTCACCACTCTTATTCAACATAGTTTTGGAAGTTTTAGCCACAGCAATCAGAGAAGAAAAAGAAATAAAAGGAATCCAAATCAGAAAAGAAGAAGTAAAGCTGTCACTGTTTGCAGGTGACATGATACTATACATAGAGACTCATAAAGATGCTACCAGAAAACTACTAGAGCTAATCAATGAATTTGGTAAAGTAGAAAGATACAAAATTAATGCACAGAAATCTCTGGCATTCCTATATACTAATGATGAAAACACTGAAAGTGAAATTAAGAAAACACTCCCATTTACCACTGCTACAAAAAGAATAAAATATCTAGGAATAAACCTACCTAAGGAGAGAAGAGACCTGTATGCAGAAAATTATAAAACACTGATGAAAGAAATTAAAGATGATACAAATAGATAGAGAGATATACTATGTTCTTGGATTGGAAGAATCAACATTGTGAAAATGACTCTACTACCCAAAGCAATCTACAGGTTCAATGCAATCCGTATCAAACTACCACTGGCATTTTTCACAGAACTAGAACAAAAAATTGCACAATTTGTATGGAAACACAAAAGACCCCAAATAGCCAAAGCAATCTTTTTTTTTTTTTTTGGTGGTACGCGGCCTCTCACTGTCGCGGCCTCTCCCATTGCGGAGCACAGGCTCCGGACGCGCAGGCCCAGCGGCCATGGCTCACGGGCCCAGCCGCTCCGCGGCATGTGGGATCCTCCCGGACCGGGGCACAAACCCGCGTCCCCTGCATCGGCAGGCCGACTCCCAACCACTGCGCCACCAGGGAAGCCCCCAAAGCAATCTTGAGAATGAAAAATGGAGCTGGAGGAATCAGGCTCCCTGACTTCAGACTATACTACAAAGCTACAGTAATCAAGACAGTATGGTACTGGCACAAAAACAGAAATATAGGGGCTTCCCTGGTGGCTCAGTGGTTGAGAGTCCGCCTGCCGATGCAGGGGACACGGGTTTGTGCCCCGGTCTGGGAAGATCTCACATGCCGCGGAGCGGCTGGGCCCGTGAGCCATGGCTGCTGAGCCTGTGCATCCAGAGCCTAAAAAAAAAAAAAAACCAGAAATATAGATCAATGGAACAGGATAGAAAGCCCAGAGATAAACCCACGCACATATGGTCACCTTATCTTTGATAAAGGAGGCAAGAATATACAGTGGAGAAAAACAGCCTCTTCAATAAGTGGTGCTGGGAAAACTGGACAGCTACATGTAAAAGTATGAAATTAGAACACTCCCTAACACCATACCCAAAAATAAACTCAAAGTGGGTTAAAGACCTAAATGTAAGGCCAGACACTATCAAACTCTTAGAGGATAACATAGGCAGAACACTCTATGACATAAATCACAGCAAGATCCTTTTTGACCCACCTCCTAGAGAAATGGAAATAAAAACAAAAATAAACAAATGGGACCTAATGAAACTTCAAAGCTTTTGCACAGCAAAGGAAACAATAAATAGACCAAAAGACAACCCTCAGAATGTGAGAAAATATTTGCAAATGAAGCAACTGACAAAGGATTAATCTCCAAAATTTACAAGCAGCTCATGCAGCTCAATATCAAAAAAACTAAAAACCCAGTCCAAAAATGGGCAGAAGACCTAAACAGACATTTCTCCAAAGAAGATACACAGATTGCCAACAAACACATGAAAGACTGCTCAACATCATCAATGTTTAGAGAAATGGAAATCAAAACTACAATGAGATATCATCTCACACCAGTGAGAATGGCCATCATCAAAAAATCTCCAAACAGTAAATGCTGGAGAGGGTGTGTAGAAAAGGGAACACTCTTGCACTGTTGGTGGCAATGTAGATTGATACAGCCACTATGGAGAACAGTATGGAGGTTCCTTAAAAAACTACAAATAGAACTACCATATGACCCATCAATCCCACTACTGGGCATATACCCTGAGAAAACCATAATTCAAAAAGAGTCATGTAACACAATGTTCATTGCAGCTCTATTTACAATAGCCAGGACATGGAAGCAACCTAAGTGTGCATCAACAGATGAATGGATAAAGAAGATGCACATATATACAATGGAATATTACTCAGCCATAAAAGGAAACAAAATTTAGTTATTTGTAGTGAGGTGGATGGACGTAGATTCTGACATAAAGAGTGAAGTAAGTCAGAAAAAGAAATACTGTATGCTAACACACACATATGGATTCTAAAAAGAAAAAAAAATGGTTATGAAGAACCTAGGGGCAGGACAGGAACAAAGATGCAGACGTAGAGAATGGGCTTGAGGACACAGGAGGGGGAAGGGTAAGCTGGGACGAAGTAAGAGAGTGGACTTATATACACTATCAAATGTAACACAGATAGCTAGTGGGAAGCAGCCGCATAGCACAGGGAGATCAGCTAGGTGCTTTGTGACCACCTAGAGGGGTGGGATAGGGAGGGTGCGAGGGAGATGCAAGAGGGAGGGGATATGGGGATATATGTATATGTATAGCTGATTCACTGTTATACAGCAGAAACTAACACACCGTTGTAAAGCAATTATACTCCAATAAAGATGTTTAAAAAAAAATCTGTTGCTTAGTGTAAAAAAAAAAAAAGATTGTCTTGAGAAAAAAGCACTTGGGCAATCATTTCAGCTATGAGTGAATGTAGGTGTTTTTTTCAAGAAATGCCATTTTTTACTTGTAAGAATGACATAAGAACAATAATTTTTTTCAGGCTTGGATATCTGGCAGATATTTCTCCAAAATGCAGTGAACCTTTCACTTCAAGAAACAACTCTAGCTGTCAGGTGAAGATTAGAATTTTGGAAAACTTGTATTTGCCACTGTTAGCTTGGCAGCTTCTCAATACTTAATGACTTTTTGGATGAGATCAGTGGTGGTATTAACTAATGTGATTTTTTTGATATTGTATAATAAAATGTCTCATAGTTGAAAGATCTGCATAATTCAGTGCACCAGTATTTTCTAAATGACCAATGCACAACCTTACAAAATCATGTATGGGTAAAAGAGCCATTCAAAGCGCAAGACAGATTGATGGACTTGAATATTAAAGAATCTGAAAAGTTCATTGATATAGTTTTAGACTGTACATTGCAATTAAGCTTTAAGAAACTACCACTGTCTGAAAAGGTCCTTTGCCATTACATGCCCATGTAGGGCCATCAGATTTTCATGTACTTCAACTAAAACAAGGTATTACAACCGGATTGAATTTAGAAGCAGGTATGAGAATCTAACTTTCCTCTATTAAGTAGAAATTGCAAAAATATAAAACAATACCACTCCTCCATTATTTTTTGTTTTGGAAAATAATTATTTTTCAGAAAAATGTTATTTTGTTAACATGCAATGGTTTTATTATTGTCATTTTTAAATAAATAAATACATAATTTTTTAAATGTCTCAGTAAATATTAAGAGATATAAACCCACATAAAAACTCTTTGGGATACTTGATAATTTTTAAAAACGTGAATGGGTCCTAAGACTGATCAAAAAGTTTGAGAACTGCTGCATCATACCATACATCCTTCTTTTTTCTTTTAAAAAAAATAAAGTATAGATGATTTACAACATTGTGTTAGTTTTAGATGTACAGGACAGTGATTCAGGTTTGTTTTCTATGTCTGTGAGTCTATTTCTGTTCTGTATATAGATTCATTTATATTATTTTTTAGATTCCACATATAAGTGGTATCATATAGTATTTGTCTTTGTCTGACTTATTTCACTAAGCATATACTTCCTTTTACTTGTCTCTCAACCAGTAAAAGGATACATTAGATTGAAAACAGAGTGAGGATTTACTAAAGGGGGAAACTTGCTGGACACGTAACTTGTATGTATGTGTTCTTAGCAAGAAGATACCAAAATATTACTTTGTCATTGCCTATGGAATTAATAAGTCTTTGGCTTCTGAGATATGAGTCCTTTCTGAAAGGTAATTAAGCTCTATTATAAGAAAGAGAGCTCAGTAAGCCTTTTGTATTCAAGGGCTTTAAAGAACCCAAGGTCAGTAGAATGGGGTTAGGACTAAAGTCAGGGAAAACAGCAATAGCTAGACAAAGGACACATCCTGGCACTCCACAGATGGATTAGAACAGGTTAGTGGGGACTCTTGTTATGGGAGACTCTAAACAGGGTGCAACTTCCTAATTTACCCTGTAACCACACTTGATAAAAATCTAAAAAGCTCATTGTCACTAATCTCCTCTTTAGATTAAAACCTAAAATTTCTTTATGTAACAATAACAACATGAAGGCCAGGAATGAATGAAGGAACAAATGAACAAACAAAACAAACAAATAAATACATAAATATTTCTGAGAAATCCTTTCACATTTTTGGTTAGTACAAACTCAGCTCAATATAAATTTTAAAAATGACAGTGATAAACTTTTAGGGAGGGAGAAAATCAGTAGTAGTATAAGCATCGATTAAGACTGTAGTTAAATGACAATGGTTTTGCCAGCATACTTGCTTATCACTGAATTTGTTAGCTTTATCTTTAGCAGACAGTAGGTTCAAGAGGCACATATAGTACTGAGATACAGCCCTTATCATTTCTCTTACTGGCCACCGGACAACTTTTCATAATTTGCAGGTTGAATGCTCTTTATAGCATTTCAGAAAAATAGTTTCCTTAAGAATGAAGGAGCTTACTTTCCTGTTCTCATTTCAAAGGCCTGGTATGTTTTCAGAAGCAGAACATATACCAAGACAGAAATGATAAAAATCACTCTGGCCCCAATTTTGCCAAATACACATTACTCACCCTATTTATATGTAAATCGCATAACTACCATGATATATATAATCTAAGCATCACATCAGTGCACAATATTCCTAACTATTCAAGCTTCAGCAGTACTCAGTATTCAGAGTTCTGTGACCCACAGCAAATGGAAAGGAGCCAGAAATCACAATCTTTCCTGCAATAGGAGTCTGCATTTTAATGATGGAAGATTAATGAGGGCTTACTTTGATAGGATTAGTTATTGAGCAGGAAACTCAGTTTGGGATCTCATTATCAAAGTGTCCACATTTGTCCTTGATGAATCCTAGCCTGTATTGTTGTTGGAGATGCAGAAAGTCACCTAAGCAATCATCTTTTTTTTTTTTAACATCTTTATTGGAGTATAATTGCTTTACAATGGCGTGTTAGTTTCTGCTGTATAACATAAGCAATCATCTTAAAGGTAGAACACTGAAGGCAATAATTCGGGAAAAAAAAAGAAAGCAAGACTGCACATACAAACTAATGACACGTAACTAAAAATATGTGATTATTAATAGGATAAGAAAAATGTTAGAAAAATTCTCCATTTCATCATACCTCTCCCACCACTATTCATTGTCAATAATCTCTACGTTAAAAACATCAAATGTTTGCAAAATTAAATTTAAAAATAGTCTCAACATTTTCATGTTATCTCCAAACTTGAGCAACAGGCCAACAAAACACACACAAAAAATCAAGATTTCAAAAAACAAAAAACAATCTTCCTATTAACATTTTTACTGTGTTAAGTATCTTTCCTTTTGCCCTTTCTCTGTGACAAAAGAATAGTCAGAGAAAAGGGAATTTCCTCCAGGTTAAGATATATTCTCTTTCCCCTAACTTCTCTTTTATTAACTCTAGGACTCTCAATAGTGATAGAAGTGTTCCCTAGAGGATGTTTGGAAATACATGTAGAGTCATTTTTCAGAAATAACGTGTAGGCATTTTATTGTCACAACGATTAGGGGATTATTATAGACAATCAGTGGCTGGGGGCCAGGGATGCTCAGTATTTGCCACATACTGGACATTCTCAACCCACAAGGAATTGTCCCTCACCCCATGTGACTTATGAATGTCTCATAAAACTAATCACACTATATATATGAATCAATATTACTTTCTCATTACTAGTATTGAAGCTTTTACAAGAAGTTATACAAAAATACCCCAGTAATTATAGGAGAGGGTCATAATGGAGAGGGAAGCTAAATAGAATAAAGATATTATATAAAAATTATTGAATTATTAAATAATTAACTCACCTTATATAGCAGCACATTTAACAAACACTAAAGTACCCTCCACTCAGATTTAACAAACATTAACTAACATTTTGTCACAAATGCTTTGAAAAAATTTTAAAACAAAATAGTACATTATAGATTCCAATATAATGGAAAGCCCCTTTCTACCATTCCTCAATTCTAATTCTCTCTTCTTTAAATATTATGTTTTGTACTTTCTATAACTTCTGTAAGAATTCCTTCCTAGACGGAAATTATAAATCCAACATTCCATATGTATGTCTTCTAGGCAAGCTAGAACTTATTTTTATGTATGGTGTGAGGTTGGCTTTGATTCCCACCTCCCTCCATATAGTTATCCAATTGCATCAGGGCCATTTATTGAATAATCTCTTCAAATTGACTTATAGAGCCATTTCTGTCATATACCAAATTCCATATCCGGATGGGTTTATTTTGTGCTTTCTGTTTTACTAGTTTATATTAATATCACTGTATTAGTTTTTTTGGGGTTAATATTTGCCTCATTTTTTTTAATCTCCTTTTTGACCAATATCCTTAAATTTTTACATTTGTCTCATAAACAGCATATAGATGGATTTTTTAAAATATCTAAATATTTCCTTTATTAGGTAATCTACTTAGCCTACACTCCTTCTGTGTTTTCTCTATGTTTTTAAAGGGGTGGATGACTTACCTTTGTTCCACACTCCCCCATTCCATTTAAAAGTTATACATTTTCTTTCTATTCTTTTAGTGAGTACCATTAAAATTTTAATATGCATTCCTGTACTTCTATATTTCTTGTGAGCAGAGACACTAACTGCCTTTTGTTCTGCAGTATAGTTTCAACGATGTTTGTATAAAAATAGCCTTGGTAAACAGAGATAGAGTCTCTTTTTGCAGCAACAGACAGGTTTTCTTATAGCCTCAGAAGAAAAAGATAGCCCCTCTCTCTCTCTCTCTCTCTCTCTCTTTCTTTCTTTCTCTCTCCAGAGTAAAGGGAAGATATGTCTACTATCCATTAAAAAAAAAAAATCAAGTTCCCTAAACTCGGAGTTCCTCTCCTATAACGCAATCCACTGCATTATGCAGGTATCATTTGGACCCTCTGTGTTGTCTCTATGGGATTTGGAAGCAAGGGAAATCAAGACAAATATGCTAATGCTCATGCTGCTTGCTGTGCTGTGAGTGAGAAAGTCCTTTGTCTCTGACACAGGAGTCTTGGATTTTCTGCCAATATCCAGTGACAGGCTCATTTATTAGCTTTGGAGTAGGGTAAAATCAAATCCCAGATCTGAAAGGATGCCTGACTTGATGTCTAAATATAAAGAGCATATTTACTTTCCCCTCAAATGATACAAAATCATTAGAACACTTTTAAGTTGAAATCCCACTGACTGTTACCTTTCATGTTATTGTTATCTAGAATTTTACTTCCATCATGCTATTAGCCTTTCCCAAATTGATTTTACATATAAATATTTAATAGTCATTTTTTAATTAGATTGCAAACTTGTGAGGATTAGAGGAGTGCTTAAAGAGGGTTAGAGCAGTGCTTAGTGCACAGTAAGCGCTTAATATATGTCCACATTATTTTTTAACAATGTTTTTTGCTTGCCTCTTCTCATATACCATACACTTTCAGAGTTTAATTTTTCTGATTAAGCAAAGGTAAGTTATTTTTCCATATGTGATTTTTAATACTATGTTCATGAGTATGTCTAAGGATTTTATCAGACTATCTTTATAATTCCATACATATTTTTCTACATAAATGATTCTTCTCAATCTAAAACTCTGACTAAAGCAGTGTAGTTTTCTGTTTAGTCACTGAGCACAATTAGGTGCTTTCAAGGGAATTTTTAAAAAAGAATTATCCTTTTTTTAAAGTATTTTTTTCCCTCAGAAACCTAAAACAATTACCAACTCAGCAATCAGTTCCTTTATAATTTCTTCAACTCTAGCCATAAGATTTAATCTAGTGTTGTCTTATGCCATATCTCACATTTATAATGTGAAGCAGGAAAGGTAGGGTTATGTACAAATGAATACTTAATATGATAATATATATACTGGTTAATTTTTTACAAAATTTTCTATCTCTATACATAATTATAGGGTTTGATCTTATTTTATTTGTTTTATAATATGTATATATATATTTTGGAGCCCTCATTGAGCAAGCCATGTACTCAAATGAAAGGTATTTCTCCATAGGCTTAGAAGCAAATACCACTGTAAATATGAAGGATGGCTACTTTAGGCCTGACAATGACATCACAGAATTACAGTGCAACACACAGAGCAATGAACTAGAATTAGTACACCTATGTTTTAGTCTCTGTTCTCCCACTGGAAGATGAACCAGACTAGGGGCAGAGGGCTGTCAAATGACATAAGTTAAAGTTTTATGTTCTGAGACTATTTAGTTTTGTTACCTTCTCAAACAATAAATTTCTTATCTATTAATGCTGAAATTACTTGCTTCATACACCTTACAGATTTGTCTTGAGAATCAAATGAAATGTTTGTGAAAGTATTTTTAAACTTCAAAGCACCCTGCAAGTATTTATACTGTAAGTGTTACTGTTAACACTTTAAATGCATTAGTACAGTGTTAATATAAACATTTTTCACCCCTAGTCTTACCATCAATATATGGGTTTCTGGATATAAGCCTTAAGAGGAAAGGTATGATCAGGAAGCAAAGAAGGTTAAGATGGAATAAGGAGACTGCTATCTCAAAAAGGTTCTTTTTTGTTTTGTTTTGTTTTACAAAGTCCTATGATACTGTACTCCAAGTGTCTTTTAAAAGAGGTTTGAGTCCGTGTCACATACTACATGTGAGTAATAGGTTAAGCTATACCTTGGCTAACCTTTGACAGTCAACTCTGACTTTTGGTTTGATAAGGAACCCAAGAAGCTAATGAAGTAAGCCAAAATCTGGCAAAGTTTCCAAGGTAATGTATCAAGCAAAACATAGAAGCAGCTACTTAAGAATTTACTAAGTTCAAATTTCCTACTTCTTCAAAAACAGGCCTGAATATCAAAAAATCCAAGTGAAAACTGCTAACATCACAGTTTGATACAACACTCACACTACCCAGTTTTTAAAAATAATTTGATAGTATCAAGAAAAATAAGATACTTCCCCTTTACTTAAAGTGAGAATATGGAAGGTAACCACACAAACTTTGTAACAAAAGACTATAATTAGTAGCAAGAACTTGTTTAGATACATGGACTTCTTAGGACAACAAAACTTTAAAAACAGTACTTTGTTGTGCTGCCGATTTCTGCTTTATTTTTTTTTTACCTCATTTCTATTAATGCAACAAGTACTTACATCTGGAATAAATCCAATTTCATTGAGATGATTGCTTAGCTCTGGATCATGGAATGCAATCATCTGAGAGAATACAGTCAGATACTCTGAAATGACAATAAAGTTTAAGACAATCACTTTTTTTTTTACATAGTATTTCAAATAAAGACATTAAATCCACATAAATTACAGTTTCACTTACATTTTGAATGAGATTTGGTTTCTCCATGAAGAGAACATACTTTATTAATTTTCCATTTTGTTACTACTTCAAACATGGCTAATTATTAAACAAACAAAGCTTTTCATTAAAAGCTATGCCACAACTTATTTTCTACCTTCAGAGATGTCACTTCATTTCCTGAATCACAAATTATTCACATGATGAATGATTTTTTCCTATTAAATTCAACAAAATCATTTTGTCTAGTGATATTAAATCTGTCTTGCATTTATTAATTGTTCAGAAAGTGTAACAGATACTTAAATAAGGAACAACACAGTCACAAATAGAATAATTACACCTGAAATTTGTTACATATACAGATATATGCATTTGTTCCAGTGAAGTGAAGACCCAGGACAGATCCTAAGGCCCAGGGAACTTCTGGGTTTAATTAACTTTTCTTTAACTTCTTTTTTTCCTCCTTCCAATTAGCAATCGTATGTTTATAGTCCTAATTTACCTAGAAGCCAGAGGTATGCAACATCAACAATCATAAGCATTCAACTTTATGTTGATGAAATCATATAGTTAGTTATTAACTTTAAAAAGCACACTTCATTTTAAACTAGAAAATCATGTCTCAGGCAATTGTCCAAGGCTATGCTCCAGTTTATTAAATATCTTTCTTATCTGAGCCTGATAAAAGATAATTACTATGTAGGATTACATGGCTAATTAAGGATCTACTGAAGAAACCTAATCCATCATGAAAACATTTTCTTTGTATTCTGCCAAACACTTATGGTTAGATTTATATATGTGTTATAACTGCATACATATATATATACACACACACATACATATATAAATATACACAAATATATATGTGTATATATATATAAAATACACACATAAATATGTATATACACTTATTTTGTATATTATTATATACCATATGTGTAAATATAAATTATAAGGCTGGCAAAAGTTTTGGTTGCTCAGGATAAGCTCTGGAATGAGATACAGTATGGTTTGTTACATTCAGAAAAATTTCTTTAAGGGGGAGATATGACAGAACTGATGATATCAGCACTATGCCAAATTTCAAGTTATTTCAAAAATGAATTTAAAAGTTCCTTAGAGCAAATAAAAAAGAACTAAAATGCATATGTCCTTTGATTTATAAACCAACCTGAGAGAATTTAAGAGGACCTACAGAAAAACAGCCTGGTAGTCAAAATAAAACAAAAGATCCCACGGATATTACTGCTGACTCTTTTAAAATATTCATAAAATACTCTAATTGTGATTTATAATAATGAAGATTTGCATCTAGAGCTATAATAACCCCCAAAACAGTATTTTCTAACTGATAGGTGACCTATGTAAGGGTAAATGTTATTCTTAAAAAAAACCCAAGGTATTTATGAAATTTCCTCTTAAACTTCAAGTGAAGTTTAATGTACCTTTGCACACAATCATGTCTTACATAAATTTCTGTTTTACTGAAACTTTATACTTTTTAATTTTTTGCAATGAGATATAAAATGAAAATAGTCTTTTTCCCTTCTAATCCCACCATATTAAAAATTCTTATTCCTCTCCTATAGTTTTTTTTATTTATCATATACTTTTAAATGACAATTCTCAAAGAATTCAGTGTAAGGATTTTATATGACACTATCATATTTCTGTGCAGCTGTTTATAAATAAGCTATCTATTTGTTTTCAAAAAATTTTTCATAAAAGAGATACAGAGATGAAATTTTATTAAGTCCCACACATGGATATCCTTATTTTTTCCTTTTCGACCAGTCTTTCTGCTTTCATTCTCTTAGCAGGGGTAAGGAGAAGATGAAGGATAATGGGCAACAGATTTAAAGCAAAAGGTGTCCTCTGCTCACAAACCAAAAATGGAATTCTCAATTCTGTAACTATTTGTAATTTTCTATCAGGCTGCTAGTTTATTCTGAAGATGGAACTATAGATAAATATGCAGGGAGTCATAAATCTCTTGTCAACTAAAATGTGCCCAAACTAAATCATTTGGTGACATAAGACGGCACTCAAAAAAAGTCAGCTATTTTACTGCAAATGAACCCCAATTAGATTATTTCCCATTATGAAGTTTGACAGCTATAAAATTTGGCTTACTGTCTAAAGCCACAAGAATAAGCACCAACCTTTATGTCTAAATGGGAAGAGGGGGTTTCAAAAGAAGAGAAAGGAAAGAGAAGGGTAATTTTTAGGGCTATATTTGTGAATCATTTTATGTTTTGCTCACATACCCTGCTCTAGTAAAAAAAAATCTACAAGCAGCTTACTTAATAGACCTTGGAAGATTTCTAGTAATGGCAGAACATTTTCTGTCTCAGGAAATATCTCCTTAGTCACATGATGCAAGACATTTTTGAAAATGCTCAATGTACTTCCTACTACCTTTCAATATCCTATCATTAAAGTCATCCATGACAAAGATGTGCATTAAACTGGAAATATGCAATGTACCGTTTTACCAAATATATAACCCTTAGAGTGAAGTTGCATACTCTCCTTCTCTCTTTGCTACTGTTGGATGAGAAAGGAGATTTATATTATATTCCCATCTGACTACTGGACTTCAGACTTTGATGCCTGTCTTCCTTTCTCCCCCTAAAAGACTTACTGAATGTCTGTGTGTAGTGGGACCATACATCCTAGTTTACCTGGGAGAGTCCCAGTTGCCAATGGTAGACTCAGTGTCTGGTGCATTTAGTGCCCCTTCAACCCTCAAAAATATCACTATTTAGGGCCTCCCTGGTGGTGCAGTGGTTGAGAGTCCGCCTGCCGATGCAGGGGACACGGATTCGTGCCCTGGTCCGGGAAGATCCCACATGCCGCAGAGCAGCTGGGCCCGTGAGCCATGGCCGCTGAGCCTGCGCGTCCGGAGCCTGTGCTCTGCAACGGGAGAGGCCACAACAGTGAGAGGCCCGCGTACCACAAAAAAAAAAAAAAAAAAAAAAAAAATCACTATTTAGTTATATATTCATCCTAGCTATGTGTGGCACTACATTAAATGCTAGGGACATTACAGTGAAGAAGATACTTCCCTTGCCCTCAAAGGATTTATAAACATATACAAGTAAACAAAAAATTGGAGAAATTTTCCCAATTTTATTTCTCAAGTTTATATGGTGCTTCCCTCTATCTTTCCCTTTCTGACTTCCACATCTTCTAATGGTTCAAGTGTGACTATGCCTTGGTTTTATAAACAGTGTAACAATATGCTAAATGTTGTGGTGAAATTCCAGTGGCCGTTTTGGTGAACATCACACATAGTACAGTGACTTCAAACAACAGTTTAAATGTTTTATAGGCCAGTTTTCTGGGTTGTTTCTTTCTTAAGTGCAAAACGGCATTAAGATATAGTTGGATTTTCCATGAAGGATTGATTAGTTTCCATCCTTAATAACTAAGTGGCTGCCTCTCTTCACTGGCCTGAACCTGCCTTTTTTTCTCTTCAATACCTTAAAGTATGTCTGTCTTGCAAGTTATAACCCTGTTTTCCAATATCACTGAAACTCTAATCAATCTATCCCTTTCAAATCCCTCCATTTTCTTCAATCCAACTGGCACTATAAGGTTCTGAATCTAAGAGTAATTTTAATAATCGTAGATAATCTTAGGGGGACAACCCTGAGTTGTTTAATCAGTTTATTATTTTTTAAAGTTCCTATGTGTTGGTACTTTATCAACTCGATGGTAAATTTGCTGGGGACAATTTGATAGTGCCAAAAATGATTATGAATATTCATTTCAGCAGAAGTACTTAAATTTATTATCTTCTTAAAAATGTCTGCAGGTAATAAGTTAATAGAACCATGGTTAAAAAACAAAACAGAACAGGACATCTTGACTAAATAGATAATTTTTCTCTCTTCTGTAAGAGGCAAAGCATTGAGTCTTATAAGCATATAAATACTCTATTTTATGGAAAACTTTAAAATAAAGAAGTTTAAAGTTCTATTAGAGTAAAATTATAAAAACACATTTTGGGACTTCCCTGGTGGTGCAGTCGTTAAGAATCCACCTGCCAATGCAGGGGACATGGGTTCGAGCCCTGGTCCAGGAAGATCCCACATGCCGTGGAGCAACTAAGCCCATGTACCACAACTAGTGAGCCTGCACTCTAGAGCCCGTGAGCCACAATTACTGAGCCCGCCTGCCACAACTACTAAAGCCCAAGCGCCTAGAGCCCGTGCTCTGCAATAAGAGAAGCCACTGCAATGAGAAGCCCACACACCGCATCAAAGAGTAGCCCCTGCTTGCCTCAACTAGAGAAAGCCTGCGGGCAGCAACAAAGACCCAACACACCCAAAAACAAATAATAAATACATTTATAAAAAATAAAAACACGTTTTCAAAGAAGATTTAATGTTGCTATTGAATATAGAAACTTGTCATCTCAGTAGAGACAATTAAACGACTAAATGAATATGCACTATTACAATTAGCTGTTGAATTGATTGGTTTCATATGACACAGGAGTTTTCCAAAAGTATGGGAAACAAAGTGTGCACGTGATATTTATGCTAATCAAAATCAATGTTATTTTGAAGTTTAAAGCTTAAAACACCATAAAACACAGGGGGACGGGAGGACAATCAAAGAGGGAAACCAATAAAATGAGAACTGAGTATTTCTAATTCCAAGCCTAAAATACACATTTTGAAGAAGAATAAATCATTGCTCTTCCATAAACTTTGGCAACCAATAATCACTGTACTGTTTCAGCTCATTCTTTAGCTCTCCATCCCTCTTTCTCTGGCTCCATGGACCAGATTTGACTACTGGCTGTTTTATCAATCCATTTTGCACTTTTTTTTTTTTTTTTTACCTCAGTTCTTTTCCTTGTCCTCTGTCTTCACAATGTCTTTCTCCCTTTCACCAAGCAAATTCCTACTCAAATTTCAAGTTCGTCAATAAGTATCCTGTCTCTTATGAAACCTTTCCAGACATGCTGTTTCTTTCCTTTGCCACCAAAAATAAAGTTAAAAAATCAAAATAACCTCACCCCACTTCTTCCTCTGTGCTAATACAGTAATATGTATACTTATTTCATTGACTTATAAGTAGTTGTTTTCACATTTATTTCCTATATTTGGCTATGAAATCCCTTGGAAAAAGACTGAATATTAAAGTACATTACTGGTTAATCAATCAAGCTAAATATGAGTCTTTTTGGCCTTTCTGACCAATCTCTCCAAATTTGTGCTGTGTACACTGTGGTTTCTCTTGTATTTCCATGTATGAAACAAGATATGGTCTTGCTTATTTGTATAATAAGCCTTTTCAAAATGTACTAAAGAAGTTCATAGTTAAAAAGTATGAAAACTCATCTTTTTCAACATATATCTATTTGAAATATGAAACAATTTGTGGAGAAATGAAACTTTTTAGAGGTTAAAAATAGGAATCTCTACAGAACCAATATAGAAGTTAATGTAATGGAAGCTATCTAACATGGCCCTGTAAGAGCTGGCCATCTAGTAAGGCACCATCCAGCCATCTCATAAATAACATAACCAACTCATTTTATAAGTCCTATTTTAATTGTTTTTCTAAGAATTCTCCAAATATCTTCATCTTTCTTAAAGCACAGGAATCTAGCTAAGCACTATGCTTGTAGAGGCCTGACAAATTTGGAAAAAGATTATTTCCAGGCTTTCATATATGAAAGTTTAGTTAACACTACAGGTTCATGTTTGTTTTTCCAAAAAAAAAAAAAAAAGCTAAGACCATTTTATTTATTGTGATCTATATTAAAGGCAATGATTCCATCAGACAAAAAGGGTGCATATATTTTTCCTTTTAAATGTATCTTTTATACATTAGAGCTGTGGCTATGTATCATATAGCATGCTATTACTCTTTATTTCAAAGTAATTTAAGGTGAGACATAGAAAGTGGATTCTGGTAAGATATGCTTAAGAGTGTTTTGCTCAAATGTTTTATTATAGTCAAAATTATTTTATTATAGTCAAAACTATTTGAAAAGCACATTTAATATATTACAGACATTTTACTGTAAACACGATCCTTGTAAAAGTTATATGGAATATTTTATAATGTGGTATATATTATAAATGAAAACTATAAACTGTATTATTGAGAAAAATACAAATAAACCCTATGGCACTTTTTTTTTTTTTTTTCTGTACGCGGGCCTCTCACTTTTGTGGCCTCTCCCGTTGCGGAGCACAGGCTCCGGACGCACAGGCTCAGCGGCCATGGCTCACGGGCCCAGCCGCTCCGCGGCATATGGGATCCTCCCAGACCGGGGCACGAACCCGTATCCCCTGCATCGGCAGGCGGACTCTCAACCACTGCGCCACCAGGGAGGCCCTATGGCACTTTTTTTAAAACCAAACTTGAGTTTAAAATTTTGACTGTTCTTTCTATAAAAACTGAAGAATACATTTAATAAAAAGATACAGTATTATTCTAAAAATTGTCTTGTTAAAAATATCTAAAAATTATGAGTCTTAAAATTTCTAGTGACATTTCACTGACTCCATACATTTAACCTACAAACTACAAATACTAACTCTGAATCACAGCAAATGGGAAGAGAATTTGATTTATTCAACTCTTACGGAGAAAACAGAAGTGCTGTTTAATCCTTTTTTTAAAAAATTTTAAATTTAATTTTATTTTTTTATGCAGCAGGTTCTTATTAGTCACCAATTTTACACACATCAATATATACATGTCAATCCCCATCACCCAAGTCATCACACCACCCCCACCACCTCCCCGTGGCTTTCACCCCTTGGTGTCCATACCTTTCTTCTCTACATCTGTGTCTCAATTTCTGCCCTGTAAACCAGTTCATGTGTACCATTTTTCTAGGTTCCACATACATTTGTTAATATACAATATTGGTTTTTCTCTTTCTGACTTACTTCACTCTGTATGACAGTTTCTAGATCCATCCATGTCTCAACAAATGACTCAATTTTGTTCCTTTTTATGGCTGAGTTATATTCCACTGTATATATATGTACCACATCTTCTTTACCCATTAGTCTGTCAATGGGCATTTAGGTTGCTTCCATGACCTGGCTATTGTAAATAGTGCTGCACTATTGGGGTGCATGTGTCTATTTGAATTATGGTTTTCTCTGGTTATATGCCCAGTAGTGGGATTGCTGGATCATATGGTAATTCTATTTTTAGTTTTTTAAGGAATCTCCATACTGTTCTCCATAGTGGCTGTATCAATTTACATTCCCAGCAACAGTGCAAGAGGGTTCCCTTTTCTCCACACCCTCTCCAGCATTTGTTGCTTGAAGATTTTCTGATGATGCCCATTATAACTGGTGTGAGGTAATACCTCACTGTAGTTTTGATTTGCATTTCTCTAATAATTAGGGTTGTTGAGCAGCTTTTCATGTGCTTCTTGGCCCTCTGTATGTCTTCTTTGCAGAAACGCCTATTTAGCTCTTCTGCCCATTTTTGGATTGGGTTGTTTATTTCTTTAATATTGAACTGCATGAGCTGTTTAAATATTTTGGAGATAAATCCTTTGTCTGTTGATTCATTTGCAAATACTTTCTCCCATTCTGAGGGTTGTTTTTTCGTCTTGTTTACAGTTTCCGTTGCTGTGCAAAAGCTTTTAAGTTTCATTAGGTCCCATTTGTTTATTTGTGTTTTCATTTCCATTACTCTAGGAGGTGGATCAAAAAAGATCTTGCTGTGATTTATGTCAAAGAGTGTTCTTCCTATGTTTTCCTCTAAGGGTTTTATAGTGTCCGGGCTTACATTTAGGTCTTTAATCCATTTTGAGTTTATTTTTGTGTATGGTGTTAGGGAGTATTCTAATTTCATTCTTTTACAAGTAGCTGTTCAGTTTTCCCAGCACCACTTATTGAAGAGACTATCTTTTCTCCATTGTATACCCTTGCCTCCTTTGTCATAGATTAGTTGACCACAGGTGAGTGGGTTTATCTCTGGGCTTTCTATCTTGTTCCATTGATCTATCTTTCTGTTTTTGTGCCAGTACCATATTGTCTTGATTACTGTAGCTTTGTAGTATAGTCTGAAGTCAGGGAGTCTGATTTCGCCAGCTCCGTTTTTTTCCCTCGAGACTGCTTTAGCTATTCAGGGTCTTTTGTGTCTCCATACAAATTTTAAGATTTTTTGTTCTAGTTCCATAAAAAATGCCACTGGTAATTTGATAGGGATTGCATTGAATCGGTAGATTGCTTTGGGTAGTATAGTCATTTTCACAATATTGATTCTTCCAATCCAAGAACATGGTATATCTCTCTATCTTTTGGTATCATCTTTAATTCCTTTCATCAGTGTCTTATAGTTTTCTGCATACAGTACTTTTGTCTCCCTAGGTAGGTCTATTCCTAGGTATTTTATTCTTTTTGTTGCAATGGTAAATAGGAGTGTTTCCTTAATTTCTCATTCAGATAATGCATCATTAGTGTATAGGAATGCAAGGGATTTCTGTGCATTAATTTTGTATGCTGCAACTTTACCAAATTCATTGATTAGCTCTAGTAGTTTTCTGGTGGCATTTTTTAGGAATCTCTATGTATAGTATCATGTCATCTGCAATCAGTGACAGTTTTACTTTTTCTTTTCCAATTTCTATTCCTTTTATTTCTTTTTCTTCTCTGGTTGCCGTGGCTAGGACTTCCAAAACTATGTTGAATAATAGTGGTGAGAGTGGACATCCTTGTCTTGTTCCTGATCTTAGAGGAAATGCTTCCAGTTTTTCACCATTGAGAATAATGTTTGCTGTGGGTTTGTCATATATGGCCTTTATTATGTTGAGGTAGGTTCCCTCTATGCCCACTTTCTGGAGAGTTTTTATCATAAATTGGCATTGAATTCTGTCAAAAGCTTTTTCTGCAACTATTGAGATGATCGTATGGTTTTTATTCTTCAATTTATTAATATGGTGTATCACATTGATTAATTTGCATACACTTGAATCCCTGGGATAAATACCACTTGAGTGCATGATCCTCTTAATGTGCTGTTGGATTCTGTTTGTTAGTATTTTGTTGAGGATTTTCGCATCTATATTCATCAGTGATATTGGTCTGTAATTTTCTTTTTTGTGGTATCTTTGTCTGATTTTGGTATCAGGGTGATGGTGGCCTCATAGAATGAGTTTGGGAGTGTTCCTTCCTCTGCAATTTTTTTGGAAGAGTTTGAGAAGGATGGGTGTTAGCTCTTCCCTAAATGTTTGATAGAATTCACCTGTCAAGCCATCCGGTCCTGGACTTTTGTTTGCTGGAAGATTTTTTTGTTTGTTTTTTTGTTGCTGTACGCGGGCCTCTCACCGCTGCAGCCTCTCCTGCTGCGGAGCACAGGCTTCGGGCACGCAGGCTCAGCGGCCATGGCTCACGGGCCCAGCCGCTCCACGGCATGTGGGATCCTCCCGGACCAGGGCATGAACCCGTGTCCCCCACACCGGCAGGCGGGCTCTCACTGCGCCACCAGGGAAGCCCTGTTGGAAGATTTTTAATCACAGTTTCAATTTCATTACTTGTGATTGGTGTGTTCATATTTCCTATTTCTTCCTGGTTCAGTCTTGGAAGGTTATACCTTTCTAAGAATTTGTCCATTTCTTCTAGGTTGTCCATTTTATTGGCATAGAGTTGCTTGTAGTAGTCTCTTAGGATGAGTTGTATTTCTGCGGTGTCTGTTGTAACTTTTCCTTTTTCATTTCTAATTTTATTGATTTGAGTCCTTTCCCTCTTTTTCTTGATGAGTCTGGCTAATGGTTTATCAATTTTGTTTATCTTCTCAAAGAACCAGCTGTTAGTTTTATTGATCTTTGCTACTGTTTTCTTTGTTTCTATTTCATTTGTTTCTGCTCTGGTCTTTACAATTTCTTTCCTTCTGCTAACTTTGGGTTTTGTTTGTTCTTTCTCTCCTTCCTTTAGGTGTAAGGTTAGATTGTTTATTTGAGATTTTTCTTGTTTCTTGAGGTAGGCTTGTATAGCTATAAACTTCCCTCTTAAAACTGCTTTTGCTGCATCCCATAGGTTTTGGATCGTCGTGTTTTCATTGTCATTTGTCTCTAGGTATTTTTTGATTTCCTCCTTGATTTCTTCAGTGATCTCTTGGCTATTTAGTAACGTATTGTTTAGCCTCCATGTGTTTGTGTTTCTAACGTTTTTTTCCCTGTAATTCATTTCTAATCTCATAGCGTTGTGGTCAGTAAAGATGCTTGTTATGATTTCAATTTTCTTAAATTTACTGAGGCTTGATCTGTGACCCAAGATGTGATCTATCCTGGAGAATTCTGTGTGCACTTGAGAAGAAAGTGTAATCTGCTGTTTTTGTTTGGAATGTCCTATAAATATCAATTAAATCTATGTGGTCTATTGTGTCATTTAAAGCTTGTGTTTCCTTATTATTTTCTGTTTGCATGATCTGTCCATTGGTGTAAGTGAGGTGTTAAAGTCCCCCACTATTACTGTCAATTTCCTTTTTTATAGCTGTTAGCATTTGCCTTATGTATTGAGGTGCTCCTATGTTGGGTGCATATATATTTATAATTGTTATATCCTCTTTTTTGGTTGATCCCTTGATCATTATGTAGTGTCCTTCCTTATCTCCTGTAACAGTCTTCATCTCAAAGTCTATTTTATCTGTTACGAGTATTGCTACTACCCCTTTCTTCTGATTTCCTTTTGCATGGAATATCTTTTTCCATCCCTTCACTTTCATCTGTTTATGTCCCTAGGTTAGAAGTGGGTCTCTTGTAGACAGCATATATATGGTTCTTGTTTTTGTATCCATTCAGTGAGCCTGTGTCTTTTGGTTGGAGCATTTAATCCATTCATGTTTAAGGTAATTATCAATATGTATGTTCCTATTACCATTTTCTTAATTGTTTTGTTTTTGTTTTTGTAGGTCCTTTTCTTCTCTTGTGTTTCCCACTTAGAGAAGTTCCTTTAGCATTTGTTGTAGAGCTGGTTTGGTGGTGCTGAATTCTCTTAGCTTTTGCTTCTCTGTAAAGCTTTTGATTTCTCCATCAAAGCTGAATGAGATCCTTGCCAGGTAGAGTAATCTTCATTGTAGGTTCTTCCCTTTCATCACTTTTAAGTATATCATGCCACTCCCTTCTGGCTTGTAGAGTTTCTGCTGAGAAATCAGCTATTAACGTTATGGGAGTTCGCTTGTATGTTATTTGTCATTTTTCCCTTGCTGCTTTCAATAATTTTTCTTTGTCTTTAATTTTTGCCAATTTGATTACTATGTGTCTCGTTGTGTTTCTGTTTGGGTTTATCCTGTATGGGACTCTCTGTGCTTCCTGGACTTGGGTGGCTATTTCCTTTCCCATGTTAGGGAAGTTTTTGACTATAATCTCTTCAAATATTTTCTCGGGTCCTTTCTCTCTCTCTTTTCCTTCTGGGACCCCTATAATGTGAATGTTGTTACATTTAATGTTGTCCCAGAGGTCTCTTAGGCTGTCTTCATTTCTTTTCATTCTTTTTTCTTCATTCTGTTCTGCAGCAGTGAATTCCACCATTCTGTCTTCCAGGTCACTTATCTGTTCTTCTGCCTCAGTTATTCTGCTATTGATTCCTTCTAGTGTAGTTTTCATTTCAGTTATTGTATTGTTCATCTCTGTTTGTTTATTCTTTAATTCTTCTAGGTCTTTGTTAAACATTTCTTGCATCTTCTT
Organism: Mesoplodon mirus; assembly: GCF_964341445.2. Classification (NCBI taxonomy): domain Eukaryota; kingdom Metazoa; phylum Chordata; class Mammalia; order Artiodactyla; family Ziphiidae; genus Mesoplodon; species Mesoplodon mirus. The sequence continues at coordinate 156,866,200 of NC_138977.1, read as the reverse complement.
GATCTTTGCCTCCATTCTTTTTCCGAGGTCCTGGATCATCTTCACTATCATTATTCTGAATTCTTTTTTTGGAAGGTTGCCTACCTCCACTTCATTTAGTTGTTTTTCTGGGGTTTTATCTTGTTCCTTCATCTGGTACATAATCCTCTGCCTTTTCATCTTATCTTTCTGTGAATGTGGTTTTTGTTCCACAGGCTGCAGAATTCTAGTTCTTCTTGCTTCTGCTATCTGCCCTCTGGAGGATAAGGTTATCTAAGAGGCTTGTGTAAGTTTCCTGATGGGAGGGACTGGTGGTGGGTACAGCTGACTGCTGCTCTGGTGGGCAGAGCTCAGTAAAACTTTAATCCACTTAACTGTTGATGGGTGGGGCTGGGTTCCCTCTCTGTTGGTTGTTTGGCCTGAGGCAACCCAACACTGGAGCCTACTTGGGCTCTTTGGTGGGGCTAATGACAGACTCTGGGAGGGCTCACGCCAAGAAGTACTTCCCAGAACTTCTGCTGCCAGTGTCCTTATCCTCAAGGTTAGCCACAGGCACACCCCACCTCTGCAGGAGACCCTCGAACACTAGCAGGTAGGTCTCGTTTTGTCTACCCTGGGGTCACTGCTCCTTCCCCTGAGTCCTGATGCACACACTACTTTGTGTGTTCCCTCCAAGAGTGGAGTCTCTGTTTCTCCCAGTCCTGTCGAAGTCCTGCAATCAAATCCCACTAGTCTTCAAAGTCTGATTCTCTAGGAATTCCTCCTCCTGTTGCCAGATCCCCAGGTTGGGAAGCCTTACGTGGGGCTCAGAACCTTCACTTCAGTGGGTGGACTTCTGTGGTATAAGTGTTCTCCAGTCTGTGAGTCATCTACCCAGCAGTTATGGGATTTGATTTTACTGTGATTGCGCCCCTCCTACCATCTCATTGTGGCTTCTCCTTTGTCTTTGGCTGTGGGGTATCTTATTTGGTTAGTTCTAGTGTATTCCTGTCGATGACTGCCCAGCAGCTAGTTGTGATTCTGGTGTTCTCACAAGAGGGAGTGAGAGCATGTCCTTCTACTCCGCCATCTTGGTTCCTCTCTTCATGTTAGCTTTAAAAATAACAGCATTATACTGCTGTCTTATGTTTAACTGAGGATTAAGGAATCACCTTTTGTGTTGCACAAATACTAACCTGACTAGTTTCTACCTTTAATCTTGTCAGTTTGTCTTTGGTGACTTTTTGACATATTTTGCACTGAATAGCCCCCGAAATCTCCTGGAATCATCCAAGGTATTGTTAAATCTGTTCATTTTGGTATTATGGAATCTTAGAGTACACTGTCAACTCTATAATAAACATTACTGATAAAGGAGAGTAAGAAAACTATGAATAAGTATGGAACATATCCTTATTAAGATACAAGGTATACACTTACAGAACACCAATTAATAAATTTTTGGAAGATGATATTACATGACTTGAAGTTGGATGGCTTTACTAAATTAACCTACAAGCAAAAGGTAAGTTCCTTCCTAAAAAATATACTCGTTCTTAATTATAAGAAATCAAAACAAAAAATTGTTGCCCTCTTAAAAAAAACATTATTAAGTTAATCCCAACTATATATAAGTCCACATCCTAGGAATGTACAGGGACTTGGGTATATCCATTTTAGGCCAAATCATTTCAATATACAAAAACAAATCAGTAGAAATTACATTTCAAAACTAACATAGAGACAATGGATCATTACTTCAATTTCTAGCACCCATCTATGTGGTAGACACAGAGAACCATGAAAGATCACATGCCTCGATGTGTTTGTAAACACAAACACTAAGTTTTTTAAAAGAATTTAAATATTTTTCTCTATATACCAATGTAAATGATGATGGAAAAATTGTATGTGTTGCACTATTTATCCATATTCTTTTCCTCTTATTTTCAGTCTCTATCTTTTTAATTTACATTTTCCTTTCTGCTTCCTTTCTAATTATTTTTTCATTATATTGACCTCTGGTACTCTAGTTTTATACTCATTTCTAACTAAGTAAAAATATTGCTAATTGAGACCCCACTTACTCAGAATTTTTGATAAATCAGACACAGCTTGTAGTTTTCCTGCTTTATCTATTCAAATTGAGTGAATTATATGAAACCAAAATGATACAGGTATAAATAAACACAGCATCAGCTTTAAGTTGTTTAAAGTTTAATAGAATTAATAAGATATACATATAAGTAAAAAAGTCTAAATGAAGGGGGTGTTGGATAAGTTTCATAAAAATGGTAAATGGGGAGACTGCAACCAGCTTTGTAGTCTGGTCCAAAAGAAATGCAAACCTATGAGAAAATTCCCTGTCCTTAAAACATTAAAATCTTCTTGAAAATATAAGACATAAAATGATATATAATACCATGACAATAATTACTTTATCAAAAAATTGTAATAATGATAATAAAAACAGTAATAGTAGTAAAAATAACAATATAGTAATAATTATTGTTATTGAAATGAATATTTTTATGTGCTAGGTATTTACATATCTTATAATACTTAAACTTTACAACAATTTTTATTTCAGATATGAGGAACATTATACCTAGCCAACTTAAGTTATTTGTTTAAGACTCACAATAAGTAATGAAACTTAAAACAGTTTGTCTGATTCACAAGTGTTTATTATTAAACTTCTGCTACACTACTTTCAAAAATGAGCTCAAAAAATTATATAAAAGTTTGAATGTGGCTGAAGTAGTCCTGAAAGAATTCACAGATGGGTTATGCTACATCTTGAACTCTGAAGGACGAGGTATCTTTTAGGAAAGAAAAGAAAGTGGGAGGATATTTTGGGTGATCAAGCATGAATAAGATGAATGAGAAGTGTTTTGAATATTCTATTTACTTACACAATTAAACACTGTTTAAGCTTTTTACTAATTCATGATAGGCTTGATCCATGGTGAAGCTTTTTGTGGGCAATGTTAATACTGAGAGAAACAAACAGCTGGACTTTTATTTTCCTAAACTGGCATGACTGAATTTGAACCAAACTGAGATTAGATATTAAACAGTCATTAGAAAAATACCATAATTCTTTCTGGACTTGGAGAAGAGACTAAACTTAATGATCTCTTCATGTGTTTTAGTGATAGACTGTCACCATTTTTTTTTTTTTTTGCGGTACGTGGGCCTCTCACTGTTGTGGCCTCTCCCGTTGCGGAGCACAAGCTCCAGATGCACAGGCTCAGCGGCCATGGCTCACGGGCCCAGCCGCTTGGCGGCATGTGGGATCTTCCCAGACCGGGGCCACGAACCCGTGTCCCCTGCATCAGCAGGCAGACTCTCAAGCACTGCGCCACCAGGGAAGCCCTGTCACCATATTTTATTGGGTCAAAATCATAAATTTAACTGAGTATTGGTCACTTTTGACGTAAGTGCTTACCTATAAAAAGGCAAAGAAACACATTTTCTTACCTTGTATTACATGCGAGTTGTCTTTCAAGAAGAAGTTATACAGGTACTTGGGGATAAAAGCAGACATACAGGCATAAGCCAAGGCTAAGAAAGAGTAAGGCAAATATAACAAATTAGTTAATGAGGTAAAAGATCAGCAGTCATTCACTCACTTAGCATACATTCCTTGAATCTATTTTTAAACAAGAGTTATGTTAATAACTGATGGAAGCACAAAATTTAAGGGCAAAAACCCTGTACCATTTAAAACAGAAAATATTTTGGACAACAGAAGATAACCACCTTAGAAACATTTCAGTTTCAAACTACTGCAGCAGCAAAAAAAAAAAAAACCCCAAAACAAAAATAAACAACAAACAAAAAAGCCAACTACTGCAGCAATCATTATCCTACAAGAATAAAAACCTTTTTAATCAGAACTTTATGCGTTTTTAAAATCTCTAAACATAATTATTATTAATGAGCTATATAAACCTCAAGATCACTAATTTTTGTTGATGCAAAGAGCCTGAGAACTTTGGATTTAGAAACACTAGCCATAAATTGTTCTTTCAAACACAGATCCCTTACTATTTTTGGATCAGTATGTGTGATAATTAGCTCTGCTTAACTAAACACAACAAAACCTAGTCTAAAGACTAATATCAGAGAACAGGCATTTAAAAAAGTATTCAAATAGTGAAATTTTAGTTCGCTGGGATTATGCTATTGCTACTCAAATTCCAGAAATCTATGCAAATTCTGATATGAAATAGAATTTGAAGAAATGGAGATTCTGAGATTGAGGCTTCTAAGGATTCATACTGTATATTGTAACACTCTCTATATGTGATATCATTAGAGATATTCAGAATAAATATTCAAATATTTATTGAAAAACCTACTATAAAAGGCATTATATGAGGTAACAGAAAACAAAAAAAAACCCTTGTCATTTAAAAAAGCCGCTAAACAAAAAAAGGGTTACTATATTAGTATATAAATAACTATAATATGAAACATACAGAAGATAAATTTCTGGAAGTACAAAGTGTTATATGGATTCAAGAGGGTAAGAAAAGTTTTCATTAAGGGGGTAGTGGCTTAAAAAATAAAAGGAGGCAGTGGTTGAAATAAAAGTCTCTAGAGGATACAGTATCAATGTTTTCTTTACAAATTGTTTAGAAAGTATATATAGACTAAAACTAATCTCTAAAAAACTCAGAATTTTCTCCAAAGTTTCATAAAAATAGTCACCAAAGTAGATGAATGTATTTAGAATAATCCATCAGGTTCTCCCTAAATCTCTAGTCATAGCTGAAACTCTCCAGTAATAAATTAATCCTTGACATTCTCTAAAATGAGTCTAATAATTATTTTACAGAAATTTACAGTATCTACTAGGAAGAGAGCAAGAACCTTACAATGAAAATAAAAAACTTTCACGTTTGATTAAAATATTTTAAAATAATATGCACGATAATTATATAAATGATAAATAGGCTTACCTTCATTATTGAAATTTAAATAGAGAAATGGAGCACAAAGTGAGTCAAGACCTGATGGAGAGAGGTTGGGGAAAGAATTCAAATAAACTTAATCCAACAGAATTGTAGACATATACCTTATTCAGTTCTCTGCACTACTTCTATATAGATTAAGCATTGTATGTATTACCATTCAGAAGTATATTACATCATGGGTTATTGTGAGGAGTAACTGATGGTGACTGGCACATAGTAAATGTCCAAAATAAACCAACCATTATTATTATCAAGGTTATTATGAGTTGAACAGAGAAATATAGTAATAGAAAAATGTAAAAACGATAGAAGGCTTGCATGTAGTCCCTGACTGTGTGATCTTGGCAATCACTTAACTCCAGACAGGTTTCCTTATCTAGGAGATGAAAATTTTTCTTACATGTTCCTCTGGGATGATGAAAAAAATTCTTTAAAAAATTGTAGGGCTTCCCTGGTGGCGCAGTGGTTGAGAGTCCGCCTGCCGATGCAGGAGACACGGGTTCGTGCCCCGGTCCGGGAAGATCCCACATGCCGCCGAGCGGCTGGGCCCATGAGCCATGGCCACTAAGCCTGGGCGTCCGGAGCCTGTGCTCCGCAACGGGAGAGGCCACAACAGTGAGAGGCCCGCGTACCGCAAAAAAAAAAAAAAATTGTGAAGTAAAAGACAAATACATGACATATTTCTTTTATTGATAATAATGCTGTTCATACACTGTCATGTTAAAAGAATGTATATAAATTTATCTCTAACTGTTAGAACTCTAAAATGAACAGAGATAGGAAAAATAATAGCTTCATTTTCAGGTTTGGCCAGAAATAGACACAGAATTGAAATATAAGCACTACTACAACAAATTCAAAAATAAGACTAGGTGGAATGGGTTTCTCCTTCATGAATTTATCAATGACCATAAAAATAGTAATGAGGAAAGCCACAAATCAAGGATATGGAGCATTAAATATATTTTTTTTAAAAGAGAGAAAAAAATGAGAAGTTCAGGGTGATATCCTATTCCCTAATTCCCAATAACCATGATAAGCATAAGTTGTAAATCATTAAATGCCAAGAATATAAACTTGCTCCAAATTATTTATGGTACAAAATTATTTTATTATTTGCATAAGTACTGAAAAAATGTATTCACAAAGATTACAATAGCACAAAATATTCTTTATACTTTCCTAATCAACATGATGGCAAGTTGTCTCATTAAATGTCTTGCATTTAAATAATATTCATTAGACATTTAGACAAAGTTAAAAAAAATGTTCTCATATAAACCTCTCAAAAAATGGAGCATAGCTTTAGTATTGACTTTTCTCAAAGCCAAGGATATTTTGATATTTTGTTTTGATTTTAAAAATTGTCAGTCATGCAACATGTTCCTAACACTTCAAAAAGTGTCTTAGTAATAGGGAAAAATTTACCTTGCCAATACACAAGATCAGGATGAGACACAACCCAGGCTTTTAATACACGCCTAAATTTTGCATGACCTTCTGGTGATGACAGCAGTTCATCATACTGATGACAACGAGGAATATCCACTTCAATCTGTAAAACAGCCAAACAATAAGGTAAAACTATAATGGACTGATCTCCAATAAATCCCAAGATAAGGAAAAGGAGAAATTGTATTACAAAATTCAGAATAGGCAACCTATATAATCGTGGTGTCTGAAGTTTTTGAATTTTATACTAATCCACTGGAAACACCAAAAAGTTGTAAGTATACTTAAACAAGGAAAGCAGACCATTTCTTTTGAAAAGGTATGTATTAATTTAGTTTTAAAAAAACCTTCCTTTACAATCTGGTCTAAATAAAGGACAAATTGTTCAGACAAAAAAGTACATTATTAGGAAAAGTTACTTGGCCTAAACTCCTAAAAGGAACAGTTCTAACTCACTAAAGAGTTAGAGTAGATCTTAAAGAGGTAAGAGTTATGCTTCTCTAACACCATATGCATATGATGGCTGCTGAGTATTCATAATGAAAGGAAGAAAATTCCTCATGCCTTTTTAAAATTTAAAGATTGGGCAGACTTATCTTAGGTTGTTTAAGAAAATCTAAATCATACTTGTCTATCTGTAGGAATTGGAGTATCTTTATCAATTGCATCATACTTGGCGTGAATAGCCCCCTGCAAAAAATAAGAGAAGATATATTACTTTATCATACCCTTAATAAATTATAAATTTAGGAAAAATCTACTTATAAATATCTATCTTTGAAAACACACCCAATTATAGATAGGCACACTCAAACCCAAAGTATACTCCTTAGAAAAATTTTCTACATCTTTGACAGTCTGTGATGAAAGTCTGAGACAATTTACCATTTTGCTAAGGCAGACATTTGAGTTAGACACACTGGAAGACAAATGTGTTGAATGAGTCATGTGGCTAACGACCATGCTTAGCCAATCTCCCAGCCTCCACAGCAACACAAAACACAGCCTTGCTGTTCTCTATTCACTGTTATCTCACGCATAGTAAATTTCATGAAGAAATTTTTTTTAAATTCCCAGGAGGGAAGTAGGGTTCATCCACAAGAAATTTCCCCGTTAAAGTTGGTAATGGAAGCAAAAGTAAAGTGAAACTGTTTAAAGCAGTGGTAGTTCAGCACCAGGAAGCAGAAGTTTGGGATGAATTAAAGAATGGAATATCATGTAGTTATAAAATCATTAAGGGACTAAAGGGATCATTTACATTTTTCAGTTATACCATTACAGAAAGAATAACTGAATAAACCACTTCAAATGTTTGGTCAGTGTCCCAAGCATGGAACACTTCTTATTAGTCTGGTTAACCATAATGATAGAGAAACAGCCAGGAAATTGGGGTTCAAACTCTGTGCTGTGCCAACTTCTCTGGCACATCTATTTAATGAAAGATTTGGACAACCTGACCTTGGACGTCCTCTTGAATTTTAAGCATTATATGGTTCTACAATTCTAACTATTAACGTATGATAGAACACGAGACATTCTTGTAAAGCAACCAACCAAAGTCAAAGATATTTAGAGACTCTCATCAAGGGAATCAGGAATGAAGAAAGGAAATCTTTCAACAGAGTTAAAAGGATTAAAAATATTTGGGGAAATTCACACACACAAAAATAGGTGATGGACATCCATAAGATGTCTATAAGAAAATACATGAAGGCAAAATGACAAAGAAATTACAGAAAATGAAATAATCTGGCAGGATTTGGCCCATTATCATGACTGCTGTTCTCTGATAGCACTGCAAGTCACCCTACTAATTTTGTGACACCTCTCCTTTCCTCACTGCCACAGATAAGGTGTTGTAGAAGATAAAGTAGCTATTTCTCATAGCAGCATGCTTCTGGTAAGACAGATGTGCCAAAAGGCACTAAATCATTATGTTAATGATTTCTGACAAGGTTCAAATTAGAGTGGAAGATTTTTCCAAATTTAGACAGCATTAGTTATAAATGGGCAATCCAATTCCAAGATGAAAATACTTTATAAGCAGGACTATAGACTTTTACATGATATACATATATACTTAAAATATTTTGATTTTAAAATTAATAATCAAGATAATTTCTGTGAGTCCATTAAATACAACATTAAATAGAATCACTCTAACAAACCATCAATTATGTTTTTCTATTCTATCTAGTCTATTCTTTTCCTCTATTCCGTTCACTTAAAATTGCCAAATATTCTTAATGTTCATATTTTACTACATAATTTTCTAGCAACTTGAAAAGTACACATTCAGAAAGCACTTTCATTCTTTTTTCCTACCACTATTAATCAGCTTCCAACCTTCTCTTTTCTTTTTTACCTCAACTCCCAGGAGAGCAGCCCAGGTGAAACCTCTCATAAGAGGAGGAATATCAATTCTTGCTTCTTTCCAGATTTGATTTTTTTTATATGGATAAGCCTACAGATAAAAGAAGATATGAAAAATAGCTCAAATTACCAGTGTCATCTTTTTAGTCTAGACAGATCTCAATATACCAGTGAAAAAGTTGAAGGTGAACTGTAATACATTTCTAAGTACCTGAAATTACTTTGATGTTATTAATACATATAAATTAGCAGTGCAATGGTTCCCTATCTTCTGTAAATCTATTACACAATCAAAGAGAGGAGCTGATCTACTGATTTTAATCATTCCTCTCTATTATGTGCTCTGGGAGAATTAAGAAAGACTCATAATGAGAATAATATTACCAGTCTCATATGGGTAAAATAATGTATGCAAGGCACTTTGTAAAATATCTGGTGATATAGAAAGTATTAAACAAATATGTTATTATTATGGTTTCTTCTATATCTTTGCACATAAATTTGTCATTTTGTAAATTTGTATGTTAGGAGAGATTTCTAGAAGAGAATTACTAGGACAAAGGGTATGGATGTTGTTAACGCTCTTCATACATATTTTCAATTGTTTTACAGAATGTTTCTAACACCTTACACTTACTCTAAAATAATGAGAGTTCCAATCTCAATATACCTTTATTCACTTTGCTAATTCAGTATGCAAGAAAGTTATTTTAATTTTTTCATTCCTAGTAAGGATACACATTTTGAATTGATTTACTGACTAGTTGTATTCCTGTTGAGTTCTTTATCCATTTCTCTGTTTCGATAATAGTGCTTTTTCTTTTGGTTTTTAGGCGTTCTTTTACTTATTTGGCTGCATTGGGTCTTAGTTGCGGCACGCTGAATCTTCGTTGTGGCATGCAGGGATCTTTCATTGTGGCACATGAACTTCTCTCTAGTTGTGGTGCACGGGCTCTAGAGCACGTGGGCTCAGCAGTTGCAGGGCACGGGCTCCACAGTGCACAGACTCAGTAGCTGTGGCATGTGGGCTCTCTAGTTGTGGCGTGCGGACTCTAGAGTGCGCAGGCTTAGTTGCCCTGCAGCATGTGGGATCTTAGCTCCTTGACCAGGAATTGAACCCATGTCCCCTGCATTGGAAGGTGGATTCTTACCCACTGGACCACCAGGGAACTCCCCTTAGGTGTTCTTTAAATAGTATGGATATTAATATTTTGTCTAATATGATTTTGCATAGATTTCTGTATCTTGTTTACTTTTTAATTTTATGTACTATGAACAGGTATCATTTTTATAATTAAAGTTAATCAGAAAAGATAGGTCATAAGAATTAGTGTTCTCATGACATCAAGATTCCCTAAGAATTACCAATGAAATAAAAAATAAGGATTGTATGTGTGCTCTTTATAACACTTTACACTTTAGAATCTCTACCTTTAGCAGCCTGTCAAAGAGAATGATTCTGTTTAGTTGGTACTCTGTATCCCTCTCTCGGATGATTAAAGGGAGAGTGGCAGCTGCAGACAGCTCATTATTGCTGTTTGAATGAGGTAAATTAGACTGACTGTAAAAGAGAAACAAAAGCAGAAAAATTGACAAAAGGTATAAAAATTTTAAAAATTAAAACCACTATATTTTTGTGTTATTTTTAGGAAATACTTTTCAAAGAAAATGTACAAGCTTCTTACCAGTATAATATAAACAGAAAGGAAAAATAAGTGTAAAAGGAGACGATATACTCACTCATCTTCAAGTAGTGGGTAAAATGCTTCTCCATCAACATCTTTTAATCTCTGTGAATTTAGAGAAAGTATTTGTGGTATTTAGGATCTGAGACAGAAAGGCTGATCCATATTTAAAAGGAAAAATAACATTAAAATTATGAATTTATAAAGGTACCAAGAAAAGTATAAGACAGAATCTAAAATTCATTCCTAACATAAATATGCAAATATACCATGCCTCCAGTGATTAAATCTGGCTGTGAAGAACCATTTTTTTGGTTTTTGATTTTTTAACCTCCAGGTATCTCTTGGAAAGGTTAGACACCTATAATAATTATTTTCCAAACACAATTCAGAAATACTAAAATTAGTATGAAATTTAATAAATGGATATTTAAAAATTATATGAATATTATTTTAAAATGTACTTTTGCATACATATCCCTCAAAGTCAGATTTATTTTTGTTTTGACATTAATACAAACTAAGACAAAAGTAAGGTGCTAATAAACAGGATTCAAAAGAATTTCTCACATCATACTTTGAATATAGATGATTCAAACAGCTGATAAATCAACTGACAAAATTCAATTCTTTTATTTTTTTCATAAAGGCATTATAATAAATGTTACTCCAAATAATGACATTGCCAGAATTACAGATATTCTCCAAAAACATAAGAAGGTAGGCAGTAGTAAAGTAAAATCTTAGACAAACGCTAAGTAGGGTGATTAAAGTTAATGCCACCCTGCCTGCTGCCCTGCTGTTCAGTTCAACTTCCAACTAGAAGGCAGCGTGTCTGCTCCTCTGGGGACCGACACAGAAGATTGAAGTCGGTGTGTAGCCAGCATCGACCTTCTGCTGATTAAAGTCACTGTGCACTCATCCATGTGAGTTATTCTCAGAATTTTTAAAAGCCAAAGAAAACCCAACACTGAGAATCTGGCAAACATTGGATTTATGCCTAACTTTTCTCTAAAATTTGACATGTATTTATCCCATTTTGCCCTTAAACCTTGAAGTATTTCTTTCACTTATTAAAATTCTAAGTTGAAAAATAAGATTTTACCCAATTTTTACTGCATTATTAACGTACATATTTTTTTAAAGCTTAGGTTTTACTGCCCTGAAAGTCATAAATATTGTTAGTAAGTTGTTTGCTTTTTTTCTAGTTAAAAATTTAGCATATTAAGGGTTTAAAAAAGGCAAAAATACTTATACAGAAAAGTATAAGGTAAAAATTATTGTTTTCCACATTTTAAAAATCAACATTAATATTTTTTCTGAATAATTATAGAAAAAAAGTATTTTAAATTTCAGAACTGGAAATGTAAGGGAACTGAGGAAGTAAATAAAATGGAAGCCTACATTCAACTTGTATCCATATAATTTGGATTATATTTAAATTAAAGAAACAAATTAAGAGTTAAATACAATCAGTTCAAACCATATGTTTTGGATATACTTTATTGTTTACCACCATGTATTGTTACTTATTTTGTCCACTGTACACATTCTTTCTCTTCAAAGAGACGATAAGTTTAGGGTATCAGGTGTAATCATCATATATTTTAATTTTCTGTTCCTGGCATTATAGCAGATAAGAGATTCTAACATCCCCCTATTGTATAATGTGTAAAATATTAAATGACAGGAAAAGCCTAAGAGTAACAAAAATGCAATGACGTAAGACACAAAGCTGGGTTTAGAGAGAAAGGAGGTAAGCTAGCACTAAAGTATACTTACTGATAACTGTGGCCTAGGGCTTTAGAGCACAATGGGACATAGGCTCAGGCACCTGATTAAAGGGGCAGCCAAATTGGAGGAGACTCTGCTACACCCCAGTAAAGACAGAACTGGTGGTGGGGTGGGGAGAGGGCGCTGAACTGCTAGCCTAGAGACAGACAACAAGGGAAATTATCTATTTTATCTTTGGCTGTAGACGACTAACAATAAAAAGGCTAGGAGTTTTAGCTTCCAGTCCAACACTCAAAAGCTTGGAAGTTATCCCTCCTGCCCTAACAGCAAGAAAAAACACGGAAGAAACTGAAAATCAACAACTCTTTTTAGAGCCATCAGGATCAGGGCAAAAATGCTCCCTGGAAAACTGGAAAGACAGGCAAATATAGACAATCACAGCTAAGGTGGAGCAGGAGCTACTGCTGGAGCCTGGTAAGAATATTTGAAGGGTAACTGACTAATCCTTGCAGATTTAGCAAGGACTAACCTGAGAGATAAAAACTTCTGGAGGCCCAGCCCGAGGGGAAACTCCACACTTCCTTGAGTTTTACCTCCATAAGTCCCAACAGGTTCTCAGGGTGAAAGTCTAAGAAAAATCCCCTCTTGTCTCTGGCAGGAGGAGAGGCAAAGTAACCACTGTAAACTGCTCCCAGAGTACCCTGTTGTCATAAGTAAAGGCCTGCCCTCAAGGGAAACGATTTTACCAGTCTAAATGACCTGGGGTAAGGGAAATACAAGATTCTAGGTCCCTCTAGTCTTTGATGTGGGGATAAGAAATACCCGATTCCAGCTCTCTCTAGCCTTCCTGTCTCACCTAAAGAAATGGGGAGGGAAGCTGAGAAGCTCAGGCCCAGAGACAAAGGCTCACTAAAATACTGAGACCTAATGATAGGATTATCCCTCCAACCTTATCTCCCTCCCTTATCTTCTCTCCATATATAGAGTTCCTGTATAATACAGGGGATTCCAGCTGAAAGAACTGCAAGCCTCAGACCCTATATAAAAGAGTCTCCAGGGAAACCCAAAGGTAGTAAGGAAGATAAGAACAAGGACACTTGAGAAAATTTTACCCTCTGACAGAAAAGCTACACAACAACTAGATAAACAGGAAATCTTGCACTAAAGGTCTATTTACAATTGTTCTTCTTACTAATATATCATGTTGGGTTTTCAAAAAAAATTGTAAGGCCTGCTAAAATGTAAAAGAAAGACATTCAGAACCAGACTCACATATGGTAGATATTTTGGAATTATCAGACCAGGAATTTTATATAAATAACTATGATTAAAAAGGATAAAAATTACATCAGACGGGTCTCCAGAAAGCACGTAAGCAAAAAAGAGAGTGGGGTGAAATGTCTAAAGTATTGAAAGATAAAAACAACCAAACTAGAATTCTGTATCCAGCAAAATTACCCCTCAAAGTAAACAAGATGGTGGTGCAGGGGTTAAGAATCCCACATGCCACGGAGCAACTAAGCCCGTATGCCACAACTGCAGAGCCTGCGCTCCAGAGCCCACAAGCCACAACTACTGAGCCCATGCACCACAGCTACTAAAGCCCGGGTGCCTAGAGCCCATGCTCCACAACAAGAGAAGCCTCCGCAACAAGAGAAGCTGCCGCAACAAGAAGCCCACGCACCGCAACAAAGAGTAGCCCCTGCTAGCCGCAACTAGAGAAAGCTTGTGCGCAGCGATGAAGACCCAATGTAGCCAAAAATAAATAAATAAATAAATTTACTTAAAAAAAAAAGTAAAGAAAGATCCAACTCTATGTTGTCTAAAAGAAACCAACTTTAAGTATAAAGACATAGATACATTAAAAGTAAAGGGATAAAGATATACCATGGAAACACTAATTAAAAGAGAACTGGAACAGCTATATTAATTTCAAACAAAACAACTTCAGAGTAAGAAACATCATATATACACATACACACATCCTATTTATAAGACCAACAATTTAATATCTTAGGAATAAATCTGATAACATATATAGACACTAAAAAGGAAATTCTGATATAAAATAGGACCTAAATAAATGGTATATCTACACCATCTTCAAGAAACAGGACTCCACATGTTGAAGATATCAATTCTCTACAAATTCAATGCAATTCTAATCAAAATCCTACACTTTTAAAATGAAATGACAAGATGATTATAAAAATCAAATAGAAGAGCTCCATGTTAGAGAGTTCACGTTAGAGAACAAATTGGGGATCTCCCCTGCTAGGCATCAAGACCTCATATAAAACTATGTATTAATATAGTGTGTTATTGGCTAAGGTTATACCAATAGGTCAAAGATCAGAATAGAAAGCTCAGAAACATATCCACACATACATGAGGGTTGACATTACAGATCAAAAAACCAAAGAGTGAATTATTCAATATGTAGTGCTGAGACAAGGGATTATTTCTTATGAATGAAGTGTGATTTTGGATACCTACACTTCACATCTTACTAAAAAAAAAAAATTACAGGTGAATTAATGGACAAAATATGGAAAAAAAGGTCTAAATCTTTTAGAAGAATATACAGAAGAACTTCATAAAAATATATTTGTAACCTTGGTAAATGTTAACATTAAATTTAAATGCTACAATAAGCAAAATATATGAAAACATATTTGACTATAAAGAAAAGCACTGATAAAATTAAGAACTCTATTCATTAAAAGACACCATCAAACAGTTAAAGCAGGCTTCCCTAGTGGCGCAGTGGTTGAGAGTCCGCCTGCCGATGCAGGGGACACGGGTTCGTGCCCCGGTGCGGGAAGATCCCACATGCCGCGGAGCGGCTGGGCCCATGAGCCATGGCTGCTGAGTTTGCGCGTCCGGAGCCTGTGCTCCGCAACGGGAGAGGCCACAACAGTGAGAGGCCCGCGTACCGCAAAAAAAAAAAAAAAAAATTAAAGGAAAAGCCACAGATGAGAACATAAATGCACCACATACAGGCATACCTCAAAGATACTGTGGGCTTGGTTCCAGACGACCATAATAAAGCAAATATCACAATAAAGCAAGTCACACAAATTATTTGGTTTTCTAGTATATATTAAAGCTATGTTTATACTATACTGTAGTCTATTAAGTGTGCAATAGCATTATGTAGAAAAAAAAAAGACCATACACATACCTTAATTAAAAATACTTTATTGCTAAAAAAACTGCTAACCGGCACCTGAGCTTTCAGCAAGTCATAACCTTTTTGCTGGGGGGAGTCTTGCCCCGATGCTGAGGGCTTGCTGACTGACCAGGCTCATAGTTGCAGAAGGTTGGGTGGCCCTGTCAACTCCTTAAAATAGGACAACAATGAAGACAGCCCCATCAATTGACACATCCTCTGATGAATGATTTCTCTGTAGCAGGCAACACTGTTTGATAGCATTTTACCCACAGCAGAATTTCTTTCAAAATTGGAGTTAATCCTCTCAAAACCTGCTGCTTGCTTTATCAACTAAGTTTAAGTAATATTCTAAATCCTCTGTTGTCATTTCAACAATCTTCACGGCATCGTCACCAGGAGTAGATTCCATCTGAAGAAACCACTCTCATTGCTCAACCATAGCAAGCAAATCCTTACCAGTCATTTAAAGTTTGACCATGAGATTGCAGCAGTTCCATCACATCTTCAGGCTCCACTTCTAATTTTGGTTCTCTTGCAATTTCCAACACATCTGCAGTTCCTTCCTGTCCTGAATTTTTGAACCTCTCAAAATCTTCCATGAGGGTTGGGCAATCAACTTCTTCTAAATTCCTGTTAATGTTGATATTTTGACTTCTTCCCATGAATCATGAATGTTCTTAATGACATCTAGAATGGTGAATCCTTTCCAGAAGGTTTTCAATTGACTTTGCTCAGATCCATCAGATAAATTGCTATCTATGGCAGCTATAGCCTTACTTATTTCTTAAAGGATAAAACTTGAAAGTCAAAATGACTTGATCTGAGGGCAGCAGAATGGATGTTAGCAGGCATGAAAACATTAGTCTTGTTGTACAACTCCATCAGAGCTCTTGGGTAACCTGGTGCATTGTCAGTGAGCAGTAACATTTTGAAAGGAATCATTTTTCTGAGCAGTGGGTCTTAATAGTGGGCTTAAAATATTCAATAAACCATGCTGTAAACAGATGTACTGTCATACAGGCTTTATTGTTCCATTGATAGAGCACAGGCAGAATAGACTGAGCATCATTCTTAAAGGTCTTAAAATTTTCAAAATGGTAAATGAGCATTGGCTTCAACTTAAAGTCACCAGCTGCAGCATTAGCCCCAAACAAGAGACTCAGTCTGTACTTTGAAGCCACGCATTGACTTCTCCTTGCTAGCTATGAAAGTCTAGATGGCATCTTCTTCCAGTAGAAGGCTGTTTCATCTACATGGAAAATCTGTTGTTTGGTGTACCACATTCATAAATTATGTTAGTTACATCTTCTGGATAACTTCCTGCAGCTTCTACATCAGTACTTGCTGACTTCATCTTGCACTGTTATGTTCTAGAGATGGCTTCTTTTCTTATAACTCATGAATCAAGAGCTGTTAGCTTCAAATTTTTCTTCTGCAGCTTCCTCACCTCTCTCAGTCTTCACAGAATTGAAGAGAGTTAGGACCTTGCTCTGGATTAGGCTTTGGCTTAAGTGAATGTTGTGGCTGGTTTCATCTTCTATCAAGACCACTGTTCACTGGAGTAGCACTTTTAACTTCCTTCAAGTATTTTTTCTTTGCATTCACAGTTTGGCTGTTTGGCGCGAGAGGCCTAGCTTTTGGACTATCTCACGTTTTGACACATCTTCATCAATAATAAGCTTAATCATCTCTACCTTTTGATTTAAAGTGAGAGATGAGAAACTCTTTCTTTCACTTTAACACTTAGAGGCCACTGTAGGGTTATTAACTGGCCTAGTTTCAACACTGTTGTGTCTCAGGGAATAGGGAGGCTGAGGAAGAGGGAGAGAGATGGAACAGTCAGTTGGTGGAATGGTCAGAACATACATTTACAGATTAAGTTCACCATCTTATATGGGCATAGCTTGTGGTGCCCCCAAACGATTACAGCAGTAACATAAAAATCACTAATCAAAGATTACCATAACAAATATAATAATAATGAAAAAGTTTGAAATACTGCAAGAATTACCAAAATGTGACACAGAGACACAAAGTGAGCAAATGCTGTTGGGAAAATGGTGCCAACAGACTTGTTTGATGCATGGTTGCCACAAACCTTCAATTTGTAAAAAATGCAATATCTCTGAAGTGCAATAAAGCTAAGTGTGATAATTGAGGTATGCCTGTATAGCCAACAAAGGTTGTGTAAATGAATACATTTTAAAAAGTCCTCAAATCAGTAAGAAATCACGCAAAAAAACTGGCAAGAGATATGAACTAGTAATGTACAGAGAGGTAAGCAAATGGCAAAAAATATGAAAAGGCTCCTAACTGTACTATAATCAGGAAGTTGAAAATTAGTATTATAGCAAAATACCATTCTACACCTTTCAGAACAATAATATTTTTAATTTGATAAGACCATGTGCTATCACATATGTGGACAAATGAGAACCCTTATCCAATGATGGTAAAAAGATAAAGTGATAAGGCCACTTCTATGAAGAGACAATATAACAACATATACTAAGCTGATGATGTACAGATCCTATTTTCCAACAATGCCACTCCTGGGCACATAACTTAAAGAAACTCTCACATATTTTATAGTACCAGGCAGAAATTTAAGGATTCATGTGTATCTGTAAGGTTTTATTTTAAAAAAAAAGGAAGGAAGGAAGGGAGAAAGTTCTGAAGCAAATTTGCCAAAATACCATTCTTACATTTCTTAGCTGGCATAATGACAATGTCACAGTGGTGTCATCTAATAGTGAGCTTCTATCTCGACCTTGTCCAAAGCTTTCACCATCTTCAAAGAGAAAACTGAAAGGAGATTAAAAAAACAATTATTTTAATGAGCACAGAAATCTGATTTATTGTTTCTTGTAGAAAATTTATTCTAAATCATCAATCTCTTCAACAAAAGAAAAAAAGAAATTTTAGACTGAATGGGCTAATAAAAAAGTAACTGTCAGTTGAAATTTCTCCAAAAAATTTTCATTTTTAAATATATGTTGAGTTGGTATAAATACAGTATATAAATATAAAGCATTTTAGGAATACAAGAGTATGATTTATACTCTTTGCTCATGCAGGTGCAATGATTAAAATACTCTCCTGACAGTATGTAAATGTGTTCCTGAGGAAGTTTATATGAGTAAAAAATGATAAAGGGAACAAGAAAGAAAGATGCTAATGATGATAACTCCTCAGGAGAAAGAATACTGAATAATAAATGCGTTTAGAATTTTAGAGAATTACTTTTGAGAATTTTTATATCCTTCAAACCATTTATTCTTATAATTTCCATCATCTTATTTCCTAATTTTCTACTTAATTCATTGTGTGAACAGTATAATTAAAGTAATATTTAAAAATCAGCTTAAGAGGGGAAAAAAGTAGAGAGCTAGTGGTATATTCAAATAGTTAACCTAAAATTTACATGTGAAGAAAAAAATGATCAGCAGATGAATTCTACAGTTACCTACAAAGATCAAATCTAGTTCTAAAATCTAAAATTAAAACTTTAAGGCATTGGTGGAAAGAGATTCAGGTTCTCTTCTTTATGAATAAATATGAAGAGCAATGGAACAGTGACAATTTTGGCCCTTAGGGTTGTATTGTTATTTAAATTCTAGATAATTTACAGGATGGTGTCCAAGACCTTATGTAGTTCTGCAGATTTTTCTCAACAGTGATTTAGCACCATGATGATCTCTAGCACAAGCAATAAGGTCACTGAGTACATTTTAAAATATCATTAGAAATAAAAAAAAAAAAGTTCCTCATAATGGGCACACTAGCCTAGTTCATTAACTCTCTTAAACATTACTGTTCTTTCTGATTTCTATATTTTTTCTTTTATTGATCACCAACTATTGTGAGATGTTCCATAATATTAACTTTACTTCAAATAGATCATAAAACAAATTATTTATTAAAAAACCATATTTATTAAAATAATAAAAACACTGATGGGAACTCTGCAATTAGGAACTCCTGCCAAGAAAACAAGGTATTGACTCCCAATTGCTTTCATTAATCACTTAGTTGGAATGTCTACCAAAAGAAAAATATATCAAATTAAAAAGAAGTTATTACTAGATTTTTCTCATTTCCAAGAGAAGTTTTCTTTCCTTACTTGGGGAGTGTGCAGATAGGTGGTTTGGATCGAATGATTTCCTTGTTCACAAGCTCTTTTTCCAAGTCACCTCCAGCTAAACACCAAAGGTAATACACTTCTTCAATAGATCTTTCTGCCAGGTAATCACTACTTATATCTATTAATGGAAAATTAAAAAGCTATCACACTTTCTGTTTTTATTAAAAGGCAACAGGCAATAATAGCTGACATTATAAAAAAGTAAAACCTGAAGAACATAATAAGATTCTCTTTAGAATAGTCATACTACACAGAGAGGACTTTGATCAAAGGGGCCTTGCTAGGTTGCTCCTTGTTTACCACACTGAGTTCATATTTTCTGTAATTATCTGTGGGTGATAACTCTTTCCTGGAACAGGTCTTCTATCTTCAATTCTTTTAAACAGTTAGGGGAAAGTCCAAAAGTTCTTTATGAGTCTTTTGGGCCTTGCTTATTTTTAGCTCAAAATAATCTGTGTGCCAGAGTAGCACTTCTTGGGGAGGCCTTCCTGGAACCCCACCATTATGTATTCCTGCTATTGAAGGAGGTCATCAAAAAGACATGAAAGCCAGTTGATGTCAAGCTGGACCCTGGCAAATGGAGGCTCCCACCCCTTCCCCTGTCCTTGGAATGTGCGTTCAGCTTGCCTTCCCCACTCCCAGTAG
Source organism: Mesoplodon mirus (assembly GCF_964341445.2). Classification (NCBI taxonomy): domain Eukaryota; kingdom Metazoa; phylum Chordata; class Mammalia; order Artiodactyla; family Ziphiidae; genus Mesoplodon; species Mesoplodon mirus. The sequence continues at coordinate 156,846,049 of NC_138977.1, read as the reverse complement.
CTGCTCCAAGAATACAGCCTTGAGATAGACAAGTGGTGTTGAGATTGTCTGCATTGAATACACAACTGAACCCAACTAAGGCCTCTATATATAAATTTTTAAGATTATGGAGGGGAGGTGAGGAAATCTGCTCATTTGGTGGTAATCCAAGTCTAGCTTCATAAGCAAATTCTCTTGCTTATTTAAAAAAAAAAAGAATAGTCATACTACAAAATGCAGAGGATTAAATGCAGATATACATATTGGTTGTGTATTCAGTTTCTTTGAGAAAAAAGTGTAATTTTTACCCTCTGTATCAGAGACATATGGGATATACATATGAGATATATCAAGCTCTGCAGGAAAGAAAGAAGGGCAGAAAAAAGCACTTGGGTAGGCAACCAACACACACTGTCCCATCTTTATGTCTTGAGGCAATTTCTGCCTCTTTTGAGAAGTCCTTCTTTATATCTCAGGGAGGCTTTGCTTCCACTGTACTACGTGCATACTAACCTTCATTTATAACAGTAATTGTGCGACTGAATGTCTGTCTGCCTCCCCATTTGGCAAAAATGATACTTGCAGATACAGTGTATGGAACATAGTAGAAACTCAATAAATATTTGATTGAACCAATGTTCAGTATTTCCTGCCACAACTTATGTCCTGATAATTTTTCAGTATAAAGGTAACATACTGGTGTCCCTAAAACACACATTCTGAGAGTTGTAATCTTCAGAGAGGAATTAAAAGAGAAAAGGTGATATTCTGTTACAAACATGCAATATAATGATATGGACTTCCTATCAATAATATGATTTTTTGAGATCATTTAAAATAAATTTTACAAAATATGATATACAAATATTGTTGTAGTAGAAATTCCATTAGAAATTAGAAGATCTGACTTTAGCATTAAGATTTGAGATGAAAATAAGACCTTGGTTTACATAATAAAAAAATTTTTGTTTGGTGCTACTTCCTTTCCTTGATTCTTAAATTTCTTGCTCCAAAGAAATTAAATTTAAAGGACTAAAATGTTAGGTTATATTTTAATCACTTCCAGAATTACTTCCATCCTTTGTTGTATTTATCATTACCTTTACACAGCTGACTGATATCCTCAGGCAGAGTTAAATCGGCACATCTCAGAGAAGAAGAAAACAGGCTGGTAGGTTTCGTAAAGGGAGTGTATAAAGGTGACACTTCACTGAACACATTGTCCTGCATTAATTCATCTGGGGTTGGCCTTAAGAAATATTTAAAATAGGGAACATGAATGAAAGTCATTAAAATTTTCCTAGAATAATGGCACACTTCAAGGGATAGTTAAAAGTCAAAATTACCTCATTAGCATAGAAAATAATAAAGTTCTCCTTATTAGAGTCTAGATATATACCTTTAAAAAGAGAATCAAGTGACTGTAAATAAATGCTGACTTTTTTACCTTTGTTGTGCTTTTTGTACTTTACGATCTATCAAAAATTATTACATATGAGCATCTGCATTTTTTACTTTTAGCTTGACCATCATATACCTGCTTTACTGAACACCTTAATTAAATAATAAAATTGTAAACTGATAATATCTTCTGATTTTCTTCCTACTTTCTTAGTTTATGTGGTATATTTACCCAAAACTATGCTTTCCTCTCTTTAGGAAATGTTTTCCTAAAGACAAATTAGAATACATTATTTTCAAATATTATATACTTACTGAGTTTAGGGACAACTGGATGGCTAACAATGACATCATCAAATGAAAATAAATAATAAAACTTCTAAGAAATCCTTTTATACTATCAACAATTATTAACTTACCTCACCATTTATCTAAGTTCTTTTCTATAATACATATTTGCCAATAAACTTTCGTTCTCATTTTTCTCATACCATTTGTATCTAGGCATATCTACATTCCACAGTTTAGCTGATTTTCTAATTGGAGGCTAGGAAATGAACTAGTAACTGCTTTTGGTATATGCCAGTTTTCTAACCATAGTTAATTATTTTTTCTTCTTTTATTACCATACATTAAAGCCATAATTAACAATTATGATACCAATAGCAATCATGTATTACTATATATGTTAATATTCTTATTTAACCCATTGGTATTAAAAAATTAACTACTTATATGTTAAGATCTCAGTAATAATCCCAAACTCTTGATCAACCTTTTAGAAGGGTGGAAGGTGAGGCACTTCTTCAAAAGATCTATCACATTTTCAGGAAGCTCCTGGTAAATAGAGAGAGAAAAGAATTATTTTAAAAAATCCATTTAAAAATTTATATTACTTAAATGTTTGCTGCTTTACAATGTTTTGACTTTTTTTGAAAGTCTTTATTTGGACTTTAAAGAAATTCATATTAGTTTGTCACTCTGTGAAAAAGCAGATATCTAAACAGAAATAAACATAGCTTTAAATAGTTTGCTACTGAATCCCAAGTATGCAGAATAAATAAATTTTCAATAACAGATTAACGACAAACCTTTATAATGTCCAGACAACCATGCTCTTCAGCCAGAACTATTATAGTGTCATCTATGCAGTCTATAAAACAGAAAAATTATATGAATTAAAGCTGCTTTTCTAACTTAGACTAACTGGGAATTGAACTCTAATAAAATTTTTTTTAATTGTGTAATGCAGCTTTAGAACTTGGAATATTAAAAAGCTTGAGAGTTTTTCAACTTTCCTTACATGCTTTGATAAAAATAAAGACTTCAAACACTAAGTATTAATTGTATCATAGATACTGAAAGCACCTTAAATAGTGAGTTAAATCAGTAATTCAAGGAGGTAAAGATTCTCTCCTTCTCTCTTCCCCCCTCTCTCTATATATGTATATATACATATTACTATTTAAAAAGGCTTCAGTACATTTTTATGATTATAAGACTAATTTACTTTTATTAAATACAATTTGGAGAATGTACACACGTTTCTCTGGGATTTAAAGTATAAGTTCTACAAACATATGGACAGCAAGGGGGGAAAGCAGTGGAGGGTGGGGTTGGTGGTGTGATGAATTGGGGGATTGGGATTGACATGTATACACTGATGGGTATAAAATGGATGACTAATAAGAACCTGCTGTATAAAAAAATAAATAAAATTAAATTTAAAAAAAAGTATAAGTTCTAACCTATAGACAACATTTATAGATCTCTAAGACTCCTTAATAGCTATATTATCAATCTTTGATATTAAAGTGGTAAATATTATAAAATTTTATGCAATTTTATTTACAATTCATTATTATTTAATATTTACTAATATTATTCTATACAAATCCTTATTTGTAGACCCTATTAACCTGGACACCAATCTGTCACTCTTTTACTCAAAGTGCTCTATCACTGTTTTTCTCTCCTTTTTTACCACACGTGCTTAAATTATTCCACTCTAAAGTGGATTACACAAATTTTTATAAATGTGAATGAAAAATATTTGGATTATATACATGTAAAATACATGAGCTTGTTATAAGGAAAAATAAACATTCTTCCTCAGTCACTATTCACACACGATTCACCAAGTAGAAAGCTCAAAAGTTACAATACATTGCCTGAAGGCAACTGCGACAGTGAAGTACAATTTTATAATCTCATATTTTGATTTCACAAGTTAGTTTACTTGGCTAGATCATGCTAAGATTATATCCATGTACATTATAATTCCTTAGTGAATGAGGAAAGCTGTCCTATAATACTTCAAAGGCACTTCTTAAACTGTCCTGTTAATGCTTACCACTGATCATTAGAAAATTAAAGAAAGTGAGGATATTTCAGTGTATCCACTATTTTGAAGAACATGTTCTCAATATGCATAATTACTGTCACTAAAGATTATATTTATAGTTGAAAGATAAAATCAATTGTGAGACACCTACCCAGTGTAAGCAAAAATTTTAGTCTTTCAGAAATATCCAAACTCTGAAATAGTTTTCTTCCCTAAATAAAATGAGAAAAGAAATTCTTGTTAACATTTACATCATTCTTCCCAGGGAGGTCTTGCTTTTTCAGCACTGAAAATGATTTTATCAGTTACCTCTATTTCTCTTCAGAGGTTTTATTAGATCTTTTGAGTTGGCTCCACTAAAGAAAAATCACTGGTCATGTAACATTTTTTACAATTTGCATAATATTTAACACTTAAGCATTTCATATATCTAAGGATTATTACATTTTAGTTTGATCTCAAGCATTCTTCATTTCTGAGACCTACATATACCTGGTTGTCTAGAGGGAACTCCAGGAGTCTTATTTGATTAAAAGACCAAGATGCCATATTACCCTTTCATCTACCCAATTAATTCTTACTTATATGGCATGATCCAGGTAGTCTGTTATCTCCATTAAGAAACATTCCATGACACTTCTTCCTCTTCCCAAAGTGACTTAAGACAACGATTTTTGTGTTCCCATAGCATCTGGTATATTTCTTTATAAGACACATACATTGTATTTTAGTTGTTTCCTTATTAGCTGGCTTCAGGGGCTCCTTGGAATGGAGTCTTGAATCAAACACTTACAACTTTAATGATCATGTGCTGAGCGACTACCGAGTGCCAAGTTGGACTTTCTACCACCAATTATATAACTTGGGCAAATTACTTAACTACCTTAAGCCTCACTTTTCTCATTTATAAATTGGAATATTAACTATACATGCCACACAGGGTGCAGTGAAGGTTATATGATGTATAAAAAAGTGCTTAGCATTTTCTGAATAAAGAAAATGTTTCATAAATGTTGGCTATCATTATGTTTCTCTTATTATTAACAAATTAAACTTATATGATCATTTAAATAGACTTAGAAGGAAAAGGCTTAAGAAGATAGCTTGGTCTTTATATAGAGAAAAAGAGGCTCTGATTTTCTGATTTTTTAATAGAGAGGAAAAAAATCTCTTGAAGACTTATGAAATTAGAACTACAGGTGGAGAGATCACTGAAAACAAGTTGCCATTCCTCTCTCTCTTCTCAATCACTTACACTACTATCAATATTAATCTTCTAGACCTAAATGTAAGGCCAGATACTATAAAACTCGTAGAGGAAAACACAGGCAGAACACTCTCTGACATAAATCGAAGCAAGATCCTTTTTGACCCACCTCCTAGAGGAATGGAAATAAAAATAAAAATAAACAAATGGGACCTAATGAAACTTAAAAGCTTATGCACAGCAAAGGAAACCATAAACAAGACAAAAAGACAACCCTCAGAATGGGAGAGAATATTTGCAAATGAAGCAACTGAGAAAGGATTAATCTCCAAAATTTACAAGCAGCTCATGCAGCTCAATATCAAAAACACAAACAACCCAATCCAAAAATGGGCAGAAGACCTAAATAGACATTTCTCCAAAGAAGATATACAGATTGCCAACAAACACATGAAAGGATGCTCAACATCACTAATCATTAGAGAAATGCAATTCAACATTACAAAGATGTATCACCTCATACCAGTCAGAATGGGCATCATCAAAAAATCTACAAACAATAAATGCTGGAGAGGGTGTGGAGACAAGGGAACCCTCTTGAACTGTTGGTGGGAATGTAAATTGATACAGCCACTATGGAGAACAGTATAGAGGTTCCTTAAAAAACTAAAAATAGAACTACCGTACGACCCAGCAAGCGCACTACTGGGAATATACTCTGAGAAAACCATAATTCAAAAAGTCATGTACCACAATGTTCATTGCAGCTCTATTTACAGTAACCAGGACATGGTAGCAACCTAAGTGTCCATCAACAGATGAATGGATAAAGAAGACATGGCACATATATACAATGGCATATTACTCAGCCATAAAATGAAATGAAATTGAGTTATTTGTAGTGAGGTGGATGGACCTAGATTCTGACATAGAGAGTGAAGTAAGTCAGAAAGAGAAAAGGAAATACTGTATGCTAACACATACATATGGATTCTAAAAAGAAAAAAAATTGGTTATGAAGAACCTAGGGGCAGGACAGGAACAAAGATGCAGACGTAGAGAATGAACTTGAGGACACGGGGAGGGGGAAGGGTAAGCTGGGACGAAGTAAGAGAGTGGACTTATATATACTACCAAATGTAAAACAGATAGCTAGTGGGAAGCAGCCGAATAGCACAGGGAGATCAGCTCAGTGCTTTGTGACCACCTAGAGGGGTGGGATAGGGAGGGTGGGAGGCAGCCGCAAGAGGGAGGGGATATGGGGATATATGTATACATATAGCCAATTCACTTTGTTATAAAGCAGAAACTAACACACCATTGTAAAGCAATTATACTCCAATAAAGATGTTAAAAAAAATCTCTTGGAAGACAGAACAACAGATGAATAATAAAAATGTGTGCCTCTAAAGACCTTATTGTCCATGTAGACAAACATGAGAAATGCTAAAATAGAAAAGGAGAGAAAAGAAGACAGGAACTAACCCTGGCAGGTATTTGGAGGGAGGATCGACAAAATATTAGTTGTCTCTCCAAATCCATCCTGATCTTCTTTCTTAATATTTAGGCATTTGTATTCTGTTGAACCTACATGTGGCCACATGAGTAAAGTGCCACTAGTGAAAAAAACAGAGGTGATATCTGCAACTTTTACATAATCTTTTTAAAGACAGTTACCATGAATTCACTCCTCTCCTTTCCTTATGGCTAAAAAAGAGGATAAAGAGAACATCTTTGGAAATCAGGTGGTGAGAATGGTGGAGCCATTCCTGATAGCCCAAGTTTTTGCATGATGCTGTGGAACAGAGCCCACCCTAACTTTCTGTGGACTGTTACATGAGGGAGAAAAACATCTGTGTTCTTTAAGCTACTGCAGTTTTAATTCCTTTGTTTTTAATAGCTGTATAGTCTTTATTACCCTAATAAATATAGAGGATATTTCGGGAAGGCCTCATAAAAAGCCAACTCAGTTACAAAGTCAGTCTTATAGGAGACAGAATAAGAGAGGAGAAGGGATTTAAGGAAGAAAGAATACCACAGAAGGGAGAGAGAGCATAAACATACCAAAGCATGTAAGCAGTTTTAGTGTAAATGTTTCTAAATATGCTTAATTTTTTACACTTAGTACAGTGTAAATTTTTAATACTTAATAAAAGCGTCAATATTTCTAGATATACCAAAATAATATACTAATAAATTGTCAAACAGGATTTTTAAAAAAGTCAAAGTGAGATTTATTTCCCTGTTATCTAGTCAATTTGCAAAGCAAAAACATGCTATTGATATTACTAAATAGCCTTCGCATCCAAAAATACTTTTCTAAGAAACACACAATTTATTTTTATGAGTTTACTATTTCTTTATACATACCATACAAAGCTCAAATAAAATGATTCCAAGAGACCAGACATCTGATTTAGGGCCAGAAGGCAATGGTTTCTCACTTGGCACATGATCATTGGTTTTGAAAATTCCTTGCGCAATTACCTCAGGCGCCAAGTATGATGGATACCTAAAATGGTATATTTTAGAAATGAATAATTACTGTGAGCTAGAAAGGGGGAAAGAAGTATGTAGTGGTACGTTTTTACTATCAGTACAGTACGACCTATGTAAAAGCTCAATGCAATTAAATGAACAACTCTTTCTAGGAAGAATTCTAAACTAACCATAATACAGGCTTTTATGTCTAGGAATCAAGAGCAAATACATGAGTCTCAAATAATTTAAAACCTATTGTGTCTCTGCAATATTAGTTCCTTTCTTTGCTTTCCTCTGTGTTAACAAATTGACTTCTTGCAGCTTTCTAGGTTTCCAGGCGTTTCTCCTTCTTCCTTACTGCCTATCTTCTCTTTATACTTAACTCTTATTTAAAGCATATATTATCTTTGAAAATAGTATTTATTCTTTTGAACAGTAGCAATGTCAAAATCTGTAAAAATATATAAATTGAAAGGTAAGACTCTCTCCCATCTCTGTACTCCAGTCGCCCACACATATGTACGTATAAATAAACTTTATCATCCATCATCATTGCCCCATAGGGAAGCATACTATATGCATTATTCTGTACCCTTTTTCACTCAAAATATACTTTAGAGATCATTCTAAAAAAATAAGTATAGATTTGCCTCATTCTTTTTGAAAACTGCCAATAATTTCATTGTATTGATGCATTTAATTTACTTGATGCAACTCTGAAGAAGGATATGTTGGAAGTTCCACTCTTTTGCTATTACAAACAATGCTGACATGGATATGTTACAAATATTCCTTTTCCCATGAATGTGTATGTGTAGACGAAAGACAAATTCCTAGACATGGCACTACAAAGTCATAAGGTAGATGCATTTTAAATTTTGATACATGTTGCCAAGTTGCCCTTTCAGGTTATGGCAATTTATTTTCTCATAAGCAATATGAGTGCCTACTTCCCCTTACCTTCACCAACACAAGTTTTTTGAAAATTGCTTTAGTAAATACAAAAGACAGAATATTAAATGAATAAGGTATAAAGAATAAAGTTTAAAAGAATACCCATGTACCTATCAAGAAGTTTAAGTAAAGAATATGAAATTATCACTAAAGGTCCCTCTCTGCTTCTCCCTAATTATACCTCCCTGGTATCCCCCAAAAGGAACAGACAACTGGAATTTTTGTGTTTATAATTCTCTTCCATATCTTTATAGCTTTACCATATGTTTGCAACCCTAAAAAGTATATTGTTTAGTCAAGCATATTTCTGAACTTTATAGTATTGGAATTATGCTGATGGTATTCCTTTGTGATTTGCTTTTTTAATCACTGTTATTTAAAAGAGCCATCCATATAGTTGCATGTAGATTTAAGTCATTAATTTTTACTTCTATTTTATGAATATATCATAATTTATTCATTCTAATGTCAATGGGCATTTAAGTTATTTCCTGTCTTTTTATATTATAAACAATGTTGTTAGAAATACTATGTGTACATCTGCAAAAGTTTCCCCAAGGGTATAATAAACCTAGGATTGAATTTCTAGGCCATAAGACATGTGCACTTTCAACTTTATAATATCATGCCAAATGTTTTTTGAAAGGGATTGTATCAATTTATACTCCCACGAGCAGTGTACAACAGATCCTACTGCTTACTTCTCCAACACTTGTTAGACGGCAGTGACAGACTTTCTAATGTTTGGCCATCTGGTGGGTGAGACCTACACACCGTTGTAGTTTTAATTTGTATTTCCTTGATAACTAAAGAGGCACATTTTCATACACATAAATTTGTACTATGATGTCATTTTACCCTAAGGTGATCATATTGATCTTCTAAATGAATGTGTGAAATCTCTGGAGACAAGTGAAGTCTAGTAGAAAAGCAATGAACTTAATATTATAATACCTGTATTCTAACTTCAGTCCTATCACATATTCTATATATGATTTGGGTTTCTTAATCTATAAAATAGGAATAATAATGCCTACCTCACAAAACTGTTATAAATATTAGTGAATACATAAAGAAGTATTATAAAAATGAAAAATATGACACGTATGCAATGTCTTAGCTGTGTCATCATTAGCATGATACATCCAGAAGGTAAACTGTTCATTTTTAATCCTGATTTCCAGCACATCTAACCCCAAAATAACTTCATGGGTAGTGAAAAGTCAAACAATACTATGGGTAAATTGTTATATCTAAAACTTCTGATTGGTGATCTCTGGAAGTATAGAGGTGACTTTTGCTCCGAAAATTCTAATTTCCTTTCTATCAAGGACTTGTTAATTAATAAAAATAATAAAACTTAGGATTTTTTAATGTAAATTATCTCCTTTCAACAAGTGTCTCTTCTTTAGCATAGCATTTTAACACTCTTACTGGAACTCTGCCGTGAGTATGACTGGTGAGATAAATGTAAGTGGCTTTCACCATCTGTCTGATGCTTTAACAAGGTATTAAGCTACTGGCCAAATAAAATGAATGTCCAATTTCTAACTCTTTACAATATTTTGAAACAGATGTTAACATTTTACTTTGTTGTTCTTTAATATTTGTCTTTTGAATCAACTGCAAGCTTCTTCTGGTGTAAATATTTTCTTTCATGACTTAGCTGTTTGATCACTTTATTTTTCCTGGCTAATGTTTCACATTTTGCTCTTTGATACTTTCTGGTCAGACCTTTTGGGTCAAAGACTTCAAAGTAAGCCAAACCAAATGGCACATGAGACCAATTCCATCCAAGCATTTTAAATTCAAACACAACTCTTCAAAATCCTTGATGTGCTTTAAGAAAAATCACTTCCTTTCTTCTATTCATCACTATAACCTAAAGAACCTTTAGTAAAAGGCAAAAAATTAAAGTAATTTTTGTTTGTATTGTTTTTGGAGTTCTCTCTCATACAAATTTAGACAAAATGAAGAAACACATTTACTACAGCTGCCTAAAAGCTATTTTAAAAGGCAATTATTACATATGATGAAGATACCAGAGCTTTATTATGAACTGAATTTTATTATTTCAAAAGGTTGTTTTTAAAACAAATAGAGCGTAGGCTATTTTTATAAAATATTGTTTTTGTGCTTATGAAAACAATTGTTTGTTGCCTACAACCACAAGTTTTGGTATGTAAAACTATAAGACTATGAATTTATGCACATTAATAAGTAGGCCATCAAAACAGAAAATTTCCCATTAAACAATGAGCTTCTTGAAGAATGGGAACCTATCTTATCCATGTTTGTATATCCAGCAGCCATAAGAAAATGTATTTGATAAATATTTTCTTAATAAATAAAGGAAGGAATGACTAAACAATTTATTTTAAGATTATTAGCTATGGCCAAGCTAATGAAAATTTTAAGTGACAAAACTATAAGCTAACTTACAAAGATAAAAGGTAATTTATAAATGAGATCTTTTTTTAAAAACATCTAATTAAGTTTTTAGGCAATGTTTTCCTGCAGAAACATACTCCATGACTCCAAACCATAATTCCCAATAATGGAGTGACAGAACTGACTCTAGGGGGCCCAAAGAGCAAAACACAAATCGATACTATTAAACAGAATCTCACAGCAATTAAGAAATATGCTTAAGGTCTCTAGAAAACTGTATTATAACATTTTAATTTGCTGGTTTTGATAATTGTTTTGTGGTTATGTAAGAAAATTCCTTACTTTAGGAAATACAAACTGAAGTATTGAGGGGTAAAAGACCATTATATACACTAATAATTCTTAAATAATTCAGAAAAAAATTATATTATACACAAATACACATATATGTGTAAGATAAAAGAAAGAGAGAAAAAAATGTAGTGAAATGTTAACATTTGGGAAGTCTGAGTTAAGGCTACACAGGACATTTTTGTACTATTTTGTAGCTTCTATGTATCTAAAATAATGTCAAAATTAAACACTTATAAAAGAATTATATTATTAACATGTTTAAAAATCAACCAAACAATAAATATAATACAAACATCTATATCAAAGCATTCAATTGAGTCCAGGATGAAATTAACTTTCATTCCTTTTTTGGAGGTTAACATAAATCTGGAATTCCATATCAGAACCTCTCCAAACTTAAACACAGACTTTCAGTTAGAGAATCCACCCCATTCCCTCTGATAGCTACAGTGACTCAACTTGAAGCTTAACGTACAATTACATCTTAAAGAACAGGGAATTAAACATAGAAATATTAGAAGATAATATGAGAGTGATTTTTCTGTCTTTTGAGGAATATACATTATCATTAAGTGAGAATCTTGTCAGCCTTCTTGCCTTAAATTTACCTAATTCTGAATGAAATAAAATTAATTTTAGTAAGCATTATAAAATGAAGAAAGTCAATAATCTGCTAGCCTCACTACCAATTCAATGAAAGATCAACATCAGGGACCTTCTGTATGCTGGGAAAAACTCATTGTCTACTCTTAGAAGTATATGGAAATTTAAGATATTTTTAATTCTAAAAAGGTAGTTTTATGTCAAAAATAATAAATTAACAATACACACACTTCATTAAAGATTAGAAAGTTTAAGCCGGAACTCAGAAAAAAAAAAATTCTTACCCAATTGGGAAATCAACATCATCACCATATGCTGTCATGTGATAAAGTCCAAATTTAGCCAATTTAACATGTCCCTACAATAATAAAGGGAGAAAAAAATCATTATAAAATGTTTTAATATCACTGACAGGGAAAATTATGATTATACATTTTATAAGTAAGGACACTATCATATAGTCAGATACATTAAGAAAATATTATATTTTAATTTGCCATAATTTTATTAAAAACTATTTGTCAGTGTTTGAAGTCTGCTTTATATTCATTACAAACATATATACACACGCACATATTTTATATATATATATATCAAAATGACAACATTTAAAAATTTTTGCTGCTTATATTTTCTGGGCTTCTCTAAATAGAAAAAATGTTCTTAGTTGTCTTGAATCCTCAATTAGAATACATTGTGGTAATCTTCACAAAAGAAAATTTTTTCAGGGAGTTGCAAGTCCATTCAAAATGTTATAATTTAAACTTGACATGGACGTTTTTAACTTGGAAAGGTCAGTTCACAAATCAAGATATTAGTGAATCTGCTTGATTCCCAACAATTTTTTATACTGTTTGAGAATAAGCATAATTATCACAAAAGCAAGATTCTTAAAAGGCAAAACAAATTTTATAAGTCCCTTAAGTTGTTCCCCCTTTAGATGTTTGACTTTAAAAAAACATAGTCAATTTAAAAGTTGTTTTCTTTTTCTCAAGAACTCTATTTCCCAGAATTACAAAACATTTATATTTTAAAACAATTCAGACAGTTAGATACTCTACTACCATTAGTATGAAATTAATGAGCACCATTTTATCTTTATTTTTAATATCACAGGGTATATATACTGAAAGTCTAGAAGAAAGTCAGAGAAAAAGAATAATCCTACTAATACAAAAAATAATTCCCCAGAAAAAGTTTCCTCAAAACTATTTTATATGCTTATGAAAAAGAATGAAATTATGATTATTCCTGAAAAAAATACCACCTTGCTACCCATAATTCTCTTAGAGGTTGACTAGCTTCTTAGAAATCCCCCATAAGATTTCCAAGTAGAGAATCAGCACTCCAATTAAAAAAAGAAGCTAGGTATGAACAACTGGTAAACAATGAAAATAAATGAGGAATAAAGTGAAAAGAGGAAGCAGGAAAGAAGAAAAAAGTGGAGAAAACACAGTTCAGTTGTGCTATGAGAAAAATATTCTATGTAAATAGTCAGAGAATCTTTCTTAAGATGAAAGCAAATTCAGAGAAGGAGTGGATTGGGAAGCCACAATGTGTATCTTTTAGAAAATGAATGGAAGGAAAAACAAAACATGAAGTTAGAAAATGGGTCTGGGAAAAAAGAATAATGCATGTGAAAGACACACGGATTCATATAATTTAGAGATACTTTTTTTTTAAACAACCACAAGTATATTACATTCATATAATCTTTTCATTATGAATACTCTTAAGACATATTCTAATTCTACAGTCCCTCTGATTAACTGAGTGGGCCTTATTTCAGTAGCTTCCAACGTGAAATAAAAAGCAAATATTTAATATACTATTTGTTGATTACCTTTCGATCCAAAAGGATATTATGAGGAGACAGTGCCCGGTGTACTATACCATGTTTGTTCATATACTGCAAGCCCTGAAGTATCTCAAATGCTATGCACAAAACCTTTGAATATCTACAAAGAAAACAAAAGAGTCACAGATCAATAGGTCAATTACAAAGCAGATATAGGACTTGTTTTAAGAAATAAAATGAGGTTCAGTGATAAAATTCAAAGATATATATATATATATATATATATATATATATATATTTTTTTTTTTTTTTTTTTTTTTTTGGCCACGTGCCTTGTGAGATTATAGTTCCCCGAACAGGGATTGAACCCAGACCTTCAGCAGTGAAAGTGCAGAGTCCTAACCACTGGACCACCAGGGAATTCCCCAAAGAGCTATATTTTTATTGTACCTCCTCTATTCAGAGAAAATAAACTCTACACGTTTTCTAAACTATCTACTTCAACATATTTTTGATTTTCCGCTTACAACAGAATTGATCTGACAAAGAACGTACAGTTTTCTAAAGGCTACTCCAATTGAAGTATTATTCTTCCACGAAAGTAGTTTAATATTGGTGGTATACAAATGACCTTGAGCTTCAGCAGGCTGGACTTTGCCAAATTATCAGGACACTTTCAGATATATGGCAGAACTAAGTCAATGAAAACCACATATATTGCTCAAGACAAAACACCTATGTCCCTGAAAAATAGCTGTATTTTATAGCAGATAGACATGAGCTTACTTTCCAGATCAATCCACAAAGCAACCTCCAGTAATTTATCAAACATTTCTTTCTTATCCTATTCTCTCTTAAGCCAACTTCCACAGGGATGCCCAGTTTCTTGTCTTGTTCTCTCTCTCTTCCTCTCCCTCTCCTTTTTTTTTTTTTAAAATAAAACATCATTCATATAGGAAGTTAGGAAGAATATACAGAAAAGTAGGGGAGAATAATTCAAACCCAATCCCCAAACCACTAATATTAACATTTGGGTATAGATCTCTTTTCTTCCCCCCACTTTTTTTTTACACTTTAAATCAGACTTTAAAAAACTAAATAAATATGAGGGTAACAACTAAATTAATTTTTTAAAAGGTGTAAGTAACAAGCTAATAATAGAGATTCAATGAAATTATAAAAAAAAAAGTCAACCTAAAAGCAGGGCAAAAAGCAGGGCAAATAAAAGGAAAAGCCAGCAAAGAACAAATGGAACAGTTAGAAAACAATTAACTTTGTTTTGTTTTTTTTTTTTTTTGTGGTACGCGGGCTTCTCACTGTTGTGGCCTCTCCCGCTGCGAAGCACAGGCTCCGGACGCGCAGGCTCAGAGGCCATGGCTCATGGGACTAGCCGCTCCGCGGCATGTGGGATCTTCCTGGACGGGGGCACGAACCCATGTCCCCTGCATCGGCAGGCGGACTCTCAACCACTGCGCCACCAGGGAAGCCCAATTAACAGATTTTAATTCAGATATATCAACCATTACATTAAATGTAACTGCTCCAAACTCACCAATTCAGACTTGATTATATTCAGGTTACAAGGAACCCACATTAAATAAAAAGTGTTAAGTTAAAAGATCACTGATTGTCATGGGCTTGGGTGGAGGGAATGGGTTGATACAAAGGAGTATGAGAAAATTTTACATGATGGAATTGTTCTATTTTTAATTTTGATGATGGTTATAGGACTGAGTTGGTCAAACTGATTTAACTGCACACTAAAAAGGGTAAATTTTAAGGTATGTAAATTAATCGCAATAAACTTGACATAAAAAGTAGGCCAAATACAATTTAAAAAAAGAATAATTGCACTATGACTCCCTCCTCTAAATTAAAACCATAAGAAAGAACAAGAGATGAAAAGTTAAAATCTCTTTCTCTTCTCATCCTAGTCTGACTTTCCAGAAGTAACCATCTTTAGCAGTTTGTGTTTTCAACTCTTCTGGTGGTTAGACTTTTACATAATTATAATTAACTCTTCACTATGCAAGATGATATAATTAACATACTACCCCATTTTCCTTTCCTAACTCCTGATTTTTTAAATTAATTAGTTTATTTACTTATTTTTGGCTGTGTTGGGTCTTTGTTGCTGTGCGCGGGCTTTCTCTAGTTGTGGTGAGTGGGGGCTACTCTTCGTTGTGGTGCGCAGGCTTCTCATTGTGGTGGCTTCTCTTGTTGCAGAGCACAGGCTCTAGGCGCGCGGCCTACAGTAGTTGTGACATGCAGGCTCAGTAATTGTGGCTGACGGGCTCTAGAGCGCAGGCTCAGTAGTTGTGGTGCATGGGCTTAGTTGCTCTGCGGCATGTGGCATCTTCCTGGACCAGGGCTGGAACCCATGTCCTCTGCATTGGCAGGTGGATTCTTAAACACTGTGCCACCAAGGAAGTCTCTTTTTTTTTTTTACTGTTTATATTATTTTACATTATCAAATTTTATAAGACAGATAAAAGATACCTTTGCACCTTTCTTGAAGGCTAAACAGATAAACAAGTAAACATATAACATGATATATAGCGATTAAGTGCTAAGGAGAAAAAGTAGAGAAGAGAAGAGAGAATGTGGGTTGCTATTTTATATATACAGTGTGATCAAGGAAGGCTTCACTGAGCTGACATTTGTGCCGAAATCTAAAGGAAATGAAAAAGACATGCAGTTCCCTGGGAAATGTGTAATTCAGGCAGAGGGCACAGTAAGCAAGTCTTAACTGGAAGAATGCATAGCAGTTCAAAAAAGAAAAACAAACAAAAAAACCCCACCAAAAAACGCAATGAAGCAGTATGCAGTAGAATGAGCAAAGGGTGAGGCTGGGAGGAGATGAGGGCAGAGAGGTAGCAAGTCAGAGGGATAGATCATGTGAGGCCATTTAGGCCTTGGCTTTTACTCTAAGACAGATGGGAAGTATTTTGGTACACTGCTGCACTATGTATAGTAAAAATTTACCATGGAACTAAGCAGAGAAAGAAATAAAAACCTAAGCCACTTAACCCCTAGCTCTCCAGAGAAAATATCTCAGTCATCAGGATTTAATGGATACTATAATTTTATAACTCTATTCATGAATGTTATTATCAGCTACTATCATTTTTTATACCTCATATGATTCTTTTTGTGTTTCCTTTTTATTTAGCTAGAATATAGTCATGAGAAAATTTTTCATAAGGGTGGCATGAGTAGATATTTTAAAGCATAGCATGTCTTAAAATGTCTTATTATTGTCTCTAAACTTAGAATTTCTCCATTGCCTTTGAGTGTTCTTTATTAATGGTGAGAAAATATCAGTCTGATTCTAATTTTGTTGTAGATACCATGTTATTCCTCTGTGGAAGCTTTCAGGATTCTTTTATACTTTATTCTTAGACTTATATTCCTATGAGCATGGCCTATTATTTAATTTCCAAGATCTCTTTTCTGGTCTCCAGTTGTTCCTTTTCAATACATCCTGTTCTTTGGCTATGGATATATTATTCTTTTGAGTCTCTCTGAGGATAGTTATTAGAATTCTTTTAATTTAGGGGGAAGAAAAGTATGTTATCTTCATTTCCTCTGGGGTAAGTTTTTAAAATTTTTTTTTCCTCCCTTGACTCTTTCTCTCAAACTATTTCTTCCCTCATATATCTGGTACTTCCTGGTTGTCAGCCATATTTTAAAATAAAGCAATAAGTTGATATTCCCCATGAAGTATATTAAAAAAAACAATAGAAGTTACTATTTATAAAGAATTCTTATTAAACTGATCTATAAACTATTCTACTTTATCAAATAGTTTCTCCCATATTAAAGTGCCACAACAGCCAGTAGTAAGCAAATAAGATGAGATGAGAACAATTAAGAATTAATAGTTTTCATTAACATCTGCAAAAAAATAAACCAACTACGTAAAAGGAAAAGATTCCAAACTTTAAAACAACTACAATTACATTGATAACTATGTGCACATGAAAGAATGCAAACCCCTCCCCTCTTAAAAACAAAGAAAAACTTTCCTTGAGATTGATTAACAAATAAAACATAAGAACCTAGTTTTCTGAGGTCATTTGCTGAGTCAACTTTAAGGTAGTAATATCTCTTGTCCTTGTTCTTCTCTCTGTATCTCTGTTTCTGTTTCTGTCTCTCTCTCTCTCTCTCTCTCACACTCTCACACACACACACACACACACACACACTTCACAAAATCTTAAAAGTTGATGCCATATTCAACTGTGACACTAGAGGACCTCAGCTGCACACTATTTCAATACAGATGTCTTTCTCGTGAAATTAAAACCAAATCTTTAAAGTGACTTTTTCATAAAACCAGTTCTGAAAAAACTGAAAACAGAAGACTGCATCTTCTACTTTCTCGACCTGCTTTTGTTAGCTGATTTTAAGATATAATTGGAAAACACCTGCATGTCAAAAAGCACATTCATGCTATTATTGAGCTGATGAGCATTTACATTGAAAAAATTTTTAAAAATATGAACGTATAAAGCTGAGCTCATGACACATTTTTCTTAGCTATTACTTGAGATTATATATGTATTACAGTTAATGAACTCAGTATTCTTCAGTTTAAATCAGACAGGAAATCAGATTTGCTTTTCTGCCCATTTGTGCTCTTAGGATTTAATTTTTAAATTTATTTTAAAATATAGGTATAAAGGAGAAGAAAAAGCTAATGCTATTTTCTATAACGGGAAAAAGAAATCAGTATTTATGGAATTTTGTATACTTTTTTGTTTTTAACTGCTTGGTACTATGTTTTTAGGCCTCTGCATTTTTAGGCTCCATGGAAGAAAAATTGATCTCCACAATCAAAAAGCCTACAGCATAGTTGAAAACACAGATTTATAAACCGACAATTTTAATACAGTTGAATTCAATAGAATTTTGATACAATTATAATTCAATAATTAAGTTAGGAGATGATAATCATCTTTTTTCTCTGTCTTGAGAGTAAAAGAAAACATGAGAATTTATTTATTACATTGGTGAGAACAAAGCAGACCTACAAAAATCATAAATCTTGGAAAGTAATAAGATTAATAACTAAAAGAGAAAAAAACATGACTACCACCACCACCACCACCAAGAACAAATGTCGATAATTTCTAGGCATGACTCAACTTGGCTGTATTTGGATATTAAATATGGCTTAATGAATTTCAAATCTATTAATTTAGTACAATACCAAGTATGTTTTCTTTATCCCTTTCCAGATGTATTTCAAAGGAAATTTATACTGTGTGCTTCTGATTCAATCATCTGTAAATTATCTGCAGCTGTTTAGCTTAGTTGGTTAAAACATACTGAGGCCAAGATCATGGGTTTAATATCTATAAGGATTAGTTAGCTTCCCATGTTCATAGCCACAGATTTTCATCAAACTCCAGCCAATATCCTGAAATACAGACAGTTTGTCATGAGACATTGCTCAACTGCTACTTACTCAAAACATCTTGATTTTCAACTACAATCTCCTATACTTCTCTGTTCCCCATTCCTGAGGACCTGCTCTCTAATCTCATTAAGACCTTGAGACCCCTGTTATCTCAACCAGTCCTTTTTTTTTTTACATCCTTCTTTATTCTAGATCTATTCTGTCATTTCAGTATATTTATACATATATATATGTATATATATATATATATTTTTTTTTTTTTTTTTTGCCAGGATCCTTAATGGCTTCTCATCAAATGGCTCTACCCCTGGTAGAATTCTACGTCTCTATTTTCTGACAGTACATAGTTGCAGGGTTTATTAATTCTATGGAAATAATTTCTGTATAAGTTTGTCTCTCTCACTGTACCTTGAGGCAGTGGTACCTTGAATACCTTGAAGCTTATTCAACTTGGAATCCCTATGCTTACCATAGTGCCTATAAGGTAGGTGCTCAATAAATGGGTATCAAATAATAGGTGTTCAATAAATGTATACAACCACATCCATGATGGTGCAAGAGGGTGGAGATAACAAGATTAAGTTCATCACCACTAAGGAAATAACAGCTCAAAAAAAGTATATTAGACTAGACTATATCAATGGGGTTAACTTCATTTATAAGGGAGTGTATAATTCTTCAGTAAGTCAAGAAAACATAAATTGCTTAAGTTCACACAATGGCTATCCAAAAAAGAAAGTACTAGTTTGCTGAAAATACACCTCTCCTTCTAGTCTTTTATTTACTGAAAGAATAATGAGCCACTGTATGGTGGGTAAAATGATAATCTTGTTAATATCTGGCTAAAACTGTGAATTAAACTAAGTTGTTAAGATAGATTCCTACAATTTTTCTAGCTCAAAAAAAAATACTTGTTAGTATTTGGTATTTGAGTTGAGTTCACATTAAATCTGCATATATTAGGGGAGGCTTAACATCTTTATGAATTTGAGTTATTCTATCCAAAAAAAAAGGATGTGTTTCTATTTGTTCAAGTCTACTTCTATGTCTTTCAGAGTTTTTATTATTTTTTAAAAACAGGTTTATTGAGATATAATTGATATACAAAAAACTGCACATATTTGACATATTTGATGGGCTTGGACATATGCATACGCTCATGAAACCATCACCACAATCAAGGTAACAGACATATCCATCACCTTCAAAAGTTTCCTTGTGCCCCTTTTTGTGTATGGTAAGAATAATAAATATACAAAAATATATAAGAAAACAGTGGGGAAAAAAATCAATGAGAGGGATTAATTCTGTCAGATTTAAAACATACCATAAAGATTCTCTTATACAACCCAAATGTCCATCAATAGGTGGTTAAAGAAAATGTGGTATATACATACAATAGAATATTATTCAGTCTTAAAAAAAGAAAGAAAATCCTGCCATTTGTGACAACAATATGGATGAACCTGGAGGACATTATGTTAAGTGAAATAAGCCAGACACAGAAGGACAAATACTGCATGATTCCACTTATATGAGGTATCTAAAATAGTCAAACTTATGGAAGCAGAGAAGAACAGTAGTTACCAGGAGCTAGGGAGACAAGAAAATGGGAGCTGTTCAACTGGTGTAAAGTTTCAGCTATGCAAGATCATTAAGTTCTAGAGACCTGTTGTACAACATTGTGCCTACAGTTAACAATACTGTACTGAACTCTTAAAAATTTGTTAAGAGGGTAGATCTCACATTAAGTGAGATCATACACAAATAAATAGGACTCAAGGAAACTTTTGGAGGTGATGGATATGTCTATTATGTACCTTGATTGTGGTGATGGTTTCATGGGTACCTGCTTATGTCCAAACTCACCAAATGTATAGATTAAATACTTGCAGTTTTCTTGTATATTAATTATACCCCAATAAAAATGTTGAAAAATAAATTAAAATGCAGAGAAATTCCTATCAGGCTCAAACCATCAGTTCTTTTCAGTATCTGCAAAGTTTCCAAGAAGAGATGTTATTCAGATTGCAAGAAATAGAGGCCAAGAAAGAGAATGAGAGGTCAGGATTGTGGAGATAGCTTTGGAAGTCATTCATAGATAGGTGGTAACTAAAGCCACACATGCTATTTCCTCAGACCCATAATCCCATGATATTTAAGGGCCATTCCATAAGCCAAAATACCCATACAGTCAGCAAACCAAAGGAGGAAACACATTTCTGGATTCTATGAGTTCAAGATGTTCTTTCACCTTATAAAACCTGATCATTCCCACAGAAATTTTCCTTTTGGTCTAAAACTTTCTTTACTTGGTATTAGCCTGAGGTAAAATGTTAAGAGGAAACACAGATGAAATATAGTTAGCTACTGTGTGATTTAAGAAATGGAAAGGAAAAATAAAATACTAGTGATTAATGTTCAGATAATAAAACAACTGTATAACCCTGTGTTATCTTTAACCTAAACTGTCCTATAATTTCAAGGCAAAAGAACTAAACTAGTGTAGAACTTTCAATGATTCACTGGTTTATAATTTCAGAATTTGGAGAGGGGTATTTTCAGTGATGTGTTAATATCTTTGATGCTCTTAATTTGCCTCTTATCACTTACTAAATTTTGACACTTTTTAAAAAATATCACAATACTTAACAGAGCAATTTTTTTCTAAAGGAAAAAGAAAACAAGAAAGATTTTGGAATTGAAAAAGGAAATAACTCATTTTGCTACTGGCACACATGTTTGAGCCTAAAAGGATACCCACCCATACTAAATTTAAAAATTAATTTGCTTCAGGGACTTCCCTGGTGGCACAGTGGTTAAGAATCCACCTGCCAATGCAGGGGACATGGGTTTGAGCCCTGGTCCAGGAAGATCCCACATGCCACGGAGAAATTAAGCTCATGCACCACAACTACTGGGCCTGCGCTCTAGTGCCCGTGAGCCACAACTACTGAGGCCATGTGCCACAACTTATGAAGCCCGCATGCCTAGAGCCCATGCTCTGCAAAAAGAGAAGCCACCCCAATGAGAAGCCCAAGCACCGCAGCGAAGAGTAGCCCCTGCTCACCGCAACTAGAGAAAGCCCGTGCACGCAACAAAGACCCAATGCAGCCAAAAATAAATAAATAAAAATAAATAAATTTATTTTAAAAATTAATTTGCTTCAGATTCAGATGTTTTGAAAAGGAAGTTGCATTGATTAACTGCTTACCGAAAGATTATTTTGTAATAGGTCTAAAAAAAAACACCAAACAGTCCATCTGTCCATAAGTTGTGAGACTGGGCATATTTTATAATTCAATTCTCACTCCAAAAAAAACCGTTGAAAGCTCTAAGTCTGGAATGTGACTAATTCTCAATGGGATACAATAAATTGGGAAATTAACTTTCCAACTTGAATACTAGATACCTTTCCTTTCTCAGAAGAAAATTAATTTGATAAGATCAAAATACATATGGAAAGCATAGTCTAGTGGTTTGAGGTTCAGACATAAAGCCAGGAAACTCTGTCACTGATTTGCTATGCTTGGAAAGTGTTCCAACTTTATCCTGCCTCAGTTTGCAGTTTTATAAAGTGGGAAATATAACACCAAAAACAGGGGCTAAACGGAGATCAATGAGCTATTACTGGCCCTACACAGAACGCTGATCATCTTAAAAGCAAAACAAAACAAAAAGTCCAAGTCCCCCTCAAAAAAAACTAGGGTCTTTATAATAAACAATATAATACCATTTTGTTACAACACATCTGTATATATATTGCCATAAATTAACAAAGATTGTAAACTGGGCTCTTCAATTATTTCCATGACACAACAAAATCTGAAGAATGATTTTCTAATTTCTCTGTGAGAATAAAATCACCACTTGATAAGCAGAATTGGAGGATCCCAGGGTGAGCTGGGTATATTTCTGCCTCATCAATGTTTTCTTCTCCCAAGCAGCTTTACTATCCTGGCACAGAAAACTCCAAAACCATTTTTTTTTTTTCCACCAGAGTTACTGACACTGGCAGTGCAAATGCACTGGGTAATAAGTTCCACTTGCCAAGCCCTGGCAGCATTTGGGATGACATAAAGCTATAACTTTTCTCTAAGACAGAATCTATGATGGTTCATATTTGGTTGAATCTGTACCCTAGTTCATTCCTAAGTTTTTTTTTAATTAAACAAATTTATTTACATATTACTGTGTGAACAAAGAATGAACATATTACTATTACTGCTCAGAATTTTTATTTGAGGCCAATTTACATTCTTTAAGTGGAACAGTTCACATTTTTTAGGCAATTCATCACAACAGTGAACATGAGAGGGCCTGAATTTTATGCACTTGTTTAATAAAACGTCTGCTGCAAACAAAATTTATCAAACTGAAATGTTCAGTTCAATGCTGTGTTGGTCTGTGTCAAGAAAATTATAAGAAATATGACTGATGAAAATTTCCTATTCTATTTATCAGAAGTTGAGGTGATACAGTAATCATATTTTGATCAAAGAATCCAAAACTAAGGTTCCTATGATCCATAGAGAAGGTAGAACAAGGCAAGATAACAATTTAATAGCCAGGGCTTTGTTCTCAAACCTAATGTAGAACTCTAGGGAGCTTTGTTTACCTACATAGCTCCTTTTTCCTAAGTCAGATCACCTAAATGAATCCGTTTTGTCTATTTTTCCTAACCTTCAACTAGAGTCACAGGTCTTAGCACTATGATGCAAGAAAGATCAGACTCATTTCAGCATGCTTTTAGAAGAGAGAGTGAAAAAAATCTTTTCCCCATAGAATCCCATAATGACCCGAGAATACTGTTTAAAAATTGGAAGACAGTTATTTTTTACCAAGTCACAGAAAAGTATTATGTTAATGAATGATAATGTTAGTTGATGTAGCCTAATGGTGCCCCCTCCCCCAAAATATGTCTACATCATAATCACTGGAAACTGTGAATGTTACCTTATTTGGGAAAGGGTTGCATTTGAGGAGATCATCATGGACTATCCAGTTAGGCACAAAATCCAATGTCAAGTGCCCTTATAAGAGAGAGACACACAGAGGAGGAGATGTAAAGACGGAGGCAGATATTGGAGTGATGCGGTCACAAGCCAAAAGGAAGCAAAGGAATACTGACACCAGAAACTAGAAGAGTCGAGGAAGGATTCTTCCCAGGAACCTCCAAAGGGAGTAGGCCCTACCAACACCTTGATTTCTGACTTCTGATCTTCAGAGCTGTGAGATAATAAATTTCTGTTGTTTTAAGCCGCTCAATTTGTGGCAATTTGTAGCAGCAGCCATAGAATCAAGTACAGTTGGCTATAAAGATACACATGACATCAAGGTAACTAGTTTATCTCCATCATGACATGATTATAACAGAGTAATTCTTTCTTTAAATGATCTTTATTTAGATATAAATTATGTACAATGAAATATACTCATTTTAAATATACCATCAGAAGAGTTTTGACAACTGTACTGCCTCAATCAAGAAACAGAACATTTCCATCATCTCAAAAAAGTTCTCTTATTCCCTTTCCCAGTCAATCCCATATCCTACCCCTGGCTCCAAGCAAACACTGAACTACAAGTTTTCTATCACTATAGATTAAATATGTCTTTTCAAGAGTTTCAAATAAATGGAATGATACAGCACTATTTTATGTCTAGCTTTTTTTTTTCAGCATGACGTTCTTACGATTTATCCATGTTGTTGCCTGTACTACCAGTTCATTTCTTTGTATTTCACTGAATGGATATGCCATAATGTTTATCTATTCATATGCTGAAGGACATTTTCTCTTTCAGACTTTTAACAGCTAAACACAGTATAGTATTTTACCAGAAAAGCTGTAGACACATTTAACATAAAATTTCACAAGAAAATAAAGAACAATACGGAGTCCCAGATTTCTGAGGAGTCTCACATTCTTAAAACTGTCATTATGGGAGAACAAACAAAAATTTGTGGGGAAAAACTAATAAGGAAGACTATCAAAACATGAAAATTACGATCTGGGGTTTGTCTAATACGTATGTGGTAGAACTGGGGATGTTCCATCATTATCATGATGATTTTGAAATACTTATCTACCTTTGAAACTGAGGTAAACGGTGTCAAAAAAATGATTTTTTATGGCCTATCACCAAGACAAACAACACTGACAGCTGACAAAATGTCTAGCTAGTGAATAAACTAACATATGAACAGAGAAAGTACAATTAGATAGTAACAGCATGCACAGGTCAAATGCAATGACCAGATTGCTTGTAGCAGAGAGCTAACACTTTCATTTATTGAGATGACTAGAGCAGAGAAAAATCAGAATCTTTCTTCTAGGTAATGTGGGAGGAGCTCATAAGTAGGAAATGTCTCATTCTTCATATGACCAACACTTTTTCATCTTAAGTCACTGTCCAAAATAGCACATATTAAGACTCATCATCTTAAACAAGAGTGCCCTCTCCTACCCTCCAAAACTGTTTTAGAAAGGAAACTAGGGAGAGCACTTTCACTGCTTTCTGATGGATGTTTTTAGTACTTAGCTCTCCAAGTTCATTTCCTCCACTTCTCTTCCCACAGACCCTCTGCCTCTACTTTAGTCATATGCTTGCATACCAATGTCTTTTTGCACTTGCTATCTTCTCTGCCCTTCTAGTTGGTCCACTTAGATGATACTTATCCATCCTTTAAGATTCAACACAAGCATTATTTTCTTAGTAAAACTTTTCTGGATTCTCCTGGTTGTGAGGTACTCTGTCTACCAAGATAACTTGCATATACCTCTTGTGAGTACATCCCCCCCCCCCAAAAATGCAATTTTGTAATTGTTTGTTACAGCTCTGTCTACTCACTAGCTAGCAATTTCTTTAAAGGCTGGGACTTTATATTTTCATCTTCAGACACACTAGCACCTAGCCCAGTATCTGAAACATATAGGTACTTGAAGAAGTATGGAATGATCCTTGAGTAGATTAATCATAATTGGTCATCATAGAAAGGCTATAACTGTTGCACAGGCAATGCTTATTGATAATAATATCCAATAATCATTTAGTACACTGTAGTAGCTATAATAACGACACCATTACCACTATTGCTACTAATAGGAAACAGATAACTTGTACTATATCGAGTGCTGTTATAAGTAATTCACATCTATTACTTCATTAATTCTCCCCACTATCCTAGAAGGTAAAAAAAAAATTGAAGCAGAGACACTCATGGAAATGAGCTGATTCAAACCCAGCAGGCTGGTCTTAGAGTCCATGTCCTTAACCACTACACTACACTGCTTTTCTGTGTTTAACAGCAATGGATGGTGAAATCAAAAGAGAATTTAAGCTCCAGGTAGTGATATAGTAACTGAGGCTTAGAGCAGTTACTTATTCTTTAAAATGCAGTAGACATTTGTTGTTTCCCTTCCTGGTATCCATGCCCTTTCTTCCAATGATAACTTACAATTTTCATTCCAGGTTCCACCTCTCTCCTATACTCCTCAGCTCACTTGTCCTGCCTTTAGGAGTGGAAACATGACTCAGGCCTTTGTCAATTGTTTTCTCCTGGCTATAATAATTGTTCTGATTGAAAATCTTCGGTCTTACACAGCATCCAATAAAAATGGCTTGCTCCTTTCTGGAAGACTGAGAGGATATGAAGTTAGAGTTATGATCATTTTGCCATCATTAGGGGAAAACCTGGAACTCTTACAACTTATTAGTTGTATGATCAGGGAAAAATTACTTTACTTCTTGGATCCCTCATAAGAGCCTAACTTTCCTCACACATCAAATGGAAGTAATATTAGTAAACCACATCATAGAGCTCCTATAAGAAAAAAATAAGATAACCAGTGTAGAGTGCTTAGGACAATGTCTAGCACAAAGTATTGCACAAAATTCTGCAATTATGCTGTTGCTATCATCATCATCATTATTTTTGTCTAGTCCTTCCCTTTTGAGGTTCTGAATAATTTAGGATAAATAAATCATTTCTAATTTAAACTTTGCATTTGCATAAATAATTGAAATAGGTGGCTGAGGAAGCCAAAATAAAATAAGAACTCATGAACCCCATGTATAATGTTTTGTAGTTATATAGTGTTCATTTCTCCACCCCAACTATCTTACAAGAGAAATCATTTTGCCACGAGTATACCAATAGATTTTTGTCATAAAGAAACAAGTTTTGCTTGCTTCTTTGTCTGACAGAGTGAAAGCACTGGGTTCTCTGGTTTCTAGTTGGATAAAAATGCCAGGAAACAAAGAAATCCCCACAGAGCCATCAAGATAGTCTGATAATTAAGGATAGGACTCATTGAACTTGGAAATTTAAAGCAGTTCATTCTCTCAAAAGACTGTGCTGTTTGAACAGGACCTGTCATAAAGGCAGATTCTGGAGTACTGTTGCTCTAAGAAAGGCTATAGTGAGAACAGGCCTTTCAGAGGCACAGTTCACTATTCTACACTGTGACTTTAGTAGATATTTGATATTCTGTAAACCTTAGATCACTCACTAACTAGCAGTAATAACCTTAAAGTTACCTATGAAAAGTATATAGCAAAGTAACTAGAATATAGTATGTGCTCAATAAAAATACTGTGTCCGTTCCTTTTCTCTATCCCTCTTGTTTATGAATGATATGATTAAATGTTTTAAATTTAAAAGTGCTCCACTTAAAGAATGTCCCAAAGCTCTTAAAAGTGCTGCTAACATTAACTTATTTAAGTCCTCATATATATCATTCCCTCAGTATATACCAAGGGTTAGGGTGTGATGTGTAACACATCCTATTAAAAAATGTAGACAAAGCTAGATAGCTTTGTAGATAGCTCCTAAAAATTTTTGCCAATTAATTATTGACATAATTTTTCCAAGACTAACATTTGAAAGAGGAAAGGAAAAGTTATAACTACCATTCCACTGACCATCATCTTAATTAGTATCTATTAAAGTCAGTTTCTGTTGGTAAATCTTTTGATTGATTTTTTCGATATGTCATCTGCTTTTGACACCACAGACAATATTTGCTTATGTGCCAAACTATACAACATAAATATTATCTCAAGGCTTTTTAACATTACTCAAAAAGCCTATAAGGAAATACTATTGTAAGATTAGAATAAGCAAAAATGGCCCACTCTGTCAGGGCAAAAATCTGTTCTGAGAGAAAAATACAAAGAGCCAGCGATAGTCCTCCCCTCCTTAGCTTGAACAGCTTTTAGGTGAACTAGATGTCTGCCTGCTGACATTTTAGAGAGAGGTCCTTTTGCATACTGATGACGTGACCCTCCATCCAGAAATAGCTTCAAGAAATTTTGGCCAATTATTGCTTAAAAGATATTCTAACCTTTAATTATGTCAAAACTGAAATTGCTTTGGAGAGTACAGTGACATCCAGATGAATAATTTTAAAGAATGCCTTTGGACAAGTTAACTCTTCTAGGTATCTGGAGGTTAGTTTTGCTATATTTTAACAAGTATACCCTTGCAGACTTGCTCAAATTTTAAAATTTTATGGGGCTTATTCTATGATAGAAAAGGACATTTGACAACTTCCACTCTCAATTCTGTTTTCAAACAAAGACAATTTCTCCCATGTTTTATTCTGCTGTCCATTGGGGCTAAAATCAAGTATGTGTTCAAGAAATTGATCAGCTCCAATCTTGCTCTCTGAGTAAAGTTCTGACCCTGCTAGCAATTATGACTGAAACCCATCTCCACATAGAGATAGGATCACCCTCCATTCAGTCAAAAATATCTTTTATTAAAACATTAAAGAAGTATTTATTATCCTCAAAAACAATGGCTATCTCAGTTTTCCAACTATCTCATCTCAGATGACCACTAAACAGAAATTGTCAAGTCACCTTTGCTGTAGCACAAGCGCCCAGTTTGGTTATTTCTGGCACCCTGTCTACCTAAAATAGTTTCATATCTAAGTTCTAGGGACTATGAGCTAGTGAATTTGCTCTAGGCTTTAATATTATTCAAAGACTACATTAAATAATCGCTTTCTACCTCACGGGATTACCTGATCTTCCAAGAGGAAGATTTAATCTAATACACTTAAGAAAAAATTAGATGCTAAGCAGTTTGGGCGATTTACTGCTAAGTAAGCAACAAATTCTAACAACTTATTGCTGATATTTTTATATTGGCCTTGTTTCCTGTGACCTTACTAAACTCATTTATTAATTCAAAGAGTACTTTTTTAGATTCCTTAGGATTTTCCACATAAACAATCATATCATCATCACACAGAAATATGTTTCCAACTCTTCCTTCCCTTTTTATCCTTTTTCCTCTTCCTTCTTACAATCTATAGGCCTTATGTTTATTTTTGTTGACCTAGTTCATGTTTGTATTTTTATATACTGCATGCCTATGCTGCTTGCATTTCTACATACTAGCCAACAAACAACTGGAAAATAAAACAAATTTATCTATAGTCATATCAAAACATAAGATACTTAGGAATGAATTTAACAAAAGGATAAGAACTCTACACTGTAAACTATCAAATATTGCTGAGATAAGGAAGACTTAAAAATCTGGAGAGAGGGCTTCCCTGGTGGCGCAGTGGTTAAGAATCCCCCTTCCAATGCAGGGGACACAGGTTCGAGCCCCGGTCCAGGAAGATCCCAAATGCCATGGAGCCACTAAGCCCATACACCACAACTACTGAGCCTGAGCTCTAGAGCCTGCAAGCCATAACTACTGAGCCCACGTGCCACAAGCACTGAAGCCCGTGCCTAGAGGCTGTGCTCTGCAACAAGAGAAGCCACCGCAGTGAGAAGCCCGCACACTGCAACAAAGAGTAGCCTCCACTTGCCAAAACTAGAGAAAGCCCATGCGCAGGAATGAAGACCCAATACAGCCAAAAATAAATTAAATAAATAAATTAAAAAAACAATTTGGAGAGAAACAACATGTTCATTTATTGGAAGACTCAATATTGTTAAGATGTCAGTTGTTCCCAAATTTGTCCACAGATGCAATGCAATCCCAATCAGAATACCAACAGACATTTTTAGAAATTGAGGTTATTATAAAATTTATCTGGAAATGCAAACAACCAAGGATAGTTAAAGCAATCTTGAAACAAAAGAACAAAGTTGGGAACCTTATATTTTCTGTCTTCAAGATTTACTATAAAGTTAGAGTAATTAAGACAGGCATAAGGATAGAAAAAGAGATAAATGAAACAAAATAAAGGCCAGAAACAGACCTACAATTACATGGCCATTTAATTTTCAATTAAACACTAAAGCAATCCTATGGGAAAAGAAATATCTTTTAAACAAATAGAGCTGGAACAACTGGATATCCATATGGCAAAAACTGAACTTGAACACCATATACAAATATTAAATTGAGAAAGATCAAAGATCCACCATAAAATCTAAAACTATAATGCTTCTAGAAGAAAACATATGAGAATATCTTCATGACTTGGGAGAAGGAAAAGTTTTCTCAAAAAGCAATAACCAAAAAAGGAAAAACTGGTACACTAGACTTCATTATACATAATAATTTCTGTTCATCAAGATACACCTTAAGGGCTTCCCTGGTGGTGCAGTGGTTGAGAGTCCGCCTGATGATGCAGGGGACACGGGTTCATGCCCCGATCCGGGAAGATCCCACATGCCGCGGAGCAGCTGGGCCCGTGAGCCATGGCTGCTGAGCCTGCGTGTCCAGAGCCTGTGCTCTACAACGGGGGAGGCCACAACAGTGAGAGGCATGCGTACCGCAAAAAAAAAAAAAAAAAAAAAAGATACAGCTTAAGAATAGACAAGCCATACTGGCAGAAAATACTTGCAAAAAATATCTAGCAAAGTCTATGTATGGAGAATATAGAGAATGTACAAAGAATGCCTATAAATCAATAATAAAAAGACAAATAACCCACTTAAAAATGGGATCCCCCAAATTGAACAGGTATGTATGTCATGATATGAATGCCCAATTAGTACACAAAAAGCGCCCAACATCTTTAGTCATCATGGAAATGGAAATTAAATCTACAGTGAGATACCACTTTATACTCACTACGACTAAAAGAATGAAAACATCAACTGCTGGTAAGGATATGGAGGAACTAGAGCTCTCATACATTGTTAGTAAGGATGTAAAAGGTACAACATTTTGGAAAAAGGTCTGGTGGTTTCTAATAGTATTAATCATATACTTATATACTTATACGTATACATACACAGACACATATGCTTATACATATATAAGCCATCACTTCTACTGCTACGTATATATGCAGAGATATGAAAACATTTGCCCACAGAAAGACTTATGAGGGACTTCCCTGGTGGCACAGTCATTAAGAATCCGCCTGCCAATGCAGGGGACACGGGTTCGATCCCTGGTCTGGGAAGATCCCACATGCTGCGGAGCAACTAAGCCTGTGCACCACAACTACTGAGCCTGTGCTCTGAAGCGTGCGAGCCACAACTACTGAAGCCTGTGCGCCTAGAGCCCGTGCTCTGCAACAAGAGAAACCACCGCAATGAGAAGCATACGCACTGCAATGAAGAGTAGCCCCTGCTCTCCGCAACTAGAGAGAGGCTGCACGCAGCAACAAAGACCCAATGCAGCCAAAAATAAATAAGTAGATAAAGACTTACGAGAACACTCACAGCAACTTGTTATGATAGCCAAAAACCTGGAAATATCCCAGGAGTTCATAAACAGATAATTGCTAAATAAACCATGGCATATTCATAAAATGTAATACACCTCAACAATAAAGAGGAATGAGTTATAATACACGAAACCACATAGATGACTCTCAGAAACATGAGGGTGAGTGAAAGAATCCTTACAGAAAAGGGTATATACTGTATAATTCTAATTATATAAAGTACTAGAATTAGCAAAACTAATCTTAGGTGAAAAAATCAGAAAAGTGGTTGCCTCTAGGAGTTGTGGGTGGGGTGAATGGCAAAGATTTACTGGGAAAAGGCATTAGGAAAATTTCTAGGATGATGGTAGAGACCTAATCTTAATGTGTATTTGGGCTACAGAGATGTATATACATTTTTCAAAACCCATCAAATGAAACACAGGCTTTTGTACTTCACTGAATATAAATTTTACCTAAAAAGAAATCATAAGCATACATATTGAATTATACTTAATGATATACATGCTGAAAGATTTAGGGATAAAGTGTACTCATATGTGCAACTGACTTTGAAATGCATCAAAATAATAGAATGAGTTAATGAGCAGGTAGTGGGAGGGACAGATATATGATAAAGCAAAAGTTGGCAAAAACGTTAATTGTAGGATATAGGTATATTGTATAATTCCTTCAACTTTGCTATGTTTGAAATTTTTATAATTAAATACCAGCCAAGAAAAAAATAAGTTAGGTAATATAAAGACATTTTCAGATCACCAAAATCTGTAAGAATTTGTCAACGTCAGACTTGCACTAAAAGAAATTTTAAAGGAAGTTTTTCAGGCTGAAGGAAAATGAGACCAGATGGAAACCTGGATCAAAACAAAGGAATAAAGAGCTCAGGAAATGGTGAATATGCAGTTAAATGCAAAATATTTTTTTTTCCTTGTTTCTCAAGGTCTTTAAAGAAATTGTTTAAAGCAAAAAAATAATGTATGGTTAGATTTATAATATATATAAAGTAAATATAAGTTGTAAAATGTATGACAACAATACCCAAAGGATGGGAGAACGGTAAATACTGACAGAAGTATATTGTTTTAAGATTCCTACATTATATATGAATTGGCATAATATTAATTCATGGAAGACTGTTATAAATTAATGATGTATATTGTAATCGCTACCACAAGCACTTAAAAAAAGTATAGCTAAAAAAAAAGACAAAAATTAAACAATAAAAACACCCTCTGAGCCTCTTACAGACTGATTTCAAGAACTTATTTGTGTTCTTTTACATGTTGACACTTTATAATTTATCAACTCAGAAGTTTCTGCTTTTCAAACATTTCCCAATAGGAAATTGTACTGGTTAATTTCAATTTCATTACTATTTCCTCCTTCTTTTGCCTTTCATGGGTATAGACAATACCACAGAATAAAATTCAAGGTGTTCCCTTAAAGTCAGTGCAACTCCTAACACAAACCTCCTTAGTTAGTTTACTAAAGTGTCCTCACTCACTGAAGGAATTAATTTGTTTAATAGGAGGCAAAACAACGAGTAAATGAAAAAAATGCTGTGATAGTTGACTACTGAGGCTACACACATGATTTTCTTAAAGTAGAAAGTTATCATAGGTGAAAATAATTTCCAACACAGATGGGCCCTATCATTCTCAGATCATTGTACTGTTAAAACAAAAACAATCTTTTAATTCCCACCTCACTAGTAAAATTAGAAAATGCAGATATTTCACCTTTTCTCTCCAATGTGTTAAATAAGTGAATGACTCTTAAAAGTTAAAAAACCCAGTACTGGGCCTCCCTGGTGGCGCAGTGGTTGAGAGTCCGCCTGCCGATGCAGGGGATACGGGTTCGTGCCCCGGTCTGGAAGGATCCCATATGCCGCGGAGCGGCTGGGCCCGTGAGCCATGGCCGCTGAGCCTGCACGTCCGGAGCCTGTGCTCCGCAACGGGAGAGGCCACAACAGTGAGAGGCCCGCGTACGGGGAAAAAAAAAAAAAAAAAA
Organism: Mesoplodon mirus; assembly: GCF_964341445.2. Taxonomy (NCBI): domain Eukaryota; kingdom Metazoa; phylum Chordata; class Mammalia; order Artiodactyla; family Ziphiidae; genus Mesoplodon; species Mesoplodon mirus. Next base: position 156,812,449 of record NC_138977.1, on the reverse strand, counting down.
AAAAAAAAAAAAAACCCAGTACTTTTCATTTCTTCTCACAATGACCCCAACTGTTTAAATCAGACAAAGCATAGAGTATCTTTCTCTAGCAACAACTTAACTTCTTAGACCAGATGTTGCCAATTGGCTGCCCATTGGCCAAATTCGGCCCGTTATTTTGTTTTGTTTGGATCATGGTCTTTTAAAACTTTTTAACTACTTGAAAATGTTTAGAAATTCAGAGATTTCACGTAAGAATCCAGATTCTGAGTTCTTTTGAAAATCTGAAAGAGATAGTAACACCGGGACACATTCTTACAAGGCAACACGGGAGCTGGAGCTGAATATTAGCGGCATCTTTTTGATGTGTTACCTGCTTTCCAGTTTAACCCTACTTTCCTGTCTGGCCCTCGGTGGGCTTTGGGGAATTATGCTCTGGGAATGCTCTAACTGATAAGAGTGTTTTGCCCATTTGAAGCCTTGAATCACTCTAGCTTGTCCAGATAGTTTGTGCCAACAATGTGATTTATGTCGAACACCTGCTTCCTTCTGTGTGTGGGGGGGTGGTCTGGAGCATCATTAACTGCAATCAGTCACACAGGCATTATGTACCTTTGTGACCAACCCCCAGTACAAATTCTCACTCCTAGGCTCAGGCCAGATTCTCTAATAGGCAATACTTTGTGCATGTTGTCACAATTTTTGTGCTGCAGAAATTAAGGACATCTTTTACAACTCTCCTGGGAGAGAACTCCGGAAAGCTTGTGCCTGGTTTCCTCCATATTTTGCCCCATTGTTTTCTCTTTGTTGGATTTTGCTTTGCATCCTTTTGCTGCAATGAGTATAATGTAACCATGAGTATAATAACATCTGAGTCCTGTGAGTGCTTCTATTGAATCACTGAAGCTGGGAGTGGTCTTGGTGACCCCTGACACATCACAGTTCCCACCATCTCAGCCAAAATGATTTACTAATACGAAAGAGAACACCAAATATGACACTTGCCATAAGACTAAAAAATTTTCCCAAATCTTTACTAACCAAATTGAGGTAGGCAGAATTCTAAGATGGTCCCCCAAATCCCTGTACCCTGATGTACATCTGGCATAATTTCCAAGACTATGAATATGATGGATTTTACCCTCATGATCACATTATATTCTATGGTGCAGCTGACCTTATCACATGAGTCCTTGAAATCTGGATCTAGAGGTTAGAGACAGGAAATAAGAGAGATTCCAGGCATGAGCAAGATGTGATACAAGGGATATTATCCATTGCTGGCTTTGGAGATGGAGAAAGCCACATGATAAGGAATGCAGATGGCTTCCAGGAGCTGAGAGCAGCCCCTCATTGATAGTAATCAAGGAAACAGGGACCTCATTCCTACAGTTGCAAGGAACTGAATTCTGGCAACAACCTGAATGACCTTAGAAGTGGATTCTTCCTCAGAGTCATGAGAAAGGAAATCGACAATTTGTTTCCTCGAATCATTCCATTTTTAAAGAAAATAATAAATCTCGGAAATAAATATATTTCCAAGAAAATAATAAACAAATTACCAAGATACATTTGCATTATACTTTCACCAAAACTCATTTGTTTGGGAAATATAATTATGACACATGATTAAAATGAAGATAATAGGGAAATAGAATTCAAACTGCATGACTAAACTAAAAACATAATTAGTTCATTTAACAGTTAATTTATAACACATTAACTATATGCAAACTCTTATGCTAACAATTTCGGGAGACAGAAAAAATAAAAAATACTGTATGCATGTTAAAAATGTATGGTTAATTAAGGGAAAGTAAACCATACCTTCCTTAACTAAATAATTGCAAGGAAAACAATTATAGTTTAGGAGGGGAAAGGTACCTTACAACTAGAGAGATACAATGTAATAAAGGAATTTGGAGGAGAAAAATACAATTTGTGCTTTGGTTCAGTGGTATGGTATAGAGGCAGACAGAGGTAAGTGAATTACTTGAAGAAGTGTTATGTACACTGTGCTATCTACATTGGGCAAAAAGACAGCTTGGTCTTCAACAAGGTATATTTCAATTCTCTGGCACTCAATTTCTTCAACCAGATATTGGTAACAATGAAAATACTTGAACAATTTAGATACTCTGGAAGTAATTTAGAGAGTTTGAAGTCAGGTCCTATGCCTATAAAATGCATTTTCTTCACACACACACACACACACACACACACACACACACAAATGGAGAACCACAAAATGTTTTTGAGCAGGGAATGGACTCATCTATAACAATATTAACATAGCAGCAGAAAGTAGGAGTAACTGGAATATGGAAAGACTAAAAGCAGGAAGACCAGTTAGGAGAATGCTGCAATGCAATAGTCAAGCTCTTTGTTAATGAAGCCTGAATTAAACAGTGTAGAGGACAGAAGAGACAAGAGAAATATCACCGAGGTGGTATTAACAATACTTGACTGGCAAATAGGATAAACAATACAAGAGAGGGAGAAACCAAAAGGCTGCTGCAAGATTCCATGCCTGGTGAAGACCATCTTTTTTTGGTATTATTTTCTGTCTTTAAACAAGACAAGTAAAACTGGAAGAAAAATATACATCAGTTATACACATCTTTAAGTTACTTGACTATACTGTGGTAATTTCAAATGCATTTTGAAACTAGGGCCCTTGAAGGCAAAAAATGTACGAGAACCTTAACTTCTACCACCAGGTTATATTCTAAAATAAGAGTATCTACTATCTATTTCTGATGACTATGACCCGTAGCTCATTATCCATCTGTGGAGCGTATTCTAGAATGTGTTCAAAATTCTTTGGCGTATCTAATTCAGTGAGTAGGCAATCGTTTAATAGGGGTAAATAAAACTTACTCATCCGAGTAAGTCATATCATGTTTTCCATCAAGCTAGTGAACAGCTGCAGACATAGCCTGCTTCCCATCAAAGTCTCATGTATAACCCCTGCAATGTTGATGGTTCTCTGGTAAATTTTCAAAATCATAACCCTAAAAACATATGACAAACTACATTTTATTAAAGAAACTTGCCTGCACCACTCACCCTGCCTTCACTTGCAAATGTAAGGACAATGCAGGAGCTTACTGCAAGTGCCAAAACTCTGCTGAATATCTGTCTATGAACTATACTTGCTGGCACTTTTATAGATTAAGAAAAAGTACATGCTCTGAATAACACAAACGGTAAATGCTTTCTAAATAGCACCTAGACTTAAAAGACAAACCATTTCCCTCATGCTTGTTTTAATAGGAGTGACAAAAGGTATATCTCTTTTTTAACATTTTCTGGAAAATATTTTAGAAATGAGATGAAATTTAAATTTCTCCACTTTTCAGTACCTTGAATCTGGCTTTAGGGTAGCAATTAAATAGATTCACAGGCACCAAATATGAGATGATTTCAAACAAATCTTTCAAACGCTATACTTTTTTTTCTTGAAATGTACTGGTTATAGGAGTTTAATTGAATTCCGTGCTTCTATGTTTCCAGCAAATAATTTGGATCATTTAACTGAAACTGGAGAGGATACTGGCAAGAGAGAACTCTGGCACAAGTAACATATAAAAGCCACTGAAAAGAGAGAAGCTTTCTCCAAAATTAATTCCTCATATTCAAGCTTGAATAGACTCTAAAGAAAATGAGTTTTCTCTTTCAAACCAGGTTAGCAAACTACCCTCACAAATAACGTTATTTCATAAAAGACTGACTCAATTATAAGCTCCAGGTCATAGCACAAAATTATTATTTTTGGTTTGGATAACATGAATTCTCAACAGGGTTTTATGGCTATTAAAATTATAACAAGAAAGAACACTTTATTTTCTAGTGAGATCTGAAACCTCAAGATAGTCTTAAGTTACAATACATTTGTAATACGAATTACTACCATAATGTTTGAGTACAATATTGCTTAGTTAAGTGATATTAAATTTATCATGAAAAAAGTTAGTGAGTAAATTGATACAAGACTCTTCTCTAAGTTTCTAGTTTTCATTCCTCTATCCCCCATCCCACCAATTTTACAAAAGATGCAAAATTTCCTTCAAAGTATAAATCCAGTAAGATATATGCCTTACATGATGCTTAAGTTTGGACAATGAACTGCAAATAACTACCAGACAACTGGCAGCTTACAGTTTTGCAACAGTTAGAGACAGATGTACAAGTAAAAATCATGGATCTCAAACAGCAATCCCATCTAAATAGATTTCCTGTTTACTTTGCATCAGCCTTTCTTACAGGTGCAGGGTGCTTACTTTTGGCAGTAGGGGAAAGAACTGATTTATAAGCCATAAGAACATCTTCTCACTTTCCATAAATAGGTTATAGAATTAATTAAAACTGCAACACATCAACCCTGCACATGAAACCTGCTCTGTTATTGGAGACTAATGTAATCCAAATATGTGGAAAGTCAAATAGTTTTCAACAAAGCTAATTTAGATGGATGGATCAGATAACAACTTGGAACTGAACCTGACAGAATCATTTCTACTCAAAGGCAGTAAGTGCTGAATGTTATATCCCAAAATGAACAAAGGAAATATTGAATTTTAATCTATTATCAGAATGATTAAAAACAATACTTTACAAAAATGTTTAAAAATATCTCACTTGAAGAAATTACAAAGACCCATAAGACTACCATACGTTCTATTTTAAATAAATGAAAAAGACCATGTAAATGTCATGAAAGACAGTATGAAATCTGCATTTAATCCTATTGATGTTCTGCTACCTACTCAAAGAATATGCTTCCATCTATAACGTTTTATCCTCATGAAGACATATACAAGGGCACTGAAGAAAGGTGGCTTCTTTATACCTTTACACTGTTGAGGCTACTGGTATCCATTGCTATGAGATTTATTATCTCTAAAACAACGATAAATGATGACAAGCACAGAAAAGTAAAACTTTTCATGAGCTAATGGATTTAATCTTATTGGCAAAGCAATGGCAATTATATCCTTATATAGTACAATCAAAAATAAATAAAGTAAAAGGGTAGAGTGAGGTAAAATGATGAAAATGGAAATTTGTCTTCAGAGTCACCAGCTTCTCTCTCCTTTAGTTCTTTTCAGTAAGTAAAGGAAGGACAGATATGGGCAAAGAGGGAAATGTGGAGATCAGAAGGAACATCCTACAGTTACTACCACCCTGATGACAAGAACTACTCTACTTGTGGCTTATAGAGTCCTCTGGAATGGCTGGGAGCACAAGACCATGTGTAACATCAATTTACATGATGTAGAGCAATTCCAATCATAGCATAGCTATGTCCTCTGATACTTCTGGATATTCCCTTAATAATCTGTCCTCTTCATAGGGTAAACTTCTTCCTTTTTTCTGTCCCAAGTACCCTAATGAGTATTGAATAATTTTAGGAACTTTATTTTCCAGTTAGTGTTAATGTTGATTTAGTATTTCATTCCTACTTTTTCCCATTTTTTTTTTTATTACTTGTATGATCTCCAAGACTTCTGTGACAGCCAGACTCTAAGATGCTCCAATGCCCCCTGACTCCTGGGATTCACATTCTTGTGTCATCCTCTCCCACACTGAATAGACTTAATGGATGAACTCTGTATCCAATGAGCTACAGCAATGCGTGGCTCCTCAGGAGAGGCCATAAAAGGCATTGCTGCTTCCACTTTGCTTTCTCTCATCTCTTAGATTGCTCACTCACTCATTCTGAGAAGCCAACCACCATATTGTGAGAATAGCCAAGAGGTCTATGGAAAGGCCCTCAAGGTAGGGAGGAAATAAACCTCCTGTCAACAACTGGCACCAAATGAGTGAGCTAACTTAGAAACAGCTGACTGAATCCCCAGTCAAGCTTTCAGAAGACTACAGCCCCAGCTGATATACTGCAATGTCATGAGATCCTGAGCTAAAACCACCCACCTAAATGTTCTTGAATTCCTGACCCAGGGAAATGGTATAAATTGATAAATGTTTATTATTGTTTTAAGCTGCTAAGTGTTGAGGTAATTTGTTAAGCAGCAATAACTAATTCATACTATTTCTTCTTATAGAAACAAAGAAATACAAACAAGTATGCCACTGGATGAAGCATCTTCATTAACAACATAACACTGTTGCTATATGAGAGACTCACAACTCAAGCCAAGTAAATAACTCAACAGGCGTTTAAAAAATGTTTGAGGTATAACTTACATAGGCAAAATGCACACTCTTAAGTGTACACGCCACTGAATTTTGACAAGTTTTGCAAGAACATACACCATGTAAGTAATACCCTAATCAAGATGTAAAAATTTCCATTCCCCAGATAGTTCAGTAAAGGCTATTTTGAATCAGTATTTGTATTGCCCTCTTCCCAACCAGAGTCAAGCACTATTTTTATATCTATCACCGTAGATGAGTTTTGATTGTTCTACAACTTCATATAAATGGAAGAATATGATTTTTGTGTCTGGCTTCTTTTGCTCAGCATAATATTTCTAAGGTTCATCATGTTGTTGTATCAGTAGTTTATTCCGTTTTATTGTTGATTAATATACCACAATCTGCTTGCCCATTTTCCCACTGACGGACACTTGAGTTCCTCCCAGTTTGGGGCTACTATGAATAATGTTTCTGGGAACATTCTTGTGCAAATATTTTGGTGGGCATGCATTTTGCCTTTCTCTTGATTAAATGCCAAAGCAGGGATGGGACTACAGGGAGGCAAATGATGTACCTCTTGGGTACAAATTTAAGGAGATCCTCTACCTAGGAGGAGGATTGCTGGATCAAAAAATAGATGTTTCTAAAACAACTTGCCTTTTATATTATAGCACTGAATTTTACACTTAGACTTGTCATGGGTTCTTCTGTCAAAAAAATCTACCATTTAAGTAATGGGGAATAGTAGGTTAATATACTAGTATAATATATTAGTATAAGAAAACATATGCTTATAAAGGCAACTGATTAATATATTATCACATGTAATTCATATTAAATAAAATATAAAGTTGACAATAACTTCCTCTAGAATGATGCCTAGTTCAAGTAAAACTCCTTGTTCTACACATATGGAAAATGATCAAGAGACCAGTCCAAGGCTGCCTAGCTAGTTAGTGGCTTTTTCATCATACATATTGCATTGTAAATCTTTATGCAAATTTAACCCAAACTCAGTTAAAATTCCTAAAGACATGACTACAATTGGTTTTCAATTTTAATGTCAACTAGCTTTCACAGAGAACTTTTTTTTTTTGCATCGGTGGCCTACAAATTAAAGTGTAAATTTAGGGGCTTCCCTGGTGGTGCAGTGATTGAGAGTCCGCCTGCTGATGCAGGGGACATGGGTTCGTGCCCCAGTCCGGGAGGATCCCACATGCCGCGGAGCGGCTGGGCCCGTGGGCCATGGCCCCTGAGCCTGCGCGTCCGGAGCCTGTGCTCCGCAGTGGGGGAGGCCACAGCAGTGAGAGGCCCGCGTACCGCAAAAAAAAAAAAAAAAAAAGTGCACATTTAAACTGGTGGGCAAAGAGTAATATGTTCTTAAAAAAATACAATTAAAGATTTGTGTCATGCAAAAATTATACCTATAAAAACATATTTACTAAGTTAGGTTAAATATATAGAAAAGTCACTTTTATCACCATGGTAAGATTAGACTTTTCTAAAAAAGCAAGTGAGGCAACTGGATACTTGATATCTGCATCTTTCATTCCAGTGACCACTTAAAACCAAACCATTTAAAGTAGCAAGGAAAGTACTTTTATTCAATTTATTTGTTTTGCTGCTATTAAATTACTACCATTTAGTAAGATACACATTTTTCCTCCCTTGCAAAAGATTTATCTTCATCTATAATATAGCAATGATTAAAGACCAAGAATAAGAATATTTCTTTAACCTAGGATGGATAATTACAATCCTATAAAGGCTCATGGCAAATATTTTTCACTGGTTTAGTACAACTTAATTCATTAAAGAAACATTTTTCATAATATTAAGATAATTTCAGAAAATCTGTGAAGAAGCTCATTTAATAGTATATTTGTAAGAAAGTTTAGACCACTTTTCTTGCCAAAAATGCCTTAGAAAGTAAATTTCATGTGTCATTGAAATAACTGAATTTATACTTTTTTTTTTTTTGGTACGCGGGCCTCTCACTGTTGTGGCCTCTCCGGTGGCGGACCACAGGCTCCGGACACGCAGGCTCAGCGGCCATGGCTCACGGGCCCAGCCGCTCAGCGGTATGTGGGACCCTCCTGGACCGGGGCATGAGCCCGTGTCCCCTGCATCGGCAGGCGGACTCTCAAACATGCGCCACCAGGGAAGCCCCTGAAATAACTGAATTTAAACTGTATGATTATATTCCACCCACGCCATGATTATTATTGCTCTCTATTCTTCAATCTAGCCTTCTACACAGTTCACTATGTCCTCTGTCCCTAAGAATACCAGTGCCCTGTGAGAAGTTACCATGTACTTCTCTCAGGAAATACTCTTAAAACTCAGCTAGAGAAATGCTTGGTACTAAAAAGATTTCAAATTTTCCTGTATATCCTCTTTAGTAATTTTTTGTCAAGTACTTTGCAGAATGCTTACCTCACAAAAGGTGAACACTGGATAATGTCAATGTTGAATTTCTATGAGGCCTGTGAATTAAATTTCCTAAAGTGAAAATTTACACCTGGATTTTATCATTAAACAAGTAACAGAAGAAACTTAAATCCTGTAGTTTCTAGTTAAAATGCCTTTTGTTTGCCAATTTCTGCTTTTCATGTAATTGTCCTGATATTATACAGTACCTCATGGGTTTCCCTTCTCGAAGCAAGTCTTCTAGACTCTGTTCACAGTGTTCAGCCACCACCACCAGTCTCTCTGAGGAAAAAAAACCACCAACTCCACTTTATATTTGATTAACACAATGTTTTAATAACAAAATAATATACCCCACTAAAGTTATTAACATACAGTATAAATTATATTTTAAAAGAGCTTTTCAAAGTCTACATTAACTACATAAAAATCAAATATGTAGAATAACAGGATAAATGTGTAATAAAACAACATATTAAATAACAATTTCTTTTCATCTTGTGTTTTTCTCTAGAATTTCTCCCATGTGCATCAGGAAAAACAGCTGGAAAAGTTTACCTTTGGCAGAAAGAAGCAATCCTTCTTCTGACACAGACTAGAAGAAAAAGCTTGGATGAAGATATAAAGAAATTTTGAAGTGAAGGGGAAATTGGGAGCTAGGGACAAATTGTCTTGACGGTCTGATTCAACCATAAGGTTTTTGAAACTGAGTTCAGAAATTTGAGAAAAGTAGAAGTGTTCTGAATCATGACTATGGAGAAAGAACAGAAAATCAACTTGGGGTTACTTTTAACATCATGGGGCTTGCTGAGATTAGTAATAATATAAAATTTTGGTGGGCACAATCTATATCATGATATAATTTTTATTTTCCAACAGATCAACTGTTTAAGAATAAGACAGCAGAGTTTTGAAGGTCTATACATTTTTAATGTAATCATCAGGTACCTAGTGACTAACACGTTGTCTGACACAGTAGCAGATCAACAAACTCTTTTCCTTTTCAGATGAAACAATGTAAGAGCAGTGAGAGAAAAGCACAACTGGGCTCACAAGTGGTTGGAGATTTGATAATGTTATTTCAGGAGAAAGAAATTGGGATAGTATGAATATCTATGCAAAATGAGTTCTAAGATAAGGAAGAAGGTAAACACATAATACAGATAGCAAGCTAAGACAAGATAAAGAAGTAAAGGTGAAAAGGGACCAGAAAAAGTGATAACTGCAAGGAGGTTTGGTGAAAATGAAAAAGGGCAAAGGTAGAAAAATGTGAGCAGAAGATGGGAAGGACTGATTCAAGGTATGGTCTTGCCTGCTGGGAGGAGAGATGAAGGACAATGGTACACAGGCAATCATGTGAGGTGTGAGGGCAGGATATTGTATGGGTCACATCTTGGAAGCCCAAACTGAGGTGGTGGCATTATATAAATGATCTGAAACACAAAATTTTAAAACTATAAATGAAAACTATCACTTTCAGAAAAAAACTCCAAGTGATCTAAACAGGAACTTAAACAAAATTAAATTTGAAAGAACATTTAATGAGGGGGAAAAAAGGAAAAAAAATAGGAAAGAAAGTTGAGATAAAAGTTCTAGTTCTTCAATTCAATAAAGAAAAGAGCATGCAGAGTTGAATTCCAAGCAATTTAGCACAACTGTGAAGTTCTAGAAGGAAAAAGTAAATAATATTGTCAGAAAACCAAAATGGGAAGCAGCATTCCTTTGTTTTCCCTCTTACCACATTTTGTCAATTTTCCTTACACCTATCTGGCTACCTCTCCTCAGTCTCCTCTGTAGACTGGTACCTCTTCTACCCAAATTTAAATGCTTCTAGTGCCTCCACCTTTGATTCTGGGTCTTCAGACTGTGTTTTCTCCTTATTTACTTCCAAGGTTGAAAGACTCTTAAATTTTATCTCAAGCCCAGAACTCTCTTCTGAACTCCAGGCTTTTACAGCCAGTTTCTCACTTTAATATAAAAGTTACCTCAAACACAACAGGACTCAAACTGAATTTATATTTTGCTCCTTAAGCCTTTCCCTTTAGTACTGTTTCAGTAAATGGTACCACTATCCTGCCAGCTGCTCCAGCTACAAATTTAGGAGTAATCTCCCTTTCTCAAATCCAAAGGAAAAGCCCTGCTATTCCTATTTCCCAAATGTTTCCAGAATCTGTAAAGTTTGCTCCATCTGCCACAATCTGGGTCCAATCCAACATCCTCCCTCATTAGATTACTACAACAATCTCTTAACTAATCTTCTCATATTAATTCTTATTCCCCCTCCAACATATTTTCATACTAAAATCTAAGTGATAATATAATAATTAATCAATCTGAATACGTAACTCCCTGTCTAGCTTTATATTTTGTTATTTTGTCTGTCACTCACCAACTTCCAGTTACACTGGTCTCCCTTCCCCTTTCCTACCTTAAAATACTAGCACATGGATTCCCATTGCCTAAAATGATCTTCCTTGTTCCTTCTCCCAGTTAACTGCTATCATGAAACACAGTGGTTAAGAGCACAGACTATTCTGTCTGGGTTCAAATTTTAGGTTTAATACTCATTAGTTATGTGCCCTTGGGGGAGTTTGCTAACCTCTCTATGCCAAGGTTTCCTCTTCCGTAAAACAACAGTACCTACCTCATAGAGCTGTTGTGAGGTTGAAATGAGTTAATACATAATAAGAACCTGGCACATAAGAAGCCCTAAGAGTTAGCTATTATTATTATTCATTTCTCAGTTAAATGTGATTTCCTCCAGGAACACTTTCCTGGTCCCCCCAAATCAATTTGCTCCTCCTATCATATAATCTATTCCACAATGTACTTTTCTTTTGTAGCACTTATTTCAACTCCTAAAGATTTGTATACACTTTTATCTAATGCCTTTGTTCTCTACTAGATAATGTATTTCATGATGCAGGAAGGATATTGGTCTTGTTCAAAATGCATCCCCAGCGTCTAGAATTATACCTCAAACATATAAGCAACTAATTTAAAAATACTTGTTAAATGAGTTAACTTGAGCAAAGGCTCAATGTAGCCATTAGAAATGAATGAATCTCACATAATGACAGTCATTGTCTGAACAGAAGTGTGTCCTGCGTAGGAAAGTATATGCCTATGTTGTAAACTAGGCATAATACCACCACAATAGCACTGATTTTAATGTAAAACAAAACCATCAGAATATGTTAAAATGTGCATACCCCATTAATGAATAATTTTAAATTATATATTCATAAGTCTCCATATCTATGAAGGATTTTCAAAGTGTTTGGCATTAGCTTAAAATTTGTCAGGCTTAAAATGATTTAGGAAAGAAAAATTATCAGGCTTCTTCAGGAAACTCCTTCAAAATATCATAAGCCAGAGTTTGCCAAAGCTTTAGGATATTACGGACCTTTAAGGTATTACTTTAAAGTTAGACAGCAGAACCATAATCCTTGGCAGAATATCAAAGATTCTCCCAGAGGTAATAGAGTGTATACCAAAACAATGTTTCCAGTATGAACCAGTTTTTTCAAAAAGTTGTTAGAGAGTCTTCATTCTGAAACTCAGGACCACTATTTGAAAATAACTTCTGTTTGTTATAAAATAATATAGTTTCACAGAATAAAATACGACAGAAATATTTGAGAATCATAATGTGCCAAATATAAGTCAGCAATGTAGTGGCATTATTTATAAAAAACAAATGTGACACCAAAATGAACTTTAAAGAGTAGAACATACAAGAACCGTGAAATAATCTTTCTTCTAATAGTTTATGAATGCCAACTGTAGTGTACATACAGTTTGAACTGTATGTTTTAAGTCAATGTTAAGAAATGGAAAAGAGTACAGTATTAAGCAAGACAGATAATAAGGCAGTTGAATAAAAAGAGGGACTAAAACAGATTGAAAGATTAAAAGAAACTTTTTTAACTTAAAGAGGTAAATTGTAAATGCGTTAAAACATGAAAGGTTATTAGAATATAGTTACTGCATCATTCTTTTGTTATTCACATTAAAAACTGAGACTAGCTCATTACTTTTTAAAGAGAATCTCTAAATAAATATTTATACAGTAAAACTGATAAAGAAAAATTCTGTGCTTAAAAAACAGTATTGTTACTAGGTTACTGTGATTGTCAGTTTTACGAGTCAACATGGCTAGGCTATAGTCTCCAGTTATTCAAACACTAATCTAGGTGTTACTGTGAAGGCATTTAATAAATGAAATCTACAATTAGTTTACTTTAAGTAAGGAAGAATATCCTAGATACTCTGGGTGATCCTGATTCAATCAGTTGTAAAGGCCTTAAGAGCAGAATTGACTCTTCTCTGGAGAAGAAACTCCACACTTGGACTGTGACTTCAGCTGTTGTCTAAAACTTTAGCTTGTCCTTGATGACCTGCCCTATGGATTTCAGATGAGTCTACACAACCTCAAAATCACATAAACCAATTCCAAGCAATTAATCTATATCTGTGTAGCTATCTAGCTATCTATCTCCTACTGGTTTTGTTTCTTTGATGGAACTTTAAACTGATATAGACACTTAGGTTGAAATATATATGCAGCTAGAGATATAGAATACATTATTTTATAGGTTCTTAACAATTCTATTATTCTCTACCTAAATTTCAAATCTATTAGTTAAAATAATTTTGTTCTTGATTTTCCCAGCAATAAACAAAAGATTTCTGGGTAACCAATACCAAATAAAATGGAATGTATTACCATTTATAATCCTTATTCTGCTTCTAAAACTGCTGAGATTTCAAGTTCAAAAGAAAAAGATTAAGTTTGTTAACTTAAGTATTTTCATGCTTTATTGGCTTTTTTCTTTTAAAGATATTTTACTCAACTTCTCTTTAATAAATCAAGTGCACAAATTCTAATGTACACTATGCTTGAGTTTAAGTACATTATTCTGCTGAGTTAGCAAGAAACTAACATCATCTTGAATCAGTTTTGAATGATCCATAGGAAACAGTGAGAGCCTGACTTCTGAACTAACCTAACATGTAAAAACATAATGTTAGTAAAACAGACCACATGTCACACATTACTCCAAGTAAAAAGGGAAAGGTGGGGAGATGGGGGACTAACAATGACAAACTGTGAGATATCTGTATAGTAAGAACAGAATAAAGGGGGGAAAGGAACTAAAATCAAAATTCTTTGAGGAGACAATTAAGTGGAGTCCAAAACAAAATCATGTGGTATTAAATCATTGAGAAATATGTGTTGTTCACTAAGGAGACTGTTGAGTAGGGCCTTTTCAAACTTTTCAAACTAAATTCAACTGAAATGACTGGGATGTTTTGGAACAAAAAGACCTTCACATCGACACTTATTCTAATTTATTTACACTTTATGATGCATACAACTTTTCAGGACAATGAACATTGCCAATAGTGAAAAAATAATCAAATTCCCTAACCTTTTGACAATCATTGATATTTTCATTCCAGGCAGCCAAACTTAAAATATATGAATTTTACACACATCCATGACCTGTGTGTCCCTAGAAGAAAGGGCTGCTGAGATCCTGGAGCAGGGAAAGCAGGGGAAACAGAGTAACCAGCAATATGGTGGATGGGTCTAAAGAGACTACCTAGATGTTGAGCTGGGTTCTACATTAAGAGAGTCTAACAGTGTCTAAGGAGATTAGTTCCTATCTCACATTTATAACTAAGAAGATGGTTCCTGGGCATTTAGCAGTAGTGTTCCCCAAAGGGATTATGTCATAAGGTTTTTCCTAGTTCAGTGTTTACAGGGCCTCATTTAGATAGTGGGATGAAAAGAAGGAGCTCAAGAAGTATCTAGGACTACTGAGTCAATTATCCCATAAAAAGAAAGCCTAGGGAAAACTGGACAGAGGCAAGACCGCAGTCATATGAAGTGATGCTCCAAACAGGCTTCCAGACACAGTGGGAAGAAATAAAGGGCACTTCAGGATACAAGGATGAAGAAGTCCTAAGAACTGAGTAAAGTGGCAAGACTTTGGGAAAACAGGCATACTCCAAATTTGCAGATGTAAAACAGCAATACTAATTATGGTTACTCACTACAGATGATAATGAGGATCCACTATATTGCTAAGTTTGGAGTGATTTTGGAACTAGGTCAACCCCACAAGCGGAAATTCTTTAGAATTTGTAATTGGATTGGTGGGGTGGTGTTTGAGGCATTCAGGGATGGACAATATCTATCAGGTATTCGATTATATAAAAAGCCCCAAATGAGTTCTATGATTTAGTTAACGTCATTGAAGCCATTTATCAAATAAAAATGTTAGCAAAAGGTTTTTTGTTTGCTTGTTTTTAAACAACAAACTTGCCAGAAGTTACTTAATTGCTCTGTGCCTCAATTTCCTTATCTGTTGCTACCTCATGGTAAGATTGTAAGCATTAAGTTAATTAAAATATGTAAAGCTTAGAATACTTAGAATACTACCTAATATATAATAAACACTCAATAAATATTAGCCATCAATAATATTTATTACAAAAAACATTTTCTACTCAGTCTAGAAAACTTTCAGAGCAACTATTTTTTAAGAGGCATAACCTTGAAAGTATCATTTAGCCTGTTTTTCAGCAAAACAATAAAGGAAATACAGTTTGCATTTTTTGAGCATCTTTATTAATGTTAGGTTGAAACACCTGAAAATGCCATTTTTGCAGGAATAAATACAGGACAATATCAGCAAGTATATAGGGTTAACTTTCATAAATCATTTTGTTAGAAAAATTAAATATATTTCAGTGAGATGCATTTAAAATAATTCTAAAAATTGGAACCTCAGCATTAAGCTTTCAAAAATAATTTTAAAATAATTAAAATATTGCTAACATAATCAACTTCAAGGGGTGCTACAGATTGAACATTTGTGTCCCCCCCACCCAAATCCATAGGCTGACACCTAATCCTCAGTGTGATGGTGTTTGGGGGTGGGGCTTTGGGAGGTGATTAGGTCATGAGGGTGGAGCCCTCCTGAACAGGATCAGTGATCTTACAAAAGAGGCCTGAGAGAACTCCCTTCCCACTCCCACCATGTGAGGTTATAGTGAGAAGATGGCTGTCAATGAAGAAGCGGGCCTCACCAGACGTGGAATCTGTTGGTGCCTTAATCTCCAGAACTGTGAGAAATAAACCTTTCTTGTTTATAAGCCACTCAGTTTATGGTGTCTTATTTTAGCAGCCAGAATGGACTAAGATACAGACTACAGAAGAAAAAAAGGCAGTAAACATCTTCCTGGTGAAACACTGACTTTTTAACCAATACAGTTCAACTTTTCCAAATGAAATCCTATATGAAAAGACTAATGCAGCTCCAAAGAGGTAAAAAAAAAGTGACTCTCTTTTCATTTGAAGAAACTGAACCCAAAGTATTACTTTCAATTATAAAATACACTCTAATAAACAATTCTAAAGTTTCTAACTTTAGAACTTTCATTTCCTTCTTAGAGAGGTGAAGAAATGCTTGAGGATAGGTGGCTTCCCTGAAAGAGAAAATTAAAAATCTTGATTCTCAGATCTGGGAAATATGAATCATTTAAATGTAGTAAGGAAAACTCAAATGCTGCAGTTTGGCTAGAGTGAAAGGTGAAGGCACTTGTACACACACATACTGATTACTTTATATGTTTACAATGTATATTATAACCTAACCAGGGTAACAGGGTAGAGAACACAAAATAGGAGACAACAACAGCAACTCACCATGCTTTCCCCGAGAAATATCCACATACTGGCACAGTCTGGGGTGGGTGATGGTCTTAAGGATTTGAAAGCGCCCTAAAATTTTGATGGAATTTGGTGTGAGAGGAAGCCCGTTGCTTCCACAAACATCATGTGGCAGAGCAGAGGCAAAGAAGGTAAAGGCACCCATTTCGGCATCCTTCAAGGGAAACATTTTCAGAGTCCTAGATCTTCCAAGATAACCTAGAAAAGGAGAGAAGTTTTTGATAGATCAATTAGACATTAAGCCAGTGTTTTCTGACCTTAAACATGATAATTAATATAACTTGGAGGAAAATGCCAATCTGTACACTTTACAGTTAAAAAAAAGTTAAAAAATTTCAAGACAATATCAAAGAGGAAAAACCACCCAATCATGAATTTATATTGCAGCTCTAAATCAAAATCAAAGATTTTCAATGGCATATAAAGAAAAGACAGAACATTCCCTCTACAAGGATGTCTGACAGTTCTAAGAGTTTAGAGGAAGTTTGTTATTGCATATTCATATCAGTAAGGCTCTTCTCTTTACCTAAAGCTTGAATAACCCACAGAGTTTCCTTTTTCAGAGTGAGAGGAGTCAGGAAAGAGGAAATAAGGATACCAATCAGAAACTTTAAATAATCAAGGACTCTATTAATGGTATAAAAATTAAACTAGATAACAGACAGCACTATAATGTTACTTAACTAATCAATTTTTGTTTCTGTGCTAGGTGCTTTACAAGTGATGTTTTAATCCCCTCAATGATCTTGACAGATGTTATTGCCTCTAGGTTAGAAATAGATGTTCTATGTGTAGATCCTGAGGGGTCCTAGCAGCATAGATTCCAAAGCAAATGGTGTCCCAGAGTTTTATCATGGAGCAGCCTGAAGATTAAAAAACTTGCTCCAAAATCTGAATCACATTATGACAACCACAACAAAAAAGGTCCTCCAACAAAAAATATCTCTCTCACCCAGGTGTCTCATGAAAAAGACATTCCATTGGTCAAGCACTGCATTCTTCTCTTCTCAGCTTTTACAATAAAAAGCTGGAATTCTAAATCAAGTTAACAGACTGCTTTTCGTATGCCTGCCCAGAAACCTCATTAAAACATTAAATTAAAACCTCATTAAAACTGTTTTAAAATGTATAAACTCATAACAAGGAAGAGGACAGAAAAAGGCCTTGAGCTGACGAAAGACTTCAAGAAACTCCTGTAAAGCCTTTTGCATACAGAAGAGTATTGTCACAAGAAACAGAAAGAAGGAAGCTACAACCTATGATTCAGTCAAGAAGTTTTGCTCAGCCTCTTCAGTTCAGAGGCTTCAGATTCATAGAAGGCAGGAACAATGGTGAAGAGCAGCAGTCAGAAGAAGGTTTGAAATGAGAAAGATAATTTGAAAGGCTGAAGAACAGAAGAATCAACTCTGCCACCAGCCCCCCAGTACTGGGCAGTTGTTTTTTTTTTTTTTTTTGCGGTATGCGGACCTCTCACTGTTGTGGCCTCTCCCGTTGCGGAGCACAGGCTCCAGACACGCAGGCTCAGCGGCCATGGCTCATGGGCCCAGCCGCTCCGCGGCACATGGGATCTTCCCGGACCCGGGCAGGAACCCGTGTCCCCTGCATTGGCAGGCGGACTCTCAACCACTGCGCCACCAGGGAAGTCCCTGGCCAGTTATTTATCCTCTAAGCAAAAGAAAAACAAAAAACAAAATGGTTCATCCCTAAACGAATAAAATAAACTGTGTGAAAATTACAATAAATAGTTGGTATGAGCACTGTGGACAAAAGCAAACTCCTCTTAATTCTGGAATTTGTAAGACCCCAGTTAATATCTGGCTGTCTACCAAGCTATCCTAAAAGAGGGTATTCCAGTCAACAAGTCTATCCACATACAAAATGCTCCTAGACAGTCTTCCTTAACTCTTAAATGAGGAACTGTCCAGGAATCATCAGGTAGTTGAGGAAAGACTATAGCATAAAGGGCAAAAAATAAAATAAACCAGAAAAAAAAAATCTACCCTGGATGCAACCAAAATAATTTATGAAAAAAAACCCAAACCCAAACTAACTCTAATATATTTAGAAAGTTTTGAGAAAATTTTGAGAAGATATTACACCAATTATACAAAAAAGGAGGTATGGAAAAACATATTTTATAAAAGAATCAAAAGGAATTGCCAACATATGTGAGAAGATAAACAACCTCATTAATATTCAAGAAATTGTTCATTAAAATCACATGAGAATTTATACCTGTGAGACAGTAAAAATTAAGAAATCTGATAATACACAATGTTAGATTATGGAGAAACAGAGTGTAAATTGGTACAAAGACTTTGGAAGACAGTTTGACACTATTTTGTTCCTGCAGAAACTCCTACACACATACACAAGCAGAAACCAAGAAAGATCAGGGTGGTATTGTTTCTATTATCTCTAAACTGGAAACAACTTAAATATCCACACACAGGTGAATGGCTAAATAAACTGTGGCACATTCATCTGATGGAAGAACACACAGGATGGAAAACAAGCAAACTATAGCAACATTTAATAATATAGATGAATCCTAGAAATATTTTGAGCAGGGAAAAAAGTCACACAAAACTTATGCCAATATTCATAAAATTCAAAAACCACAAAAGCTAAATAATAAATAATTCAGGAATATTTACATATGAGGTAAGAATATATTCAAAAATTAAAGGAATTAAAAAAAAAACCTGAGGCTAGGGTTACCACTGTATGAAAAACAGTCATAAGATTAGGGAATAACCCATAAGAAGCTTCAAAAATTTTGAGTAATATTCTTAATTGGTGGGTTAAGGGTGTTCATATTATTATTATGCTCCATAATTCCCATATTCTATATCTCTATCTATTTATATATATGTTCTATATACAATATGTTTCATAAAAATTGAAAAAAAATTAAATATTAAAATGAAAAACATTTTTAAATACAATGAATTGGTTTTCAACAAAGGCCAATGAATTCAATAGGAAAAGGATAGTCTTTTTAACGAATAGTGCTAAAACAAGACATCCACATGGGAAAAAATTAACCTCAACTCTTACTGCTACATCCACAAAAATCTGATATGGATTATAGACCTAAATGTAAAAGCTAAAACTGTAAGTCTTCTACAAAAAAAAAAAAAAAAAAAAAAAAGAATATTTTTATTTTTGCAACCTTAGGATAGGCAAAGATTTCTCAAGCAGGATTTTAAAAAGCCATAAAAAATTAACTTTATAAAGTGGGCTTCATCAAAATTAAAAACATTGCACATCAAAAGTCACATTTGAGAAAATAAAAATCCAAGCCAAAGTTAAGAAAAATATTATTTATATCTATATATGACATTTTTATCAAATAGATGTATATGTATTATATGTATGTTTGTATATATGATAATAGACTTAGAATATATAAAGAATGCCTACAACTCAATAATAAAAAGAAAAACAAAAATAGGTAAAAGTCTGAAACATGTATTTTTCACAAAGAAGGAATACAAATAGACAATAAGCACATGAAAAAGTTCTCAATATAATTAATCAGCAGGGAAGTGCAAATTAAAAGCACAACAACATACCATTTCACACCTACCAGAATGGCTAAAATTGGAATGACTGGCAATACCAAGTGTTGAGAAAAATGTGGAACTGGAGCTGATACTCTGCTGCTGAGAGTAGTGTTAAAATGACACAAGAACTTTGAAAAACTGTTTGGAAAACTGTCCTAAAGTTAAAAATACCCCTTATGACTCAGAAATTCCACTCCTACTCAGTACTTACTCAAGAAAACTTAAAATATTTGTCCACAAAAAGACTTGTACAAGAATGTTCACAGAAGTTTTACTCATAACAGCTCCAAACTGGAAGCAATGTAAACATCATACAAGTGAACTGATAAACAAGTTGTAGCATATTCATCCAATGAAATGCTATTCAAAAGCAACAAAAAAGGAACAACCATGCCAAAATATGGATGTATCTCAAAAATATTATGTTGATGAAAGCAGTAGACACATAAGAGTGCATATCCTATGGCTCCATTTAAATGTAGTTCTAGAACTACAGTTCTAAACTATAGTGATAAAAAAGAGAATTGTAGTGCCTTGGCTGGGTGTGTGTGTGGGGGGTCGGGACAGGATTGGAGAGGGAAACATAGGAACTTTCTGGAGTAGTCCAAATGTTTCACATCTTGATTAGTGTTTGTCACGTTTGTTCACGTGGATCAAAACTCCTCAAACTGATCACTTAAAATCAGTGTACTCTAATATATGTAAATTTCATCTCATTTAAAAAAAGAAAATGAAACAAACTTAAGAGAATATGAGAAAATAATAATTTTTAAAATTAGTGCTTGGAACTTAAATATATGATTACCAAACTAGATAGAAGTGTTAGAACATAAAATTGAGACAATTACTCAGAACATGAAGCAAATGGGCAAATAGATTTTAAAAAAAGCATAACAGAAAAGATAACACACATAGTGAATCAACCCTAGAATTCAACAACCACCTTATAGGTATTTCAAAAAAGGGAACAGGGAAAAATAAAGGAGAATAAATTACGAAAGATGGGAGAAAATTCCCCACAACTGAAGGGAAATATGTACCTTCAAATTAAAAAGGCTTCTAATTTCAAGGAGAATAAATGAAAAAAGACCCAAATGGAGAATTTATCCTAGCTCCATCGAATGAGTTAACTGCAAGGAGAATAAACTCAGACCAAGACATGCCATGACAAATTTTCAAAGCATCAAGCATAACTAAAAATTTTAATCATTTCAGAAAGAAAACAAATAGTTCAGGCATCAACAAATCAAGATCAGACACTCATTCTCATGAGCAACAACAGAAGTTAGAAGATGGTGAAGAGATAGCCTCATCCACCAGAGGGCAGACAGCAGAGGAAGAACTACAATCCTGCAGCCTGTGGAACAAACATCACATTCACAGAAAGATAGACGAGATGAAAAGGCAGAGGACTATGTACCAGATGAAGGAACAAGATAAAACCCCAGAATAACAACTAAATGAAGTGGAGATAGGAAACCTTCCAGAAAAGGAATTCAGAATGATAGTGAAGATGATCCAGGACCTCAGAAAAAGAATGGAGGCAAAGATCGAGAAGATGCAAGAAATGTTTAACAAAGACCTAGAAGAATTAAAGAACAAACAAACAGAGATGAACAATACAATAACTGAAATGAAAACTATGCTAGAAGGAATCAATAGCAGAATAACTGAGGCAGAAGAACGGATAAGTGACCTGGAAGACAGAATGGTGGAATTCACTGCTGCGGAACAGAATAAAGAAAAAAGAATGAAACAAAATGAAGACAGCCTAAGAGACCTCTGAGACAAAATTAAATGTAACAACATTCGCATTATAGGGGTCCCAGAAGGAGACGAGAGAAAGGACCAGAGAAAATATTTGAAGAGATTATAGTTGAAAACTTCCCTAACATGGGAAAGGAAATAGCCACCGAAGTCCAGGAAGCACAGAGAGTCGCATACAGGATAAACCCAAGGAGAAACACGCTGAGACACATAGAAATCAAATTGGCAAAAATTAAAGACAAACAAAAATTATTAAAAGCAGCAAGGGAAAAAAGACAACATACAAGGGAACTCCCATAAGGTTAACAGCTGATTTCTCAGCAGAAACTCTACAAGCCAGAAGGGAGTGGCATGATATACTTAAAGTGATGAAAGAGAAGAAACTACAACCAAGATTACTCTACTCAGCAAGGATCTCATTCAGATTCCATGGAAAAATCAAAAGCTTTACAGACAAGCAAAAGCTAAGAGAATTCAGCACCACCAAATCAGTTCTACAACAAATGCTAAAGGAACGTCTCTAAGTGGGAAACACAAGAAAAGGACCTACAAAAACAAACACAAAATAATTAAGAAAATGGTAATAGGAACATACATATTGATAATTACCCTAAACGTGAATAGATTAAATGCTCCAACCAAAAGACACAGGCTTGCTGAATGGATACAAAAACAAAACCCATATATATGCTGTCTACAAGAGACCCACTTCAGACCTAAGGACACATTCAGACTGAAAGTGAGGGGATGGAAAAAGATATTCCATGCAAATGGAAATCAAAAGAAAGCTGGAGTAGCAATTCTCATATCAGAAAAAAATAGACTTTAAAATAAAGACTATTATAAGAGACAAAAAAGGACACTACATAATGATCAGGGAATCAATCCAAGAAGAAGATATAACAATTATAAATATATATGCACCCAACATAGGAACAGCTCAATACATAAGGCAACTGCTAACAGCTATAAAAAAGGAAATCGACAGTAACACAGTAATAGTGGGGGATTTTAACACCTCACAGCAATGGACACATCATCCAAAATGAAAATAAATAAGGAAACAAGCTTTAAATGATACAATAGACCAGATAGATTTAATTGCTATTTATAGGACATTCTATCCAAAAACAGCAGATAACACTTTCTTCTCAAGTGTACATGGAACATTCTCCAGGATACATCACATCTTGGGTCACAAATCAAGCCTCAGTAAATTTAAGAAAATTGAAATCATATCAAGCATCTTTTCTGACCACAACGTTATGAGATTAGAAATGAATAACAGGGGAAAAACCGTAAAAAACACAAACACATGGAGGCTAAACAATACGTTACTAAATTACCAAGAGATCACTGAAGAAATCAAAGAGGTAATCAAAAAATACCAAGAGACAAATGACAATGAACACACGATAATCCAAAACCTGTGGGATGCAGCAAAAGCAGTTCTAAGAGGGAAGTTTATACCTATACAAGCCTACCTCAAGAAACAAGAAAAATCTCAAATAAACAATCTAACCTTACACCTAAAGGAAGGAGAGAAAGAACAAACAAAACCCAAAGTTAGCAGAAGGAAAGAAATTGTAAAGACCAGAGCAGAAACAAATGAAATAGAAACAAAGAAAACAATAGCAAAGATCAATAAAACTAAAAGCTGGTTCTTTGAGAAAATAAACAAAATTGATAAACCATTAGCCAGACTCATCAAGAAAAAGAGGGAAAGGACTCAAATCAATAAAATTAGAAATGAAAAAGGAGAAGTTACAAGAGACACCACAGAAATACAAAGCACCCTAAGAGACTACTACAAGCAACTCTATGCCAATCAAATGGACAAGCTGGAAGAAATGGACAAATTCTTAGAAAGGTATAATCTTCCAAGACTGAACCAGGAAGAAATAGAAAATATGAAGAGACCAATCACAAGCAATGAAATTGAAACTGTGGTTTTAAATCTTCCAACAAACAATAGCCCAGGACCACATGGCTTCAGAGGTGAATTCTATCAAACATTTAGAGAAGAGCTAACAGCTATCCTTCTCAAACTCTTCCAAAAAATTGCAGAGGAAAGAACACTCCCAAACTCATTCTATGAGGCCACTATCACCCTGATACCAAAACCAGACAAAGATAGTACAAAAAAAGAAAACTACACACCAATATCACTGATGAATATAGATGCAAAAATCCTCAACAAAATACGAGCAAACACAATCCAACAACACATTAAAAGGATCATACACCATGACCAAGTGGGATTTACCCCAGGGATGCAAGGATTCTTCAATATATGCAAATCAATCAATGTGATACACCATATTAACAAATTGAAGAATAAAAACCATATGATCATCTCAAAAAAAAAAGATGGTGAAGCCTTGAAAAGTTGGAAGAAACATAATTTTGTTTCTTTACCCAGCCAAACTATCATTCATAATAGCAAAATAATAATTTACGGCCCTGCAAACATTAAAAAATAAAATCACCATCCACATACCTTCATGAATAAGTTTCTTTAGGATGTATTCTAACAAAACAGAGGAGAAAACAAATAATAAAAGATGTGGAGTTAAGAAACAATGTATCTTACTCAAGAATTCAATGAATATAATACAGTATAGAAGCTGCACCAAAGGACTAGAAAGTAATCTGTTCCAATTAAACAGAAGGTAATTGGGCTCCAAGGGGAATGTCTTCAAGCAGAGTAAGGGCGGTTCTCATACAAAGAATGAGAGGATGTGGTGAATAAAGCACATGCATCTTTTCCTTCAAAGAAGGTGCAAAGTACTCTGTGAAAGTGAGGAGAGCCAAAAGCTACATAAGTATATAATCCAGAAAATTAAGCACATTTAACTATGGCATAATTTTTGTTATTGGAGAGGAAGAAAGAGTAGTCAGTTGGACATTAATATTACAAATCTTCTTGTTAGAGTGGTACAAAGGTCATGAAATTAAAACATTGGGAAGGAAATGTATAATAGCATACTTCTTGGCTCAGCACTTAAGATTATTTACAAAGCCATAATATTGTAACATTTTACTAGTTTTTAAACACATAAACAAAGCAAAAAACAACTGCAGTTAAGAAATATACTGTAACTATTAATAACCTTGACAATGTACAAGTAAAGGTCCACCTAAGGGAAGGTGGGAATGGATGTGGTTTCTGTGGCAGTAAAGGAAGGTAGAGTCTCTACTTCCCTCATTTTACAAAATAAGGAGCCAAATATAAGTATTTTCAAAAGTTCATATGAAAAACATTAAGTTTAAATATATTACTTAGAACTCTAAAATTAACCAATATGAAAACTAAAAATTGTGATAACGATTCAAAAATTTGTAGAGAGGGCTTCCCTGGTGGCGCAGTGGTTAAGAATCCACCTGCCAGTGCAGGGGACATGGGTTGAAGCCCTGGTTTGGGAAGAGCCCACATGCCGCGGAGCAACTAAGCCTGTGCGCCACAACTACTGAGCCTGCGTTCTAGAGCCTGCGTGCCACAACTACTGAGCCCACGCGCCTAGAGCCCGTGCTCCCCAACAAGAGAAGCCACGGCAATGAGAAGCCCGCGCACAGCAACGAAGACCCAATGCAGCCAAAAACAAACAAACAAAAAAACCCACAACATTGTAAATCAACTGTATTTCAATAAAAATTATTAAAAAACAAAAAACAACAACAAAAATTGTAGTAGGGAGGTTGTGGATGGTGTGGCCTACCTTAAGAAGTCAATTAAAATAAAAAGAATTAGCAGTTTAACTTGTTCAACATACAGACCTAAAATTAGAAAAGGTTAAAAATGATTATCTCTGAAGTAACAGAACTGAGGGTAGGAAGGAAGAGCCTGAGCTGTTGCATTTTATTAGGCAGTCCTTTTATACTATGCTATTTGATCTTCCATGAGATACTTCTATCACTTAGACAACTAAAAATCAAATAACCAAATAAAGAAAATGCAAATAATTCAAAACGATAAACAGTAGTTGGCGTTAAACATTTCATCAGTGTTCTGCTTCAACTACCTCTTAGATGGGTGCACATAAAAAGGTTCACACATAATAAATACACACACATAGATTTTTTTCCGCTTGGTGAGTGGAAGAAAGCCAGTGGAAAAAACAGCTGAAGTGAGAGTTTAGTTGAGGAAAAAAAAACAACATAGGAGTTGGGTTTGAAAATTCATTCATTCAACAAATATCCTGAAGCTCCTATTTTAAGTCAGGTGTTTTCCAGCTTCGGGGCCACCAGTGAACAGGACACAATGTCCGCCTTCAAAGAACTTTAAGTGGAAATGCATCACAAAGGGAAAAAGGTAAAAAAAATAGGGCAAAAGATGCATATTTCGTTACGAATAAAACAGTTTACACATTTCTTCAATGGGTTTCATTTATTTTATATACTTTTCCGCAAAAAGTTGTCTTTCTGTCCCAAATAAAAACAGGGACAAGAGGCCTTGAAAAGCAACCACTAACAATTTTAAAGAAACTTCTACTCGTTCACATTCTTCCACTGCACAAGGGAATGCCACATCTCGACAACTGACTACACCTTTGAAAACAGGAAACAAACCAAAGAGCTCGAATCTATGTTGAGCAACGGGAGAGCCGATTCCAAATTCTCTGAAACAGTCAGGTAGTAGATCCTTTCGAAGAGTCGCCTGCAGTCCTCAAAGGACTCAGGTGTGTAGGGGGAAGGCGGGCTGTAGGTAGGAATGGAGACGGTACTCAGCAGCCAGCAGCTGCACCGGTGGTCTCTATCACTCACGGCGGAAATGGGAGGCCGCTCGCTGCACCTGACCTTCCTCTACCTCCCACCAGCCCCGACCACTACGACACAGAAAACTGGGAAACCCAAAATACCTGCCTTTGGGTCTGGGGACGCAGGCGGACACAAAGACAAGGGGATGGAGCTCCTACACAGGGCCCCAGAGCTGTCGCTGGAGCTGGTGTTGCCGCTATTACTTAGTGCACCAGACCCTGCATTTCAGGTGCTTCTACAAAAGAGGCTGCTCCTGGAGCGCCGGGAGCTCAGAGATTGCCCTTTGCCCGCCAGCCTAAGTCAGCCAGAGTTGCCAGCGCCGCCTCCGGCCAGGAGAGCGACCCCCGCGCTCTCCCCTGACAACTCCCAGCTCTCCCCACCACCACCCTCAGCTCGGCCTTTCCCTCTGACCTCACAGCCTCCGCGACGGAACTCTAAAGAAAGGCCCCGACGTCCGGCGTCTTGCTCCTCGCCCAACCTGGAGACAAAATATAGAGACCGAGGAAGAGGTGCGGAATGGTTGGCGTTATTGGCTGAGGAAATGGACGACGGGGAGTGTGGTGTGGCTGCACACGGGAAGGGAGCCACTGAATTTGGAGAAGAATCTGTGGACCGCTCAGGCGTTTAGCGAGGACACCTCATTGGGTCCTTTCTCGCTGCCTTCGTGAGCGGGAGGCTGTCCTTACCGGCTCCGGGCCGAGACGGCCGAGGTTCTGCCTGTTCACCGATACATGTGAGTGTCGTCCGCAGAGGGTCCCGGGGTACGGGGATTGCGAACATAAGAGTCCTCTGTCCCTTAGTGGCCTTCGGATGATAGGACCTGGCCTGCGGGGAAGTCGGCCCACAGCAGCGCCAATCTTGGCATGAGGAAGTAGGGAAGAGCTTGGGACCTTTTGAAGGAGCCAAATTTGAGAAATGGGATGCGGGGCCGAGGGGAAGGATGTTACTGGAAAAGATATATGCACAAACATGTTTATTTTTGTGCGTGTGAGAGAACCGGGAGGCGGTGACAGGAATTCGTTTATTCCTCAAGTAGTTATTCAGCGCCCACCATGTTCCAAACACTGTTTTAGGCATCGGTAAAAAGCAATGAACAAAACAGACAAAAATTCTTGTCTCCCTGTTGTTCACATTTTATTGAATATACATACTAAACAAAGTTAAGAAAAACGTACCGTATCTTAGGTCGTAATGAGTGCTGAAAACAAAAGTAGTAAAGCCGGGAAGGAGGATATAGGTTGAAATTTTAGTATGGCCAGGGAAGGTCTTACTGAAAAGATCACTCTTCAGTAAAGAGCTGACAGAAGCAAGAGAGTTAATCGTTAGGCTGTTTTGGGGAGGTGCAGTCAGGCAGACGGACCAGACATTGCAAAAGCCATCAGGCAGGAACTCTCCTGAACAGCAAGGAAGCCTGTAGGTCAGAGTTCAGTGAAGCAACTAAAGCTGGAGAAAGAATCAGAGATACGGAACAGGTCATGAAGGATCTTGAGGGCGTCTAACCCATTGGAGGGTTTTGAGCAGTGGAGTACTGACTTCCTTTTTAAAAGAATCTCTCTGGCTGCTCTCAAGAATAGACTGGAGGGAATAGGGTGGAAGAAACACCAGTTAGGAGGCTTTTACATAAATCCAGAGGAGATATGATAGTGGCTTGACTAGGGGTGGTAAGAAATGACCAGTCAGATTCTTAGTGCTCTTAATTTAGGTATGCAAGAATTTTAATGGATGGTCAGTTAATTTTCTTTAATTAGGTTTTGGAAACACTTTTAAAATGACTTGTAGTGTGAGGTTAGGAGTAACAAACACGAGTTAAAATCATGGCTTTACCATTTAATATTTGAATGGATTTAGACAAGTCACATAATTTCTCTGAGTTATCTATAACCTTATTGTCTCACAAGGTTATAAAGATTAAATGACAATGTATGTAATATGCCAGGCCCATTAAAATAGTGGCTACTGTTATTAACTGTGTTCTTGGTTAAGAAATGGAAGAAAGATAGTGGTGAGTACATCTATGAGTGGAAAGGTTTGGTTAAATCCTATTGGGGAAAATCTGAGCCCGCTAAAAGGTGACCTTGTTTGGTAAGTGGGCCATGGGAGACCTAGACATACCACTTTAAAAATTTTATGCATATGTCACTGGACAAAAAGGTTTTCTGTGTTAATGGCCATAGTATCTGAAACACACAGACTGTCTTCTCTTAGCCATACACTCATAGCCATCCTTTAAGCCCTCCAGGATCCCCAGTGTCCTCATTAGTAAACGGGAAGAAGGCTCTCTGGTGAGTAGAGAAAAACAAGCATAAATACAAATTTCCAATTATAAAATGAATAAGTCATAGGAATGTAATGTACAGCATGGTGACTATAGTTAATAATACTGTTTTGCATATTAGAAAATAGCTAGGAGACTGGATCTTGATGGTTCTCATCACAAGAAAAAAATTGTAACTGTGTATGATAGAGGATGTTAACTGGACTATTGTAGTGTTCATCTTGCAACCCAATCAAAAAATGGGCAGAAGATCTAAATAGACATTTCTCCAAAGAAGACATACAGATGGCCAAGAGACACATGAAATATGCTCAGTGTCACCAATTATTAGAGAAATGCAAATCAAAACTACAATGAGGTATCACACACTAGTCCGAATGGCCATCATCAAAAAGTCTACAAATAATAAATGCTGGAGAGGGTGTGGAGGAAAGGGAACCCTCTTGCACTGTTGGTGGGAATGTAAATTGGTACAGCCACTATGGAGAACAGTATGGAGATTCCTTAAAAAACAAAAAAAATAGAGCTACAGTATAATCCTGCAGTCCTACTTCTGGGAATATATGTGGAGGAAACTATAATTCAAAAAGATACATGCACCCCAGTGTTCACTGAAGCATTATTTACAATAGGCAAGACATGGAAGCAACTTAAATATCCATCAAGAAATGAATGGATAGAGAAAATGTGGTGTATATATAAACATACACACACACACACACACACACACAATGGAATATTACTGAGCCATAAAAAGAATGAAATAATGCCAATTGCAGCAACATGGATGGACCTAGAGATTATCATATGAAATGAAGTCAGATAGAGAAAGACAAATATATGATATCACTTATATGTGGAATCTAAAAATGAACTTATTTACAAAACAGAAACAGACTCAGACGTAGAAAACAAACTTATGGTTACCAAAGGGGAAAAGTTGTGGGGGAGTAAATTAGGAATTTGGGAGTAACTTATACACACTACTATATATAAAACAGATAAATAACAAGGACCTACTGTATAGCATGGGGAACTATACTCAATATTTTGTAACAACCTATATGGGAAAAGAATCTGGAAAAGAATGTATGTATATCTGAGTTACTTTGCTGCACACCTGAAACTAACACAACATTGTAAATTAACTATACTTCAATAATAAAAAAAAAGAAAGTCACACAGCTAATGAGTGGCAGAGCTGGCATTTGAAGTCATTCCCTGATCACATGCTTAGAAGAAAAACAAGAATAAAATGAACTTTCACAAAAAGCATAGTTTTAGATCTTTCTATGTTTTGACAAAGGTTACTAAAAGTCCCCTGGAATTATTGCTGGTTGCCACTGCTATATATTTTGAGTGTCTCTGGAATGTATCGTTCTCAAAATATTTATTTATTTATTTATTTATTTTTGCATTTGTTCAGGTCTTGTCTCAGACCTACTGAATCAGAAATTACTGTACAGGGTTTCTAATGTGTACTGCGATTGAGAAGCACTGAAGTATTTGTATATTTTACATACATGACTGGGGGTTCTTTTTTTTTTTTTTTTAATACACTTTAATTTATTTTTTTAGCTGTGTTGGGTCTTCGTTTCTGTGCGAGGGCTTTCTCTAGTTGTGGCAAGTGGGGACCACTCTTCATCGCGGTGCACAGGCCTCTCACTGTCGCGGCCTCTCTTGTTGCGGAGCACAGGCTCCAGACGTGCAGGCTCAGCAGTTGTGGCCCACGGGCCCAGCTGCTCCACGGCATGTGGGATCTTCCCAGACCAGGGCTCGAACCCGTGTCCCCTGCATTGGCAGGCAGATTCTCAACCACTGCGCCACCAGGGAAGCCCAAAATATTTAATTTTTTAATTTACCTGTTTAAAAATTCTGACTTTTGACACATTTTAAATCCTAGCAGGAGTTTTAACCTAGAGCTGCAATGTGTATAACTGTAATAAAGGTGTTCTTAGAGTGGGGTGGCTTGGCGATTTACAAAACAAATGGAGGAAGGAAGTTTAGAAGGTCAGAATAGGGATGATGGTAGAAGAGAGAAAAAAGTGATTAAAATTACTGTAGTTCACTAGTTCTGAGAGGCATATTTTTCTCATATTTATAGCTCTGAAATAGTGGGGTATTCCATGTTTTAAACTCATTATACACTAAATAGCAGCTGTGACATCGTTGTCACTGCCCAACTTACGCAAACTTGGTTATAACTGATGATATTGTCATTAGTTCAGTTGAGTTGTGTGTACTGTTGGTACATAGTTGTTGAGTTTAATCTCTTAAGTATCCTTTAAAAGATCATTTAGCACTTAAATAAAAAGTTACTGTGTTTGCAGAAATACATGGAAGAAATAAATTAGGAGTTTGGGATTAACATATATACACTACTATATATAAAATATGTAAATAAGGACCTACTGTATAGCCCAGGGAAATATACTCAGTGTCTTGTAATAACCTGTACTGTAAAGACTCTGAAAAAGGAAATATATATATATATATATATAAAACAATCACTTTGCTATATACTTGAAACTAACGCAACATTGTAAATTAACTATACTTCAATTTTCAAAAAAGAAATTCATGGAAACACAAGAGTGATATAAGATAAAAATAGGGCTAAATTCAAAACAGGTATTTCAATACATAATACAGGATGTGACTAAGTGTAAGAGAACATTAGGTCAGTTAAATCAGCCATGGTTTTTTTCCTTAATGGTACCCAAAATAATGCAGCATCTTATGATTGGAATCATTTTACAATTGATGGTATCTTATATATGATGAAATACAATACTTAGAGTGTCTAAGGAGAATATAAATTTTTACGTAATTGCAATTCTGAAATGGTGAAATCAGATATTTTGAGAAATAGAGAATCACTTCCAAATTTTTGTGGAGTTCTCTATAAAGTAAAAATGAAAGTCTGCACTTAAAACTTCCATTTCAAAGCAATAGTTTATGTTTGGTTCCTAACATTGAGAGCCCAGGGTAGGGGATTTGTTAATTTTTAAAAAGTACTGGCAATTTCAAAATCAGTGGGGAAGACTACTGTAGAGATTGCTGAGATAAAGGGAAGTCATTTAGAAATGATAAGAATCTCTGAAGTAATCTTTTATGTGTGTTAATGATTCAGATGTAGTCTAAATTCATGTATTTGCTAAAACCAGCTTCTCCTGATTTTATGATTAGTGGCATCTTACAGTAGCTTTTTAGGTTTGATGAAATATGGTGATTATGTTGAGAAGAACAGAATTAATGTGAAAGGGCAGAATAATTTAGATAATACTTTTCAAAGCTTTTTATCATAAAAAATGTTTATTTAGTGTAGGAAAAAGAAAAAAAGTCTTGACTCTTACTATCCAAATACAGTTAACATACTCAGTATACTGTTTTCCTGTCAATGTTTTAGATTTGTAATTATTGTGCATGCAATTAAGTATTATATCTATTTTAATCACATAATCTTTTTATTTTTAATTTTGGCGCAGACTGAGCCAACATTCCCAAACTGTTTTAGAAAATACTAGTTCAAATAAATGTTAATTAGGTGTTCCTTGCTTAGTATTCCATGGCTAAATACTTTGGGAAATGCTTCATAAGTATATCCATTACAGAAATTATAGCTTGGGCATTAAAAGAAATAACTCCAGAATCAGACAGACCTAAGTTTCAATCCTCATTTACTAACTAGCCACATTAATTGGCAAATTAATTTTTTTTTTTTTTTTTTTTTTTTTTTTTTTGCGGTATGCGGGCCTCTCACTGTTGTGGCCTCTCCCGTTGCGGAGCACAGGCGCCGGACG
This sequence comes from Mesoplodon mirus, assembly GCF_964341445.2. Classification (NCBI taxonomy): domain Eukaryota; kingdom Metazoa; phylum Chordata; class Mammalia; order Artiodactyla; family Ziphiidae; genus Mesoplodon; species Mesoplodon mirus. The sequence continues at coordinate 156,779,965 of NC_138977.1, read as the reverse complement.
TGCAGGCTCAGTGGCCATGGCTCACCAGCCCAGCCGCTCCACGGCATGTGGGATCTTCCCAGACCTGGGCACAAACCCATGTCCCCTGCACCAGCAGGCGGACTCTTAACCACTGCACCACCAGGGAAGCCTGGCAAATTAATTTTAAGTCAAGTTTTCTTCTCTGTATAATGGAGATAATTACTGTATTTGTAGATGATCTATGTAAAGCATTTAGCCAGCCCACAATGCTCTTCAAATGTTACCTATTATTATTAACTTTATCATCTGTGAGGAACCCTTTACATGTTAGCATATTAAAAGTTCAGAGGGCGGGCTTCCCTGGTGTCGCAGTGGTTGAGAGTCCGCCTGCTGATGCAGGGGACACGGATTCATGCCCCGGTCTGGGAAGATCCCACATGCCGCTAGCGGCTGGGCCCATGAGCCATGGCCGCTGAGCCTGCGTTTCCGGAGGCTGTGCTCTGCAACAGGAGAGGCCACAACAGTAAGAGACCCACATACCACCCCCCCAAAAAAAATAAAAGTTCGGAGGAGACTAAGGAAACTTCTGAAGTTTTGAAATCCAGCAGGTACTCAATGTAAAATTGGAAATCACTGGAGCAGTTGGCACAGAGTCGTAAAATGAGCACTGGGTTGAATGGCAAAACATTTGTCTGAGCTTTAAGCAATGATGTTGTTAAGCTAACAATGTTGCCCTAAACATAACCTCTTTTAAAAAATTTTCTCCAGTTTTCTGTGTATCTCCCATTTGTCTAAAGTGTAATGAGTACAAGGAACATGTTTAATCTTGCTTCCTACTATAAATCTGGTGCATGCACAAAATCAGGGACCATAAGTAAAATTTGGGTCATGAATGTGTTACTTATAGGGACCTGGCAGGTAACTTAAATGGCAAACAGGAAATTGTGGGTGAAGTCTGTTTTGCCTTGCTTAAAGGCATTCACATTCAGTTGTTTCAAATACTGATCTGTTTGGTGACCATTTATAATCCCTAGAAGAGACTAGAGTTCAGGATCAAACCCTTGAGAACATCAGCATTAAAGGAATAAGATAAAGGAGATGCTAAGGATGTAGGTGAAATCAAGTGAAAGTATCCTCATTTTATAAATTAAGAACATGAAGCATAGAGAAGTTAAGTACCTTTACCAAGATTGTCACACAGCTGGTAGTATGTGATTCAACCAAGATTTGTTGACTGTAAATGCTTTTTTTTAAAAAAAAACTATGCTCTCCTACCTGTGGTAGCAATCATTATCTGCATACTACTAGAAAACATTGACATAAAGTTATGCATCCCACTTGTATTTTTGAGAAGTTTAAATGACAGTTAATCAACAAGTATAGAAAACCTGTTTCCAGAACTTCTAATTCTAAAATCAATAAATAGTTCTTAATATTTGAGAAAAGTTTTGTCAACACATAGACCTATTTAGAAATTAATCCAGAGGCAGAGTCAAGATGGCTGTGTGGGAAGACACGGAGTTAGTGTCTCCCCACAACTAGGGTGCCTCCCAGCCGCTGGTGGGGAACTCTGAGGCACAAGAAGATGGGAGGAACCCCAAAGTGAACCGGTAGGATGTAGGGGGACTGAGAAGGGAGGAGAACTGGAGGCCAGACAGAATCAGCGCCCCTGAGGCCGGAGAGATCAGGAGAGGCAGGTGGGAGGGGCCCTTTGGGAGGAGTGGAGGGCAATTGCCCCATCCACTTGGGCATGGGGAGCCTGCTGAGCTCCCAGGCCAATCCCCTGCCCTCCAAACCCCCATCCAGGCCACATGGGTCCTTGGGGGCATAGGAGGGTGGCTAGGGAGATCAGGAGAGGCAGGCGGGAGGGGCCATCCAGGATGAGTGGGAGAGGAGTAGAGGGCGATTGCCCTGCCCACTCAAGCCTGGGGATCCTGCTGAGCTCCCGGGGCGATCCCCTGCCCTCCAAAGCCCCCTCCAGGTCACATGGGTCCTTGGGGGCATAGGAAGGAGGCCGAGGGGAGAACAGGAGAGGCAGGTGGGAGGGGCCCTCCAGACTGGAGGAGCAGGAGAGGAAAGGAGGGCACTGTCGCCACTCACTCAAGCCCAGGAAGCCTGCTGGGCTCTGAGGTGAGGTCCCCTGCCCTCTTGAGACCAGGGGTGGGGTGCACGCCTGGGCCCCTTCTGTTCCTTGAGCCTAAGCCCCACCCCCACAGCCCCCAGAGCCTTTTCCAGCCCTGTGGGTCCTGAGAATTGGCCCAGCCTACCACCCAAACCTCACCCTTGCATAGGCCCCACCGTCCACAGCCAAGGCCTTTGCCCCCTGTATTTCTTTTTTTTCTTTTCCCTCCTCCTCTTTTTTAGTATTATGATACTGATATACCTTCCAGTTCTTGATTCATCTACATTTTTATTTTTATATTCTTCCTAACGTATCTGTTAGTTTCCTAGTCTAATTTTAGTTTTTACTTTGTTATTGTTGTGTTTTTTGTTTCTTTTTTTCTGCCACACAAGACAGCTTGCAGGATCTTAGTTCATGGGCCCAGGGTTGGGCTCAAGCTCCTGAGGTGGGAGCTCCGAGTCCGAACCACTGGACTAACAGAGAACCTCAGACCCCAGGGAATATTCATCGGAGTGAGGTCTCACAGAATTCCTCATCTCAGCACCAAGACCCAGCTCTGCCCAATAGCCTAAAAACCCCACTATTAAAAGTCTCAGGCCAAACAACCAGTAAGACAGGAACATAATCCCACTTATTAAACAACAAAAAAGATGAGATGACAAAAAATATGTCACAGATGAAGGAGCAAGGTAAAAACCTACAGAAGACCAAATAAATGAAGAGGAAACAGGCAATCTACCTGGAAAAGAATTCAGAGTAATAATAGTAAAGAAGATCCAGAATATTGGAAATAGAATGGAGGCACGGATTGAGAAAACACAAGAAATGTTTAGCAAAGATCTAGAACAGCTAAAGAGCAAACAGAAAGAACACAATAACTGAAATGAAAAATACACTAGAAGGAATCAATATCAGAATAACTGAGGCAGAATAACGAATAAGTGAGCTGAAAGACAAAATGGTGGAAATAACTGCTGAGGGGCAGAATAAAGAAAAAAGAATGAAAAAATTGAAGACAATCTCAGAGACCTCTGGGGCAACACCACATTCGAATTATAGGGGTCCCGAAGAAGAAGAGAAAAAGAAAGGGTGTAATATTTGAAGAGATTATAGTTGAAAACTTCCCTAACATGGGAAAGGAAATAGTCACCCAAGTCCAGGAAGCACAGAGAGTCCCATACAGGATAAACCCTAGGAAAAACACACCAAGACACATATTAATCAAACTAACAAAAATTAAATTCAAAGAAAAAATATTAAAAGCAGCAAGGGAAAAACAAAAAATAACATACAAAGGAATCCCTGTAAGGTTATCAGCTCATTTTTCAGCAGAAACTCTGCAGGCCAAAAAGGACTGGCAGGATGTACTTAAAGTGATGAAAGAGAAAAACCTACAACCAAGATTACTCTACCCAACAAGGTTCCCATTCACATTCGATGGAAAAGTCAAAAGCTTTTCAGACAAGCAAAAGCTAAGAGAATTCGCACCACCAAACCAGCTTTACAACAAATGCTAAAGAAACTTTTCTCAGCAGGAAACACAAGAAAAAGACCCACAAAAACAAACCCAAAACAATTAAGAAAATGGTAATAGGAGCATACATATCGATAATACCCTTGAATGTAAATGGATTAAATGCCCCAACCAAAAGACAAAGACTGGCTGAATGGATACAAAAACAAGACCCATCTATATGCTGTTTACAAGAGACCCACTTCAGACCTAGGGACACATACAGACTGAAAGTGAGGGGATGGAAAAAGATATTCCATGCAAATAGAAATCAAAAGAAAGCTGGAGTAGCTATACTCATATCAGATAAAATAGACTTTAAAATAAAGAATGTTACAAGAGACAACAAAGGACACTATATAATGATCAAGGGATCAATCCAAGAAGAAGATACAACAATTATAAATATATAAGCACCCAACATAGGAACAGCTCAATACATAAGGCAACTGCTAACAGCTATAAAAAAGGAAATCGACAGTAACACAGTAATAGTGGGGGATTTTAACACCTCACAGCAATGGACACATCATCCAAAATGAAAATAAGGAAACAAGCTTTAAATGATACAATAGACCAGATAGATTTAATTGCTATTTATAGGACATTCTATCCAAAAACAGCAGATAACACTTTCTTCTCAAGTGTACATGGAACATTCTCCAGGATAGATCACATCTTGGGTCACAAATCAAGCCACAGTAGATTTAAGAAAATTGAAATCATATCACGCATCCTTTCTCACCACAAGGCTATGAGATTAGAAATGAATTACAGGGAAAACAATGTAAAAAACACAAACACATGGAGGCTAAACAATACATTACTAAATAACCAAGAGATCACTGAAGAAATCAAAGAGGAAATCAAAAAATACCTAGAGACAAATAACAACACATGACGATCCAAAACCTATGGATGCAGCAAAAGCAGTTCTAAGGGAAGTTTATAGCTATACAAGCCTACCTCAAGAAACAAGAAATATCTCAAATAAATAATCTAACTTTACATCTAAAGGAACTAGAGAATGAAGAGCAAACAAAACCCAAGGTTAGCAGAAGAAAAAAAATCATAAAGATCAGAGCAGAAATAAATGCAATAGAAACAAAGAAAACAATAGCAAAGATCAATAAAATTAAAGCTGGTTCTTTAAGATGATAAAATTGATAAACCTGTAGCCAAACTCATCAAGAAAAAGAAGGAGAGGACTCAAATCAATAAAATTAGAAATGAAACAGGAGAAGTTAGGACAGACACCGCAGAAATACAAAGCATCCTAAGAGACTACTACAGGCAATTCTATGCCAATAAAATGGACAACCTGGAAGAAATGGACAAATTCTTAGAGAGGTGTAACCTTTCAAGACTGAACCAGGTAGTAATAGAAAATATGAGCAGACCAATCACAAGTAATGAAATTGAAACTGTGATTAAATATCTTCCAACAAACAGAAGTCCAGGACCAGATGGCTTAACAGGTGAATTCTATCAAACATTTAGAGAAGAGCTAACACCCATCCTTCTCTAACTCTTCCAAAAATTGCAGAGGAAGGAACATTCCCAGACTCATTCTATGAGGCCACCATCACCCTGATACCAAAATCAGACAAAGATACTACACAAAATTACAGACCAATATCACTGATGAATATAGATGCAAAAATCCTCAACAAAATACTAACAAACAGAATCCAACAACACATTAAAAGGATCATACACCATGATCAACTGGGATTTATCCCAGGGATGCAAGGATTCTTCATAATATGTAAATCAATCAATGTGATACACCATATTAACAAATTGAAGAATAAAAACCATATGATCATCTCAATAGATGCAGAAAAAGCTTTTGACAGATTTCAACACCCATTTATGATAAAAACTCTCCAGAAAGTGGGCATAGAGGGAACCTACCTCAACATAATAAAGGCCATATATGACAAACCCACAGCAAACATCATTCTCAATGGTGAAAAACTGAAAGCATTTCCTCTAAGATCAGGAACAAGACAAGGATGTCCACTCTCACCACTATTATTCAACATAGTCTTGGAAGTCCTAGCCACGGCAGTCAGAGAAGAAAAAGAAATTTAAGGAATACAAACTGGAAAAGAAGAAGTAAAACTGTCACTGTTTGCAGATGACATGATACCATGCATAGAGAATCCTAAGGATGCCACCAGAAAACTACTAGAGCTAATCAGTGAATTTGGTAAAGTAGCAGGATACAAAATTAATGCACAGAAATCCCTTGCATTCCTATACACTAATGATGAAATATCTGAATGAGAAATTAAGGAAACACTCCCATTTACCATTGCAACAAAAAGAATAAAATACCTAGGAATAAACCTACCTAGGAAGACAAAAGACCTGTATGCAGAAAACTATAAAACACTGATGAAAGAAATTAAAGATGATACAAATAGATGGAGAGATATACCATGCTCCTGGATTGGAAGAATCAATATTGTGAAAATGACTCTACTACCCAAAGCAATCTACACATTCAGTGCTATCCCTATTAAATTACCAATGGCATTTTTTATGGAACTAGAACAAAAAATCTTAAAATTTCTATGGAGAAACAAAAGACCCCAAATAGCCAAAGCAGTCTTGAGGGAAAAAAGTGGAGCTGGTGGAATCAGACTCCTTGACTTCAGACTATACTACAAAGCTACAGTAATGAAGACAATATGGTACTGGCACAAAAACAGAAACATAGATCAATGGAACAAGATAGAAAGCCCAAAGATAAACCCATGCACCTTTGGTCAACTAATCTATGACAAAGGAGGCAAGGATATACAATGGAGAAGAGACGGTCTCTTCAATAAGTGGTGCTGGGAAAACTGGACAGCTACATGTAAAAGAATGAAATTAGAACACTCCCTCACATCATATACAAAAGTAAACTCAAAATGGATTCGAGGTCTAAATGTAAGACCGGACACTATCAAACTCTTAGGGGAAAACATAGGAAGAACACTCTTTGACATGAATCATGGCAAGATCTTTTTTGATCCACCTCCTAGAGTAATGGAAATAAAAACAAAAATAAACAAATGGGACCTAATGAAACTTAAAAGCTTTTACACAGCAAAGGAAACCATAAACAAGATGAAAAGACAACCCTCAGAATGGGAGAAAGTATTTGCAAATGACTCAACGGACAAAGGATTAATATCCAAAATATATAAATAGCTCATGCAGCTCAATATCAAAAAAACAATCCAATCAGAAAATGCACAGAAGACCTAAATAGGCATTTCTCCAAAGAAGACATACAGATGGCCAAGAAGCACATGAAAAGCTGCTCAACATCACTAATTATCAGAGAAATGCAAATCAAAACTACAATGAGGTATTACCTCACACCAGTTAGAATGGGCATCATGAGAAAATCTAAGAACAACAAATGCTGGAGAGGGTGTGGAGAAAAAGGAACCCCCTTGCACTGTTGGTGGGAATGTAAATTGATACAGCCCCTATGGAGAACAATATGGAGATTCCTTAAAAAACTAAAAATGGTTGTGTAGGATCCTTCTCTATTCTCTATTTTAAGACTTCATGGCTTACATATGTGGATGTGTTTTCCACTAACATTTCTCTGTTACTAACTTTGTTTTCTCTAAGATTCTGGCTTTGCAGACATTTGAGGAGCAACAGGGTATTCTGTATTCACTTTTGGTAAAAATTGGCAGAATTTAAAAGGTTATATATTTTCATTTTTGTAACTTTTTTCCTCTGCATTTTCTAAACTATTAAATAATAGTCCATTGAGGAGTTTACTGTGACTTTTCCAGTTTAACCACCACCCCTCCATTTATATTTTCTTCATTACTAGCAACTTTATTTTTACAGGGTTTTAAAAATTGCTTCCATATCATAAATTGTCAACTTTAGCATAAAGTGTTTTGGGGTTGTTTTTCTTTTTATAAAAAAAGTAAACATCTTAGAATGTTCTTTATATAGGATGGTTATTGCCTAATAATTTGAAATTTAAATCAATCTTGTCCACTACTAGCCAATTTTTTTATCAAAAAATTTCACCATTTATTGAATGTGCTTCATTTATTTAAAATTAGAATTATTTCAGCAATGCTTGTGGCATACTTTGGATTATAAATTGATGTTAAATTAGGGACAAAGAGCAGTTCACAGAATTGTTAATGATTAACCGTGTTTTTTCTGAGTATGAATATTTGTCTTAACATTTGGCAGTTAGAACTTTAACATGATGAATTAATCTCAGAATTTTGCTTATATATGCATTTTTCTGCATGTCGATATAATGTTTTCGAATTTCTATGCATTATCATAAAATTAAAATTCTAATTCAATTTTTTTTACAAAGGATACAGTATATATATACTGATATTATTTCTGAGTAGGTATGTGTTTTCCTATTTGTAGATCTTTTTCTTTTAATATTTGTCTTTTCTAGTTTACATGTTCTTTCTTGCTTGTAAGTTTGTACATAATTAAATAAACAGTAGAAATATCCAATATATGAAAGAAACATACAAAGAAGGAATTCAGCAATTGTCTTTACTTTGGAACTCAGGTGTGGTACTCAGTTATCCCTTAGTTAAGGTTGTTGTTAGTCTGTCCCTTAGTGTTCCTATCTTATGTCATAGTATTCTGTAGTATTTTAAAGCTTTCTTTAAAGCTTTCCAACGTAAAATATGATTAAATAGCATGTTTTCATGCTTTTAGGAAAAAATTGATTTTCTTTTCCAAACAGAATGAGGAATTAATCTATTAACATTTCTGTCTCGTTTGGTTTGTTGCTCTTCAGAGGAAGAGTAGTTTTCTAACATTGTTCTGTTACAGTAGAAAATGTTTTTTATCTCAGACTGCTTGTTCATGGTGTCTTGTACAATAAATTTATTCATTCTACAGTATAATGTATCACTTTCATTTTTTCACTTAGGATTTTCTGCCGTTTCTTGGCAAAAATGGCAACCAGTGATGCTGTTCTCAAGAGACTGGAACAGAAGGGTGCCGAGGCAGATCAAATTATTGAATATCTTAAGCAGCAAGTTGCTCTTCTTAAGGAGAAAGCAAGTAAGGAAATTTGAAAATTTAAATTTTCTAGGGAGATAACTTAAAATGAATTCATATATTGACAGCAAAAAAAATGTTTACCACATATATTATTATTTCACAAACTTGAGTTCTATATTCCTTTAATATTACAATTATGAGTGAAATAATATAGGATTAAGATAAGTTAGAATTGGTGTATAGTGAATATGTGATATTTAGAGAAAACAACATATTATTTTAAGACTAATAAAAGAAAATACTTAAAATAAGTTGATGTAGAATTAGAGATTAAAAATGAAGAAAATTGAATGGAGTCAAATATGAACTCAAATATCTCCTCTAACCTTGTATAGAAGAAAATGTATACTTTCACATTACTCTCTGCTAGGCTATTTTCTGAAATGATTTTTACATTTTTTCCAGTGCTTAAGTTTTACATGAAAATTGCTATGATGCATACAAAAAATATCAAATCTGAATTTCTGCTTTTAAAATTTAGGTTGTTTTCTGTTTTGTTTGTTTAAGTATATTTTATTTCTCAGTAGCCAATGTTAATGTTATGAAAATTCCAGAACCTTTACCATCACTTATAGAAATAAATGCTTTTCTTTGCTACATAAAACTGAATGGCTTATAGAATCCTACATTCATTCTCTAAAAATTTTTCGCATTATCAATTTTTTTCTTAATTTTAAATACTGTTTTAATTATTTTTATAATTTTTATAAACATTGTTATTGTTTTTCTTAAATTTTTAAAAGGATTTTTCTTATTTTTAAAAATTCTTAATATTTCTTTTCATTAGTAAGATGAAGAGATTAGAGATACACGTAATATAGAGGAGAATTAAAAAGGAAGTAATTTGTGAATAGTAGTAATAATGAAAATGTGCATTTCAGTAAGTAAATACTTAGGCAGGACTATACTGCCTGACATATGAGAGGGTCACATGCTACATGGTTCACATACATGGTATCACCAAAAATGCAACAGGTATAATACAGATTGATACAGTAGTGTGCCTTTGTATAGACAACTCAGATACCAAAAGCAGCTTTCAGTCATGTTTTTGATTTACTCAGAATGATGAATGATTCTTTATGTAAAGCTCTTGAACAAAACAAAGTACAGTCTACTCTTGATTTACATGGTACTTGATTCCTAGAAAATTCAGAGTATAATGAAAATGTTCAAGAATGTTTATATATAAAAAGTAATTAGGATCTAGGCTCAAATAATTAACAGGATTTTCACTTATACAAATGTACAGTGGGTCACTGCAAAATCCTGAAGAATGTAAGACAGTTCTTCATTTTACTGGAATATCAAACATATTTCAGGACATCTGCATCCCTGACCCCTGCCTAACAAATGCCAGTAATGATTCCCATTATTTGTGACAACAAAAAACACTCCCACAGATTTTCAAAATCTCACCTAGGGAACAGTACCAACCCCACCAAGAATCACTGTTTTTCTTTTATATTTTTGTATACTTTATTGCTGACCTCAAACACACATATTATATGTTGAGCAAATCTTTGAAGTTATTTCATTCATTAAGTGTTTGACCAGCTTAACTTCTGAGACATTAGGAGTAAAAGATTATTCAGTTTTTTTACAAGGTAATCACTAAAAAGGAAGAAATGAGAATTTTTTTTATTGTTTGGTATCATTATTAGATCTTAGACTTTTTTAAAAGTTTAATATGTCTAATATTTGTCTCTATTTCTTATAGTTAACCTGTTACTGACACTCTGAGCCAGGTTCATAAGAATGTTTATAAAAGCTAGGAAAATGATTGATAAACAAAACCTTTTATGTTGTTATTACTTCACAGATTTTTTTCCCTTTTTCTCTCTCTCTCTCTTTTAAATATCATGTTATTTTAATAAATACTAAAGTGATAGAAAGAAATTGGCCAAACATTTGGTTACTAGCTTTGTTTAAACTGGCTATGCTTTTTTTAAGTAGTATCCATAAGAAACCTTTTAGAAAACAGCTATATCTTAACTGGTTGTTCTTGATCCCAGTTTTGCAGGCAACTTTGAGAGAAGAGAAGAAACTTCGAGTTGAAAATGCTAAATTGAAGAAAGAAATTGAAGAATTGAAACAAGAGCTAATTAAGGCAGAAATTCAAAATGGAGGTGATTAATTACAGAAATGATAGGTTTTTATTCATAATAATAATTATTGTTTATTAAGTTAGGTTTTATGCTTGGTTACTCACGCATTCATGCATTTATCCTCTTATATTGAAGAGAACATATAGACTTAGAAAATGCAAATAAATGATATTGCCTAAGATCATGCAAAAAGTGTCAAAGCTGGAGTTCAGAAAGCTGTACTTCTAATCTCTGTACTGTGATCATCACTATTCCCTATTAAACTTGATCATCACTGTTCCCTTGATCATCATCAACTATGTCACTATATAGTTGTTGAAAATAAGCCATAATAATATTTAATTAACATTTACTAAGTTTTGCTTTACGCCAGGCACTACGTGCCAAGTGCTTCATATACATTATATATTTTATCCTTAAAATTACATATATACAAATATCCTTGTTTTACACATTGAAGCTTAGAGATGTGTAGTCATTTGCCTGAAATCAAATACTACTTTTTTTTTTTTTTTTTTTTTTTGCAGTACGCGCGCCTCTCACTGTTGTGGCCTCTCCTGTTGCGGAGCACAGGCTCCGGACGCACAGGCTCAGCAGCCATGTCTCACGGGCCTAGCCGCTCTGCGGCATGTGGGATCTTCCCGGACTGGGGCACGAACCCATGTCCCCTGCATTGGCAGGCGGACTCTCAACCACTGTGCCACCAGAGAAGCCCTCAAATACTATTTTTAAGTTACCCAAGCCAGCATATAATTATCATTCCAACAATTATGTTGAAAAAAAAATGAAAATTTTAATTGAATTATTTTAAAGGTTTCTGGGTAAATTCACATTATTATAAAATGACATTAATAGTATGAATAGTTCTATTATAATTTCAAAGTACCACATGGAAAAACATTTGATTATATTGTAGAAAATCCTTCCTGGGTGAATTAAGGAGGCTCAGGTGTAGTGAAACCCTGTCTTACTACTCCCTTTTGACCTTTATTCTCTCACTAAGTTATTCTGAATGCTCTAGTATGCATTCTACCCTAGCTAAATAAAAGTAAGAGGGAAAAACCAATAATATATGCTTAAAACTATCAACTGGAGAGAATATTATTTGTCACTGGAAAATAGTTGATGTTTTCCAAGATTAGGAGATTTGGAATACAGGTGCAGAATTAAATAAACAGCTAAAATATTAGCAGTGTAAAACTGCTTTTCATTTCTCCCAGTTCTAGAAGATTGCCCTGTAAACATTAAAGTTTTAAACTGTGATCTTAATAAAATGCTGAAACAAACAGTTTGAATTAAAGTACTGAATTCTGTTTGGTGAAACATAAAATAGGGGTAGATGGAGCTTCATATTACTAAAAGAAGCCTTGAAAGAACTTTAAAAATACCTCTGAAAAGTGGTTTGAATATTGGCTGGAATATAAGCCACATCAAAATCCCTCACAAGATTATATTCTTCCATGTTCACTAGGCAGTGAGTATGTTTTTAACATTGATGGAGCAATTTTCTTTATTTCTTTAAAATGTTTTTTGAAACAGAATTATGGGCAAATAATGCTGCTATCTCTCCATTACTTCTGATGATTGTTACTAAAACATCTTTTCAGTTGATTGTTCAATTTAAGAGAAAACCTGAGTGAAAAACATGCCATCTTGCCAAACCAAGAGGGGGTGTAATTTCTGGAGACAGACAACCTGGGTATAAATTCTTATTTCCCTTACTCACTATGTGTGTGATGGGCCAGTTTCTTAACTTCTGTATGGCTCGGGTTGATCATCTGTAAATGTGGATATGAATAAAACTTACTGCTTAGGGTATTTATGTGAATTACAAGAGTTAATTCAGATAAAGCGTTTTGAAAAGTGTCTGGGACATAGTAAGTTTATAATAAATATTAGCTTACATTGTTATCATCTAAAATTTTCTCAGTTTAATCATTAGTGATTGAAGGAGAATAATGCATTTATTCTTTTATGGTTAAAATAAACTTAATTTCTTGGCAGCCTTTCTACAGTCTCAGATAGTAGAGACTTGATAATCATAAACACTGAATTTCCTTTTTAAGAACAGTTCATGTTCTACCATATGACCCAGCAGTTCCACTCCTAGTTATATATCCAAAAAACCAAAAACACTAATTCAAAAAGATACATGCACCCCAATGTTCATAGCAGCATTGTTTATGATTGCCAAGATATGGAAGCAACTTAAATGTCCATCAACAGATGAATGGATAAAGAAGATGTAGTATATACATACAAACACAGTGGAGTACTGCTCAGCCATAAAAAAGCATGAAATTTTGCCATTTGCAGCAACATGGGTGGACTCAGAGGGTATTATGCTGAGTGAAATAAGTCACACAGAAAAAGGCAAATACTCTGTCACTTACAGGAGGAATCTAAAAACTATAACAAACTAGTGAATATAATAAAAAAAGAGCTGACACAGATTTAGAAAACAAACCAGTGGTTACCACTCAGGAGAGGGGAATGGGGAGGGGCAATATAGGAGTTGGGAATTAAGAGGTACAAACTATTATGTATAAAATAAGCTACAAGGATATATTGTACATCATGGGGAATATAGACAATATTTTCTAATAACTATAAATGGAGTATAATGTTTAAAAATTGTGAATCACTATATTGTACACCTGTAACATAATATTGTACAACTATATTTCAATTAAAAAAATAAAGAGTTCATATTTGTTATTCACAGTTTTCCATTTGTTTATTGTTTAATATAAATGACATTATTTTCATTTTCTCTCTCAGTAAAACAGATACCATTCCCATCTGGTATTCCACTGCAAGCTGATTCTGTGGTTTCTGAAAATGTGATACAGTCTATACCAATAACAGCCATATCTTCTGGTGCCAAAGAGCAGATAAAAGAAGGAGGAGGAGAAGAAGAAAAGAAGATGAAAGAGAAAATTGAAAAGAAAGGTATTTTTGAACAGTTGAAGTTATTTGGCATTTGACTCGTTTATCAGATGTCAGCATTTTTGATAATAATGATGGTGTCAAGAAGAAAGTTCAGACTTTTATGAACTAAAGTTAGGAACAATAGGATAATGGAACATACAACCTGGGCTCTAAAGGATGACAGGATAAGAGTGTGGCATTTGAGGTAGAGGGACTAGCATAACTAAAAACAAAGTAGAGATTAAGTATAGAGACCCATGTGTAGTTTGGTATGACTCAATTTAGGTGTATATATAGGGGATAGCTTCAGAGAAATCACAGGTAGAAAGTTAGCTTAGAACCAGTTGTGAAGATAGGAAAGAGATATTCCAGTCAAACCAGAATTTCTGAACTAGCATGGGGGTGTTAAAGTTTTAGGAACCCATTAAGATCTGAAGTGCAAAGTATATCACAGTCCACTTAGGCAACTAGAGTAGAGATCTTAGAGTCAACCTTAACTTGTCCCTGTCCCTCAATTTCATATTTAATTGGCTACCAAAGCCTATACAAGCATACCTTGGAGATACTGCAGGTTCAGTTCCAGGCCCCTGCAATAAAGCAAATATCACAAGAAAGCAAGTCACAAGAATTTTTTGGTTTCCTAGTACATGTGAAAGTTATGTTTATACTCTACTGTAGTCTGTTAAATGTTCAATAGCAGTGTGTCTAAAAAAAATAGTGTATATAACTTAATTAAAAATACTTTATTGCTAAAACATGCTAACCATCATCTGAACCTTCAGCAAGTCATCATCTTTTTGCTTGGGGAAGAGTCTTTTCTCAATGTTGAGGGCTGCTAACTGATCAGGCTCATGATTACTGAAGGGTGGGGGGCTGTGGCAGTTTCTTAAAATAAGACAACAATGAAGTTTGCTGTACTGATTGAATCTTTCTCTCACAAACTATTTCTCTGTAGCACACATGCTGTTTGATAGCATTTTACCCACAGCAGAATTTCTTTCCAAATTGGAGTCAGTCTTCTCAAACCCTGCGATTGCTTTATCAACTAAGTTTATGTAATATTCTAAATCCTTTGTTATCCTCAACAGTCTTCACAGCATCTTCACCAGGAGTTGATTCCATATCAAGAAACCACTTTCTTTGCTCATCCATTAGAAGCAACTCCTTATCCATTAAAATTTTATCATGAGATTGCAGCAATTTAGTCACATCTTCAGGCTCCACTTCTAATTCTCTTGCTACTTCCACCACATCTGCAGTTCCTTCCTCAACTGAAATCTTGAACCCCGCAAGTTATATATGAGGATTGGAATCAGCTTCTTCCAGACTCCTGTTACTGTTGATATTTGACCTCTTTCCATGAATCACAAATGTTCTTAGTGGCATCTAGAATGGTGAATCCTTTCCAGAAGGTTTTCAATTTAGTTTGCTTAAATCCATCAGAGGAATCACTATGTATGGCAGCTATAGCTTTAAAAAATATATTTCTTAAAGAATAAGACTTGCAAGTCAAACTTCTTGATCCATGGGCTATAGCATGGATGTTGTGTTAACCGGTGTGAAAACAACCTTAATCTCATTGTACATCTTTATGAGAGCTCTTGGGTGACCAGGTACATTGTCAGTGAGCAGTAACATTTTGAAAGGAATCTTTCTTGTGAGCTGAAAGTCAACAGTGGGCTTAAAATATTTTGTAAACCATGTTGTAAACAGACATACTGTCATTCAGGCTTTGTTGTTCCATTTATAGAGCACAAACAGAATAGATTTAGCATCATTCTTAAAGGCCCTAGGATTTTCAGAATGGTAAATGAGCATTGGCTTCAACTTCATGTCACCAGCTACACTGGCCCCTAACAAGGGAGTCAGCTTGTCCTTTGAAGCCAGGCATTGACTTCTCCTCTCTTGCTATGAAAGTCGTAGATGGCATCTTCCTCCAATAGAAGGCTGTTTCATCTGCATTGAATATTTGTTGTCTTGTGTAGCCACTTCATTAATTATCTTAGCTAGATCCTCTGGATAACTTGCTGTAGCTTCTACATCAGCACTTGCTGCTTCACCTTGAATTTTTATGTTATGGAGATAACTTCTCTCCTTAAAGCTCATGAACCAAGCACTGCTAGCTTTAAACTTTTCTTTTTGCAGATTTCTCATCTCTCTCTGCCTTTACAGAATTGAAGAGAGGGCTTTGCTCTGGGTTAAGCTTTGGCTTAAGGGAATGTTATGGCTGGTGTGCTCTTCTATCCAGGCCACTAAAACTTTCTCCATATTAAAAATAAGGCTGTTTTGCTTTCTTATCACTCATGTCTTCACTGGAGTAGCACTTTTAGTTTTCTTCAGCTTCTTTGCATTCACAACTTGGTGGTTTGGCAGAAGAGATCCAGCTTTTGTCCTGTCTTGGGTTTCGACATGCCTTCCTCACTAAGCTTACTCATTTCTAGCTTTTGAACATGAAGAATGTGTGACTCTTCCTTTCACTTGTACACTTAGAGGCCATTGTAGGGTAATTAATTGGCTTAATTTCAATAATGTGTCTCAGGGAATAGGGAGGCCCGAGGAGAGGGAGAGAGACGGGTTGGCTTGTTGGTGGACAGTCAGAACACACACAACTTTTATTAAGTTCAGCATTTTACATGGACATGGCTTGTGGTACCCCCAAACAATTACAGTAGTGACATCAAAGATCACAGCCACAGATCACCATAACAAATATAATAATAAGGAAAAAGTTTGAAATACTGTGAGGATTACCAAAATGTGACACAAAGACACGAAGTGAGCAAATGCTGTTGGAAGAATGGGGCCAAGAGACTCCTGATGCAGGGTTGCCACAAACCTTCAATTTGTAAATAATGCAGTATCTGCAAAGTGCAGTAAAGGGAAACACAATAAAATCAGGTATGCCTGTAATTCCTACCACCGCAACATATCTGGAGCGCAGCTCTGTTCCTCCGTTTTGTTAGGTGCTACCAGGTAGTTCAGGTTCTCATGATCTCATCTAAATTAATGTTCAAGCCTCATTTTTTCTAGTCTGTCCTTCCATTGCTGCTAAAGCTATTTTTCTAATCATAAATCTGACTCCTTTTTTATTTAACTTTCCTTTATTCCTTTCTGGACTTCATTTCCCCAGGTATGTCTAAAAATGTGCTTTTATAATTCATTATACATGCCTCTCATAGTATTTAAACTCAGTTAAAATTTTTTTGGAAAATATAAAATGGCTCAGGGATCTGTGAGCTAACCTAAGCCATTTTAACACTTCTGAGATCCTTTTGGTAAGCATCAGTAGCCTCTGTTAGAAGTAGTTAGGGTTTGTACATCCTTTCCTACATAACTTCACCACTAGGTGGTGTGGTTACAAAGAAAGCAGTTCAGACTAATTCTTTCACTTTATGAATTTTACTAAGTTGGCACAGAATAGTCATGCAGACTGTTCTTATAAGTTTGGTGAAGTCCATCCTCAAAGAGGATGCGTTACTGTGGCTGTAGGGTCAGTCAACCTTCTAGTCAAATGAGACAACGAAGTCTTCCTTTGGAGGAGAAGGGAGCACACAAAACCAAATGGAGATATAGGTCTAGAATGCCTCTGTTTAATAGAACTTCCTGTTCTGTATAGCTGCATTATCCAACACAGTAGACAATAGCCACATGCAGCTATTTGAAATGTGTCTAGTATGACTAAAGAACTGAATTTTTAATTACTTTAAATTTAAATATAAATAGCTCTATAGGGTTGGCAGCTACTATATTGGACAGTGCTGGATTCGAAGGCTGTTTCATTGGTGTTTGGCTGCTAAGATTGCCAGATTCCAAAATTCTGCTCACACAAGGGTTGTGGCACCCATACAGTCTTTCTATACTGCCACTTATAAGCATCACTCATTTGTTAATGAAACATTTCTAAAATCCCTTATGATGACTAACAAAGTTCTTGGTATAGATTTTTTTTTTTTTTTTTTTTTTTTTTTGCGGTATGCGGGCCTCTCACTGTTGTGGCCTCTCCCGTTCCGGAGCACAGGCTCCGGATGCGCAGGCTCAGCGGCCATGGCTCATGGGCCCAGCCGCTCCGCGGCATATGGGATCCTCCCGGACCGGGGCACGAACCCGTATCCCCTGCATCGGCAGGCGGACTCTCAACCACCGCGCCACCAGGGAGGCCCTTTGGTATAGATTTTGATATTTGCAATCACCTCTGGAATGTGGATTCCTGATAAAGGTATTTCAAATGCCTAGAGGGTAAAGTTTAAAAATATATATGAAAATAGCTATATTGTGCTGTTATAGTAGTATGTATGTAGTATTTTAAAATAAATATATAGTTTATCACTCAAAGATAACTACTATTAAGATTTTTGTAGTAATTTTATATATATATTTCTATATCATTTGGGCTTTTACTCTTTAAAAAAATCTTGCTAATATGTTACATGGAAAATGGTATTTTTTAAAAATTTGCTAATGAAAGTAAAAATTGTCCATTATTTTAAACTAGCTCTACCTCCTCTTTTATAAACTATCTTTGTGTAAATTGTGAATGTTTTTTACACAAAACCATCTATTCCTACTCCAGGCAGAATTATTCTTCTCTGTGCTTCTATATTTCTTTGTGTATGTAATATTTATCACATGTTCACTGTATACATCTGTCTTTCTTAAAAGAGATTTTTAGTGCTTGGCTAACATGGGCCACTCATCTTACTTTTTTCAGTGCCTTAGATCTGAGTAAATATTTGTTCAAAGATAAAACAAAGAAATAGTTAAGAAACAATGTTTTCAAGCCATAATAACTTATCTCTACAGATTGGGAGGTAAATAAGTTTTTGTTTTGTTTTACTTTTTTTTTTTTCCTGCCAGAGTGGCAGAAAAAGAGGCAGAAAAATGTAAACTTTAGGAATATGAACTCTATACAGGTTGCATTTTGACTCAATGGCTAAAGTAATCTTATGCTAATAAGAGTTATATTATCAGCATATAAATAAAAGTAGAATTTTATAAACATAATCAGAATAAAATATGACTCTCTAGAGTCACAGTAAATCTTAAATCTTAAAGGATTTTCTACACTTCTGTTTCAGGGAAAGGCAAATTTTCTCTTTAAAAGGTTATTTGCTGGCCATAAAGTCTCTGTTACAACTACTCCACTCTGCCGTAGTACCAAAGTATCCATAGACAACATGTAAATTAATGAACATGATTTTGTTCTAATAAAACTTTTTGACAGGCAGTGGGCTGGATTTGCCCTTGAGCTATAGATTACCAACATCTACTCTATGTCTTTAACTAGAGATATAGACAGTTAATTCAACAGAGAAATAGCTTAAAAAGGGTTCAAATACTGTGACATGAATAATTCTTTCCTTTGTTATTTAAATGAAGATAGGAGATAAACGCTCATTTTTTTTCTTTTAAGCTCACCAGCATCAATGCTATAGAGATTTTCATAGTGTATTTTTACTTCTGATGTTTATCCATTTATAAATATTTTTAGGAGAGAAAAAGGAGAAAAAACAACAAACAGCAGGAGGAAGTGCTGACTCTAAGCCTATTGATGTATCGCGTCTAGATCTTCGAATTGGTTGTATCATCACTGCCAGAAAACATCCTGATGCAGATTCTTTGTATGTAGAAGAGGTAGATGTTGGAGAAACAGCCTTAAGAACAGTTGTCAGTGGCCTGGTGAATCATGTTCCTCTTGAACAGGTAATCTGTATAGCTAAAATTATTTCTACATATACATTTCACCTTCATTCCCTCTTTCTTAATGTTTTTTCATGTAATTTTGTATCATACTGCACAACATGAGCCAGTATTGATTAATTCAGTTGATTCGTTTGAATGTAATGAATTCTACCAAAAAGTGCATAAAACTACCAAAAACTTGCAAAAGATCTGTAAATTAAGATCAAATTCATGGAACATAGAAGAAATGATATGTTATTTTTTTCTCAATTTTTAAAAATGTTTTTAGTTTGGTATTTAACATCATTGTTCCATCATGGAATTTTATTCCTTGATTTTTAAAATCATTATTATATAACTCAGAAAGCACCAATCTAAAATTAAGAAAGCAAGTTTTATTTCTTTATAACTCAAG
This sequence comes from Mesoplodon mirus, assembly GCF_964341445.2. Lineage (NCBI taxonomy): Eukaryota > Metazoa > Chordata > Mammalia > Artiodactyla > Ziphiidae > Mesoplodon > Mesoplodon mirus. The sequence continues at coordinate 156,760,163 of NC_138977.1, read as the reverse complement.
AAATATTTTCATACCTGAAGAGGAAAGAGGAGAGGGGATCATGAAGATTGAATGTGTAATTTTTAATGGTATTCCTTTATTAATTAAAAATTTGATGTTTTGTATTTTATTATTTAGATTTTTAAATGTATCTATATGTCCAATGACCATGGAACGAATCAAAGACAGTAATAGTTTTTAATTTGCTCTTTCTAGACATCTTCTGTAGTAATTTGCATTATTTACCTATTTCCTCTGCCCCATAGTGCTTGAGATATTGCAAAGACCATAGACTTCAACATTAAAATAGTTCTGCCTCTCAGTCCTTTGCCAACTTTGTTGCTTATTGGCTTTGTGAACTTGCATAAATTCCTACATTTATTCATTCCTATTTCTAGATGCTAATATTTATTGAGAACCTACACTGTGCCAGGAACTATTCTAGGCAAGTGAATTAAAATAGAAAGATAGATAGATAGATAGATTTGCTTAAAAAAAACAAAAAGCCCTGCCTTTGTGAAGCTTATATCCCTATGAGGGAGTCAGAAAATCATAATATATAGTGTGTTAAATGGTGAGAAATATCAGGAGAAAAATAAAGTAGGGAAAGAATCTAGGAAGTATTGAGGCTAGGAAGATGTTGTCATTTATATAAAGTGGCCATGGAAGACCAAAGAAAGTGATATTTAAGTAAAGGTCTAAGAAAATGAAGAAAGCAGTCATTCTGTCTGGTGTTAGAGCATTTTCAGGAAGCCCTGAGTCAGAAGTATTCCTGGGATGTTCAAAGAACAGCAGGAGGCCAGTGTCACTGTAGCAGACTAAATAAGGGGAAATGTCATGGGAGATGAAATCAGAGATAAAGATGCCAAATGATATAGGGTATTAGAGATCATTGTAAAAACGTGGGCTTTTATTCTGAGTGAGATAAAAGCCATTGGAGGATTTTTGAGCTAAGGGGTAATATGCTCTGTCTCACATATTAGTAGTATCATCCAGTTGCTTTGTGGAGGGGAGAAAGATGGAATTAAGGAGATCAGTGAAGAAATTTCTCTTATCTGTGAAAAAAAGATAGACTTGGCACATGTGTGTGCTTTTTCTTTTTAACATTCGTTTTGTATAGGACCAGGGCTCCTTTATAACTACTTATGAGGTTAGGTTCATAAGGAGCCCTGGAGAAAAGAACCAACTGATCTTGAGCCAGCTCAAACTGGAAAAACTCCTCCTCCTTGGGGTTTCAACGTTTTTGTTCTCATAAGTTACAGACTTTTTCTTCTCTTCCGAAAGCTATCATTCACAGCCATAAGCAAAGCTATTTATATACACATCTGTATCTAACCCAACAAGTCAGTACTAATAAGCAGTCTATAAAGTAACAGCACTTAGCTCCCCAAAACTGCATACCAAATTTTGTACATTTGTTTATTTTTCTAAGGTAAAGGTCCACAGCTCTCATCTGATTCTTAACAGATTGCATCTAGCTAACCCTGTTGTTTTTCTTATACATATTTGCTATAACTTTTTTTTGAAGTTCCCATATATGTGGCATTTTACCATTATTTGTTTGAAGACAATAAGAATTCATGAAGACCTCCAAAAAGGGGGCCTTTTAAATTTGAGCCTTAGGCTAATTTTTTTTAATCATAGAATTTGGTAGTAAATTTGAAGTTTACAGAAATTTTTATGTACTTTAACAAATTATAGAAATAGCTATAATTGTTCATTGTAGTGGGCATAATGCTTGAATTGTTAAATGATCAGTATTTTTTAATTTAGGAAATGAACCTTGCATAGAATTGGAAATGATCAAACATATAGGAGAAAAAAATGTGCATTTATTTTAGTGCTAATGCTAAGCTAAATACTTATTTACATGTTGTGATTTAATCTTTGTGACAAGTCTTTAATATCATTTCCCTCCTTTTGTGAGGAAACAGGGAGATCAACTTTATACAACCTCATTGCTAGTACATGGCAGATTAAATTCAAAATCAAATCTGTTTCCCTCAGCCATTTCTTTATTTATATTTAAGTGAAATATTATTGCCTCTGCTGGTTGATGCCTAATGCATTGTCAATTTGTAGAATTTTTTTTCATGTTGATATAAGACTTCTTAACAACATAAAAGATTTTGGACACAGATAAGGATAAAAACAGCCACAAAAATAGGACATTTGATATTTAGCATATTAGGTGTACCTTAATGTATTCTAGATAAGATTATTCTAAATCTCTAGACATCTTTAATTATCAATTTATATTTCACACAGATGCAAAATCGGATGGTGATTTTACTTTGTAACCTGAAACCAGCAAAGATGAGGGGAGTAGTATCTCAGGCAATGGTGATGTGTGCTAGTTCACCAGAGAAAGTTGAAATCTTGGTACCTCCTAATGGGTCTGTTCCTGGAGACAGAATTACCTTTGATGCTTTCCCTGGTAAGTATTTATTAGTCATTATTTAAAATAGTTTGGGAATCATTGTTCTCAAAGCTATGCTTTGAATGTTTAAATTTAAAGTCAATCCTGTAAATGACTTGTAAGACTTTACATTAGATGATCATTATTAGTGATATTATTGAGTTGAGATTGACTCAAGATGGCACAACTGTCTAACTATTCCATCCCCATGAGCACTCAAATTTCATAAAACACCAGAGAGATTTTACCCTAAGTGAAATACTAATTTTGATACCTCCATAGCAGAAGAGTGTCATAAGAATAGAGAACCAGTTAATGTGCTACAAAATCATTTAAGCTGTAGATTATCTCAGAATGCAACACAGAAAGATGAAGAGGGAGGGGGAAATGTATAATTCTCAAAGTCGGTCTAGTAATATACTTGCACATGCTTTTACTAGACTTGAGGATTTAGAGGAAATCTCTAAGTAGAAATTCATATTTATTTTAATAATCTAAGAGGAAAGTTCATTTCATATTGCTTCTTTTCTGTAGTAAAATGCTCCTGAGACGGATGAAACTTCATAATGCATGAGAACATTTCTTCAAATAGGTCTTTGAAGCAGTAAAGAAAGGATGCTTGGCAGATGTAGAATAAATATTTCCTTCATAAAAGTTGAAGACCTCATAAGAGGAAAAACAGTTAGAAATTAAAAGACTGTATTTACAGAGGATGTTCATTTGCCTAGAGTAAGGAAAAGCAGAAATAAATTAGGGTAACAGAATTAGGTTTAAAAGTCAAAATTTATTTGGAGATGTATTTGTGAAAACAAATGAGTTTTAATGGAATAGCAAGGCTGATATGATTATTAGGCCTGTTTTTTTTAATCCTGTGTTAACTGTGTTTGATGAAATATTAAGACATGAAGAATTTTAACATTGGAATAATAAGATTTTAAAAAATGGATGAAAGCGTGGGTAACTTCCATGAAACTCAGTTCCCACCTCCTAATAAAAAGTATACTAATCTAAAAAAACATGGGGTTGTTTAACAAGTATCTGTGACTTTGAATCCATGTGTATGTCTTGAACCTTGGTAGATTGGAGATTATGATGGTCTGTGCTCTGAGAACCTTTTCTGGTAAAGCAGGTTTTGGGAAAATCCCAATCTCAGTCATTTCTCAAAGTAGCATGATAGCTTTTGGTTCTAGGAGCACACAATCACCACTTTACTTACCAGGGTATCAAAACACTTTGTCAAACCTCATGCTTTTGGGTAGGCCGTCATGTGTATACCTGACAAACCTGAAATTCTATTTCACTAAGTTGGAATGGAATGAAAATAGAAGCAAACTTTTTCTTTTAAGATTCAGCACGCATTGAAGAAAAAAAACAAAAATCTTGGTTTACCCTTTCAGATTAAAATTTGCCTTCCTTTTTATTTAAATATTTAAGATGAGTACATTTTAAGTTTTATTTTTTGATATAAACTGTAGAGTCAGATGTTTAAAACTGGAAGAAATCATCTACTTTAACCCACTATTTTACAAATTTGGAAACTGAGACCCAATAATACTTAAGTTACTTGCTTAAGGTTATACAGAGTTTGTAGAAGGATCAAACAGTAGATGTGCCTGAATCTCTAATACTGTCAGCATTTTTGTTTGTTGATTGTTGCTGTGAATTCATATAGGCTATTTCATTAGAGAAGGCTTATAGTTCTTTTATTTCTATGACAGCTTTCATTCCCTTATCTTATAGAATTAACAGATAAATATTTCAGCACTTGAATCAGTTTAGAATTAACAGATAAATATTTCAGCACTTGAATCAGTTGTTATTATCTGGATGTTACTGTTAACGTATATTGAAATTTTTTTTTTAAGTTACTTAGTGATTTAGCATTAGAGATGCTAATAGCCCAGTGTGGATTTTTTGCTTTTACTATATTTTTGAATCTTCCAATCTGTTTGGCTGTTTGTGTGTTTATGTTTACATCATTCCAAAGTCTGATATTTCTTTCATATTCATAGTTTCTCCTTGTGTCTTACCACATGAATATGTAGATAACATATAAAAAAATTTGTCAAGTGAAAGGGAAAAACCTAACATTAAAGTAGCCTATGAGGTTGTTTGAAATATTCTCTTATAGCTTATAAAATGCTTAACCAAGCTGAACAGCATCAAATAATTGATAAACTTGGGGACATGAGGTCTGTTAGTACTCATCCTACTTATGCTTCCACATAGTTTACTGCTTCTGTAGCAGTAAATCTAAAAGGAAGTAACAGTTAATACTATGTATGCAACAGACCATTGGTCTTTTTGTTTGTTTGTTTTCCTTTTCTCAGAGAGAGCCATGATTTATCAGTACTGTATTTTTCAGCATATGTTCTACATTTTAAAGCTTAAGGTGTCTGCTGGTACATTTTGATGTTCAATTGATATGCTCAGTGTCTAGAGATTTACATTTTATGTTATGTATATTAAGTGTGGTATAGAATTTGCAAATGGGGCTCAAACCTTTGAATTGCTATTTGGCTTTGAATAACTATTTTCTCCAACTACAAAACCATCACTTCCATAGAGTTTAGAAGATGCCAAATAATATTTTTATAACAATGGCTAAAAACTCTCCCCACTACTTTTTAAAATCTTAAATGTGTGAAGCCATAAATTTTAGTATTTAAATATGGTAACTGGTCCCTAAAGCATCAAGCAACCAAAAACAATATTACAGGAGATAAAGGCATTGATACCTTTTTTTTTTTTTTTTGAGAATGCACTGGTTTTGGTCTAATAATAAATGAGAATTTGCATTCAGACTTCTAACTTCTAAGATCATGCTTATTTCTGTTGGTATTGAGTCTTACTAGTAAATATGAGTTTATGGTTAATCTCAAAGCATGTATGATATGTGAAGGTCTTTAGCTTCTGGACCCACTTATTCTTTAAAAATAAATTGGGGGTTTTTTTGGTATTGAGTGATTTGAGTTTTTTATATATTTTGGATATCAGCCCCTTATCAGTAAGTTTGCAAACATCTTCTCTCATTCAGTTGGTTGCCTTTTTGTTTTGTTGATGGTTTACTTTGCTCTGCAAAAACTTTTTAGTTTGATGTAGTCCCATTTGTTTGTTTTTGCTTTTGTTGCCTTTGCCTGAGGACAGACATTCAAAAAACTATTGCTAAGACTGACCTCAAAGAGTTTACTGCCTGTGTTTTCTTCTAGGTGTTTTATGGTTTCAGGACTTACATTTAAGCCTTTAATCCATTTTGAGTTTATTATTGTATATACTGTAAGAAAGTGGTCAAGTTTGATTCTTTTGCTTGTAGCTGTCCAGTTTTCCCCAACACCATTTATGGAAGAGACTATCTCTTCCCCATTGTATATTCTTGCCTCCTTTGTTTTAGATTAATTGATGCTATGACTGTCAGTTTATTTCTGGGCTCTCAATTCTGTTCTATTCATCTATGTGTCTGTTTTTGTGGCAGTACCATCCTGTTTTGATTACTACAGCTTTGTAGTATAGTTTCAAGTTCGGTGTAGTTTCAGATGTGACCCCGCCTTGTTCTTTCTCAAAATAGCTTTGGCTCTTCGAGGTCTTTTGTGTTTCCATACACATTTTAGGATTATTTGTTCTACTTCTATGAAAAAATGCTGCAGGTATTTTGACAGAGATTGCATTGAATCCATAGATTGCTTAGGGTAGTATGGACCTTTTAGCAATATTGATTCTTCCAATCCATGAGCACAGTATAACTTTCCATTTATTTGTGTCATCTTCAGTTTCTTTCCTCAGTGACAAAGAGTTTTCAGAGTCAGGTGTTTCTACTCCTTGGTTAAATTTAGTCCTAGATATTTTATTCTTTTTGATGCAGTTGTAAATGGGGCAAGGATGTAGACAAAAGGGAACCTTTCTACACTGTTGGTGGGAATGTAAATTATTGCAGCCACTATGGAAAACAGTATGGAGGTTCCTCAAAAAACCAAAGGTGAAATTACCATATGGTCTAGAAATTTCACTTCTGCTTATTTATCTGAAAAAAATAAAAACACTAACTCGGAAAGCACACCTGTGTTCGTTGTAGCAGTATTTACAATAGCCAAGATATGGAAGCAGCCCAAGTGTCCATCGATAGATAAATGGATAAAGAAGATGTGGTGTCTGTGTGTGGTGTGTGTGTGCACACGTGCGCGTATGCACGCACACACATACACAATGGAATATTACTCAACCATTAAAAAGAATGAAATCTTTGTGGACTTCGAGGTTATTATGCTTATTAGTGAAATAAGTCAGAGAAAGACAAATACCATATGATTTCACTTATATGTGGAACCTGAAAACCACAACAAACAAAACAAAACAGAGATTCATAGATACAGAGAATAAACTGATAGTTGCTAGAGGGGAGGAGGGTGGGGGGACGGACGAAATAGGTGAAGGAGATTAAGAGGTACAAAATTCTGGTTATAAAATAAGTAAGTCATGGGGATGTAATGTATACATAGGGAGTACAGTCAATAATATTGTAACAACTTTGTATGGTGACAGACAGTAAATGATCTTATTGCAGTGGTCATTTCATAATGTATAAAAATATCTAATCACTGTGTTGTACACCTGAAACTAATATAATTTTTTTAACTTAAAAAAATGCCTGTCTATATTTGATTCTCTTCCTTAAAACCTATTTCAATCAGGCTTCTCTCTCCACTGTTCCACCAGAATTGCTCTGGTCAAGATCACCAGTTTACTCCCTGTAGCTAAATCCATGGCTAGTTAGTTCTCAGTCCTTTTCTTTTTTTTTTTTTTTTTTTTGTGGTACGCGGGCCTCTCACTGTTGTGGCCTCTCCCGTTGCAGAGCACAGGCTCCGGACACGCAGGCTCAGCGGCCATGGCTCACGGGCCCAGCTGCTCCGCGGCATGTGGGATCTTCCCAAACCGGGGCACGAACCCATGTCCCTTGCATCGGCAGGCGGACTCTCAACCACTGCGCCACCAGGGAAGCCCTCAGTCCTTTTCTTAATTAACTTTAACTTGGCTTCTGACACCACACTTACATGGTGGTCCTCATGCTTCATTGGCTGCTCTGCTCATCTCCTTTGCTGATTCTTCCTCACCTCGCTGACCTCTTAATTGGAGTACCTCAGACCTTGATCCTTGACCTCTTCTCTTTTTCCATGCTTGGCCTCTTTTTCTTTCCATGTTCATTCCTTTGGCTATTTTATTCAGTCACTTGTCCAGCTACCTACGAGACTTCTTCACTAACATGTCCCAGGGGAGAAGACTGTATATACCAGTCTTCTCCCTAGATTTCCCTTTTCCATACATCTTCTTCAGAAAATCCTAGTGGCTGTACCTTCTGAACATATCTAGAGTGATTCTCATCATCTCTACCTCCACCACTTTGGTCCTGACACCAACGTTTCTTATCTTGGTAACTGCAAAAGTTTTCTAACTGATCGCTCTGCTTTTGCCCTTGCCCTTCTTCCGTCTGTTTTCAGTTATAGCCTACAGAGTGATGTAGGTCAGATATGTTAGTCCTCTGCAAAAAGCTATTAAAAAGCTTTCCATTTGACCCAGAATACAGATACAGGTCCTTACAATGGCCTCTCATTATTTCATTAACCTCATGTACTTCAGCTCCTCCTCAATCACCCTAGTCGAGCCACTGGCTCTTTCCCCAGGTAGCTACACGGCTTGGTCCCTCATCTTATTCAGATCTTTCAAGTGTCTCCTTATTTGTTTTATTTTTCTCCATAACACTTACCATCATCAGATATACCGTACATTATATATTATCTGCCCACATGGAAATGTAAGCATCATGAAATCAAGATTTTTGTTGTTGTTGTTATTATTCACTACTATATTCCTAGCATCCAGAAAAATGTCAGGCATACAGTAGGAGGTCAGTAAGTTGGTTAATGAATAAATAGAAAGAAACATACTAGTAAAACATGTTTTAAAGAACCCCCAAAACCCTCCAGTATTTGAAGAACAGACCTGAGGATCCATCTTCATTATTTCCAAGATCATTCCTATCAAATCAACAAACCACTTTTCCCTGTTGATTAGCTCTATAAAATTAATTGACCCCTATTTGCAAAGTTATACTTTAGTCTTTGCATCACAAAAGGTGATAGTTACAATTATTATAGTTCAAAAACTCAATTAATGAAACAAAATAATTAAGTTGGTGCTAAGCTTTTCATGGTCCTGACAGATATCAGGGAAGCTGATGATTCTGGAATTTATGTTTATTGCTTTTTGTAGTTTTTAAATGCTGAGATGGTAGTCACAGCTTTTTACATCTGTACAAACTCCTCTCTGAACTAGTTCCTGTTGCCTATGTGTTTTGTTTAGATTGAGTTATCTTAAAGTAATCTCTGAATGATTAGTTCTCTTACAATACGTGTAACCATTTCCACATGGTGATTATTGGCATGTGTTTAGCAATTACAGAGACTCTACAGTTTTCAGCTTTAAGAACTTTTATTGATCTCATCACTTTGTTTGGATAGCCATGCCAAAAAAAGAAAGGGGGGGTGGAATTAGGAAAATAAGATTTGGAAGAAGATTATAACACATAGGGATGATGAGAGAAAGGAAGGGAGGGACGGAGGGTGAGAAAATTAGGAAAATAAGATTTAGAAGAAAGATACAACACAGGAATGATGAAAGGCTTCTCTGGAAATAGAGTTCATTTTTAAAAATTGTTTAAAATATTAGGTATGCTTTTTTGTGGGAGGTGATTTAAACTTTCCTTTTAAACTTGCTTTATACCTTACCAAATAGTGTATTATTGAGAAACATGAATAAACTACAAGGTTAACACTCCATCCAAGACTTTTCAACTCTGATTTATATTCAGTGATCATAATTTGGCAAGTTTTAATTACAGTCTCAAAATTTTAGTTGTCTGAATCATTATTTTGTTTACTGACTCGTTAAAGTCTTGCAGCCACTTTTGGAATGTTCAGGTATTGAGCCTGATGTGTTAAAAGCAACAATCAAGAGTTGAAGGTTCTTCTCATAGTTTCTCGTTCATTTTTAATTAAAATCTTTATCCCTTGAAAATTATTACAGTCTTATGTAAGAAGTTTAAAACCTTCAGATCTTGTTCTACAAGTGCTGGGTGACCTAGGAACCTTTCTGAGTCTCAGCTTTTTCATCTGTAAGAGAAGCTTTTTAATGGTATGTATTTCTTGTGAGTTTTGTGAGGTTTAACTTTTGAAACAGTTAGCTACCTGCCTGGTGTTTTAAGTTCTTAGCTATTACTTTTGTGCCTCTATTTCCTCATCTGTAAAGTGGGGGTAATTAATAGTATTTATTTAGTATACTGAGAGGATTAAAGGAGTAAATATATGTAAAGCACATAGTACAGCACTATGTAAGTGTAGTGTTATGTATTATGATTATTATTTTCTATACATATCAGTGTCTTCCTAGATCTGACAAGCTTAACTTTGTGCTGCACCACAGCTTGTTGTACTTGGGGCTTATGTCTGCATTCAGCAAAAATTTACCCACACAATCTATGGTCTTGATAAGAAGCTTTTACACAAACCTGAGACAATCTGCTTCTTGAATTCATTATCAGTTTGGGAATATCTTTTTTGGGGTTCAAGGTGGGGGGATCCAGAGTTAGTACTCAGGCCCCCCTGAACAGTGTGTCTGGTCTCAGCTTTTACAGAATTCTGGAATGCCCACTTCCCCACATGATCTGTGTATAAACAAAGTACGATTATGCTCTTAGACTAATCAATGGTTTGGTGAAAAAAACCCAAAAATTTTATAGATACTTTATATATTGGAATTTTTTCTATTCTGTTTATTAGTTTCTCTGTTGTCCAATCAAATAATCAAATGCTCTTAAAGGAGTAAGAAAAATCCTTATCTTTTATACTAGACAGTCTCTTCAGTTTTAGTTTCACTGCCTGTTCTTCTACTGTAGATACATTATTCAATTAACTATTCTGTCATCTCTGAAAAGCTACATATCAGAGGACAGTTTTCTATATTTTTGCCAGTTTCAGGGAGCTAATTAGTTTCTGAAGAGCTAATAAAAAGATCTAGAAAGTTATATTTCTATTATTACTTAGTTATACTTAAGCAGTATTTTTGTTGTTACCTCCAGGGAAATCATTTTCCATTTGAAACTAACACTTAAGGGATTCGTTACTTCTCTTCATTGTTTCTTAAACTGATTCTTCATTTCAAAAGTTATTGAACATCCTCAGCTACTAAAATCATGTTACATTCAACTTTACTCTCTTCTTCCTCATCATTCATTAAATAGAGGGATCGCTTGGTATATTGGTTTTAAGCCTAGACCAGATATGTTCTACAATGTGTTTGTCTCTTCTTGATTGTAAACTTTATAGTGTGAGTTACCGTATGGAGAGGGGATAGGATATTATCCACTTGTAAAAGTGTTGTTTGTTTCTTTTCAGAGGATAATTTATTAGGAGGCAAGGTGCTGTACTAACAGAGTAAGGGCTTTGGTGTCAAATCTCACTTTACTTGTTGATTGTGTGACTTTGAGCAGCTTGTCTTCTCTGAGCCCCAGTTTCTTTATATTTAAAACTAGAGTCAGTGTGTTTTTGTGAATTGCATGCAGCAACATATATTCCTGGTGCTTAGAAAATGCTAGTCCTATCTCCTTATTCTTCCTTTCTCTTTCCATCTCACCAAGTGGAATGGCAGCAGATGAAGCCCAGAGTAGTTATTATATTTAGCTAGATAACCCCAACATTTAAGCCATTCTCTAGTATTGTAAGAAATCTTTAAGTACTATAGCAGCGATCTAGTCATTTTTTATGTTGAAACAAATAGTAAAGCATAAGCTGCTTCTGCCATGTGTAAAATTATAACACATCAAATTATGCTCTCATCTTTCTTTATATGTGATGATAAAATGAGTATCTTGTATTTTCATTCTAATTGTTTGTATTTTCATTCTAATCATTTCATTCTAATCTAATTAGAATGAATCATTCCAATTCATTGAGCTATATTACCTGTAAAACTGTTTATTGTAAGAGTAAAAAATAATATCTTTAACATTTGTAAGGAAATGACAAAATATTTTATTTTACCAATCAAGAATATAAATTGCTGACATCGTAAAAATAAAATAAGTGTTAAAAGTAAACGTTTGGGGGCCTCCCTGGTGGCGCAGTGGTTGAGAATCTGCCTGCTAATGCAGGGGACACGGGTTCGAGCCCTGGTCTGGGAGGATCCCACATGCCGCGGAGCAACTAGGCCTGTGAGCCACAACTACTGAGCCTGCGCGTCTGGAGCCTGTGCTCTGCAACAAGAGAGGCTGCGATAGTGAGAGGCCTGCGCACCGCGATGAAGAGTGGCCCCCGCTCGCCATAACTAGAGAAAGCCCTCGCACAGAAATGAAGACCCAACACAGCAAAAATAAATTTAAAAAAAAAAAAGTAAACGTTTAAATCCTGATCCAGTCTAAAGATCAGAAATTGTATCCAAGACAATTCACTAGAAATCTCTATGGACAGTTTATTAATATGTTAGCTATGTATTTTTTTTTTCTCCCCCAACAGGAGAGCCTGACAAGGAGCTGAATCCTAAGAAGAAGATTTGGGAGCAGATCCAGCCTGATCTTTACACTAATGATGAGTGTGTGGCTACATACAAAGGAGCCCCCTTTGAGGTGAAAGGGAAGGGAGTCTGTAGGGCTCAAACTATGGCCAACAGTGGAATAAAATAAAACACTTCAGTTACTGAAATACATTAGAGAAAACTTAACAATAAAAAGAAATATATTTGTCACTTGTACCTAAAATATAACTGGCTCATTTTTGTGTTATTTCTCTTCTAGACTTGAGTAGTCTTTTACCTGGTATATATTGTTTTCAATTAATTAGAGAAACACTACATTTTTGCCTATGGTTTTTGATCCTTTATGATACAGGGAGGAATTTGCCTGTGTTTCATTATGATTTATTTTTTTAGTGAGGATGTTGGCTAGCACATTGCTTTTTCTTTATACATTTAGATAACTTGAACTAGATTAACATTTAGTTTCTTTGTAGGCACATGTTGCATGCAATTTGAAACCCTTGTATTTTTAGTATCTGTATTATAAACGCCCTCTCCTCTTTAAAAAGAAAAGTTAGAATTTTTGTCAGGCTTATTAACTAGTCTATATTGTAATGGTATTAAAAATGACCAACTGTTGATTCTAGAGAGCCGAACAACGTGAAAGCTAGGAGACATGGCATTTGAACATTATTGCTGTTGCTTGCCAAAGTAACCCAGACTTACATACTTCAGGTGACTTTTTTAAAAGACTGAAACTTCCAACTGTGTAATGAACTTATTCTTTCCAATTTAACAAAATAATTAGTAATAAATTTTGACTAATTCTAAAGAATAAACACATTGCAAAGTGTTACCAATGTAGTTCCCAATAAATTGACCGTAAACACAGTCCACTTTTTTATTTTAGGTGACTTCAAAGATTCTTTGGATACCTAATAAAAGATTATTTGTAAAAAAAAAAAAAAAAAAGATTATTTGTAGCTTTTATCTTTAGAAGAGCATTTAATATTGATAACTTTTATTTTTTCATGTACCCATCATACTGTCAATATATTCAAAGAAATTGTAGCCAAAAATTTAACATACATATGTATAAAGTTGTCAAATGCGTATTTTCACTCATCTTACAGATATTGTAGGAACAATGAAAATTAACTTAGGCACTATGAGCTTCAAGTTCACCAGCCTTGAGATGATGACTGAGATACCAAAAAAGAAATGCATCTATGGAGGTAGGAATATCTATTCTAAAAGTAAAATGACACATACCAATATTCTAGCACTGTTGTTGTTTATAGCCTACAATAAGAAAAAGAGTCAAAACAAAAAAATTTTAAAACAACCCTACATGCTAAGTTATAAAAAGTACCATTTATTTAAGTCCGTGGAGTTCTCTGGTAGGCCAAGATGTGGTACCATCATAGAAATTTTATCTTCTTTATGAAAAACTGAATATTAACAGAGCATAATTAACATCTGTCTGTTGATAACTAAACACAAATGACTTTCTAAAGTTTTGTACTTGAGATATGTTATTCTTTCGGGAATAAAGACTTTTTGTGAGTCTGTATTTTCTGATTTTTCCCAATTATATTACATTTCTATAAATGATTCTAATATAATTTAAAGAATGTTTCAACTATTTAGATAGTTGAACTATTTATTCCCAATTTTTCAAGTTACATGAAAGCATTAATCAAGTTATCCACTTAGCCCCATTCAGTCGTTATTTTTACAGAAAACTTAATTCTGTTTTATTTGTATTGCTGGGATGAGAGAACTGTTACAGATTCAACAAAAAATGATGACATTGTTAGTGAACTGGACATAGTCCTTCTGGCTTCTGACTGGTATTCAGCCCGTTAAGAACTTCAACAATAGGAGATGGTGTTAGGTCACAGACTAAACAACTAGTGCCTCTTGACATCTATGTATTGTGAAGTAAACCAGAAAAAAAAGCTGACCTTCCCCCAAGATAATTTCTCGTGCAGTGTTGACCCACTATCTTATAGTGACTATTGGCAGTACTAACTTTTCTTATATATAGAAATTCCATGTGTATTATTCTTATGAGATGAATCATTTTCAGGACATGTTAATTTTAATATATAATTGGAAATTTTTTCTGCCTTCTATGAAGAACATTAAGTATTCTACGAGTACAAGAATATTAAGTGCCCACCAAACAGATAATTTGTTGTTGCTTTTTTAAAAATATGTAAATTCTCATTTGCACTATCACAAAATATTCAGAGTAACTCACTGAAGTTTAATAAGCATGTCAGCAAGACAGAGGGTGTGTATAGGGCCTCAGAGAATGTTAGTTTAATGAGGTTCCAAAATCTGGGTCTTTGCAGGTCCAAAAACCTGCATTTGTACATGACTGTTATAGATGCTAAGTAGTCTGTAGAGCTTAGTAGTATTGGTTTTGAATCCAGATTACCTAGTTTTGATTCCATCTGTACAACTTAAATGCCTGTGTGATCTTGGGCAGCTGTTTAGCCTCCATATACCTTACTTTCCTCATCTGTAAGATGGGTATAATAATAGTACTTACCTCATTGAGTTGTGAGGGTATATATTATGTTACACGTAATAGAGGTATATAATGTTAATATCAGTTTATGGTAAGAATGTTCCCTTCCTGAAACTAGTGTTCCTATCTCTGTCCCCTTTCATGGTATCACATTTCCTGAGAAGTTAAATTTCTGTTCAGAAGATTACTTGGTATATATGAAATGAACAGAGTTTCTTAAGGAATATTTCATACAGGCCCTGTCTTTCAACAGACCTGACTGTTCCGCTATACCAGACGTAGTATCTCTCCCCTCACTAGAGATGTTTTTTACTGAAACTTTCTCTTCCCTCCCTGCACTCCCACTGAAATCCATGTTTTAGATATTTAGATGCTGGTCAGCCCTGTTCATTGATGCCCTTTCACTGGTTTAATATTATTGATAAAGTGTCAAGTAGTTTTGCAATTTTCTTAGACTAGAAAGACAATATTTCTAACTATTGTATGTTAATGTAACAAATAAAAGCAATTCTATTTTTAAGTTCTTGGCGGGTGGAGGATCACCTCACTATTGCTTATGACAAGGACATTAAAGGGGAGCATGAGTATACTTACTCAATTTTCTAGGAAAATTATATGTTGTACCTTTAAAAATATAAAAATATCAGACACAGACCTACTAGAGAATGGACATGAGGATATGGGGAGGGTAAGCTGTGACAAAGTGAGAGAGTGGCATAGACATATATACACTACCAAACGTAAAATAGATAGCTAGTGGGAAGCAGCTGCATAGCACAGGGAGATAAGCTTGGTGCTTTGTGACCACCTAGAGGGGTGGGATAGGGAGGGTGGGAAGGAGGGAGACACAAGAGGGAAGAGATATGGGAACATACGTATATGTATAACTAATTCACTTTGTTATAAAGCAGAAACTAACACACCATTGTAAAGCAATTATACTCCAATAAAGGTGTTTAAAAAAAATATATATATATATATATATATAAAAATATGAAAGTGTACAGTGTTAGCTGTGTACTTTGGCTACATAAATTGTGACACAGTCCCGGTTCTAAGTGCTGTGCAATGGTGTGTAGACTAAAACTTTATCACCAAGATACAAAATAAAAACTAGTGAAGCAAATTAATGTAACACACCTAAAAGTAATATAGCAAATTGCTGTCTTGTGGAGAGAGCTTTGCCTTCCAAGTGAGGGGGATATATTAATAATATCTGTCTCATGTCATGGATTTTATTGTAGAATTATTAGTAAGATATTTAATGCTTTATAGCTAGCTAAGTAGTTTCAACACATCTTGTCAATTTAACTCCCTAGAGGTAAGCCAGCTATTTTACCCCAAAGAATCAACAAAATTTACATAAATGCTGGTGCTAAGGTATAACTAGCTGAAACCTAGATTTTACTAATATTCTGCTTTTCTCCATTACAATATGCTTTCTTTCTCAAATAGTCATGTGGTTTCTTTTATTTGAATGAGAAGTTTAACTTCTCTTTTGTCTAAACTGTAGGGAAAGATAATAAGAAAACCTAAACTTCAGTAGTTCATGTAAGGAGATTAAGGCAGCTCCTTTAGTGGAGTATTTAAGCGATTTTAAAGGGAGAGGTCATTAAACACTCCTTTGGAGTGGTTGCAAAGAGAATTTATCAAGTTTTTTCTTTTTGCTGAGGAAATTCTTAGGAAGAATCACTTAGCAAAACTAGGCTGCCGCTGCTGGCAGCTGTTGCCTTTCTAAAGAACCATGTATGTGCCTTGATTCTTTGAGTACACTCTTGTTGGGGGCACTGATCCTGTAATGACAGTCTGTCCCAGAAGTCTACTTATGAAGGATGTCACTAAGTTCTAGATAGATAAATAGATGGAGAGATAGATAGATAGGTAGAAAAAGTTTGTGTTTAAACCAGGAACACCTCTATAGTTGTACACATTTGCAGTGTTTTTTCGGTGACAACCCAAAGTTTTACAATAATAATGAAAAGAAAGATAGTTGCTTATGGCTAATATGCCTCTATACAAAACTGGATCTTCTTCAGATACCAACTTTTTGGAATGGAAAAGAATTAGTCATTTATATATACGTTGTTGCTCATCGTACTTCTTATAGTTACGGTTCTAACTTTGGATGAGTTTTGGCAGAGATAATTCATAGGAGTATAACTGTAAAAAAAATTAGAGAAAGGACCCAGAACAATGAAATAATTGTTAGTTTGAAAGTGAGCCATCTGGAATTTCAGAGTATGAATTAATTATTGTATATTATATTTTTTTCACCCTTATGTATTCCCTTGTTTGGTTTTTTCCCTTCCCCTTCGTTACTCCCACCCCCTTCCTAACATAGCCTATTCCCAGTTCTCTGGATTTTTGAGTAAAATATGCGTGTAAGTATTATTTTATGTCTTCATCAGCATCATTTCCTATCTGGCAGGCTATTGTCCTTAGCAACAGCAGCAGGAACAAACCTGGGGCTCGATAATTGCAAGAAAAAAGAATAATCCTTTTAAATGAAAAGGCTAACTACTCTTCTTGACTATCCTATTGCTACATAATGCATATAAAATTGTTCAAATAGCAGTTATTAATGTCTGCTCATTTCTTCAGTGGCATTCACGTGATGAGCCTTCACATCAAAACTGCTCTGGCAAAGTTTTACATTTGTTTTTGTAAATGGCCTTGTTAGAATATCATACATCCCAGTAGAGAAATGCTCTCAATATATGCATCCACTTAACTAAGATATTTGGCTGATACTTGTTAATTTAAAACCCCACTCAGCTTTTCACACCTGGGGAATTTGGAAAGAACAGTGCAGGAGTCATCCAAAATCAACACCACAATTTGATTTCTCTTTGAAAAAGATTAATGAAAAATGTAAATTGAAAGTCACTTTTAATAAGTTTAGCAAAAGAATGATTTTGGTAGAAATAACGTTTTCCATAACTTTCAGTTTTCATGTGAAAGGGTAACATTTTCTCTTAAAGCATATGAATTGACAGTAAAACTTCAGATGCTTGTGAAAAGAAACTTATTTTTTAAATAAAGTTTGAGTGAGAATATGGGAAATAGCAGTGCCACTTAAAAATAGCCTTTTGTAAAAGAATTGTGATATGCTTGAAAATCAGAAGAAGAGAAAACCTAAGCAAATTCTTATTTAAAAAGGTAGAGTGTAGATAAACATAACTACAAAAAGAAAGTCTGAAATTGCTGATTGAGGTAATGTTATCTAGATGAACCAACCTAGTAAGGGTCAGAACTAGTTAGTATTAGAGATGAATTACTAATTTCCCGGGATAATATGTACTAATGAGGCTCCAACCCCAGCTGCACAAAAGTATCATGTGTACTATCTTCCAATCATCTAAAATGTTCAAAGCGTTTTCACATACAAAGTTTAGTAGAGATTTTTGTCTTCCAGGTGAGAATAGCATACAGAAGGGCACCTGGAGGGATGTGAGGAAAGAGTGCAAATTATAGAGTCTAATAGGAAAGGTGGCAGGATGCCAAAGATGAACTTTCTGGACATCATTCATTTTACCTAGAGCTAATTCTGATCACATGGTTGTTTTGTTGCAAGTTGTAATTATCTCTAGTAATGGTGAGTTTATTCAATTTGATATACATGTGATGTCATCCAGAAAAAGCCGAACAACCAGCTTCAGGTAGATGTTCGCTTCAGTGCCTTGCTATTCTTATGGTTTAACTACCCCATTACCAACTAACAAATTATTTCCCTACATCCACCATGCTGATTATTATGAGGAGCTAGAATTGCTATTGCATAGTGGTTCATGGAAGACCATGTCTGGAATTAATGCCTCTGGGGTACTACACTAGAATGCAGAGTGTATTAGGAAAACGCACTAACTAGAAAGATGGGGGAAGATAAGAGAAAAGAAAACAATGGTGAGGAGTGGACCTTCTAATATTTGTATATTAAGTAAAAGAGATAATGATAAACTACCAGGAATGCTCAATGTAAATGATAAGAAGGGACTTTTGAAACATAAGGGTTGATCTGTAAGGGGAAATAATTAACTCTCTCAGCAAAATCTAGTAATAAGGAGAAAGGAAAAACATTCCAAAGACTTCTTCCATAGGGAAGATGGGGTAAGGAGAGAAGGATAGGGAGGAAATGAAAGTGTTCTAAAGGTTTTATTTAAATAGTTGAGGGGGTAATGCAGTGGGGAAAGAGTTCTACTTTGTTATCAAACAATGGTAGAGAAGTATGTACTTCATTCTGAATTCGGGGACAAGGAAATAATTCTTAATGGGTATTAATTAGAATAGAATGTCCAAATTATCAAGAAGAAAAACTGAATAGCAACTTTTATCAAATTGGCAAAACTAAGGAAAAGAAAAATGTAAGAAATACAGTAATATAAAAAATAATAAACATAAGATGGAGAAACATCCTATATGCCTGCATGGGAGGATTTTAATATTACAAAATGTCCTTTGTCATAAATTCAAAAGAATTTTATTTTGAAATTAGACAAAATTAGATCTGAAATAATGTATATAAATGAATGACTGGGAGTAGCCAGAAAATATGTTGAGAAAAGAAGACCAAGGGAAGCTTGCCATCCTAGATAGCAAGGAAGGATATAGAACCATTCAAATTAAATCATTATGGTATTAATAGTGATATAAATCAAATAGATAATGGAAAAGAATTAAGAATCCAGAATAGATCCAGAAATAAAGAAGATATATATTTATATACCTATCTACCTATCTCAGTAGGAAAGTTACTAATTATTTAATAAACAGAATAGATATAATTGGTTGCCCATCTAAAAGGAAATGAAACGAAATCCCAATTTTGTACATTGTACATAAAAATATATAACTGTAAGAAAATTCACATTTATTTTGGCAAAAGTTACTATAACCAAAACTGAAGGACAAATAACAGAATTGAGAACAATTTGCAACCTGAAAGGCAGAGGACTAATATTTGTAATGTATGTAGAGCTCTTCAGATTTAGCAAGCAGGAAGTGTTAAAGAAAAAATACTCAGTGACACTTGTTAAAGATGATAAGGCAGACTTTATTCAGGACCATCAAGATAGGTAGAGGGACCACTCAAATGGGAATTTACTGTGAGGGAGAAAGATTGGGCTCAACTCTGAATACAGCATGGGCAAGTGAGAATTTATAGCCAAGGAGCAGGGTGAGGATCATTGGATGGAAAATTACCAAGAGGGAACTACAAGGAAGGGTCAGAGGGAGTCTGGGTAAACCCGCCTAACAGGATCTTTGCTGGAGAGAGGCCAGGGTGGTTAGACAAGGAACCTGATCAGATATCGAAGGTAAAGGGTTCTGGTAAACTGACTTAAGCAGGGTTCTTGCCAAAACTAAATTAAGCACAGATGGGCCTAGGAGAAGGTTCAGGAGCCTGACTAAAGTTTTTGTCAAGCAAAGAAACTTTGTGTGAAGCGATCCAATAGTAAATGACAAAAAAAAAATAAATAATGTGAAGAGGCAGTTCATAGAAGAGGAAATCTAAATGACCAACATGCTTACAAAAATGCTCCAGTTAGGGAGTAGTCTGGGAAGTGCAAATTAAGGTAAACAGTAAGTAAGGTACAGTTTTACATTTAGCAAACTGGTGTTAGCAATAGGTGTGTAAGATGATAACACTGATGACAAGAATATAGGAAAAGCATTCTCAAACGTTGTTGAAAATTAAGTTTGTTGCAACATGTATGAAAAGAAATTGAGTAAGATATATTAAAATTAAAGCAACCGAGAAATCCCACTCTTGGGAATATAACTTAACAGAAGAAAAGTCAGTATTATATTTAAAAATATGTACAAGAATAGTTGTTGGCAGAAAACTGGAATGCATATCAACAGAGGAATAGTTACATAAATTGTTACTGAAAAAAGCAAAATATAAGATGACTAAAGAAAAGTCAAATATGTAATATGATCACATTCAGAGATTTATGTAAAATATATATATATATACAAATTTAAAAATAAATAATTCAGGGAAAAACATCACAGAAGTCTTCCTCTTTGAAACTAGAAGTACCTTTGCTCTGTTACTCATTAAAACTAGTCCAGCCTCAGAGATCTTGAATCCTTAATGATTCTGCACAACATATCTTTCCTTTAGCTAACTAGTATTTGTGTTCTGTAAAGAGTTAGCTGACATCACATGAATGAAGAACATGAAGAACTCAGAACATGAATTTTCCACTCTTCACTAGTCACTGCAGTTTCAACTTCTCAACTTCAACTTTCTGTCACCAAGCCACTAACCCCTGGGGAAGGGTCAATTTTTACTTAACTTCCAAAACTCAGCCCAATTGTTGAGGCTCCCACTTTCCAATCCTGGACCCACAATGATAGACGGGGACCGTGCAGAGAAATAGAGATGTTGTTTCAAGTTGGAATTTGTATTATGCTTTCCCTTAGAAATACTTTATAAATTTGTACTAGAAGTTCAGGTAATATAAAACATTAGGTACACTTTTGAGGATTAGTCTGGGAGAACAACCACAAGCTGTAATCCTGTTTTTAATGGAAAATAAAGTATAATGCACACTAAAAAAGCAATTTACAAATTAACTTTATGAAAACAAGCTGTTTGTAAATTGGGGACTACCTTAGGAAAGAATCTTATGTGCAGATGCTCATGTGCAGATGTTAAACCTGAGGGTGATCTGATACTGACTTGTGGATGGACTTGGCTGTTACGATTGATTAGAATTATTTTCCTTCGATCCTCACTGCTGCCTTTGAGATTATCCTGGATCTCTCTACTAATCCAAATTGACCGACCTTCAAGGTAGACTGGAAGCCTCTTTTTCAGTCAAAGCTTTATTCATATTTGGTTATTACAATTGTTAACAGTTATTTCTGCTGCAGGGTTCGGCTCTGAGCTTTTACCTGTATTTCCAAGCCTTAATAGGAACCAGGGGTTATATGAAAGTGGAACGGAAGTTAACATTTACTGAGCGTCTAATATATGCTCAGTTGTTTCATCATTACAGTAAATATGAAGTAGGTATCTCACATGAGGAACAGGCCTTCACAAGTTTAATTTTTTAGGATCAAGTAAGCAGTGGAGCAAGTTTTGAAAATATAGATAATAATTTATTCATTTTTAACTTTTATTTAAGTGTAACATATATAGTAAACAGTTCGTAAGTCAGAAGTGTTTAATTGTCGAATTTTCCTAATGGGAACACACTCTGTGAAACCAACTTCCAGATCAAGAAATAGAACATTACTGGAATCTGAGAAGCCACCCCGGTGTGTGCTTTCACTCACTATCCCCCCACCCCCACCCCACCAAGGGTAACTTGACTTCCAACACTTCTCACGTCAGAATTTAAAATTACACTAGTTTTGACTGTTTTTGAAATTTATACAAATGGAATCATAGAGTATGTATTCTTTTATGTCTGGCTTCTGTCTTTCAACATTTTGTTTGGGTAATTCATTGATCTTGTTACATGCAGTTGTAGTTTGCTCATTCTCATTACTGTGTAATATTTCATTGTTTAAATATACCGCAGTTTGCTTATCCGTTTTACTCTTAGTAGACATTTGGATAATTTCTAGTTTTTAGCTATTATGAATAGTACTACTATGAACATTCTTGTACATACATGTCTTTTAGTGCACAAATGTATACATTTCTGTTGGATATATACTTCAGAGTGTAATTATTGTGTCATAGGATTTGCCTTAGAAATCTTATTTTTAATTATCAGTTTTCCAAAGTGGTTTTACCAATGTACACTCTCACTGGCAGCACATGGAAATTCTGATGGTCCACATTCATGCTAACAAAGGCACTTTTGAAACCAGGTTGCTGACTCTAAAACCCAAAGCCCTTTTCCTTTCACCTAAATCTCATTTAAAGGTAAGAACTTGGTAACAATTTTCTTTTATAAATTCTATGATTCTTTCTAAGATTTTTAGTCTTTGTTCATTAAGTGAGTTTCCTTTTTTATACTGGAAAATATATCTGCACTGAATAGAATTTAGTAGGGTTAGCAGTGTATCAGAGGCCTCATGTAAGTATTCATCTTCATTGAACCCAGCCTCTTCCATTTTTTCTGCATGGGTGAAAAGAATGGCAGTGTAATTCTTCCAAGCATGTCCCAGAAGTTCCTGAAAGAGAGAAGTTAAATGGCTATTTGCCTTGGACTATATTTCTCAAAGAAGAGCTGAAGAGTTATTATAGTTTAACACAGTCAATAGATCTGTCCCTCATTGTGTTTCTAAAAGCTGGAATATATAATGGAAATGATGATGGAGTCAAGTAATGTAAGCACATGGACGGAGATGGGTGGGCTTTCTTTAAAAAAAGGCTTTAGTTCTCCATTTTATTTTGTTGTTATAATTTATGTATATACAACCTCAAAACTGCAATATTATCAATGCTGCATATGATTTAATTACATTTGCAACATTCAGCAGTCATTTATACTTGCCTGTCAACCTGAATCTTTTAGAGCCACTGAACTCTTTTGTCAGAGCACCTTGCCCAAGGGAATTGTCATATCTCTTTCTGTAGTAACGTTGTGTTATCATCATCACTGAAAACATTTTCTAAGGATTTATAATTACATAATCTGGTTACAATCTGTCAATTAATCAGATGACATGTAATGGAAGTGCTAAGATCAAAATACATTTGGTAATTTGGAGCAACTACAAAATATTACTGTGACTCGCATCCTCTTCACATACCTGGAATCAAAGCCAGTTTATCGGGCGACTTCCTCTAATGTGGGTGAAAAACACTGCAGACTGGTATTCCTTTGTTTAGTAATATGTAGAAGTTGGTCATGTAATAAATTCTTGTTTGATTAGTGAAAATGAGCTGATATAAAGCAGAAGTAATAGCACATGGCAGATTGCTCACGCAATATGAAAGGCATCTAGAAATAACCATTTAACTTTTTTGAATATTTCCAAAGTTATATGAAATCATGACAATGTGACAGTAAAATTCCTTCCATTCCAAACACTCCCATAACAAAAATATTTCCAAAGCTGCTACCAGTTTATAATAGCATGAGAAGCATTAAATGCTTAGGAATAAACATAACAAGAAATATCCAGAACATCTAATAATTAAAAGAAAAAAAGACGGGAGAACAACTAATATTTAGTGCTGGATATTATGCTAAGCGCTTTACATACTTTATCTCTTAAAGCTCAACGTGGTGATTTGTGGGAGATACCATTATGATATGGAGAAACTGATGTATAAAGACGTTGAGTACAAACAGAGAGAGGCATTAGCACAAACTCTAGTTTATAAAAATCTTGAAAAAATTGAATGGCAGTTTGGGAAACTTTTGAATGAATATAGATTCATATTCATAGTATTGAACAACTGAAAAAAGATGAAAGGGAGAAGAGGGAAAGAGCGGGAAAGAAAGTAAAAGGAAGGCAGGAAGAAAGAAGAAGGGAAGGAGGGAGGAAGGAAGAATCAGGACATGTAAATCTAATGAAAATACAGGAACTGTGGGACAATATATTTAAATTAGAAACATCTCAAGACTGGTTACCAAGTATAACTCCTCACACAGTCTGACTTTTATCAGAGCTATTCATTTTCACATTTATTTCTATAGCTTGGCTATGACCTCTTTGAAGGCAAAGTCTATGTCTTTCTATATCAAAGCCTCTAGTTGTAAACTCAATAAATATGTTGTATTAATTTGGAATTTAGACCCTCACCATCGTCTCAAATAGAAGGTTTAGGGTTTTATTTATTAATTTTGAGTCCTCAATTGTGAAATTTAATCTTTAGGACACAAAATTGTACTTTCCTGTAAAACTTTTCTACTCTAGTTCATTATCACAAATTCGCCTGTAATCTGCACTTTCTATTTTGTATTCAGAGGGACTCTCTCAAAGTATAGGTCCAAAATTTTTCCTCATATCTGTTCAAAATGTGTCTGTTTATACCGTAGAATAATTGTATATTTCTAGTTCTCCTGAAATGCCCTGCTTCAAGAAAATCCTCAGACATTTCCAAATCAGTACATTAGGGAATGATTATTTAAACAGAAAGATTCTGAACTTTACAAAAGAATTTTTCAAAGAAGTACTTTAATTGGCATATGCTTATGTGCCTTTAAAACACAAATTAGCAAAACTTTAACCCAACCTTTAAAGAACATAGCTCTTTTATAAGTCAAAGTATATGTGCAATGTCAACATCTCATTTTAGCTAATAGGGACATAGCAAAATTACCAGACCTTCAGAGTTTGTCGTATATTCTATATACTCTAAGAACACATTTCTTTTAAGAGAGAAGTCAGAGAATTGCAAAATAAATAAACCATGTTGTGGGTTGAATTGTAACCCCTTTCTCCAAATTGATATGTTGAAGTCCTAATCTCCAGTACCTCAGAAGTGTCTTTATTTGGAACTAGGGTTATTGCAGACGCGATTAATTAAGATCATTAGGGTGGGCCTCTAACCCAATGTGTCCTTATAAAACAGAAATTTGGACAAAGACATGAATACAGAGATAACACGAGGTGAGCATAAAGACAGCCATCCATAAGCCAAGGAGAGAATCCTTGGACAGATCCTTCACTCACAGCCCTCAGAAGGAACTAACCCTGCTAACACCTGTTTCAGACTTCCAGCGTCCAGAACTGAGAGACAATAAATTTCTGTTGCTTAAGCCAGCCAGTTAATTATACTTCTTATCACAGCCCCAGCAAATTAATCCAAACGGTTGAAAAATTAATGAAGTGCTAAATATATCAGATTTGGGTTCTGGGAGTAGAGATTTCTGGGCCATTTACATCAGAATCACCTGGGATGCTTGCTAAAACTGCATCAAAATCTTTAGGAGTGGAGCTTGAGAATGTGAATTTTAAAAAGCACTCTAGGGGATTTATTCCTTCTGCAAATACTTATTGAGGGTCTACTTTGTTTTGGGGACAAGGAGTGGTACAAGACAGGTACATTTCCTGCTTATATCTAGTGGAGATTCTTCTTTACTAACTAAAGTTAGGTCTAAGGAAGAGGGACAGACAGGAAAAAATACTTTCAGTTTGTTGTAATCGCAAGTGTTATGATAGAAAATATATTGGCACTATAGAGGCAAACATTTAGCCTAGTTTTGGATGGGAGAGGTGGAAAGTGGGGGTAAAGGGAGGGGTCAGAAAATGTTTCTGGCATGTGATGATGCCTCGAGCATAGGAATTAACAAAGGAGTTCTCAGGCAGTAAAGACATACCAAGTAAAGAAAGTGATTGA
The DNA here is from genome assembly GCF_964341445.2 of Mesoplodon mirus. Lineage (NCBI taxonomy): Eukaryota > Metazoa > Chordata > Mammalia > Artiodactyla > Ziphiidae > Mesoplodon > Mesoplodon mirus. Next base: position 156,734,417 of record NC_138977.1, on the reverse strand, counting down.
GCATTATTGGGAATTGTATAGTATTGGGATTTTATTTCTATACAACCATTGATCCTTCATCACTCTTGTCTCTAGAAGTTTCTCAAATTTAGAGCCAGACCTGGTATTCACTCAGCACATTATTGATGCATTCATATTGGTTGTCAGGATATTGAAATGTTTAATACAAGTTAATAAATAACCACTGTCCTTAACCCCTTGAGTGTTACCCCCAGACCTATTCCCTGGGTATTGGTTGATGCAGGGGCTATATTTATTATTAACTATTTTTACAACATCACCATAATAAAAGTTCATGCTAAATAAACCGTTTGGCTCAAGTGGTTCTCTCCTGAGTTATATATTATAACATAGACTTCTCCTCTTGCTAGGTTAGTACCTATTGCATTAAAGGGCATAAAATTCACAGTGTGTTTTTATTCCTGGCTTTCTGTATTGTAACATTAACATGTTGCCTCTTTGTCTCCACCAGACATCTTCTGTACCTTAAACCATAATATCATTCGGGAAAAATGAGTTAAAGCGCCTAAGCATAATAGATTTGTAAGCTTGACACCACTTACTTAAGTCCATGTGTTCAGCCACTGCAAAGTTTTTACATGTTGATATTTATGAAAGGATGCTCATGTCCTAAACTGTGAGAGAAATTGCACTTTTGAATTACTGCCAAAAATAGAAGAGAATGGTTGATTTAGCTTATATTCTTTAGATTGATTTTTGGCCAGCAAATAGTTGAATATTTGAAAGTAGTGTAGTGTCACTTGGTGTGTAGTCATCATGTTAGTGGCCAAACATTCTTTATGGATCCAGAGAAAGAATAATCACATTTGATTGATACCTCACATAAAAAAATCCAAAAGAAAGATAAGTTAATGTAAGTTTCTGGTGTTAATAATTTAAATATAGTACTAAGCTAGATGGAAATTTTACAATCAACAATGAGTTGTTTGGTTTCATAGTGCTAATAGGTATGAGTCCATCTAGTCCTTTTGGGACAACTAGTTAGGATATAAACTTTGTTTTCCAGGAATTATGTTCATTTTCCCAGGACCTCACCAGCCCTGCCCCACTTGTTTGTGGTTGATGAAATCATAGCATCTGGACATTTTAAGGGGAAACTTTAAAAAAAGCCAACTATTACATCAACTGAGAAAAAAATTATCATGGATCAGGAGGACAAAAAGGACCATTCTTTATATTTTATGCTATTCCCTTATTCTCTTCCCACTTAGAGCACCACATTTTCCTTCTTAGAGAGCCAAAGCTGAATGATAAGCCTCGTTAGATCAGATTTAGAGAATAGTCAACCTTAGAGATCATCTGTCAAAATTGCCTTATTTTACAGATGAGGGTATTGAGGCCTTGTGATGTTAAATGTCTTGGCCAAAGCCACATAGCTGATTATTGGCAGACTTGGGCCTGTAACAGAGGTTCCTTGACTGGCAGGGGACCCCGTCCTTCACACTAAATTGGGGCTTCTTAGTTTAACATTACTAAGCCAGTGAATTTTTTTCCCAGATTTTTTTTCTAAGTTAATAAGGAAGTTCCTATAAATCAGGGCCGTGTAAGTTTTATTTCACTCTTACTTTCTTCTGAAGCCTATCAAAATAATCCCAAAGAAGGCTACAAATAATATGTCCCAATTTTAGGGTAAAACAAATACTAACAATAAAGTCACAATGATCATAGGTAACATTTATTATGCACTTGCCATGTGCCAGTGTCTGAGTTAATTTACTATTATGTTAATATGACATTAATTCCAAAAGTAACCTAGTAAACTATTATCTTTCCCAATTCACCAATGAAAAGATTGAAGTTTAGAGAAGTTACTTACCCAAGGTTACAAAGCGAATAGCTAAGTAGGAACTTGAACAGCATCTATAATATGTTGCTTATATCTAGTAGTTCATTTGAATAAGTACTCATCACAATCTAGGTAGTGCTGATGGCAATAAAAACAATGGCAATTTTCTGCAAACCTACTATGAACCTGCTGTAATTAAGGCACAATGCCAAGCACATTACATTTATTAAATATAGCCCTCAGAGCTCTTCAATTAGGTAAATTATCCCCATTTTATAAGTGAGGAACTGAAGCCAAGAAAGTCTTAGTATCATTTATAGTCATATACCTAGAACTGTAACAGGCTTATATATCAACTGAATTCTATAGAACACCTAAGCCCATGATCTTTGTTTAGTATGTTCAGGCCTTACATTGGCCTTTCTGAACCTTTCCTGTGTACACCCATATATAACATCAGCAGTTGAGTTCATTCGAAATTAAAATACATGCTTGAAGCCTGAATATATACAGTGATAATATATACATGATAACCATGATCATGGAAAGAATTTAGTCAGTTCCTGGATTCAATTCCTCGTGCACTTTGGCTGCATGCTAGCACTTTCCCTCAGGTGACTTTATTATATATGCTCTGATCTATTATTGGGGGACTTTTTAAAAAATTAAAATGATAGATAACATTCAGATGAATCATTCCCTTTATTTCCCAATTTTGGGGCGCTGACTCACTGACATCTCCACCATTTTACTGTAAATTAATGAAGGCCTAATATAAATAAAGAAAAAGGGATCATTTGAGGAACTGTTTCAGTTGTCACAGTTGGCAGCTTATAACCCCTCTAAAATATTAGAGCACAAATTGAAAGATATTTAAAGAGACAACAGAGAGGAACAAGAAAAAAGAGGTCACTCCTCTGGCACTAGCCTTGCAGACTACTTCCATGGAAGGCATCAGTGCCCCCAGAAAGGGGGAAAGGAAGAGGGGAAGGCAGCTGTTCTGTTCCCCATTTTGCATGAGACAGGAAGGAGAAATCCAGGGTGTGTCTGAAACCAGAGGACCTTAGCAACACCTCCTTCCTAACAGCTGCTGGTCCTGCTGAATATTCAGACATTCTGCAGCTGCTCCCTCCCAATCTGTGAGCATATCCAGATGGTTGCCACTAGTATCTGAGGCACCTTCAGGAAGAAGGTCATAAACAGCCAGCCTGTGCTTAGGCAATCTTCAACCAAAGATCAAGGTGGTAAGCCCAGAATAGGACTGCAGTGCCTCCTAGGTGTCGAGGCCCCTCTGAGGATTACTAAATCTTGGCTGCTGAGTTCTCCCGGGAGACAGAAGTTATTTATTCTCGAAAAAAATATTCTGGATCTGAGTTTTTCCCTAGCCCATCTTCCCTGTGCCTTCAACTCCTGAATTGGCCACTGACGTAAGGAAGGCAGCTTTAAGAGGAGAAGGCTATATGCCAAATACCATTTAAAAGGATCAGAGACATGTATGAATCAAATTCACTTGCATAAAAAACAATTAGGGAATTACAATATTGTTCTATATCCTAAAACTGGAAAAAAATCTATTTTCAAAATGTATGTCTCTTAAAATATCCTGCCTGGACCAGCAGGAAGAAAAATCTGGAGACATATGGAGAGGGTCAGGTTAGTTTTTGAGAACTATTTATGCATTTACTGAATTTAGTGGGTTACATCCATCTATAGCTTAAGCTAAATGTCTATTTAATAGCAACTTTAAATAAATTTTTAAAACTGTTTAAAAATTACACTGACTGTATGGCTGCAGGTCCCCCCCCCGCCCCCCGCCCTACTTGATTTCTACCAGAAATATTGTTTGAAATGCAGGCTTTAATTGGTTGGGGGGGGTGGTTTATGGGCTTTCTTAGATTCCACATTGTTTCTTAATTGCAATCATCTTCTTTTCTTCTTCTTTGCTTTTGTACAGAATGTCCTTGATTTTTCAGGAGTTAGATGATGAGGATTATTTTTTATACTCTTGTCACCCTAATTTTTTCCGCTAGTTTCTTGTGATTACACATATGGCTTTTTTTTTTTTTTTTTTAGAAACATGCACAGTTACTGAAAAACAAAACGTGTGTCTGTCATTTAGAACAACCTTATGCCTTTACTAGTTAAAGGAAGGTATCTTTCTTTAAAGCAAAGTATACTGTTTTTCTAAGTGTAACAGATTCTGCATGAGCATAATCAGAGATGGGACCAAAAGAATAGCATTTATACAAATTCATTTTGAATTAAAAATGTCTACTTTCTATTCTTCATGTAGTTTACTTGTGAAGCTTCTAGGAGAGATGTGTTCTCTGAGCTCAGTGACTTAATGAGGCTACTGAATAATACTAGTCAAGTCCAGCAGTTAAATTTGGGTGGCCCCAGACTGGAGAATCAAGAAATTGAATAAATGAACAAAGAAACAGGGATGAACCACTAGTCAAAAGTGGCATATGTTATTTTTGTTCACCCTGAGGTCCCTGTGATCTTCTCATGGCTGGCATGGAGCAGTTACCCTACAGATGATGAAACAAGCAAAGCTTCTGAAATTCCTGATTTTTTTCCTGTTAATAAAGTATAAATCTCCCCTGAATATTTACCGTGGTGTAGGTCTCAGTGATGCCTCCTTCACTGAGAAGTTATACATTGCCCTACTTTGGCACTTAATGCATTGTCTTATACTTGTTTATCTATTTGTCTCTTCTAGACTGTGAGCTTTTTGAGACCAGGGCTCATATATTACTCACCAGTCATTAAGCTCTGTACTGGTGCTCAATACAGCAGTGTTCAGTGTTCAGTGACTGAATCAGACAGTAATGCCCCATTTATGGTGAACTGTAAGAGGTTGTCCCTTGATGTTGAATGGGTGCAAGTAAGTTTTTTAGTTCAGTGGTTCTAAAACTTCACTGTTTTAGAGAAATATATGGGAAGTTTATGCAAATACAGATAGGCAAGCTCTACTCCTGACATTCTGTTTCAGTAGGGCTTGGATGAATCTGCATTTTTAACAGCTCAGTTGATTCTAATGCAGATAGTCAGACCACACTGACAATCAATCAGATTCACAGTTCTTAGGGGTTTGAGACTTAGTTAACCTCTGAAGTTCAGTATCTCATTTTCAGTATCTCATTTTTTGTTTTGTTTTGTTTTCTATGACCCAGTTACAAAATGACTGAATTCCTCTAAAGGAAATTGTAAAAATGACTCTTGGTGGGAAAAATCAAGTAATTTTTACCAGTTATTTCTATGTGACCAGCACTTGTTTTAAACTACTTGCTTTAAACTTGCTTTAAAACTACTCTTTTAACCAGTTTTTCATAGTTCTTTCCTATTAAGATAATGTCCTTCAAATGGGAATAATGTCATCAGTGTAATTGCCTCTTTTTTATTACCTGGATCATCTGGACTGGGGAAGATTCTTCCTGTTCACATAGAGGCACATCCACCCTCTGGACCAGCAGTGCAAGGTGCAGACCCTCTTGCCCGAAGTGATGTGCCAGGGCCTCCCTGACCTCCTGCTTCACGTGCTTCTTGCTCAGCCTGCTGTGTGGATAACCTGGAGTGTCCAGCACCTGGACCTGCAGGGTTACCTCTTGGCCCCCTCGACGCATGAAGCTGTGGACGTGACAACTGCGGCCCAGACTGCAATCTTTGGTCACAGAACATGGAGCAAAGCTGCTGTGGAAGTCAGTGCTTCCAAGAAGAATGTTCCCAGCAGAACTTTTTCCACTTTGAGTCATGCCAAAGAGGACCAAGTTGATGGTCATCTTATTGGAGTCCATCATGGCTGTGGGTAAACAAAGGCTCAGCATAAGCAGTCAGGCTTCTACACCCCCGCAATGTAAGGCTTCCTACCTGGCCTAGAGCACTCCCAAGTATTGACTTTGATTTGCTTTCCCCTTATTCTTAGTGTCTAAAGTATGGAGGAGCTCTCCACTGAAGTGAGGACCCCTCAGTGACAAAGGGAAAATGGAAATAATACTAGTAGTTTTCAGTGGGAGAGGAGAGAGAAATCAAATACAGATAAGGAAGGGAGGAGGAAACAATAATTGCAGGAAAATTAGAAAAAATATTACATGAAGATGGTATAAACCATGTTTAGGAGGAATATGTTAACTTATCAATGTGACAGGTGAGTTGGTTTAGAAATGGGGTCCTGAGGTCTCTCAGTTCAGGAACAAAGGTAGCAGCAATATTTGAAAATTATTCACTCTTGGAGGAGAAGAAGGAACAGTACAGTGGAAAAAATGGCCCTTCTTGCATTTTAAACAACGTTCTGCACCTCCCCACTCCCTACCTCCCCACCCTTTGAATATACAAGTGGCATCTGCAAAAAATTATCTTTCCTGACTTCCTGAAAGCTTCGGTCCTATGAAACGTGAATAATATTAAAGAAGACTTCTGTTCCTGTTTACTAATTTTTTAACAACTAGGCAACATTCTGATGAAAATGAGAACTACTTGTAATATCTGTTATGAAATAATTAAACATCTCCTTGGTTCATCATAGTTAAGTATTGGCTCTTCAATGAAGAAAGGAAAGGCCAACACATTGTGCAGTTCAGTTAGGAGGCAGGAGAACCTGGGGAGAATCTATTTCATTTACAGCACCCCTAAACTGTAGTTATTTTTGTGCAGAACATAAGCCCCTTATAGCATTTTAAGGTCATCCATCATTTTCATTAGATTGATAAGGCAGAGCTACTGGCCAATTGCCAAATGTACTCAATCTGCTGATTCAGAAATAAAGACATTTAATATTGCATATTTATTATTTTTGCTTATAACTTGTACTTCAGCTATAAAGTTTTATGTACCGCTGGCCTTTCTTGTCCTCTGATGCCCCTCACCCTACTCACTCCAGACCCTAATATGAACATGTTGAAGGAACCTCACACCCTCATACAAAAGACACTCACCTTAGGGGTCCCTGAAGATGACCCCAACTCACCAACTCATTCAGCTCTGTCAGCTGCACCATAGACACTCAGATTTCTTTTTACTCCTGAATTAGATGTGTGATTTTTTTTTCAAGAATTAATTATGGAATCACAACCGATTTGCTCTATGTCACTTACTTTTTCCAATCTTAAAAATGCTTTCTCCACAGACTTCCCTCAAGCTGGTACAGTTATGAACTTCAACCTTCTGGCAGTGTCACTGTACCACTCTGAGACTGATACTGTATGTATTTTATTTAGTTAATCTATTACCAGAATCCTTTCTATAAGTGATTAGTTGTCTTCCTGTAATCAGCACTGAGTTTTTTATGTCACCTGACAGATGTGTAACTGCAATAGGTACTTCCTGAAACTTGTGTTTCCAGGATTAACTTCTTTGTTTAAGAGAATTGCTAATAGGTAACAATTTATCTTACAGCCTAAAGAAATGCAAGATTGGCAAGTGTTAAATAGAAAGTAGACATTGAAAAGCAATGATCACAATTTTTTCCATTGTAATTGACATATTTACTACTTCATGAAAAAGTTTCAACAAATATGTAATATATATGCAAGAGATATTGACTTCATAACACTATTTAGTTCATAAATTCAAAAGTTCTCTAAGAAAACTCTCTTGGCTATTTCCATGCAATCAAAATTAATTATTTGATGTGATCACTAGCATGATTATATCAACACATACAGTTTCCATATCAATTAACGATAACATATTTCAGAAAAGGAGTACTTAACTATAACTTAAGGCCAAATAAATTTTGCTTAAAAATTGGGGTTTTATTTTGTTATTAAAAGATTAAATTTGATTTTTCCACTTTTTAGTATATAACCCATATTTTCCAACATACTTTCTTAGTTTATAAGTTGTAGAAACCTTCATATTATATTCTGGTTCATCTTCTCCTGTACCTCTCAAAAAGTCTGTGAAGTATGTATTTCTGTGTGAAGGAATTTTGGAGACATCTGGAATGCTTTATGACTTCATGGGCAGAAAGTTTAAAAGTCTTCTTCCTGTGTGGATATGACAAAGAAAACACAAAAGGGGTTTATTTCTCTGACAAGCGCATTTGGCTTTCTTGAATGAAGCAGAAAGAACCTCCCCCAGGTGGCAGTAGCAGCCTGTTTCCTAAGAAGTGATTTCGAACCAGAATTTATTTTCATTTTCTTCCGCAAACCATAAACTGACATTCTTCAATTAGGCAATTTATATCAACACATATTAATTGTGTGGAAAATCTTTTGAACAAAGGCAAAACTAAGCCTTCTTTCCTGTGTCCCTTATAGAAAGTGACTAGTATAGAAAGTCTTTAGTTTTTAAAGTGCCCTCTTTGAAATCATAGTTTAAATCATTTGCTGAGTGCAACAGTTGATGGCTTAAAAAATAAAGTTCAGAGTTCTTATGTGTAGTGAAAAGTTCTAATGAGACTGCAGGATTTAAAAATAATTTTCAACAGATTTAATGGAGGTTTTAGATCTGTGTCAATTTAGAGATCATATAGAAGGGTAATGTATTGGTATTTGATGATGTTTAATGATTGATGTTCATTCTTTTTGAATCAGGGTGAAAAGACAACTTGAAATATTACCTTCACTCTTTTCAGTAACTTGGCTAAACATAATATAGCAGGGATAACGTTAACAGCTGGCTCCAGAATTTCTCTGAGGAAGGGTACTGTCTTTGTTTGAGAAAATAGTTGATTAGCTACTTGAGGTAGAAAAGGGGATCCTGAGAGCATGAGCCGAATTCACTAACAATGATGGTCAAACTGCTGGGGATGAGGGAAGAGCCAAAAAAGAAAAAAAAAAAAAAAAAAGAGTGAAGATAATCAAGGTATATATAAAGGAGGGGAGAAGAAGGAAGGGAGGGGGGAAGGACGGAGAGAGGAAAGGTAAGAGGGAGAGATAGAAGAGAAATGAGAAGGAGGAGGATGAGAGAATAAGAACTATAACATTAGAACATAAAAGGAAACTAGATCTCCCACTTGTGGAAATAGCTAAGTGACTATGTTAGAGCATAGATAGCTAATGTTCAATTTTAACTTTTTACATTTCTGGGATGTGAAGTCAGCCATGTTCACAATTCCCATGTTCGCAATTACCTTTTTATTTTTGTTTTGTTTTAGGTTGTTCTTAACCTTTTACCTTATTTTATTTTGATGGAAGTTAATAGAAAGGCCTGAGGTCCATCTTAGGTTAGCACAGGACAAGGCCCACCAATGCTGGAGACTGTAAAATGACATCTAAACTGAATCAGGAGAGGAAGGAGGTTGAAGCTAGGACACTAATCCCTAGGCGCTTGCAGGAATCTATGGGAGGACCTTGAACTTTCCACAATCTATGAAATGAGATATCATGTGGTAAGGGTGACTCTAGATGACATAGTAACAATTATATTTTAAATTACACACGCATGCACACAGGCACACACGTTCGCATACATGCATACACGTGGGCACACATGCACACACACACTGTATTAGTTTGCTAGGGCTGCCATAACAAAGTGCCATAGACTGAGTGGTTTAGACAACAGAAATTAATTTTCTCATAGTTCTGAAAGCTGGAAGTCTGAGATCCAGGTGTCAGTGGGGTTGGTTTCTTCGTAGACCTTGCTCCTTGGCTTGTTAATGGCCATCTTCTCCCTATGTCTTCACGTGGTCTTTCCTCAGTGTGTCTGTGTCCAAGTTTCCTCTTTTTATAAGGACACCAGTCATACTGGATTAGGGCCCACCATAATGACTTCATTTTAACATAATTACCTCTTTAAAGGCCTTATCTCCAAATACAGTCACATTCTGAGGTACTGGGTGTTAGGACTTTAACGTAGGAATTTGGTGGTAGGGGAACATAATTCAGTCTGTAATACACACACTCACATTTATATCAAATGTTAATATGTATATGTATGTGTGTGTATATATATACACACATATATTTATATAATTATGTAAATTGTCTCATACACACATGTATTAACGTGTGTGTACATATTACGTATACGTTATAATTGTGTCAATTATATGTCTTAATACTCAGTAAAATTGTGTCTCTGTACTCCATAAAATTGATTTAGTATAAGTAGTTCTCGACTTCTGGCAATTTGGTTTAAAGGCACTCTCACAATTTTAGACAAATTCCAGTTTGCATTGATTTGAACTGTGAACCCTTGCTCGTATGTTATGTCTTTTCGTAGTAAAGAAAACCCTTAGAGTGATAATCAGAATCTGTATTTATGATGTCTAAATGATCTTAACCTCCGCCAACACTGCTCCAAGTCAAAGGGAACACTGACAAGCTGGCTGAAGTTGGTGGTGACTTGATTGATTCAGTCTGAGCTGGTCTTAGAGTAAGACGTCAGAGTTCACCTTTCAAAAAATTTCAGAGAACACTGGTCAGCAGTTTAAATTTTCCAAATGGTCCTAATTTGAATACAGTTGAAAGTTCTTGGAACAATGAAGAATGCCCATTTCTGGACAGAAATATTGCTGGGAATAGGAGAAGGTTTCAGTCCAGATTTGGTTGGCTTCACATTTTAAAGACTCTACCAGTCTCATCCCCACATGGGAATGTTTATGATATTTGGGGTTTTGTTTGATGTTGTTGCTATCGTTTTTTGTTTGTTTGCTTTTTGTTTTCCTTCTGAGTAATTCTGATGAATTTTTTAGGATTATTAATGAAATATGTATATTTTTAAGCAGCTAAGAAATTTGTAAAAGAACACAGAGAAAAAATAGGATCATTTAAAAATCTTTATTTCCTGGTGCCTATGGGCCAGTTGCTTCTCTTGGAGAATGACACAGTAAATACATTTCTTTTTCCAAACTACTCATGTTCTCCCCGTATTTACTCCCTTCTTTAAGATCCACTACTGTAATGAGAGGCATTAATAATGGGATTATGTTTAGCATGTTAAGTGTATGGAGGCAAGAGTAATTGTTGGCAATTACTTAATCAGGATATGGTATTTTATTTGCTATTTACTGCATTCATTTTTCTAATATTTATAGTTTTAGCAACTTTATTAATAGATTGGTTTATAGCTTTCCATTTTTATCTTATATTTGTCAGGTTTTCAAATCAGGAATGTGCTAACCTCTTAAAATGAATTAGGAAAATTTCTTTATTTTATGGAACTCTGCAATAATTTGGATACCTTGGCAATTACATATCCCTTGAAGGTTCAAAGAAACTTTCACAAAAACAGCTAGGCCCAGCAACTTTCTGGAGGTCATTCCAGAACAACTTAAAAAAATTGCTGTCATAGTAATTTGACTCTTCTTATGTCAATTTTGGTGATTTATTATATAATAAACATATTTTACCCATATTTTCATTTTTTTAATGTATAATTATCTCCATTTCTAGCATTAGATCCCTTTTCTTGTTCTGTGATGGCTTTTTGTTGGGTTTGGCTTTATATACTTAATAAAATATTTGCACATATGTGCATGTATGTGTGCACATATGAGTATGCATTTGACTTTTGTACTTTTATTGTTTGAAGTGGATTTCCATGAACATAAATGAAATTTATAATCTGATGCCTCTAGGATATAATGAATGATTTGGCCTACAATAACTAAACTTTGATCACCAGCTCCAAGCCAGTTAGTTGAAAATTGAGAGTCACAAGTACACTCATTTTCAATGACAATATAGTGAGTGAGTCATTATACAAATATATGTCATTATTGAAGAAACGAACCCAACTTCGAAAGCAAGAGAACAACCAGTAGAGTTTGAATTCAAGTCACTTCAAAGCTCACAAGCCTATTCTTGAAAAATTTCTGCTAAATTCTTTACACTAATTTAGATCCTCTTTGCTAAAGGACTTTTCTTATTCACTCTTGAGAAATAAGATATAGTATAATACAGAGTGTCATTGAAAATATATTCATATGAAAATAATTGTATATGTCAAAGATTTTATATGCTTTATTCTTCCTACCTAGGAAATAACATGCACTCACCTATATAGATAAATTTATTTTATTAGCCAAATGCACAGAAGCAGAGGGTCTTATAATAATTAATAAAGGTTTTAACCTCTTAGCCCTTGAGACAAGACACTAGGCTAGCTTCAACTTCTTACAGACTCTATTATTATTATTCAATTTCAAATATTTATGTGTTATAAATGCTTCTAGTAATGTCCTGGGAAACACTAGAAATGTCCCTTATCATGATAAAAAGCATCATGAATGCCATGGATAGTAATTACAAATAAAGTTATAGCCATGGATATCAGATGCCACACTTGATTTTTCCTAGATTTATGCTACAAAATCTCCCATTTTATGGAAAATGCTTTTTTTCTTTTTCTTTTTATAAAATAATTGAGAACCTCAAGTCAAGAAAAATAGCCCTGCATAGTAATAACTGTAACTTATCTAATATATTTATAATCTTCCTAGGATACCTAATTTTTCCTTTCCAAGAAAAATGCAATTTTTTTTCTTCCTAGCAATAGCTGTGGTATGGAGCTAACTTCCCAGATACTGTCACTAAAATTTGCTGATATCAAAATGTCTGAAACACTGGGACCAGTGAAAGATACTGCTAAATACTGTAGAAAGGTCAGAAAATCCTGTAACTAACTCCCTTAGTATCTTTCCATCCCAAATTGAAGTTAGGTAGGGTGTGGGTGTTTTGTGCTTGCCGAATGATGGACTATAATCATCAACTAAGCTATGCAAAAGACATCATTCATGACAACAGGACATTTTTATGCTTCTATCAAAGAGTGTCAGCTACATGAGTGGTATAGTTATTAGCATTAACTTCAGGTCTTGAGTGTTTTCAGGAGGTAAAATATTAGATGGCAAAGCTTTACTATACGGTAGTCCTTCATTTAACCTTAAAAGATAAAAACAACAGTAGAGCACTAACTGTTCTTTTGTGGCCTAAAATAGGAAATTGGGATCTCCAAATTCCTAACGATACTGAGGAGTGACTGAGATACTGAGAAGGGAATCCAACGAGTGTCATCTTTTGTAGATTTCTATGCAGTGCAGATTACCTAAGGACACAGTGTAGAAAGAAAGGTTGTTAGTAGTGATGTGGAAAAGGAAATGTCAGTTCCTCATTTGTGTGTATGTGTACATGAAGTGCTGTATACAAGTTCAGCCTTAATGGAAAGCTAAGACCTGTGCAGCACATGTGCCAGGCACTGTTCTAGACACTAATATATTAACTCACACAACCCTCCCTCTGAAGTGTTTAGTTTTTATTAACCACATTTTAAAGGACATTCAGGCACAGGTTAAATAATTTGTTTATGATTTTACAGTTTATAAGTGGCAGAGTTAGGATTATGCTTTTTTTTTTTTCAGAGTATAGTTGATACACATCTGCTCAACTAGTTACTATTTTAATATCAGCTGTAGCACTTGGCCAGAGTGGTAGGGTTGTATGCCAGAGTGTAGAGAAAGGGAAAATGTGCACTAGAAGAAGGCAGAGGGACATGGGAATATATATAAACTGATATTTTATTTTTATGCTTCTTTTCCCAAAAATGATTTGGGAAAACATTTAAAAACATAAAAATCAAGAAATGATGGATTTTCTAAGGGAAAAGTTAAAGTTGTCCAAAGTTAGTTGAAATTTGGTTAATGTGCTTTGCTTCTGTTTTAGGCCCAATCTTATTGATACAGGCCATTTTAATCATAAAGATGCCCCCAAAACTCCAACTAATAACAGCAAAAATAGTAATAATGATAACAGCTCTACTTTATGGGCAATTGCTGTAAGGCAGGCATGTACAAAGTGTTTATGAGAATTTTTTCATGTAATTTCCATAACAAGTCTGTGTTGTAGGCACAGTTATTGTCACTTTCCTTATGAGAACACTGAGGCTCAGAAGAAGAATCCTCTCAAGGTCATACAGCTTAGAATTAGCAGAAGGGGAGCTCCAACCAAGGTCTACCTGAGTCCCGAGACCATATGCTTATTCATTATGCCATGACGTGGATATAAATACAAAAGCAAAATGTTAAGTGCTCCACACAAGTCTTTTGCTTATGTTCACTTAATACTGGTCAGACGCAATAATTATCATGAATAACCACTTTGTTAAAATCTTATACTGACCTGTATTGTACCTCTGTGATCGTGGCCCTGCACAGTACATCACATCCTGCTTGTCCGCCAAGTCTGCACAGAAATTAAGAAGCGTGATTTAAAAGGCATAGGCTGAGCAGGCAAGAGAGTGGGTGGTAAGTTTAAGAATGATTTTCAGGTGCTCACCACATGAGCTAAGTGCAAAAAAGACAAATGCTAAGGTCGATATGTTGTGTGGTCTATGAGAGATGAGGTCAGTAATGTAACACTGTAGTGGTAAATTTTGAAGAGACATATGATATTTACATAATTCCTAAAAGGTGAAATTAAATAGGTCTGGATAAGAGCCACTATCTGTGCCAAGCATGATTATATGAAATTGAAGTCATTGCTTTATAGTATTGCTATAAAATTGCTGGGCTAAAAAACAAACTGTAGGCCCACAGTATTTGGAGACATTTATCTGAAACATATTGTTGTAAGCTTAGATGTGGTGGAAGAGTTGAATTTGGTCTTCTGGCCAGTTTGGGAAGGTATACAGGATATTACAAACAGAATAAAGGTCATGTTTACATAGTCCAATAGTAAGCTTAATTTGGCAAAAGAAATGGCAAGAAGTAGTTTGCATACATAAGTGGCAAAACAGGTTTATGGCCCAAGGTGGTCCTTTGTGTGATACTAATTTTATTTTCAGTCCTGTTATATAATACTTGCTTTTAAGGGCTAAGTCAGATATTCTTTGAAGCAACTTCTAAACTCTGTGGTGTGCACTAATTTACATTATAATCAAAGGGCCAAAGATAACATTTAGAGAAGATGTTACGCGAAATAAATTCATAGATGGCATCACAACCTTTTGTGACAATAAAGTATCATCACACCATAGTATGAAACATAGTATGAAAATATATATTTCATCCTATGCTTGTTTCTCCTGTGCATTAAAGGTAAGTGAAATAAATGTCTCTATTACTTAGGATAAAGATAATTATTTTTGAAAGAATTTTATTTTTAAAAGTAAAGTATCATGGAAATGTGTTTATTAAAATTTATGCCAGCACTGTCGATATTGAGGAAGATCTGAAAGCTTATTCAAATTGAACCCAAAGGTAGCTAATTAATTAGTAAATTCAAAACATATTATTGGGAGGTGCTCAAAGGCTCAAAAGTTAAACCTTTTCAGAACCTGAACACACCTAGGCTCCAGATCATTTTTATAAAATCAGAAGGCTCAATTGCCTTGTTTCTACCCTCTATTGATACCTGAAAGAACAGATATAATTACCCAAATATATGATTGTTGAATGAATATCTTTATGTGAATGCCAAAGAACAGAAACTAAATAAAATATAAAGAACTGGGTTTAAAGTCAAGAAAGTCTTTAAGAGTAGGTCACTTCTTTACAAAACAAAAAATGACCTACTTTAGTGGGTTATTGTAGGGTTTAAGACATAATCTATAAAAATGTGTTCCACAAAATGTCTCACTATAGTAGATGTTTAATAAATAGCAGTTGAAATTGAATTTGTCTTTATAATAAGGCAGATTTTAAATACAATTCTCTTCCAGTCTGCACCTCATTACAAACTATTTTTGTGTGTCTTTAAAAATATGACAGTGGAGGAAATTAAAGGTAATTAGTTATAGGCAGTAAAGAATGGGTTACATTTCCTGTTTTGTGCATACACAGTTTATAGTGGCCTTCTAGGATGAAATATAGTTATGAAAATTACCTTAAATGGTAAAGGTATTTATTTATTGATTGATTGATCGATTGATTGATTGATTGCGGTACGCGGGCCTGTCACCGTTGCGGCCTCTCCCGTTGCGGAGCACAGGCTCCGGACGCGCAGGCTCAGCGACCAATGCAGGCTCTCCCGTTGCGGAGCACAGGCTCCAGACGCGCAGGCTCAGCGACCATGGCTCACGGGCCCAGCCCCTCCGCGGCATGTGGGACCCTTGCGGACCGGGGCACGAACCCGTGTCCCCTGCACCGGCAGGCGGACTCTCAACCACTGCGCCACCAGGGAAGCCCAGTAAAGGTATTTATAAACTATAGATCTGAGTTTAAATATCTGCTCCACTACTAACTCGCTATATGAAATGGATAAGTTTTGTATCTTCCCTTAGACTAGTTTTCTCTTCTATAAAATGGAAGCAATAAAACCTCATGGGGCTAGTGATATAATGCTGTTGATCTGAAACAAATAGACTGCCAGATATTTCTCCAGCAAAGACGATTTTATTCCAGATCAGCAGAGAATTGCAATTTGGGGTCTGCAACCATGGCAAACCAAGTGCAAGTCACTGAACAGCCTGGGAAAGAGAATGCTTTTATATAGAGAAAGGAAGTGAGGAGGGCTATAGTAAACAAACAGTCCTTGCCTTTCATTGGTTGAGTTGTTGCCAGGATAAAAAAGGAGTTTTTCTTCTCCCGCTCAGGCTCTGCTATGTGGCAGGATGTGAGAGCTCCCCCTTTAGTCTCTCAGCTCTATTTAATTGAGGTTTTTGTTTATCAATTTTTTACAATGCATATAAATTAAATGAAATACTACATGGAAAACAACTAGTGTAGTGCCTGACACATGTCCCAGATGGAAATGACTGTATTTGTATTAACCCTGTCCTCCCCTTGTGTCCTCTAGCACTCTTCTGTAGAAATCTGGAAGTCATGAATAATTTTTCCCTTATCTCAACTTAACTCATTCAACTGCTGAAGAAATATCACTGATTTTTCCCTATAAACATCTGTCCAATGCATCCATCCCTCTTTTCTGCCCCCATTGTACTGTCTTACTTCAGGCCCTTCTGATTGATTGCTTGGACATAATGAGATAATTTATATAATGATGTCTCTGCCTTTCTGTCAGTCTTCCAGTTTATTCTGCCTATTGCTGCTAGAAAGACCTTCCCAGAGTCAAATGTAATCATGTGTAGAAGGCTTCACAAGCTCCACATTTCTGTATGGTAAAAACCAAACTCCTTAATCCTAGATCTTACCTTTTTCTCCACCCCTACTCTGATCCACAGCTATTAATGCTTTAGCCAAAGCCCACTCCTTGTTCTCCACCAATGTGGTCATGGTGTTCCCCCTCCACATGTCTACTTATGCCATTATCTGTCTGGAATACCCTCTGTCCCCTCACTCCAACCTTACTCAAAACTTTGTCTGACTGGCAAATGCCTATTTATCTTTCAAGACTCAAAAAATATTTCTGGCATAAGAATAAACATGCAAAAATATGGAATAGAATTGAGAGTCCAGAAATAAATCCTTACATTTATGGTAAAGTGATTCTCAACAAAGTGCTAAGACAATTCAAAGGGGAAAGAATAGAGTTTTCAACAAATGATGCTCAGATGACTGGATATCCACATGTAGAAAATTAAAATGGATCCCTATCTCATATCACATACAAGAATTAACTCAGTGGATCATAGACAAAATAAAATGACTAAAGTTCTACCACTCTTAAAAGAAAACACAGGAGTAAATCTTTATGACTTTGGATTAGGCAATGTTTTTTTTTTTAGATATGACATCAAAGCATAAGTGACAAAGGAAAAAATAGATGAATTTAACATCATAAAATTAAAAAATTCAGCGCTTCACATCATAACACCATCAAGAAAGTGGAAAGACAACCCACAGAATGGGAGAAAACATTTGCAGTTCATATATCAGATGTGGGACTTCAGAGTATATTAAAAAGACTCTTATAACTCAATAATAAAAGGACAACCCAACTGAACAATGGGCAAAGGATTTGAATAAACATTTCTCCAAAGAAGATATGCCAATGCCAATAAACTCATTAAAAGATGCTTCGCATCATTTAGTCATTAAGAAGATGCAAGCCAAATCCAAAAATGAGATACCACTTCACACCCACCAGGATGGCTAAAATAGAAAGATAGACAATAACAAGTGTTATTGAGGATGTGGAAAAATTAGAGCCCTCTTACATTGCTGGTGATGCAGCCACTTTGGCAGTTTTTCAAAATGTTAAACATACAGAGTTACCATATAAACCAGAAATTCCACTTGTTAGGAGTTTAGCTAAGGTAATCCATGGTATTTACTCCCTTGGCATCCGCTTAGTTTGGCCCAAGTGGTCTGCAGGGACCTTAAACTGACACTAGCCCCTCATGCACGTATGTGTACTTGATAACAGCCCACAGAGTCACAAGCAATTGTAAGTACCTGCTATGACTTCCCCAATAGTCCTTGTGTCTCCCCTGCCTCCCAGTGCCTTCTCCTTGGGCATCTTTAGATAAACCCCTGTGGGACTTGCCGAAACCCCACTCTGTTGGTTTGAATTGGCAAATCTGGCCTTAACCTAAGAACCGCGAAACATTACATCCGCAGACCCTAATAAAACCATGTGCTCCAAGTCCTGTCTCTCTCTGCCTTGACCCTTCCATGTGGCCTTTCGAGTACTTTTTTCAGAAACTGTAACTAACAAACCTCTCTTTCATTTTCTCTTATGATCTGTTGTTGAACCGTGACTCACCATCCGGCACCCTGTGTTCCACTGGATAAAGTGTTCATTTGACAGGTTCATAAAACCACTCCTAGATACATACTCAAGAGGAATAAAAACATATGTCCATACAAAAATAACCTGTGTTCTTTGGAATCCTAACTCTATTAATATAGTTGCTGTATTGTAACTAAACCTGCTGTCTTGTTTTTTGCTGGCAGGTCGATATCCTACTACTGCTCTCATCAGTGGTATTTCCAATGCTGTTTTTCTTAAGTGGCATGTTGAAACAGAAACACAGGGTCAAGGTTCCCTGGTGTAATGCCTCTGGGCAAAGATTTGGCCAGATCTTTGTTCTGGGCTCTAGGTAGCTGGGGAATGTAGGCAAGATCCCTTCCAACAACCAGTCAGCAATTCCGTTGTCTGGGTTGGTTAAAAAATATTTTTGGAAATATTCTGAACCCATTGGAAACCTCAAACAAATAAAATATTATATTTGAAAATAAAAACTTACATGGCTATCTATAGTAATATTACTCATAATAGCCAAAAAGTGTAAATAACCCAAATGTCCATCAACTAATTAATGGATGGATAAAATGTGGTAGATTCATACAATGGAATACTATTTGGCAATAAAAACACATGAAGTACTGATACATGCAACAGCATGGATGAGCTTTTAAAACATCATGCTAAGTAAAAGAAACCACATATTGTATGATTCCCTTTACATGACATGTCCAGAATAAGCAAATCCACAGAAACAGAAAGTAGATTAGTAATTTCTTTCCAGGACGTGGGCTGAATGGACAATGGGGAGTGACTACTAATGGGTATAGAGTTTCTTTTGGCATGATGAAAATATTCTGAAATTAGATAGTGGTGATACTGCACAACTCTGTGAATATACTAACCTGGTATAACTCCTCAGGCTCCTTGTTTTGTTCCCTTATTTGCTTGTCTATTTATATCAAGTTTCACCCAGAATGATGCCAGGAGCTGAATATACAATTCATTGTTCAGCCACTCAAAAAACACGCCCCAATTCTTAGCTGCTGTAGGATGTCAGAGATAATTCTAAAAACGTGGACTCTTGTCCGTTACACTTTAAACAACTCACTGTCTAGTTTGGAACTTTCATGTTCCTGGAATGATTAAAAACAAAGATGTCTGAGGAAGGGGAGAGGGAATGCCTTCTTAGAAGGATTTTTTCGGAAGGATTCTGAGATCACATCAGAGCTGAGTGAGGACAAGTGCATTAATCAGTTACTGATGTTTGCAGTAGCTGTAGTGGAGACAGGGCAAAGGTACTTGAGCCATTTCTTTATTTTCCATCTTAAGCAGTAGGCCTTAGTTCTTCTATATGGAATTGGTGCCTTTGGAATCTTATTCTGTAATTCACGGAAGAGATGGAGTGGAGGGGTTGGGAAAGGAATTTGCATTTATTAAGCATCCTTTATGTACCAGACACTGTTAAGACACTTCAGGCTAATCCTCACAATAACCCCTTGGAGTAGGTGTTATTGTCCCACTTACAAAAGTTTAGCACTCTTTCGTAACTTGGTGTCAGTTTAGTTAATACATTTGTATTTGTACCCTTGGTTTACTTGCAGAATCCCATGCTCCTTCTACATAATAAAGCCAGAATGGCAGCAGGAAACAGATGACAAACAGAAATGGGGTAACTGAAGAGAATTAATAAGGGGACTATTTATAAAGGTGTGGGCACTGATAAAAGAAACCAACAAAGGTGGAATGGTACCCTGGGGTGAGAGTAAATGTGAGGCTACTCCCTAGAGGAGTTAAGGAAGGAAGTGGCCTTTACCTGACACAAACTGTGGCCTCCAGCAGAAGGATGAAGAAAATGCTAACCCACAATGACCCACAAGGAAAAGAGAGGAGGAAGGAAGTACCCATCCTCACCCTCTTCCCACCCTCTTCTCTCTTACTGGTGACTCCCATTGGCTGAGGGGGTCCACTGAGGAAATTCATAAAGGTCAGCCTTTTGGCAAACAAAGAAGCATAGAGTAGAAGGGTCAGAAGATCTAGAGGGCAAACACTGTTTAGCACTGTATCCCATTGTTCATAAGATAGCGTTAGGTGATGGCACTAAGTGCTTTGTTTGGACTCTCATACTGGTAAAATAACTGACCCACAAAGCCTAATGTGATTCATTTTTTTTAAAAAGATGTAAATAAGAGGAGACTCAACTAACAGTGGCTTAAGCATTGAAGACATTTAAGTATCTTTTATTTGAAGAAGTCTGGATGTCAGCAGTCCAGGGCTGATTCAGCATTTCAGTGATGTCATAAAGGACAGCATCTCTATTTCCATCTTTTCTTCTCTGCAGATCCCACTGTGTTGGTTCTTCCTATTTGTGGTTTATCATTGTTTGGTTATAGTGTGTCCACCACAGCCCAGGTCACAGAAAAGTTTGTATAGGAAGTTGGGAGCAAAAAGGCAAAGGTTTTCTCTTTACAAAGCTTTGTCTTATGCATGAAGCAAAATCCTGCCCAGGACCCCCAGGAAGGCTTATCCTTACATCTTATTTGTCAGAATTAGGTCATATTCACACCCCTACTGCAGTGGTATTTGAGAAAGCAAGCATATGACAAAGGGGAATTGGAGCCTTTATTATCAGCCTTGGGCCTCAGCAGCTCAAGGATAATAGCAAAAAACCTACTCATCATTCTCTCACACACTGCATAAATAAAAAATCCGAGGCTCAGAGATGTGAAGCAACTTATCCAGAGTTACATGACTAGTAATTGAGTGAACTAGGGTGTCAATATTCTGTCTGACTCAAAAACCTATGTCCGAACCACAATATTATATTGGCATTCCAAGGAGATAGTTCTCTCGGTGAAAGTACAAAGAAGATAGAGCAGAGGACTGAGGGCTATGTTATATCCCATACATGCTCAATATTCCTTCTCTTCACTCTATCCTGCTCCATCTATTCATTTAGGTTACCTTGATCTCAAGACACTGAAAAATATGGGCCACTGAGAGTTAAAAGAGTGAAGTGAAGCAGCTCATAAACTTTTCACAGGAATTCCTTTTTAAAATGTTCAGTCATTCACTCTCCCAAAAATCTGAGATGTGCATGGGAAGTTTCCATTTTCCAACAGGAGAAGCTGAGACATTGAGTAATGCTGAGATTGGCAACACAGAACAGAAGTCACAGTGCCCTGGAAGAAATGAACTTCTTTAAAAATTCCTAAAGCTAGGCTCCCTAGAGCCCCTTATTACATTTCTAATGCATTGCCTCTAGGCATTCTACATATATCTATCAATTTTATCTATCTTCAGAAGTCCACTTTTCTCAAATCAGTGAGGATTCTAGTATCTAAAATCATTTAGCTATTTTCTCTAACTTTACAAATATAGTACTTGATAGTACTTCTTTCTCTTGAGAAAAAAAATATCATTCTATTTGCTTTTAGACCTACCCACATGTCTTTCTGGAAACCATGTTTTGTATGTACTAATTTGAAGAATTCATAAAGAAGAAAAGCTATAAGAGTGACTGATTACAGTCAATTTCTCAAATTTGTAATGTCTCAATTTTTAATCCCTCTGTAGAAGAAAACAGTACTTTCTGTTTCGAATTTAGATAATTGAATAGTGACTTAATGTGCAAATTGACAGGGATTGTCAGAAAAATTTCCATCGTGATGATAAGTAAAGTAATATAATCTCTCTTTTGCAAACTCTGCCAATCATGCTAGTTTTTTCTAATTCCCCTAGAAGTAGGTGGGAAAGCTTTTGCTACCCATTTCTCTATTGTTTGTTTTAAGTAAAGTAAATCTGCATTATGGCAAGAGTTCTTAGAGGATTTTTTTAAAGCTTTGTTTGGCGCCCTAAAGTCATTTGAATCATGATTAATGTTTGTGTATGCTTATCATTCCTGCTATTTTTGTTACATCACTACTTAATAACTAGTATTCTAAGCCTTGTTCTTGAATTAATTATCCAAAGCCAAAGGGTTCATTTTCATCAATTTTATAGAGTAACAGATGCCAGAAGTCCTGGATTCTAGCCCTGGTGTTGCTACTAACATGCTCTGTAAACTAAGGAGAATCAGCTGACTTTTCTGGATTTGACTTTCCCCAATAGGGAGCTTGAGAAAGATGGACTAGATATTTTGAGATTATTTCAAGCTTTAGAATTACGATTCCAATATTATATATAGAAAGAGTGTGATCATCCAAATTGAGGCTCAGAAGTTACCAGAGTTTGGCTGGTTTTTAAATTGCAGTGTCTAAGATTAATGAGCATGCATGTAGAGTCAGTATATGGAGGAAGTCCTGATTCCCACAAGGATGTAACTTACAATCCACTGACTTTAAATTGCTACCAATGCCTATTAAATAAAAGAGGAAAGGGAGATGTCTTTCTCCATATTGGAAAATTATGGAGAGGAAAGGACCTATAAACTATTTCTTGGATTCCCCCCCACCGACTCCTCCATTTGGCCTCCTGTTTCCTACCCACCTCCCTCAGCACCATGCTGTCAGCAGCTGGGAGTTAGCGGCAGGACTGGGGTTTTGCAAATGACCTCATCTTGTTTTGAATTTCTGTTTCCCATCTGCTTTTGGCAAACATTGCTGCATTTTCAATAAGTCAATCTATTTGTGATATAATTGATGAGCATTCCATTTTTTTTTCCACTGCTATACTGAGATTGTTTTATATTGAGGAACAAGGAAGCCTGGTTTCCTCCCCATAAGGTCTCACTGGCTCCTGCTGCCATTCATAAAAAGAACTCTGTAATTTACTTTCTCCTTCATCCCCACTTAGGCAGCATAAACCTTTTCCTGTGGCCCCTTTTTCTGGTTTGCGAAATATCTTTCTCTTTTCTCCCCTCTATTTCTGGTCTTTGCTGTAGAATCAAAGATACTTGTGGGCCATGGAGCCCTTTCCAGTTCTCTTCTAGAGGATGCATTGTACAGGGGGCTGGCATAGGCCAATGTAGTCAGCCCTTACACTTGAGGATCTGCCTGGTCCCTCTGCTGTTCCCTCCAGTTGGGAGAGAGAACCAGTTTCAGTCATTATGTCAGGGATTTTCCCCATTTGCTTTGTGACCTTTAATTCCCACGTTACTTTCTCTTCCTTTTCTTTAAAAATTTTTCAGCTGGTGGATACAATTCTGATTGTCTGTGGGTGCTTGGAGTATTGTTTGAGAACTGAATTTGGGCTTAGCAGGGAAAAATGCTGTGATCTCTTTAGATTAACTGTGGGAAGGGAGGGGGATGGACCCTGAATGAACAACTTTATTAGTCCTTACTTCATACCCAGATAAAATTGTCTCATCTTCCCTTGTATACTCTTTAAGAATTCTGACACACAACGTGTTATTGCTAAAGGATTCTGGGACCCAATTTCAACGTTGCAAGAGGAGGGTCCCCACAGCACCAAGCAAGTCTCTGGCACCACCTGAGTATCCTACAATTCAACTCAATTCTGACACAGTCTACCTGGAAAAGTGTCAGATCCTGCAGGTTAAGGGCTCAGTCCTGCAAGACTGCTACCCCCTCTTCAGATGCCAATCTTGGGCTTCTGACTGACCAGCTATAGGTCTGAGGTTCCATACTACTCCCTTCTTGGATTTGATTAATTTGCTAGAGCAACTCACAAAACTCAGAGAAACACTTTACTTACCAGATTCCTGGTTTATTATAAAAGGATTTAACATGGGAACAGCCAGATAGAAGAGATGCATAGGGCAAAGCATGGGGAAAGGGCGCAGAGCTTCCATGGTCTCTCCAAGCATGCCACTGTCCTTGAATCTCAACATGTTCACTAACCTGGAAGCTCTCCGAAGCCTGTCCTTTTGGGTTTTTATGGAGGCTTCATTACATAGGCATGACTGATTAAGTCCTTGGTCATTGGTAAGTGATTCAAACTCCAGCCCCTCTCCCCTCCCTCGAGGTCAGGGCGTGGGACAGAAAGTTGCAACCCTCTAATCACCTGGTTGGCTCCAGTAGCATCCATCCCCCATCCTTAGATGAGGTCCAAAGGTTATCTCATTAACATAACAAAACTTACCCAGTTATCTCTCTCATCACTTAGGAAATTACAAGGGTTTTAGGAGCTCTGTGCCAGAAATAGAATGAAGACCAAATATATATTTCTTATTATAAATCACAATATGGCAATTGCATTTGCTTTTAGCAAGTCTTCCTGTACTGCCTTCCCATAGACCCTACACTAACTTAACTTGAAGTTTTTAAGGACAACGACCATATATTTTTCATATTTGTATTTTCCTTAGGGCCTACCTAATATTTGGCCTGTAGGTAGTGAGTGCTAATGAAGTTACACATATGTGGAAAATGAGCTTGCTTTGTTTCTCTTTACTGGCCTTCTTCCCCCTCATCTCCCACATCTGATTAGCAGGTGCTGTTTTACCTTTGAATATCTCTCAGATCTGTCCATGCTTCTTCCTGCAGCCTGAAAGCCTTCCTTTCTCTTCTCTGTCTGATAAAACCACTTATCCTTCCAGTAATCTCTACTGAGAATAGTTTTCTTGTGCCTTTTTGCCCTTACTCCAATCCACGTTAAATTCCTCTCCTATGTGCTCCCGCCAAACTCTGGGAATAGACCCCTCAAAGCACTTACTACTTTGTGCCACTACTATTGGTTTTCTTTCCACCTCTCTCCCAAATCCTGAGCTTCTTGAAGGCAGAAGTGTAGCACTTGGCAATAACAGAGGCACTCAGTAAATGGCTTTTGAATGAATGAATAAAATGATTCAGAGGTGAAAGAGTGAAAAACTCAGATATTTTGTTACCCATAGTGTATCCAAGACTAAATTCTGTGTTACATTATGACCTGACAGTTCATTAGCTAATGTTTTAACTTAAATAATGAAATGTTTCCCTAGAAAAATGCACTGCCGTGAGTTTGATTACTTCACATTCGATTTTCATTATCACTCTTGTCTTCATTGGGAAAGATCATTCCTTTCTTTCTCCAGAGAGGATGCAATGAGTAACTTTATGCTGTTCTGATAAACTTATGCAGTTTACAGGAAGACAATTCTAGAAATTCAAGAAGCAAAACCCAAGAATTTCATAACCCACAGGGATAAAATTTCTCAGACAGAATATGGTAGATTTCTGTGTACTCACTGATTTTCCCACTCCAAAGAAAACTGTTTGCTCTGAGTGGTAATCATTTTCTATAAAAATCATTTGCATAAAAATGGAATGGAAAAAGAATAAGAATAGCACAGAAGACCCAAAAACATTGTCTTCTCTCTATATTTTAATCACTGTCCCCATGAAAGTTTTGCTTCACAAATGATTTTATTTTGAGTCTAGGTTAGAAATTACTTAGTTGAGTGATGTGAATATTTAAAGGCAAAACATATGGGGAAGAAATATAAAAACAATTTTCTGTATGTGTTCTCACTTTTAATTTTGTTCTTGTCGCCATTTGTTTGTTTTGTTTCATATTTTACTCTGATTCATGGGGTGTTCTCATTTTTGTTTTTTCTTGATTGGGCTCAGATTTGAAACAAATTGCACTTCCAAAGTCCAACCAACACACACACAAAATCACTTACATGTGCTTACACTTTTTCTTAGTTCCCCATGTTTTCTCTAAAGGAAGTAAGAATGATGAGATTGCTAATTTATATTTTGCATTCTATAAGTATGTGAGTTTTAACCTCAAGTGTAATCTAATGTGAAATTATTTTAAATGACTCTTTAGACTCTTTAGACTTCCTTTTACTACACCCTCATATGAAAAGTAAATGATATAGGCTTTATTTATTGTTTGTTTTTTGAACATCTTTATTGGAGTATAATTGCTTTACAATGGTGTGTTAGTTTCTGCTGTATAACAAAGTAAATCAGCTATACATATACATATATGTATATCCCTATACATAAATATATATCCCTATATCCCCTCCCTCTTGCTTCTCCCTCCCACCCTCCCTATCCCACCCCTCTAGGTGGTCACAAAGCACCGAGCTGATCTCCCTGTGCTATGTGGTTGCTTCCCACTAGCTATCTATTTTACATTTAGTAGTGTATATAAGTCCATGCCACTATCTCACTTTGTCCCAGCTTACCCTTCCCCCCTCTATGTCCTCAAGTCCATTCTCTACGTCTGTGTCTTTATTCCTGTCCTGCCCCTAGGTTCTTCACAGCCATTCTTTTGTTCATTTTTTTTAGATTCCATATATATGTGTTAGCATACGGTATTTGTTTTTCTATTTCTGACTTCACTCTGTATGACAGACTCTATGTCCATCCACCTCACTACAAATAACTCAATTTTGTTTCTTTTTATGGCTGAGTAATATTCCATTGTATATATGTGCCACATCTTCTTTATCCATTCATCTGTCGATGGACACTTAGGATGCTTCCCTGTCCTGGTTATTGTAACTAGAGCTGCAGTGAACATTGTGGTACATGCCTCTTTTTGATTATGGTTTTCTCAGGGTATATGCCCTGTTCTGGGATTGCTGTGTTGTATGGGAGTTCTATTTGTAGGTTTTTTAGGGAACATACTGTTCTCCATAGTGGCTGTATCAATTTACATTCCCACCAACAGTGCAAGAGGGTTCCCTTTTCTCCACACCTTCTCCAGCATTTATTGTTTGTAGATTTTTTGATGATGGCCATTCAGACCAGTGTGAGGTGACACCTCATTGTAGTTTTGATTTGCATTTCTTTAATGATTAGTGATGTTGAGCATCCTTGCATGTGTTTAATGGCAATCTGTATATCTTCTTTGGAGAAATGTGTATTTAGGTCTTCTGCCCATTTTTGGATTGGGTTGCTTGTTTTTTTGATATTGAGCTGGATGAGCTGCTTCTTTATTTTGGAGAATAATCCTTTGTCAGTTGCTTCGTTTGCAAATATTTTCTCCCATTCTGAGGGCTGTCTTTTAGTCTTGTTTATGGTTTCCTTTGCTGTGCAAAAGCTTTTAAGTTTCATTAGGTCCCATTTGTTTATTTTTGTTTTTATTTCCATTTCTCTAGAAGGTGGGTCAAAAAGGTTATTGTTTTGATTTATGTCATGGAGGGTTTGGTCTTTGTTTTCCTGTAGGAGTTTTGTAGTGTCAGGCCTTACATTTAGCTCTTTAATCCACTTTGAGATTACTTTTGTGTATGGTATTAGGGAGTATTTGGATTTCATTCTTTTACATGTAGCAGTCCAGTTTTCCTAGCACCAGTTATTGAAGAGGCTTTCTTTTCTCCATTGTATATTCTGGCCTCCTTTATCAAAGATAAGGTGACCATATGTGTGTGGGTTTATCTCTGGGCTTTGTGTCCTGTTTCATTGATCGATATTTCTGTTTTTGTGCCAGTACCATACTGTCTTGATTACTGTAGCTTTGTAGTACAGTCTGAAGTCAGGGAGCCTGATTCCTCCAGCTCCGTATTTCTTTCTCAAGATTGTTTTGGCTATTCAGGGCCTTTTGCATTTCCATACAAATTGTGAAATTTTTTGTTCTAGTTCTGTGAAAAATGCCATTGGTAGTTTGATAGAGATTGGATTGAATCTGTAGATGGCTTTTGGTAGTATAGTCATTTTCACAATGTTGATTCTTCCAATTCACGAATATGGTATATCTCTTCATCTGTTTGTGTCATCTTTGATTTCTTTCATCAGTGTCTTATAGTTTTCTGCATACAGGTCTTTTGTTTCCTTAGGTAGGTTTATTCCTAGGTATTTTATTCTTTTTGTTGCAGTGGTAAATGGAAGTGTTTCCTTAATTTCTCTTTCAGATTTTTCATCATTAGTGTATAGGAATGCAAGAGATTTCTGTGCATTAATTTTGTATCCTGCTACTCTTCCAAATTCATTGATTAGCTCTAGTAGTTTTCCGGTAGCATCTTTAGGATTCTCTATGTGTAGTATCATGTCATCTGCAAACAGTGACAGTTTTACTGTTCTTTTCCGATTTGGATTCCTTTTATTTCTTTTTCGTCTCTGATTTCTGTGGCAAAAACTTCCAAAACAATGTTGAATAATAGTGGTGAGAGTGGGCAACCTTGTGTTGTCCCTGATCTTAATGGAAATGGTTTTAGATTTTCACCATTGAGAATGATGTTTGCTTTGGATTTGTCATATATGGCCTTTATTATGTTGAGGTAGGTTCCCTCTATGCCTACTTTCTGGAGAGTTTTTATCATAAATCGGTGTTGAATTTTGTCAAAAGTTTTTTCTGCATCTCTTGAGATGATCATATGGTTTTTTTCCTTCAATTTGTTTATATGGCTTATCACATTGATTTGTATATATTGAAGAATCCTTGCATTCCTGGAATAAACCCCACTTGATCATGGTGTATGATCCTTTTAATGTGCTGTTGGATTCTGTTTGCAGGATTTTTGCATCTATGTTCATCAGTGATATTGGTCTGTAACTTTCTTTTTTTGTAGTACCTTTTTCTGGTTTTGGTATCAGGGTGATGGTGGCCTCATAGAATGACTTTGAGAGTGCTCCTACCTCTGCTACATTTGGAAGAGTTTGAAAAGGATAGGTGTTAACTCTTCTCTAAATGCTTGATAGAATTAGCCTGTGAAGCCATCTGGTCCTGGGCTTTTTTTTGTTGGAAGATTTTTAATCACAGTTTCAATTTCAGTGCTTGTGATTGGTCAGTTTATATTTTGTCTTTCTTCCTGGTTCAGTCTCAGAAGGTTGTGCTTTGCTATGAATTGTCCTTTTCTTCCAGGTTGTCCATTTTATTGGCATATAGTTGCTTGTAGTAATCTCTTATGATCCTTTATCTTTCTGCAGTGTCAGTTGTTACTTCTCCTTTTTCATTTCTAATTCTATTGATTTGAATCCTCTACCTCTTTTTCTTGATGAGCCTAGCTAATGATTTATCAATTTTTTTTATCTTCTCAAGAAGCAGGTTTTAGTTTTGTTGATCTATGCTATCATTTCCTTCATTTCTTTTTCATTTATTTCTGCTCTGATCTTTATGATTTCTTTCCTTCTTCTAACTTTGGGGTTTTTTTGTTCTTCTTTCTCTAGTTGCTTTAGATGTAAGGTTACACTGTTTATTTGAGATGTTTCTTGTTTCTTAAGGTAGGATTCTATTGCTGTAAGCTTCCATCTTAGAACCATTTTTGCTGTATCCCATGGGTTTTGGGTCATCGTGTTTTCATTGTCATTTGTTTCTATGTATTTTTTTATTTCCTTTTTGATTTCTTCAGTGATCTCTTGGTTATTTAGTAGTGAATTGTTTAGCCTCTATGTGTTTGTATTTTTTACAGATTTTTTCCTGTAATTGATATCTAGTCTCATATCATTGTAGTCGGAAACGTTACTTGATATGATTTCAATTTTCTTAAATTTACCAAGGTTTGATCTGTGACCCAAGATATGATCTATCCTGGAGAATGTTCCATGAGCATTGAGAAGAAAGTGTAATCTGCTGTTTTTGGATGGAATGTCCTATAAATATGAATTAAGCCCATCTTTTTTAATGTATCATTTAAAGCTTTTGTTTCCTTATTTATTTTCATTTTGGATGATCTGTCCACTGGTGAAAGTGGGGTGTTAAAGTCCCCTACTATTGTTGTGTTATTGTCAATTTCCCCTTTTTTTCGCTGTTAGCATTTGCCTTATGTATTAAGGTGCTCCTATGTTGAACACATAAATATTTATAATTGTTATATCTTCTTTTTGGATTGATCCCTTGATCATTATGTAGTGTCGTACTTTGTCTCTTGTAATAGTTTTTATTTTAAAGTCTATTTTTTCTGATATGAGAATTACTACTACAGCTTTCTTTTGATTTCCATTTGCATGGAATATCTTTTTGCATCCCCTCACTTTCAGTCTGTATGTGTCCATAGGTTTGAAGTGTATCTCTTGTAGACAGCATATGTACAGGTCTTGTGTTTGTATGTGTACAGGTCTTTTGGTTGGAGCATTTAACCTGTTTACATTTAAGGTAATTATTGATATGTATGTTCCTATTACCATTTTCTTAATTACTTTGGGTTTCTTATTGTAGGTCTTTTCCTCCTCTTGTGTTTCCTGCCTAGAGAAATTCCTTTAGCATTTGTTGTAGAGCTGGTTTGGTGGTGCTGAATTCTCTTAGCTTTTGCTTGTCTGTAAAGGTTTTAATTTCTCCATCAAATCTGAATGAGACTCTTGCTGGGTAGGGTAATCTTGGCTATAGGTTTTTCCCTTTCATCACTTTAAATATGTCCTGCCACTCCCTTCTGGCTTGCTGAGTTTCTGCTGAAAAATCAGATTTTAACCTTATGGGGATTCCCTTGTATGTTATTTGTTGTTTTTCCCTTGGTGCTTTTAATATTTTTTATTTGTATTTAATTTTCGATTGTTTGATTAATATGTGTCTTGGCATGTTTCTCCTTGGATTATCCTGTGTGGGACTCTATGTACTTCCTGGACTTAATTGGTTATTTCCTTACACATATTTGGGAAGTTTTCAACTATAATCTCTTCAAATATTTTCTTAGTCCCTTTTTTTTTCTCTTCTTCTTCTGGGACCCGTATAATTCGAATGTTGGTGCATTTAATGTTTCCCATAGGTCTCTGAGGTTGTCCTCAATTCTTTTTGTTCTTTTTTTCATTATTCTTCTCTGTGGTAGTTATTTCCACTATTTTATCTTCCAGGTCACTTATCCGTTCTTCTGCCTCAGTTATTCTGCTATTGATTCCTTCTAGAGAATTTTAAATTTCATTCATTGTGTTGTTCATCATTGTTTGTTTGCTCTTTAGTTCTTCTAGGTCCTAGTTAAACGTTTCTTGTATTTTCTCCATTCTATTTCCAAGATTTTGGATCATGTTTACTATCATTACTCTGAATTATTTTTCAGGTATACTGCCTATTTCCTGTTCATTTTCTTGGTCTGGTGGGGTTTTACCTTGCTCCTTCATCTGCCGTGTATTTCTCTGTCTTCTCATTTTGCTTAACTTACTGTGTTTGTGGTCTCTGTTTTGCAGGCTGCAGGTTCGTAGTTCCCATTGTTTTTGGTGTCTCCCCATAGTGGGTAAGGTTGTTTCAGTGGCTTGTGTAGGCTTCCTGGTGGAGGGGATTGGTGCCTGTGTTCTGGTGGATGAGGCTGGATCTTGTCTTTCTGGTGGGCAGGACCACGCCTGGTGGTCTGTTTTGGGGTTTCTGTGAACTTATTATGATTTTAGGCAGCCTCTCTTGTAATGGGTGGGTTTGTGTTCCTGTCTTGCTAGTTGTTTGGCATAAGGTGTCCAGCACTGTAGCTTGCTGGTCTTTGAGTGGAGCTGAGTGTTAGCATTGAGATGAGGATCTCTGGGAGAGCTTTCACCATTTGATATTACGTGGGGCTGAGAGGTGTCTGGTGGACCAATGTCCTGAATTCGGTTCTCCCATCTCAGAGGCTCAGGCCTGACACCCGGCCAGAGCACCAAGACCCTATCAGCCACTCAGCTCAGAAGAAAAGGGAGAGGGGCTTCCCTGGTGGCGCAGTGGTTGAGAGTCCGCCTGCCGATGCAGGGGACACGGGTTCGTGCCCCGATCCCGGAAGATCCCACATGCCGCGGAGCGGCTGGGCCCGCGAGCCATGGCCGCAGAGCCTGTGTGTCCGGAGCCTGTGCTCCGCAACGGGAGAGGCCACAGCAGTGAGAGGCCCGTGTACAGCAAAAAAAAAAAAAAAAAAAAAAAAAAAGAAGAAGAAGAAGAAAAGGGAGAAAAAAAAGAACTAAAGAAAAATATAACTAAATAAAATAAGATAAATGTATTAAAATAATTATTAAAAATAAAATATAAAAAAGTAATAAAAAAAGAAAGAAAGAAGAGAGCAACCAAACCAAAAAACAAATTCACCAGTGATAACAAGTGCTAAAAACTATACTAAAAAAACAAAAACAAAAACAAAAAATTGACAGTCAGAACCCTAGGACAAATGGCAAAAGCAAAGCTATACTGACAAAATCACACAAGGAATCATACACATACACACTCACAAAAAGAGAAAAAGGAAAAAAAAAAAAATATATATATATATAAATAAAAAATGGAAGAGAGCAACCAAATGAATAAACAAATCTACCAATGATAATAAGTTCTAAATACTAAACCAAGATAAACTTAAAACCAGAAACAAATTAGATGCAGAAAGCAAACCCCAAGTCTACATTTGCTCCCAAAGTCCACCGCCTCAATTTTGGGATGATTCATTGTCTATTCAGGTATTCCACAGATTCAGTGTACATCAAGTTGATTTTGGAGATTTAATCTGCTGCTCCTGAGGCTGCTGGGAGAGATTTCCCTTTCTCTTCTTTGTTCACACAGCTCCTGGGGTTCAGCTTTGGTTTTGGCCCCGTTTCTGCGTGTACATCATTTTGGCCCTGTCTCTGCATGTAGGTTGCCTGAGGTCATCTGTTCCCCACCCAGACAGGACGGGGTTAATGGAGCAGCTGATTATGGGGCTCTGGCTCCCTCAGGATGGGGGGGAGAGAGGGATACGGAATGTGGGGTGAGCCTGTGGCGACAGAGGGCAGTGTGACGTTGCAACAGCCTGAGGCATGCAGTGTGTTCTCCCAGGGGACTTGTCCCTGGATCAAGAGACTCTGGCAGTGGCAGGCTGCACAGGTTCCCAGGAAGGGTGGTGTGGATAGTGACCTGTGCTTGCACACAGGCTTCTTGGTGACTGTAACAGCAGCCTTAGCATTTCATGCCCATCTCTGGGGTCCACGCTGATAACTGCAGCTCACGCCTGTCTGTGGAGCTCATTAAGGTGGTGCTCTGAATCCCCTCTCCTCGTACATCCTGAAACAATGGTCTCTTGCCTCTTAGGCAGCTCCAGACCTTTTCCCGGACCCCCTCCCGGTTCGCCGTGGTGCACTAGCCCCCTTCAGGCTGTGTTCATGCAGCCCACCCCAGTCCTCTCCCTGGGGTCTGAACTCCGAAGCCTCAGCCTCAGCTCCCAGCCCCCACCGGCCCCATCGGGTGAGCA
This sequence comes from Mesoplodon mirus, assembly GCF_964341445.2. Taxonomy (NCBI): domain Eukaryota; kingdom Metazoa; phylum Chordata; class Mammalia; order Artiodactyla; family Ziphiidae; genus Mesoplodon; species Mesoplodon mirus. The sequence continues at coordinate 156,701,140 of NC_138977.1, read as the reverse complement.
GACAAGCCTCTCTGGCTGGTGGGTACTGGTCAGCACCGATCCTCTGTGCACAAATCTCTCCACTTTGCCCTCTGCACCCCTGTTGCTTCACTCTCCTCCGTGGCTCCGAAGCTTCCCTGCCACCCACCCCCCATCTCCACCAGTGAAAGGGCTTACTAGTATGTGGAAACTTTTCCTCCTTCACAGCTCCCTCCCTAAGGTGCAGGTCCCATCCCTATTCTTTTGTCTCTGTTTTTCCTTTTTTCTTTTGCCCTACCCAGGTATGTGAGGAGTTTCGTGCCTTTGGGAAGTCTGAGGGCTTCTGTCAGTGTTCATTAGGTGTTCTGTAGGAGTTGTTCCACATGTAGATGTAGTTTTGATGTATTTGTGGCTAGGAAGGTGATCTCCACGTCTTACTTCTCCACCATCTTCAAGGTGCCCCTCTGTATTTATGGTTTTTACATTTTTTTCCTGTAACTGATATCCAATCTCATAGCGTTGTGGTCAGAAAGATGCTTGAGGACTTCCCTGTTAGCGCAGTGGTTAAGAATCTGCCTGCCAATGCAGGAGATATGGGTTCAAGCCCTGGTCTAGGAAGATGCCACATGCCACGGAGCAGCTGAGCCCATGTGCCACAACTACTGAGCCTGTGCTCTAGAGCCCATGAGCCACAATTACTGAGCCAGTGTGCCACAATTGCTGAAGCCCGTGCGCCTAGAGCCCATGCTCTACAACAAGAGAAGCCACTACAATGAGAAGCCTGCTCACCACATGAAGAGTATCCCCCGCTCACCGCAACTAGAGAAAGCCCATGTGCAGCAATGAAGACCCAATGCAGCCAAAAATAAATAAATAAATTAATTAATTAATTAATTTAAAAATTTTTTTAATTTAAAAATAAATTTAAAAAAAGAAAGATGGTTGATTCGATTTCAGTTTTCTTAAATTTTCCGAGGCTTGACTTGTGACCCAAATGTGATCTATCCTGGAGAATGTTCTGTGTGCACTTAAGAAGAAAGTAAATTCTACCACTTTCAGATGGAATGTCCTATAAATATCAATTAAATCTATCTGGTCTATTGTGTCATTTAAACCTTGTGTTTCCTTATTTATTTTCTGTTTGGGTGATCTGTCCATTGGTGTAAGTGGGGTGTTAAAGTCCCCTTCTATGATTGTGTTACTGTCGATTTCCCCTTGTATGGCTGTTAGCATTTACCTTATGTATTGAGGTGCTCCTATGTTGTGTGCATAAATATATATAATTGTTATATCTTTTTCTTGGATTGATCCCTTGATCATTATGTAGTGTCCTTCCTTGTCTCTTGTAACAGTCTTCATTTTAAAGTCTATTTTATCTGATACGAGTACTGCTACTCCAGCTTTCTTTTGATTTCCATTTTCATGGAATATCTTTTTCCATCCCTTCACTTTCATCTGTGTGTGTCCCTAGGTCTGAAGTGGGTCTTTTGTAGACAGAATATATATAGGTCTTGTTTTTGTATCCATTCAGCCAGTCTGTATCTTTTCATTGGGGCATTTAGTCCATTTACATTAAAGGTTATTATTGATATGTATGTTCCTATTACCATTTTCTTAATTGTTTTGGGTTTGTTTTTGTGGGTCTTTTTCTCCTCCTGTGTTGCTCACCTAGAGAAGTTCCTTTAGCATTTGTTGTAAAGCTGGTTTGGTTGTACTGAATTCTTTTAGCTTTTGCTTGTCTAAAAAGCTTTTGATTTTTCCTTCGAATCTGAATGAGATCTCTTCTGGGTACTCTTGATTGTATGTTTTTCTCTTTCATCACTTTAAGTATATCCTGTCACTCCCTTCTGGCCTGCAGAGTTTCTGCTGAAAAATCAGCTGATAACCTTATGGGGATTCCTTTGTATGTCATTTTTTGCTTTTCCCTTGCTACTTTTAATATTTTTTTCTTTGACTTTAATTTTTGTCTGTTTGATTAATTTGTGTCTTGGTGTGTTTCGCCTAGGGTTTATCCTGTATTTGTCTCTCTGTGCTTCCTGGACTTGGGTGACTATTTCCTGTCCCATGTTAGGGAAGTTTTCTACTATAATCTCTTCAAATATATTCTCAGACTCCTTCTTGTCACTTACAGTGTTACAGAATTAAATAAAACATGAAGCATTTCTGAAATAACGCAATAATAATTTTAGCCCTAGCCAATAACATTTTAAGCAGAGGCATCAAATCATGGTTGTACCCACATTTATTAAGACAAAGCATTGCTTAATACCAATTTATTTTTTTATTCATTTATCCTTACATTTAGCAAAGTGATTTTATGCTTATTATCTGATAGGTATTATACAAGGCACTGTAAGTGAGTGTGCAGTGCGGGATAAAACTGAGTACAAGTGAACCTTTCTTTCCCATATTAAACTTTTGAAAAACCTACGCTTTTCTAACTTGTTCATTGACATTCCCAAAACATCATTTCAAAACAAATTTGGATTTGGATGTATAAACTGATAAACGAATCCTACAAAACATTCAAATCAGTATTCAATATTCTCACATTTAAGTTCTGGTATTTACATGTATGAATACATATGAAAGTAGGGGACTGACTCTAAAACAGTCTTACAACCATTGTCAATTGTTCATGATCTATATACGAGAATGAATTTATATTCTAAGAATTGAAGTGCAAAAAATGTGTAAAGAGGGCATTGTAGGTTCAGTAATGATAATAGTAACAGCTAACACTTATATAATGTATACCATGTGGCAGGTACCCTTTAAGCACTTATCCATCTTAAACTATTAAGTCCTTAAAACAATCCTATGAGGCAGGTGCTATTACTACTCCCATTTTACATGTGAGAAAATTAAAGAACACAGAGGTAAAGTAACTTGTCCAAAGTTATATAGCTAGGATATTGTGGGTTTGGGATTCAAAATCATGCAGTCTAGTGCAACTCACTTTCGGCCAGGATGGCCAGAGAGAACTTCATAAAATTGGATGAGTCTAAACAAGGAAATAAAAACAGATTTCACTTAAAAATTTAATTTTTTTTATTTTGAAATAATTTTATGACTAACAGAAAAGTTGCAAAAATGTACAGAGAATTCCTCTATACCCTTCATTCAGTTTCTCCTAATGTTAACATTTTATATAACCATAGCACAGTTACCAAAGCAAGGAAATGAACATTGGTACAATACTACTAACTATTGCATATATATATATATATATATATATATATATATATATATATATATATATTATAGATAGAGCCCTGACTTAAATTTTATGAATTGTCCCAATAACATCATTTTCTGGTCCAGAATCCAATCCAGGCTCCCACTCTTCATTTAATTGTAATATTTATTTAGTCTCTTCCAAACTGTGAAAGTTCCTCTGTCTTTGTCTTTTGTGACCTTGGCACTTTTTATGAGTAATTTAGGTTAGTTATTTTGTAGAATGTTTTTCAACTTAGGTTTGCCTGATGTTTTCTCAGTATTAGTTCTTTTTAAATCTTTTAAAAAATTTATACAATTTTTAAAGTTTACTTGCCATTTACAATTATTACAAAACACTGGCTATATTTCCCATGTTGTACAATATATCCTTGAGCCTATCTTACACCGAAGAGTTTGTACCTCCCACTCCCCCACCCCTATATTGTCTCTCCCCACCTCCCACCTGGTAACCATTAGTTTGTTCCCTATATCTGTGAGTGTGCTTCTTTTATGTTATATTCAGTAGTTTGTTGTATTTTTTAGATTCCACATATAAGTGATGTCATACAATATTTGTCTCTCTCTCTGACTTATTTCACTTAGCATAATGCCTTCTAAGTCCATCCATGCTACCGCAAAGGACAAAATTTCATTCTTTTTTTATGGCTGAGTAGTATTCCATTGTATATATATACCACAACTTCTTTACACATTCGTCTGTTGATGGAGACTTAGGTTGTTTCCATATCTTGGCAGTTGTAAATAATGTTGCTATGAACATTTTTCAGATATATACCCAGGAGTAGAATTGCTGGATCATATGGTAGTTCTGGTTTTAGTTTTCTGTGAAAGACCATACTGTTTTCTGCAGTGGCTGCACCAGTTTTCATCCCCACAAGAGTATATTTTCTCCACATCCTCACTGATACTTGTTATTTGTGATCTTTTTGATGATAACTATTCTTTTTTTTTCTTTTTTGCGGTACGCGGGCCTCTCACTGTTGTGGCCTCTCCCGTTGCAGAGCACAGGCTCCGGACGCGCAGGCTCAGCGGCCATGGCTCACGGGCCTAGCCACTCGGTGGCATGTGGGATCTTCCCAGACTGGGGCACGAACCCATGTCCCCTGCATTGGCAGGCGGACTCTCAACCACTGCGCCACCAGGGAAGCCCCTTACCATTCATTTTTTTTTTTTAATTTTGATGAATTTTTTTTTATTAGAATGAGACAGAGTTCAGCATCAAGTCTTTTTTTACAATTTTATTTAGTTTTGGCTGTGTTGGGTCTTTGTTGCTGCATGCGGTCTTTCTCTAGTTGTGGCGAGTGGGGGCTACTCTTCGTTGCAGTGTGTGGGCTTCTCATTGCGGTGGCTTCTCTTGTTGCGGAGCATTGGTTCTAGGTGCGTAGGCTTCAGTAGTTTGACATGTGGGCTCAGTAGTTGTGGCTCACAGGCTCTAGAGCGCAGGCTCAGTAGTTGTGGTGCATGGGCTTATTTGCTCCGCAGCATGTGGGATCTTCCCAGACCAGGTATTGAACCCATGTACCCTGCACTGGCAGGTGGATTCTTGACCACTGTGCCACCAGGGAGATCCCAATGATAACCATTCTTAAAGGTATGAGGTGATGTCTCATTGTGGTTTTGATTTGCGTTTCCCTGATGATTAGTGATGTTGAGCATCTTTTTATGTGCCTGTTGGCCATCTGCGTTTCCTCTTTGGAAAAATATCCATTCAGTTCTTCTGCCCACTTTTTAATCGAGTTGTTTGTTTTTGTTTTTGATGTTGAGCTGTATGAACTGTTTATATATTTTGGATATTAATCCTTTATTGATCATATCATTTGCAAATATTTTCTCCCATTCAGTAGTTTTTTTCATTTTGTTGATGATTTCCTTTTCTGTACAAAAGCTTTTACATTTACTTAGGTCCCATTTGTTTATTTTTGCTTCATCTCTCTCCTGGTTCCATTTCCTGCATTTTGTATCTCACCCTTTGTCTTACTGGTCTCTCAATGAGCAGTTTCTCCAGAACGTTCTTTCTCAGGTAGGGTGGTAAATTTTTGAGACCCTGTATACCTTAAAATCATATAGTTGTCTAGTAGCCTGGAGGTAGGCAGATGATCTAGGGATGTAACTGCTTCTCAAACAACTTTGACTCCAGATTTACATTTAGGTCTTGAATCCATTTTGAGTTTATTTTTTCATGTGGTGTTAGAGAATGTTCTATATCTTCTTACTGATTGATGTCAATCTTGAGCACTTGTTAAAGATAGTGTCTACCAGTTTTTTTCAATGTGAAATTTCTTTTTTTTCCCTCTCAAAAGGTACTTTCTAATGGAGACACACCTAGAGACTGCAAGTATCCTGGTTTTCATTATAATTTTGCTCACTAATTTTGGCATTTGTTTATTGTCTGCCTGCAACCATTATTTTATTTGTTTGTTTGTTTATTGAATATATCAATAGTTGATGTGAAAGATTATGTTAGTTTCAGGTGTACTACCTAGTGATTTGACATTTGAATATGTTATGGATGAGATCACCACAATAAGTCTAGTAACCATCTGTCCCCATACAAAGTTACTACGATATTACTGACTATATTCCTTATGCTGTGTAGTACATTCCCATGGCTTATTTAACCAATAACTGGAGGTTTGTACTTCTTAATCCCTTACACCTACTTCACCTGTCCCCCAACTCCCTGCCCTCTGGCAACCACTCATTTTTTCTCTGTAACTATGAGGCTGATTTCATTTTGTTTTGTTTGTTTCTTATTTTTTAGATTCCACATAAAAGTGAGATCATATGGTATTTATTTTTCTCTGTTTAACTCATTTCACTTAGCACAAATCTTTCTAGATCCACCCCTGCTGCTGCTGCAAGTAACAAGATTTCACTTATTTTTTATGACTGAATAATATTCAATTGCATATATATACCACATCTTCTTTTTCCATTCCTCTATCATTGGTCTCTTAGGTTGTTTCCATATCTTAGCTATTGTAAATAGCTACAATGAACATTGATGTGCATATATCTTTTAAAATTAGTGTTATTGGTTTCTTCGGGTAAATATCCAGAAGTGAAATTGCTGAATCACATGGCAGTTCTATTTTTAATTTCTGAGGAACCTCCATAGTCTTTTCCATAGTGGTTTCACCAATCTACAGTCCCACTAACAATGCACAAGAGTTCCTGCTTCTTGACATCCTTGCCACCTCTTGTTATTTGTGTCTTTTAGCCACTCTGAGAGGTGTGAGGTGGTATCTCATTGTGGTTTTGCTTTGCATTTCCCTGATGATTAGTAATATTGAGCATCTTTTTCTGTGTCTGTTAGCCATCTGTATGTCTCCTTTGGAAAAATTGTCTATTTAGGTCCTCTGCACTTTTTAAAATTAGACTGATGTTGAGTTGTATGAGTTCTTTGTATATTTTGGATATTAACCCTTATCAGATATATCATTTGCAAATAGCTTTTCTCATTCAACTGGTTGCCTTTTCATTTTGTTGATGGTTTCAATCACCGTGCAAAACCTTTTAGTTTGATATAGTCTTGTTGCTGATATTTGCTTTTGTTTCCCTTGCCTGAAGAGACAGATCAAAAAAATTATTGCTAAGACCAGCATCACAGAGTGTACTGCCTATGTGTTCTTCTAGAAGCTTTATTGTTTCAGGTCTTACATTTAAGTCTTTAATCCATTTGGAGTTGATTTTTGTATATGGTATGAGAAAGAAGTCCAGTTTGATACTTTTGCATGTACTGTCCAGTTTTCCCAAGTCCATCTATTGAAGGCACTGTGTTTTCCCCACCCATTGTATATTCTTGCCTCCTTTGTCATAGATCACTTGACTCATAAGTGTGGGTTCATTTCTGGGCTCTCTATTCTGTTCCATTGGTCTATATATCAGTTTCTTTTTTTTCCCCATTTTTTATTTCTTATGTACCCAGTATCTAGCGTAGTGTTTGGCACATACAAGATGTTTAATAAATTCTGAACTGGAATGATTACAATAAGCTTCAGGTATAAGTATAGGAGAGATTACAGGAATATAGGAACTATATATAGAAATATATTGATTTGATTTTTGTGTATTTAATAGCTGTAATAGCACTGATTACACTCAGTGCTGCATACTTTTTGGTATTAATTGAATCCAGCCAAATCTGAGGCATTTTGATTCACAACTTAGCTTTACTTCCCATTCTTCTGTCTCAAAAAGTTGAAATTGTGAAAGTTATGACCAACCTCAAAAGCCTATTCAACTTAATATTCAGTCATTCATTAACCCCTTTCATTCATAGACACTTATTGAGCATCCACCCTCATCCAGGCACTGAGGATACGAGGACAGACATGGCTGTACTCTCAGTGTGCCACACTATCTTGATTACTGTAGATTTGTAGTATAGTTTGAAATCAGGGCGCATGATACCTCCAGCTTTGTTCTTTTTTTGTTTGTTTTTTCTATTTGGGATCTTCTGTGTTTCCATACAGATTTTAGAATTATTTGTTCTAGTGTTGTGAAAATGCCAAGGATATTTTGATAAGGATTGCTTTGAATCTGTAAATTGCCTTGGGTAGTATGGTCATTTTAGTAGTATTAATTCTTCTAATCCACACGAATGGTATATCTTTCCATTTGCTTGTATCATCTGCAATTTCTTTCATCAGTGTCTTATAGTTTTCAATGTTTTCCTTGGTTAAATTTCTAGATATTTTATTCTTTTTGATTCAATTGTAATGGGATTGTTTTCTTGATTTCTCTCTGATCATTATTAATGGATAAATTTACAACAGATTATAGCCATTAATTTCGTACCTTGAAACCTTACTGAGTCATTAGTTGTGATAGTTTTTTTGGTGTCATGCTTTGGATTTTCTGTATATAGTATTATGTCACCTGAAACAGTGACAGTTTTACTTCTTCCTTTCCAATATGGATTCCTTTTATTTATTTTTTTCTTGTTGATTGTTGTGGCTAGGGCTTCAAATACTGTGTTGACTAAAAGTGGCAAGAGTGGACATCCTTGTCTTATTCCTGATCTTAGATGAAATCTTTTCAGATTTTCACTGTTGAATATGTTGTTGATAAATAGAAGTTGTATTAATGTCATCTGTTACAATACATATAAACTGGGGAGCAACTTCAAAAAACATGCTATAGGATCGAGGAAATATGTTCCATTCACAATAGTTAATGGAATTTTCTAATAAGCAGGGTTCCCAAATGCGGGAAGTCTGACAAAGCAATTCTTGAGTAGCCTTTTCACAGTTTGTCAGTAGGTGGGTGGGATTATTAAAATCTGAGTAATTTCCAGCAAAATGAGGCAACCAATATTCATTTCCAAAAACAATAGGCAACACATGAAATTGACATATAGAACTTGTGTTAGCAACCTTATAATGATATAAAGTCCCTGAGCACCAGGTGTCTGTGCATTTAGTAATGCCCTCTGGAATAAGTATCCAATGGTTTTTAGGTATCCATTCATTAAATACTTGTCTCCATGTACATTCATTAGTAGACATTAATATATCCTGGGCTTAATTCGACAAGAGAGGAGGAATTAGGAGATCGAATAAAATCTCTAGCCCACGGGTTATCAGGGTTTACCCCAGACCAGATAGATAGGTTTTGTCCATAGAAAGTCATAATCAGAAAAGGACAGGCCTTGTTTGCAGGGCAGATGAAGTTTCCTTGGGTTCGGGTCTGGCTCACATTTTTCCAGTGGAAGATTCCCCAGTGTTTTCCTTCATCTTTTTTTTAACCATAGCAGATATCCTGGAGTTGAGCATGGGAGTTCGGTTCTCTGTTTGACTGCAGCATAGATCCTGGGGTTAAGGCATGGGTGATGATCCATATCACTGTCAAGACTCCAAAAACAATCTGTATGTGGCTTTTTCTCCCAGATGGCCACATTTTTGGTGTGCCCAAAGTGCCAAACCTTTGAGTTCATTGGAGTTTGGATTGACTTCCACCATCTGGATCCGAGTTTGTTTGTCTGTAATTGAGTTATACCATCGTTCCGTGGAATTGGGAATACTATGAGCATCTACGTGAAAAACGGAAACATTAGTTTTCTGCACAATTTCCCAAATATCTGCCCATAATTCTTTTCCCCACAACTCTTTTGAATGAATTTGCCAATTATTTCTAACTCACATTGGAAGCCAGGTTGCTAATCCATTGGCCACATATCAGGAATCAGTGTAAATATGACATTCTGCTAAGTTTTCTTGTTTCAAAACTTGATATACTGCATATAATTCAGCAAATTGGCTGCTTTTTCCCTCTCCAGTAGTAGTTAACAGTTTAGTTGTGACTGGATTGTAGGCTACTGCTTTCCAGTAACAAACAGATCCTACATATTTTGCCAAGCCATCTGTAAACCAGGCATGTTTCTTTTCTTTCTCAGTTAAAGAGTCAAAGGGCTTTCCCCATTTTACAAGTGACTTGGTTATCTTGGGTTTCATCTTAACTTCATGCGCAAGGTTTTCAATTGAAATTTCAGAAATCTTTTCTTTTTTTTAACAACTTTATTGGAGTATAATTGCTTTACAATGGTGTGTTAGTTTCTGCTTTATAACATAGTGAATCAGCTATACATTTACATATATCCCCATATCTCCTCCCTCTTGTGTCTCCCTCCCACCCTCCCTATCCCTCCCCTCTAGGTGGTCACAAAGTACAAGCTGATGTCCCTGTGCTATGCGGCTGCTTCCCAGTAGCTATCTATTTTACATTAGGTAGTATGTAAAACAGCAACACCCTGTGGGCCCGGTTTGTCCCAGTCCTGTATATACCATTTCCATTTAATTTTACTAGACTCCTGGGCATGCCCAATTCTACTGGTCTTTGGTGAGCTTAAAATCCATTGCATAATTGGCGCTTGAGGCCTTAATGTAACAGTATGACCCACGATTATTTGTTCAGTATCAATTAAAGCCCAATAATAAGCCAACAACTGTTTTTCAGAGGTAGTATAATTTTTCCAGCTTCTGGAAATTTTCTACTCCAGAAGCCCAGAGGTACTCTTTTGCCCTGTTGCTTCTGCCATAAGCTCCAATTAGTATACAGTTCATTGATTGACGTGTGTAATTCTATGTCTCCTGGTTTGTTGGTCACGGGGCATCTGATCACCATCCAAAGATAGATAGACTACTGAGATAAGCTTTAGAATAATTCAATTAAACTTTTTAGCAATAAAACGTAACATCAAGGAACTATCTGGGAAGTGAATCTTGGTAAACACAGGCCTCAATTAACAAAACTATAATTGAATATTCAGTGAAACATAACTTTTTTTTTTCATTGTGAGGGCATTAACCCTGCAGCCAGAGAAGGCTTTATCCCATCAAAAAAAAGAAAAGAAAAAAGAATGAGGTTTGTCAAGGAGCCGGGAAAAGCCAAGCAGATGTCTTGGATTTCCCATAGCCCTGACCGTTTGATTTACAGCTATTTACCCATTTAAAATGTTCTGACTTAGGAGTAGACTGTTGCCATGTTATGAGGACAACAGGATAGCAAAAGTCTGACAATGAGGGGTTAATGTTTTGTAGAAGCAGAATGAGCTTTATCTATGTGTGCCATAATCTTCATAGATCATTGTGAAATAATATTTACTTTACCAAAGTAACAATACAAGATTTCAAAGGCAAATATAGAACAGATCACTTAAGTGGTAAAGAAACTTAAAATCTGTTATCAAAGGCAGTTCAACATCTCAAGAAAACTTGTACCATGCATAAAACTCTTTTCTCGGAGTCCACTTTCTACAAACCTTCTTTTTTTTTTAATCACTTTCTGTATTCATCATTTTATTTTCCCGTTCAGAAACAGCCACCTGTAAGTCAGACCTACTTCCTTTTTCATTAATAAAATGTAATTCCAGTCCTCATACCTTTTTACTAAAAACACATGTCCTCCTTTCCTTAAGCAACCATGAATGGTCCTTTATATCAGCAGTCTGTAGATTGGTAAACATAAATCACCCAAAACTCTTATCTCATTTGCATTTTCTTTCCTTAAAAGTTTCTTCACATTAAGTTACTTTCCTTGCTGACAAATTTGCAACAGATATAATAAGACCTTATTTAGCTTATATTAAGCCTAGGCACAATAAAAGTATTACACTTAATGTTGATGACTTCTAAGACATGTCTAAATTAATTAGATTAACAAACATTAATACTAGGTATCAATTTAATATTGAATATTTCCCAGTTCGCATGAGCCTGAAATTCATTTAGCTTAATTTCTCTTGTATTTAGAATTGTTTGATTTGTAAACACTTACTTTTCTTTAAGCATTAGAGCTCATTTATAAATTAACCTCAGCAATGTTATCCAAGATAAAGCATACTGAGACATACACATATACCCAGACAGACAGAGATCTCATAGTTTCCGCTTGAGATTTAAAATGTCTCTTGGTCCCTTTCCTTTTTTAAAAAAAATATATTTCCCATAATTTCTTTGTAGTTATTCCATTAATCTTTTCTCTTGTCACTCTGCTCTTAAGGAGGGCTCAGAACATTTCTTTCCGGGACACTCTGTCTGCTCGCCTCACTTTCCCTTTCTCTTCTTTCTTTTCAAAGTTCCATTCTTCCAAGTCTCCTAATTGTTGTACTTTATCAAGGACTTCAGAGATGGGATTCCCTGTCTCATTTAGCAGGAGGGTCAAAATTACATGTTTGTAACAAAGAGGAGCAGTCTTAAAAACTTTATTTCTTATTTGAACAGTCAGGGAAATGTCAGTCATGTTATCCGGATGTCCAATGAAAATAACACGTTTCATAGCCTCTTCCTTTAGTCTCTGGACACAGTCCTTAATAGTGTACCAGGGAAGGTCACTTCCAGGCCAAGCAGATTCTATAGCGTTATTTCTTAAGGCACCCTTCAGCGACTATTTCCAGGAGATTGGAGTCACCTGGGTGATTGGCTTTGTCTCTGAAAGCCTGTTGCACAAGAGTCATTACTAATGGTGCCGAGTTTATGGGCATCTCCATCATCAATCAATATTCCGGCGGCCCCGGCATCATAAACACGAACCACCCAAGTAACTAAAGGTTCTCCTGATCTTTGAGTTAAACGCCCTAAAATATCATTAATTTCATGTTGAGTATAATCCTCCAGGATACCCTTTCTTATTACATTTCCCTGAGCGTCATTTTCCATTTTTCGCCACCAAGCAGGCTGTGCCTTAAAGTTAGGTGGTTTAAGTTCTTCCTTCAACTGAGGTGGGGCTGACTTCCAACCCAAATCATCATTTTCATCAGATTCTGATTGTGAGCTATCATCCCAGATATCTGCATCCCAGGTATCCTGGGTCCCAGTCTACCCAGCTTTAGCTATAGCCAGATGTACTTTCTTTTTGTTTACTTTGCCCAGCCACTTTCGATATTTGGCTTGGGCAACTTTAACAGCGGCTTTTTCGGCTATGTATTGGAAAGTGGAGACCTGATCAGCTAGAATATAATTTTGACATTGAAGCATGGACGATCATCCTTGTAAGTCACATAAATCTTTTTCCAATTGAACTTTCTCTTCAGCCAATTTCTGCTTAGTCTCATGTACCTTACAGTAGGCAGAAAGGAGGATCCAGCCTCTCCGTCCCAGTGTGGTACATTCTTGCCCTTTCTCTATCTGCGTGAGCTGTAAACAATTAATTACATCCAAAGGTTTGGCTTGCTTTAATTTTGACTCCCAGTTCTCACACAGTCCAGTCGATATGCCCCACTCTGTCGCTAATGAGCTGTAAGGGAGCTCGTCCCATCCTGGAATAAAAACGTGATTAACTTTAACTTCCTTCCTTTGAAAGAGAGGCATTTTGCTCCGTTAATCCTGCTCACAGTGCCAGTTAATGTTTTGCCCAAAGCCTGCTTTCGGTTTTAAGGCTCGTTGGATTCACTGACAAAATAACCACTCATTTCACACAAACATCTTTAATCAACTCTTTAATGAAAGGTGATTTAACTTAATTTTAATATACAGTCATTAGAAGGAAAGGAATAAGAACATTAGAGGAAAATAACAGGGTATACATCACCGAATTGGGCCGACACCTACTTCCAGATCCAAACAGTAACTGGGAGTCCCAAGTGACAGCAATCTGGATCCCCAATTGGGAAGGGGCCCAGGCGGTGCGTCAACCCCACAGGTGAGACTTCAGATTGGAGTTCTGGGGGCTTCCGTTTATAATTCCAGGCTACAAACTGATATCATCAGTTTGTGTGCAAAAATACAGCTCTGGATTCACTTTAACAGTGCTGTTGATTTCACCATGTGAGTCACAAGATTTTCCAGACCCCAGGGCTCAAAAAATTCCAAGACCCACTCCCTTTCTTATCATAGGTGCTGCTTGACTTACTAGCAGCAGTTGTTAGGTGTGCAAGCAAGTGCACAGTCCAGGCAGGCCCAGAGGTCGGGCAGAGGCCTGCTTCTGCCTCTGAAGCCTGAACAAGACTACTTTACTAGTTTGTCCAACACATGTTAAACATAAGAATTCACTTGGTGAGAAGGAATTAGGAAGGACTTCACAGTTGAAGCAAAGCTTGATCAGGACACATGTATAAAGGAGAACAATAGGATTAGGCAACCACTGGGAAACTAAAACTCAAGTTGCTGAGGAATGGAAACAATGGGAATGGTAGGTGGGAGCTAGAATATGATGTGACTTGTAGACCATGGTAAGGAGTTTGGCTTTGTCTTGGTCACTGAAAATTATTAAGTAGTTACATTAGGACATTTTTTGTGCTAGAAAGATAACCAGAGCAAAATGAAAGATGGAGTCATTCAGTGTTATTATCCCAAACAAGGGGTTGAATCAAACATGTAGATCTCATTTCTGGCTCTATTTATCTTGACTTTCTCATATTATCCTCTAGTATTCCTTTCCAGGAGAGAGATCTTGAGAAAGATGGAAAATTAAATTAGATTGAATGTAATAAAAAAGACAGCATTCTCTACATTTAATATTAGAACCACATTGCCCATAAATCACAATATTTTTGTCATGTAAAGGGAATGCACCTGATTTTTGGTATCCTTGATTTATGTATATATCTGGAAAACTAAAGGTGGTATGCACCTAAACAAATTAAGAATTGACTAATTTTGGAACTTCCTTTTCAATTAAATATAATCTTAATTTCCTAATCAATATCTTTTCAAACATGGCATAGCTTATATTCTTTAAATGTACTAAATACAGACCAAGTTAACCTTTTTTAAACTAAAGTATCTAAAAGTACTCTAAGTTTGTTTAAACTATTTTAAGAAATTCTTATGTAAGAAAAATACTTTCCTGGGACTTCCCTGGTAGCCCAGTGGTTAAGAATACAATTCCAGTGCAGGAGATGAGGGTTCAATCCCTGGTTGGGGAACTAAGATCCCACATGCCTTGGGACAAATAAGTCCATGCACTGCACCTACTGAGCCCACGCCCGCATGCTCTGCAGCCCACGTGCTGCAACTAGAGAGAAGCCTCCACTCCACAGTGAAGAGTCCACGCGCAGGAGCAAGAGATCTCACATGCCACAATGAAGATCCCGCGTGCCACAACTAAGACCTGACGCAGCCAAATATATAAATAAAGAAATGAATATTTAAAAAAAGAAAGACAAATACTTTTCTTCTCATGTTAGAGCTAGAATATCCAAGTGTGACTATAAGGTGTTTTAGAAAAAAGAACCCTCATTTTTCCATAAGAGCATTTAATGAGTGGCTTTACTTTTACATATGGTTTGCCAAAATGATATAGAACTAATAGAAATACTTAAAATCATCAAATAATTTGAAATAGACCATCTCATCAATGACTGAGACATCAGAATAATAATGTTTCTATTTTCTTGGAGCTTGTAGTGGAATCTTGGGAATAACTTTGCAAACAAGAAGTATAAGTTTCTTATTCTTTATAGGAAATTAATAAGTCAATGAACTGAACATATAAATGAAAATTCAGTGTACATTACTAAATTTTATTTTATAAAATTTAAATTATGGGGCTTCCCTGGTGGCGCAGTGGTTGAGAGTCCGCCTGCTGATGCAGGGGACACGGATTCGTGCCCCGGTCCTGGAAGATCCCACATGCTGCGGAGTGGCTGGGCCCGTGAGCCATGGCTGCTGAGCCTGTGCCTCCGGAGCCTGTGCTCCGCAACAGGAGAGGCCACAACAGTGAGAGGCCCACGTACCGCAAAATAAATAAATAAATAAATAAATAAATAAATAAATCCTGGGATACAAAACCTGAGTCTGAATATAATTTTAATTTAACCAATATAACAAGACTCCCCCTAAAAAAGCTTAGACTGATAATTGAAAAGTAACTTTAGGGCATCATGAATAAACCACTCCTAAGAGTAAAAAGTAAGCCTGTGGGAAATAAAGTAGATTATGGGATATCTCTGTTAATAGCTCAAATTTTCCCTGATAGGCAGAACACCAGATAGTCTTGGTTAGCTGACAAAACTTTTGCCTTTACCTGGCTTGCTGCCTTGCACATATTTGTGCACTAGCCAAAGCCAGATTTAAGGTTTGGGGTATCGAACAGTTTGACGTAGCTGTTCCAGGAATATGGTTAAGTTACGCACAGAAACATTCTTTTGCAAAGGTAAAAACAGAATGAAATACAAAAAGCATATTCTTGTAGTTGGCTATCCTATGGGAAAGGGAAGTGTGGTAGGCTGAATAGGGTCTCCTAAAGATATCCAGGTTCTAATCTCTGGAACCTGTGAATGGTAGCTTCTAATTCAAAAGAGACTTTGCAATTGTGATTTAATTAAAGATTTTGAGATGAGGAGAGATTATCCTGGATTATCTAAATGCAATCACAAGTGTCCTTATAAGAGAGAGGCAAAGGAAAATGTGACACAGTAGAGAAGAATATCGTGTGACAGAAACTAAGGGAGGTAGAGCTGGAGAGAAATACACTATAATGGTGGCTATGAAGATGGAGGAAGGGACCATGAGCCAAGGAACACAAAGAATGCAGTCTAGGGAGGGAGAGAAAAAGACAGCAGAGTAGAAGACCCTGAGCTCACCTCCCCACATGAACACACCAGGACTACACCTACAGGTAGAACTACTATAGAAAAACTCTCTCTGAGAACAACCTGAATGCTAGCAAAACAGCTCTTCTACAACCAAAGGTATAAAGAAAAATACCGCAACAATATGGGTAGGAGGGGAAGAGAAATGATCTAGTCAGGACCCACACCCCCAGTGGGAGATCTAAAGAGGAAAAGGATATCACAAACCCGGCGATCCTCCCTAAGACGCCAGGGGTTCAAGCCCCACCTTGGGCATCCCAGCCCTGGAGTCTGGCACCAGGAAGACGAACCTGTTAACAGGTTTTGAAAACTGACGGGGTTTATGACCAGGAGGACCAGAAGGCTGTAGGAAAAGGAGACTCTACTTTTAAAGGGCACATGCACAAACTTACTTACTCCAGTCCCAGTCCCGCTTTAAGTCAGTCACTTTGCCTCTGCAGAGGCAGCAGATTGAGAAGTGCCTGGTGCTCTATCTAGCCTGCCAAGGCTGCTCCAGCAGCCCATCCAGCCTTCACTAGGGTGATATCCTAAAGTAATCTATGCTGTGTGTAATATATATTTTAATAACATGTTAAGTATTTAATAATATATGTCTTTAATAATACTCATTAAATAATATCATATCTCTAACTTACTTGGCTACTCTTAGCTCCTTCTCTGTGTTCTTCTGATATTTTCTAATGTTGCTCTTGTAGTTTTAATCTTCCCACAAATTCTATCATCTTTATATTTATTACTTTCATGGTGGGTGATAGAGTCTTTTTGATAAGTTACAGATAAAAGTAAATGTCTCTTTCATACACACACACACACGTGTGAATTCCTGAATTATTTAACCAAGAATATAATATTTTATCCACACAAGGTGGTTACTCAGGACAAGAAATATAATTTTGGAAGTCGTTTTTATGTGAATTTGGAGCTATAAGACTGAAAGAAATCACCTAGGAAGGATGTATAAAAGACAGCAAGAAGGTGTCTAATGAGTGCTGGGTCACAGCAGTATGTGGCTATTGTGCAGAAGAAGAGTCAGCAAAGAAGACTGAGCAGTTGTGAGCCCTGAGATAGGAGAGCTAGTGAAGTATGGTGTTACAGAAGCCAAGAAATGAGTGCTATGAGATGTGTTTGGTCACTGTCTTGAATTCTGCTGAGAGTTCAAGTAATATAAACATATATAAAAACCACTTGGAAGCACTACTAATTGTGGCAGAAACTGCTTTGTTATTTCCTCCCAGACCCACAAGTATACTTCGTTTCCCAGCTTCCCTTTCAGTTATATATGGCCATGTAAATAAGTTCTGTTCAGTGGAACTCTCCCACATATGATTCTGCTTCCCCATCTTCCAAATGAGTGAAGAGAGCTCTAAGGATATATAGAAGGGCGCCTCTGGAGGAGAGAGATTCAGGACTTCTGGCCAGTAATGCCTGCTCTGAGTTGTGGCATAAGCAAGCAACTTCCATTGTGTTAAACTGCTAGGATGTTGAGTCTGTTGGGTATCGCAGAACCTACGTTAACTATACAATAATCTTTACAGTAGTAAACTGGTAGGCGTGGTGGATTCTGAAGTCAGATTAGAGAGAGAGGTGTAGAGCATCCAAAGGCAATTTTGGACTCAGTTCTGATTGTTTACCAGGTGTCTGTGGCAACTTATAGTTAGCCATTTTGAATGCTTTAATTTTTCCATTGCTTGAGATAATGCATCTCTGTGAGTGGTCTAAGCAGATGTCAGCTAGACTAAATCTACCTAGTTTCTTTCTCATATTTTCTCTTCCTCTTGACTAGTTTAAATGGTAAATCTTAAAAGTTAAAATGTCAAACCATTGTCCAGATAGTATAACAGCAAGCAATCTGCTTGGCAGTAAGCACTCTAGCAAAGATCATCTCCCCAAATGGCCTGCTAGTCTACCAGGAGCAAAAGGCTCCCTGATGCCAGCCAGCATTTACAAACAAATTCCATTCAGGACGACATCAAGAGAGTTTCTGCTGTTTCTTCTTCTACTTTGAAGAACATCGTTAAATTCCCTCTTTTGTTTTCCAAGTTTGAAAATATTCCAAGCCTCACAAGAAGGGATGGGAGAGGAGAAGAAAAAAGTTTCTCAAGACATTTTCATGCAATAGGACTCAAAAGAAAGAGATAAAACCTACTGTATTTCATTCATTCTAAGATGCCTGTCTTTCACATTTAAACATAACTGAAACTGAGATGCCTCATATATTCAATGTAGTTAGAAAGCATTATGTCATAATTCACTTGGCACCAATTTATCTTTTTTACTTGTACTTAAAATAATGGTCTTACAACGAATTAACAGTTTGTTTTTTTCTTTCTTAGTCGTACTTAAAATAATGGTTTGTCTTACAATTGACAATGTCTTTGATTTGATGAAATATAGTCATCACTGCATATTTTGTGGATCCACAATCTATCATTTAAATTTGCATATTGAACAAAATTTCCTGAGCTATTTTTTAATTTTTCTAATTTGTACAAGCCATTTTTGACATTATGTGTTGTTTCGACATGGAACAGACTTCTACATATTTGAAGTTCTAGTGTCTTTCCTACAATAGTGCAACCACTCCTGCGATTATTAAAATAGTATCATTAGTATGGAGGGTGGCATTTTGGCTTCCAAATCTGTCATATTTATTCAAAAAATATCTCACTCAAGTCCTCACCCAGATCATTTAATTCTTTTCTCCAAAAAGAAACAGATTTCCTGTTGTTGTTTCCCAGAAAACTTATTTTGGTGTTTGACAATGTGATGATGTGACAAAAAGGAATAGCAGTCTTCTCAATGAGTTTGAAACATTTGAAATTACTCAGACAGATTTAAAACCAAAATTTCAGGAACTTTCCTGGTGGTCCAGTGGTAAAGAATTTGCCTTCCAATGCAGGGGACGCGGGTTCGATCCCTGGTCGAGGAACTAAGATCCCACATGCTGTGGGGCAACTAAGCCCTCACGCCACAACTACTGAGCTCAGGAGCCTCAACTAGAGAGCCCGAGTGCCACAAACTACAGAGCCCATGTGCCCTGGAGCCGCACCACAACTAGAGAGAGAAAACCTGCATGCCACAACTGAAGAGAAGCCCACGCGCCACAATGAAGATCCCACGTGCCACAAATAAGACCCAACGCAACCTAAATAAATAAATAAATAAAACCAATATTTCAAACTTTATGGTAAAGCAGGGTGGGACATTCCCCTTTTTCTACATTCTAACTGAATTCCATTATGACTACTGGGTCCGTATGTGGTTTGACTAAGTGTGGGGAAAGATGTTTTATCCCAGACCAACTCTTTCATGCTTCAGCATTAAGAGCTGAGATGAAGATGAATCATACTAACCTGTGTTGAGGGTACATTCACAGTTCAGTTATAATAAATGGTGAGATAAATACTTTTTTGGACACCTGTACCATCTCTATTTTGAACATGAGATGATAAATCATTTCATTGAAAGATGAATTAGATTTTCCAAAGTTATACAACAAACCAGGGACAAAACAGTAACCCATCATTTTTTTTTACTTCCTCCCAGCTCATCAATCAAACTTACAAATCAGGGTCTCCTTTACACCTAAGGTAGAACTCATATGATCACCTACAATGCTCACTATTAACTCTAATCTTTTAGGAAGATCAAACAAAATGGTTACAGAGGAACAAAAGTGAAAATTCAAATATATCAAGAAATCTCAGATGAGATGACATTTAACTAGTGTCTCTGACTTAAAAGATGAAAATGACACCATGGGAGGATGCTTTAAAATACTTATTGGAGAGAGGAAGTATTAGCCCAAATTATTCAAATTTAGTAAAAGTGGACTCATTTTGACTCAGTTTCAGCCTATGTCTTGGCTGGAGAAAAAACACCTACATGTTTTATGTTAGTTATGGTTTCCTTAAAATGTTTCAGAATTTTGGCAGATTTATCTTTTTAAAAGTCCACGAGTTTGCAAAATTTAGTAAAACCAGTAACTGGGGGGGGGGGGTAAAGAGAGTAGAGACAGGAAAAAGAGGAGAGAGGGTAGAAGAACTGAAACACATGTCTGAGCTGTAAGCTTTAGAGGCTAGCAGATATCATAACGAGGACAGGACACCAAAAAAGGACACTGCTTTGTAGCAAAAGTTTGCGAGTTTAGTTCCAGATTAAAGAATCTAAATGTGTATTGACCTGAAAATTGAAGTTTGCATGAGAGGGACAATGTACCACTGACTGAAAGGCAAACATAATCTTTCTTTTTCTGAAATATTTGGAGTGATTCTTAAAGAACTTCATCACTCTGTAATGGAACAACTATTTTCATGCTGCTTAGTGAATTATTTCTCACTGCTGCTTAGTCAAACACAGTTCCCCCTTTCAATAGACAAGATGGAAGTGAACATATTTAAGGCATGTGCTAGAGCAGGGTTTTCAACCTTGACACTGCGGACACTTTGGGCCAGATAACCCTTTGTTGTAGGGGGCTGTCCTGTGCCACGTAGATGTTTAGCACCATCCCTGGTTTCTACCCACTAGACACCAGCAGCAGCGTGCTACAACTGTGACAACCAAAATGTCTCCACACACTGCCTGCTGGGGTGGGAGAAAATCACCCACCCCTGGATGAGATGCACTAGGCTAGAGGCAAATCTAACAAAATCAGTGTATTACCTTTAAAATTTTTTCTATCATCTCCACTTTTACACATTTTCCTCTGGAACTGGAAACATATGAGAGGCCTATTTGGTCATATGAAAGTCTGATTATTTTGTAGTTGCCCACACATGGGATCTAAGTACCCTAAATTCATGCAGAAGTGAATTGGAGAGGACTGAAGAGGCGAAGTGGGAGTTGAGGGGTAGAGCATAGGAAGAAAAGAGTAAAAGGATGGATGAGACTTGCAAAAGGGAAAGAAAAGAGGAAAGGGGTCTACATTAGTTTCTTAGGGCTGCTGTAACAAAGTGCTTCAAAGGCGGATGGCTTAAAACAACAGAAATTTATTGTCTCAATTCAGGAGGCCAGAAGTCTGAAATTAAGATGTTGTTCGGGTCATGCTCTTTCTGAAGGCTCTAGGGGAGAAGCTGTTCCATGTAGTTTCTTAGCTTCTGGTGTTGCTGGCAGTCCTTGGCACTCCTTGGCTTGACATACCACCCATTCTCTGCCTGCATTGTCACAGTATTGTCCCTGTGTCTGTCTCTGTCTCTCTCATCCTCTTATAAGGGTAACAGTCATAATGGATTAGAATCCACTCTAATTGAATATGACCTCATCTTAACTTGATTGTGTCTGCAAAGATTCTATTTCCATAAAAGATCACATTCGCAGGTACTGGGGGTTAAGACTTCAACATCTTTTGAGGGGACACATTTCAACTTACAGCAGGGTCCAAAGGGGAAAGGTTTGTTCTCAAGTGGTTCCAAGACAAATAATCACTGGGGAGCCTTCAAAAGCATTAGTCAGAGACCCAGGCCCATTGAGGAATGGGTAATAAATAAAGAAGGCAATGCTGAAGCCTCATCTCATTGTGAGATCTCTTGGGGTTGAAAGCTACAACTCAAATCTGAAATAAAGAACTCTTCTGTACTTGGTGACTTTCATGTATGTGTGACCAGCTAACAGGGAAGTTGTTTAATGATGGACAGTACCTTCTTCCTGTTCAATATTGGGGATGGCAGATTGAGGATACATAGGTACTAACAGATAAACATTTAAGTTAAGATAATTTGAATAGATGTTTTAAAAAAATCTATCCCAAAGGGTGTGGGAAGAGTGTACGGAAACCAAAAGGATGGTATGGTAGTCTGGAACTAGTAAGTAAATAGGACTTTGTTACCATCACCTGTAGACCTGATGGGGGAAGTGGTTATTGGAACAGAGAGAGAGAAAGGGAGAGGGAGAGAAGTAGAGGAAGAGGGGGAGAGAGAAAGAGAGAGAAACACTGTTGAATTGGAAGCCTGACAGGATACTCTGGTCAGGGGATACAGGCATCCCATCGATACCCTGCATGGAGGCAGCCTGAGCTAATCAGTATCCTGATCTCTTCCCTCTCTCCCTCCTGCCAGTACTATCCAATTGGTCAAACCCAACCAAAAGCCAGAGGGCAACCTGTTGATACAGTGTATATAGATCAAGCCTCTGCCATTAGCTCTACCTCCCACCCCCATCAGGCCAGTGCATAAGCAAGTTTAAGAAGGGTGAAGAGTGGATCTGAACGTCCAAATGAACTATATCTAGCATACATAAGAAATTTTAAAAAATATTTTTTATTCTCTACATTATTTTGTCTATTAAAAAGTAAAATTCAATTTTATAAATCTGCCATATTTTGACCATTTTATTTGAAGGGGATCTCCTGCTTAATTTACTTATCAATCTCTGAATAAAAATGACCCCAAAATTCCACAGTGCATCAGACCGGTAGTCAGTACATAACAATGTCTGTCTCTGATTTTGGAAACATGGGATATTTTGTAAAAAAAAAACATTGTGGCATTTCACGATGGTACTGCAATATTTGGGGGCTGCATCCCAAATAATGACAAGAGTCAGGAGTCGGGAGACCTTGGTTCTAGTCCTAGCCCTACAGATAACTTGAGGAGTGATGTTCATGGAGGCCACTTAATTTGTTTTCAACTGTAAAATTAAGGCGTTAGGCATCTCTTATAGACAGACAATTTTTATAGACTTTAACTTCCCTTATTTTGGGTTTATTATTCATGATCGTGTCACATTCATTAATACATTTCCCTTGATTATATATTTTCTAAAAAAAAACCTTATCAATTTGTGAGACTGTAAAGAATTAGAAATGTAGCCCTATGCCCAATTATTTTCACAAATAATTTGGATGATTCAAGACAAGGAGACAAATATATTTGAAAATCTCAACTGTTTAAGTGGCTTAAGATTTTTCTTACCTGAGAATCTTGCCACATGTTATTTTCTTTCCTGGAAAGTTTCCTAGCCTGGCTTACTCCTACTATTCCCTCAGGTCACAGCTCAGCTGTCAATCAGAGAAGACTTCCTTGTCCCTTCTCAACCCTTTCCCACCTTTTTGCTAAGATCCCTTCAGTTGTGTTCATTCTTAGAATCTATTTCTTTCCATTTATTGCTTTATTGTAGTTTGTAGTTAC
Organism: Mesoplodon mirus; assembly: GCF_964341445.2. Lineage (NCBI taxonomy): Eukaryota > Metazoa > Chordata > Mammalia > Artiodactyla > Ziphiidae > Mesoplodon > Mesoplodon mirus. Next base: position 156,677,785 of record NC_138977.1, on the reverse strand, counting down.
ATATTTAATTGTGATCTTTGTTTACCTTTTTTAAACTTTGACTGTAAATTGGTGTTAGAGATCATATCTGGATTTATTTTAAATCTGTCTCACAGTGATAATCTGTCTCACAGAGCTTATCACAATGCCTTGCCCAAGGTAATTATCATTTTTTCAAAAGGTTGAATGCATAAATTGATCTATGCTGTCACTGGACTTGTAGTTACTATATCTGGAGGTGGAGTTTGGGCTTGTGAATCTTTGTATAACTTAATGTAGCATGTTATATTTATTGTCCAGGGGTTCATCAAAGGAACAGATATTAGGCACTGGATGGCCAAAGAGCAGAAGGTGGCCAACTTCCCTTGCTTAAGGCATGAAAGTATCGTCATAAATGTGCCCAGGAGATAAAATGTGTAAAAAACATTTATAGAAAAGGCATGTTAAAAATAATTTTTAAAATGGAAATAAAATGATGATACAATAATAAGATAAATAAGACCACTCTAAAAAGCTTATCATTCTAAACCAGGTTTTCTCAACCTCCACATTATTGGCATTATTTTGGACAGGATAATTCTTTGTTGTGGTAGAATGCCCTGTGCATTGTAGGACATTTAGCAGCATCCTTGGCTTCTACCCAGTCAATTCCAGTAATGCCCTGCAGTTGTTACAACCAGAACTGTTTCCAGACATTGCCAAATGTCCCTTGGGAATCAAAACTGCCTCAGTTGAGAACCACTGTGCCTCAGAATTAATAAACAAAAAAATCAAACAAAACAAAAACAAAAAGCAATTACCCTTACACTACACATTATTTCATTGTCCCAAGAACCTTAAAACTCTCATAAAGCAGATAGTGTCATCTCCATTTCATATATAAAGAAAAAGAAAGAGAACAATTTAAGTGATAACTTTAATGCCATGTAGTAAGAGGCAGAGTGAGAAAATGAATCTAGGTCTTTTAATTCCAAAGTTTGTGCTGTTTCCACAAATCTATTTTGCTACCTTAGTAAAAACATCCACTGGAAGGGTTCCAGAGTAGAAATGAGCACCAGCCCCTGGAGACAGCAAAGGCCCCAGGAGGTGAGTGGGCTGCAGCTACGCCACACACTATCACCCCCAGGGCTGAGTGTCACCAATAGGGAGTCCAGGGGTTGAGGCCTAATTTGGGATCCTCGGTAGCCATCATCTGAGCCCTCCTAACAACACGTTCCCAAGCCTGAGAAGAGAATTTCAAGGTCTTCCCTGATCCCTTCTTTTATGGGAGACACCTAGAAGAAAGCAATTCTATCTATTTAATTTTTCAATAAACATTTGTATTCACACATTTTTTTAACATCTTTATTGGAGTATAATTGCTTTACATTGTTGTGTTAGTTTCTGCTGTATAACAAAGTGAATCAGCTATACGTATACATATATCCCCATATCCCCTCCCTCTTGCTTCTCCCTCCCAGTCTCCCTATCCCACCCCTCTAGGTGGTCACAAAGCACCAAGCTGATCTCCCTGTGCTATCTGGCTGCTTCCCACTAGCTATCTATTTTACATTTGATAGTATATATATGTCCATGCCACTCTCTCACTTCTTCCCAGCTTACCCTTCCCCTCCCCATGTCCTCAAGTCCATTCTCTACATCTGCATCTTTATTCCTGTGTGCCCCTAGGTTCTTCAGAAGCATTTTCTTTTTTTAGATTCCATATATATGTGTTAGCATATGGTATTTGTTTTTCACTTTCTGACTTACTTTACTCTCTGTGACAAACTCTAGTTCCATCCACCTCACTGCAAATAACTCAATTTCATTTCTTTTTATGGCCAAGTAATATTCCACTGTATATAAGTGCCACATCTTCTTTATCCATTAACTGTCGATGGACACTTAGGTTGCTTCCATGTCCTGGCTATTGTAAATAGTGCTGCAATGAACATTGCGGTACATGACTCTTTTTAAATTATGGTTTTCTCAGGGTATATGCCCAGGAGTGGGATTGCTGGGTCGTATGGTAGTTCTATTTTTAGTTTTTTAATGAACCTCCTGCGTACTGTTCTCCACAGTGGCTATATAAAGTTACATTCCCACCAACACTACAAGAGGGTTCCCTTTTCTCCACACCCTCTGCAGCATTTATTGTTTGTAGGTTTTTTGGTGATGGCCATTCTGACCATGTGAGGTGATACCTCATTGCAATTTTGATTTGCATTTCTCTAATGATTAGTGATGTTGAGCATCCTTTCATATGTTCGTTGGCAATCAGTATCTTCTTTGGAGAAATGTCTGTTTAGGTCTTCTGCCCATTTTTGGATTGGGTTGTTTGTTTTTTGATATTGAGATGCATGTGCTGCTTGTATGTTTTGGAGATTAATCCTTTATCTCTTGCTTCATTTGCAAATATTTTCTCCCATTCTGAGGGTTGTCTTTTCATCTTGTTTTTGGTTTCCTTTGCTGTGTGAAAGCTTTGAAGTTTCATTAGGTCCCATTTGTTTATTTTTGTTTTAAATTCCATTTCTCTAGGAGGTGGGTTAAAAAGGATCTTGCTGTGATTTATGTTATAGTGTGTTCTGCTTTGTTTTCCTCTAAGAGTTTTATAGTGTCTGATCTTTACATTTAGGTCCATTTTGAGTTTATTTTTGTGTGTGGTGTTAGGAAGTGTTCTAATTTCATTCTTTTACATGTAACTCTCCAGTTTTCCCAGCACCACTTACTGAGGAGGCTGTCTTTTCTCCATTGCATATTCTTGCCTCATTTATCAAAGATAAGGTGACCATATGCACGTGGGTTTATCTGTTGGCTTTCTATCCTATTCCATTGATCTATATTTCTATTTCTGTGCCAGTACCATACTGTCTTGATTACTATAGCTTTGTAGTATAGTCTGAAGTCAGCAAGCCTGATTCCTCCAGCTCCGTATTTCATTCTCAAGATTGCATTGGATATTCGGGGTCTTTTGTGTTTCCAAACAAATTGTGAAACTTTTTGTTCTACTTCTGTGAAAAATGCCAGTGGTAGTTTGATAGGGATTGCATTGAATCTGTAGATTGCTTTGGGTAGTAGAGTCATTTTCACAATGTTGATTCTTCCAATCCAAGAACATGGTATATCTCTCCATCTGTTTGCATCATCTTTAATTTCTTTCATCAGTGTCTTATAGTTTTCTGCATACAGGTCTTTTGTCTCCTTAGATAGGTTTATTCCTTGGTATTTTTTTGTTGTTGTTGTTGCAGTGGTAAATGGGAGAGTTTCCTTAATTTCTTCAGATTTTTCATCATTAGTGTATAGGAATACAAGAGATTTCTGTGTATTAATTTTGTATCCTGCAACTTTACCAAATTCATTGATTAGCTCCAGTAATTTTCTCATAGCATCTTTAGAATTCTCTATGTATAGTATCATGTCATCTGCAAACAGTGACAGTTTTACTTCTTTTCTGATGTAGATTCCCTTTATTTCCTTTTTGTCTCTGATTACTGTGGCTAAAACTTGCAAAAGTATCTTGAATAATAGTGGTGAGAGTGGGCAACCTTGTCTTGTTCCTGATCTTAGTGGAACTGGTTTCAGTTTTTCACCATTGAGAATGATGTTGGCTGTGGGTTTGTCATATATGGCCTTTATTATGTTGCAGTAAGTTCCCCCTATGCCTACTTTCTGGAGAGTTTTTATCATAAATGGTGTTGAATTTTGTCAAAAGCTTTTTCTGCATCTATTGAGATGATCATATGGTTTTTATCCTTCAATTTGTTAATATGATGTATCACATTGATTGAATTGCGTATATTGAAGAATCCTGCATTCCTGGGATAAACCCCATTTTATCATGCTGTATGATCCTTTTAATGTGGCTTCCATTTCTGTTTGCTAATATTTTGTTGAGGATTTTTGTCTATGTTCATCAGTGATATTGGCCCATAGTTTCCTTTTGTTGTGACACCTTTGTCTGGTTTTGCTATCAGGGTGATGGTGGCCTTGTAGAATGAGTTTGAGAGTCTTCCTCCCTCTGCTATATTTTGGAAGAGTTTGAGAAGGACAGGTACTACCTCTTCTCTAAATGTTTGATAGAATTCACCTGTGAAGCCATCTGGTCCTGGGCTTTTTTTTTGTTGTAAGATTTTAAATCACAGTTTCAATTTCACTGCTTGTGATTGGTCTGTTTATATTTTCTATTTCTTCCTGGTTCAGTCTTGGAAAGTTTTGCTCTTCTCAGAATTTCTTCCAGGTTGTCCATTTTATGGGCATATAGTTGCTTATAGTAATCTCTGATGTTCCTTTGTATTTCTGCAGTGTCAGTTGTTACTTCTCCTTTTTCATTTCTAATTCTGTTGATTTGAGTCTTCTCCCTTCTTTTCTTGATGACTCTGGCTAGTGGTTTATCAATTTTGTTTATCTTCTCAAAGAACCAGCTTTTAGTTTTACTGATCTTTGCTATTGGTCCCTTCATTTCTTTTTCGTTTATTTCTGATCTGATCTTTATGATTTCTTTCCTTCTGCTAACTTTGGGTTTTTTTCTTCTTCTTTCTCTAATTGCTTTAGGTGTACCGTTAGGTTGTTTATTTGAGATTTCTTGAGGTAGGATTGTATTGCCATAACCTTCCTTCTTAGAACTGCTTTTGCTGCATCCCATACATTTTGAGCTGTCGTGTTTTCATTGTCATTTGTTTCTAGGTATTTTTTGATTTCCTCAGTGATCTCTTGGTTATTTAGTAGCGTATTGTTTAGCCTCCATGTGTTTTCATTTTTTACAGATTTTTTCTGTAATTGATATGTTGTCTTATAGTGTTGTGGTCAGACAAGATACTTGATATGATTTCAATTTTCTTAAATTTACCAAGGCTTGATTTGTGACCCAAGATATGATCTATCCTGGAGAATGTTCCATGAGCACTTGAGAAGAAAGTGTATTCTGTTTTTTTGGATGGAATGTCCTATAAATGTCAATTAAGTCCATCTTGTTTAATGTATCATTTAAAGCTTGTGTTTCCTTATTTATTTTCATATTGGTTGATCTGTCCATTGGTGAAAGTGGGGTGTTAAAGTCCCCTACTATGAATGTGTTACTGTCAATTTTCCATTTTATGGCTGTTAGGATTTGCCTTATGTATTGAGGTGCTCCTATGTTGAATGCATAAATATTTACAATTGTTATATCTTCTTCTAGGATTGATCCCTTGGTCATTATGTAGTGTCCTTCTTCGTATCTTGTAATAGTCTCTATTTTAAAGTCTATTTTGTTTGATATGAGAATTGCTACTCCAGCTTTGTTTTTTTTTATTTTATTTTTTTATTAGTTTCTGCTTTATAACAAAGTGAATCAGTCATACATATACATCTGTTCCCACATCCCTTCCCTCCTGTGTCTCCCTCCCTCCCACCCTCCCCATCCCACCCCTCCCGGCGGTCACAAAGCACCGAGCTGATCTCCCTGTGCTATGCGGCTGCTTCCCACTATCTATCTACCTTATGTTTGGTACTGTATATATGTCCATGCCTCTCTTTCGCTTTGTCACAGCTTACCCTTCCCCCTCCCCATATCCTCAAGTCCTTTCTCAAGTAGGTCTGTGTCTTTATTCCTGTTTTACCCCTAGGTTCTTCATGACATTTTTTTTTCTTAAATTCCATATATATGTGTTAGCATACGGTATTTGTCTTTCTCTTTCTGACTTACTTCACTCTGTATGACAGACTCTAGGTCTATCCACCTCATTACAAGTAGCTCAGTTTCATTTCTTTTTATGGCTGAGTAATATTCCATTGTATATATGTGCCACATCTTCTTTATCCATTCATCCAATGATGGACACTTAGGTTGTTTCCATCTCCGGGCTATTGTGAATAGAGCTGCAATGAACATTTTGGTACATGTCTCTTTTTGAATTATGGTTTTCTCAGGGTATATGCCTAGTAGTGGGATTGCTGTGTCATATGGTAGTTCTATTTGTAGTTTTTTAAGGAACCTCCATACTGTTCTCCATAGTGGCTGTACCAATTCACATTCCCACCAGCAGTGCAAGAGTGTTCCCTTTTCTCCACACCCTCTCCAGCATTTATTGTTTCTAGATTTCTTGATGATGGCCATTCTGACTGGTGTGAGATGATATCTCATTGTAGTTTTGATTTGCATTTCTCTAATGATTAATGATGTTGAGCATTCTTTCATGTGTTTGTTGGCAGTCTGTATATCTTCTTTGGAGAAATGCCTATTTAACTCTTCTGCCCATTTTTGGATTGGGTTGTTTGTTTTTTTGCTATTGAGCTGCAAGAGCTGCTTATAAATTTTGGAGATTAATCATTTGTCAGTTGCTTCATTTGCAAATATTTTCTCCCATTCTGAGGGTTGTCTTTTGGTCTTGTTTATGGTTTCCTTTGCTGTGCAAAAGCTTTGAAGTTTCATTAGGTTCCATTTGTTTATCTTTGTTTTTATTTCCATTTCTCTAGGAGGTGGGTTCAAAAGGATCTTGCTGTGATTTATGTCATAGAGTGTTCTGCCTATGTTTTCCTCTAAGAGTTTGATAGTTTCTGGCCTTACATTTAGGTCTTTAATCCATTTTGAGCTTATTTTTGTGTATGGTGTTAGGGAATGATCTAATCTCATACTTTTATATGTCCCTGTCCAGTTTTCCCAGCACCACTTATTGAAGAGGCTGTCCTTTCTCCACTGTACATTCCTGCCTCCTTTATCAAAGATAAGGTGACCATATGTGTGTGGGTTTATCTCTGGGCTTTCTATCCTGTTCCATTGATCTATCTTTCTGTTTTTGTGCCAGTACCACACTGTCTTGATTACTGTAGCTTTGTAGTATAGTCCAAAGTCAGGGAGCCTGATTCCTCCAGCTCCGTTTTTCATTCTCAAGATTGCTTTGGCTATTCGGGGTCTTTTGTTTTTCCAAACAAATTGTGAAATTTTTTGTTCTAGTTCTGTGAAAAATGCCAGTGGTAGTTTGATAGGGATTGCATTGAATCTGTAGATTGCTTTGGGTAGTAGAGCCATTTTCACAATATTGATTCTTCCAATCCAGGAGCATGGTATATCTCTCCATCTATTTGTATCATCTTTAATTTCTTTCATCAATGTCTTATAATTTTCTGCATACAGGTCTTTTGTCTCCTTAGGTAGGTTTATTCCTAGATATTTTATTCTTTTTGTTGCAATGGTAAATGGGAGTGTTTTCTTGATTTCACTTTCAGATTTTTCATCATTAATGTACAGGAATGCCAGAGATTTCTGTGCATTAATTTTGTATCCTGCTACTTTACCGAATTCATTGATTAGCTCTAGTAGTTTTCTGGTAGCATCTTTAGGATTCTCTATGTATAGTATCATGTCATCTGCAAACAGTGACAGCTTTACTTCTTCTTTTCTGATTTGGATTCCTTTTATTTCCTTTTCTTCTCTGATTGCTGTGGCTAAAACTTCCAAAACTAAGTTGAATAAGAGTGGTGAGAGTGGGCAGCCTTGTCTTGTTCCTGATCTTAGTGGAAATGGTTTCAGTTTTTCACCATTGAGGACGATGCTGGCTGTGGGTTTGTCATATATGGCCTTTATTATGTTGAGGAAAGTTCTCTCTATGCCTACTTTCTGCAGGGTTTTTATCATAAATGGGTGTTGAATTTTGTCGAAAGCTTTCTCTGCATCTATTGAGATGATCATATGGTTTTTCTTCTTCAATTTGTTAATATGGTGTATCACATTGATTGATTTGCATATATTGAAAAATCCTTGCATTCCTGGAATAAACCCCACTTGATCATGGTGTATGATCCTTTTAATGTGCTGTTGGATTCTGTTTGCTAGTATTTTGTTGAGAATTTTTGCATCTATGTTCATCAGTGATATTGGCCTGTAGTATTCTTTCTTTGTGACATCCTTGCCTGGTTTTGGTATCAAGGTGATGGCGGCCTCATAGAATGAGTTTGGGAGTGTTCCTCCCCCTGCTATATTTTCGAAGAGTTTGAGAAGGATAGGTGTTAGCTCTTCTCTAAATGTTTGATAGAATCCACCTGTGAAGCCATCTGGTCCTGGGCTTTTGTTTGTTGGAAGATTTTTAATCACAGTTTCAATTTCAGTGCTTGTGATTGGTCTGTTCATATTTTTTATTTCTTCCTGATTCAGTCTCGGAAGGTTGTGATTTTCTAAGAATTTGTCCATTTCTTCCAGGTTGTCCATTTTATTGGCATAGAGTTGCTTGTAGTAATCTCTCATGATCTTTTGTATTTCTGCAGTGTCAGTTGTTACTTCTCCTTTTTCATTTCTAATTCTATTGATTTGTGTCTTCTCCCTTTTTTTCTTGATGAGTCTGGCTAATGGTTTGTCAATTTTATCTTCTCAAAGAACCAGCTTTTAGTTTTATTGATCTTTGCTATCATTTCCTTCATTTCTTTTTCATTTATTTCTGATCTGATCTTTATGATTTCTTTCCTTCTGCTAACTTTGGGGGTTTTTTGTTCTTCTTTCTCTAATTGCTTTAGGTGCAGGGTCAGGTTGTTTACTCGAGATGTTTCCTGTTCCTTAAGGTGGGATTGTATTGCTATAAACTTCCCCCTTAGAACTGCTTTTGCTGCGTCCCATAGGTTTTGGGTCGTCCTGTCTCCATTGTCATTTGTTTCTAGGTATGTTTTTATTTCCTCTTTGATTTCTTCAGTGATCACTTCGTTATTGAGTAGTGTATTGTTTAGCCTCCATGTGTTTGTATTTTTTACAGATCTTTTCCTGTAATTGATGTCTAGTCTCATAGCATTGTGGTCGGTAAAGATACTTGATACAATTTCAATTTTCTTAAATTTACCGAGGCTTGATTTGTGACCCAAGATATGATCTATTCTGGAGAATGTTCCATGAACACTTGAGAAAAATGTGTATTCTGTTGTTTTTGGATGGAATGTCCTATAAATATCAATTAAGTCCATCTTGTTTAATGTATCATTTAAAGCTTGTGTTTCCTTATTTATTTTCATTTTGGATGATCTGTCCATTGGTGAAAGTGGGGTGTTAAAGTCCCCTACTATGAGTGTGTTACTGTCGATTTCCCCTTTTATGGCTGTTAGTATTTGCCTTATGTATTGAGGTGCTCCTATGTTTGGTGCATAAATATTTACAATTGTTATATCTTCTTCTTGGATCGATCCCTTGATCATTATGTAGTGTCCTTCTTCGTCTCTTCTAATAGTCTTTATTTTAAAGTCTATTTTGTCTGATATGAGAATTGCTACTCCAGCTTTCTTTTGATTTCCATTTGCATGGAATATCTTTTTCCATCCCCTTACTTTCAATCTGTATGTGTCTCTAGGTCTGAAGTGGGTCTCTTGTAGACAGCATATATATGGGTCTTGTTTTTGTATCCATTCAGCCACTCTGTGTCTTTTGTTGGGAGCATTTAGTCCATTTTCATTTAAGGTAATTATTGATATGTATGTTCCTATTCCCATTTCCTTAATTGTTTTGGGTTCGTTATTTTAGGTATACTCCTTCTGTTGTGTTTCTTGCCTAGAGAAGTTCCTTTAGCATTTGTTGTAAAGCTAGTTTGGTGGTGCTGAACTCTCTCAGCTTTTGCTTGTCTGTAAACGTTTTAATTTCTCCATCAAATCTGAATGAGATCCTTGCTGGGTAGAGTAATCTTGGTTTCAGGTTTTTCTCCTTCATCACTTTAATTATGTCCTGCCACTCCCTTCTGGCTTGTAGAGTTTCTGCTGAGAGGTCAGCTGTTAACCTGATGGGGATTCCCTTGTGTGTTATTTGTTTTTTTTTCCCTTGCTGCTTTTAATATGATTTCTTTGTGTTTAATTTTTGACAGTTTGATTAATATGTGTCTTGGCGTATTTCTCCTTGGATTTATTCTGTATGGGACTCTCTGTGCCTCCTGGACTTGATTAACTATTTCCTTTCCTATATTAGGGAAGTTTTCAACTATAATCTCTTCAAATATTTTCTCAGTCCCTTTCTTTTTCTCTTCTTCTTCTGGAACCCCTATAATTCAAATGTTGGTGTGTTTAATGTTGTCCCAGAGGTCTCTGAGACTCTCCTCTGTTCTTTTCATTCTTTTTTCTTTATTTTGCTCTGCTTCAGTTATTTCCACTATTTTATCTTCCACCTTACTTTTCTTCTGCCTCAGTTTTTCTGCTATTGATCCCATCTGGAGTATTTTTCATTTCATTTATTGTGTTTTTAATTGATGCTTGATTCATCTTTAGTTCTTGTAGGTCCTAATTAACTGTTTCTTGCATTTTCTCTATTCTATTTCCAAGATTTTGGATCTTGGAAATAGAATCTTGGATCATCTTTACAGTCATTATTCTGAATTCTTTTTCAGGTAGACTGCCTATTACCTCTTCATTTGTTAGGTCTGGTAGGTTTTTATCTTGCTCCTTCACCTGCTGTGTGTTTTTCTGTCTTCTCGTTTTGCTTATCTTACTGTGTTTGGGGTCTCCTTTTTGCAGGCTGCAGATTCGTAGTTCCCATTGTTTTTGGTGTCTGTCCCCAGTGGCTAAGGTTGTTTCAGTAGGTTGTGTAGGCTTCCTGGTGAGGGGGACTAGTGCCTGTGTTCTGGTGGTTGAGGCTCGATCTTGTCTTTTTGGTGGACAGGTCCATGTCTGGTGGTGTGTTTTGGGGTGCCTGTGGCCTTATTATGTTTTTAGGCAGCCTCTCTGCTAATGGGTGGGGTTGTGTTCCTGTCTTGCTAGTTGCTAGGCATAGGGTGACCCGCACTGTAGCTTGCTGGTCGTTGACTGAAGTTGGGTGCTGGTGTTGAGATGGAGATCTCTGGGAGATTTTCGCCGCTTGATATTATGTGGAGCTGGGAGGTCTCTTGTAGATCCGTGTCCTGAAGTTGGCTCTCCCACTTCAGAGGCACAGCACTGACTCCTGGCTGCAGCACCAAGAGCCTTTCATCTACCTGGCTCAGAATAAAAGGGAGAAATAGTTGAAAGAACGAATTAGTAGAAGAAAGAAAGAGAGAGAGAAAGAAACGAAGAAGGAAATAAAGGAAGGAAGGAAGAAAGAAAGAAAGAAAGGAGGGAGGGAGGGAGGAAGGATGGAAAGAATGAAAGAAAGGAGGGAGGGAGGAAGGAAAGAAAAAGAAAGAGTGAATGGAAGAAGGGAGGGAGGGAGGGAGGAAAGAAAGAAAGAAAGAAAGAAAGAAAGAAAGACAGGAGGGAGGGAGGGAGGAAAGAAAAAGAAAGAGTGAAAGGAAGAAGGGAGGGAGGGAGGAAGGAAAGAAAGAAAGACAGGAGGGAGGGAGGGAGGGAGGGAGGAAGGACAGAAAGAGAAAGAAAGAAAGGAGGGAGGGAGGGAGGAAGGAAAGAAAAAGAAATAGTGAAAGGAAGAAGGGAGGGAGGGAGGAAGGACAGAAAGAAAGAAAGAAAGACAGGAGGGAGGGAGGGAGGGAGGAAAGAAAAAGAAAGAGTGAATGGAAGAAGGGAGGGAGGGAGGGAGGAAGGAAAGAAAGAAAGAAAGAAAGACAGGAGGGAGGGAGGGAGGGAGGAAAGAAAAAGAAAGAGTGAAAGGAAGAAGGGAGGGAGGGAGGGAGGAAGGAAAGAAAGAAAGACAGGAGGGAGGGAGGGAGGGAGGAAGGACAGAAAGAAAGAAAGAAAGAAAGGAGGGAGGGAGGGAGGAAGGAAAGAAAAAGAAATAGTGAAAGGAAGAAGGGAGGGAGGGAGGAAGGAAAGAAAGAAAGAAAGAAAGACAGGACGGAGGGAGGGAGGGAGGAAGGAAAGAAAAAGAAAGAGTGAAAGGAACAAGGGAGGGAGGGAGGAAGGAAAGAAAGACAGACAGGAGGGAGGGAGGGAGGGAGGCAGGATGGAAAGAAAGAAAGAAAGATGGGAGGGAGGGAGGAAGGATGGAAAGAAAGAAAGGAGAGAGGGAGGAAGGAAAGAAAAAGAAAGTGAAAGGAAGAAGGGAGGGAGGGAGGGAGGAAGGAAAGAAAGAAAGAGAGAAAGGGGTGGAGGGAGGGAGGGAGGAAGGGAAGGTAGGAAAAAGAGAAAGAGAGAAGATAAAGTAAAATAGAATAAAGTATAAAATATAGTAGCATTATTAAAAATAAAAAAGTAATTATTGAAAAAAGAAAAAAAAATAAAAACAGACCGATAGAACCCTGGGACCTATGGTGGAAGCAAAGCTATACAGAGAAAATCTCACACAGAAACATACACATACACATTCACAAAAAGAGAACAGGGGAAAAAATCGAAAATCTTGCTCTCAAAGTCCACCTCCTTAATTTGGGATAATTCGTTGTAAAAAGAGGAAAAGGGAAAAAGTCTTAAATCTTGTCCTCAAAGTCCACCTCCTCAATTTGGGATGTTCACTGTCCATTCATGCACTCCACAGACGCAGGGCACATCAAGCAGACCATGGAGCTTTAATCCACTGCCTCCGAGGCTGCACAGAGAGATTTCCCTGTCTCTTCTCTGCTCTCACAGCTCCCGGGTCTCAGCCTTGGTCCGGGCCCCGCCTCTGCGCATAGGTCGCCGGAGGGCGTCCGTTCTTCGCTCAGACAGGACGGGTTTAAAGGAGCCGCTGATTCGGGGGCTCTGGCTCACTCAGGCAGAGGGGAGGGAGGGGCACGCAGTGCGGGGCGGGCCTGCAGTGGCAGAGGCCTGCGTGACGTTGCACCAGCCCGAGGCGCTCCGTGCGCTTTCCCGGGGAAGCCGTCCCTGGGACCCGGAACCCCGGCAGTGGCGGGCTGCACAGGCTCCCCGGAAGGCGGGGTGGACAGTGACCTGCGCTCGCACACAGTCCTTGTGGCGGCGGCAGCAGCAGCCCCAGCATCCCACGCCCATCTCCGGGATCCGCGCCTTTAGCCGCGGCTCGCGCCCGTCTCTGGAGCTCCTTTAAGCAGCGCTCTTAATGCCCTCTCCTCGCGCACCAGGAAACAAAAGGGAAGAAAAAGTCTCTTGCCTCTTCGGCAGCTCCAGACTTTTTCCCTGGACTCCCTCCGGGCCAGCTGTGGCGCACTAGACCCTTCAGGCTGTGTTCACGCCGCCAACCCCAGTCCTCTCCCTGCGCTCTGACCAAAGCCTGAGCCTCAGCTCCCAGCCCCGCCCGCCCCGGCGGCCGAGCAGACAAGCCTCTCGGGCTGATGTGTGCCTGAGGGCACCGATCCTCTCCGCTTTGCCCTCCACACCCCTTTTGCTGTGCTCTCCTCCGCTACTCCGAGGCTTTCCCCCACCACCACCCGCAGTCTCCGCCCGCGAAGGGGCTTCTAGTGTGTGGAAACTTTTCTTCCTTCACGGCTCCCCCCCACTGGTGCAGGTCCCGTCCCTATCCTTTTGTCTCTGTTTATTCTTTTTTCTTTTGCCCTACCCAGGTATGTGGGGAGTTTCTTGCCTTTTGGGGGGGTCTGAGGTCTTCTGTCAGTGTTCAGTAGGTGTTCTGTAGTTGTTCCACGTGTAGATGAATTTCTGATGTATCTGTGGGGAGGAAGGTGATCTCCGCGTCTTAATCTTCCGCCATCTTCCTGCCTTCTCCAGCTTTGTTTTGATTTCCATTTGCATGGAATATCTTTTTCCATCCCCTCACTTTCAGTCTGTATGTGTCCCTACGTCTGAAGTTGGTCTCTTGTAGACAGCATATATATGGGTCTTGTTTTTCTATCCATTCAGCCAGTCTGTGTCTTTTGGTTGGAGCATTTAAATCATTTACATTTAAGTTAATGATCAATATGTATGTTCCTATTACCATTTTCATAATTGTTTTGGGTTTGTTATTGCAGGCCTTTTCCTTCTCTTGTGTTTCTTGCCAAGAGAAGTTCCTTTAGCATTTGTTGTAAAGCTGGTTTGGTGGTGCTGAATTCTCTTAGCTTTTGCTTGTCTGTAAAAGTTTTAATTTCTCTATCAAATCTGCATGAGATCCTTGCTGGGTAGAGTAATATTGGTTGTAGGTTTTTCCTTTTCATCACTTTAAATATGTCCTGCCACTCCCTTCTGGCTTGCAGAGTTTCTGCTGAAAGGTCAGCTGTTAACTTTATGGAGATTCCTTTGTATGTTATTTGTTGCTTTTCCCTTGTTGCTTTTAATATTTTTTCTTTGTATTTAATTTTTGATAGTTTGATTAATATGTGTCTTGGTGTGTTTCTCCTTGGATTTATCCTGTATGAGACTGTCTGTGCTTCCTAGACTTGATTGGCTATTTCCTTTCCCATATTAGGGAAGTTTTTAAGTATAATCTCTTCAAATATTTTCTCAGTCCCTTTCTTTTTCTCTTCTTCTTCTGGGACCTCTATAATTCGAATATTGGTTTGTTTAATGTTGTCCCAGAGGTCTCTGAGAATGTCCTCAATTCTTTTCATTCTTTTTTCTTTATTCTGCTCTGCGATAGTTATTTCCACTATTTTATCTTCCAGGTCACTTATCTGTTCTTCTGCCTCAGTTATTCTGCTATTGATCCCTTCTAGAGAATATTTAATTTCATTTATTTTGTTGTTCATCGTTGTTTGTTTGCTCTTTAGTTCTTCTAGGTCCTTGTTAAACATTTCCTGTATAATCTCTATTCTATTTCCAAGATTTTGTGTTATCTTTACTATCATTACTCTGAATTCTTTTTCAGGTAGACTGCCAATTTCCTCTTCGTTTTCTTGGTCTGGTGGGTTTTTACCTTCCTTTTTCATCTGCTGCGTATTTCTCTGTCTTCTCATTTTGCTTAACTTACTGTGTTTGGGGTCTCCTTTTCGCAGGCTGTATGTTCGTGGTTCCCAGTGTTTTTGGTGTCTGCCCCCAGTGAGTAAGGTTTGTTCAGTGGCTTGTGTAGGCTTCCTGGTGGAGGGGACTGGTGCCTGTGTTTTGGTGTTTGAAGCTGGATCTTGTCTTTCTGGTGGGCAGGACTGCATCCGGTGGTATGCTTTTCGGTGTCTGTGGACTGATCATGCTTTTAGGCAGCCTCTGTGCTACTGGGTTGGGTTGTGTTCCTGTCTTGCTAGTTGTTTGGCATGGGGTGTCCAGCACTGAAGCTTGCTGGTCATTGAGTGGAGCTGGGTCTTAGCGTTGAGATGGAGCTCTCTGGGAGAGCTGTCACCGATTGATATTACATGGGGCCCCGAGGTCTCTGGTGGTCCAATGTCCTGAACTCAGCTCTCCCACCTCTGAGTCTGTCGTGACACCCGGCCAGAGCACCAAGACTCATTTGTGAAGTTCTGAGGTCCTAGTGTTACTGAACCAACTCGGTTTTGTCTGATGGGCAGCAACCAAAATGCTGAGATTCCGAGGTTTGCAGCAAACAGAGGGCTTATTCATAAGGTAGCCAAGTGACAGGAGAACCAGTCTCAGATTTGCCTCCCTGAAGACAAGGGGCTCAAGGTATTTTGGGAACAAAGAATAAAAAAGCACAGCAGTCTGAGGTGCAGTGAGTGTGAGGCACGTGGGGAATGGAAAATGGTGACACTAATTTTTAAGAGAAGAATTGGTAGTAATATCGGTGGCAGATATGTTTTTAGAAACATTAAATTCGTTTTATTTTCTACTTGATCAGAAGTGGTTTGGGGAAGAAGCAGGGAGGGAGAAAGAGAAACACAGAAAGAGAAACACACATAGTCACAGACCTAGAGAGATGGAAGGAAAGTCAGAAAGAGACAGAGAGACAGAGAAAGACAAAAAGTGACACACTTAGACAAACATATGGAGCCATCGAGAGAAGCACAGAGAAAAAAGCACATACAGAATCAGAGAGAGACAGACACACACACTATATGAGTCAGAAGGGAAATGAGAGATGGGCGCTTGTGGAGGGGGAGGCTGAGGGATGGGAAAGGGTCCTGGGATGTAGGGCTTGTGAAGGAGTTGTGAAAGGCCAGGAGAAGACTGATTAATCTCCTCTCTTGGGACCTGACCACATAACAGACCTGATTTCAGAAATGCTTCAGATATTGTTGTTAAGTATATTGAGGATCGTTTCTCTATTCCTGAGAAACACAGTGAGTCTGTACAATGCAGGAACTTTCAGACTTATCCAGATGATAACCCCTTGAGGATACAGGACATGAAGACCTCCCTATCCTTCTCTCTCACTTTTCTGTCCCCTTCTCTATTTCCCTCTGGCCCCGCAAATATAAGAGCAGCTGACTTAAATATATGTCAGGAAAGGTTCAACACAGGTTAGGCAGGCTGCAAGCAGCTGTGTGCAGCCTTGGTGGGGATGGGGGTCGCTGTGAGCTCTACGTTTGGGAGGGCCTCAAAAGTTTGCTCCCCCTGGACCATTCAAACCATTCTAGACTTCTAGATTGAGGCACATAACACTGAGGCAGCTACTATCCAGTTTATAGCATCGCAATTACAGCAGAAACCTGACTATGCTGGGAAGGGCTTTAGTCCCTGATCCACATAATATTTGATACCTCCCTCCGGATCAGAAAGCCCCAATGTCAACGTCCAGGATCCAAATATTTTCTAAACGGCTTCTCGGCTGACAGCCGGAGCCAGCCATCAGAGGTTTGACCAGACTGTGTGCAGCTGACAGACCATAGAACAGTTAACTTTCAGGTGAGAAATTGAGTTGACATTGAATGTGGAGGAAGTAGTTATCATAGTGTATGATAAAAATAATTTCTGAGTCTATGGCTCCAGTGTTCATCCCAAATGATCTATGCCTCCTCCCGGTCAGTGAATGCTGAAGTCAAAATATTGTGTGGGAATTGTCAGGAGCATAACTGCCTTTGGAGACAGAGATTTCAGATTACATTTTGACAGTGCACTATTCTATGGAGAACCCACAAGTCCTAGAACCAGAAAGACCTTAGTGGTTTTCTAGTCCAACTGCTTGCTTTACTCAGGAGGACGCACAAGACCACAGAGGTTAAGGGACTGGTTTAAGATCATGCAAGATTTGGTGACAGAACTGTGACTAGAACCCAGGATTCATACTCTTCATCCTGTTTTATTTCCACATAGGGTACATAAATAAATAGTATTATTTTAAATAGAAATTGATGGTCTTTTTGAAAATTTCCAATTAATAGTCAAAGGAACATCGGTGCATAGAGTGCATGTGTAATAAACGGTGAGAATCAGAGGGAGAACTAAGAAGTATCCAACATTTAGCCTAATCTGTGTGCAATAAATATCTGTTGAATGAAATGAATGGGATTAAATTATTAGCATTTTTCTCAGGAGGTTCCTGTTATAGGAAACAGCCACAAAATGATTTACCTTAGTGAAGGATACGGGGCTGACAACTCAAAAAGGTGCCATTTTGGGAAGATGTTTTTCTTACATAATTAAAGCTAATGGAAATTTCACTAAGCAAAGAAATGCTAAAGATATAAGGTGCTCAAGAGATGAACAGATGCAAACAATATGTAACTACTTAAGAAAGTACACTCTCAGCACGTATGAAGCTCCTTTGTTGTCCCTGCAGAGTGAAGTGAATCCTATTTCCCAAGTCTCTTTATTTTGGATTTTCTCCCAATGTAAAAAAAAAAATCCTTCCCTGTAAAATTCAACAGCATAGACTACAAAGCCAGGATTTCATAGAAGTGGTAGGTGATTTGGAGAGAGTTAGCCCCCCAACTCCCACACATCACTCTTAAATAGAATATTTCATCAAATATTGCCACCAGCAAAATGGGACAGGGGGCAGTGTTCCTCCTGGAAATTGAAATAGCATTGAAAGGTTGAGTGAACCAGATTATATGTCACATTTTTCAGATAACTAGATTCTCGGGGGACTAAAGAGTGATAAAGGTTTAATAGGATCTCAATGAATCTCTCAGGTCTCCTTGTATTTCATTGTATTCTTAACATGAATCATGTAAAAGTTCATCAGATCAACTCATTTCTCAGCTGTGTTTGTGTCTTAAGACCTTCACTCTTGTTTGGCAAATCCTTGTGTGATGATCTGTCTGTGGTTCCAGGTCACCTGAGCATTTAGGCTGCTGTTCTGTTTATAGCTCCCAAAACGTCTTATTTTTCCCAGAGGCTACATCATCCTGGCCTTTTGACATATTGGAAGGACAGAGATATTACAAAACAGCTCTTTGAGCATCTCTACTTTGGGCAATAAATTGCTAAGTGAACATAGAAGAAGGATTCCCTTTACAATTGCTCCTTGTATTAGCCCAAGCCAAAATAATGCTTACCAGGGTCATTTTTGGCTAGTCTTTTTTTTTTTTTTTTTTTTTTTTTTGTGGTGCGTGGGCCTCTCACTGCTGTGGCCTCTCCCGTTGTGGAGCACAGGCTCCAGACGCGCAGGCTCAGCAGTCATGGCTCACGGGCCCAGCCACTCCGTGGCATGTGGGATCTTCCCAGACCGCGGCACGAACCCGTGTCCCTTGCATTGGCAAGCGGACTCCCAACCACTGCGCCACCAGGGAAGCCCTTGGCTAGTCTTAAGAATGTCAATTTCAATCCAATAAACTTAATATGTTAAAAATAAAGTTTCAGAAGAATCTAAGTGCCACTGTATTAGAGAGTAAAAATTTTAATTTACTGATAAAAAATTAAAAATTCGTCACAGAATATTGTATATCTTGGCAATATATACTTCAAAGATTTTTATGTTAAATGCTTCTACAAGGACACATTTTAAAGCATATGAATATTCTACATTTTTAAAAGCCATATCTTATGTTCATATACCACACAAAATAAACTTTACCATGCACTAGTCCATCAAAACTCATAATCTTTCTAGAAAGGCATGATTACATGCATATTAAAAATAAAGAATATATTTCAGAAAGATCAAGGGACTTGTCTCAAGACACACAGCTAGGAAGAAACAAGGTAAGACAAATATTCTTATGCAAGAGCTCAAGATATTAAAACTGTTTAAAAATATATATTCCAGCATATATTCTCTTAAACTCTTGATCCCTCAACAACCATCTAATGCTTTTTGGGTTCCCTTCAGAAGAAAAAGACCTGTTTATCAAATTATATAGGGCTGGGAAATATATATTTTTATGAAAATTGTATTTATGAAATCAAAGACTGAGATCAAAAGATAAACTTGAAAGTAATGTATCTTTGCCATTCAATTGGATTGCTTATAAACCATCCCAGAAGATAAGAATTGATTTAAGATCTCCAAAAAGAAAAAAAAAAAAGATTATGCACCTTATTTGTGTCAACCATAACAATTCCATTGCTTAACAACTGTACTCAACTAAAATTCTTTGTTATGATTTAGAACCATTCACCTGTGGAGAACGATTATTGATTACTAAACCAGAATCTGTTAAGAACAAAAATCCTCATTGAATCTTCTTCATGCTGACCTTCAGGTTACTTGATCTTTATTTTGTTTCTAATACTTGATATCTATTTAGATATAGTTCTTAAAAAGTAAAATGTCATGTTTCTCCTTAATTCCAAAACTTTAGACCTTATTCAATATTAAAGTAGAAGTTCAAAAAATACTGAATGCAATAAGAGCATTGTTTTACAGATCAAGCTGGATACATACTTAAGGATTGCAATTTTAAAATATTATTTTGTTAGTCAGTCCACTGTCTTCAGCTGTCATCTACACTGTGCCAACTTTTGGCTATTGCCATTTTCTCAAATCTTTGCCATCTAACAGGCATTTTGGTTCCTAGTTACCCCTTCTCTGCAATTGTCTTCAGTCCACAGCAGTGGTCCTCAAATTTTAGCAAGTTTCAGAATCATCTAGAGGGCTTGATAAAACCCAGGTTGCTTGGCTCCACCTCTGGTTTCTAATTCAGTAGGTCTGGAAGAGTCCCAAGAATTTGCATTTGGAGCTGGTTCCCTGGTAATGCTGATGCTGCAGATCCAGGGCCCACATTTTGTGATCATGTATTCTGTATTTCTGGTGATTTCCATTTCTTCAGTTTGCCTTTGGGTACACTGGAAAGACAGAACTTTCGTAAAACAACTCTTTTCTCTCATTTTCAATTATCCAGGGTAACAGAGTTTTCTTTCATCCTTTTGCCCCCAAGCAACATCATGATCTAGTAGAGCTGTAATAGCTATTCACAGAGGAAAGAGATTCTCCCTCAGGCCATTTATAATATAAACTTCCTTTTACCAAGGCTTGTGCCCTGCCTTCTGGGACCCAGAAAATCATGGAAGAACAGCTCTTCCTTCTTTAAAGAACAGTTTCTAAACAAAATCTGGTGAGACAGTCAGAAATGTATAGGATCTTCGGTGCCCCGCATGACATTTACCCTTGTACATCCTGAGATACATGATAAACCACTTCTTGTTTCCACTATGGCCAGACAAGGTGTTATGCAGGCAGAAAAGTGTTGAAATTATTGGAGTGATTCCTCCTGGTGTGCGCACTCATAGTAATTTAGCCTTAGGATAATTTCAAGCCTTAGGCTGCCCGTTAAAGTAATGAAAGAAATGTATAAAACAAATCAGGCTTGGGCTGATGTTGGTGGGACTAGAGTTAGTAAAGCCCAAAAGCCTAGCTTCTTTTTCTTTGGTTATAGCAAGTCTTATTGATTTTTGTATTGAAAAGACCCTTGGCTTCTGATTTTAATATGCTTTCTCTTGAATTTTATAAAAGCAGAGTTTCTATAAAGAGTATTCTGTTTGATTCTACTAACTGATCATCAATCATCTGCCAGATAATAGAGTCAATGTTTAAAAGACACGACTCCTGCCTTTGGGAACTTACACAAAATGTAGACATGGCAGGGCAACATTAGACATTTTTCTGCATAATTAGAACTACCTAGGGAAAGTGTATTTCATCACACACTCTATAGACTATTCTTTGGCTGAGGCCCTTTCATAAGGGATTAACCTTCAGATGCATTCTCCTTCCTCCCACCAGATGTGCATTTCTCTTACAAACACTCCCAAATAATTCAATACTTTATGTAGTGAAATAACTGCAGTGGAGTAGAGAATCCTTTCTCCGTCCCAAGGATTGATTTTTTTTTCTATGAAACACCTAGTCACAGGAGGTCAATATCTCTGTGTTTCTGTGGATGGTCAGAGTACTGTGAAAGAGGTAAGCAGGGACCATAATGGAGGACAAGCAGCTGTCCTACTTAAAATAAATAAATAAAAATGTTGTCAAAATAATTTCTTCTTCCAGCCCTTTCATTTGCTAAACCCTCAGCTGTATTTGCCATATACCAGTCTTAGGTTCATTACTCTTTAAACACATTAATTGTCACTGCTTTGACTAACTCCTTGAGATATTTACATATTGTAAACAGTTCTGGTATTCTTTGCAAACATACTGTGAAGGACCCGTTGGGTTTTGGTGCATTGTGTTTCCTTACCAAACATTTGTTCTTTTGCAAACCATGAATATGACCATTTTCCTTATACCATTATCCAGAGTATGACAACAATGAAGATACATGCCCATGGGGAAAATAAATTAAAGAGTCTTCCCTCCATTCAGCATCATTACACTGTAATAGGTAAACTCTGAGCCTCTTCTGTGTCTTGATAGATATCTTGAGAAGATAGCCTCTTCTCTATCAAGAAAGCCTTATTATCTCTGTGGAAGGGAACCACTTTGGGCCTATTTATTGCCCTAATTAATATTGCATCTGCAAGGCATATGTCTACTTTTTCCCACCATTGCAACCACTTTAGTCCTCAGTGTATTAAAATCCAACTCTACCATGTCTGAGCACATTGAGGAGATTTCTTCCATCTCCAGCTCACAATGTGTACTTACGGGCAAGCAGCCTGAGAGGAGAGGTGTGGAGGATGCTAACATGGTCCATATTTGTTAACAGGAACCTCCTTCTGGTGAATGAGGGAAGCTTAATCCCATGGAAGTATGGTTTCAATTTTTCATTGAAATTACAATCAAACAAGTTGCCAGCACACATTTTTCTTTGTCAGAGGTTTCCCTTATGGTAGATTTGGAGTACTCTTGGGCCGGCTTATAAACCTTGTCCTCTGCCAGTGTTGCTACAGACTCTTCTCTTTGTTTTCAAATTAATTTCATCTTTTTCTCCAAGAGGTGGATACATTTGATATACAGTAGTACCTGACAGGAAAATGTCTCTTCAACACAGACTTTTTTCAGGACTATGATGGAAAGGATGACACATTACTGGCTCTTCTTCAGCTCTCTGTAGGGAACTCGGTATGATAAAAATCACAAGAGCCAAGGGCCTGCAATTTCCTGATTTTCTAGCACTTATTAAAATCGTATTTATCAAGGTTGACTTTTGGCTGCTGGTTGAACTGGAAGGAATGGCTTTTAGAGCTCTGCTTTGGGAACTGGGGATCCTATGAACACTATAGGACAAAGTAGTCTTGGGAATGACTGTACTGTTTTCCAACTCATGAAACCACAAACTTCTCAGGAGAGCTGAACCCAAGTTGGAAATCATTCACCTCATTTTCTTTGAGCAAGCAGTGTCAGAGGGAACAAGCAAAGGATAATAAAGACCAGTTGTTTTGATCTCTGGTCCCAGAACTATGTCCCTAATGAGTGAGAATCTACATCAAAGAAACTATAATGACATTGGGAATTGACCATGTTTTTGTTTTCAGCCCATCTCCAAGAAAAGGTGTGATGGAATTGATTTGTCCTAAAGCTCTGGTCATGTGAATCTTTTGGCAACTGTCAAACATTACCATCTGGACCAAATCATTTCTGTCTATATCTTCGCAGGTGTTATTTTCTGAGGTGACTGACTTTGCTTTAACTGAAGAGGAGGTAGGGTCCTAAAAACAGAAATAGTATAACTACTATTAATTCTGTGGCTTACTGGAGGAGGATTGTTCAAGTAAGTACTTAATACAATGTATAAAAAAGACCCATAACAAGAGAAAGTAATGAGGAATAAGTTAACATGATTTTGTGAAGAACTAGAAAGGGAATAACAAGGCCTGGGCACAGTCTGGGCTTTGCTCTTGAAATCATGTGTGACTGAAATAAGACATCTTTGGCTGTCGGTATGCCTTCTCACATATAATTATACCTCATTAGTAGCGTAACACCACTGAGTCTTAGGAATGGAAGGGATCTTGGGGTACTAATATCTCTACCTGTTTCAGTGTTATTTTGTGGATCAAATGGTTATTAAAGTTATCTTTTAAATTTGATTTTACTCCACTATTGCAAAGAACCAACTGTAGAAAACATTGGGAAATAGTCAGCAAAAAACTACTAAGATAAAAAAGATATAAACCCATTCCTTCTAAGAAATCCACCATGTTATAGGAAAGATTCATTCTTTCTTTCATGTAGGTATTCAGCAAACATTTATTTCACACCCTGTGCTAGTTGTTGGGATTACAGAGATGAAAAAGAATCATTTTTGCCTGTCTTCAAGGATCTTTTTTATTTAATGGTGAGATAGATAAGTAAATAGTTTAAAACTGTGATAAATACTTGGTGAGTGGAAAGTCCCGGGAACGGGGTTGGTGTCAGGGGAGGTTTTTCAGAGGAAATGACATTTGGTTTGAGTTCTCTACATAAATAATGAAAGGGGTGAAGGAAAGTGTGGAATGTGTGGATTGAGGGTTGGGAGAGAGGGGCAGATGCCAGATGGCATTCAGGAAGAAATGACTTTAAAACACCTGAGGCACACTTCTGGGCATGACATTACTTAAATATAAATGGAAGACTTTTTCCTAGTATTAATTGATTATTCATTTTCTCTTGTATATTCATAGAGAAGAGTTGTCAGAGGCTTGTTCACATTTCCCCCTCTTAAACAGACTTACGGATATAGAGAACAAACTAGTGGTTACCACTGGGGAGAGGGAAAGGGGAGGGGCAATAAAGGAGTAGGGGAGTGGGAGGTACAAATTATTAGGTATAAAATAAGTTACCAGGATATACTGTACAACATGGGGAATGTAACCAATATTTTATAATAACTATAAATGGAGTATAAGTTTTAGAAATTGTGAATCACTATTGTACACCTGTAACATATAATATTGTATAGCAACTATACTTCAATAAAAATAAATAATAAATAAAAGTATGTATCCTAGAAATGTCTTCATATATGAACACATTTAGCTACCACATAGCTGATATTTAAATATAAATTGAAATACTGAATTTTGACTTCAAAAAAAAGTCACCCCTCTTAGTCTTGTGCTGAGTCTAAAATACTAAACAGAAAGGGTACTACTACCATCACTACTACTACCATTACAATCACCACTAAAACAACCACAAATACCATTGCTACTATCACCACCACCACCACCACCACCACCACCATTGACTGTAAATACCACCAGCATCACTATTACTATCATCATCTAAAACAACCACTAAAACAATTACCAACACTACCACCATCACTATTACTATGACTACCACTGTCACCGAAACCACTACCACTACCATGTTATCACTACCACCAGCAACAACCAGTAACACTGTCACCACTACTACCATCACCACCATCACTGCTGTAACCTCAACCACCAGTAACATCACCACTACTACCGCCATCAGCCCTGCTTCTACTTCTAGCACTACCACCACCATCGTTACTACCAACACTCCCATTCTCATTCCTGAAGTAATTTTTCTAGATCTTTTGAGACATCATAATGGCTATATATGCCTTGGGTCAGAGTTCTTGCATGCAGTAAGTGGGTGATATCGGTAGCTATATTTAATCTCAACTAATGAGGCACTTAATAAAAACCTTTTTCACAATGGCTAAAGAGAATTCTCCAGGCTCACACAGAAAAACTGAATTTTAAATAAATCCTTCCCCAAAGGAACCAACAGCAATAACACACACTGCTATCCTTTATTTAAGGTATATTACCACATGAATCCTCAACATGTAGAGAGCTAATTTATTCTCTGGAGGCATAGAGAAGATAGGATGGCATATTATTCACCTGTGATGATGATCTCATATGACTCCAATACTTAATTTTACCCTAGAAGCCTGTCCTTTCTAAAGACTGCAGTTGAGTCTGAGAACTAGAATATGTTTCCTTATGAGAGGGTAAGAGTTCCGTGGTTAAAAGTGTCTCATTGTGTCTGTCACTTTTTATATATTAACAGGTTACAGAAGCAGTTCAAGTCAGAAAAAAGTGCCCAGGACAGAGTTGATAACGGGGGCAAAATAAAATGAAAGGCGGTCGTGGTTTTCAAAACATGTTTATGTGGTTCATTTCCAGGAAATTGTGTTTTAAATTAAATTTGGAGAAATTTTTCTCCAAGCAAAAGATGTGGGAAATAATTATACAATTTGTATGCAATACAAGAATCACAATCAGTCTTCTATGGAGGGAAAAGCTTTTGAACTAGCATAATAATTCTTTCAAACTTTTTCTTTACAATTTGTCTGCAATTTCTTCATTTTTTTTCTTTGTAATCTGTTGGTACTCTTTTATGTCACTCAGTAAAGATCTCTTAAAGACCATGATGTCAAACTACTGAATGAATGTTAGCTTTTGAGCTCACGAGGGAGACTGTGCCTCAATATCTGCCTTCGAGTTTGTCAACAATTGAAAACAATAGTAAGCAGGTATTGACGTTACAGAAGGATCATGCCACCATAGATATATGCACCTGGTCCAATGAAAGCACCTGAGATAGATATCCAAATCAGTCTTGGCCTCATAAAGGGTATGGTCAGAAAAGGAAGCTGGGATTAAATATCACATGGTCTGCTATTTGAAGGATCAGAAGAATTTTGCTAGAACAGGAAACGTGGGAAGATAAGGAAGGAGGAAGGGATATTTTAGGCAAAGAGAATAATGTGTGCAAAGACAAAGGAGTATTTTAATAAGTATGGTTTGCTCTAGGAACTGCTAAAGAGATCAACATGGTGGGAATATAACAGTAGATAAATAAATCAAGAGCGTGAAATTTCAGAAGTCCCTACCTGGGATCTTGCTAGTAGGGTTCTAATAGCACTTCTTTTTCAAAAGAATGATTCCATAGGGTTAATAAAAAACACTAGCCATTATTCCTAACCTGATTCAGAGGGTACAGAATGCAAACACTGAAGGAATAATTTTTCTGCATGTAGAATTTGATCATAAGGAATTCTTAAGTCATATTCAACTCCAAAAGAATGAGAAATTTTTTTTTGTTTATTCTTTCTAATTAAAACCATACTTTTTAAGCTTTTTTTAAGAACAGGAAATTTGGAAAGTGATTAATTCATACCATGGTCCAATTATTTTAAGGTATGTGGAAGGAATCTGTAGACAAAAGAGAAGGTACAATGTTACAGTTTTTGTCACAGGATGTGGTAGGGGAGGGATGGGAAGAGTCCAGTTTGTTTATTCTGCTGTGTCCAGCTATGGGCTGTCCAATGCGATGCATATTGGAAAATGCACCCTGAGGTCCATGGAAACTAATCTTATCTGTGATGGCAGCTGCAAGAGAGGATTTAATAACAATCATTACATCTAGAGGTAGATGTGAAGAAAACTTTATGAAGAAAATTTCACTCAGCTAAATATTCAAGCAAATATTTGTCAAGTAGATAAGGCAGAGAACTTAATCACTGAGTCTCCAAGAGTGGCTGTGGAGTGAGAACCTCAACATGGGAAGGGGTGGCTGGGTCTCACCATTTTGGCCCCAGGATTCACCTTTAAATTGGGCAATTGTTAAACACTGGCTTGAGGAGAACACTTTTCTCTTTTTAACCCTCAGACCCAAGTGTGGGCACACCAACTAACTCTTAATTCCTCACATCCCTGCAGACATCAGACAGTAGTAATTAAGGCTTTCCTAAAGATGTGGTGATAGTGGCTTTTCAAATAAGGGCATAACCAACAATTAAAAATGAAACAGTCTGTCTCATCAGACACCTAGTTCTTTGGAGACCACTCAGCCTGTCCTATCCTTATGTATTCCAGGGAGAGAGCATGTGCAGAGTCTCATTCTTTTGATTCTAAGTTTCAATTAAGTCTTCCTTAATATTTCTTAATCTTGTGTCCACCTGTCTTGGAGGACTGAAGAACGTGTGCTGTGTTCAAGTTTGTAGGAGAGCAGTTTTCTCTGAGCCTAAGAAGCAGGAGGATTCATTATTCCTAATACGGAGTTACAACACAATGTTCCTTTTGCTGAATGTGACGGTGCTAGGGTGACCAACTTGCTCCAGTTTGACTGGGACTGTCTCAGTTTTATTTTAATTGTGGTAGAAAATACATAACATAAAATTTACCATCTTAACCATTCTTAAGTTTACAGTTCAGTAGTATTTAGCATATTCACATTGTTGTGAAATAGATCTCCAGACTTTTTCATCTCACAAATCTGAAACTCTATATCCATTAAACAACACCCCTTCTCCCCCTCTCCTCAACCCCTAGTAGCCATCATTCTACTTTCTGTTTCTATGAATCTGACTAGTTTGGATACCTCATATAAGTGGAATCATGCAGTATTTGTCTTACTGTAATTGGTTTATTTCACTTAGCATAATATACTCAAGGTTCACCCACATTGTATCATGAGACAGGATTTCTTTCCTATTTATGGCTAAATAATATTCTATTGTATGTATATACTAAATTTTGTTTAATCCATTTATCCCTCAGTGGACATTTGGGTTGCTTCTACCTCTTCACTATTGTGAATAGCGCTATGAACATGGATGTGCAAATATTTCTTTATGATTGTGCTTTTAATTCTTTTCGATATATACTCAAAAGTGAGATTGCTGGCCCATATGGTAGTTCTATTTTTAATTTTTGAGGACCTCCATACTGCTTTCCATTGCAGTTGCACTGTTTTATAATTCCACCAACAGTGTATAAGTGTTTTAATTTCTCTCATCCTCATCTTGTTATCGTTTGCTTTTTTGAATGTAGTCACCCCAGTCGGTACAAAGTGATATCTCATTGTAGTTTCCATTTCTTTGATGTTTTGTGATGTTAAACATCTTTTCATATGTTTATTGGTCTTTCATATATAATCTTTGAAGAAATGCCAAGTTCTTTTCCAATTTTTAATTGGGTTATTGATTTTTTATTGTTGAGTTGTAGGAGTCCTTTCAATATTCTTGATATTAACCCCTTATCAGGTATATATGATTTGTAAATATTTTCTCCTATTAATTAAATAGGTTGTCTTTTTACTCTGTTAATTTTGTCCTTTGATGCACAAAAGTTTTAAAGTTTGATATAGTCCCATTTATCTATTTTTGCTTTTGTTGCCATATCCAAGAAATAGTTGCCAAGTCCAATGTCGTGAAGATTTTCCCTTATTTTTTTTCTATTTCTGCAAAAAATGCCTTTGGAATTTTGAAAGAGATTTTGCTTAATCTGTAAATGACTTTGAGTAGAATGGGTGTCTTAATAGTATTGTCTCCCAATTCATTAACACCGAATTCTTTCCACTTATTTGTGTCTTATTTAATATCTTTCAGCAATATATTGTAGTTTTTTAGTGTAAAAGTCTTTTACTTTCTTGGTAGGATTTATTCCTGAGTATATTATTATTTTGATGCTATTGTAAATGGAATTGTTTTCTTAATTTCCTTCTTGGATAGTACGTTATTAGTGTATAGAAATGCAACTGATTTTTATATAATGATTTTAAATCCTGCAACTTTGCTGAATTTGCTTATTAATTCTTTGGGGTTTGTCTTGTTTTGGAATCTTTAGGGTTTTCTACATAGGGACTCTGAGTTTTAATACAGAAAGCACTGTATCCTGGGAAATTTCTCAGTACTGGGCAAACTGGAACGGGTGGTCACTCTAGGTGTTGCTGGTGATGGTGGTGGAGGAACAGTAACTATTGGTAGCAAGACTGTGGGGTTTTTTAATTGAAATTTTACTGAAAATTTTGTAGATTTACATGTAGTTGTATGAAATAATACAGAACAATCCCATGTACCCTTTACCCAGTGGTAACATCTTGCAAAATTATATCACAATTTGGATGTTGATATTGACACAATCCATTGATTCAGATTTTGCTAGTTTTACTTGTACTTGGTGTGTATGTGTATGTGTGTTTGTGTGTGTGTGTGTTTCTATGTCTGTACTTAGTTCTATATAAATTAACATATGTGTAGGTTTTGTATCCCATACCGTAGGCAAGATGCAGAACTGTTCCATCACCACTAGGATAACTCTGGTTTGTTGCCCTTTAATAACCACACCCACCTCCCTTCTATCCTTTCCACCCCCAGCCTATATCCCATCCTGTCCCTAATCCCTAGAAGCCACTAATATGTTCCCCTTTTCTAAAATTTTATCATTTCAAAAAATATATATATGCATATATATATATGTGTGTGTGTGTATGTTTGTGTGTGTGTGTGTGTGTATTTTGAATCATACAGTAAGTAATTTGGGGGCATTAATTTTTTTCACTCAGCATAAACTCTGAGGATTCATTCAAATTATTGTCAGCTTTAATAGTTTTTCCTTTTTCTTGCTGAGTAGTTTTACATGGTACATGTATTACATGGTACATGTATTACATGGTACATATGGTACATAGTACCACAGTTTGTTTAACCATTCATTGTATAGAATGATATCAAAGTTTTTTTCATACTTTCTGGCTATTATGAATAAACCTGCTATAAACATGATATATAGGTTTTCTATGTGAACATAAGTTTTCATTTCCATGGGATAAATGTTCTAGAATGGAATTGCTGAGTCATACAGTAATTGCATGTTTCACTTTATAAGAAATAGCCTGACTTTTTTTAGACTAATTGGATCACTTACATGCCCACCAACAATGTATGAGTGATCCAGTTTCTCTACATCCTTGTTATCATTTGATATCACTATTTTTTTTTTTTTTTTTTTTTTTTTTTTTTTTTTTTGCTGTACGCGGGCCTCTCACTGCTGTGGCCTCTCCCGTTGTGGAGCACAGGCTCCGGACACACAGGCTCCGCGGCCATGGCTCGCGGGCCCAGCCGCTCCGCGGCATGTGGGATCTTCCGGGATCGGGGCACGAACCCGTGTCCCCTGCATCGGCAGGCGGACTCTCAACCACTGCGCCACCAGGGAAGCCCTGTTTTTTTTTACTTTAGCCATTCTGATAAGTATGTAGTGAAAATTCAGTATGGTTTTGATTTGAATTGCCCTAATGGCTAATGATGTTGATCATTTTCATGTGCTTATTTATCATTTATCTTCTTTGGTGAAATAACTGTTCATATCTCTTGCCCATTTTCCAATTGGATTATTCATTGTTTTAAATAATTGTGTTTTCAGAGCTCTTTATATATTCCAGACACTACTCCTTTGTCAGATATGTGGTTTGCAAGTGTTTTTTACCACTCTGTAGTTTCTCTATTCATCCTCTTTATGTGGTCTTTTATAAGGCAAACATTTTTAGTTTTGATAAGGTCTCATTTATCAATTTTTCCTCTTTTTTATGCTTTTGGTGTAAAGGCTAAGAACTCTTTGCCTGTCTCTAGATCCTGAAGATTTTCTCATGTTTTTCTAAAGTTTTATTGTTTTACATTTTAATATAAAACCATGACCCATTTTGAATTAATTTTTGTGTTAGGTGTGAGGTTTAGGTTGAGATTCATCTTTCTGCCTGTCGATGGTCAATTGCACCAGCATCATTTGCTGACAAGACTATCCTTCCTCCATTGAATTGCTTTTGCTCTTTTGGAAAAAAAAAAAAAAAGAATAGAAAAGAAAAGAAAATATTTGTGTGGGATTATTTCTGAGTTATCTGTTCTGTTTCATTGATTTACATGTGTTTATGCCTCTGCCAATACCACACTGTCATGATTACTGCAACACAGTAAGCCTTAATGTAAGATAGAGTGATTCATCCCACTTTATTCTTCATCAAAATTGTTTTAGCTGTTCTAGGGCCTGTGCCTTTTCATATAAATTTTAGAATAAGCTTGACCACATCTATGAAAAACTTTTCTGAGATTCTGATGGGAATTGCATTAAACCTGTAGATCAATTTGTGGAGAATTGACATTTTTTTGGGAAACATTTTACATTGGAGTACAGTTGATTAACAATGTTGTGTTAGTTTCAGGTGTACAGCAAAGTGATTCAGTTACACATATATACATGTATCTATTTTTTTTCAAATTCTTTTCCCATTTAGGTTGTTACATAATATTGAGCAGAGCTCCCCGTGCTATACAGTAGGTCCTTGTTGGTTATCCATTTTAAATATAGCAGTGTGTACATGTCAATCCCAAACTCCCTAACTATCCCTCCCCGCGAGAATTGACATCTTTACTGTTGAGTCTTTCAGTTTGGTATGTCTCTCCATTTATTTCAGTTTCTTTACTTCTTTTATCAGTATTTTTATCATTTTCATCATATAGTTCCTATATGTGTTTGTTAAGTATATATCTAATATTTCATTTTCTTTAGAATGATTGTAAATGGTGTTCTGTTTTTAATTTTTATTTCTTCATGCTCATTGTTAGTATAAAAAATGTGAATGGTTTTTGTGTGTTGGTCTTGTACCTGCAGCCTTGCTAATGAGTTTTTTCTCTGTGTGTGTGTGTGTGTGTGTGTGTGTGTGGCATTTTTGGAATTTCCTATGTAGACAATCATGCCACATGCAGATAGGGATATTTTATCTCTTCCTTTTCAATCTATGTTTCTTTTATTTATTTTCTTGCCTAACTTCAGTGGCTAAAATTTGCAATATTATGTTGAATAAAAGTGGTGAAACAGACATCCTCACTATCTTCCTGATTTTAGGGGAAAGCATTCAGTCTTTCACCATTAAGTACTTAATAGATTTTTAAGATGCTCTTTGTCAGTTGAAGGAGTTCTCCTTTATTACTGATTTGCTGGGAGTTGTTGTAATGAGTGGATTTGAGGTTTTGTCAAAGGCTTTTTCGGCATCAGTTTATCAATTGATATGATCATATGACTTTTTAATTTAGCTAGTTGTAATGGTGAATTTCACTGATTAATTTTTGATTGTTGAACCAGCCTTGAATACCTGGAATAAATCCCATGGTATATAATTCTTTCTATACATTATTGGATGCAGTTTTCTAATGTTTTGTTGAAAATGTTTATGTCTAAATTCGTAAGATATTGATATATTGGTCAATAACTTTTGTTTTGTTTTATTTTGGTTCTGGCATCATGGTAATACTGTCCTCATAAAACAAGTTGGAAAGTGTTCTTTCTTCTTCTGTTTTCTAGAGGAGACTGTGTGAAATTCGTGTAATTGTTTTTGAAATGTTTGATAGAATTTTCCAGTGAGACCATCTGGGCTGGAGATTACTTTCTTGAGAGGTTTTAAATTAAAAATTAAGTATATTTATCTACTGGTTGCAGAACTATTCAGATTATATATTTCATCTTGGATGAATTTTGGTAGTATGTGGTTTCCAAGGGATTGATCTAATTCTTCTAAGTTGTCAAATTTACAAGCACAAAGTATTTCATAGTATTCCCTTATTATCCTTTTGATAACTGCAGGCTTTGTTGTGATATTCCCTATTTCATTTTTGATATTGGTAATTTATATCTTCTCTCATTTTGTCAGTCTTGCTAGAGGTTTAGCAATTTTCTTGATTTAAAAAAAGGCAGTGTTTTGTTTTATTGAAGATTTCTATTGCTTAACTTATTTTCAACTTCATTGATCTCTGTTCTTTAATATTTTCTTCCTTTTGTTTGTTTCAGCTTTATTTTGCTCTTTCTTTTCTAGTTTTTTGAGTTAGGAACTTAGATTATTGATGTGCAACCTTTGCTTATTTCTAATGTAAGTGTTTAGTGCTAGAAATACCTTTCCTGGTGCTGCAGTTTTAGCTACAGACCAAATAATTTTATATGTTGTATTTTTATTTTCATTCAGTTCTATGAATTTAATTTTTTTTCTTTGACACTTTCTCTTTGACCCATGGGTTATTTAGATGTGTTGCTTGATTTCCACATGTTTAGAGATTTTCCTGTTAGTCTTCAGTTATTGATTTCTAGTTTGATTCTTTAACAGTCAGGGAACAGATTGTCTATTATTTAAATTATTTTAAAATTTGTTGTGTTTGGTTTTATTGCCCCAAAATTATGGTCTATCTTGGTGACAGATGGCCTGGACTTGAGTCCTGGTGTCATATCCTGAAGTTGCATCCTAACTGGGTGCTAGGTACATGGTCACAACCTGGTTGAGGAGACCTGCCCTGGATGAGGCTGAACCACACAAGGAGCAAAGAGAGTAGATGATGGAGTGCCATGGAGGAGTTTCATACCAACCAGTGATTTGAAACAGTAAGTTAGAGCAAGAAAACATAATTACATAGTGGAGTTATGTTGCTATAATTCAGAACTAGAAAGTTGCTCTAGAGAAAGGCTGAATAAGAAGAGATAGGCTTAGGTCAAAAAGGCAAAAGGGGATGCATTAGGGGAGTGTTTTGGGGTGGGAGTGTTAAGCGTGTTTCAGAAAAGGGAATCACAGAATCAAAGATGTTCCACACAGTTAAGTGAAAGTGACACACTCAAAATCAATGACTAGCAAGTGGCTGAGAATAAAAGGCAGGCTTTCTGATTCTACATGCATTGTTTCTTTCTCACTAGTTTTCCAAATATATGAAAAATAAATAAACAAGATATGGAGCCTCATGAAAAAGAAAAAAAAACCAAAGTACTATCACAAAATTTAAAATAAATTTAACCAAATTTAGCAAAGCCTCTGTTTGGTTGCAGAAATTCTATGTCCTCCTTCGATAATTAAAATAGTGCTAGATGCTATAAGCAGAAGGAACCTGAAATCTTGGTAACTTATAACAGTTATTTCTTTTTTGTTCATGTAAAGTCCAATCAGAGGTGTGTAGTAGAGTGTGGCCACTGCTCCATGCAGTTATTCAGGAACCCAGACTGAGAAAGACTCATTTTCAATCTATGGCTTCCAAGTCTTTCTAGGCATCAATTCCTGTTGGTGAACTGGGGAACAGAGAGAGAGAATATATAACCACATAGAAGGTGTCTATGAGCCAAGCCTGGAAGTTATGTACATTATTTCATCCACATCTCACTAGTTAGATATTAGTCAGATGACAGCATTCAAAACTAAAGGAGACCAGAAAATGTACCGTAGTTTGTAGGCTAGGAGAAAAGTGAAATAATTTGGTGAACAGCTACCCAATCTGTGTTACATATTATTTATCCACCAGGACCTCTTTATATAGTGCACCTATATTACCAGTGGTCGTCTAATCAACAATTATTGCCATATTCCTTGATTTTGTTAAGTGTTTTGGCAAAAGACTTTGTCAGCGCTCCTAAAGGCTATAAATGGGATTATTAGTTTACTGATACAACTAAAAGTTTTAAAAGAAGTCATTGGCTGTGTTGGCAACATTAAGTGATGTCCAGCTCATACTTAATAGGGCAAGTTCTCACTTTGGGATACAACAGCTTCCTTAGTTATATTTATACTTTCCTTCTGTGACAACATATCCAGGTAGAGCAAATGAGAAAGGATGCTGAAAGGCTTCTTCAGTGATAAGGATTTGGAACTATTGAATAAGAGCAAGATTTCACAAAACGTTCTTGTAAAACACTAGTACTTGGATATACTCCAAAGGGGGGAAATGGTTCTTTACTCATAAAAGTTTAGAAAATGATGAAACTCAAATCTGTCTTGAGTATTCACGGTGCATATGAACATATTAACGACTCTAAATAATCCTGCCATAAAGACATCTTTGGTTTTTATCTTAGCTTTCCTAACACTTGTCATGGATCACTGTGTTTTAGTGCCATATACTACTGTGATACATCTGTGGGCAAATCCCATTTGACTCCCGCTGCAATCAAACATCCTAGTTTCGAATGCCTCTTTCTATGCTGAAAGATATTTTGTACTTATTAGTAAGAAAGCATTTTTCATATTAGTAATACTGTTTTGTAGCATTTTAAAAATAGGTAGAATAAAATAGATCGAGCCATATTTTCACTTTTTATTCTTACTCCCTTCTTCATTTACCAGCAACCCTAGTACCAGTAGGGTAAACATTAATTTATATAGTTTTTCCTTCTTCTCCCTTAAAAAGACCTTGCATTGTGTACACTTCTACTTTCTCCTTAGGCTGCCAACTTCACTTAATGAATTCTGAAATTTTCTTTCTACTACCAATATTTCTTTATTTTCCATAGAAATTTTTTTTTTTTTTTTGCAGTACTCGGGCCTCTCACTGTTGTGGCCTTTCCCGTTGCGGAGCACAGGCTCTGGACGTGCAGGCTCAGCGGCCATGGCTCACGGGCCCAGCCGCTCCACGGCATGTGGGATCTTCCCGGACCGGGGCATGAACCCGTGTCCCCTGCATCAGCAGGCGGACTCCCAACCACTGCACCACCAGGGAAGCCCCATAGAAATATTTTTAACTCTGCTGTTTACTTCTCTTCAGGTAAATAATCTCGGGCCCTTTCCTCTACATCCACTTCTTCAATTTTGTTTTTATTTTTCTTTTGTACATTCTGAAACTGAACCAGAGACCAAGTCAGAAAGAGTGCTTGAGATTGAGGTGACAGCATTTCTAACAGGGACTAAGAAGCCTTTTTTGGAAGGTGGGGACAATTTTCACTGTCATCTAGGAATGGTAGATGCCACCACAAGATGGCACTCATTTGTTTTTAGTTTCTAATGATGAAATATTTGTGATTTTATACTGGGATAGGAAACAAAAACAGAGCTGTCACTGTATTTCAAAAATGACCTTGCTTACTTTATATGCTATCATTTTTTATTATGTTTTATACGTACACAAAAATAAGCTCTACTGGATTTGGGGGATAGAATATTATGAAAATATGTATGCTAAACATTATAGTACTTGAAGTAAGTTAAAATTTATTATTTATTTCATTAGGTACATTTTTTAGGAAAACTATTGTACTTGCTTTTTCCCTTCTCTCTTTTCCAGCGTAGTTACCAGTAAACTCTAAAAACCCGTGAACCGATATTAAACATTGAGGTTCACTGATTTTGCGCCAGTCTATGCCGGTTCTTCCTTTTCTTGAGGGCTATCAGTCAGCACCACTTGTGCTGATGAGCTACTACCAATCTCCAGACATTAGGTTATTTTTTAAATGACTCAGGAAAAACAAACAGTCCATTCAGTGGTGCTGGAGTATTCTTTATTCTGGTTAAACCTCCTAAGTTTGGATTAAGACCACAAGAAATCAAGACATTTCGGGGACCATATGGTGGTACTGGTTTGGCCCTCAGGAAATCAAAAGGAAACTCTAGTGTTCCAGGGGCTGTTTAATCTATGAATTTACTGTAATTTGCTTTAACAAAGTAAGTCTTAAATTATCTGGAACTGTGCTTCCAGTGTGTAGCAACTAGCCACATGTGGCTATTTAAAATAAGATTAATTAAAATTAAACAAAATTAAATACTTCTTTAGTCACACTAGCCACATTTCAAGAGCCCAATAGACACATGTTAATAGTGGCTACTGAATTGGACAGAACAGATTATAGACTTCATTACAGCTGAAAGTTATCATGGACAGTGCTAATCTAGAGACTATTATTACTTCTAGTTCATATATGAATGACAAAAAGCTATAACTGCATCCTTGATTATTAGCTTCAATTTGTTTAAATCAGTCTTAGTTGCTTGGATATCAAATGCTTTTCTGAGCAGCTGTGTAGTCTATTGGAAAGACTATTGCATAGGGAGCTGGAATAATTGGGTTTTGGCCCAACTAGAGACTCATTATTATGAGAAGATAAGTTGACTTCTTTAAGTTATTTTTATTTGTGGAAAATCAATCCATGAAATATGTGTAGAAAAGAGCAAGCTTGACTGCTATCATTAGTAAGGCCTGCTTAGAAGCTTGGCCTCGGACTGGCATCTGGGAACTTGTTTTTCAGGACAGTTCCCACCATTCTCTCCTCAGAGTGGCTCACTGGACCAAAAATGCTTGTACAAATAATATGGTTTATGCTGAACACCTACTTTCTTTCTGGGAGTCTGGAATTTGTGTATATGCCAGGCAAAAGGTGCCTACAGCACTAGTCCCAAATAGAAACCCTGGTGCTGAGCCTAGCAAGCTTTCCTGGTGGACGAAATTTTGTTGTCATAACTCATTTGTTGTCATAACTCATATCTGGGGAAACTAGGCATATCAGCAGATGACTCTGGAAGCTTGTGCCTGGTTTCCACTGGACTTCACCCCATATGCCTTTTCCTTTTGCTGATTCTTCTTTGTATCCTTTTATTGTAATAAATCATAACCATGAGTAAGACTATATGCTGAGTTCTGTGACCCCTTCTAGTAAATCATCAAACCTGGGGTTGATCTTGGGGACCTCATAATTACTTTGAAGTATAAAGTAAAAAGCTTAGAAATAAGTTTGAATTCCAAATAAGTTTCCAAATGCTTGCATATTATTGCTAGTAATCATAAGGGATCTGGCCAAGAAGAAAAAAAAATCAGAAAGACAAATATTTATTCAAAAAATATAAAAAATAAAATTGTTTAAAATGAAACTAAAAAGCTATGGACTCCTGAATAAGTTATGTGTAAAAATGTTTAAGAGAAAATTGTTGTGATTTTGCTGATATTAATTGAGGAACACTTTGAATCCCAACTATGTGTTGGGATTAGGGAAGATATAACCTGGTAAAAACAAAGGACCCCATGCCCTTCTTGGACTTCTGAGTATCCTCAGAAAAACTTCCAAAGCTGCCTGGAAATGTGAGCTGGAATGGCTAAGATAAGGATTTCAGTAAAACAGATAACAGCCATCTCTCTTTGGATCAAGTTTAAAGAAACCGAAGAGTTCTCTTAACATAAGTCCCTGGTTGTGAATCTGTCTTTTTACACAGGTTTAAGTGACTGAAGATCTCAGACCTGCTACATTTGGGTGGATCTTGGCAGTGGCTGAGAAATATAGTCTTGGCTTCCAGTGCTGGGAGTGGGATCTGAGCTCTCCTTTATTTTATTTTATTTTATTTTTCATATTTTCTCTGCATTTTTATTTTCTCATTTATTTTAAAAGTGACTTTTGTAAGCATCTTCTTGCAGCGAATGCTCTCTTAGCTCAAATATCAATCTTTACATAAACATGAAAATTTATCTTTCTCTTTGTTTTACAATTCAGTCATCTCTAAATTCCAAATGTCAACTCATCCTCTCTTCTCATTTCCATTTTTTACATCATGGTCCCAGGAGAATAAATGCTTGGTTTCCTACAGAGGTAACTGATGATAGTACTTAGGTCTTCCTTCTTCCTTCTCCCTTTTTTCCATTCTCCAGAGTCCTTATTCAGACAACCAATTCTGGAAAGTTTGGATCAAAACACCCCAGGGTATCAAAGCATTTGAGGGCCTTAAGTTCATATGTGAATTATTTCTAGGGAAGGCCCAAAGGTTGTCCTCATGACCACAGGGTCATTTAAAAGTGTAACAAAGGGGGAAAAGGAAAACAAGTATCAAACTTTATGGAGTCTACAATAGCATAGAGGGTAGGACCATAGATGTATGGAACCAGACTGCTTGGGTTCAAATTCCATCCTCTCGAAGTATTTCTGTTGTCCTTGGGCAATTTTCTTAATGACTCTATGCTGTGATTTCCTCATCTATAAAATGGGATAACAGCAGCACCTACATTATTGAGATGTTATGAAAATTAAATGAGTTAATATACGTAAATTTCATAGAACACCTAGTAAGTGTTATATGAATATAGTGACCATCTAATTGAGCACCCAAAGTGGAATGCATTTGAAAATGAAAGGGGGAATTATAAATAATTATTCTAGGACAGCAGGTGTAATATAAATTTAAGTGTTTGGTATTATTATTTTTAAATTTTACTTGAAAGCAAATTTAGGTTTTCAAGAAACCAGGTCTTCTACAGGTGGCATATTCATTGATAGAAACTTGCTTCCTTATAAAAGTTCAGAATATGATTTAAAAATAAATAAAATTACACCCTTGTGTGATAGGACTGCAGAGAGATGAATTCAGTTGGGTCACAGGAGCACACACTGAATTGTCAGTCTTCATCTGAGATCTGAGAGACAATACTTACTGAGGACAGGAAAATCTCTTCACACTTTAAATAGGTACATGTTCCAACGTATGGAGGATGAGGGCCTAGAGAACTTTATTTGAAGGTGAAGTTAAATTAGATTTATAACGGACCAGCCGGTTATGAGAGCCACTAATGACAACAAACCAGGTGTGAGACAAACAATTTTCCAAGCATTTTGGCCTTGCTGTCTTTTACGTGGATGGTTATGGTTTCTCCCGAATTATTTTATAACTATCAAGTACTAATGATGACTCAAACAATCTGACCTTTCACTTGATAAACATTGTTTCCTTCCAGAGTAGTCCAACCTCAGATGTCATTTATGCATGCTTCATTCTGATAATTATTTCACAGTCACAACAAATATTTCTCCTTTCTCTCTAGCTGTCTCATCTAACTACAGGCCCTTTCTTGGCACTTGACAGAAGAGGGAGAGAACCTTTCCTTAGGTGGCATAATTCCTCAAAATGTGTTCACTCTCAGGAGCAAGGATGGTAGATAATAACGAGACAGGCAGGGAATCAACAGTCCCAGAACTGAATGAAGAATTGACAAGTATATCAAGGTTGCATAATCAAAACATGCCATTCTCTGCTAAGTAAAGTCTAGCTGAACAGAGCCAAACTGCATGCCTATTCTTCTAGCTTTTCTCCTTTTTAAAATTTTCTTTCTAATATAACAGATGACCTACAGAAGAAGAAACAAACAAAACTGATGACAAAGGAGGGGCTTAAATGTTGCTAATGTTAGATGAGAAAATGCCTAATGGGGAGATTGAGTCCCAGAAAATAGTAGAGAAAAAATAACTTCATGAGATTTTGAAAACCAGAGATTAACAAAAATGTTAATTCCAAAAAATAGAAATTTTAATGGGTGTTCCTTAATATTTCTTAAATTACAAATTTTGATATTAATTGGATAATCTAGGCCATTTGTGACTGTAAACTAAAACTCATTATAGCATAGATTCAGTTGTATGGCAGGTCAAATCATGCTCCATTGTTGGCAAACAGAAACTAAAAATTAGAAATGTGATATAGTACAGTTTATAACATTAGTCTTGTATTATAACTTGTTGATTGAGCACTTACTATATGCAAGATATATGATAGATGCTTTTCCATGTGGTTTACATGTACTTTTTGCATTTGATCCTTATAGCAGCCTATGGAATAGGTATCATTATTGTCTCTAAGATACAGGGAAGTTAAATCATTTGCCCAGGGTCTCACAGCTAGTAAGTGGAGGAGTAGAGGTTCATACTCCAGAGCTCATGTCCACGATTTTTGTTTAATTCTGACCTCAGCATCATTACCAGAAAGAGGTACAACTCTGAACACATATCTTAGATTAATGCTAAATACTTTTAACACATAGCACAACAAAAACATCTGAAGGCAGGATGCCACAAAATCCTGCTTTTGTTGAACTGAATTACAGGTCTGATGTGGATTTAAAATAATTCTTGTGTTTATGGCTGTTTATATATTGTTTGTGTCGGCCAGAAATAGAATCAAGTATTAAGTATCAGGACCAAAGCCAAGTAAATTGAAGATGCCAGAAATAACTAAAAGCTCAGAATGAATTACACCAGTTCTTTAGGGCACTCTGGGGTATTTATAGAGGATGTTTCCAGTCCAGCTCTTAAGGCACTAAACTCTATATAAGGCATCAAATAAATAAATGTAGCACTCCATAATCTTTATTCAGTGTTGTCTGAGAAATGGTTTTCTTTCAGAGAGGCCAGCCTTTTACATTTGACCTCAGAGTGTAGTCTACTGCTTTACAACTCACTTGTACTATATAGGCTTAGAATAAAATGTGTGCAGTTAGATAAGTAGACATTTTAGCTGATTAGATGCCCTGAAACGTGGATTTAGAACGATTATTTAATGCAATCTTATTCCTCCACCCAATGTCACAGATAAAAGCAGGGCTGCTCTGGAGGAAGAAGGGAAGGGGTGGGGGGCCTGGAGCTGCAGGAGTGGAGTCTCCTTTTGACCTGTGCACTCAGATAGCCTCAAGCATACCTACATTACATGGCTAGGGCTCTCCACAACACAGTTTGAAAGTAGAACCCATGAAAATGTATGGAAACAAAATCAAACTTCAACTAAGAAGATTATAAATTCTAAGGAGATAAAATTTTAACTGACTTTATTGAAGGCTCTATTTCACTGCATTTCTGCAAGTTCCCAAACTGAAGCTCTCTATTGCTGGGGTGGGGGGCAGGGGTGTTATTTTAACTTCTCTTTGAACCAATGATATTACTATATCACTTGATAAACTTTAAGCTAATTTTCAATATCACTGAGGTGTCAGATCTCCATCTGCATTTTATGGAAGATCAAACAAGGAGCTTAGCTAGGAATCCTGTGAAGTATAATTCTGCCTCTGACTTTCCATGAGACTTTGAACTGTGGGACATTTACAGTCTCCTAGGACTTTGTTTCCTAATATAAACATATAAGATCATATATACTGTTCATTTAAAAGTTAATAAGGGGACTTCCCTGGTGGTCCAGTGGTTAAGACTCTGCACTCCCAATGCAGGGGGCCCGGGTTCGATCCCTGGTCAGGGAATTATATCTGCAGGCTGCGACGAAGATCTCACAGGCAGCAACAAAGATCCCATGCGCCGCAACTAAGACCCGGCACAGCCAAATAAATAAATTAATTACAAAAAAATCTACTAAGAGTCCTTGGGTTTTTCAAAGAAAGTAATGATTTAAGATGAATTTGAATCATCTAGCATATCAAGTTTTAAAAAGGCTTAAAAGTGAATTTAATTGTGACTGCTTTTTAATATCAGAGCATGTGGAGATGGTGCAGATTTAAGGCAAAAGAAAGTTTTTATCTTTCGCTACAGTGACTTACAGTGAAGACCACAACTATGATAAGATCAACGTAAATCAAAATACATACCAGGTTGTGTCAGGAACCCAAAGGGGTGTCCTGTTGTATCAGAATTATGGTTAAGCATCTGCAGTTGAGAACAACAGACTAATATTCCACATTTTTCCATTCAGAGAAACTCAAAAGTGCTGCCACTTGCCAGCAGTGTGCTTGAGCAAACTAACTTCTGCTTAGCTTTCTTACCTTACTGTGAGGATTAAATGAGTTAGAGCAGTAAAGTGCTGAGAACAGTACTTGTTCTCAGCTCAAAAAGCTCAATAAAAGCTCAATAAGAGCTCAATACAATGTAGTCATTATCATTATTGTTATTGTTTTTCCTGAGGTTATTTTGGCTTGCTGAGAAGACAAACTTGATCATATCAGGGACTTATGTGATATTTTCTATATTCTCCCTAGTAATTAATACCATGCTTTTAAGACATTTTTCTAGCAAACTAAATAATTCTGGTATTTAATAATCTGAGTTTTAGGATATAACTATATTCTTAAAATGTTTCATAAAACTGAACAGTTACAAGTATTATGGAGCAGCCCAAATAATAAGCTTGGTGATACATATATATGAGTATCTATGATATATGTTCATGTATACTCAAGGATATATGTATACACAGAGATTATACACACATATAATCACACAACTAGTGAATCCATCAGCTAGATGGCGGGGATAAGATTTATATATAAAATCTATTGTATTCATATATGATAGGAATAAACTCTTTGAAAATATTATATCTTTTAAAAGCATTTACAATATAACAAAACAATAAGATAACTAGAAATAAATTGCAAACAGATATTCTAGTTTTACATGGATAAAATTATAAAATAGTTTTGAAGCATTTAAAGGGGAACTTGATTAAATGGAAATGTGTACTATGTTCATAGCTATGAAGATTCAGCATCATAAAGATTTCAACTCATCCAAATTTATCTATAAATTCTATGTGACTTCAATTAAAATTTCAGCAGTGTTTTTCATGGGATTTGAGAAATTTATTCCAAAATTAATATGAAAGGGTATAAGTCCAAAAAAAGCTGAGTTAATTCTGAAGAGAAAGAAGGAGGAAGACACTCTTCTCATACTAGTTACCAAGACTTATTTATATACTTACAGGATGTAAACCACTATGGTGTTGGCTCAGGAAAGGGCAACTACATCAAAAGGACAAAAGAGAAAGCAGAAATGAACAAACAAACAAAAAAAATCACTCAGACCTTGTATATGTGGGATATCAGTTCATGAGAGAAGTGTCATTACAATATGTCAAACTATGATAAATGCAAACTGCATATCCAAATGTGAAAAAAAAGATATGCATATATTCAATTCCATTTGATTAAAGACCATGAAACTTTCTGAAAAATATAAAGAATATCTTCATTGAATTGGGGCAGAGAAGCTATCTTAAACAAGTCACACAAAAAGAATAAACCATAAAGGAATATATTGATACATTTAACTATATTGAAATTATAAATCTCCAAACAACAAAAGATGCAATAAGCAAGAATGAGAGAAGTTGTTTATGACATAGAGAGCAAAGGATTAATATCTAGAATATACATAGACATTTTATAAATAAATACAGAAAAGGCAACCTAATACAAAAAGAGAATTGTGAATGGGTACCTGCTTACTTTGTTGGATTGAATGCAATTGATCAAGCTCATGTATTACTGTGAACAAGTAAATGTTTTACCTTGCTTTAAACATATGGGTATAGAAGCTATTAATAGAAGATGTGGAAAGGATATTGCATATCTAAAATAGCCTTTTATCATCCCAGTCTCAGGATTCTACAGATCTATGTTTTTGGAAGAATCAGAAAAGTCATCTTGAAGGAAATTTAACTGACATTATTCTGGACTATACAGCAACCTTTATATCTTCTCCAGGTGTGTGAAGCACAGGTGATGCTAAGCAAAGTTACAAGAAGCATTCTATCACATTTAGCCTAAAAACATGCATGTTAGAATTTAACAGGTACATCTGAGCATGATTAACTTATTTATAAAAACCAATCACTGCCATTTGGTCCATAGTCCCAGGCTGTTCTCCACATATACTTCACTTCTCAACCCCATAACAATGGGCAAAGGATATGAAGATTCAGTTCAGGAAAAAGGAAACTCAAATGACTAGTCAACTTTGAAAAGTTTAGTAGTAAATAAGATGCCATTTAATATAATAATGAAATATAATTTCATAGCCATTGATTAGCAACAATTTCAAAATCTGAAAATTCTACATTTTTATTTATTTATTTATTTTTTTGTGGTACGTGGGCCTCTCACTGTTGTGGCCTCTCCCGTTGCGGAGCACAGGCTCCGGACGCGCAGGCTCAGCAGCCATGGCTCACGGGCCCAGCCGCTCCGTGGCATGTGGGATCTTCCCAGACCAGGGCACGAACCCGCGTTCTCTGCATCGGCAGGCGGACTCTCAACCACTGCGCCACCAGGGCAGCCCGTGAAAATTCTACATTTTTAAAGTTTGAAAATAACAAGAACTTCAAAAACTAGTATTTTCATACAGTGATGGTAAGAGTGTAAATTTTGGAAAGCATTTTGACAACAGTATAATTAAAAATGCACTTACCTGAAAATCTAGCAGTTCCCCTTCTTGGTATATATCCCAGAGAAACTCTTGGCATATGTGCACACGGAGACACAGAGACATTTACAAGGAACATTAATTTTAATAGTGAAGACTGGAAACAAT
Source organism: Mesoplodon mirus (assembly GCF_964341445.2). Classification (NCBI taxonomy): domain Eukaryota; kingdom Metazoa; phylum Chordata; class Mammalia; order Artiodactyla; family Ziphiidae; genus Mesoplodon; species Mesoplodon mirus. Next base: position 156,633,340 of record NC_138977.1, on the reverse strand, counting down.
CTAAATACAATCAATAGAGGGGTAAATAAACTGTATTATATTTAGCTAGTGAAATAGATTATTGTAATTAAAAGAGCTATATCTACACGTATTGACACTGACAGAGGAAAAAAAAACAAAACCAATGAGCAAACAGTAAGAACATATATACTATGATAAAATAGCCTATATATTGGACCTGGTTATCTCTATTTCGATCATCTCTATTTCCATAGAGAGAAGGAATAAAAACATGAACAGGAAGGTGTAAACCAAACATAAGATAGAGATTTCTTGTGGGGAAAGAGGGAAGGAAACATGACATGGTCAGTGTACAATGGCAATGTCAACTTTATCAGTAATGGGTTATTTCCCAGTAAGAAACAAATGAACAATAAACAAAAAGACCTGTGTTAACAGAGCTGAAGTAAACATATTCAAATGTTAACATTTGTTAATGTATGTGGTAGAATCATGGGTGTTTGTTATTTTTTTAATCTGTAGTTTTCTATTTTAAGAGCAATAAAAAATATATAGCATAAGGAATCAACCTATATCTATAAGTGAACTGTGGAGTGGAGAGCTCTCCTTGGCCTGAGAACTATCAGCACATTTTTATAGAATATATCATAGGCAGCCAAAATGTTTTCCTCCCCTGATATCTTTCTTAGGAAGAAAATTACTTACTGTGGTCAGTCAGTTTAGGACAAAGAATGAAGATGCTGTTCCCAGGGTAGTGGTTTATTTAACTCATCATCAGCATATGATTTTTCACACTTAATTATTAAACAAAAAGAGCATTTTTGTGGCAGGGTTAAACTGTGAAGATAATTATATGACCTCATTGTAATGAGTAAACTTGTTTCCAATAGAATTATGAAGGAAGAAAACATTACCCCAAATATTTTGATATTTATAGATACAGAATCCTTAAAGATTGTGAATAAATATGGGGGCCAATTATCATTACTGAATATTTATAGAGTACCTTAACATGCAGGGTGCCCAGGCTCAATCCTTGGTCAGGGAACTAGATCCTGCATGCATGCTGCAACTAAGGAGTCCGCATGCCACAACTAAGGAGTCCACATGCCGCAACTAAGAAGCCTGCATGCCACAATGAAGATCCCGAGTGCCATAACTAAGACCTGGCACAGCCTAAATAAATAAATATTTTTTAAAGATGTTAAATTTTCTATACTATGTTATTCTCTTAACATTATGCATGATTCCTATACTTGATAGGTTGGTATCATTAGACATTAAAATGAAGTGTCCAAATCTAATAAATCAATACAATTAAATTAATACGAAAGTTTTCCCATCTCTCTACTTAGTTTTTCAGATCTAAGTAAAATCCAGCATAAAATATTTAAAACATATGGTGTCAGAGTGAGTCTTGACAGCAGGACAATTGTCAGTTTATTTTAAAAGAAATCAGAAGGAACTGAAACAAAAATCAATTTGCAATGCATTAAGGATCTTATGATTAAATTGTCCCATTTTTCTGGGGGGGGGGAATAAAAACAAACCCAAACATTTGATGTACTGAGTAATCTGTTGCATAGTAGAAAGTACTTTCCAAATATCACATTTTTTTATTTAAGGCTTTTTGTGCTCTTTCCTTTACACATTAGAGAAAATTTTAATTCCTCTCATTCTCTCTTACACAGGGCTCCGTTGTGTTTTGAATACAGTTACTTTCTGTAGTACTGAGAGTAACTTACTTTGATGAGCCAAAAATCTCAAAAGCTGAGTCCTTGAGAGTTGTCTTCAAAATGAGGATTTTTAACCTTGAATGATGGCCAACAATCAGCTTTGGAGAGCTGCTCATAGGATTTCCCTAACACTTGTTGCCGCATCACTGACAGGGCATTGATCCTCTTGGGAGTGCCCAGATGTGTATTCTGTGCCAATCCACATGAGGGGCACTTGCACCTTTAATTTCCCAGTCTTAAAGGATGACCTTATGATATCAGAGGCTAAGTTGAAGCCCAGAGATGATGACCTTCCTCTGCTAAAAATTTAATGTCTCCTGCTATTTCCTAACTGTTCAGCTTTTATCTTACTTCAGTGGTCATTGTTGGGGATTGGAGGCTTGAATCTTCACAGAGTTAGTGATTTACTGTTCTCTGAGGGACTTGGCCAAACATCCCTGGCCAAAAGGTGAAGAGAGGCAAAGGATAAGGATGGCTGCTAAGAGGATAACATTGGATTGTAAATAAACAGGGCAACCTTCAAGTTGTTATTCTAAATATTTAGATAGTGCTAAGGGCTACAGGGAGGCTTGCCCTATCTTAGTAATATGCTGTGAGCTGCTATGTTCTGTGGGGTGTTCCTTGTATGTCAACTCCTTCTGCCAATGTCACATTGTTTCTTCTTATGCAGGATGAACTAGTTCACCGACTCATCTCAATCCTCCAGAAAACAAGTGTAACAATTTCTTTTTAGTATTTCTTAGATTCTGATGTTGGGTGAAATGAGAAGGAAGCACTACTAATAAAAAATGCCTATTTTATCGTTATGAATATTTGCTACCTCTAAGAAAGAGATACAGACAGGAAGGGAGTTAAATGTACAAAGAAAGAGACAAAGATTGAAGTAGAGAAACATGAGAGATGAGAAGGAGAGAGAAGTGGAAGGAAGAGGAGAAAAAAGGAAAAGGGAAGGGGAGGAGGGAAGAGAGAATGAGAACCTGAGAGACACTTTGTGTGCTTGTGAACACATCTAAAAGATTCCACAACTTTGTTTGGTTTCCAGTTAAATTGGATGTTTTAGTCTTCATCATGGTTTGTCAGGCATTTTAAATCTAAGTAGTCAGACCACTTCAGTTGTTTTAACACCCCAAATCCAAATGATTGGACAGTTAAAACTACACAATTGGGTCACCATTTAGCAATCCCAGGGACTGAACGAGTGATTGACGTGGTATATGAGGCAGACTCAAACTGTAATTTGTTACTTCAGAGAAAGAAGGCTAACAGATTCTTTTGGGAAACCCAAGAGGGATTGGATAAACTTGTGTTAAATGATAGGCTACTAATAACACATTACTGGGTGGTTAGTCCTAAGAACAGTCTTCTACACATGGAAGGAAAATAAGACTACAACTCTTAGTCTGCCTGAATATATTCCCAGCTCTGTGTTTCTGAAAGAGACAAACAGCCTCCATATGTTGGACTTGAGAGAATTAATCAGATCCTTTGCTCCTCAAAATGGCAGCTGATTGAGAACTAGGCAGAGGAATCAGAAAATTATATTGTCAACTTTTTTGAAGGTAAATCTAGATTGGCAAATGAAGATGGAATGTGGCCTATGTGACTTCCTAATATTCTTTTCCAGATTTATATTTGGATTTACTTGAATAGTAAGGCCTCCAGAGCAATAACTTATCCTCATCATGTTGAGCCAGGAAGCCCAGGTCAGGGGCACAAGAGGGAGGCCTCCTATGTGTGTGCAGTGACTTACCATGTTAACCTTGACCACTGGAGAAATGTGGATCAATGACTATCAGACTCTTCAACATGTCAAACAGATACATCACTGTTCTCCAGTAGAGAGGAATAAATGGGATCTAGAAGAAGGATGGATGCTTCTAACCAACACATCTGAGAGAGCAGAAGCTCTTATTTTATGGACCTCTAGGAAGAGTGAAGAAGAGAAAATGGCTTCCTCCAAACCACACATGGAAAGTACTCTCATTTTACTCACTGTCTTAGTAAAACAATGTGTGTGAATATGAGAAACTTTGGCTCAGCATGTGCGGGCACTGATAAGAGGTTCTGAGATTTCTTACAGAGAATGTGAAGCAATGGAGCAAGGGCAATAAAGTGGGAATTTACATTTGTGGAGCATCTACTGTGTCAAAAACCATTCTAGGCTCTTAATACCAGCAAGTTTGAGGTTATTCCCTGCCAGATAACTCAGAAAAAAGAGAAGTAAGGTTTAAGTCCAAGTCATTTTGGTGTCAAATCTGATGGTCTTTCCACTATGCCACTCTGTTACTGTAGATGTCACCGCCACCTCTGGACAAAGCCTCTAAGAGGATAGCATCTGACTACCATTGCAAGGATGGGAGCCCTGCTAGAATTATTCACAATAGCCAAGTACTGGAAACAGTTCAAATGATCATCCATTGATAAATGGATAAACAAAATATGGCATATCAGTACAACAGAATACCATTAAACAACTTAAATGAATGAACTTCTGATACATACTGCAACATGGATGAACCTCTAAAACATTGTTATAAGGGAAAGGAGCCAGACACAAAAGGCCACACATTATTTGATTCCATTTATATAAAATGCCCCCAGAGGCAAATCTATTGAGGCAGAAAGAGGTGGATTAGCGGTTGCCTGGGACTGGGTACAGTGGAAGGAATTGACTGCAAATGGGCATGAGGGAACCTTTTAGGATGATGGAAATGTTTTAAAATTGGACTGTGGTGATGGTTGTAAAACTCTGTAAATTTACCAAAAATAATTGAATTGTACACTTAAAATGAGTAAATTTTATGGTATATAAATTGTAACTCAATAAAGTTGTTTAGAAATTTATTTTTAGCAAAGGGGGGATGAATTGTGGGTGCCCCTATTTCCTCTGCTCAATGAATAGTTCTACTAAAGGCTGCTTGAGAATTTTTGATACCTACTTTTTTATATTACTAAGCATGGCATCTAAGATTGTATGTGAATGGAAATACTTCTTTAAAATTTATTGCTCTCACATCAGTGTTAGTATTCTGTTTTAATAAATGTTGAGGAAGCTGAGTAGAAAGGGTCTGGGTTTCTACTCACAGAAGGAGATAACTGGGGAACTCTTCTAAGACCAGCTCTCCTCCAACCAAACAGGCAGAAAGCACTCTGAATTGGGTGGTAGGAGAAACACCTGTGGGTGTGGCTTTCTCCTTCCCCTGTGCATTCCTGAGTGAATAACAACCAGGTATTTTAGCAGGGCTTTGGGTAAGTGCTTCCCAATTGTTGTCTCATCCAACGCCCTCAATAGTTCCCTGTTGGAGACTGATAGTGGTGAAGTCTGATCAGCTGCTCACCAAACCCATTTCTTTTTTCTGGGCACACAGTGAGAATAGGTATCCCAGAGTCCTTGTAGTTAGGAGTGACTGTGAGACCAAGTGCTGAGTTCACTGGTCAGTGAAATGGGGGCAGAAACTATTGTATTGCTTCCAGGCTCAGCCCATTAAAATTTTTCCACAAATGAGACTTCTGTTTCTGTCCCATCTGCTGGTTGGAAATCCATGCCCAGGGAGAACTCAGAAGGCAAAAGTTGAAAAATGGCAGAGCCATAAGATGGAAGCAACATGGGCCTCTGAATCACTTTTTATGGGAGAGACCCCACTGATCAGAACTACCTTCATGAGACTTTACATCAATTAGAAGTAAATTTCTGTCCTGTTAGAGCAATTTCCCAGCTTTGGATCTGTTAGAATATCTAGCATCAGTAACTAATGCACTCCTCCTATCTCCCTTATAACAGAAGAATATGTTGAGATTTAGGGAGGACAAGTAACTTGTATAAATTCAAGCATTAAGGAGATGTCAGAGTCATGAGCTGTACCCAAATCATCTGATGTTAGAGGTTGTGCTCTTATCCACTGTGTTACGTTACTTCTCTTTTTTATGAGAGTTGAGCAGTATGTCAATAAACATTGATTATCCAGAATCCAAACATTTCCTAACACCATATATTACCACCCTCGTCCAAGGTCCATCATCTGTTTCCTGGATTATTGCACTGTCCTTCTCCTGCCCTTGATCTCTTACAGTCTATTATTACTCAGCAGCCAGCATGATCCTATTAAACACATGGCCAATCAAGTCACTTCTTTGCTCAAAACCTGCTGAGGGGCTCTCATCTCGCTCAGAGTAAGAGGTATGGTCTTTACCACCATGGTCCATACCATCCTGTGACCTGGCCCCCTCTTAGCTCTCTGACTGCCTCTCCTATCTCCACCTCCAACCCCACTACAACCTTGCTCACTTGGCCATGTCAGCCTTTTTGCTACTCCTTTACTTTTACCTTTGCTCCTGATACTCACATGATTTGCTTCCTTATTTCCTTCAAATCTTTCCTTAAAATTTCCACGCCTTAGTGAGAGTTTCTGTAACCATCCTGTTAAAATTATAATCCTTTACTTGATTCATTTTCTGTCCACACATCCTGTTACATTTTTCTCAGTAGCATTTAATACATTGAGCATATTATGTAATTCACTTCAAATTATTTTGTTTATTATCTGATTCTTCTACTAGAATGTGAATTACAGGAGAGCAGAGATTTTTAATTCTTAAAACATTTTTGTGACTACTTTATCTCCAGTATCTAGAAAGGTGCCTGGAACATAATATCCTCTGCTTCGTAAGTACATGTGGAATGAATTAATGAATGTGCATCCTCCAAACTATAGGAAGAGGATGGCGTTATTAAGTCTCTGTGTGCTATACAGAAGGCCTTCCAAACCAGGGGGAAGTCCAGTCACCAGGACAAACTTATGAGCTGCTAAAACATCAATGGAAATATATCAGTATGGAGAATGTTACATATAAGTCCTTTCAGAGATTGTACTGTAAGTGAGTGAGATGAAAATGTTGATAAGCCACTGAGGTGGTGAAGAAAGTGAGACCCTTCCATGGCTCAATAGCACCAAACCATCTTGTAAGGAGGGTGGGCCAAGTTAACCACAATGCTGCAGATTGCCAAGGAGAGCATTGCTTAATTACTCAGACAGCAGGGTGGAGGCCACAGCTGCTGTAACTGCCTTCTTTCTTTGATCTTATCACATGCAATGCCCAGGCTCTCTTATAATTAAATATGTATCTACTGACTAACCAAATATTGATTTAGCACCTATCTTGGCAGATTCTGAGTGCTGGGAATATAGTTGCAGATGAGAAAAAGTCCTGTTTTTGTGGAGTTTATATTCTGGTGGAGAGAGGCAGATTATAAGTTAAACAAAATAAATGATATTTAAGATATTGATATGTGCTATGAAATAGAGTGATGATGTGCTACAAAATTGGATGATGGGGTAGAGAGAGACTGGGAGAGAGGAGAGGGGAGGACAGGAACAGTGTGGAGCCTTTAGCCACAGAGCGTTAGCAAGGGATTCTCTGAAGATATCTCATCAGAGCAAAGGCCTAAGGGATATGACGGAGGGAGCCACATGAGGATCTGAGGAAGAACATTCCAGGGTGAGGGAGGATAAGTTCAGTGACTCTGACATAGGAGTGAGTAGAGGCTAAGAACAGGAAGAAGGCACAAGTGAACAGGAAGAAGGCACAAGGCACTAGGGAAAAAGAGAGGTGGGTTTGGAGATGCTCCCAGGGGCCTGAAGGTGCAATGTCTTCAGGCGTTGCAGGGAGATTATATTTCATTCTCATGGTGACAGGGAGTCTTTGGAGAGTTTGAATGTAGCATAATTGAAGGACATCATTTTTAAGGGATGCCACAACAGCCTATCGAAAGCTGCCACATGTCCCAGTCTAGCACTCTCTGCAGATTCCCACACTTGACTTACAGGAGACAGGTTGCCAGAATCTAGCCCAGGCTTTAATAAACTCTTATCACAACTTTGAACTATGGCAGAGTGACTGTAAAATCTGGGATCATATTTTTCTAAGGGAACTTTCAACTAATTATTTGAATGCTGTTAGGAATAAATGTCCAGTTTTTAAAAAGAATTTTTTTAAACAGCCCACCAAATAAACCCAAATGGCTCAACTGGCATTCAATACTTTTCATTAAATGGGTAAACAATTTCCTTTTAAAATGAAACACTTTAATGAGCCACAGAAAGCAATCAAATACACTTAACATCCAAAAGAAGATAGTCTTTGGTTAGGGAGGCAAGTCCAAATGACACAGTGTGATAGAGAAATGATCTATGAGTTATCTGTCAAAAAGGCTTGGTCTTATAAAACACAAGGTAATGCAAATTAGGGAGGAACATTAATGAAATAGCAATGCAAGTTTCCAGTTAATCAAATGTCACTTGACTTTGAGGAATTGTTAGGATGATCAGCATTTGTGAGGACAGAATGCCAACAGGAATTTATAAACAGCTCAATCTCTTAGTCTCTGAGGAAGCAATGTTGTCTGGGATAAACACATTTGATGGACCTTGTATGAGCAGCTTATTATCAAGTCTAGAAAAGTTACTTTGCAAGCCTCCAAGATTGAGATGTTTTTGTATTTCTTCCCCAAGGAACGGTACTATGGGAGTGGAGTGTGGGAACGTCTAAAGGATAAGTAAAAATAAGACCCAAGTGTTGCACACAAAAATTCAGTCCAACGATGTATAGGGATGTGGCAGTCCCAAATTAGGATGGATGTGGGGATTATGTTAGAAATGTAACTGAGTTATCATCTGAGCTAATGGTAGCTCAAATCTAAACAGGTTTGTTCTATACATTTTTGGGGATGCGTCTTGCTCTTCTGTAAAGCTATATTTATAGAACAGTTAGTCATCTAGTATTTATTAAGCCCTGTGGGTATATGTCTCTTTTTTCCATCCTGTACATGTTATACTCTGATATATATCCATTGTCTGGCGTGTGGTAGGAATTCAATAATTATTCATTGAAATAAGTTTAAAATAAGGTAAAATATGAGTCTTCCTTGCCTTAAAAATTCAGAAATAATAGGGTCATAATGCAGAAAAAAGTAAACAAGCCAGGTTAACTTTAGTCACTGCATTTGTTGTGTTGGTGCTTGAGGGAAATTGCGCAGGCAGTTGGCAAATGCATGGAACAGAGAGACTGTGAAATGGACAGTTAGTTCCGGCTGATCCTCTACTTAAAGAAGACAGAAGGCAGGGACGGTACAGGAGAGGTCAAAAGCATGTGCAAAGGTAAAATGTTGGGAAAACTTGTGATGTATTTTGGGAAATAGTAGAGTCCAGTTTAATTGAAGGATAGAGTGTCATGGTGGAGAGAGGTTGGTATAGTGGGAAGAGCAAGAACTCGTGAATCACATAAAAATCCTAGCCCTGCTGTCACTTTGGAAGTGGAAGTTCAGTCTGGAAAGGAAACTTGAGCCGAACTGCAGAGGGGCCTTACTATTAGTACTTTATTCAGCCAACAACTTGTGGTCTTTGAAGGTTTTGGAGCTGGGAATTGACATGTTTATAGCTGTGATTTCCCTTTATAAACAATCAAGTCCTGTGGGTTGGAATTTTTTCTCATTGCTTCATCAACTTTTTTGGAGACTAAATTTTCTTTCTTTGAGAGATTAAATTTTCAATGCAAGTTGCAAATTTATCAAACATTCTTCTTTTAAAGAAATGAAACATCCCTCAGAAGACTAGAGGGTCTCAGTAACATCTTTTAGGTCTGCTCATTAACTTGTCTAGTCCCTTTATTCACAGTGATATAGACAGCTGAGCCAAAAGTATTGTTCCTGACTGTCTTTCATGCTATTTTGCCCTGAGAAATATTGGGACACCCTTCACTATCTGTTGCCCACCTCAATCAGTTGAACAGTTTTACTTTTTCCCCTTCCTGACTATCAAATATCAACTTAAAACTGCCTTAACAGCTCTGCTATTTTTCTAGATGGTACCAACTAGCACTTATTTTTTATTGCTAGATGAATTTTAGTCTTCTTTACCAAACAGAGACCACTAGAGAGACATTTCAAAATCTCTCAAAATGTCTCCCAATCTCTTTTATTTCAGCCTTTTATCATTGCTGTGTGTACAAACCACTGAATAAAATTTATAATAATAAAGCAACATAAATACCATCACTTCAAGCTAAACCTCTTCATAAACCTAAGGTAGATTCAAGGCTAGAATACTTGTAGACTCAAACTTTTTTTTTAAAGTATACCTCTTAAAGGATTTGTTTATTCTAATTATTAATTGTAGTGTTTAATTCAAAGATTATAAACTCAAGATTAAAATTTTAAAATATATTTCACAAGGTTGATGAAAATTTATGAATAAGTTTTTTGGCAGTCTAAAGCAGAAGGATAGGAATCATGGTTTGGTGTTTGCAGATAGAATATCACTTTCACTACATTGTAGAATACACCCAATATAGTAAGATTGTTTGAAGGCAGTTTCGTATTCCTCATGATCCTTGCTCCTACAGACAGACTCAGGTCCCTACTCAAAAGAAATACATAGGGCTTCCCTGGTGGCGCAGTGGTTGAGAGTCCGCCTGCCGATGCAGGGGACGTGGGTTCGTGCCCCGGTCCGGGAAGATCCCACATGCCGTGGAGCGGCTGGGCCCGTGAACCATGGCCGCTGAGCCTGTGCTCCGCAACAGGAGAGGCCACAACAGTGAGAGGCCCGCGTACTGCAAAAAAAAAAAAAAAAGAAAGAAATACATAGCCACTACGGGTAACACGTGTGTTCTCAGATGCTGTGAGTCTAAAACTAGTGGCAATGAATGGCCACATGATCTAAGATTTTGTTTCAATCCACACAAACTGGAGGCAATGAGATTTAATGGAAAACATTGAACTCTTCATGCCCAGAGTCTGTTTACTTTTTTATTGTTTCACTCTATTGTAAGCTCCATGAAAGCATAGACTGTTTCTGAATCTGTGGCCCCTAACTGTGCCTGGCACATAAAAGGCATGCGTCCTAATATGTGGTTGTTTTTGGAATGACTTTGAGTTGGATCAGTATTTTAGTTCAATGCTTCTCAAACTATCTGTGAAGAAGAACTCTTTGTTTTTTGACTTCCAAACTGTCTCATATTGATTCTTTTCTCCTAAAAATATGAGTACCGTATAAATGTTGCAATACTGTGACATAATAAGAAATATATATTGAGTCTTCCTCCCTGGTTCTTAGCACAGAACTTCTAAAACCCTTGGAATTTCCTGAGTGGTAGGGGTGAAAGGAGCATCCTTTATTATTCATAAGAACCTGAGTTTATGCTAATGAAGTGACTCTTGTAGGGGGCTGCTGGCTGCCAAAGGAACCAACCATGTTATTAGAGGATTGGAACTTACATTCAGGCCCATCCCAAACATCCAGAGAGGGGAAGGAGGCTGGGGATTAGGTTAATCACCAATAGCCAATGATTTAATGAATCATGCCTAAGTAATGGAATGTCCATAAAAAACTCTTAAGAGCTTCCAGGTTGGTGAATGCATCCATGTGCCAGGAGAGTGGTATACCCCAAACACCACAGGAACTGAAGCTCTTGCACTCAGGACCCTTCAAGACCTTGCCATATGTACCTCTTCAACAAACTGTTCATTTGTATCCTTTATAATATTCTTTATAATAAACCAGTAATGGAAAGTAAAGTATTTCCCTAAGTTCTGTGAGCCATTATAGCAAATTGTAGAAACTAAGGTGGAGGGGTTATGGGAACCCCAAATTTGTAGCCAAGCCGTAGAGAAGTATGAGTAATCTGGAGATACACTACTTGTGATCAGCATCTGAGGTGGGGGGACAGTCTGGTGGGACTGAGTCCTTAACCTGTGGGGTCTATGCTGACTCTGGGTAGTTAGTTTTAGAATGAATTAAATTGTAGGACACCCAGTTGGTGTCCACAGAGAACTGGAGAAGTTCTCGTGGAAAACACACACATTTGGTGTCAGAAGTGTTCTGAGTAGAGAGACAGTTTTCCTTTAAAGGTAAAGAACACGATTGATCTGGGTTCCAACCCAAGTGCCCACACATGCCAACTGGTGACCTTGGACAAGTTACTCAAGCTCCTTGAGCTTTGAGTTAATTAATTAATCAATAAACCAATTAACTAAAGTCTGACTCCTTTGTAGGATCAATATGAAGATTAAATGAAAAGTTTAAATTAAAAAAGGATGTATTTAGCAGGTGCTCAATAGATTTGAGCACTACAGAACTAAGAAAAGGAAAGAAGGGAGGGAGGAAGGAAAGTGGGAAGGAAAAAAGGAAGGAAGAGAGGGGAACTAAAAAGAAAGAAAAGGTAAGAAGGAAGGTTAAGATATTATATGTATATTTGTGCTATTTCCTGTGGACAAAATAATACTATCAGATTTCATAGAAGAAGGAAATCACTTATATTTTAACTTATAAAACTCCATAGGGACATAAGAATATTAAGTTTTCTGGTGGCTACAGTAATTTTTCTTTTAAACCTAGGGGCAGGGGCTACAATCCAGAAAAGGTGCTAAAGCATCACCTTCTATAAAATCTGTGCTTCACTGGATCACAGCACAGATCTGATTTTCAACCAGGTTCTGAAGATACTGCACTCTTTTTTTTTTTTTTTTTTTTTTTTTTTTTTTTTTTTTTTTTGCGGTACGCGGTCCTCTCACTGTTGTGGCCTCTCCCAGTGCGGAGCACATGCTCTGGTCGCTCAGGCTCAGCAGCCATGGCTCACGGGCCCAGCCGCTTCACGGCATGTGGGATCTTCCCGGACCGGGGCACGAACCCGTGTCCCCTGCATCGGCAGGCGGATTCTCAACCACTGCGCCACCAGGGAAGCCCAGATACTGCACTCTTATCTTCTGTCAGTGTAGTAGCTAGTTTACAGAAATACCAAGCTCCAAAACAAACCTCACGCTAGTGAGTAAAAAAAACGCTTTAAGGCAATTGATGTTATACTCAATGTTAGTCATTAATTAGAGGCTTAAGGGAAACCTGACACTCACAGGGCTCTCAAATATCTCTGTAAAGCAATGTCCCAGACAAGTAGGCCATTCATCAGTTCAGGAAGCTGGACCCAAAACAGAGGAGAACCAAGACACCGATCATACCCATTGGACTGTACTTGCCATCTTCAGAATATCACTTTTTTTTTCTTTCTTAATATCTAATTGGTCAGAGTTTTCTCTCCCCATCCCTACTCCTAAAATATTTTGGGATATATCATAAAAGTACAATTTTGTACCTATCTTTTTTAAAGTAATACTTATATTTTTCTGATTATAAAGTAATACATTCTTATGGTAAAAAAAATTAGAAAATATGAAGAAGTAAAGGTACACATAATCTTATTCCCATAAGAAACCTCTCTCCATATTCTGGTGTAATTTTCTAATATCTGTGTCTTACAAATATATATGTATATGTGTGTTTGTGAATGTATCATAATCATATTATATATAGTTTTGTATCCTGTATTCCTCACTTAAATATTTTGTACATTTTCCCATATTATTAAAACATCCTCCAAAACTTGAAAAAAAATTATATGTATATATATTTATTCTTTAACTTGATTAATGAAATATCATTCTCCCAATTCATATGGTTAAAAATCTGTCAAATTCTGCTTCTTTCTTTTCCACATCTTTCACATCTAGTCAATAGCTAACATCTGTTGATCAGCCTCTAAAATGTGTCCCTAATACATATACTCTTTTCTTTGCTGACTGCTTCGCTTCTGAATTTTATTGCTCTTCAGATGGATAAGACACCTTGTCTAATTTTCTCTTATCTTTCTTCCTTCCCTCCTTCTCCCATTATTCCAATTCCTGCCCCTAAACTTTCCTTCATACTGCTCATACCCTTTTTATACTCTTAGTATCTGACCATATCGGTTAAAATTTTTCCATGGCTCTTCATTCCATAGAATATCAACTAACATTTATTTCCACCCTATTTTATCCAAATTTTTTTCCATGAAAGCTCCCAAAAGCATCCTATGCTCTAGCTATAAAAGATTTATAATTCACAAACCCACAATGCAGAAGTGGGCAACCATTCTGCCCAGTTTTACTCACATCACCCCCTGAATCTCCTTCCCTATATTCACCAACCAAAATTCTACCCACTTTTCTAATATGACAATAATTATTCATCCCAACTCCATGCAACTCCGTGTTCCTCCCCATGTGCTGAATTGACTGAGAATAGATACAGTGATCAGATAAATGTTTAGTCAAATATACATTAAGTCATTGTCAAAATATTGGTTTTATTAGATCATGTGGCCATTCATTGCCACTAGTTTTAGACTCACAGCATGTGAGAACAAACGTGTTACCCATGGTGGCTATGTATTTCTTTTGAGTAGGGACCTGAGTCTGTCTGTAGGAGCAAGGATCATGAGGAATAAGAAACTGCCTTCAAACGATCTTACTATATTGGGTGTATTCACTACACCCACTACAATGTAGTGAAAGTGATGTTCTATCTGCAAACACCAAACCATGATTCCTATCCTTCTGCTTTAGCCTGCCAAAAAACTTATTCATAAATTTTCATCAGCCTTGTGAAATATATTTTTAAATTTTAATCTTAAGTTTATAAATTATAAATCTCATTGCCTCCAGTTTGTGTGGATTGAAACAAAATCTTAGATATGGCTCTCGGGCCCTAAACCAGGGGCACTTACCCTGTGAAGGAGCCTAGGGGGAAAAAAAAAAAGCAAAGCACACTTCCTCAAAGCAGACAGATCTCAAAGAGGGGAGGGAGAGGTGTACCTAAGCCAAGCAATTGCAATGATCATCTTCTCAATTTCACCTATCAATTAAGTCAGTCTTCTTGGGGGAAGGAGAGGGAGATAAGCAAATGGAAGAAAAGGTCAAGCTTTGCTTTTCATTAGTTACAGAAGGATCAAAGTTTCTACTTCTTAAGTGTGTGCAGGCAGAAACACTGGAAGAGGGAAAACGGGGTCCCATCTGTGCCCTGCCTTTCAATGTTTAACTTTAACCCTTAAAATGGGCATAAAAAGCCAAATTGTCCTTTTGTGTAAAAGTTGAAGTTATAGCTAAACATAAAAACTGTATATGAATGCTGAAATGAAACAATCAGGAAATAGAAGGAAAAAAAACTGAAAAAGTTGACTGGCCAATATGGAAACAAGAAAGAACAAAAAACATATGGAAACTTTTTTTTTTAATTATTAAGGCACACATGGCCAAAAAAATTAAATACAAAAGTTTATGTATGCTTAAATATATTTGAATTCCTTTTTCTCTGTAGTGGGTAACATCATAAGGCAGATTTGTGTTTTATTTAGTTGCACTGTTTGAATTTCCTGAAAGGAAAAGTAAAGACTGCTTGATATAAAGAAAAAGATTTTGTGCCTTTTCCCAACATACTAAAATGTGGGATTAGAAAATTTGGTTTTATTGCTGACAGTACTACAGTGTCATGGTATAATTGTGGTTAAGAAAGAATTTGAATAAGTATATGAAAACAGGTACTTGAGTTTTTCTCATTAAAAAATTAAAAAATATATATGTATATAAACACACATGTACATATACGTATCTCCATAGGCCTGAAACTTCTCATGCTCATTTTTCAGTTAAAAGGCAAATTGTTTTTTTAGAAAATATGAAATTATTCCACTCAATCATTTGTGACTTATATTAATAATTTAAAACCATGCTTTCTACATTAAAAATAGATTTGTGTTTTTTGTTGTACTCAGATGAATCCAAACTATGCTTTTGAAAGAGAACTTTGAATTTAACACACATTAAAAGCCTTTTTGATATATTAGGGGGAAAATACACCTGGAATTATAAATAGCCAACTTGAAAAACTTCAGAGTTGTTTTTAAATTACCTCAAATATTGAATTTTCCACTAAAACTATAGTAAAACTCAAGGAAAATGAAGTATTCCAAATTCTTAAAGTAGTGAACATGCAAGAGTCATCACATTAAATCACTAAGAGACAATATAAATGAATTGAGATTCACTTATTCATTATTCAGAAAATATTTACTTGCTGTCTATCATGGGTCCAGCACAGTTTTAGGTGTTTTCTTCACACTAACAAGCAAAAAAGTGGTTAAAATTTCAGCTCTGACTGTGCTTACATTTAAGGGAAGGGAGACAGATTATAAATAAGATAAGCAAAATGCATAGTTTGCTATTGCTAAGTGCTATGAAGAAAATATAAAGCAGGAAAGGGAATATCAAATATTTTAGGGGAGGGTAGATAACTACTATGCTAAAAATGTTTATCAGTTTTCAAAGATCAGTCCAGCGAATGGTCAGTCTCATGGTTCCAGAACAGAGGCTTTACGGATCAACCTCAGATTAGGAGATGGTGAAAGGGAGCCCTGAGCCTGACATCAGTTCACACTGTGAGGTGCCTGCAACACTGCAGGAAACCCAGCAGACAGTTGGAAATGTAGGTTTGGGTCCTTAGGAAGAGATACAGATTTGGAAGCCACCTGTGGAAAGGTGAGAATAAAATGATGGGAATGGATGAAGTTGAGAATGTGTGCAAAGTGAGATGAGAGTACAGCTGATGAGAGGACCTTGGAGAGTGTCTACATGGAAGGGCCAGGTGGAACATTCACAATTCCTTAGGGAATTTCTAGTGATTTAGTCTACGAATCACTGAATCAATTATACTGAATATTGTAGAGGATTTTATAAAAGGTTTTTTCAATCCCAGAAATAATTTACTTGGAATTTAAAAATTATTAGAGATGAATTTATAGTAAATAAACCTTTACATCTGTAGAATTACTAGAAGCACATTTATTTATAAAATCACATCATGACTTCTGGCATGGTGGGATGATCCAATTTGAAAATTGCCACGTCAGTGACAAATTCATTTATTTAATTTAACATTTCATTGGTTGGTTCATGACTTTTTAACTTATCAACTATTTACTGATTTCATACCCTGCTCAAGACAAGAAATGTATATATTGATGAAAAGTAATATTTCAAAAGTGCTATTAATAAAAACTCTTGCATATTTTTAAAATGTAATATTTTCCTCAAGATATACCTAACCAAATCTTTGCCTGGCCACAATTCCTAGGATGGAGTCTGTGTGACTTTAATACAAAGAAGTTAAATTATGGGCTATGGGCTGAATTGTGCCCCTACCCCTAATTCATATGTTAAAATCCCTAAAGCCCAGTACCTAAGAATCTAACTGTATTTGGAGATAAGGTCTTTAAAGAAGTGATTAAGTTAAAATGAGACCCTAAGGGTGAGACCCAAATTCAAGTATGACTAGTGTCCTTGTAAGAAGAAAAACAGAAACCAGGGACTCGTGCACAGAGGGACGACCACATGATGAGTACAAGCAAAGAAGGCCTCAGGAGAAATCAACACTGCGGGCGTCTTGGACTTTCAGCCTCCAGAACTGTGAGAAAATTGATTTCTTTGTTTAAGCCACCTGATCTGTGGTATTTTGTTATGGCGTCCCTAGCAAACTAATATACTGTGAGACTAGGAACTTACCTTCTAAGAGGGTAAAACTCATCCTCATATTAGGAGGGAGGATTTCTAGATTAAAAGTGTGAACAAATATTGTTTAGATTATGACAAAATAGATCAGCCTCTTGAAAAAGTTGAGCTAAAATTTAATGTGATTTATTGGGTTGGGGAGATGGGCTGTACCAGGTCTCTGACCCATTACATGAGTTTTGATTATTGAAGCAGTGGTCAGAGCCCATATTAATACTTAATTATGAAATATCTTGCCTTTGATGCATAGAGGAAAAAAAGGCCATTTAGAAAGACTTTGGCTTTTCTCTTCTGAGTTTATAACCATAAGCAAGGCTATGGTGATAGGCAAGGCTATTTTGAAAAATAATGAACATATAAAATGCAAACCAGCCACATTTATCCTTTCACAAAAACTTGTAAAGATGCCTGAAAAGCACACAAAAATGCTCCTTTTAATGTTTTTAGGAGAATAGTTTAAGGTTGTTTTCAAAGTTTCAAGATCCAAATGCAAAAGACTCCACTTCTTTACAAGTGGTTTAATCCCATGGGTAGTGTGGTTATAATCCAGATGACTCTCTTGAGGGGCAGGGAGAAGCAATGCCAATATTTTTTTTGTGTTGAAAGGACCATAAAGAAGAAGCAGATCATACTTTGTGGGTTGATAAATAGCTCAAGACGCACAGCCAGAAGAATGAACATTATGCACATTGCACAGCTTTTCTTTTTTTTCAAGGCAGAAATGGGAGAGAGGAGTTGTGGTTTTTGTTATTTCTCTGTTCTGATCCCTCGCTCAGTGACATGGCAGGGCTAAAAGGCTATGTCAGAATTTAAAATGTGACCCTGAATGAAAAAGTTTAGAATATGATAAAGATCTAAGCATAGAACTTTGTTTTTTTCAATTTCCATTTTCCAATGAAAAATTGAAAGTGGCTTCAGAAACTATTAGAAGCAAAACATTGGTGGTCCCATTTAGATAACATGTGAAAAGAAAATTGAAGGGGGAAGAAAAGCTGAGAAAAAATTCGCTTTGCTTGGGCTGATATTATACTTGATAGATACCTTGGGGAAGGATCTATTTGCAGAAGAGCTCACTCTAATAGTGAATAGGACTGCATGAGGGGGGATTTGTAAATAATAAGAGTATACCAGATGCATGTGAAAGCCTCAGTTACGAATACTATGGGGAGTTCAAGAGTATTCACACACAGACCCTCCCCTCCCTTCTTCACCTCTCCTCTTTTTCTTTTGTTGTATGAGGCATCCATTAATAATAAGGGGCACAAGCTCACTTCTTATCATAGACATACATGATCTTTGTAACCCGGGGAAAATTTCACTGGTGTTATTTTCTTCCTTCCTATCCTCCAGAATTGTCTGTTCTAGATTGGGCTAAATGAAATTTTTATTTTCTCATGTAAGTGAAAACACCATTTCTTAAACACATCAAAGCCCATTTGAATTTGGGTCACATCATAATTTATTTTATCAAACAGATTTTAATTTTTTCCAGATTTAAAAATTTCCAGATTACTCCAAATTTTGTGTGCCAAATTCTGCCCTCAATTATGTGCATGCAGCTAATTGCATACACATAACTGAGGGTAGGGTTTGGCTTTTGGAGGTGAAAATCTCTGGAGCTTCGATTTTTTTCCCCCCTTGGGAAAGCCCAGACTTTATTAATTAAAAAAAAAATCTTCAAAATAATTTACATCACTTTTCCGAAGTTGCTTTTAGGCACTGATTAGTTAATCCACCACACCCTGGTGTAATCACTCTTTATCTTTTTTGCAATGAGACAGTATTCATACAGATGACCTTTTTATTTGCTTGAAGACATATAAGCAAGAGAGTGATAGAATTAAGGTTAAAATTGAGCATTCTGTGTTCTGTGATGATAGCTGGAACTGTTTATTAACATTACATAATTGTGTTCTGAATCTGTTATATTCTTGATTGTTGCCTCTTTTATTATTCACAATAATGGCTTTATTATACTTTTTTCCTAATTTTAAAAATCATAGTAATAATTTAAGCAATATAGAAAAGTATATAGAATAAGAGAATCACTTGAATTCTCACCACTACAAGGGGGCCATTTATATTTTGTTGAATATTCTTCTAGGAATGTCATCTGACTTTTTCTCCAATTTTATGTTGATATAATATCAGACATGTTATTTTAACCAGCATTTTTCACCAGGGAAATATTGGAAATGTTTTCACCTCAGGTAATACAGATACACCTCTCTTATGGCCCACATACTATTTCATTGGACCAGAAAGTCTTCAGCCAATCAGTTATTTTCACAAGAAGAAATGTGCTTTCTTACTGTAAACTCTGTCATGATAGACACATTTGTTTATTGTAATTAATAACTGGAACTCTCTTCTCCTTTAGTTATGCCCCAAATCTCAGATTTCCACCAAATCTATTTGTTCTACTTTAAAACTATAATTTTGAGTTGCACATCAATAGGACTATACTCAGACATGAAACTTGAAAATGTCATGGCAATGGAAAATGTGAATAATGTAAGTATGTGAAGTCCTCAGAAAATTCTTAAATGTATTTTATAAATAACCTTTTATCATTACCCAATTTTAATCTCAAGCTCTGCTAAAAATGTCCAAATTTTGAATTTTATCTCCATTTCTTTTCCTTACCAGTCCTTAGGAGATTAGGGTAAGCAATGAAGTGGAAAGTCTTGGCTAATCTATACTTTGGACAATCAATTGCCAAACACTAAATTTGGAGTGAAATATTTATATTTATATAAATAGTGCTTGAAAAATTACGAGAAACTCCATATAGGCTCTGCACATTACCATTTTATTTTTTGTTCCTCCCACTCCTCACAGCCTAAGATCCTTCTACACTACTGCCCTTATAAAAACTCATATCCAGGGCTTCCTTAGTGGCGCAGTGGTTGAGAGTCCGCTTGCCGATGCAGGGTACGCAGGTTCGTGCCCTGGTCCGGGAAGATCCCACATGCCACGGAGCGGCTGGGCCCGTGAGCCATGGCCGCTGAGCCTGTGCGTCCAGAGCCTGTGCCCCGCAACGGGAGAGGCCACAACAGTGAGAGGCCCACATACCACAAAAAACAAAACAAAACAAAAGAACCCCTCATATCCATTATCACCTTGTATTCTTCACTTTCTGATCTTCTTCTATGTAGCCTACTCAAGGACATTGTTCTTGCAATATTCCTTTCTCCCTCTCTCATCATCAAATTTTCCCTCTCTACTGAATTATTCTCACAAATACATAAATATGCAATTTTTCTTTTATCTTGAAAATATTTCTCCTTACCCATTTTCTACTCTACCTACCACTGCATTTCTTAGCTCCTTTTTGGAGCAAAAAAATTATCTTTAGTCCCTGATTTCAATTCTTCTTCCTTTCTCTTTTAATGCAATTTAATCAGGCTTTCTCCCTCACAAGTCTTCTTGAGGCCACCAATGACCTTCATGATCTTAAATATGGTGGTCAGTTCTCAATCCTCATCTTACTTGACCTGTCAGTATCATTTGACACATTTGATCACTCTCTCTTCCTTGATAAATGTTCTTCACTTTGTTTCCAGAATGCCATTCTTTCTTAGCTTTCTTCCCATCTTGCTGGTTGCTCCTTCTCAGTCTCCTTGGCTGGATTCTCTTCTTCTTCCTGATGTCTTAATTTGGATTATTAGATTATTTTCTCTTTTTTCCTCCTTTTCGTCTACATTCATGGCCTTAAAAACATCTATATGATAATTACTCTCATATTCACACCTCTAGGGCCATCTGTCTTCCAGACTTACCATTCCTATATCCAGCGATATTTCCACTCAATGCACAGTACCACTCAAACTCAACATGTTCAGCAATGAACTCCTGCTCTTCCTCACCCATCCACAATCCTGCTTCATTAATCTCAGTTCTGGCAACTCTAACCCTATTGTTGCTTATGACAACTAGAAACCCACCTTTGACTACTTTCGTTCTTTCACATCCCACATCTAATCTTTCAGGAGATCTTAGCCCTTATTTCAAAATATACTCAGAATCTGCTCATTTCTCACCCCTTCCACTGAGTCACTAGGATCCCTAATCAGGCTTCCCACTATTCTCGTCTTCTCAGAGTCTATTGTCGACAAATAAGCCAGAGTGAGCTTTTTAAAACTTGAATCATACAGTGGTACTTCTTAAATCCTGCAATAGCCCCCTGTTGTACTCAAAGTAAAAACTATAATCCATGTGATGGCTACAAGGCTAGGACCTTCCATTTCCTCTCTGACTTTTTCTACTACTCTCTCCCTTGTTCAGTCTCCTGCGATCACAGCAGGCTCTTTGCTATTCCTCACATATGCCAGGAACTCTTCCACCTTGAGATCTTTCCTTTGTATATTCCTTCTACCTGGAATGTTCTTCTCCAAGATATCTGCATGGACAACACTTTTGTCTCCTTCAAGTCTTTGACTAAATCTCATTTTCTAAATGAAGCCTACCATGACCATCTTATTTAATACTACAGCCTATCTCTCCCATCTTTGGGATTTCCTATCTATGGTATCCTACTCTGCTTTGTGTTGTGTGTGTGTATGTGTTTCATAGTATTTATCATCTTTGAACATACCATATTTACTTAAAAAATAAATTTTTGTTTAGTTTCTCTGCTCCCACTAGAGTATAATCCTTAAATATATCCTTGAGGATGGGGATCTTTGTTTGTTGTGAGTGGTAGAATTATGGGCAATTATCCCATTATTAAAGTTATAAATAGAATAACTAATAAAAGCAAATCGTGAATACACCAATGATGAGAATATGTGACAAACAAGACTGCGGTTAATCCAATTCTATGCATATGAGATTCAGAAAAGTAAAAAAGAAGAACCAGGGTGAAAAGGAAGACTATTTTTTTTTTTGCTGTACATGGGCCTCTCACTGTTGTGGCTTCTCCTGTTGTGGAGCACAGGCTCCGGACACACAGGCTCAACGGCATGGCTCACAGGCCCAGCCGCTCCGTGGCATGTGGGATCTTCCTGGACAGGGGCACGAACCCGTGTCCCCTGCATCGGCAGGCAGACTCTCAACCACTGTGCCACCAGGGAGGCCCCAAAAGGAAGACTATTGAGGTAAGAGGAAACAGTGCAAACTTAGTGTTTTTAGTTTATAAATTTCCTACTCTTTAAAAGATTTTGGGAGAGGAGTCTACAAATGTTGCTGTTTGAATCTTGATTTCAGATTGGTTAAGGGTTATGCTAATTTTAGGATAAAAAGGGAGAATTTTTGGCTTTGAAATATAAATGATATATCATTAGCCCATCCCATTAATGCTTCTGAAATTTCCCTTCAGCTGTAGCTGATTAGCAACTAAAAATGTCAAAGTTTATTTTGAGAATATTGAAGACTGCTCTAGGGCCTTGAAATAATTAGTTGCTCAAGTCCTCATTAAGAAATAGAGCATACACAAAGCTATAAGACTTGGCTAGTCAAGAAAGCAAAATGCTTTTGAGCATTTTATTCAGTGAGGTAAAATGAGCATGCTTTGTTCCATTTGGTTAACCAAATGTTGAAAGTATGGCACACTACTTTCAAAAGGAATGAAAGTTTCCCCAGTTGGGGGCCCGGGGAGTGGGGGGTGGGGGTGTGGCACTGAGCCGATGTCAGGCCCACATAAAATTACTTTGTTGCAAAGACTAGTTGCTTATATCCACTGATTTTGCTGCCAGTTACTTGTAGTAAAAAAGAATAGTCTTTGAGGGCTTATTTTTTTTAAATGTTAATTTCAGCGTTTGATGAAGCAGCTAATGATTGAAAGTAAGAAATCTTAAAGAATATTGGCTTTAAAAAAAGAGTATTAGTTTAAATGTTGGCTGTAAAACAAGAGAGATATTTAGGTATGAAAAAATGAGAGAAATTTCTTATTCTTTTTATTAAGCTTTAAAAAGTAAGGCAGGGCTTCCCTGGTGGCGCAGTGGTTGAGAGTCCGCCTGCCAATGCAGGGGACACGGGTTCATGCCCCGATCCGGGAAGATCCCACATGCCGCGGAGCGGCTGGGCCCGTGAGCCATGGCCGCTGAGCCTGCGCGTCCGGAGCCTGTGCTCCACAACGGGAGAGACCACAACAGTGAGAGGCCCGCATACCGCAAAAAAAAAAAAAAAAAAAAAGTAAGGCAGTTTGTATTCTATTTGTTAGGGTTTGGGGGATCCCAAATAAAATACTGTCTTCTCCTTTATAAGGGTAGACTAAGGTATCAGATAGATGAAGATCAAAAATGCCAGCTTTATTACAAATCAAAATCTGGTCTGAAGAAAGCACTTGGATATGCAGCCGCAATAGCCTTCCTAACACTTTGCCACTATTAGATACACTTACTCATCTGGCATAAGCAACGCTTGATAACGGCAGACCTCCCTCATGGATCAGGATGTTTACCACATGATATGGAGCAGACCTGAAGTCAGGGCTCTTGCATAGATGGCTCCAGAAAGAGAAAAAGAGGAAAAGCCTGAGTAAACTTGCTCAGAGACTTCTCCCACATCCACCAGTTAGACCAACTGATTCTGCTCCCATAATGAGGGATAAGTCAGGATGGAAAGAAAGGCTGAAGGGTTTGTTTATAGCTAAAGTCTCTCCAGCTGGGAACAGGAGGAATGGAGGATATATCCGCCCCCTACCCCAGCACACTTTACTCATCACATATGTGTGATCTATTATGTTAAAAGCAATTATCCCATGTGTTTAAAAATGTGTGTCAGTGGGAAGAGAGGAAGGGGGATTATTAAATTTCAAAATTTCCACCTCCATTTTTCAGGTAATTACACAGAGACTGGCAAATCAGGGACTCATATGTTGTTGGCATGCACACTGCTGTGAATTAATGTTCATGCGTTGATGGCTCAGCCATGGATGCAGGAGAAAGAGGGAAATACAGCAGTGCTTTTATTAACGAGCGGGGAGGCCCAAATGTTGAGAAAAATCCTCTGCCTCCGCTAAAGGCAGCACTGCTGCCATCTGCTGGACTGGGAGTAGGAAAACCCCATGCTTATCGGAGTCAGTACAATTCCTTATCTCCCACCCACTTAGGAGGCATTATGCTAGGCGCCAGGTTGGGGGTCTCTAAAGGTAGCAGACTACGTTCTCCACCCTCAGTAAGCCGGGAATTTAACAGGGGACAGAGACGTCACTTAGGAGGCTGTGATAAGTCTCGCCTAATGGGAAAGCCAGGAGATGGTGGGATCCACTGCCATGAGGAGTATCGGGAAAAGATTTGCAGAAAAGGTGACCAGAGTTTTTGCTGGAGGCAAAGGTAGGGGGTTCAACAGGGAGAGATGGGGAAAATGGAATTCTGAGTGGACACTGCTCCAAACAGCTTAATTCCACAGGCTCATGAAGAGTCTCATGAAAGTTCCTCCACTTTTTTGAAATAATCTCTTTTATTTCTCTCCTGTGATCAGCCTTTCCTTAGTTTATAATTGTTCTCATCCATTGATCAGACTTTTTACTAATATTAATACTAACGGTGGAAGTTATGGGTATTGTATAACTAGCATGACATGTCCCTCCCTCACAATGCCCCAGCTGGGTATCTACTTTGCTCTGCCCTGAAAAACATGAGGAGACTTTATTTCAGTGAATTTCTTTGGTCTGTGGTTTACCATAGCATAAGTTTATGAGGTTGAGTTCTACAAATTCAATTTTAATCAGATATTATTTTTGTCCTAAGCAAACTCTAAATACCGCAAATAAAGCTTTCACCACTTTAGAAGCCATCTATAACTCATAAGTGTAATTAGGTTTAAATGATGCTGAGATTTCATACGATCCCTGCTCAACACTTGTGATTTTATATTCTATGCCTCTAGTTCCTGAATAGCGGGTCAGCTAGATATTTCCCTCTTATAAGCTGTGGTATGTTAAGGACCCAGCAAGTTAAAAAGTATAACTTTTGATTTGGCAACAGCAGAATAAAACGAAACCATTACCAACATTGTTTGACATATGACAGATGGTACTTTCAGGTTACAGATATGAATGTACAGTGGAGCTATTCTGCCTGAATTTCATTTGACTTTCCTATGGTCGTCAAAATGGGTGTCTTTGAATCTTTGTGTCAGTGGAGGTTGGTCTGTGTGGGACTTGAGTGATAAACCTGTCAAATACAACGAAGTTTGTGATTCCACTGGGTCCTATTGTAAAAATCAGTTTTGAAACCTGCCAAACCTGCCAAATTGGCTGATTCTGGGGTAGGGCTTACTGCATAAATTTGGATAATGCCCACACATATGTTTAAAATAACCTCTTGTTTCAAATATGCTTGTGTTTAAGACTCCTTCGGTAAAGGATTTGTAACAGTAAATAAATACAATGGAAAACTAGTTTAAACAAATGTTTTTAATTTATTTATCCATTAAGTGTTTGAAATACTCTATTCTCCACCCAAAGCTACATTTTCTTCCACCACCATCTCTTCTTTTTAAATCCAAATTAATTTAGAAGATGTGTAAAGCCAGGCCAAGGAAGATGAGACAAAACTATAAAACCCAGTTAGAAATGGTAAGGAAATGAGCCAAACTGGAAGCAGTGCCAGTACCCAGGGCGATGTGGAAATACTGGACAAAGACACTGCTTTGGAGATGTAACAGAGTGAAAGTGATGACATCTTGTTGAGCCACAAAGAGGCACAATATTATCCTGGCCTTGGGTAACTTACAGTTTATTTGAAGAGATATGCCCTGTTCGGATGAAAATAAATGGGAATACAAAATAGCAGGTGCTGGGCCAGTGACCAGGGTAGATAGCAGGTGTACAATATCAAGGGCTAATGTGGTTGGGAACTGATTATGAGGAGGGTATAGTTTAATTTAGGTCTTCCTCTCTCAATTTTTATTTTTAAATTAGGAAATATTATAAAAGTGAGAATTGAAGTGTATATAGTGCTTAAGTAGAACAGATACTAATTATCTCACAGTAACTACCATTTGTTATATACTGTGTGTCAGGCATTGTGGTCAGGTGCTTTATATGCATAATTTTACTCAATCTTTGCAATTTTCTATGACTTAAATACTATTTTTCCCCCAAATGGCAACTTCAGGTACCCAAAGTCACATTAGCTACTCCAGGACAGAGTCCAGACTTAAAGCAAAAACCTGCCTGATTTCAAAGCCCAAACTCTAACCCATGCTGTTAGTGTCAGCGTAGAGCTAATGAACAATTATCTGCATATTGTAATAAGACAGTCAAGGTTATGGTACAGAGAATGGTATTCTTCACATGAAGCATATGCTAGTTTGGAAAGAAATTTCCCAAATGGTAATTGTGAAAACTATTTAACAAACATAGAAGAATTTTTATCATATAATGTCAAATGTAAATAGAATAATATAATAAAAGTATACATGGTATTTACAGTCATGTCAAAACTATGTATGCATAAAGACAAAACCCTGGTAGAGAAGTTTAAAAGGAAAATCGTTTTCTTGGAATGGTAAGAGTCATAGTTAATTTTTTATTTAAAAATTTTTTACAGTGTTGAAATTTTGTCATTAGGATTTTTATAAATTAAATTAGAAAGGTTAAAGCTATTAAACTAATCCAATAAGAGAAACTTAAAGCTTGGTGCTGGAAAGGAATCATTCTCAAATGAAAATTACAGCTTCTTTTTTTTTTTTTTTTTTTTTTTTTTTTTTTGTGGTACGCGGGCCTCTCACTGTTGTGCCCTCTCCCGTTGCGGAGCACAGGCTCCAGACGCGCAGGCTCAGCGGCCGTGGCTCGTGGGCCCAGCCGCTCCGCGACATGTGGGATTTTCCCACACCGGGGGACGAACCCGTGTCCCCTGCATCGGCAGGCAGACTCTCAACCACAGCGCCACCAGGGAAGCCCTACAGCTTGTTTTAAAGCATGAAATCAGTTTGGGAGGTCAGGACATAATTGAAGGTCTAGCAGACAAAGTTTAGTTTATGAGGGTGAATTTTCAATTGTTTTACTAGAAACTGTTTACTTTTCCTCTTCAGAAATGTGTGTTCAAGTTGCCATTTCGGAAGACAAGAACATTTACGGAACAGGATCTCATCCTCTTCCCTCCGGCTTTACACACCTCCCTTTGTGTCCCACCCCACTCCATTTGGACAAATAGGCACCTTCCATTCTTGGTGAGTTCTCCTCCACCACACCTTTTATCTGAGAAACTCTACTTGACTTCTCGGGCTCACAAAGGAACAAGAGCTTTTTCCAAGGGAAGAGGGAAATGGTGTGAGTTTATTTTTTTTCAAGGCTTAACAGTTTCTTGAGTATGAGAACTGCTTGATGGTTCTACTTGCTTGAAGGAGATAGAGTTCAAAGATCTCAGTGAAGCTAGAATTTGAATGTGTAGGTAGAAATACAATTTTCTGTTTTATTTTGATTTGTTTTTCTGTAGGGATGGTGAAAAATTGCAAATTCTCTTATTCTCCTCTTTTTAACTGACCCACCTAATTAATAGTTGCCCTCTCTTCCCTCTGCAAATATACTGCCTGACACCTACTCCACCAAGAAGGTCCAAGCACCATGTAGAGTCCAGTACACCCCCCCTCACTTCTTTCTCATTCATCAGCAGCCAAACCTGTACATGCAAATAGTACTTATTATTGGTATTGTGTATTTTTATAGAATATTACATACACTCATGAAATATGTGTGCAAAATAAATGAAAGTTTTAGAGAACTTTCATTGAAGTTGAATAGTAGTTTGAGAAGCATACAGGTAAGCAGATAAAAGGAATGATAATGAATTCACTGTAGGAGAGATAGGTTTCTAAAGAAACTTTAGAAGGATTATGTGCTCAGATTGAATTGAAAATTTCTTTAACTTTTTGCTTTATTTTAAAGAAACTCAAACTGGAGATGTTAGAAATAGTGCAAGGAAACCATGATTTGCCATACATTTAAAGAATGGCCCGGATTCTACATAAAAGGATTGGCCTATGAATGTACATTTACGTTTTAAGCTAAAATATAATCTTTAAGATATATAATTTTTATTATGATTCCCAATGTAACTGACTTTTAAGAAAATTATTAACTGACCAGTTGCCAGTTTCATACATGAGAGATGAGAGAGATTTGATTGTATCACCTTGTATTCAGTTGTAAAGGCATAGCAAATTCAGGGGCAAAATTAGAGGTAAATAGTTTGATATTTTGAAGCTAAAAATTTTGAACCTCTTTGAGAGCTATATTCATTTACTTTTGCTTCTATTCCATTTAATGCTAAAAATACTAAACCCACTTTATTCCTTTTTTTTTCATTAATTCAAACCTCCCTTCTCCTTCTGTGGTGGAGACCAGCTGTTGAACAAATACACATTCTCCCTATTCTTTTTCAAACTGACCCAAAGTTTTCAGCTGCATATACCGCCACATAGTTAGAAGAAAGACCATATTTCCCAACCTTTATTGCTGCTGGGTGTGACCAGGTATATTAGTTTTCTATGGCTGCTGTAACAAATTAGCACAAATTCAGTAGCTTACAATAACACAGATTTTGTCATATCATGGTTCTGCAGTTCAGAAGTCTGAGTTAGCTTGGCTGATTTCTCTACTCTGGGTTTTACAAAACAAAAATCAAGGTGTCAGTGACTGTGTTCTCATTAGAAGGCTCTAGGGAAGAATTCACATCCAAACTCACTCATGTTGTTGGCAGAAACTAGTTTCTTGAATTTGTAGGACCAGAACCCTGTTTCCTTGCTAGCTGTCAGCTTCAGGCTGCCCTTAGCACCTCGAGGCTTCTCACTGGTCATTGCATGTGGGTTCCTACATCTCAGGGCCAACAGAGGTGTGGTGAGTTAAATCGTGCTGGGAATGTCTCTGATTTCCCCTTATGCCATGGCTTCCTTCTGCCTCCAGCTGGAGAAAGTTCTCTGCTTTTAAGGGCTCATAGGATTAAACTGGCCCCACCTGAATAATCTCCCTCTTCTAAGGTCTGTAACCTTATTTACATCGGCCAAGTCCCATTTGCCATATAATTTAACATATTCACAAATTCCAGGGATTGGGGGCGGACACTTTTGGGGAGCCATTTCGTCTACCACAATTGGTGATGACAGAGTTCTGGCTAATGAATGGAACTGGAGATGTTGGGTAGGACTCATGGAAGTTCCCTTAAAGGAGAGGAGAGATGCCTTTTTCATTCTATGCTCATCCTACTGCCTAGGGGGCAGGAGCAGCCTCCTTGAAACCTGAGGCAAGGACCACATCCCAGGGATGGGAAAGGGGAAAGCTGGAAGGAGCTGAATTCTTTTGAAGTCATTTCATTCGACCTAGTTAGACTCTCTCTCTGATCTTCTTTCATATGAGAGGGAAATAGCTTCTCATTAAACCCCTGTTATTCAAATATTTCTGTTATATGCAGTTGAACCTACGACTGAAAAATATGCCCTCCAAACTTTGTAATGTTTTCTTAACTCATAGCAATATCTGTAGCACAGATTGACAAAACTAAATATGTTTGGCTTCCCAATTCATTATATATAATATGAGTAATAACTATTATCCAAAGTTTTGAAATGACATATTCACATATAGTGATAACAGTATTTATTGCTTGTGAAATAAATTCACTTTTTTTAGTAATATCTGATTCTTCTTCTTCCTGTGTTCAAAATGTCATTCCATGAATTTCAGTTTAGTTATTTTTCCATTAGTGCAAAAAATAGAAGAAAGTTTGACTCTAGGTCTGAAGCTGAAATAGAAAGGAAGTGCCCCCATTTTGGTCTTAAGGGACACATTCAAAGTTTAAGAAAGGAATATTAAGACTTAATGAAATACACATTATCATAAATCTTATTCATTTAATCAGCTGCTTTCCATATTGTCTTAAAACATTTTCTTAAAGGTAAACATTAGAAGAATGTGAATTATCCCCAATTAAACAATACATACTATACATTTTTTTGCCTTGTTTATTTTGAAAACTTTGACAGCTCTCAGAAATTCAAACATTCTTTAAAATGAATTATGTAGGACATTTCTGATGATATTTCCATAGGCTTATATGGATATACATTTGTAACTTATAGATAGGAAAAAAGGACCGTTTCTTAAATTTGGACCTCATTAAAATGACCCTGCTGACAAAGAATTTTAAAAAAAATTACTGCACTACTTAGCCATTTCAATTAAATGTTATTTTAAACATTAGCCATATGCAGTATTTTAAGAATATTTTCTGGGACTAAAACTTCCTTGAGAATCTGATGAATGCTACAGTTCATCTTCCCAGAAAAATGCCCATATATTCTCACATGAACACTTTTTAGGCAATTTAATGAAATGTTCATAGAGCCCGTGAAATCTAACCATAAAACCTGCGTTAAGAACTCTTGGTATAAAGGTGTGTTGACTTTGAAAGGATCTTAACACAGAAATTTATAAAACATATGAGCTTTTTCTAACATAGGAGATTACTAAGCAATTAACATTAATACATGGATTTTTAGTAGTGCTACTGTAATATTTTTCAGCTTTCTGAGCTACCAAAAATGTTATAGGTGGTAGAACCAATTAAACAAGATAGACATTTATGCATATACAACTTGTGTCTGCCTTCTCTCTTTTTAAGATTCTGTTCCTCTGCCCCACCAACAAAGAAAGAGGATAACACGCTCCATAGCAGCACCTTTCTGCAACAATGGAAAGGGAGCAGTAGATAAATATATTTTCCTGTGGCCCAAAATAAACCCACTGACTATAGAAGTCATTGTTTTTAATTGTAAAAATAATATCGGAAACATTTTTCTCTGTCTCCATTTACCTTTAGACCATCTCCAGGCAAAGTACTTATAATTTTTATTTTTCTGAAATGATTAAGAGTATTTTATACTGAATTTAGAATTCTAACTAATAGCTCTAGTTTTGTATAGCTTTTTGGATTCATCTTTGGCCATAATGGCACCTCTATAGATTTTATATAATTTTGTGTGCTCATCAGAGATCACCATGTTTAGACAAAGAAGTTTGTCTAGATCAGTGCTTCTCAAACTTCTTCATCTCAGGACCCCTTTACACTCTTAACATTATTGAAGATGGCTAAGACTTTTAGTGTATTAGAAATTAAAACAGAAATTTAAAAATACTATTGCAAAACAGGACTATAACATTCACCAACTTTTTGTGTTTACAAGTAGGCAAAAGGAAAACTCTGAGATTTCAAAATAATGACTTATGGATGATAATAAGGTTACAGAGATTATGCAGAAATAAAGTGAAGAAAGCTAGTAAGGGCACAGAAGTACCGAGAGCAAACTGAATTAATATCTGAAAATGCACATGTTTATACTTGAAAGCCACTGTCTTAGAAAATTTTTTTTAAATGAATGCACATTCTTTTCATTCATTTCATTAGCTAGCACAGCGATGATATTATTACACGTTTAGTTTCTCAAAATGACATTGTACACATTATGAGCAAATAAAAAATAAAACAAATAATGTTTAGGGTTATTAGGAAAAATAGTTTTGATTTTGCAGCTACATGAAAGGAATTTAGGGACCCCTCAGTGTTCTGGACCATGCTTTGAGAACCACTGGTTTAGATTGTCTCTCCATTCCTTAATGTAATTATATGAGAATGTAGAGACAGATTATTAGTTTTAGGAGTCTCCCACCTTTTTTGAGCAATATTCTCTTTGAAAATCTATAGCCATGAGATCCTATTTTTCCCTTCCCCTTACCTGTTCTAAATCAACTTTCATGAAGTTTAGAATAGAAAATAATCATAGACTGTTAGAGTTGGTGAGAATCTTACTCAAAAGAAATTTTAACATGCTCCACAGCATTCCTAATAGATGGTCACCCAGAATTTCTGCTTGAATATCTCCGTGCCTGTGTGTCACCACCTGAGGATTCATATCCCTTATTATTGTGAGTATGATGACTTTTTCATCACCTTCTTAATTATGTAAACTCAGCTATACAGTGATGGGGGTAGGAGGCAATGGAAATAACCTGTGCATCTTTGCTACTAGCATAGAGTTCTTTTCATTTTTAGCTTAAATTAACTACTATTTTATAGTTAATATTTAGGATTGTATATTAAGGTAAAATGCAAAAAAAATACTTCATAGGTTTTCTAAAGATTAGTGTTTTTTGTTTTTTTCTTAAGATTTTGGATTACAATAAATACACAGAAGCTATTTTTGGAAAATGTGTTGGGAATATATAATACAGGCCTTCCCACCTGCCATCATGAGTAAGTGGCCGCTCCAAAACTTCTTAGGAAAAGACTGCTTTACCTTACTAGGCACCGTCAGATGGCCTGGGTTCAGGAAGTGGTTAGCCAATTTATCAAGTAATTCAGTGTTTACAAGAGAAAAGAATGCCATTCCATTGTAAAAATCCACATAAACAATTTAAAAATATACCTTTTCCTGGGGAAAATATACCTATTCCTGGGGAATATACCTTTTCCTGATGCAGGGGTAGCAGTGGCCAGAGAAATCCTAAAGGGAAACTGAGTATCTTAATCATATTTAATCAAATAGATGTCTTTAAACACATTGCACAGGTCACTGGGTTATTGCAATTGTGCTTAAACTAAAACCTCAAAGTAAGGTGAGACTTTGTGAAAATGATAAACTTTAGGAATAACCTATATGGCACCTATATCCAGGGCCACTAGTAGACTAATAACCTTGCCCTTCTAACTGGGGAGAATTCTTCGTAGAAGTGATTGTGTACAAACTTACCACCAACTACCTTCCAGGAGGCTTTCTTCTGCCTCTGCCATTTCCAGTTTCAAACATGCATAGCTGTCATGATATTCCTTCTTAAAGACTCTTTCCCAGCTTGGTTTCTGAGCCAATCCTGAGCAGTAAAGGAAGTATCACGTTGTTCTAGTGGTGGATTGAATGGGAGTTAATAGAAAGTTAAACCTGAGATACAGAACCCTAGTACTTAACTGGCATCCTTGTCATTCCTCAGGTCCACTTCTCACTGCCTGTGAGTACTTCAGTGATGTAGGCTTTGATCTGTCTTCTGAGTTCTTTCACCACATAATCAAGTTGCCCTGTTACCCTTATGAATTCTGACTTTCTTTCTGACTCTACTTTCCTAGGATCCTGTTCCTGAATCTTGACTTATTATTTGGGTCCTCTCCCAGTTTCTACAGATTACACTTATCTACTTATTTTACTATGCAGTGCCTAGTTCACATCTCACTATCATTGTTTCTGCTCAGTTTGTGAGATCTTTGATATCTTAGACTTTTCAATATCAATAATTTAATCTCAACTGAGACTGATGAGCCCTTAGACACTATTACTTGTTTGCCCAGCTGCATTGCCAAGTCCAGCTCTACAGACATGGTCAGTGGCTCCAGTATCTCTTTTGCTGTTGAGTTTGATTAGTATTATCTGTGCCCTCTCTGCCTATTCGGCCTGGCTGACTCAGAATAAACCAGCTTCCATCTCTAAGCATATATGTGCTGTCATTTACCAAAGACTGGTAATCTAGATTCAGTTTGGAATTAGTGTTGCCTTTAGAATGCTTTATGTTTAACATTAAGTTCATATTTGAATGAAAGTCAGGAAAAAGAAGGCAGAATAAACAAACCACAGTCAGGATGGGTGGGAGCTGGACAGATAAGGTTCATTGAGAATCCTAGCTAAAGTTTCCTTCCCATGGTGTGAAGTATTACTAAAGGGTGAGAGGTGGGGAGGTGCAAAGAGCTGCTGGATGAATGGATGAATGAAATAGCAGATATGAATTATAGGGGTTGACTCTTTCTGATGGGCTCTGAATTTTTTTGATGATTTTTGTTTTTTTATTCTTATTTACAGTGTTTACAACTTTTCTATATGATTTGCTTTATCTGATTTTATATTACTTTGTCCTTAATATGCATATATCTTATTTTTCATTGAACCAGCAAATATTGTTAAGATTTTCAATATTTAGTTTCTGAAATCTTATTCTCAAAATTTTGGGAGGGAGAGTTTTCTACTGTGTCTTACCTAAGTGAGATAAGGAATTCAGAGCATTCTGTCATCCCCCGTCACAATCCTTACCACAATTAATACTCTGTTAATAATTCTGGAATCTTATATTTATAGAACTATTATTACATTATTGTTTCATGTTACTGCTCTGCTTTTATAAATAATTTATGGGGCCTCCCTGGTGGCGCAGTGGTTGGGAGTCCGCCTGCCGATGCAGGGGATGCGGGTTCGTGCCCCGGTCTGGGAGGATCCCATATGCCGCGGAGCGGCTGGGCCCGTGAGCCATGGCCGCTGGGCCTGCGCGTCCGGAGCCTGTGCTCCGCAACGGGAGAGGCCACAGCAGTGAGAGGCCCGCATACCGCAAAAAAAAAAAATAAATAAATAATTTATGTTTCATTGAGTTTCATAACCATATTATTCTAAGACATTTATA
This sequence comes from Mesoplodon mirus, assembly GCF_964341445.2. Lineage (NCBI taxonomy): Eukaryota > Metazoa > Chordata > Mammalia > Artiodactyla > Ziphiidae > Mesoplodon > Mesoplodon mirus. The sequence continues at coordinate 156,598,842 of NC_138977.1, read as the reverse complement.
TTGATTAATCTTAGTGCTCAAAGTCACTAATAATTTTGAGAGGAATATTATATCTTTACATTTTATTAGACTTTTAATTTTGATATAATTGTAGATTTGCAAACAGTTCTAAGAAATTATTCAGAGAAATCCTGTATACCCTTAATCCAGTCTCTTAAGTGGTAGCATCTTGAGAAATTATAATCCAATATCACAACTAGGATATTGATATTGGTGGAGTTACAATACAGAAATTCTGATGGGCTCTTCATTGAATTGGGGGAATATTCCCCCACAGAAATGGAATGCATCGACCAAATGTAAAGAATTCTGGTACATGGTGTTTAGCTAAATCTCCGAAGAGACAGTGGAGCCCACATCATCCAACAAAGGTTGTTAGTAGCCTCAGTAAAGTTTCCCCCTTCTCCTTCTCCTATTTCCTTGCCACTTTGTTGTATAGAGCACAATCAGGCTTGAAATAAGCTGGAAAGAGAATCAAAGGGAAAATGTTAATGCTTTTTCAGCAGAAATAGAAGGCTTGGTTATAACTGCCTGACTTAAGCAGTGAGATAAAAAGAAATGGTGGATATGAAAACACACTATTACCAGAAATGAAATAAAGAAGTATAATATAAAAAAGGAAAGAAGAACCCAGGTTTGAAAAACATGAGATAGAAAAACATTTCCTATAGGTATTTCATTTTTACCAAAGGATGTAATAACACAGATTCAATAAAACAAAACCTTAAAGATAAACACACAGACTGGGATAAAAATGGAGGTTGTCAAAAGATGGGGAAAAATTAGCACTCAAAATAATACTGTTATATAATTAAGAAACACAGAAATAGATGACACAGCTGACTCTTAAAATAGTTACATAGAAGAAAATTTCAATATAGTCACAGGAAACGTAGATGAAAAAGATATTAAAACAACTAGAAAAAGATAAAAAAGAGAAATAGGACAAAAACTGTTCAACATTAGGAAAATTGGTGTACCTGATTAGGTAATTCAATAAAATGGACAGAAGTATTTAAAGATACAGTTGAAGATAATTTCTCTAAAGCAAAGAAAAAAGTAAATCTACAGATGTAAGGATACATCATGTTCCAGGGAAAAATTATTGATGTATCTTATATAAATTATTGAGTGCTAAGGCTAAGGAATGATTTCTTAGTTATTGTGACATTTAAAGGCTGGGTTTAAATTTCTCCACAGCAATAGTCAATACAAAAAGTCCAAAAGAAAATAAAGTCCTATCTATCAAGTATTTCAGGAAGGTATTTCTTTTTTTTTAAATTTTTATTGGAGTATAGTTGATTTACAATGTTGTGTCAGTTTCTCCTACACAGCGAAGTGGATCAGTTATACATACACACATATCCACTCTTTTAAAAATTCTTTTCCCATATAGGTCATTACAGAGTATTGAGTAGAGTTCCCTGTGCTATACAGTAGGTCCTTATTAGTTATCTATTTTATATATAGTGTATGTAATGTCAATCCCAATTTCCTAATTTATCCCTCCCCTTTCCCCCCTGGTAACGATAAATTTATTTTCTACATCTGTGACTCTATTTCTGTTTTGTAAGTAAGTTCATTTGTATCGTTTTTTTAGATTTCACATATAAGCAATATCATATGGTATTTGTCTTTCTCTGTTTGACTTAATTCACTTAGTATGATAATCTCTAGGACCATCCCTGTTGCTGCAAATGGCATTATTTCATTCTTTTTTATGGCTGAGTAATATTCCATTGTATATATGTACCACATCTTCTTTATTCATTCATCTGTTGATGGACATTTAGGTTGCTTTCATGTCTTGGCTATTGTAAATAGTGCTGCTATGAACACTGGGGTTCATGTATCTTTTTGAATTAGAGTTTTCTCTGGATATATGCCCAGGAGTGGGATTGTTAGATCATATGGTAGTTCTATTTGTAGAACCTCCATAATTGTTCTCCATAATTGTTGTACCAATTTACATTCCCACCAACAGTGTAGAAGGGTTCCCTTTTCTCCACACCCTCTCCAGCATTTATTGTTTGTAGACTTTTTGATGATGGCCATTCTGACTGGGGTGAGGTAATACCTCATTGTAGTTTTAATTTGCATTTCTCTAATAATTAATGATGTTGAGCATCTTTTCATGTGCTTTTTGGCCAACTGTATGTCTTCTTTGGAGAAATGTCTATTTAGATCTTCTGCCCATTTTTTGATTGGGTTGTTTGTTTTTTTGACATAGAGCTGCATGAGCTGTTTGTATATTTTGGAGATTAATCCCTTGTCGGTTGCTTCATTTGCAAATATTTTCTCCCATTTTGTAGGTTGTCTTTTCATTTTGTTTATGGTTTCCTTTGCTGTGCAGAAGCTTTTAAGTTTAGTTAGGGATCATCTGTTTATATTTGTTTTTCTTTTCATTACCCTAGGAGGTGGATCCAAAAAGATATTGCTGCTATTTATGTCAAAGAGTGTTCTGCCTATGTTTCCCTCTAAGAGTTTTATAATGTCTGGCCTTACATTTAGGTCTTTGATCCATTTTGAGTTTATTTTTGTGTATGATGTTAGAGACAGTTCTAATTTCATATTTTCACATGTAGTTGTCCAGTTTTCCCATAACCAGTTATTGAAGAGACTGTCTTTTTTCCATTGTATATTCTTGCCTCTTTTGTTGTAGATTATTTGACCATAGGTGCATGAATTCATTTCTGGGCTTTCTATCCTGTTCCATTGATCTATATTACTGTTTTTGTTCCAGTACCATACTGTTTTGATGATTGTAACTTTGTAGTATAGTCTGAAGTCAGGGAGTCTGATTCCTCCAGCTCCATTTTATTTTCTCAGTATTTCTTTGGCTATTTGGGGTCTTTTGTGTTTCCATATAAATTTTAGAACTTTTTGTTCTAGTTCTGTGGAAAATGCCATTGGTAATTTGATAGGGATTGCAATGAATCTGTAGATTGCCTTGGGTGGTATATTCATTTTGACAATATTGATTCTTCCAAACCAAGAACATAGTATATCCTTCCATTTGTTTGTGTCATCTCCAATTTCTTTCATCAGTGTCTTATAGTTTTCTGAGTACAGGTCAGTGTATCACACTGATTGATTTGCAGATATTAAAGAATGCTTGAATCCCTGGGATAAATCCCACTTGATCATAGTGGATGATCCTTTTAATGTATTGTTGGATTCAGTTTGCTAGTATTTTGAGGATTTTTGCGTCTATATTCATCAGTGATATTGGCCAGTAATTTTCTTTTTTTGTGATATCTTTGTTTCTTTTTGGTATAGAGTGATGGTGACCTCATAGAATGAGCTTGGGAGTGTTCCTTCTGCAACTTTTTGGGAGAGTTTCAGAAGGATAGGTGTTAACTCTTCTCTAAATGTTTGATAGAATTTGCCTGTGAAGCCATCTGGTCCTGGACTTTTGTTTGTTGGAAGTTTTAAATCGCTGTTTCAAATTCAGTACTGATAATTGGTCTGTTCATATTTTCTGTTTCTTCCCACTGCAGTCATGAGAGATTGTATCTTTCTAAGAATTTGTCCATTTCTTCTAAGTTGTCCATTTTATTGGCATATAGTTGCTCGTAGTAGTCTCTTACGATCCTTTGTATTTCTGTGGTGTCCATTATAACTTCTTTTTCATTTCTAATTTTATTGATTTGAGCCCTCTCCCTTTTTTTCTTGATGAGGCCGCCTAAAGGTTTATCTATTTTGTTTATCCTCTTAAAGAACCAACTTTTAGTTTCATTGATCTTTACTATTTTTTCTTCATGTCTCTTTCATTTATTTCTGCTCTGATCTTTATGATTTCTTTCCTTCTACTAACATTGGGTTTTGTTTGTTCTTCTTTCTCTAGTTGCTTTAGGTGTAAGGTTAGGTTGTTTATTTGATTTTTTCTTGTTTCCTGAAGTAAGATTTTATTGCTATATAGTTCCCTCTTAGAACTGCTTTTGCTATGTCCCAAAGGTTTTGGACCATTTTGTTTTCATTGTCATTTGTCTCTAGGTATTTTTTGATTTCCTCTTTGATTTCTTCTGTGATCCATTGGTTGTTTAGTAACATTGTTTAGCCTGCATGTTTGTGTTTTTTTGGGTTTTTTCCTATAATTGATTTCTAATCCCGTAGCGTTGTGGTCAGAAAAGATTCTTGATATGATTTCAATTTTCTTAAATTTACCATGTTGATTTCTGGCCCAAGATGTGATCTATCCTGGAGAATGTTCCATGTGCACTTGAGAAGAAAGTGTACTCAGCTACTTTTGGATGGAATGTTCTATAAATATCAATTAAGTCCATCTGGTCTAGTGTGTCATTTAAGGCCTGTCTTTCCTTATTGATTTTCTGTCTGGATGATCTGTCCATTGATGAAAGTGGGTTATTAAAGTCCCCCACTATTATTGTGTTACTGTTGATTTCTCCTTTTATGGCTGTTAGCATTTGCCTTATATACTGAGGTGCTCCTATGTTGGGTGCATATATACTTACAATTGTTACATGGGAAAGTATTTCTAAAGACTATTACATACACGGTCCAAGTTGTCAGGCAAGTGTAAAAGTAATTGGCAGATATTCTTAAACAGGAAAAGCTCAAGGAGCAGAGTGTTTAGAAACCTTCTTGAAAACAGACATACTGATAAAATCCAGGCAACCAGGGTGAATGGAAGAAGTCATGGTTTGACTAGTGCAAACTCAGTGCTAGATGACAGTGAAACAATGGTGTGATGGGAGAATGTGAAGCAGCCCCAAGAATTTTTTACCAAGCCAAGTTGTCTTCTGAAGATAAAGACAAGAGACAAACATCTCAGGCAGGCACAAAGATAGCACATTTGAGCTCTTCTTGAAAAAATCACTTGATGAAATCCAGACAGTCATGAAGTGAATTGAAGCAAAGAACCACACTTAAAGAAGCAGTGGTTTAAACAAAAGACCAAATAACAATAACAACAAAAATAACAAACCAAAACAAAAAATAGCGCAAAAGTGGTGAAAGACTTGAGTTCTTTTAAATACAGAACACGTTTTTGTTTAGAAAATGGCGAATTATAGTTTAAGATCAGAATATAAGTTATAAACCTTGAAAATATAAAATAAATGGTATATATTTCAAAAAGGAATGGAAGAGGGAAGATGGAACAAGTTATGGATTTATTTTTTGTCATTTAAAACATGGAGACAATTGATAATATCACAAAGCAAAAAAAAGTTTGAAAAAACCTAATGACTTCAGTCTCTTAATGGTTTTTAATTTTGTTTCTTATCTCAGATGTCTCTTTCAAGAACTATCTATTGGTTAGAGAAGATTTGATGTTCAGTAATTCCCTTATTTTCCCTTCAGTTCTTAGTTCTGTTACATTTACAGTTAAATTTGATATTTTAATTTTAGAATAGAAAATAAAGTGTTAATTTTCAAAGATTGTTTTGGTGGTCTATGTGTTTTTTGTATGCATGTAGTCTTCTATCTGTATGCATGTGTAGAGAGATGCCAAAGTAATGTTCAGTTATTATTAAGGATGATTATTTATGTAAGGTGGATTTGGTGTGATTTATGACTTTTTTTGAACTCTTCTGCATTATATGACTATATTGCCACTAATACTACTAAATAATAATAAAAACAATAGCCACTTTTTCTGAGCAATTGGCAAATGCCCAGTGCTTTTTTTAGTAGTACACAATTAACTCTATCAGTCATCAGAATAACTGTTATTATCTCTATTTATGAATGAGGAAACTGAGGAACAAAGAAGTGAGGTAATTTTCTCAGAGTCCCACAGTTAGTAGTAGAGCCAGGATGACCAGATATCATTAAAATGAACACTTATAATATTTTACTAAAACAACTAAATAATTATTCTACAAAAATAATTAGGTGAATTTACGTAGAGATGTATAGAACTCTTATAAAGTTGAATGCATTGAATATGTGAAGTTAAAACTTACAGTATAACTTCTTTATGTTATTGAAACTCTGCTTATGTTATCTTTACCTCTGAAGAGTAGGTTCCTAAAAATACTGAACTACCTGCACCAAGAATAAAATAGTACTTTTCACAAGTCATCCTATTCTTTTTCTTCCTTTCTCAGAATGTAACTATTACCAACTTCCACCATCCTTTACTGGTGCAAGTTGTTATGAGGCATTAGAATTATCTATATTACATATTTTCAGAAAAGTCAAGTAGTAACTGACTTCAGAGTCCAAGTGAGTACATTTTCTTATAGTTTTGCTGACCTATACAATGCCAGAGGCACTTAGGCCCCAACTGTTGGACACTCAAGTGCAACATCTTGGAACTCGGTACAAAATGAGGTTGAAACATCTGTTATTTTTCTGGGAGTCAAGAATTCTTCCATCACGCCTCTAGGGCTAAAATTTCCAATTTCTACTAGCCATAAACCTCTTTTAAAAATTCAGGATGATACCACAACTCTGTGTTACCTGGTATGCAGCACTGGAATCTATTATCCAGAGCAGTGTCTCAAGACTGAACAACAAGGCTGGAAGGCCAATATCTAATTTTGATATTGCTCAAAGTTATCTGCCACTTCATGCCTCAGATTGTGCTGTGACACCTCTATACAGATGTTTCTCGTGTCAAAAGACCTCTCTCATCCATGTCTGCTTAAAAATCCAACAATAAGAACTTAAGGGATTCAAGAAAGGGAACTTGGTGCCACATGACACTCAAGCAAATCTAATGAAGAAAAGTTGGTGAAAACCATGGTGACATCTCCTAGGTGCTGCTTCAGATTCTGTTTACCTGTCTCTGAGCCCTTGATCCTTTACTCTGCTCTGGCTGCTGCTGAGGAGACCCTCTGTATGCACTCTGGGCAGTTCCACTATCTGACCTGTCAGATGCAAACTGGAATCCCCACTGGCAAACACTGACCAATGGAAGATGGTGGAAGCAGACAGATAAAGTCCCTCTCCATTTCCCCTTCTTTGTCCATTTTGGGGCATGGTGTTTCTTTATAGCCTGATTGTTGTTGTTGTAAGTAACAGAGGGAAGGTTTGTATCTCTTCATGAAGCAAGGACCTCTGGGTAATTCACATCTCTTCATTTCTTTTTCTTCTTTGCCTTCTATTCCTTTTTGCTACTCTGGCATTGCCCAACAAAGCATCAGTACTCAAGCTGTGCCTCAGGCTCTATTTTCTAGGCAACCTGGGTTAAGGGGATGTTTCAAAGTAGATTTTTAGAGCTGAAAGATTAGTAAGATTTGTGTTTTTCTTATTTTCTCAACATGTCTTTTGTGTTCAGTAACAGAGAAGAGAAGGAAGACAAGAGAGAACCAGTGTTTAGCCAGTACTGACTCTGGGTTAGTTACTCTGCTAGTTGTTTTATATACGTATTTTATATACTCACAACAGTCTTACAGTTTAGATAATTTTATCCCTATTTTACAAATGAGGAAACTGATGCCCAAAAAGTTTTATGCAATATGTTTAAGTCATACAGCTATTAAGTGAAAGCATCAGAATTGAAAGTGACTTATTTGCCTCCAAAAACACATGTTTTTCTCTTTAACCAGTCAATCTGTTTAAATTAGTAATAGGATATGATGTGCAAGAAATGATTTTAAATGGCCTATAAGCATAAATAATATGTGACAAAATAATATATCTTATCTATCAAGTCATGGAGAATTTACAAGGCAAACATGGTTATCTTCTGGATGCCACTCTGCTTGAACTTAATGCTACTCTCTGTCTTTATAAAAGAGTTAGTTTTTGCTAAGTGTTATAGAGTTTAACTAATATGAACTCAGGTTGCTATAACTGATGCACAAAACCTGTGTATTTATGATTCAATGTGTAGCTTTGCCAACACTGTCTTGGCATTTGCCACAAAGGTATTTTTTTCCAAGATGACAACAGCAGTACCTGTAGGCTTATTTGTCATTTTTCGGTGTTGTTATTTTGGTGTTATCTCCAAAGCAGAAAATAAAGAAAATTCTAGTATTCTTCCCTGGTGAGGAATCACCTTATATTATACTACGTGTTATTTTAATACTGATTAATCCTGGGTGAAAGATATCTCTTTTGATGTGTAAAAGATTATATGCACTGAGTGAAATGAATATTAAGCATCATAGGGATTCCCTTGTTCAGTGTTTGTATATATAGCTTCCTTTGACTTCCTGTTTGGTCATTTGGGGTCTCCTGTCTTTTCACTGTAACATTTTAAGAGGGCGTTTTATAGAACTGATTAAACAACTCTTGCTCTACTCATCATTTACGCTTTTCATTTCTGAAGTCAGTAAGAACACAAGCGTTAATCTAAGTAACGCATAATGCCCTATAACTTTTCCTGCAATAAATTGTCTTACCTATGAACTTACCTTCAAATGAATAAAAGCGCCTAGAAGAATATTTTCCCAGTAGCCTTTGTGGAAGGTGCAAAGTCATAAATTAATAATAAGCATGCTCTAGAGAAATACTATAATCATGCAGAAGATTTCCATGTTATATTATCTGTCCTTCCTTGGCCAACTCTTGCAAAATTTGTCTTTGTGAGAAAGATTAACAGATGTATTTGAATGAATCCTCCTTTTGGAATAGTGTAGGATCAGGATAAGCCCCTTTCATTTAGAATGTTCTGTGTGACATTTTCTTTCTCTCTTTGGGAAGTGAAATAACTTATATTGAGCTCACAATCACAATGATTCATTATCCTCTTATAATGTTATGGAAGTTAGAAGTGGTGAATTATTGAGAAAGCTTAGAAAAGGGCACCAAAAATTGTGAATATATGATATCAGTAGTTCATATTCTTTACAAAAAGGAGATTTTAGGGAGTAATATGATTTAAGATGTTTTAACCACTCAAAAGCATTGCTGAATTTCAGCATTTAATGGACTTTTATGATATCTCACATTCCCCATTAGATTTTTACCTAGTCCTCCCATGCCAGTGTTTGAAGTAGAAAGTCAAAAAACAACTTTTATGTGTACCCTGAGACCTAAACTCTCACTCTGATTTTCAAAGATTTAGAAGAAAAAGGTAAGAAGATTACATGTGGAATATGTAAAACAAGGCTGTGTATGTGTGTATGTGTGTGTGTGTTCTGCCTTCTAATGCATGCAGCTATACTTCTCTCCTTAACTACCCCCCTGTAATACAGGTGTCAAATCACATTCTATACTAGCTCTTCCTGGACCTAATCCTTAAAAGTTTGCTCATTTCCTGTCCAAACAGTCTGCTTGTAACCCCTCACTTGACTCTACAAACACCTATAAAATATAAGCCATGTAATTATTTTGAGACGTTTCTCCCTTTGTCTTATAAGAAAATATGTTAAAGCAAGTATGGTGGGATATGATTATTTGAAGTTTTATCAAATGTACTTGCAGTTTTCTGTGCTTATTTTTTCTTCCACCTCTCAGCATTTCATATACTCAGAAGTGGTCATCTAAGGTGAGAAACATGGAACAGAAAAACAGAAAAAAAAAAAAAGACCTTTTAATCTCCCCAATCTTAAGCTTTGAATTGTAAAACTAGGTCTAAAAAACCTTAGGGAATATAAAATCCATGATGCTATAAAAGAAAGTCTCCTTTTTTATCTACACTGAGAAACGTTCCCAGGACAAAGGGGAGTGATGGGAGAACTAGGGAGAATAAATCATTTTCTGCTGACAGATCCCATAGAAACGGTTCTGCTATTTCCAGGAGGAGGAAAAAGTTATCACAAATCCTCAGATAAGTTCAAGTACCTTAGAGCAGAAGAGTCCTATGTGATCACCTTCCCCAAAGCATTTCAAGTAGAGCCTGGGAGAGTGTAAAGCCTCTGGAGGGTGTCTGGGCAGATTTTTCTGAATTAGCCTCACAGTTTCCTAAGGCTCAGAACTGATGGGAGCAGTAGAATAGTTCCCATGTGGCAAAGATGTCCAGCAGTGTCCCGAATAAATCAAGTATGGGAAAAAAATGGGAATGTGTATTCCTTAACAGATGAGATGTCAGTATGAGTATTTGATATCACCAGTGATCAGCCATATAACCCTTCCAATCCACACTGTGATACCAAGGACTCAAATTTAGGTCTAACTCCAGAGGGAGGGTAGGGAAGACTGAAATTAAGTCTTCAGAATTTTGTAGACTAGGTCTCAAAAGAAAAAACAAATTAAGTTATAGGGGAAAATGTAAATTTCTTCATTTATTTCACACTAGTATCTATGAAGTGAAATTTGTATCCATTTTCCCATCCTCCTCTACCTCCTGCCCTAAATTCTACCTATTAGAACACTGGGCATCCTGGCCTCCTGATATCCTCTCCTCACTCCAGGTCCTCTTGAATGAGTATTTTCTGAGTCTCAGGCTCCCTGTGTGCTCCTCTGTATGAGGAAAAGTTCAGACAGACCCCTTGGCCTGATATGGCAGGATGCTCAGCCATCCCATGATGTTTATGGTCAGTTTAAAATAAACTGGCATTTAATATATGAAAAAAAATTCAGAGGAAGGGACTAGTCACTAGGTTATTGTCAATATTATGCTAGTGTTAAGTACCTCTAGCTGTTTAACAAATAGTTCTCCAAAAAACAAACCCCAAAGTCCATAATTTTAGCATATGCCAATATCCATGGGGTGATTTCAAACTAGCAGTTTAGGATGTAGGTGGTGGATGTAGATGTAGATGGATGTACATATGGGCAGTTGAATTGATGGGTGGATGGTAGGTGGGTGAGTAAATGCATAAGTGAATAGATGGATGTACAGATGGGTACCCAAATGCATGGATGAGTGGAAAGGATGATATATGGAAAGAAAGATGGGCAGATGAATGGATGGTTGGATGGTTGGACATTTGGATGATTGAAGTAAGACCCCCTGGACACTGTTCTTAAAGAACCAGTGAGCTGGCTGATTTTAAGCTACTACTGTTACTGAATATGAAAATGGGAAGGAAATGCACAAACTCATCTCTCACGTTGGTACCTGCCAGTTCCAGCCAATCACTGGCAATTGTCAATATGTACATGAAAAGATACCTTCCTTTCCCAGTGATTTATAGGTCCAGTTGTGGAATTTCTGCTGTTTTCACTTATGGGTGTAGACTGTTTCTGAAGCAAAGGAAGAGTCTAATCTAAAAAGTTATTTTTAACAGGAAAAATATCCTTGCAAGTAGTTGTATTTCAGGCAGGGTCTCCCTCATCTGGAGGATGATTATGTATTTTATTTTCCTTCACCCTCGTTGCTTAGAAACCACATTCACTAATAGCATTTTATTGGCAGATTTCAGGAAGAATGGGTGAAGCACATTCTTTTAGACAGGGTTTGTACTCAGGATCAACATAACGAGAACATGCACAGAAATCACAAAGATCAGGACAAAACTACAGAAAATGAGAGCAGCTTAAGATGAAGATGTTGATATATATCCAGTACTTAAGGGGGAAATGATATAGATTCTATTCTAATATACTAAAGGTCCAAGCTTACCTAGAGTTTATATTTATTAGTATGTTTAATTATAACCTAGAGACAATACAATATACTTTTTAGCATTTATTTTGATATGTTTATTGTATACTTTTTGCCACTTTTCTAAGTGTATTACATGTATTACATAAGCAATTATCAGGACAATTTCAGATAGGTACTATTATTACCACCTCCATGTTTTAGATGAAAAACTAAGGCTTAGAGAGGTTGAGAAACTTGTACAAGGATCACATCTTTCTGCCTTCTGTTGAATGACAGGAACAACTCCTCACTGATAGAAACAATGGAATTTGTCCAATTTTCTTTGGAGGATAGTTTCATAGAATGATTTCCTGCTCATCGGTTTACTCTGTCTTTCCCTGGTGCATAGTGAGTTGATTGATAAACACTTGTTGGGTGAGTGAATTAATCCTTTGCTTTATTTATTCTGGCTTTGCCCATTTTGATTATTTGAAATGATTGTTATAGTGTATTATCCTATTATTTTACTTTTTGGTCCATTGAACAGTAATAGTTTTATCAATATTTACAAAAAATCATAATGAAATTGTATCTTCAGCACTTGCACAGTAAGTTTAAAATAAAAACAGATGAAAAAAATTTATTTTTAAACTTTTCCCATCATAATTGGATTCTATAGATTACCTATAGAAATGTGGTTTTTAATTCATACAGTTTGAGGGTGGGATTATTTGATGAGAGCATGAAGCAGCTTGAAAGAAGATGATAAAATTGAATGAAGTGAGAAAAGGCAAATGGAATCTTTATGCTTAGTAGTCCCCAAATATAGAATTAAAATATACATTTTAACATTCTCAATTTCTATGACTTCTGTAAAGTCACAGCATTAAAGAATTATTTTTGTTCCCTATGAGGTTAATGCAATTAGAAAGAACACTAAATATTATAGGAGAAAAAATTTTATTTCATACCATCTAAAAATGGGTAATGCATGGGTTAAACAGAGAGAAGTGACTCCCATGCCCAATTCATACTGATCCATTCGTGTTGACCATATGTATCATAGTCAGCTCATGCAGTCTACCATGAAGAGCTTGATGGACACTGATCTTAGAATACGGACATGGCAAGCCAGAATAGGAATCATGCTGCCGTATCCAAATTATGTCCTAAAGTCTGTGTCACCATGTCTCCCTTTTCTCATACAGTGATGCAACACCAGTCAACAGGATTTACTCCTTTATTTCTTTTCTAACTGTTCTCCTAAAATAAAGTCTATCATAAATTTAAAGCTGGGTTCAAACAGTATCTTAAAAACATAAAATGGGGTCAAAAGGTGAATAATCTCAAAACAGTTTCTAGTTACTGCTTTTCACATTACTTCATAGTGCTCTGTCCCTGACCAAACAGCACTCTCCTTCCTCTGCTCTCCCACCCTTTTCCCTTTCCACGAAGCAACTGAAGATTAGGAAAGGATGCTTTATGTAATGATACATTATTTCAGTCTTTGCCTAGAATTTTCTGTGATCTTTGCCAGTGAGCTCATTCCTGTTAACAAATCATCTTCACTCTATTTCATACATCCAGAATAGAAGTTGTGGATCCAGCATTAACTACTGGATGCTATTTGCAGAAATTTTATATTTGTGTTGACATGCCTTGTCATTTGTGTGAAAGTCATTGCTATCCTAATGACCAAATTGTTGGGGAAATAAATTATAAAAGACTAATCAAACAGTAAAATAAATGGCTCTTTAATTATTTTCAGATGGGGAAAAAAGCCATCAGATGTTTAATGGTTCAAATTAAACCATCCATGATTTATTTCATGGTGTGACTGATGCCATGGTGACTGCATCATGCACCTTTAATTTCTTCACCTTGTCTTTCATGGAGTCTTGTCAACATAGCATCATTTATGTCAGTTATGCAAAACGCTTTCATAAGTCATCCTGGCAGTAAAGTAACAGACTGTTGAGTCTATAATCTTATGGTAAATACTTATTTTTCAAGTTGGCTTGAAAGGTTGACTATCTCTTCAAATTTGAATTTATATAAGGAAGGAAAACCATTCATCTCAGGCCCTGAAGCCACTTTTTAAGGGGAATAAGAAAGTAAGAAATAAAAATTCACGAACCTACTAATGGAAGGAAATTAGAAAGACCCAAAATAGGACTGCACACTCTTCTGTTTCCCCTACTAATCAGATAACAATGCCTTGTGTATGTGTATGCATGGTACTTTGTTGTTTAAAAACCACTTTACGTGCACATTTCCTCATTAAATATGCATAATGAGTTATGATATGATATCATTCCCATTTCTTAGGGCAGAAAACTGAAACTTACAAACACTGTGATTTTTTTTCAACGTCTCAAAATTAGAAAACCAGAAGAATCAGAAAACAACTTTGTATTCTCTGACTCAAAGTTTAAATTTCTTCCTACTGTCTTTGGCTTCTTTAATAACTGTATGGTCACATATACTAGGAGCTTAGCGGAGAGATATCAATCATTTGGGCTGTCTAGCTGATATATATGGATAATTATCTGATCTAATTACATACCAGAACTGACCTCAATCACAAAACAGTAAACATAAATACTTAAAATAAAAAGATTACCTAGTTTTCTTGACATGGTCACTGCTAGTATTGAGATATAGATTATACTGGATATTTATTTTCTGATAGTATGGTGATACGTGACGTACTGAGAAGTATTAGGTAGATCTATGAAGGGAAGGTTGGGGTTCATTGTCCTCTCCTGGACCAAAGTGAATTTGAAGTCAGAGTTTATTTGAGTGAAGATGAAACTAATATAGGCCAAATGAATAACTTAATCCAAGATTGAAAATTGGCCCAATTATAATTGGAAATTTTCTCTTTTATTTCTTTTTCAATATCCCATTCTCTATGCAAAGGAGTTAGCGTAAATATTTTCTTTCCATTATGTTACATTTGCTGAATTGGTTGTGGAGAGCCACCTTTGGTATAACTTGGTATTTGGGTCTGTCAGTGTTATGTATCCAGGAAGCATTCCATAAAAGAAATAAAGTTCATGCTCTGCTTTTAAAACCCATGTGTATATTAAGGAAAACAGGACCTCTATATTTTCTTTATTATATATATATATATAATATTATATATATATTCTTTATATTTTTATATTTTAGTATATATGTATTTATATACACACAAATATAACTATTTATCAAAATATTCTTTTGTGAGAAATACTTTATATACCAGAAGTTTTAAAAGCTTTATGATGTCTATGTTAGTACTGTGGTTTTATCTTGCCAGACTTGAGATTATATTTAAGTTCAGAACACTGAAATATTACATATAGGTTGATCTTATACTCACCATACACTCTCATTCTGTTTATTCTTGCTGCTGGTAAATAGTGGTGCTTCCTTCTTCATGTGAGTTCCGTTTTGAAAGACAGTCAAAATGAAGAGAGCTGAAAAAATGGTTTAAAGTGTCTGTATAACCCTCAGAATGGGAGGAAATATTTGCAAGTGAATCAACTGACAAAGGATTAATCTCCAAAATTTACAAGCCACTCATGCAGCTCAATATCAAAAAGAACAAACAACCCAATTAAAAAATGAGCAGAAGACCTAAATAGACATTTCTCCGAAGAAGATATACAGATTGCCAACAAACATGTGAAAGAATGCTCAACATCATTAATCATTAGAGAAACGCAAATCAAAACTACAATGAGATATCATTTCACACCGGTCAGAATGGCCATCATCAAAAAATCTACAAACAATAAATGCTGGAGAGGGTGTGGAGAAAAGGGAACCCTCTTGCACTGTTGGTAGGAATGTAAATTGATACAGCCACTATGGACAACAGTATGGAGGTTCCTTAAAAAACTAAAAATAGAACTACCATACGACCCAGCAATCCCACTACTGGGCCTATACCCTGAGAAAACCATAATTCAAAAAGAGTCATGTACCACAATGTTCATTGCAGCTCTATTTACAATACCAAGGACATGGAAGCAACCTAAGTGTCCATCAACGGATGAATGGATAAAGAAGATGTGGCACATATATACAGTGGAATATTACTCATCCATAAAAAGAAATGGAATTGAGTTATTTGTAGTGAGGTGGATGGACAGAGAGTCTGTCATACAGAGTGAAGTAAGTCAGAAAGAGAAAAAAAAATACCATATGCTAACACATATATATGGAATCAAAAAAAAAAAAAAAAGGTCATGAAGAACCTAGGGGCAAGACGGAAATAAAGACACAGACCTACTAGAGAATGGACTTGAGGACACAGGGAGGGGGAAGGGTTAGCTGGGACAAAGTGAGAGAGTGGCATGGACATATGTACACTACCAAATGTAAAATAGATAGCTAGTAGGAAGCAGCCACATAGCACAGGAAGATCAGCTCGGTGCTTTGTGACCACCTAGAGAGGTGGGATAGGGAGGGTGGGAGGGAGGGAGATGCAAGAGGGAAGAGATATGGGGATATATGTATATGTATAACTGATTCACTTTGTTATAAAGCAGAAACTAACATACTGTTGTAAAGCAATTATGCTCCAATAAACATGTAAAAAAAAGTGTCTGTATATTTAAAAATATTTTTAACAGTTTTATTGAAGTTCAGTTGGCATACAATAAATTGCACATATATAAAGTATACACATGATAATTTTTCACAACTGTATGAATTCATAAAACCACCACTGGAATCACAATAATGAATATATCTGTCATCCTGAAAAGTTTCTTTGTGCCCCTTTGCATTCCCTGCCTCCTGCTCCTTTGTGCCCCACTCCCATCTGCTGGCAATCACTGATCTGATGTCCATCACTGCAGAGCAGTTAGCATTCTTTAAAAGTAGATATGAATGGAATCATGAAACATGCACAATCCTTTGTCTTGCTTTTTTCACTCAGCTCAGATTGGAGACACTCATCTATTTTGTGTGCATCAACAGTTCATTTGTTAATAAGTGAGTTTAGCATGGTTGCAGGATACAAGATCAATATGCAAAGAAAAATTTCATATTCAGACAATACTGCAAAGCTACAGTAATCAAAACATCATTGTATTGGCACAAAAACAAACATATGGATCAATGGAACAGAATAGAGAGCCCAGAAATAAACCCACCCACCTATGGTCAATTAATCTTTGACAAAGGAGGCAAGAATATACAATGGAGAAAAGACAGTCTCTTCAGCAAGTGGTGTTGGGAAAGTTGGACAGCCACATGTAAAACAATGAAGTTAGAATACACCCTAACACCATACACAAAAATCAATTCAAAAATGGCTTAAGGGCTTAAATATAAGACATGACACCATAAAACTCCTAGAAGAGAACATTGGCAAAACATTCTCTGACATAAATCATACCAATGTTTTCTTAGGTCAGTCTCTCAAGGCAATAAAAGTAAAAATAAACAAATGGCACCTAATCAAACATACAAGCTTTTGCACAGCAAAGGAAACCATAAACAAAGTGAAAAGATGACCTAGGGACTGGAAGAAAATATTTGCAAATGATGTGACCCACAAGGGCTTAATTTCCAAAACATACAAACAGCTCATACAACTGAATAACAAAAAAAAAACAATCGAAAAATGGGCAGAAGACCTAAACAGACATTTCTCCAAAGAAGATATACAGATGGCTAGTAGGCACATGAAAAGATGCTCAACATCGCTAATTATTAGAGAAATGCAAATCAAAACTACTTTGAGGTACCACCTCACATTGGTCAGAATGGCCATCATTAAGAAGTCTAGAAATAACAGATTCTGGTGAGAGTATGGAGAAAAGGGAACCCTCCAACACTGTTGGTGAGAATGTAAATTGGTACAGCCATACGGAGGTTCCTTAAAAAACTAAAAACTAAAAGAGTTACCATATGATCCAGCAATCCCACACCAGGGCATATATTCAGACAAAGCTATAACTGAAAAAGATACATGCTCTCTTATGTTTATAGAAGCACTATTCATGGTAGCCAAGACATGGAAATAACCTAAATGTCCACTGACAGATGAATGGATAAAGAAGATGTGGTACATATATATAATGGAATATTACTCAGCCATAAAGAAGAATGAAATAATGCCATTTGCAGCAACATGAATGGACCTAGAGATTGTCATACTGAGTGAAGTAAGTCAGACAGAGAAAGACAAATATCGTATAATATCACTTATATGTGGAATCTAAAAAAAAATGGTACAAATGAACTTATTTACAAAACAGAAATAGAGTCACAGATGTAGAAAACAATCTTATGGTTACCGGGGGGGAAAGGGAGAGAGATAAATTGGGAGACTGGAATTGACATATACACATTATTATATATAAAATAGATAACTAATAAAGACCAACTGTATAGCACAGGGAACTCTGTTCAATACTCTGTAATGAACTATGTGGGAAAAGAATCTAAAAAAGATTGGGTATATGTATATGTATAACTGATTCACTTTGCTGTACAGCAGAAAGTAATACAACATTGTAAATCAACTATACTCTAATAAAAAATTTAAAAAATAAATATGGGCTTCCCTGGTGGCGCAGTGGTTGAGAGTCCGCCTGCCGATGCGGGGGACACGGGTTCGTGCCCCGGTCCAGGAGGATCCCACATGCCGCGGAGCGGCTAGGCCCGTGAGCCATGGCCACTGGGCCTGCGCATCCGGAGCCTGTGATCTGCAACGGGAGAGGGCACGGCAGTGAGAGGCCCGCGTACCACAAAAAAAAATAAATAAATAAAATAAAAAATAAAAGATAAAACAAAACAAGAAAAATTACATTGGAAAAACAGTAATGAGAATATGATATATCAAAAATTGTGGAATGCAGGTAAAGTATTCAGTGGAACTTATGGACTTAAATGTATATATTAGAAAAGAAAAACACTGAAAAATCAATTATATAAGCCTATATGTCAGTATGAAAAAGAAAAGCAAATTAAAGCCAAAGAAAGAAGAATAAAGAAAACAAGAAGGATGAAGTCAGAAATTCAAATAGAAAACAAATACAGAGAGATGGAAAGCGATTCATGGGGGACTCTAGCTGTTCATGGCTTCAATTGTTTGTGTCCTTCCAGCTCAGGCACCAGACATGGAGTGAAGAAGTCTTCAAGGAACTGACCTTTGCTGCAGCCACTGTTTGACTGTATCTTCATGAGAACTGTGGCTGAGCCCAGTCTATTCCCAGATTCATAAGGAAAAGAAATGATTGTTATTGTTTTAAGTCACTGATTTGGGGTGATTTGTACATAGCAATACAGAGGAGATTGGAAGAGTTAATATTGTGTAAATGTCAATTTTCCCCAAACAGATTAATAGATTCAGTACCATCTCAATAAAATTCCAGCAAGGTGTCTTGAGAGAAATCAAAAAGGTGATCCTACTGTCATTTTTTTTTCCCTTTGGCCATGCCACTTGGCATGAGGGATCTCAGTTCCTGACCAGGGATTGAACCCACACCCCCTGCAGTGGAAATACGGAGCCTTAACCACTGGACCACCAGGGAAGTCCCTCAAAAAAGGGATTCTAAATCTTATGTGGAAGTGCAAAAAGTCAATAATAGCCAAGACAGTCTTGAAAATGAAGAATAAAAGTTGAAAATTTGAATTACTAGATATCAAGACATTTTAAAGCTGTGGCAATTAGGACAGTGTGGTATTGGGACAATAATAATTATAAAGAGCAATGGAGCAGAGAGAATGACAGTGTGATTTATGACTAAGGTGCTATTGCAATGTTTAGTGATAAGATTTTTTAAAAATAAAAGATACTGAATTAATTGTATATTCATAAAATAAAACGATCACATGCCTCACAGCATACATCAAAATATGAAAGGTAAAACAATAGAGCTTCTAGTAGCTAATATAGAATATCATCATAACTTTAAGAGTAGGCAGGGGCTTCTTAAATAGTACATAAACAGTGTATGTTTAAACAATGAAGGAAAGATTAATCCATTGGACTTCATCAAAATTACTGCTTTTGTTCATCAAAAGACACCAATAAGAGCAAAAAACAGCAAGTCATGGAGTTGAGAAGGTATGTGAATATATTTAACAAAAGACTTATTTCCTTTATGTATATCAATTCTACAAATCAATAACAAAATAACAGATAAAGTAAATGAGCTAAAAATCTGAATAGAAACCTCACCAAAAAATCCATATATAAAATATATATGTGAAAAGAGGTTCAATATCATTATTTATCAGAGAAAAGAAAAATTTAAAAACCCTCTGAGATACCACTAGAAGCCCCGCAGAATGGTAAAAATTTACATACATATATATATATATATATATATATATATATATATATATATATATTCCAAGTGTTGGCAATAATGTGGAGAATCTGGATATTTCATACACTGCTTTAAAAGTCATTTGTGAAAAAATGTCTGGCAGCATCTGATAAATATATCCTATGACTCACCATTTCCACTCCTAGATGTATATCCAATAGAAAGGAATACGTATCTGCACCAACATCCATGACAGCATGATTTAAACTGGTCTGAACTAGAAATGACTCAATGTCCTTCCAAATTACAGTTGATAACTAAACTGTGGTGTATTCATACAGTGGAATACAATAGGGCATGGGAAAATAATGAATTTCTAGACATGGAACGAGAAGGATAAACCTCACAAATAATGTTCAGTGATAAAATTTGGACACTAAAGTTCTTGCCTTAGGTGGTGGTGGTGACCACTGAGAGGATGAGGGTTCTGAAAATGATATATTTTGATCTGGATGGTGGTTACAAGTGATCATTATAAAAATCTGTACACTTAAGATCTGTGGTGCTCGCTTCAGCAGCACATATACTAAAATTGGAACAATACAGAGAAGATTAGCATGGCCCCTGCGCAAGGATGACATGCAAATTCGTGAAGCGTTCCATATTTTTGAGGTCACAACAGTGAGAGGCCCGCGTACCACAAAAAAAAAAAAAGATCTGTGCACTTTAGAGTATGAATGTATGTTATGCTTCAACAAAAAAAGTAAAATTTTGAAAATATAGTTCTGAGTCTTGCCAAAGGAGTACTTTTGGAAGTACATTTTACATTTTTAAAACAGGACAGTGAAAAAATGTTCCATATCTAGTTCTTATATAGAAGAATCCTTCTGTATTCTCTGTTTATGTTTTTGCTACTTGAGACCATTTTGAGAAATCATGGTTATTTATAATTTAGCAGATCATTAATCACATAAATAAATCTATTTTAGTTTTACAGTGACAAAATAAATCAAACCCCTTATTTAAGAAAGTCAGGAGACATTTCAAGGGGAATAGAAACTACTAAATGGTAGCTTCACTAATTAATACATTTCCCTAAACATGTCCTTTATAACTAAGGGAAAAATTACTCACCCTGAATTTTTCTTTAAATCTCACTACTGTAATTGAATTGTAATTTAAAGGCCCATTGTTTTTTCAATCCTTCTTAAAACACTTTCTGGAAATAAATCTGTATGTAAATAGCAGCCAAGTATCCATAGTGTTATGATTGCATTCATTTTAAGTGTTACAGAGTTCCATCCAGAAGGAATTTACCAAGACATCTCAGATTTAAATTACAAAAGGGAGAAACCACTGTCTTAAATTTAGACTCCAACAGAAAATTATGAACTATAAATTAAGAACAAAAATCTTTCAAGCTCCTCATTCTGTATGGCTATCACAGAGTTCCAGCTCTGAAATGCTGCATTAAAAGAAATTTATCCCCCAAATTACTTAGAATAACTCTTGATGTTTGTTTTAACAGAAGCTTCTATTTACCCAGAGAAATGTGCAAAATCAAATTTCCTTTGAAAAACAATGACTTAAAATGAAAGGAAAAGTTTTCAGTGCTGTCAAAGGTGAGGGGAAAAGGTGTTGGAAGTTTTATGAAATGTAACACCTCTAAAGTAATTCCATTCTTGGTCAAAATTGCAGGTACAACTTGTTGTAATCAGAGTGTATTTGAATTTAATTTGATTCAGAGTGATTTAATTTGGAAGTGCACAGTCACTTTCATATTGGAGTGCCCACAATTTTAAATAATGATAATATCTGAGGAAGAAGATTTAAGTATGCTGACTTTGGTGGGGGGATATTTTCCTGTTAATTCTTAATTTAAAATGAGATTCTGATTAAATTTACCCAGTTTCTAAATCACAGGTTTTCTATAATCCCCATGTTATCTCCCAAGGATTACTTCAAGCTACATTTTTCCTGGTAATCAAGGAAAAGAAAGTTATTTCTCATAGGAAATTATAAATGGGAACAGTAGATAGAAAGTGATTTTTTTTTTTTTTTTTTTTTGCGGTATGCGGGCCTCTCACTGTTGTGGCCTCTCCCGCTGCGGAGCACAGGCTCCGGACGCGCCGGCCCAGCGGCCGTGGCTCACGGGCCCAGCCGCTCCGCGGCATATGGGATCCTCCCAGACCGGGGCACGAACCCGTATCCCCCGCATCGGCAGGCAGACTCTCAACCACTGCGCCACCAGGGAGGCCCAGAAAGTGATTTTTAAGCTCAATACAATGATTCCTTTATGGATAATAAGCAAGAGGCAGAAATAATTTTCCTTAATAAGACAGTTAATTGATGAAAACTACAAAATCCATTGAAGTCAACCAAAAAAATGTTTTAACTACCATATAGGAATTTCTTTATGATATAACATGAAATTTCAAGATGTGATCATTTAAAATACTGATATTATGATCTGATTGTTTCACTTCAGATGCCAATTTTAGAAATAAATTATATGAAAGATGTATGTTTAGTATGTGCATCTTTGATTTCCAAAGATAAAGGAATATACTTAAAGTTATTATTTACTCAGTAAATATGCTTTTTTTCTAAAGTTGTGTAAGTATTGTGTGTATGCGTATATATGGGTACATGCATAACTTGGGAGGAAATGGGAGGGAAGAGGAACTGGATACTTATACTACAACTGCTTTTTCCCCAGTTGGGGCAAAAACTCTTCACTAAGCAGAAGCATAGTGCTGCAGATTTCTCCTGTGTGCACATGGTCTTCTAGTTTTTCTGCTAGTTGTTTTGTTTCGTTGTTTTGTTTTAAGGGATACTTCCTCTTTCTTGTTGCTTAAATGCAATAAATGTCAGTTACTTAACAACAGGAATATTTGACCAATGACACTCAATTTTCATAGAAGCATGTTGTTAATTTGTTGTCATGAATCCAAAGGTCTTCACTAATATTTGATGTCCAACGTAGAATTTCTCCAAATTAACATGGAAATTTTTACTTCTCTTTAACAGCACTAGTTCATTTATTTTAAATCATAATTATTTATTTACTTGTCTTATTTCCTCTCACGTACTAGAAACTCTAAGAAGATAGTATCTATATTAGAAACAATACTAAAACCCCCTTGAAGTCAGTATCTCTGCTTAATTCATCTTAGTACACTTCAGTACCCAGCCCAGAGCCCAGCACATATTAATGAACATACGTCTATCTATTTAGACATTCTCAGTTCATAAGGAAGTGGTGTTTCAAATGTTCATTTGTAAATTGGTTTTTAGAAATATGTTTTTTAGAAATATTTTTAGAAATATTTCCAGGCTGGCCTATAGAAGTCTGCTTTACCCATTGTCTTAAATACTTCTGATTATAAAAAAAAAAAGTAAAAACAATACCAGTGCAAAAACAATGATGAAAGCATAGAAAAACAAAATTGAATAAGAAACTGTGCATAATCTGGAGCAGTTGTATTTAAGAAATTTTAAGTTTAATCTGTGAAAAATGAAAAGCTGAAGGAGACTTTTGAAAATTCTCAGTAGCCCTTTACTGTGTCTAATCCAACTTAAAAGTTTGGATTTTCCTTTGTTTTTTTTTTTTAATTTTATTTATTTATTTATTTATTTATTTATGGCTGTGTTGGGTCTTCATTGCTGCCCATGTACTTTCTCTAGTTGTGGTGAGCAGGGGCTACTCTTCCTTGCGGTGCACAGGCTTCTCATTGCGGTGGCTCCTCTTGTTGCGGAGCACGGGCTCTAGGTGCATGGGCTCGGTAGTTGTGACTCGCAGGCTCTAGAGCGCAGGCTCAGTAGTTGTGGCGCATGGGCTTAGTTGCTCCGCGGCATGTGGGATCTTCCCAGACCAGGGCTTGAACCCGTGTCCCCTGCACTAGCAGGCGGATTCTTAACCACTGGACCACCAGGGAAGTCCCTCCTTTTTTTTTTTTTTTTAAAGGGCTTCAAATGCTTGGCTTTTTATTTATTTATTTGTTTATTTATTTATTTTTGGCTGTTTGGGGTCTTCATTTCTGTGCGAGGGCTTTCTCCAGTTGTGGCAAGCGGGGGCCACTCTTCATCGCGGTGCACGGGCCTCTCACTATCGCAGCCTCTCTTGTTGAGGCACACAGGCTCCAGACGCGCAGGCTCAGTAGTTGTGGCTCGTGGGCCTAGTTGCTCCGCAGCATGTGGGATCTTCCCAGACCAGAGCTCGAACCCATGTCCCCTGCATTAGCAGACAGATTCTCAACCACTGTGCCACCAGGGAAGCCCCCTCCTTTGTTTTATGTAGTGAATTATTATTGTTCTGTTCTCCAGCTCTGATAATTTTGAGCTGTGTGACCTTGGACATGTTACTAAACCTCTTTATGCCTCAGTGTGCTCTTTGAAATAAATGGGGATAATAGTAACTATTTTAGTGGATTATTGCAAGAATTAAGTGAATTCACAGATATAAAGCACTTAGAATAGCATTTGGCATGTATTAAGTGCTTCTTAAATGTTGGATATTATTGTTGTTATTACATGTCTCTTTCTGAAGGCTCATGTACTAGGTACCTCTTTAATTTACTTATCACATTCCATCTTGTTTTCTAGTTATTTATGTAATATCCCCTTTGCCTTACAAGATTTTTATCTCCCTTTAGGCAGAAGATAGCTTCTACTACACAAAGCATAAGGCACGATATAGCATCCATACTCAATAAATGTGTATTCAGTAACTTTTTTGTTGTCATTTTGAAGTATTATAAAACAAAGAATAGAAGAAGAAGACAGATGTAGTTTTCTTAGGGAATTATGGAAGGGTGGTAAGATGGTTAATGTTATGTATCCACTTTAATGAGCTAAGCGATGCCCAGATAACTGGTAAAACATTATTTCTGTTGTGTCTGTGAGGGTGTTTCCTGAAGAGATTAGCTTTTGAGTCAGTAGACTGAGTAGAGAAGACCACCCTTACTAATGTTAGTGGGACTTGTCTAACCTACTGAGGGCCTGAATAGAACAAAAAGGCAAAGGAAGAATGAATTTACTCTCTCTTCTTGAGCTGGGACAACATTCTTCTATCCTCAGACATCAGCACCCCTGATTCCTGGGCCTTCAGACTCAGACTGGAACTCTATACCATCGTCCCCCTGATGCTCACACATTTAGGCTAGGACTGAATTACACCACTGGCTCCCATGTTCTCCAGAGGGCAGATTATGGGACTTCCCAGCTTCCATAGTCATGTGAGCCAAGCCCTATAATAAATTTCTTCTTATATATATCTATATGTCTCATATTGGGTTCTGTTTCTCTGGAGAACCCTGACTAATACACATGGGTACCTCTGAGTGAAGGTCTGTCTGTGGAAGAATTTGCTGCTATGAAAAATAAAAGAAGACCTAGGGGTTGATATCACAGATGAGCTAACATTTACTTGCAGTCACTGATAGTCAGAGAAGGTGTTTTCAGGAAGAAAAGTAGTATGCATCTGATGTAGAAATGTATGTGAATACTTGTGCATACATGGATGCAAGTTTTTAAGTTATGCTTGTGAGTATAATCTAAAAGCTCCAGGTATTTCCACCCTATGAGCATAAATGAGGTCTCATGGATGCCAGCTTTGCGCCCATGGGAATGTGGGTCCTTTCTAAAACCTCCTCTGTGTCTTTGGCAGGACTCTTCCAGCTTCTAAGTCCTCATTAATGACCCAATGTCATCCTCACTCCTGCCACCTCTGCCTGCTCTCTGTAAGATCTTTCCCTACAATTAGGCTCTCTCAGGGGCCCCTAGCATGGAGGGTCTGTAGTTTTGAAGGTAGTAGGCTCAAGGAGGCAGGCACTGGCCTTTCCCTAACTCTGTGCTGCATATATTCCCTGAACCCTCAGGCCCTACTGTGTCTTCTCAGTTTCACAGTTGTTCATTCATACCATTCTTTCAGCTTCTGGCCCTGAAACTCTTACAAAGGCTCAAAACCTGCCTGTCAGGCTTGTTAGGAGGGGTAAGAGAATGAAAGTCAGCTCTTCCATTTCATTATCCCCATTTCTGTTCCCTTCAGGGTTCTGCCCCCAAATTTTCTCTCTTCTTCCAGGCAAAAACAAAACCCCACGAGTATTGGCTTACTTCCTCCTGCCCGCAGCACCCAGACCACAGCTCCTGCCTACAAGCCAAGGTGCTCTGCTGCAAATATTATACTATAATTTGAATAGCACAACAATAACACTAATTTTTAAAGCAGTGTAATTAAGTATTTCTATCACACAAAATGTTCTTTATTCATTGCTTCATTTCCCCTATTCTCTTGTGATCATTTAAAATGCAACATGAGAAATAGTAATGATATCTTACTCTTAAATTACCTATGGGACATATATGGGTTGGATTGAAAGAGATTGGCCATAATCCAAATGGGCTGGCTGTTTGCTCATTATGGAATATGTTACTGAAAATACTCTAATTTTAACAAGGAACATATTTCTACTAATCCATTGCTAGCATATTCTTTAAAAACAAAACAAATAGATAAAAAACATTTTCCTATAAAACTGTGTTTGAAGAGATCACTTGCACTAGGTGTTAGAGATTTAGGGTACTTTGTGACAAAGATCAGGGGAAACTCCTTCCTTTTTGACAGCCTTCTATTAATTAATAGGTTACATTATAATTATATTTTATTAGAGACAGATGACCATATTCATTTTCAATGAAATGCTTTTATTGTCTACTTAAGCTAACTTAAAATAATAATAACATTATCAGCACTGGTTCTCTGCCCCTTCCCAGGTGAGGGTGAGGTGTCTTCTTGAACTATTTCAAAGGGCCTAGAATAATTGGAGATCAAACTCAATACCATCCTGTCTTAAGTGGAATAGACCTCTGTCTATCATCAAGCTCTTGTTGACTGTCAAGCTCTATGAACAGGACCTGGATACTCTTTTGTTAATTGTGAGATAACTTATTTTAGACCCAAGATAATGATAAAATTTTAAACTATTTTTTTCTCATATGGAGAACTGAGAAGTAGGCTTCCTCTTTGGTATTTCCTTGGAGTTCTTAAAAGAAAGGATTAAAAGTAAGGAGTCATTTATATAAGAAGTGTTTTAAGGCAGGCATAACATATTGGCACTTGGTTTGACTATTGGACTTTTCAGATTTTCCAGGGAACATCTATTCCAGGTGACAATTAAGGAATTCCAGTAAAAGTATTACATATGGTTTCAGTTTAAATGTAAAATGGAAGCTAATTGGTGTCCCTAGTTAAAAAGATGGCTAATATATTTAAATGAACTTTTATAAAAACATTTTGGAATTTTGGTTCTGGAATGATGGCATAAAAAAGTAATATTTAATTGAAGTCCCCCAAATGTGACATGTTATAAGTAATTCCACACCCTAGGGCTGCTTTAGACCTGCCTTAACAAAGCATAGAACCAAATCTTGACAGGTTCCTGGTGAGTCATCAGTAAATTAACTGCCTGCAGGACAAAACTGAACACTCTTTAAAGGTTGACTGCATAATCCAGATTCACTACAATGTAACATTGCAGTGCCCAGTGATCAATGCTGAATCCTGGACACTGTGAATAAAACATTGTAGAGGTTAGAGATTCTGTTACATTCCTCAAAGTATTGATTTCTTTTTGCTTTATCAGACAGGTAGCATAAATGGACTCAAACATCATACTGTGACTCCCCTGCAATGGCCAACAGCTAAAATCTTTGCTTTTTAGCTGATCTGTTTGAGTTTATCCAGTGCATGGATAATTTAGGAATTTCAAGAATTTATACACAGAACTTGAGGCACCCAGTACCAAGTTCATATTCCTTTCTTCATTTTACAGCTGCCTTGACCCCCCTGAATCTGTCTTCTAATTCTTCATACAAGTAAGACTATGAGTTTTTACTCAAATTTTAGTCACCTCAGGTGGTGCTTACTGCAGCACTTCAGGCTAAAAGTAAATTTAGTAACTCATGGAATGCATGATCAACATATGAAAATCAATTTTATTTATGTAAACTAGTAACAAAGAACACAAAAATTAAATTTTAACATGTTATTTGCAATTACATTGTAAAATATAAGATGAGGAATAAGTTAAAAAATGGAAGATTTCTATAATGAAGACTGTAAAACACTGTTGAAAGAAATGAAATGATATAAAAATAAATGTAGAAATATATGCCATATTAATGGGTTGTTAAGATGTCAGTTCTCCTCAGAATTATCTATAGATTTATTCTTATACCAACAAAAACCCAAGCTAGATTTTTTGTGTGTGTGTGAAAATAGATAAATTGATTCTAAAATTTATGTGTAGATGCAAAGAACATAGAATGGCCAAAACAATCTTGAAAAAGAAGAACAAAATTTGGGAGGACTGGCATTGTCTGATTTTAAGACATAGAGCTATGGCAATCAAGATATTATGGCAAAGGCAAATAGCTCAATGGAACAAAATAGGGTCCAGGAATAGCCTACATATATATGGTTAACTGATTATCAGTAAAGGTATCAAAGCGACTCAGTTGGGAGAGGAAAATGCTTTTGGTGCTATATCAACTGGATCTCCATACAGATTAAAAAAAATAAAATCAGTGTTGACAAGTATTTTATAATATACACAAAAAATAATCTGTGATGAATCATAGACCTAAATGTAAAGTTAAAACCATAAAGCTTCTGGTATGAAACAGGAAAATGTATTTGCAACTTTTGGATAGTCAAAGGTTTCTTAATTAGAACATGAAAGAAAACCAATTATTAAATGAACTTCACCAACATTAAAGCTCATCAAAACTTGCCCTTAAAAGAGACTGTCATACAGAGTGAAGTCAGAAAGAGAAAAACAAATACCATATGCTAACACAATATATGGAATCTAAAAAAGAAAACAAACAAAAAAAAACATGGTTCTGACGAACCTAGGGGTAGGACAGCAATAAAGATGCAGATGTAGAAAATGGACTTGAGGACATGGGGGGGAAGGGTAAGTTGGGATGAAGTAAGAGAGTGGCATGCACATATATACACTGTCAAATGTAAAATAGCTCGTGGGAAGCAGCCACATAGCACAGGGAGATCAGCTTGGTGATTTGTGACCACTTAGAGTGGTGGGATATGGAGGGTGGGAGGGAGATGCAAGAGGGAGGGAATATGGTGATATATGTATATGTATAGCTGATTCACTTAGCTATGAAGCAGGAACTAACACACCATTATAAAGCAATTATACTCCAATAAAGATGTTAAAAAAGAAAACAAAACTTGCCCTTACAAAAATGAGTAGACAAGTTATAGACTAGGAGAAAATATTTTAAATGCATACATCTAAAAAACTGTAATCAGAATATGTGAAGAATTTATATTACACAATGATAGATAATAAAAACCACCCTATAAAAAAGTGGGCAGACTGAAATACACAGTAATTCAGTAAGAATGATACACAAAGGAAAGATGATTTTTAAAAAAGTTCAACCTCAGTATTCATCAGTGAAATGAAAACTAAATCCTCAAATAGATACCTTTTCACAATCACAAAATGCTAAAAGTATAAAATATTGAGAATAGCAAATATTGGCAGGGAGAGCAACTGGTACTCATACACTGCTAATTAGAGTGCAAAATGATGCAACTACTTTGTGCAGCTATTTGGCAGTTGCTCATAGATTAAATACATTCAGCAATTTCTGTAATCCAGCAATTCCACTCTCAGGCATTTACCCAAGAGAAATGAAAGCATACATCTACAAAAGGATAGCTTTATCCTAATATCCAAAACCTAGACACAACAAAAATGTCTATCAATAGGAGACTAGATTAACAAAGAGCAATATATTCATGCAATTAAATATTACAGAGCAATAAAATGAACGAACAAACAAAAATGAATGAATAGGCAAACAATGTGAATAAATCTCATAAATGTTATGCTGAGGAAAGGAATCCAGACACAGAAAGAGTACATACATTTACTACATTCTCTGTAGTGTTAGAAATCAAAACAGTGGTCGCCCCTGGGATTGATAGGCAAAAGGCCTAAGGGAACTGTCTGGGGTGAAGCAAAAAAATTGTTTTAATCTTGTTTGAGGTTAATCTTATTTAATCGTTTGTAGGTTAATAGACCTGTTTATCTCTCAGAACTCATGGAACTATACTTAGGATTGCACATTTCACTAGATAAATGACATCTCAATTAAAAACAACAAAAACAGTGGCTAAAATGTCTAAACAATAACTAAAATTTTTAGTAAATTGACATTTAACCTAATAAATTTAAAAATTTATTTCTTCACTGATGTTTGTTTCCTTATCTTCAAAGAAGGCATGTAGACAGGACGGAAATGTTTTTTCTAAGAACCTACTCAGCATAGGTTATCTCTCAAGTTGCAAATATATGTATGACTCACTTATATCTAAGTTTAATTTGTCAGCTAGTATTAATTAAACAGAATCTAATTTGCAGTAAACCCAGAACTGTTACACAGCTTTTAATATTTTAGAATTTTCAGTAAATTTTAAATTAGGCCAATATGTATTTAAATAGGTATAGTTACTGTAAACAATATACTTCAGTAATTTAAAGAGCTTTTTTCTTAAGTGGTGTGTATGAAAAAATCTTTCCTTCATTGTATTTTTGGGGAACTTGGTTTTTTTAAATATTATTCTGTAATTTTAATGAGTTTTCTCATTATGGGGCTAATTCTTGATAGAGGTATTTTTAGTTATCTGTGAGCAAATTTAGGAATAATGTAAGTTATTTATTTTCTGCTTATGAGTGGTTGAAAGAGTACATATTTCCTTGGGATAGCTGGCAGATAGAACTGTAACTGCTGCCAATGTTTACCTAGAATTGATATATATATAGTTTTTGATAGGGAAAACATCACATACATTTTATGTAGCTAGTTATTCTTTGCATAGCTTTTGCCAGCTCCACAGATGTGATTGAGTTGATGACAATTTTCCCAGGCTAAGTTCCTGGGATGCAGGTGAAAGCCAATGAAAATTAGATCATGTTTCTGAGGTATGCTGTAGTTTATTTAGAACCCAACGTTCATGTTATTAATGGAATTTAAGATCAGCTTATAAAAAGGAACTTATGGGAGAACTAAACAATTTCCAAGTTTGGTAACTGATGATGCTAAGTTGTTCATTCTTTCAAGTTTCATTCAATAAATATGAAAATATGGATAACACATGATATATTCACTTGACATTTCTAGTCTAGTGGGGAGACATTTTTTGAGAGGAGAGCATTTATTGGTTGGCCATTATGTGCCAGGCACTGAGAATACACAGACATAACAGTAGCAAATGATATATTTTCTGTTTTCAATGGGCTCACAACTTGGATGGAGAGACACTAACCTGATATAGAGTACAGAGTGATGTGAAGGAGATAAGCACAAGGGTACATAAAGGCAAGGAATGCAACCTAGATTTTGAGCATGGGTTTTATGGAGTTTCTGAGGAGGTGTAACATCTTAAATGAATTTGAGAAAACGCAAATGCATAGGAGTTCAGGACATACAAAAGAAGGCAGAAACATTTCAGGCAGAGCAAAAAATCACTGTATAGTCATGAAGACATGAAAGAAGACTGGAGCATAGTCACGAAGTGGTAAGGAGTTTCCTGGTGGCTGGAATATAGGGTGCTTGGAAAACATGTAAAAGGATTTAACCCAGCTGCTAGGTAGGGACATGAAGCATGTTGCGTGTTGTGCTACAAGCTTTGATTTATCCCTTAAGAAGCATAGAGGCAGTCGAAGTCTTCAAACAGAAAAGGGATATAATTAAATAACTTTTTTGAATGATAGTGTGGAAAATGAGCTTAAGTAGAAAAAGACTGATGGTAGGAATCCATGGTGATAGTTCAAGTAAGAGATGAAGAGGTCCTGGATAAAGGTAACAGTGGGAGTAATGGAGAGGAGGGGGTCAATTCAGAATTACTAGTAGGTAGAATCAATGTAACATCATTAATTTGGAATAGTTGGTAAGGGAGCTGGAGGGAGCTGGAAAAGTCAAAGATCTCTCCTGTCAATTTTGGGTGTCTGGATGCATAACAATATCACTAAAAAAGACAAGGGAATATGAGAAGGAAAATAGATCTGAAAGAAGAAATTTATTTTCTTACGTTTGAGGTACCAGGAATATTCTGTAGGTGATTATACAAATTTTTTTTTGTTAACAAACTGACACCGTTAGCATCTAATATTTATTTTTCCTATCCCTGCCAACCTAAAGACTTTTAATCCATTGTTATTAGGAGGCTAAAGAGGCCCAAGAGAAGACTGAAGAATCTCCTAGATAAGTGCAAAGATTATGGGAAAAACATGTAATTATATGAACATTTAGAAAAGTTACTCTTTTGCAGGCAATCTCTATGAATTCCAGTTCCTCCCAGACCCTTTTATTGAACTTTTAATCTCTTCTGCTGCTTTTCTCTCATTCCTCTCCAAGTTTCCTTAGCCGCCTTTAGTTTCTGGACCTCAAACTGGATAAAGTACTCTAATAAGTGCCTGACAAATGCCCAGTGGGACAATTGCTTCAGGGTTCTTGCATGTTTAGTTCTTGTTAGTGCATTCCTCTATCTTGCTGGTTTTGAAAATAATAGCTGTGTGCTGCTGACTCATGTTCAGTTAAAGGTTCACAATGGCACTTAACCTCTGTGGCAAACCCTTTCTTCCTCATCCTGAATTCACATGATGTATTTGTTTTTCTCTCTTGACTACCTTCTTGCCAAGTATTTGCTTTTATTTTGATTTGTAAGGATCATTTTGGGTTTCAATTAGGGCTTCAGAAGAACCAGGTATCTTTCTCACTTTTGTGTGTTAATTCAATTCCAAATTGTAATAGGTATTATTTCACAGCCATTCAAAGTCACTGATAAACAGATGGGGTACACATGCCTGTGACTAGGGCAAGATTCTTTTTTTTATTTAATAATGGAGCATAGTTGATTTACAATGTTGTGTTAGTTTCAGGTGTATAGCAAAGTGATTCAGTTATACATATAATATATCCATTCATTTTCAGATTCTTTTCCCATATAGGTTATTACATAATATTGAGTAGAGTTCCCTGTGCTATACAGTAGGTCCTTGTTGGTTATCTATTTTATATACAGCAGTGTGTATGTTAGTCCCTGACTTCTAATTTATCCCTACCCCCCACATCTTTCCCCCCTGGTAACCATAATTCTGCAGGGCAAGATTCTTACATCTGAGTACATCATTTTCCAGAGGCACCTTGGGGAGGTGACTTTAACCATTGTTCTTTGGCATATACCAAAGAATGAGAAAAAAGAATCACATATAATCAAATACTGTAAAAGCAGAATAATGCTTGCCACATTAAAGTGGTCAAAAACCTTAGTTTCCTTCCATTTTTACTCTCTGAAAAAATAAGCAAATGTTATTTAATCCTCACTAAGGAGAAATAGATGTTCTTATAAGTCAGAAGTTAAAGTACCTTGAATAACTGAATTTATAGATTGTAGAATAAAATTAATTTTGATTTATAAATAAATTTATACCACTGGCAAAGAGACTGTGCTTCTCATTCTGTAGGTTAGCCAACAATCAGAAAAATTATGATTTAGCCAAAGTCATAGAAATGTTGTATGACATCACATTAGAGTGTATGTTCTTCTTTAAAAAATAAGCATATCTTAACTATTTCAAGCATTTCTAAATGGCCTTCAAAATTATAACTCTAAATAGACATATAATATTTCCATCAGGTAGATACATAATCATTTCCATAATTGCATTATCCAATTTTTTGGATATTTGGCTGATTTCTGATTTCCCACAATTATAAAAAATTGTGCAGTAAGCATTTTTGAAAGAGCTAACGTTTATAATTCCATTGGATAAGTTATTTTATTGAACAAAAGATATTTATCCTATTTAATAACAAATTTTCTAGTCATGCTTTCATGTACATAAGGATCAAAATATATACTGATATATCTCAGATGAAAATTTTATAATTAAATACAATCTTTTCCACAAAATCTTCCACAAGCAGATAAAAAGATCATTCATTCAACAACTATTTCTTGAGTACCTACTCTGTCCTAGGCACTGTACAAATTGTCAAGGACACAAATTTGCATAAGAAATAGTCATCATCTTTGAGGTGCGCACAGTCTTGTGGGATTATGCACATATGTTAACAGACGTTGAAATAAAATATGATGACTATTACAACAGAGAAAGGTGCAAGGAACATCTCTGAAAGTTTCTCTTCCTGCTTGCCTTATAAAAGCCCAGCCAAGGTACAGTTTACACCTGTCACTGCCCTGAGTACCCAAACATAAATGTAGTGAATGGTACTTTTTCAGTTCTAAGCTTTTGGTTGTCTTCCCTCCCTTCTCCCCACTTCTCCTCCCTCTCTCCCTTTTATCTTCTAAATTTAATTATTAAAACTATGGTCAGGCACTGTGTATGGTATTCAGAATATCAAAAGGAAAAAGACAGGCATAGTTTCTGCCTTCATGAACTTACGATGGTGTGGGAGGATAAAACAAGTAAATAATTATGTGATATTTTTACTAGGTGGGAGGAAGCCAAACCCGGAAGCACAAGGTCCCTGGTCTTGTTTCCTTTCTATTTTTATCTGCTTAAGAGATAAAAATTTGACATTTGTTTAAGATTTCATTAAAAAGCATATGTATACACACATTGCTATCTTGCTTAAATATGTTTGAGATCTAGTATATTGAAATATATAATTTGTTTACAAAGACAATTATATGATACTTAAAGTTGAATTTAAATATGATAAAAGCCTGAATCTATGTTTCAGTGTGGACAGAGATCCCAATCTATTGAATTAAAATGTTGAACAAATTTGCTAATGGTATATTTTGAGTTTTATTTTCCTCTTACTTTCACATTCAAATTTCAGTCATTCAAAGAAAGCAAACCTTGTTAAAATAGTTGCTGTATGGTTTCCATATGATGGTAGTGCATTGACAGTTATGCCTGTACAAAGGTCTCAGTAACTCAACTATAGATGCAATCTTAGCAGTACTCTAAAATTTGTCTCCGTATCATCTCTTTGGTATGGTACAGAGGGCAGTGACAACTTTATGGGTCTACCCTAAATCCCATTTTTAGATTCTTAAGCTTCTCTTTATACTGGGCTAGTTTCAGGGCCCAGGAACATAAGACAGAATTGGTTATTTTCATTATGTAATCACCCATCAAAAATATTATTCAGGGCTTCCCTGGTGGCGCAGTGTTTGAGAGTCCGCCTGCCCATGCAGGGGACATGGGTTCATGCCCCGGTCTGGGAGGATCCCACGTGCCACGGAGCGGCTAGGCCCGTGAGCCATGGCCGCTGAGCCTGCGCGTCCGGAGCCTGTGCTCCACAACGGGAGAGGCCACAGCAGTGAGAGGCCCGCGTACCACAAAAAAAATTATGCAGTTGATTTCCTGAAGTTTTCTTGTTTTCTTTAACTTCATATAAAGAGGATCCAACCATCTAAATTCAGACTTTAAATGAACACTATTAATTTGGTTTGAATCAAAGATTCCATGTAGAAGTATTCTGAGATGAAGATGATTTATACTACTGCACTATTTCTAGGAAAAAGTAACCCCATATCACTCTCAGGTAAATCCATAATATAGTTAATTACCTAATTAACTTCTTAATAGATTTTTTTTAGAAAATCTTTCTTCTCTTCATTTTGTAATTTCTACCTGTCTAATTCCCCCATTTAAAGCTGGTAATTTCTTTGTATAAAGGATGAAATTATTCAACTTCCTTTTCAGAAGCTATTTATTGACTTTTGTCCATTTATTTATTTATTTATTTATTTATTTATTTATTTATTTAGCGGTACGCGGGCCTCTCACTGTTGTGGCCCCTCCCGTTGCGGAGCACAGGCTCCAGACGCGCAGGCCCAGCAGCCATGGCTCAGGGGCCCAGCCGCTCCGCGGCATGCGGAATCCTCCAGGACCAGGGCACGAACCTGCGTGCCCTGCATCAGCAGGCGGACCCTCAACCACTGTGCCACCAGGGAAGCCCCTGTCAATTTATTTTGAAACATGATTAAAATAAAGCAATGGAAGCTCTGCTCTTGGTCCTACCTCGGCTGCTGGGAGCAGTTTGCAGAGCTGGAATTATTCCTGCAGGCTGCAGTCATGAAAGGGCTGAATGGGAAGGGCATCTTCTTGTGAATCATTATTCCAAACTCATAAAACTCTCATTGATAGAAAGCTTTATTATAGCTCCAAAATACTATGCAACTGTTAATTGGTTAATCACCTCTTCAGGCTCAAGGGCTCAGTAATTTAAAGCTTTGTTTTTCCCTTGTAGTTTGCAGTATTCATCATAGCACCATTTATTTTGAGCTCCTGATCTTGGTTTTATTTGGATATGTTTCTCTTGGATGTGTTTCTAGTTATTTTTCTTTTTCCTAATTTTGCTGGGATGCCCAAGGGGCTTGGGACACGGCTGCCTATAAATTAATATAAAAATGAACTACATTTGTATTTTTTGTCATCTGCCAGACTGCCATTTGGAATCTTCTATTGGAATATGAATCTCCCAAATACTCAGCACAGTGGAATTCAGGTGCAAAGTAAACACAGCAGTTCTAGTATCAGCATCCATTTAGCTGGAGGGACGTGGGAGATGTTTATGCCTATTATTATTGCAAACAGATTGTTCATTGTATGCTATTTGAAACAGAGGAGGAGTGAGTGATTTAAGAATCTGTATTTTAAGTAATCAGGTAATTTGCACACCCACAGTTTGCCTTCTTCAAGGTTGTGTAACCACAGCCAAAACAAAAATGAAAACTTTGCAATGCCAAAAAGCAATTCAAGTGGCAATAGGTGGTTTTCTGTTTTCTAACCCACCAAAATCTTCTGCTTGTTCTCACCGACACAAACATTGTAAGAAAATGACTTCTCTGTAAGTGATATGGCTACTTAAAGGAAACAAAAATAAGAAAAAACAAAACACTTAATTTGACACTGCAAATGACTTTTTTAACACTAATTGGTAGAGATGACCATATGGCCTCTGGATCTCTCAGCACAGTTGGGCCACAGTGAGCCCCCTGAATCCTTTCCTGCCTGCAGTGTGAATCTGGCTGTAGCAGTGTTTCCACATCTGCTTTGTTCACACACATGATCTGCATTCAACAGATAGCTTGTCCCGTGTCAGGGCCTGGATTTTAAATGTGTATTGTTATCTAAAAGGAGGCCTTGTTCCAGCTGGCAATGGTGGGTGGATTGCCAAATGCAGAATTTAATCTGAACTGGGACTAACATTATCTGAAGCACATTTATGTTGGTTCGGTAAGACCAGAGTCACAAAAGATCAATTGAAAGATTGTTGCACGATGGATTACACAAGACACTGTTTTTCCGAAAATGTTTTCTATCACACAAAGGCCAGAGATCACATAACTCCTGTTCAGGACCATCCATCAAGCAGACTTACTCTCACCAAAAGGCTAAGTTGCCAAAAAATGGAGTGTCGGAAGGACTTCAGCATCTGGGATTATATGTAATACGTGTCATAATCCAGTGACTCTGGAGAAGGCTGAGTGCACTGTGCTTCAGGCCGAGATCTTGTTTTATTGAAATGAAGGGTAGGGCAAAAGAATGAATTGACCAAATTCAAAAAACAGTTCTTTAATTACCATCTCAGAATAGAAACCTCTTTTAGGCAATTTTGGGATAAATGAAAGAAAGAAGTAATCCAATCTCCAGGATACTTAGACTTAGTTGAATGAAGGTATTGACAATGATATGTATGGATTACAGGTAAATATATTTGCATAATAAACTCAGAGTCAAGTGGTGGTTGTGGCAGTGGTGGAACCCTGGGGAGAAGGCAGACTTTTTAGAGTGTCTTGCTATTTTTTGTGCATTCTCAGGTACTATAATGCTACACTAAGCACTGAAGTAAGCCAGTCAGCAATATTATTGAGTCCATCACAAGCAGAACTAAACAGTTGATAGAACAATTGTGAAAGAAAGAATAGAGTCACCTCAGTTAAAAACTAACTTTTAGGGAATTCCTTAGCAGTCCAGTGGTTAGGACTCCGCTTTCACTGCCAAGGGTGCAGGTTCAATCCCTGGTCGGAGAACTAAGCTCCCGCGAGCCATGTGTCATGGCCAAAAACTTTAAAAAACTAACTTCTAATGAAAGCCTTGGCTTTCCCCTTATATCTAGTCAATGTTTTCAAAGATCTGCCTTAGAATAACTGTGAAAAATTTACCTTCATATGTATGCATGTTCAAACACATCGTAGACAAAAGTAATAAATATGGGCTTGCTCATTTGCCAAAATTATACAAGACAGATTTTAAGAGCGGGCTATTAACATGCTAGGTGACATTTTATTTTATCAAATTGATTAAATTGAGAAGCAGAGAACACAAATGTTGATTGCAAAGGAGTTTTCATAGTCTGACCAGACCAAAATCCAAATTCTCTCAGTAAACTGCATAAGTAGCCTGGCCTGACCAACTTTACTATCTTAAATAGTAAAGTGAGACTATCTTAAATAGTCTCTAACACGCTACTCCAAATCAGCAAGTGTTTCATATTTACATAAATATACTTAGGGGCTCAAGCACAGAATACCAAAAATACTTTCTTAGAGTTACAAAGTATCATTTGTTTTGATGATGAAGTGTTTTTGGTTTGTTTGCTTTTGGATACCAATCTAATTTTCTTCTGACCTTGTGCTTGAGGTTTAATTTATAGTGGAAATTTAAATTATTGATCTATCTGAATATCCCCAGTAAATATGTAAATGAAACTGCATACTATTTTCTTCTAAGAAGTTCAGTTCCTCTTATTGAATGATTTTAATACCAGGAACCAGATTATCCCCAGGGCCTAACAAAAGCCCTGATATTTTCCTTCTCAACAACAGGCAAGGTCTCATTTCTCATTCCCATCTTCTGATTCCTACTGACTGAGAGAGATCCTATTTCAGGTTCTGGGACATTCTGCATGACTCAACCTGGGGGATTTAAGGCAAGATAAAGGGAGTCCAGTATTAATAAATCAATTCATTAATGGCTTCAGGATCTTAGAGAATCATTTTTAATACCTAGTTTTAGAAATCATTAGGGTGTCACAAATTCCAACCTTCTCCTTAATTCACTCTCTGTAACTTTTACCATATTTTTATTTGGGGACTAAGTAACTTAGGAGACAGCTGTGGCATAATAGAATGTCACTGGCCTAAAACATTGAAGACCTGGCTTCTAGCTCCAGTTCTCTCACTTAAAAACTGCTTGTTCTTAGGCTTGTTCTTAGTCTCTCTGAGACTCAATTTTATCATACAAAGCAAGCACATCACTACCTACCTGATATGGTTATTGTGAGGGTTAACTGTGTAGCGTGTTCAAAATGAAGTGCTAGGCACATACTAGGTATTATTGGTTTTTGTACAATGAATGGCCAATAAAGCAATATAGCTCAATTAAAATTAACAATAGATCTGGTTTCTTTAGCATGAATTATAAATATTTAGTTGGTATATTGAAATCCAATTCCTACTTGAGTCTTGAGATCTGTATTCTTAAGTCATCTCTTCAATTGAATTTGCTGCCCAACTTGAGAAATGCTGTCTTCTTTCCTTGGATGAAGGGAGGAAGATAATCTCTAACCCCCCCCTCTTATGACCAAAGATAAAATTTAAAAATTTGTAAAAAACATTTAGCAAAGACACTCAGCTTGTGTTCCTCAGTCCACCTGCTATACCAACCTTTAAGAGTAGAGTTGCTGAAGTGGATCAGATGGAGGGAAACCTGTGAGCCTTTTTGTGTGAGTGAGCTATTTGTACTCAGTGGCTGGAAGCTGGAGTTCTCTGAGGCCAACTGATATACTGGCACTAATATTCAACAACTGCAGCTCTTTGGCCACAAAATCTGGGTTGGACCTCCTAAGTTTCCTTCCACTTGGTGGTGTTTGCTGAAGTGTTATGTTGTAGAAGTAAAGTCTTCATAAGCAAAGAAATGGAATTATTCTTCCTTCGGTGTTGTGGTGGACTGAATTTGACAGAAAAACAGAATAGGGAAACTAACAACTTGAGTGAAAGAAACAACCTCCCCCTTAGTAAGGGTCTCCCTGCTATGAAACTGCTACACTCTTGCTGTCATATTGGTGAAAGCACATTTTGCACCCCCCTCTCTAGATACTCAGAATCTTTGGCTCTTAAGTACATCTTAAAAAGGATAAGTTTTGGAACAGTATTCTTGCACTTCCCTATCATGCACTTCCAAAATACTGTCCTGTTGTTGACCCATGAGCCTAAAACTCTGTCATCTCTTCCAGGAACATCCAGGTGATATGTCTGCCATCAGATTACACCTGCTTAAGCCAACAAGTTTAATTGAATACACAAAACAAGTATAACAGGGTTGTCTCTTTTTTTTGTAAAATAACGTTGTTATTTTCTTGTAATCCTTTACTCCCCTAGATACAATCCACATAGAGAAAATGCAGGCATTTTTGCTTCTGTCATTTCAATACAAAGCAATTCCATGAAAACAGCTGTTGGCTGGGTTACAGTTTATCAACTTGTTAGTCAATAACCTTAGCTTTCTTTGCATATGTGAATGAAGAGGGCTTGTGGATTCCTCTGGGGATGTTCTTGTTTGCCAAAAAATTAATCTGGAGGGAAAAAATATATTTGCTCTCCTTTGGAACCTTGTAGAAGCTATGAAATGCTAAATGAAAATATTAAATCTGATATTTGAGAGTCATGGTTGTGCTGTGCTAAAGAAATGATTCAAAACTTCCATTTTTTGGCATCAGGAACCTATGAAGATGAAAATACCCCCTAAGTTCTTCCAAGTCCTTTGTCTTCTGTCTATTCTCACTATTTTCAGACCTGGCCTCTTAGCTGAAGAGCAGGCCCTGAGCAAATATTCAATTTATTTTTACTCTATCATGCATAGTATAGTTTTAAAAATATGCAAAATAGTTTACAGTGTTTTTAATGTTTCTTTCCTTTTCCCACTCCTTTCCTCTAATCCTCATTAACTATGCCCAGTGCTTTTCAGCAAGTTGAAGGAGGGTAAATTGACAGCTGCTATTTTTTCTTAATGCTTGGTAATCTTTTTGGAGAAAAGTTGTGTGGTCCGTACGACTCTTGTTTAGCATTTGCTATAGATCTTAAAATAGAAAAATATAAAAGGGCTATTGTACAAATCTATTCTGTAGTTCCCTTTCCAAGTACTATGAAAACTGTTATAAACGTATGAAGCATGTCACAGATTATATTTTGCAGAATCGCTAGAATTTATTCCATTTTTACCATTCCCATAGAATAATTTACAAGGTATATTGTTAAGTCTCATAGATAGCAGATCAATGGTTGCCTTGGCCTGGAAGTGGGGGAAAGGCTGACTTCAAACTGGCATAAGAAAACTTTTGGGAGATGATGGAAATATTCAGTATTCTACCGTGGTGGTGATTATACAACAGTAGATTAAATTCATAGAACTGTACCATACAACAGTTGGAATGTATTGTATGTAGCTTATACCTAATAAACCACAATTAAGAGAAAATCCCAGAATAATACACAGAGAATGATTCTATTAATGTAGGAAAAACAGAAACTAACACAAACCATCCTGAGCTATACTGATGTCTATGTCTGCATCTACAATTACATCTGCACCTGTGCCCATATATATATATATATATATGTATAATTTTATAATCATCACATATTACTTGTTATAACTTTTGAACTAAAATAAAAGAAATGAGCAAGCAATGCATACTATTTGCTTGGAGAATATATATTACCTTTTGGTAATAGGAACTTTCTGTGGTTTTCTGCTTTGACCTGATTAGTGTCCATTTTCCTGGACGGCAGAAAGCCCGCTGAACTCTGTCCTCAGGTGATGCCGATGGGATCAGGAGGTTGAGTGCTACAAGTCAGTATTTCTCTGGGGGAATGCTGCCTCTAGCAATGCTGAGGCCGCTGCCCACACTCACTTGGGGGAGGCTGCCTATGTCTAGTCAGGACATCTTTTCTGCCTCTCACGAGGTCTTTGCAGCTTTAACCAGAAAGAGTGTCTCTGTCCTTGTACACATTTGGACATGCATATGTGTGAAGCCTGAGATGCCCTGAGGTTAATGATTTTCAGACCTAAAGTGAGCTAGATTAGGCTAGGGACCTAGACCCATTATGGGAAAATTTTGCCATGGAAAGAAAGCTTCTCCTTCAAAGTGCCAGGTTGTAGGAAAGCCTCTTTGGAACAAGGTAGGAGAAATTCCCTTTGGTCTAATACTGATGCGCTGCTGAGCCATAGAGGTGGAAACCTAGCTTTACTTTGCATATAATTTGACGATTTTACATTCAACTCATTTTATTAGTTATATATGTTATATCATATACACTCCATGTGTATTATATATCTACTAGCTGAAAATGCTTCCTTTCCATTAGGCAAATAAAAAGATACTTAAGGGCCTCCCTGGTGGCGCAGTGGTTGAGAGTCCGCCTGCCGATGCAGGGGATACGGGTTCGTGCCCCGGTCTGGGAGGATCCCATATGCCGCGGAGCGGCTGGGCCCGTGAGCCATGGCCGCTGGGCCTGCGCGTCCGGAGCCTGTGCTCCGCAACGGGGGAGGCCACAACAGTGAGAGGCCCGCATACCGCAAAAAACAAAAAACAAAACAAAAAAAAAAAAAAAAAAAGATACTTAAGCGGTCTTAGGTGAGAGGTAAGCTGGATCACACATTGTCTTTACATTGCTCTTGTTAATCTGTTTGTGGAACACTATTTCTTTTTTTTTGTATTCCTCCTTCTTAGGAGTCTTTTTTTTTTTTTTCTGATTGAATTCTGAAAGTGAGAAAAGAGTTGCATAGCCATGTGGACTTACT
Organism: Mesoplodon mirus; assembly: GCF_964341445.2. Lineage (NCBI taxonomy): Eukaryota > Metazoa > Chordata > Mammalia > Artiodactyla > Ziphiidae > Mesoplodon > Mesoplodon mirus. The sequence goes on along the minus strand of NC_138977.1, from coordinate 156,556,291 downwards.
GGGCATGAACAAGACATCAAATTCTTGTGGCAAGAAGTTTGATTTAGCAGTTGATGATTACAATATGAGTGGATCAAGGAACTTGATGATAATTATATGGTTTCAAACATGCACATTATTGAAAGAGTGGCCTATGTTATGAAGATGCACATGTCTAATTGTATCTACCTGCTGCTACTCACAAGGTAACACAGTTTAAGTCATGTGGGTCTTCAATGGAGGCTGCAGATCCACAGATTAATACTGTTGTCAATTCCAGTGAGGAAGGAAAGAAAGCTTGCTTCTTGACATTGTTTCCCTTGCTTAATAACTAGGACCTGGACTAGGCAGCCCCTCAAAAAGAAGAATAGAGTAGTGACCTCTACGAATTCAGAAGACTTTCATATCTTTTGCATTCAAAGTGTGGGTGCCTTCAAGGACTTTGAAACAAATCACCCCCATTTGTAGACATAATTACATAAATTCATTAAATGCTCCAAACTTTGCCTGAGTGTGGGAAACGTAATGTACTCTGAATGAACTGAAAACATTCTATTGCACTAGGGTTATATGTACTTTTAACTTTCCCAGTTTGGCTGAGGTTTTCTCTTGTTTCAGTCAAAAGATGCCTGGGGGCTTCCCTGGTGGCGCAGTGGTTGGGAGTCTGCCTGCCGATGCAGGGGACACGGGTTCAAGCCCTGGTCTGGGAAGATCCCACATGCCACGGAGCAACTGGGCCCGTGAGCCACAACTGTTGAGCCTGCGTGTCTGGAGCTTGTGCTCCGCAACAGGAGAGGCCGCGATAGTGAGGGGCCCGCGCACCGCGATGAAGAGTGGTCCCCACTTGCCACAACTGGGGGAAGCCCTCGCACAGAAACGAAGACCCAACACAGCAAAAATAAATTTAAAAATTAATTAATAAACTCCTACCTCCAACAAAAAAAAAAATGGCTGGACATGTCAGTTAAGAAAGGATTGAGGGCTTCCCTGGTGGCGCAGTGGTTGACAGTCCACCTGCCGATGCGGGGGGCGCGGGTTCGTGCCCCGGTCTGGGAGGATCCCACGTGCCGCGGAGCAGCTGGGCCCGTGAGCCATGGCCGCTGAGCCTGCGCGCCCGGAGCCTGTGCTCCGCAACGGGAGAGGCCACAGAAGTGAGAGGCCCGCGTACATCAAAAAAAAAAAAAAAAAAAAAAGGATTGAGTAGAAGTGGACAGGTAAAATAGTCTACTTTCAGCAATAAGAATTATTTTTGAAAATATATAGCATTTAAGTAAGTTTAATGTAATTATGCATTGAAGGGACTCCCATGAATATCAATGATTAATCCTCATTAAAAGGATTTTTATCTCATATTTTAAGTGCCTGTATATTTTCATTAAGGCCTTAATAAAGCCTAGAGGCTCTATTTTTTACTCCTTCTCAGCCATTCAGATATTATGTAGGGTTGTGAATTAATAATCAACAAAACCAAGTGAACAATTCTTAAGTTTCTATGAAGGTTATATTGAACAGTTAGGGTCATTCTTTGCCAATTCACAGGCTGAATTTTTATAACTGTCTCAGAATTTATTTATTCATTTATGAACTCGTGGGAAACTCACACTTTTGAGGCAGTTCCTGGCTTTTAAGGTAATCACCTGCTTTGATAATGCAAAACTATATTTCCTTTAAGGTGATTTACTTGGTGTTTATTCTCTTTTTATTTTTGATGGATCATGTAAAATGTAGCAGATTGTCAAGAACTCAAAAGATGTGTTTTCTGTTGAATCACAGCTAGGGCAGAATTGGTTGAAATTTGATCTCCTTCATTTGACCTTAATGTAACCCTGACCTGGGAAGACAGCATGTCTCTAGGGGTGAACGATAATTTAATTTCCATGCATGTCAAGTCCTCTGTTTCTTCTGTGTGGAGGCTGCAGAGAAGTGTCAAATTCTGCAGAATCAGGTGTTCTGTGTTGGAGATGTGGAATACGTTCTCCAGGGGTTAGAGCTGAGACCACCAAGTAGACTTCATTTTAAGGCCTTAGGGGAGCCCTGAAACCATAGATTGTAAAGATGGAAAATATTTCTTTATGCTGTAAACTACTCATCTTCCATTTTACTTTTAATATGTGTACTCATGATAGCATCAACAAAGAAGATTCCAAAGGCCACACTTAGAACATCTAAGTTTATTATTTTATACTTTTCCAGTTGAAAACAATGGTTGAAAATTCCATTGTGTCAAACAGTGAAATTTGTTTCTAATGTGTTCCCTGTGTTTTTCATCCCCAAAGAATTGTAGCACACTGCTCACAAAGATTAAATGTAGGAAACTCTGCAGTATCTATATGATAAGGCTAATTCCACTTGGCTACTTGAATTTCCTTCTTTTCCCACATATCTCTGGTTTGTGGAATAGTTTATTATCCTATAAAGCAATGAACATTTCTAAAAAGGCCAAAGTTAGTAGGCTAACATGATTTAACACTTCTGTGATTATGCAATCATAATTATGTAGTTCAGAATAAGGTGAACTCATCTACGTTTCATACTGCAGGCCTCTCTGTGGAACTCTTAGGTCATTATTCTACTGTAAGAACTTCTCCATTCTTGCAAGTAAATTATAGTAACAAAGAAGGAAATGTTTTTAGAATGGTCGTTGGATGAGTCAGGAGTGAGGAAAATGCAAAGAATAACTCCAGCTGAGAGATACTTTGTAAAGCTTCTACTGGTTTGGCCATGGTAAACTCTCCACAATGAAAAAAATACTTTTTTTTAGAAATCCAAAGAGTAAGATTATAGACTCGATTGTAATAATAACTTTCAAGAGGAGTAGTTTATTAATCACTGTATGCTCTAAATGCTATAACAAACCACCTCCAAACCTGAGGAAGCTTAATGCAGTAAGAGTATATGTTCTGCTTTTGTGAAAGTTCAGTGCAGATCAGAGGGACAGAGACTCTGTTCCATGTGGTCACTTGGGGACCTAGACTCCTTCCATACTATAGTCCTTCATCTCTCATATGAGGTTAGGCATTTCCTTGGTCTCCTGCAGTCAAAGAGAAGAGAAGACATGAAGAAGAAACATCTGCCTTAATTGTGAGCAGAAGTGAAAAAAAAGTATAAGAAGCATAGAAAATGAAGTGTAGATTTGTATCCAGGAAGAGGGAAAGTATTGGGTGGCATATACAAATCTGTCACAGATGGCAGTAGCGTGGGAAGTAAAGTATATTGGTAGGTATGAGCTTTTTCCTGCAGATGTGGGATGGGGTGGATGGTGCTGGGGAAATAAGTGGAATATATTTTGTGTTTTATTTCCCTCCAAAACTATAGCAGTGTTACGAGCTTTATCTCTGTGCTAATTTTCTTTCCTGTGGCAATTCTTTCAAATCGTAGCAAGTATTTTCTGGTAAGATTCAAATAAACTGCTTCCCACTTTGGTGATCCCTGTCCAAAAGTTCAAGAAGACTGCTATCTGTTTGGTAAAGCCACCCTCTCAAATATCCATAAAGTACTGACTTACAGGACCAAGATCTGGAGGTGGATGGAAACTAAGCCTCCACATGTATACCATGGATTGGTTTGGTTAGAAGTAAGACATTTTGGTTCAACAGTATTCTTCTGAACATGTGTACAGGTTAAGCCTGAGGTCCAGTTGAGGGCCTTCCAGGAAGGAGCTCTTGAGGACAAAGGAAGGCATTTACTAAGGACTTTATTTATTTTTTTATTTTTTACATCTTTATTGGAGTATAATTGCTTTACAATGGTGTGTTAGTTTCTGCTTTATAACAAAGTGAATTGGCTATACGTATACATATGTTCCCATATCTCTTCCCTCTTGTGTCTCCCTCCCTCCCACCCTCCCTATCCCACCCCTCCAGGCTGTCACAAAGCACCGAGCTGATCTCCCTGTGCTATGTGGCTGCTTCCCACTAGCTATCTACCTTACGTTTGGTAGTGTATTTATGTCCATGCCTCTCTCTCGCTTTAAGGACTTTAAATTTAAAATAGCGGTACTCACTGGCCAGAAGGGGCGGGTTCCAGACCTCCTCTTTCAAAGGATTATGAAGCTAAATTGAGTGGGAAATGTTATCATGTACTCTGATTGCAAACAAAAAATACTAACTTTCCCATCTCTACATAGATGTTATCCTCTTCATGAGCCTTGTCTGAAATTGCATAGATTTCTCCTCTCAGTATTTCATGATTTAATATACTTGCAGAAAATTCTTAGTAACACTCACCTAGTGTCACTGGAGATATGTTTTAATGCTTTGCTTTTTCCTTGCTAAAAGTCATTGGCATTTGATCCTAGAAATTAAGAATTTGAATGATTCATTTGTAAGGTACCGAGGACATTAGACTCTGTTTAGAGGCACCAGAGTGTTCACTTATTTAATTGCAGTTTTCAAACACCAAGGATAAATGTTCTAAAGTAGTTGTTGCTCTGGGAAAAGTCACCTTCAACACAAACTCTTACACTTTTGAAAACTAATGTGATGGCTATTTTTCCATCATAAACAAGTGATTTAGCAAGCAGCTGTGTGCCTTCATGTGGTCACTAGGACATGGTTTTTGGTAACTAATTTACTTTTGCTTTTTGGAATATGCATTCACTTTTATACATGTTGATAGTGAACGAATATTAACTATTATGTTAAAAACGCTTTTTTAAAAAAAAGTATTACTTTTTAGCTGTAGCATCCTGAGAGCCATATATATTATAATTTGATGGGAAATGTATTTCCAGTATGTATTTCCACAAAAATACAGGACCAAATATTTTTTTAGAGTAACCTATAAAAAATCAGAGCTGATTGAAGTTTATCTCAAAATAGTCATTTTCACTTATTATATAGAATTGTGTAATATTCAGTTGGTGGGTGAGAAAGCAATGCAGTTAAATTTGGACCAGGGAAAAGAGCACATAATTCAGATACTAGCTGGTACATTCTTTTTAAAATTAATTTATTTTATTTATTTATTTTTGGCTGCATTGGGTCTTCGTTGCTGTGCTCGGGCTTTCTCTAGTTGCGGCGAGTGGGCTTCTCATTGCGGTGGCTTCTCTTGTTACGGAGCACGGGCTCTAGGCACTCTGGCTTCAGTAGCGGTGGTGCATGGGCTCAGTAGTTGTGGCTTGCGGGCTCTAGAGCGCAGGCTCAGTAGTTGTGGTGCATGGGCTTAGTTTCTCCGTGGCATGTGGGATCTTCCCAGACCAGGGCTCGAACCCATGTCCCCTGCATTGGCAGGCGGATTTTCTTAACCACTGTGCCACCAGGGCAGCCCTAGCTTGTACATTTTTTACAGCTATGTAAACTTTTTGCATTTTTAAGTAAGTGACAGTCATTGATCAAATAATTGTTACAACCTGGCATATAAAATTTAGTGAGAATAATTGTGTTTATAGTGTTTTTTACTTTACCTCTCCACATTTTTTTTCACTTTTATTGAACTCATGAAGATTATTCAGAATGTGTATCATTTCAGAAAACAGATCTGAACCTGCTATTGTAAGATACATGTTACATGTCGGGGAGTGTGACTTCCAGAACTAGAGTTGAATTTTTAATGAGCAACACTCTAATGTGCTTTCTTGATTTACAATTCAATTATATTTCTTTTTGCGGTACATGGGCCTCTCACTGTTGTGGCCTCTCCCGTTGCAGAGCACAAGCTCTGGATACGCCGGCTCAGTGGCCATGGCTGACGGGCCCAGCCGCTCCGTGGCATGTGGGATCTTCCCGGACCGGGACACGAACCCGCGTCCCCTCCATCGGCAGGCGGACTCTCAACCACTGTGCCACCAGGGAAGCCCAATTCAATTATATTTCTTAATAAAAAATGTGTATATCCACTTTATTTTCTTTATTCTTTTTCATTGTTGTTGCTTATAAACAAAGAAATTCAGATTTTTATGGAAACTGAAACAGAGGAAGTATAATAGACATTTTTGCCAAAGCACTTACTTTTGGAACATGTTAAAATTCTTTTCTTTGTTTTGAATTCTTAGAGACCTAACTCTACATATATTTCCTCTTTTTAAAAATTATATATAACTGAATAAATGGAAAACATTTGTACTTAAAGTAAAAATGCAAACATTCAAGGCAAAACACAATGAAAGAACTTACTATTTTTAAAGTTCCTCATATTTAGCTTACTTTGAGTCCCAATTTGAGTATTTAAAAACATAGTATTTATAAAGGCAACATTTCCCAATAAGGTTAAAAATACTATCATTTAGGGAAGCTTATTTAGAAAAACCAGAAACTAAAAAAATAAAATAAAAATGTATTTTAAAAAAATGTAATTTTGAGAAAAAGTGTCTTTGCTCAGCTTGGGTCAATTCCCTAAACATTAATAATTTAGTTATAGAGGTAAACAAATTTTTGTTCCTGGGATTTTTTTGCGGTACTCGGGCCTCTCACTGCTGTGGCCTCTCCCGTTGCGGACCACAGGCTCCAGACGCGCAGGCTCAGCGGCCATGGCTCACGGGCCCAGCTGCTCCGCAGAATGTGGGATCTTCCCGGACCGGGGCACGAACCCGTGTCCCATGCATCGGTAGGCGGACTCTCAACCACTGTGCCACCAGGGAAGCCCTGTTCCTGGGATTTTTATATTTGTTTTAATAATCCTCTCAAATTACTGTAATTTCACACCCTATGTGAAATACAGCCATATTGACAATAAAATAGAAAACCTCTTAATTGCTGGTTTGCTTCAAGGCAAATAGATAAATAATGCCCCCACATCCCATCTCCCACCTAGATTTAAGGTTCTAGCTCCACATGGCACGAGAAATCATACAATATTTAAATGTAACTAGGTATATCTAAGTGAATAATATTTGGCTGAAAATGTTTCTATCATTTTCAGCCATGATAAAGCAAAGTCACCATGATATCCAGAGAGGGGAAATGTGCCAAGGAACACTGCATTATGAAAACTCCATATACTTTCCTAGCAACCATTCTGGTTCCTAGTCTTGTGGCTCAGGACAATGGAGAATTTGCTGCCAAAGCCCATTTTCTAAACAGGGAAATGGAACTTTGCTTTACACAGTTTAACTTACTTGGTTTCACATGTTGTCTCTCGGTGTGCCTCTTGACACTCTTCTGGCAGAGGTAACATTGCATTCCAGCTTTTCAGGCTTTCTTCATGAGGCAGATACCTTTGTAAAAGCTGTGTGACTCACATTTTCTGCTGTGAGAAAGCACTCATCATCAAATCCTGTGACGTGTTCATCCAAACGCTTTCAATTTTACAACCACCATCTAGAGGCCCAGAAGTGCCAGTTAATGCAATATGGTGATTTTACTGGCCTCTCAACAGGCCTTCGGATGAAGTAACTGTTTTGCATTGTCTGGAGTATGGAAATGAATGGCCTGTTTTCTCTGTGCTGCTGATTGAACGTAAACTCCGTAGAGCCATCCAGGAAGGCATTCTATCATCTCTTGAGACTACATCAGTATCTAAAGCAGGCATGCCTAAGTGAATTACTATATTATCTAAAACTGCAAGAAAAAGTAATTGTGTTCCTTTGGTCTGTGTACTTGAGCTATTTTCTTATTCTTTTATTGAATCATTCTTAATTATAAGGGGTTGTACCCTAGGTCTTCCTTAAATAGTGTTTGTCATTTTCAGATGATTCACAGGTGTCTGCATGTATTGTGTTTTAGAATGTAAGGCTGAAGAGGCTTAAAATTAAACATGTAAGAGCTTCTTGGTATAGGTACTGTGAGATACTAGGGAAAGTGATTTCGAGACATATGGAACTTCTTATTTTGGTAAAAGGTGAGGCTAATATTGATGATGGTGCTATGAGATTCATGTAGAAAAGAAGAGGCAGCTGTCCATATAAGATAGTTGAGGTACAGTCTTGCATGGAACTAAAGAAATAGTGTTTTGACCTAGTTCTTTACTAGTCCTCCAGCTTGGGTGACAAGCCTTGTAAATGAGATTCAGATTTGATGAACTACCTCTTCCCCTGGAATTTCATCTCCTTGGAGAATGGGATAATATCATATATCCCAACATAGCTGTTCTCTCCTTAGTTCTCTGGTAAGCTCTCACCCAGTTTGATTTAGGCCAGATGTATTCTTTGCTTAACCAGAGTTTTCTGAACATTAACTGAATCAGATGCTTGCTATAATTCAGTGATATGAAATATTCAAATTATATGCCACAGAATCAAGAACAGGGCCTTCATCTTGCCCCAGCAATATTATTTCTCCAGTGCCAAAATATAGAACTTAACAAAAACAGAAATAAACCGCTGATTCTGAATATTTTTCTATATTTTTTAAGTATTACATTTTGGCCTCGGGTGCGCCTCTTGAAGTGCCCTTGAAATAAAATAAAGGCACATGTCTTGGCCAAGCAGGGTTTGGCATTTTTCTTCTGAAAACATTCAAAAGCACTTGGTTCAAAAGCACTTGTATATATTCTGTTAATGCATATTTTCCTTTATGTTTTCTAAAAGAAGTCTAAAACTCTTGAATCATTTAATCAGACAGTTCAAAAGTATTTCTCAGCAGCCGCCAAATGAATTAAACACTTGGGTGTGCACATTGGATAGCAGACACTGTTCCTGCTTTCCGGAGTCTTGTAGTTTAAAGGGGGAGATAAAGAAACAAAAACAGGAAGACAGCTATCACCCATCCTCTTTCTATCTGTCTATCTATCATCTATCTATCTATCTATATCTATCTATCTATCTATCTATCTATCTATCTATCTATCTATGTATGGAACAGAAAATGAGTGGGGTGGAGGGAGAGTAAAAGGGAAGGACAGAGAGAGAACTACAATACAGCAATTTCACAAGTACATGGAGGGTTCAAAGATGGCATTGGGAGGCTGCAGCTTGGGGAGGATGCATTTGAATCTGTGCTGATTATAGATTCACAGCTAGCTTTTGGACATGCCTTTCTAAAGAGACCAAGGATCCTATGATTAGTTTCATCAGAATTTCTGCCTCCTGCAATTCCTTTGTGGATCCACAGATGATCATGCTTAAAATGAGGCGCTTTTGACACTTTGAAGGCACTCTGGTTCTGAAACAGGATCTTGAGCCTATTTTGAGCCTCCTCCCTGGAGCTGCCACCCCACTTTATCATACTCTGTCATCTGCTGACTCCCTAGTGAATGATTTATTTTGAAGTTTTTTTTAAATTTTCTCCTCTCACTTTAGCTTTAGATTGATAGTCCTCCTCTCTTGACATCTGTTTTGCCTTACCAAGAAGGCTGTTTAAACATAGCAGGTTACAGTGTTTCTTTATCTTTATACAACAACTGGGTGTAGATATGTGACTGTAATTCAAGAAGCTTTTTGGAGGGTGCTAGGAACTTGCTGTGGAAAAACACAGTACATCAAGGTCACTGGAAAGCAGACAACTGCACAGTATGACAGAAAAAGAAAGTTCAGTATGTTTAGCTCTCATTTCTCATTTCCCAGCAAACAGTCCTCACCGCCAAGTTGTTTGACCCTACCAACAATGTGGCGAAGTTTCCTGAGTCCTTATTCTATGTAAAGGGAGAAGCATCTCATGCTAACCATGACGGGCACATCCAGCAGAGATCAAAGACTTTCCCAGACATTTCCTTAGTGACTCCTCTCTTGGCCAACGAAACTACTTTTTAGCTACCACTGTCTCATTTTTGTTTGGAGTTGAGACTCATTTTTTTTTTTTGATGTGGCAGAAAAAAATGTTTCATCACATTTTATGATGAATAAATAGTTTAATAGCTCTTTTTTTATTTTTTTAACTGTGGAATTAATATTGGGTAGAGTTGTAACAGGCATTTACCAAGGAAGGTAATATCAAAGGACACTATCAAAATACTTGTAAGAAGCTTGGGCCCTTGAATGACAGGCCAGATAGAAGCATATGTGAGAAATATACCAACCCCACTAATAAGTGCTGGGAATTATGAAAAAAACATTTAGGTAGTCTGGCAGAGTATTTCTTTGGTAATACTTTTGTAGAACTAAATTCCTTGTAGGTATAAATATTCAGAGGTTTCAGATAATGTTGACATAATTAAGAACATGTTAGGTGTAATACATAATACATAATACAACTTCTTGTTTTGAAAAATTAGCCAGGATTTATATATATCCATATATTTATATGTACTCAAATATCTCAAAATTTTTTCTTTATTACAAAGAGTAAGTATATAATCTTGGTAGTCACTGACTTAACATTCTTGGTTTCAACTGTTTATGGGAATCCCAAGTTATCAGTGAGTTTGCTGAGGTCTTGTTTGAATTGTATGATTGATTAGGGAGGCTTCATATGTAGGACAAAGACTTTTGCCTAGTGATTGAGTCTAGCTGACCACCTAACTTCTTTATTGCTTATTCATCATCCTATATGCAATAACCAAAGTGAACTGAAGTGAGCACAGTGTCATAGGTTTGTGGTGTAATTTTGAGTGTGCATAACCAGTCTCTGTATGTAAAAATGGCCCTGAAAAGAAAGCCAATTACTGGTCCTCATGGTAGACAAGAAGAAAAAGGATGAGGTCTAAGAAAATGTTTCTTCATAACCAGAAAATAGAAATGTTGGATAAATTTTAAAATCGCTATGCTATAACCAGTGAAGCAAATTTTATTTTATGGAAAGAATGATACGGTCATATTGTATTTATGAATTTTGAAAGACTTAGACTGTATCCATTTAATTTTCAATTGGTATGAATTTAAATTGTTAATTTAGAAAGACAGTCTGGGTTTCCCTGGTGGCGTAGTGGTTACGAATCCACCTGCCAATGCAGGGGACACCGGTTCGAGCCCTGGTCTGGAAAGATCCCACATGCTGCAGAGCAACTAAGCCCTTGCGCCACAACTACTGAGCCTGCGCTCTAGAGCCCGCGAGCCACAACTACCGAAGCCTGCTCATCCTAGAGCCCGTGCTCCGCAACAAGAGAAGCCACTGCAATGAAAAGCCCGTGCATCACATCGAAGAGTAGCGCCTGTTCGCCGCAACTAGAGAAAGCCTGTGTGCAGCAAGGAATACACAACAAAGCCAAAATTAAGTCAATAAATTTATTAAAAAACAAAAAGTCCAACTTTTCTGATTTTCAAATTTAATGGAAGTTACGTTAGCATGCCTATATCATATGCCTCATAGGATATACCTAACCTGGCTTACTCCCAATCCTCCCCCTCCCCCACCCCTTGGCAACCACAAGTCTGCTATTTAATACCACCCAAACTACATTTTTGAGACAAATGTATGAGATCCTATTTTTTAAAAGTTAGAAAGCAGTGGTATTTATAATAACACTAACTTGAAACAAATTAGTTTCTATTCTATTCAAATTAATATACAAGCTTCAAAAATCCTGGGACTTTGTTTTATTTTTCTTTATTTGATTCACTGCTATATCCACACCCCCATAACAATATTTAAGCCCTGATGTTAAAAGGATTCCTCCAAGGCACATTGATAAGACTGGTAATAATCAGTTTACTTCCTAGGTATGTAAACTGAGAGACGTTTATTCCATCTCAGAGAAACAAAATAGAAAAAAATATGCTTTGTCCCTGTGAAATTTTGTAAGATTATTAAAATCAAACTTCTAACTCACAGCTTTAATCATTCTTCAGAGATTTAGGCTTTAAACAGAAATTTATGCATCACAAAAACAATTGCATCTCAATTGAATTTTTGCTGTCTATATTTCTATATCCAAAATATACTGATCTACTCTTCAATATGGGGTATTTCCTAAATGACACAGTAAGAACACTATTTATGTAACATTTACAATGAGATCCTATAGACAGAGCCTGTTATGATTAAAGAAATGAACTTTATTTATTTTTTTAACATCTTTATTGGGGTATAATTGCTTTATAATGGTGTGTTAGTTTCTGCTTCATAACAAAGTGAATCAGCTATACATATACATATATCACCATATCCCCTCCCTCTTGCATCTCCCTCCCACCCTCCATATCCCACCACTCTAAGTGGTCACAAATCACCAAGCTGATCTCCCTGTGCTATGTAGCTGCTTCCCGTGAGCTATCTGTTTTACATTTGATAGTGTATATATGTGCATGCCACTCTCTTACTTCATCCCAACTTACCCTTCCCCCCACCGTGTCCTCAAATCCATTTTCTACATCTGCGTCTTTATTGCTGTCCTGCCTCTAGGTTCGTCAGAATCTTTTTTTTTTTAAGATTCCATATATATGTGTTAACATACAGTATGTGTTTTACTCCTGATTTACTTCTCTCTGTATGACAGACTCTAGGTCCATCCACCTCACTACACATAACTCAGTTTCATTTCTTTTTATGGCTGAGTAATATTCCATTGTATATATGTGCCACATCTTCTTTATCCATTCATCTGTCGATGGACACTTAGGTTGCTTCCATGTCCTGGCTACTGTAAATAGAGCTGCAATGAACATTGAGATACATGACTCTTTTTTTTTTTTTTTTTTTTTTTTTTTTTTGCTGTACGCGGGCCTCTCACTGTTGTGGCCTCTCCCGTTGCGGAGCACAGGCTCCGGACGCACAGGCTCAGCGGCCATGGCTCACGGGCCCAGCCGCTCCGCGGCATATGGGATCCTCCCAGACCGGGGCACGAACCCGTATCCCCTGCATCGGCAGGCGGACTCTCAACCACTGCGCCACCAGGGAGGCCCACATGACTCTTTTTGAATTATGTTTTTCTCAGGGTATATGCCCAGTAGTGGGATTGCTGAGTCATATGGTAGTTCTATTTTTAGTTTTTTATGGAACCTCCATACTGTTCTCCATAGTGGCTGTATCGATTTACATTCCCACCAAAAGTTCAAGAGGATTCCCTTTTCTCCAGACCCTCTCCAGCATTTATTCTTTGTAGATTTTTTGATGATGGCTATTCTGACCGTGTGAGGTGATACCTCATTGGAGTTTTGATTTGCATTTCTCTAATGATTAGTGATGTTGAGCATCCTTTCATGTGTTTGTTGGCAATCTGTACATGTTCTTTAGAGAAATGTCTATTTAGGTCTTCTGCGCATTTTTTGGATTGGGTTGTCTGGTTTTTTGATATTGAGCTGCATGAGCTGCTTGTAAATTTTGGAGATTAATCCTTTGTTAGTTGCTTCATTTGCAAATATTTTCTCCCATTCTGAGGGCTGTCTTTTTGTCTTGTTTAAGGTTTCCTTTGCTGTGAAAAAGGCTTGAAGTTTCATTAGGTTCCATTTGTTTATTTTTGTTTAATTTCCATTTCTCTAAGAGGTGGGTCAAAAAGGATCTTGCTGTGCTTTATTTTATAGAGTGTTGTGCGTATGTTTTCTTCTAAGAGTTTTATAGTGTCTGGCCTTATATTTAGTCTTTAATCCATTTTGAGTTTATTTTTGTGTACGGTGTTAGGGAGTGTTCTAATTTCATTCTTTTACATGTAGCTGTCCAGTTTTCCCAGCACCACTTATTGAAGAGGCTGTCGTTTCTCCATTGTATGTTCTTGCCTCCTTTATCAAAAATAAGGTGACCATATGTGACTGGGTTCATCTCTGGGCTCTCTATCCTCTTCCATAGATGTATATTTCTGTTTTTCTGCCAGTACCATACTGTCTTGATTAATGTAGCTTTGTAGTATAGTATGAAGTCAGCAAGCCTGATTCCTCCAGCTCCATTTTTCTTTCTCAAGATTGCATTGGCTATTCGGGGTCTTTTGTGTTTCCATACAAATTGTGAAATTTTTTGTTCCAGTTCTGTGAAAAATGCCAGTGGTAGTTTGATAGGGATTGCATTGAATCTGTAGATTGCTTTGGGTAGTAGAGTCATTTTCACAATGTTGATTTTTCCAGTACAAGAACATGGTATATCTCTCCATCTGTTTGTATCACCTTTAATTTCTTTCATCAGTATCTTATAGTTTTCTGCATACAGTTCTTTTGTCTCCTTAGGTAGGTTTACTCTTGGGTATTTTATTCTTTTTGTTGCAGTGGTAAATGGGAGTGTTTCCTTAATTTCTCTTTCAGATTTTTCATCATTAGTGTATAGGAATGCTGGAGATTTCTGTGCATTAATTTTGTATCCTGCTACTCTTCCAAATTCATTGATTAGCTCTAGTAGTTTCCTGGTAGCATCTTTAGGATTCTCTCTGTATAGTATCATGTCATCTGCAAACAATGACAGCTTTACTTCCTCTTTTCCAATTTGTATTCCTTTTATTTCTTTTTCTACTCTGATTGCTGTGGGTAAAACTTCCAAAACTATGTTGAATAAAAGTGGTGAGAGTGAACAACCTTGTCTTGTTCCTGATCTTAGAGGAAATGTTTTCAGTTTTTCACCATTGAGAATGTTGTTGGCTGTGGGTTTGTCATATATGGCCTTTATTATGTGCAAGTAAGTTCCCTCTATGCCTACTTTCTGGAGGGTTTTTATCATAAATGGGTGCTGAATTTTGTTGAAAGCTTTTTCTGCATCTATTGAGATGATCATATGGTTTTTCTCCTTCAATTTGTTAATATGATGTATCACATTGATTGATTTGCATATACTGAAGAATCCTTGCATTCCTGGGATAATCCCCACTTGATCATGGTGTATGATCCTTTTAATGTGCTGTTGGATACTGTTTGCTAGTATCTTGTTGAGGATTTTTGCATCTATGTTAATCAGTGATACTGGCCTGTAGTTTTCTTTCTTTGTGACATCTTTTTCTGATTTTGGTATCACAGTGATGGTGGCCTCGTAGAATGAGTTTGGGAGTATTTCTCCCTCTGCTATATTTTGGAAGAGTTTGAGAAGGATAGCTGTTCGCTCTTCTCTTAATGTTTGATAGAATTCACCTGTGATGCCATCTGTTCCTGGGCTTTTGTTTGTTGGTAGATTTTTAATCACAGTTTCAATTTCACTGCTTGTGATTGGTCTGTTTATATTTTCTATTTCTTCCTGTTTCAGTCTCGGAAGGTTGTGCTTTTCTAAGAATTTGTCCATTTCTTCCAGGTTGTCCATTTTATTGGCATAGAGTTGCTTGTAGTAATCTCCCATGATCCTTTGTATTTCTGCAGTGTCAGTTGTTACTTCTCCTTTTTCATTTCTAATTCTATTGATTTGAGTCTTCTCCCATTTTTTCTTGATGAGTCTGGCTAATGGTTTATCAATTTTGTTTACCTTCTCAAAGAAACAGCTTTTAGTTTTATTGATATTTGCTATCATTTCCTTCATTTCTTTTTCATTTATTTCTGATCTGATCTTTTTGATTTCTTTCCTTCTGCTAACTTTGGGGGTTTTTTTGTTCTTCTTTCTCTAATTGCTTTAGTTGTAAGGTTAGGTTGTTCCTTTGAGATGTTTCTTGTTTATTGAGATAGGATTGTAGTGCTATAAACTTCCCTCTTACAGCTGCTTTTGCTGCATCCCATAGGTTTTGGGTCGTCGTGTTTTCAGCCTCATTTTTGTTTCTAGGTATTTTTTGACTTCGTCTTTGATTTCTTCAGTGATCTCTTGGTTAATAAGTAGTATATTTTTTAGCCTCTATGTTTTTGTATTTTTTGCAGTTGTTTTCCTGTAATTGATGTCTAGTCTCAGCATTGTGGTCGGAAAAGGTACTTGATATGATTTCAATTTTCTTAAATTTACCAAGGCTTGATTTATAACCCAAGATATGATCTATCCTGGAGAATGTTCCATGAGCACTTGAGAAGGAAGTGTATTCTGTTGGTTTTGGATGGAATGTCCTATAAATATCAATTAAGTCCATCTTGTTTAACGTATCATGTAAAGCTTGTGTTTCCTTATTTATTTTCAATTTGGATGATCTGTCCATTGGTGAAAGTGGGGTGTTAAAGTCCCCTACTATGATTGTGTTCCTGTCAATTTCCCCTTTTATGGCTCTTAGCATTTGCCTTATGTATTGAGGTGCTCCTCTGTTGGGTGCATGAATTTTTACAATTGTTATATCTTCTTTTTGGATTGATCCCTTGATCATTATGTAGTGTCCTTCTTTGTCTCTTATAATAGTCTTTATTTTAAAGTCTATTTTGTCTGATATGAGAATTACTACTCCAGCTTTCTTTTGGTTTCCATTTGCATGTAATATCTTTTTCCATCCCCTCACTTTCAATCTGTATGTGTCTCTAGGTCTGAAGTTGGTCTCTTGCAGATGGCATATATATGGGTCTTGTTTTTATATCCATTCAGCCAGTCTATGTCTTTTGGTTAGAGCATTTAATCCATTTACATTTAAGATTACTATCAATATGTATGGTCCTATTACCATATCCGTAATTGTTTTGGGTTTGCCATTGTAGGTCTTTTCCTTCTCTTGTGTTTCCTGACTAGAGAAGTTCCTTTAGCATTTGTTGTAAAGCTGATTTGGTGGTGTTGAATTCTCTTAGCTTCTGCTTGTCTGTGAAGGTTTTAATTTCTCTGTCGAATCTGAATGAGATCCTTGCTGGGTAATCTGGGCTGTACGTTTTCTCCTTTCATCACTTTAAATATGTCCTGCCACTCCCTTCTGGCTTGCAGAGTTTCTGCTGAAAGATCAGCTGTTAATCTTATGGGAATTTCCTTGCTGCTTTTAATATTTTTTCTTTGTATTTAATTATTGATAGTTTGGTTAATATGTGTCTTGGCATGTTTCTCCTTGGATTTATCCTGTATGGGACTCTCTGAGCTTTGTGGACTTGATTGACTATTTCCTTTCCCATATTAAGGGAGTTTTCAACTATAATCTCTTCAAATATTTTCTCAGTCCCTTTCTTTTTCTCTTCCTCTTCTGGGACCCCTATAATTGGTGCATTTAATATTGTCCCAGAGGTCTCTGAGAATGTTCTGAATTCTTTTCATTCTTTTTTCTTTATTCTGCTCTGCGGTAGTTATTTCCACTATTTTATCTGCAGGTCACACTTACCATTCTTCTGCCTCGGTATTCTCCTATTGATTCCTTGTAGAGAATTTTTAATTTCATTTATTGTGTTGTTCATCATTGTTTATTTGGTCTTTAGTTCTTCTAGGTCCTTGTTAAACGTTTCTTGTTTTTTCTCCATTGTATTTCCAAGATTTTGGATCATCTTTACTGCCATTACTCTGAATTCTTTTTCAGGTAGACTGCTTATTTCCTCTTCATTTGTTTGGTCTGGTGGCTTTTTACCTTGCTCCTTCATCTGCTGCATATTTCTTTGTCTTCTCATTTTTCTTAACTTACTGTGTTTGGGGTCTCATTTTCACAGGCTTCACGTCCATAGTTCCCATTGTTTTTCGTGTCTATCCCCAATGGGTAAGGTGGGTTCAGTGGGTTGTGTAGGCTTCCTGGTGGAGGGGACTGGTGCCTGTGTTCTGGTGAATGAGGCTGTATCTTGTCTTTCTGGTGGGCGGGACTGCTTCTGGTGGTGTGTTTTGGGGTGTCTGTGAACTTATTATGATTTTAGACAACCTCTCTGCTAAAGGGTGGGGTTGTGTTCTTATATTGCTAGTTGTTTGGCATGGCGTGTCCAGCACTGTAGCTTGCTGGTCATTGAGTAGAGTTGGGTCTTAGCGTTGAGACAGATATCTCTGGGAAAGCTTTCGCCGATTGATATTACGTGGGGCCAGGAGGTCTCTGGTGCTCCAATTTCCTGAACTCAGCTCTCCCACCTCTGAAACTTAGGCCTGACACCTGGCTGGAGCACCAAGACCCTGTCAGTCACATGGCTCAAAAGAAAAGGGAGGAAAAAAAAAAAAAAGAAAATAAATAAATAAATAAAATAAAGTTATTGACATAAAGAACAAAAAATATATTATTAAAATAAAAAATAAGAAAGTAATAAAATAAAAAGAAGAGAGCAGCCAACTAGTAAGCAAATCCACCAATGATAACAAGCACTAAAAACTAAACTAAGACAAACATATAAATCAGAAACTAGTCAGTCACATACAGGAAACTCCTAGTCTACAGTTGCTCCCAAAGTCCACTGCCTCAATTTTGGGACAATTCATTGTCTATTCAGATATTCCAGAGACGAAGGGTACATCAAGTTGATTGTGGAGATTTATTCCACTTCCCCTGAGCCTGCACAGAGAAGTTTCCCTTTATCTTCTTTGTTCGCACAGCTCCTGGGGTTCAGCTTTGGATTTGACCCCGCCTCTGCACGTAGGTTGCCCTCTGGAATCTGTTCTTTACCAAGCTGGGGGTGGGTAAAGGAGCAGCTGATTAGGGGGCTCTGGCTCTCTCAGTCCAGGGGGAGGGAAGGGTACGGTAGTTATAATTGGAATGCGGGTTGAGCCTGCGGTGGCTGAGGCTGGCATGACTTTACAACAGCCTGAGGTGTGTCATGTGTTCTCCTGGGAAACTTGTCCCTGGATCATGGGATCCTGGCAGTGGTGAGCTGCACAGCCTCCTGGGAGAGGAGATGTGGCTCAGTGACCTGTGCTTGCACACAGGCTTCTTGGTGGCTGCAGTAGCAGCGTTAGCGTTTCATGCCCGTCTCTGGTGTCTGCACTGTTAGCCCTGGCTCTGCCTGTCTCTGGAGCTCATTTAGGCGGTGCTCTGAATCCCCTCTCCTCGCGCACCCCGTAACAATGCTCTCTTGCCTCTTAGGCAGGTCCAAAGCTTTTCCCGGACGCCCCCCCAGCTACCTGTGGCACACTAGCCCCCTTCAGGCTCTGTTCATGCAACCAACCCCAGTCCTCTCCCTGGGATCCAACCTCCGAAGCCCGAGCCTCAGCTCCCAGCCCACAGCTGTCTTGGCGGGTGAGCAAACAAGCCTCTTATGCTGGTGAGTGCTGGTCAGCACCGATCCTCTGTGTGGAAATCTCTCTGCTTTGCCCTCTGCACCCCAGTTGCTGCTCTCTCCTCCATGGCTCCAAACTCCGCCCCCCAACCCACCCCCGTCTGCACCAGTGAAGGGGCTTCATAGTGTGTGGAAACTTTACCTCCTTCACAGCTCCCTTCCAGAGGTGCAGGTCCTGTCTCTATTGTTTTGCCTCTGTTGTTTCTTTTTTCTCTTGCCATACCCAGGTACGTGGGGAGTTTCTTGCCTTTTGGGAAGTCTGAGGTCTTCTGCCAGCATTCAGTAGGTGTTCTGTAGGAGTTGTTCCACATGTAGCTGTATTTTTGATGTATTTGTGGGGAGGAAGGTGATGTCCACATCTTACTCCTCCACCATCTTGAAGGTCCTCTTATATATGTTTTTTTTTTCTATCTGTCCACCTAGTTACCTTGCCTCTTGCCATATTTCCCTGTAGAATTGGTGCCCAGCCCTGAACCTCAAATAGAATACCAGAATGTGTATTTTGCCAGTTTTCTTCCAAGCCTCGATCTTGATCTCTGTTTCTTATTCCTCTCTCACTCTTCATTGTCTTTGTGACCATCCTGCTATGGAAAGGCAGATCCTATTGAACTCACAGCAGTTCAAATGGTTTCTGGATTATTCTTGACTCTTTGCTCACTAGAGTAACTTATGGCAACAAAGACATTTGGAATCTTATTGGAGTAACAAACCTTGGCTGACCCAACTGTGCTCAGTAGAACCATCTCTATAGCTGCTTGCTTTCTCTCCGTAGTCCCAGGGCTGATAATCAGCTGGTGTGCTTCAGTGCAACAAACAAGATGGAACCTGCTCTGATTGGTTGGAGGTGGGGGCATTTTCCTTTGGAAGTTCCTGTGTTTTCCTACTCCTTCCTAAAACCATCTGGGATCCTAGTGAACTGCCCTATAGTCAGTCTTTCTTTTTCTTTTCATCTCTATTAGCACAATTTGTGAAAGCTCAGAATGCTTCACAAGCTAATATTGTCACTACAGATCATCCAGAGCCTTTCTGTCTTCTCAGAAAATAAGGAGTATTTTCAGCTTCTTTCTATTTGGTAAAATTATCTCCGGACTTTGGAGGTGGAATATTCCTAGTAGGTCCCATATCCACACTGGATCAGTTGTGCTGTGCCTGTTTCCATAGGCGAAAGCAATGACCAGGACAATGAGTTGAGTGTGACTACTGCTGATGGCTCTTTGTGGGAACAGGCCTGGCTTTATTGGCTCTGTCTTGATTCAGGCAGTGATAACCAAGTCCCAGACTGGGAAAAAATCCTTAGAAGGTGAGTTTGGATTTGCATTTTGTTTTTCCAAACGTTTCTTATTTCAGAATGAGACAGTTGGAAAATACTCACTGACTTTTGGCCCATTTAACTTGTTTACAGCTTAAGAAGTACATGACATCTCTTATTACTTAAGTTATCATAAAGCTGAATGCTGGAATAATTAATCAAGAATATATTCCATAAATCAAATGATGTTTCTTGTATCACACGTTGAGTTTACTTTTCCTTGTTCTTTATTGGATAAGCCTCCTTGGTTACACATTTCACATCTAATTCCTCTAACTATAACACCTACATTTTTTCTCATGTTTTTAAAGGTAATTTATAGTGTTTCCATTGTCAGGGTTTTGAGGACTTTGAGGGGTAGGCTAGATTCACCTTTCCTCAGGAGACTGGAAATGTACCATGTGCTTGACAATATTTTCAATTTTTCCCCCCATAGGACAAATTCCAAGACACATGCGGTAATGAGCCATGACTGAATACAGAACACAGTCTACAGTTAACCTTGTGTATACAGCATGAAGTAGGAAGTTATGACCCTTGGCTTCCTTCGCTAATTGTTTAGTTCTTTAAGTGCATCAGTTTAAAAGGAAGACACACCTCCTACATGTTGACAGGGTTTATTTCTTTTTTCGAGGCAAATAACCGGGACAGTAATCTCTGTTGGAATTTTTCTTTGGGTTAGATACGTGAAGTAGGAGGGTCACAAGTCCATTTTTATAAAGGTTCATGTGTTACCCACATACAACTTTTGAATCGTTAAGCAAAATTGTAGCATTATTCTGTACATTGAAAAGTTTTCCAGATTTCATATTTCTTTTCATTATCTTCCCAAATTATTCACCTAGACTTGTTAAAGGAAAATGTATTCATTGTAATAGGTTGATCAAATAAACCATTGAAAAGGGAAGACTGGGTATTTCTTTCTCTATGGAACCTTTGCTAGGGGTGTGGCCTTCAAGGATGAGGCAGCTGTGTTAGAGTTGGTCTGACAGTTTCCTCTGTAGTTTATATTAATGAATTTGTACAGATACACCACACCTTATATGTTGTGTATTCATCAGCCTGCACTGCCAACAGTTATATTACATAGAGTTCAGCATAAGACCCAAGTTTAGAGCTCCAAACCAGCATTTCAGAGCAAAGACTGCACATTCAATTAAACTCAAATTATCCAGTACCATTCTATCCTGTAAAACACCAAAACCAAATAGAAAAGGCAAGTTGATACTTACAATGTTTTGCTGTTGCTGCTCGCTTCAGTGATTCTCCAGACAGCTATAAACTGAGATCTTGTTTGTGATGCTTCTCTGGCCATGTATCCCCTAGCAGCCTGTATGAAAAAAAAAAAAGTCAAATGTTATAGGGCTAAAAGTCAGCCCTTGTAAGTAGTGGACTTCAGATCCAAGAGTATACTTTGGCTTTGACAGCTCATGCGATGGCTTCCAAAGGGATTCTTTGCAGATGTTTTTATGCTGTTTATGACATAATGTCTTTCCAGCATAGTCAGATAACTGAAAGTGACCACACAAAAGGAGGGTGATGTTAAGGGAAGAGGGAGGATTCATTTGTGTGCATGATTTCATGAGAAGAGTAATTGGAGCATCACGTATTTCAGGGTGACGGCCAAATAATACACGTTAGGCAGAACCACTTCTTATACTTGCTATTGCAAGAGAACCTGAAATAAAGATGCTACCAGTGCATTTGCAATGAAAATATTCCTTCCTTGAAAATGAAATTAAAGTTGGACTATTGAGATGCACAAAGCTCAAGTTCTTTGTGGCCCAATTTCTTTGAGCAATTTTTATAAACACTTCCTAAGCATTTTATGAGCTATGAAAACAGTGGGGGAAACTGTACAGCCACATAAAGGTCACATGCTAAGTACATTGCTGGAAAACATACAGCAAACATGAGGAATCAGCGAAGCTTCCTGACAATTACTGTGGTCCTAAGGCAGAATTCTGCCTCAGATGGTGTTTGTTAACCAGTAGGAATGCTTTTAAGGTTTCTCCTGTCACTTGGAATAAAATTATTAAGTTACAGATGTACAAGGAAAAGTCTTCCATTCATGTAGTTTCATTTTGCTATCATGGTACTGTTGGAAGTAAGGAAGAAAGGTATTTTGACTTCAGAGAAGGATTTTTTCTCTTACTTCTAAAATATTGGTCATGTTAGTTTAATATCAGAGATAAATTATTTGGAAGCAAATTATGCAATAGCTTTTTTCCTTTTGTGTTTCATGATTTATTTTCTGTAATAGTACATAGTTTTGATCCATAGTTAGTCTGATTTTGAAGTATTTCTTTTCTTGAGGACCTCTACATATCTTTCCTCCTTTTATCTCTAGATTAGATTGCTGTGGTGTTATTTTAGGGTTCAGAAGCTTCAGTTAAGCAAACCATGTGGAAGTACATGCAGAATGCTTATCTTAGTGACTGTCAGCAGCTTATATTTCAAGTTTGCTTGACATCACAAATATGCCAAGAAATGTATTTTGATTTGGATGATGAGGGGCAGTTGAGGGAATTGGAACTTAAAAAAAAAATCGAGTTTAGGATTCGAATATATAACATCTTATGCTTGGATGTTTTTCTAGAATCCAGGAATCCTAGGGAAGAAACACTGATCTCATAGACTTTTAGGGTTGGAAGGGACTTTAGAGATAAGGTGGTCCAACCTCCTCATTTTACAGATAAGAAAACTGAGGGTCTGAGAAGTGACTTACTCAAGCATTACCTTCTCTGGCCATGTATCTCCTAGCAGCCTGTATGAAAAACAAAATTGTTTTTTTTTTTTTGATGTTTTGAAATATGATTTGAAATATGTTTTGAAATATGATTAATCTTTTAAATGAACTTTGAAAAAGATTCAATAATACATACAATTTTTCATAATAACCAGCTACTTAAGTTTTCTATTAAAGTCAGTCTGATAGAAGAAATAGTTTTGGAAATTAGAACCTTGGCACTTTCAAAGTTCATATTTTTTTAAATAATAAGATCAAACGATACAGCTGTACTGTTACAGAAAGTAGAGGCATATTATGATGTTAACCTGAAATGAAAAATGCCCCAAACCAATTCTTTGATCAGAGTAGCACAAAGCTAATTTGTAATAAACATTATTATTCTTTCTAGGCATAGGGCTTAGTCTTTGTTTTAAAAAGGACATTTGTTCCCTGTTAGTCTTTTCTTTAGGCTTTTTATTCCAAAGAGCTGTTTAAGAGGTAAATTATAAGGAAAAGGGGGAAAAAAGTAAATCTTGTAGAAAGAAAGCAAATTAACTCTCAGAAGGAGACATGATAGGGATAAACATTTTAGTTTCTGCTTTATAACAAAGTGAATCAGTCATACATATACATCTGTTCCCACATCCCTTCCCTCATGCATCTCCCTCCCTCCCACCCTCCCCATCCCACCCCTCCAGGCGGTCACAAAGCACCGAGTTGATCTCCCTGTGCTCTGCGGCTGCTTCCCACTATCTATCTACCTTACGTTTGGTAGTGTATATATGTCCATGCCTCTCTTTCGCTTTGTCACAGCTTACCCTAGGGATAAACATTTTAAAAAGAACAGTTAGAGGAGATGTTAAAATTGGAGTTGAAGTCTCTTCAGTGAACTCAGAGTGCTAAAGAGATCAAAATACAAGTGAACTTTACAAAGAGAAAACTGTCTGGTGGCCACAAAATGAAAACCTATTCTAACCAGAAACTCACAGATACTTACCCTTGGTGTAAAGTAGAACCCAGTGAGAGAAATTAATGACAACATGAAGCCTATCACGAACAACTGAAAAAAAAGGTTTTAAAAGCACACATTCTACTGATTATATTGTTCTACTAATGAAGGGAGGGAAAACTCAAGCCTAAGAGATGGACGAGGAACAAAGAATAGGGCACTAAGAATTCTTGGATTTGTTACAAGCTCCACAGCTGATTGATGGTGTCAGTGTTCTGAAAAGACTTAAACCTATTTTTAAATTCTTACTGTCTGTCTTTTGCAATCATGGAACTTAGCTATAGGGAAAGCGCTCTTTGGGAAACATGTCTGAGCTTGGGACCTGCTGACTATTTGGAAGCCAGTTGACTTTTTCCTCTAAATTTCAAAAATGAATAAATAAAAGATCTGATTATAGAAGAAAGGCAGCATTTCAAGAAATAAAAGCAGTTTCCTTTATATCAGTGTGAAGGAATACTATGGACCATAAAGTAGCTCGTGGTACAATGAAAATGATCCTAATTTTACAGGTTGTTTGTTCTGATACCTATTTTTTTTTTTTTGACCACGTGGCCTGAGGGATCTCAGTTCCCCAACCAGGAATTGAACCTGGGCCACAACAGTGAAAGCGCTAAACCCTAACCACTAGACCACGAGGGAACTCCCATGATATCTTTATTTTAATTGAAGTATAGTTGGTTTACAATATCATATTAATTTTAGGTGTACAGCATAGTGATTCAGTATTTTTACAGATTATACCCCATTAAAAGTTATTACAAGTCTGTAGTTCCCTGTACTGTACAATATAATCTTGTTGCTTCTCTATTGTATACATAGTAGTTTGTATCTCTTAATCCCATACCCCTAATTTGCCCCTCAGTCTTTCCCCCTCCCCATTGGTAACCACTAGTTTGTTTTCTATATCTATGAGTCTGTTTCTGTTTTGCATATTCCTAGAGAATATTACACTTAGTAAAATAAGTCAGTCAGAGAAAGACACGTACTGTATGATATCACTTGTATGTGTAACCTAAAAAAATAATACAAATGAATGCATATGTTCTGATATGTTAATGCTTTTTCATGAGTATTTTCCTATCAGAGTCCTGATCTTTCTGAGATCTGGATCCAGAGCTCTCATTGGTTCAAAATGATGTCATTCTTCCTGTCTGCAGTAAATTAAGAAGAATAAAACTTTAAGAGGGAATCCTTTAGTTTTCACGCATTTTAGTAAAAATCATTTTCTATATAGATGTCTAATCTTTTCCCCAGTCACCCAACTTGAATCCTTGGGTAAGAGGACTCCATTTATAGGATACTATTATAAAATGGTGATGTGTCTAAAGTGATTTTGCAGCTAGGCAAATTTCAGCTAAAGTGGCAAAGAGCAGAATTCTGTGTTTTAAACTTAATATGTTAAAGTTGTCTAGTTTTCCTTAATATCCTTTAGGAGGGCCCAGAAACAGAGCTCCTCTAAGGGATGTTAAACACCTGATGATAAATGATTTTGCAAGTGATGCTCAGGGATCAAAGTTCTAGCCAGAGAGGAGTGATGGGAAAAGTGCATGCTGGTGGAAAAGCCAGAGCTGTTTGGGTCTTGGCCACCACATTTATAGAGCAAAAAAGCAAATAAGTTGAAATTGCTCATTTTGGCTGACATTCCTACCACCTCCCACTCTTTCCAACCTTCCAAACTCACTTTCTGGAATATGGACACAAGCTGATTCCCTCTGAAAGATGGAAGAGATGGCTACACGTGTCTTGCAGATGGGATAACAAGGGGGTCTGGCATTTCTGGAAATAGATGATATTCTAATAACTCCTTGAAAGAAATTTTACAGAGCAAGAAAATGATAGAGAATAAACATTATAATACATTTGTTATTCTAAGTGGCTCTAGGCCTGTGAAATCATCTTTATTATTTGCATAGGTTCTAATGAGTTGGTATGCATTTTCAGCAATATCAGGACTCATTCCTCCAACATAGAATAATCAATATTACCTACTTTAGATTAGTATGAACATATAAGTCAACATATTTGTCTTCCACTGTGTTATCATCCATTTTATTCTCTCTCATAATGAGATGCAAAATTAATACAGTACTAGTGGTAATGGCATCAACTAAGTTAATCATTTGTTTATCTATTTTTATATGGAAAACTGTGCTAAGATATAAATATATAGAAGTTAATAAGATACCCTAGTTCTTTGCTGTCACAAAACCTAGTAATCTTGGATGAGTTTCATAAACTCTGTGGACATCTGTAAACAAAGGAGTTGAACTGGATGGTTTTGAATGTGCCTTCAAGCTCTAAAATGGAATGTGCCTAATCTCTGCCATTGTCATAGGAGATGAGAACTGTGGTTTTCACACTTTACTTGCTCCCGTTCCTTCCTTTTTCCAAAAGCATTAGGATGCTGGAGGAAATACTTGAATAAAAGGGTAGACAAGCACTTCTTTTCAGACAGAAAGAACTGCTGGAGAGAGAACAAGAGAAAAAAGGAGGATGAGATCCTGTCATAGGATATTGAAACCTGTGGTTTCAATTTAGAAAGCTTTTAAAATCAGAAACATATTACTTGGTGTACCCCTTCATGCTGCCTTCAAGTAATATTAATCCCATACTCTCTTTGCATAACTGTGTTCTCTTAAGTGATCATTAAGAACTTCATGAATAATCACTAGCACTTCCTGAATCTCAGGCCCCACTGAAGTGTTTTACTTGCCTTAATCCCTACAACGACCTCAGGGGGTAGATACTATTATAACCTTCATTTTCCAGAGGTGAGTCAAAGATATCAAATAACTTGTCCAAGGTTACATAGCTAGTAAGAGGTAGACCCAAGATTTGAAGCAGTGTCTGGCATCACTGCCTCATTCATCCATTACCGGACCAAACTGCTGCTTCCATTGCTTAATGAGTTTTCATTGCTACTTATTAGGAAATGTTATTCATGAAAACTTCTATAGTCTCTTTTTATCACACACTGATGAATGACCAATTAATAGATCTTATCTTTCCCTCCTTTCTGCCATTATAAGAAAGAATAAGTTAAATAATCATGATTTCAGTTTGCTTTTGTTTTAGTTTCCAGGGCTGATGTAACATATTACCACACATTGGTGGCTTAAAACAACGAAAATTTCTTCTCTCTCAGTTCTGGAGGCCAGAATTCCAAAATCATGGTATTGGCTGGGTTAGTTCTTTCTAGAGGTGGAAGGAAAATCCATCCCATGCTTCTCTCTAGCTTTTGGTGGTTGTCGAGAATTTTTGAGTCTCCTTGGCTTGTAGATGCATCACATCAATCTCTGCCTCCATCTTCACATGACCTTCTCCCAGATGATCTCTGTGTCTCAAAACTGCTTCTTCTTTCTCTTATAAGAATGCCAGTCTTCCAGGTTAGGGCCCACCTTAAATCCAGGATGATCTCATCCCAAGATCTTAACTTAGTTAAATCTACAAAGACCATCTTTCCAAATAAAGTGACATTCACAGGTACTGGAGATTAGGACTTGGATCAATCTTTAATGGGGACTCTATCCAACCCACTATAGCTCTACTGAATGAAACAATTTAATGGTCAAGATATTTTCTTCATTATGTCAATCAATACCTGTCTCATTCTACTGAATTCACTAATTCAACAAATATTGATCGAAAACCTCAGCTATGTCCAAGTTATCGCATATAACAGGAGAAACTCCCTGTGCTCTTGGAGCTGGTATTGTGATTGGGAGAGAGGTAGAGGGAGAGATACAACAGACACAACAAGTGACTAATAAACAAACAAAACCACTTCAGAGAATGAAAAATGGCACGAAAGAAATTAAACAGGACAATAGATTGTTTAATTTATGAGTCCTAAGTAGCTCCTTAAATATCTGTTGTATCTCTAGACACTGCAAATAGTTGTTTGATTTATTTTATTAAATCAAATTCTATTTTGAGTTTTATTTCTGTTGCATAAAATCCTTCTTGGTATGATAAAGTGGTCAAAAGAAATTACAGATGTCTGCCATTACTCATCTAACTTGTCAAAAAGTATTCCCTCATGAAAGGAATAACATACAAGATTCTCTGATTTCCCTAGGAAATTGGAGGAAATTAAATTGGGGGAAAAGTATAACTAAAGCACCAATTTACCAAGCATCAATTTCCCCAACTCCCAAGCAGTACAGCATTGTAAGATTACTACCAAAAATGTCCTCAGGGATCATTATCTGTAGGAATATAAAATTTTTGGAAAAAACTCAACCTGCTATAATTGGTCATATACTACTCATCAATTACAACTGAAATTTTTTTGCAAAATACATTGGCAAATGGCTTGGAAGTTGTTATTCAGGAAGTAATTCATTAAACCTAAGATGACATCTTAAAACTCGGTTTGACTTCACATGGTACCATAACGTTAGTCTCTACAAAGCACCTGTCTAGGGACAAACTTATCCCATGGCTATGTAATCACCAGTTGCAAGAAAAGCCTTTGGTGATGTTTCGTAAACTAATGAGAACTTGTTCTGGCATATTTTTTGGATTTGGGGCTGTTATATGTCCATTTCTTTCTCCACAAATTATATTTCTTTTGTTCAAGTCTGGTAATTGTCTACAAGCAGCTGGAGTATTTTACTTTAGTTCGTGAACTCTTTTATAGTGCTAAGAATTAAACAGGCACCAACGTTCATTCTCACTTGAAATACGAATTTAAGTGAAGGCCTAGTTTACTCAGATGAAAGAGATTTGGCTGTGCTTGAGATTAAACCAGTGCTTGTTTCAGCAAATACTTCAACTCCACACCTAGCTGATTTGCTGTAAAACTCATTCTTAGTTATCTGCCCAGGAAAGAAAAAGGTTGTAATCTATCCTTTCATTAGGAATTTAGACATCCCCTCTCCATAGGTAGTGAGGAAATTATTTTTTGGAAGTCATTTAGTGTAAGTTTTACAAAGACTACTGCATAAGGCACTACCATTCCAGTTGTTTTTTAAAACTTCATTAACAAGAGAAGGTAAAAGAAACAATAAGGTAAAAGTAAAAGATATAAAAATAGTGGAATTCAAAACAAAGGAAACAAAATTAACTCAAACAACTATATTTAATGAGTTTGTGCTGCTATTCCTTTGCCCCTCAATAAGATATGATGTCTATTAAATTGTGATGCTGATTAATTTGTCTAGGTCTACCTCTTGCAGAACTTTTATCTCTATTCATTGGACCTCTGAAGAGTGCCTGCTGTGTGCTAGGTGCTGTAGTATATACTTGATGTATGGAGGTGAACCAAGTATATGTGGAATTGGGTGGCAGACATTGTAAACAAGAACATACATGAATAAATTAAATACTTTCATATAGTGGTTAGTGCTCTGAAGCAGTAAACAGGTTGAAATGATTCACATTAACCAGAGGAGAAATATTTAGATAAGATAGTTAAGAAATGTTTTCCCGAGAAGTCATTTAAGCTAAGTGCCAAGTGCTATGGCTGAGTGTCAACTCAGTTTATACATTAGAAGGTCAACTGGACTTTCACATAACTAGTCAGGATTGGGGGTTATTAACCTGTGATCTTGGAACCAAAGGAGGGTAAATTTGGTGTCCAATAGCAAGATTAACCATGTGACTTATATATATTAAAATATATATGTACAAATGATATATCATTTACTTAGTAGACTATTTCTATGAAATGGATTGTAATGGCTTTCCAGCTGGGTTCACTCACATTATTTGTCTTTGATCTGCCCCTTTTCCCCTTCCTGATCAGAGGAATTCTAACTGAATTGCAAACCTTGCACTTTTTAAACTTTGAGAGTTAATCCATTGACCCATGTGTTTAATCACACCACTTAGACAAAATCTTTTGGGGGGGAATTTTCAAGAGTGTTGAAAGCATTAGTGGATGGAATTTACTGCTTTGAGGTGTCCATCTAGTACAAAATGCTATTTTGTGAAATCTTTAATCATTCTCAGTATCCTATTGATCCTCAATTTTCTTATCTGCATCATGGCTCTGATGAGACTATGTACTTAATATTCAGCTATAAACTGTGATTTGCATTCCTAAGAACCCTTAACTTGGCATAAACCACCCTATAAAACAATTATTTCAATGTGAAAAGAGGAATTAGAATGGTAGTTTTAGCCTTGCAGTTGCAGGTTATTTTTCTTACAGGAATTCCATTAATAATTTAATAGCTATTAGTACATAGCTAAAAATCAAAACAACACTGAACAAAACTAGTCTTTGACTGCATATAACTTTTTCTTCCCTTTCCTACCACCTCCAACACTATAGTTGGCACACTGCTTCTTACACATTCTAATCACTTGCAGAGTTATAATATTGGCGAACATTTATTAAGCAATGAATATGTGCCAAGCACATTTGTAAGTACATTATAAATGTTTTCTCATTTAATCTTCACAGTGACCCTATGTGGTAGGCATTTTTATTAGTCTCATTTTCCAGATATGGACATTAAAGCATAGGGTGGTTAAGTATCTTGCACAAGTTCACAAAATTGGCAAGTGTGACTACGGCGTGTAAAAGCATAACCTTTCTAGACTGCAGCTGCTATGCTCACTTTTGGTTCCTGATTGAAGTATGGGGATCTCCTTGTAACTGATTAAGGCAAAGCTGTCAGTCCAACGCAAAGAATGTTCCCCCAGGAGCTCAGTCGTGTTGTATCTGTTTGCTTTATGAGAAGCAGGCTGGGAAAAATTCCTGTAAAAAAAAAATAAAATTAGTTTTAATAAGGTATGTTTATAAGGTGCTAACAAACCCATTTAGAACTACATGAAAAATACCAGTTGTGTCTCTTTTCACTTAAATTTATTTATATAAGGACCTGACCTTTCTGATAGGGGTTCTCGGTAGGAAAACTTCAGAGTGGGGTTGGATGGTATTGATGGTAATTAAAGGCACATGCAATATGGATGAAAAGGGTCTATAGCAGGTTGGAAGAGGCCTAGCTCATTTATACTTAAATAAATACCATACAGCTTAAAATATGACTCTATTTAGATGAATTATTTTTTTCTTAATTCTGATATGTAGAAAGTGATTACCCTGAAGCACTCATCATGCAAAATCATGCACACCAACGATGATGGTTTGGATTCTGGCAACTTTGCTATGAAATTCCTCCTCCTTTTAAGATTTTATACCCCAGATATAGAGTATAAAATACATAATGGAAGGAAATATCACATATTTCTTATACAATTTGAAAAGTATGCCCCTAAAATTTCTACCAATAAAGCTTGCATTAGATGCTTCTCTGTTCATAATATAAAATACTCACCTAGAGATCAGAAACTACTTTAACACACTGGGAGTTTTCTTTTCCTAATCTCTTGAAAAATTGAGTACTGCTGTGTCAACTTGGCTAAGTCTGCCCTGGGCTACTCTTGATGATGGAATTCCTAGAATAAACACCAAGGATGATGAAAGGTAACCTGAACTGAATTCTTCCTGAACTAGAATGAGGTTGAGAGATCACTCTGCAAATTCTTTCCAAACTGAAAATTCATTTCAGTTGCTGCTATTATTGTGATCTATCTATACATAAAGTGAGAGGAAAATTTATGGCAAAAATGACTAGTTTATAGAAGAATTTAAGGAAGATGAACATTTGGAGAGACCGCTACTAAGGTCTATGGAAACATTGTGAGATATGTTACAAATATAGACACAGCATTGATTTGTGTTAATGAGAAGTGCTTTTGAGAACTTCTTTAGTAGAAGCCATCCACTAACATGCATGTCTGTCACTTGAAACACCCCGGGAGTAAATCTGAATAAAACTAAAGGAAAGAAATTTTATAGCTGAACATTTAGGCAATATGTCTCTAGAGACAGGCACTAGAGGAAATGTTGGTCATTGGAATTCCCTCCCTTAATTTGTATTTAACCTATTTGAAAGTTTTGTTAATAGAATATTGAGTTTTGTTGAAGTCACTGTTTATTACATTGCATTATGTAGCTCCACCTGACATTTTTCTTGTTTATTCATTCTTTCTTCATTTATTTGATTATAATCAATTTTCCTCTACTAAAATATAATCCTTATAAGAGCAATACTTTTCAGTGCATTCCCTCCAAATATCCTGAGGATCATAGGAACCCTGACTGATACCCCTCAGCATGGGGAGGAGTAGGGCATTTCTTCCCAACATTACCTAGAACACGAGCACAGAGATTTGTACACTGAAAGTCATCAAGTATTTGTCAGGCAAACTACATAAATAGGGATTATTGCATTTCTGTCACCATCAGTGTTAACTGCATGTTGAAGCTAGAAAAATAACTCCAATGAGAAATGTACCCCAGAAGAAATCAATGAATACTTAGGCTTGAGTTTGTCCTTTAGACTATAAGCCACTAAAGTACAGTGCTTTGCAATCAGAAGGGTGGGGGAGGGTGGTCATCAATAAATACAGTGGTCCCTGGGTATCCATGGGGATTGGTTCCAGGAACGCCCCCCCCACCCCCATATCAAAATCTGTGAATGCTCAAGTACCTTACATAAAATGGTGTAGTACAGTCCACTTTCTGTATCTGTGTGTTTCACATCTGCAGATTCAACCAATCGCCAATGGAAATTGCCATCAGAGGATGGTTGAATCCTTCCATGGGTGCAAAACCCATGCAGCGAATTTGGCGGGTCAGAGGACCGACTGTATATTTATTGAAAACAATCTGCATTATAAGTGGACCTGTGCAGTTCAAACCCTAGCTGTTCAAGAGTAAATGGTAATACTGACTCAGCAACTTCTTTGAACAAAAGAGTATCTGAGTGGCTACTGTACATGGGTGGCCATAGAAGGCATTTATGAAGAGATGAAGAGAAGTGTTTATTCTAAGATCTGAAAGAAAAGAAGGAGACACTGATAAACATACTATATGAAAGAGCACTCTTTATAGGGGCAGTAGCTAGTGGAAAGGCCTGGCGAGAATGAGAGGTACATTTGAAGAACATGAATTTTCCTTGGATTTTATTACAATTGCGATCAGAAACCACTGGAGAGTTTTAATAATATGAATAATGTGATATAATTTAGGTTTATAAGGTCACTTTGACTGGTGCATGGACTAAGGGTTGTAGAGAGTTAAGAATAGAAGCAGCGAGACCATTTTGGAGACTGCTTTAGTAGTGCAGGTGAGAGAAGATGGTAGGATGGAATTGAGTCCTAGTGGCCTGGCTGAGAGGAAGTAGATTCAGAATAGATTTGGAGGTAGAACCAATAATGTAGCTTGATTGGATGTGGAAAGTGAGGGAAAGAGGAATCCAGGAGAATACTTAGGAATATGTAGGATTGGAGGTTGTGTGTGAACTCTGCAAATGGCAGTGAAAAATCTGGGAAACCTTGAGAAGAGAATATCAGGAGGATCAACATGGAAATTACAGAGACTAATCAGAGGTGAAATACTAAAACACTAGTAGTAAACATTTATTGAGTTCTTACTGGGCATAGAACTAAATAAATACTTCATGTATGTTATCTCCTATATTCTGAAAAAATAAAATAAAAATCATGTGAAGTGTGTATTATCAGTTTCATTTTATAGATGAGAGAACAGAGGCTTAGATAAGTTAATTAACTTGTCCAGATCATATGGATGGAGAGAAGATAGGTAAAAAATCCTTCTGGACACTAACTGCTCACTTTCTCAGATACTCTTGGACTCTCCCTCAGAGAAACATGTGAATAAGTGCTCTGAGAATGAATGAGAAATTTCACAAAAGAAGCACAGGGAAAGTTGCTGTAGGGACTTCCCTGGCAGTCCAGTGGTTAAGAATCCACCTTCCAATGCAAGGGAAACGGGTTCGATCCCTGGTCGGGGAACTAAGATCCCACATGCCGTGGGGCAACTAAGCCCACCACGTACCGCAACTACAGAGCCCGCGTGCTCTAGATCCTATGCGCCACAACTAGAGAAGCCCATGTGCTGCGACAAAGAGCCCGCGCACTGCAACTGACCTGATGCAGCCAAATAAATAAATATTAAAAAAAAAGAATGACCCTGAATTCATTCTATTTTCAATAGACATGTTTGAGAATATTATGGAATTACTAATATGTGCACTTTATATTGTGCACAGAGGAAAGCACTGGAAATGTTGTTATTGAAAGGGATGGAAACATGAAGAAGACACTACTTCCAAGAACTTATAAGCAAAAAGTGAAGATGTCTAAAAACAGACTGGGATGTAGAAGGTATTCAACAATGTGAGTTGAATAATTAAGAAAAAAAAAGCTGAGATTGTTAGGAAGGCAATCATCAGAGATCAGTGGGCATTTGAGAGTGTTGGTCAAGGCTTCCAAGGTAGATAGGAAATGCTCTGATTAAAACAGCAAGGGAAGTCTTCAGGTAGCTGTGGGGCAATTATTTCCACAACCCTAGCTGAATTATCATGGCTCTAAGGGAGAGCCATGATTCTATTTCCTAGGCATAAACTTCACAGTCTTGAACTGATAATACTTTGCACCGTCCCAATCTTGGCTTCACTTAATGGTGCCAGCCTGTCTAAAATGTTAAGCAAACTGAAAGAAAAAGCAAAGAGCTTGTGAAGCAAATTGAGATTGGGCAAAGTTGTATAATTTTGTGAACTTTTACATGACTTTCTCTTTCCTGAGGTATTGCCATTCTTTCTCTGGCTCAATCAGCAGAGAATTCCCTTCTCTTCCTGGTTCAGGTAAATGTCCTTGTACGGGATTAAGGATGCCTCCTGTTCTTGGAGAGAGATAATTGACATAACCCAAGACTATTGGATATCCTCTTGGGTCTTGCTAAGATTTCATTGAACCTGCTTTTCAAAAGCAAGTCACTTTCAACAGGAATCAGTGGCCGTGTTCAGTCACAGGAACAGCTTCTTCTTTCACATTTTATTATTTCATTTGTAATCTGCATCAGCATTCATGAGCTACTTTCTGGTTAGGTTAAAAAAATCCCATTTTCTATACTAAGGGGTGGAGGGCAGAAGGGAAATTGGCAAGGGAGAAATTTGGTGTGATCCAGTGACTCACAAGTTCATCCCTAACTTTTATTGTCAGAAAATGTTTAAACACTTCTTGCTTTTGCTTTCTCTCTGGGATCATTTGTAATTTTTGTTCTAAAATCCTTGCATCATTTACCTCCCTGTACATTCAACATCTTCTTCTCTAACTTCTGTTGGGAATATAAGATGTCAACAACATGCTATTTCGATGAAACTCTGTCATCTTTTCCTTTAGAAGGTTTGTCATTTCCTGTTGTCTGTCCAGACAAATAGCCACACCTACAGGGCTTTCAGTTTAGGCTACATTATTACTTTCCTCTTTTACCTCTTGTCCCAGTATCAATAGATACAGATAGACTTGTTTGTAATATTATACCTGGTTTGTAAGATAACTGGTTCTTCCTAGATAACTCTTCCCAGGGTTTCTGACTTTCCTTGGGTTTGCTGCCTTATCATTTAAAAGTCAAGATTTTTGTTAGTTTAAGGTCTACTTGTTCAATCTAAAAAAGCAAAGGATAGGATTTTGCTACTATCTGAGGCTCCTGTAAATTTAATGATTTCTTTAAAATTATGTCTCCTATATGTACAAGAGGTTCCTTTTTTCTTCCAGAAAAGATAGACTTCTGTTCTTAGTTTGCTTTTGGAACTCAGCATGTTCACAGTCTTCAAACTGTAATTTTGATTTATCACTGTGATCAGATTTTCCTTATTGGAGTCAGTTGTAGATGATTGTCTCAAGACAATTATGGTAAAATTGAGAAGTAATCTCAGAAACAAGGTACTTCAGGAAGAGAATTTGCTTTCTGAAGAGAGGAAGAATACTTAAGACACTATATATTCTCTTATCTTATGGTTCATGAGTAATTGTTCAATATAAGTAAGCAGTAATTTTTTAAAGCATACAGAATCCAATTATCAGTTATAACTTGCCCTAAGGTGAAAAGTAAGTGTATGTCACAGTGTCTCTTGAGTTACTTTACTACATCCTAAAGAACCAATTCACACCCCAGTAAGTCCATTCTTGTTTTTCTTTTTTCTTTTTCTTCTTTTTCTTTTGCTGGATCATATGGTAGTTTTACTTTCAATTTTTGAGGAACCTCCATATTGCTTTCCATAGTGGCTGCACCAATTTACATTCCCACCAAGAGTGTACCATAGTCTAATCAGCACTTTTTAATCTCTTGTGCTTTATTTTTTAATTTTTGATTTATATTTCATTTATTTTTTTATACAGCATGTCATTATTACTCATCAATTATATACACATCAGTGTATACATGCCAATCCCAACTGCCCAATTCAAAACACCACCACCACCACCCCAACCCCCATGGCGCTTTCCCCGCTTAGTGTCCATACATTTGTTCTCTACATCTGAGTCTCAATTTCTTCCCTGCAAACTGGTTCATCTGTACCATTTTTCTACGTTCCACATATATGTGTTAATATACGATACTTGTTTTTCTCTTTCTGACTTACTTCACTCTGTATGACAGTCTCTAGATTCATCAAAGTCTCAACAAATGACCCAATTTTGTTCCTTTTTATGGCTGAGTAATATTCTATTGTATATAGATACCATATCTTCTTTATCCATTCGTCTGTCGATGGGCATTTAGTTTGCTTCCATGACCTGGCTATTGTAAATAGCGCTGCAATGAACATTGGGGTGCGTGTCTTTTTGAATTATGGTTTTCTCTGGGTATATGTCCAGTGGTGGTATTGCTGGATCATATGGTAATTCTATTTTTAGTTTTTTAAGGAACCTCCATACTGTTCTCCATAGTGGCTGTATCAATTTACATTCCCACCAACAGTGCAAGAGGGTTCCCTTTTCTCCACACCCTCTCCAGAATTTGTTTGTAGATTTTCTGATGATGCCTATTCTAACTGGTGTGAGGTGATACCTCATTGTAGTTTTGATTTGCATTTCTCTA
Source organism: Mesoplodon mirus (assembly GCF_964341445.2). Lineage (NCBI taxonomy): Eukaryota > Metazoa > Chordata > Mammalia > Artiodactyla > Ziphiidae > Mesoplodon > Mesoplodon mirus. Next base: position 156,519,626 of record NC_138977.1, on the reverse strand, counting down.
ATAATTAATGATGTTGAGCTGCTTTTCATGTGCTTCTTGGCCATCTGCATGTCTTCTTTGGAGAAATGTCTATTTAGGTCTTCTGCCCATTGTTGGATTGCACTGTTTGTGTTTTTAATATTGAGCTGCATGCGCTGTTTATATATTTTGGAGATTAATCCTTTGTCCGTTGATTTGTTTGCAAATATTTTCTCCCATTCTGAGGGTTGTCTTTTCGTCTTATTTATGGTTTCCTTTGCTGTGTAAAAGCTTTTAAGTTTTATTAGGTCCCATTTGTTTATTTTTGTTTTTATTTCCACTACTCTAGGAGGTGGATCAAAAAAGATCTTGCTGTGATTTATGTCAAAGAGTATTCTTCCTATGTTTTCCTCTAAGAGTTTTATATTGTCCAGTTTTATATTTAGGTTTCTAATCCATTTTGAGTTTATTTTTGTGTATGGTGTTAGGGAGTGTTCTACTTTCATTCTTTTATGTGTAGCTGTCCAGTTTTCCCAGCACCACTTATTGAAGAGTCTGTCTTTTCTCCACTGTATATCTTTGCCTCCTTTGTCATAGGTTAGTTGACCATAGGTGCATGGGTTTGTCTCTGGGCTTTCTACCTTGTTCCATTGATCCATGTTTCTGTTTTTGTGCCAGTATCATATCTTCTTGATTACTGTAGCTTTGTAGTATAGTCTGAAGTCAGGGAGTCTGATTCCTCCAGCTCCGTTTTTTTCCTTCAAGACTGCTTTGGCTATTCGGGGTATTTTGTGTCTCCATACAAATTCTAAGATATTTTGTTCTAGTTCCGTAAAAAATGCCATTGGTAATTTGATAGGCATAGCATTGAATCTGTAGATTGCTTTGGGTAGTATAGTCCTTTTCACAATATTGATTCTTCCAATCCAAGAACATGGTATATCTCTCCAACTGTTGGTATCATCTTTAACTTCTTTCATCAGTGTCTTATAGTTTTCTGCATACAGGTCTTTTGTCTCCTTAGGTAGGTTTATTCCTAGGTATTTTATTCTTTTTGTTGCAATGGTAAATGGGAGTGTTTCCTTAATTTCTCTTCTAGATTTTTCATCATTAGTTTATAGGAATGCAGAAGATTTCTGTGCATTCATTTTGTATCCTGCAACTTTACCAAATTCATTGATTAGCTCTAGTAGTTTTCTGGTAGCATCTTTAGGATTCTCTATGTATAGTATCATGTCATCTGCAAACGGTGACAGTTTTAATTCTTCTTTTCCAATTTGGATTCCTTTTACTTCTTTTTCTTTTCTGATTGCCATGGCTAGGACTTCCAAAACTATGTTGAATAATAGTGGTGAGAGTGGACATCCTTGTCTTGTTCCTGATCTTAGAGGAAATGGTTTCAGTTTTTCACCGTTGAGAATGATGTTTGCTGTCTGTTTGTCATATATGGCCTTTATTATGTTGAGGTAGGTTCCCTCTGTGCCCACTTTCTGGAGAGTTTTTATCATAAATGGGTGTTGAATTTTGTCAAAAGCTTTTTCTGCATCTATTGAGGTGATCATATGGTTTTTCTTCTTCAATTTGTTAATATGGTTTATCACATTGATTGATTTACGTATACTGAAGAATCCTTGCATCCCTGGGATAAATCCCACTTGATCATGGTGTATGATCCTTGTAATGTGCTGTTGGATCCTGTTTCCTATTGTTTTGTTGAGGATTTTTGCAACTATATTCATCAGTGATATTGGTCTGTAATTTTCATTTTTTTTACTATCTTTGTCTTGTTTTGGTAGCAGGGTGATGGTGGCCTCATTAAATGAGTTTGGGAGTGTTCCTTCCCCCACAATTTTTTGGAAGAGTTTGATAGAACTCACCTGTGAAGCCATCTGGTCCTGGACTTTTGTTTGTTGGAAGATTTTTAATCACATTTTCAATTTTGTTACTTGTGATTAGTCTGTTCATATTTCCTATTTCTTCCTGATTCAGTCTTGGAAGGTTGTACCTTTGTAAGAATTTGTCCATTTCTTCCAGGTTGTCCATTTACAGGCATAGAGTTTCTTTTAGTAGTCTCTTAGGATGCTTTGTATTTCTGCGGTGTCTGTTGTAACTTCTCCTTTTTCATTTTTAATATTATTGATTTGAGTCCTCTTCCTGTTTTTCTTGATGAGTCTGGCTAATGGTTTATCAATTTTGTTTATCTTCTCAAAGAATCAGCTTTTAGTTTTATTGAGGTTTGCTATTGTTTTCTTTGTTTCTATTTCATTTATTTCTGCTCTGATCTTTACGATTTCTTTTCTTCTGCTAACTTTGGGTTTTGTTTGTTCTTCTTTCTCTATTTCCTTTAGGTGTAAGGTTAGATTGTTTATTTGAGATTTTTCTTGTTTCTTGAAGTAGGCTTGTATGGCTATAAACTTCCCTCTTAGAACTGCTTTTATTGCATCCCATAGGTTTTGGATCATCGTGTTTTCATTGTCATTTGTCTCCAGGTATTTTTTGATTTCCTCTTTGATTTCTTCAGTGATCTCTTCGTTATTTAGTAACGCATTGTTTAGCCCCCATGTGTTTGTGTTTTTACGTTTTCCCTGTAATTCATTTCTAATCTCATAGCATTGTGGTCAGAAAAGATGATTAATATGATTTAAATTTTCTTAAGTTTACTATGGCTTGATTTGTGACCCAAGACATGATCAATCCTGGAGAATGTTCCGTGCACACTTGAGAAGAAAGTGTAATCTGCTGTTTTTGGATGGAATGTCCTATAAATATCAATTAAATCTATCTGGTATATGGTGTCATTTAAAGCTTGTGTTTCCTTATTTATTTTCATTTTGGATGATCTGTCCATTGGTATAAGCGTTAAAGTCCTCCACTATTATTGTGTTACTGTCGATTTCCTCTTTTATAGCTGTTAGCAGTTGCCTTATGTGTTGAGGTGCTCCTATGTTGGGTTCATATATATTTATAATTGTTATATCTTCTTTTTGGATTGATCCCTTGATCATTATGTAGTTTCCTTCCTTGTCTCTTGTAACATTCTTTATTTTAAACTCTACTTTATCTGATATGAATATTGCTACTCCAGCTTTCTTTTCATTTCCATTTGCATGGAATATCTTTTTCCATCTCCTCACTTTCAGTCTGTATGTGTCCCTAGATCTGAAGTGGGTCTCTTGTAGACTGCATATAGATGGGTCTTGTTTTTGTATTCATTCAGCAAGCCTGTGTCTTTTGGTTGGAGCTTTAATCCATTCATGTTTAAGGTAATTATCGATATGTATGTTTCTATGACCATTTTCTTATTTGTTTTGGGTTTTTTTTTTTGTTTGTCCTTTTCTTCTCTTGTGTTTCCCACTTAGAGAAGTTCCTTTAGTATTTGTTGTAGAGCTGGTTTGGTGGTGCTGAATTCTCTTAGCTTTTGCTTTATGTAAAGCTTTTGATTTCTCCATCGAATCTGAATGAGATCCTTGCCAGGTAGAGTAATGTTTGTTGTAGGTTCTTCCCATTCATCACTTTTAAGTATATCATGCCACTCCCTTCTGGCCTGTAGAGTTTCTGCTGAGAAATCAGCTGTTAACCTTATGGGAGTTCCTTTGTATGTTATTTGTCATTTTTCCCTTGCTGCTTTCAATAATTTTTCTTTGTCTTTAATTTTTGCCAATTTGATTACTATGTGTCTCGTTGTGTTTCTGTTTGGGTTTATCCTGTATGGGATTCTCTGTGCTTCTTGGACTTGGGTGGCTATGTCCTTTCCCATGTTAGGGAAGTTTTCGACTATAATCTCTTCAAATATTTTCTCTCATTGTTTCTCTCTCTCTTCTCCTTCTGGGACCCCTATAATGCGAATGTTGTTGCATTTAATGTTGTCCCAGAGGTCTCTTAGTCTGTCTTCATTTCTTCTCATTCTTTTTTCTTTATTCTGCTCTGCAGCAGTGAATTCCACCATTCTGTCTTCCAGGTCACTTATCCGTTCTTCTGCCTCAGTTATTCTGCTATTGATTCCTTCTAGTGTAGTTTTCATTTCAGTTATTGTATTGTTCATCTCTGTTTGTTTGTTCTTTATTTCTTCTAGGTCTTTGTTAAACATTTCTTGCATCTTTTCTATCTTTGCCTCCATTCTTTTTCCGAGGCCCTGGATCATCTTCACTATCATTATTCTGAATTCTTTTTATGGCAGGTTGCCTATCTCCACTTCATTTAGTTGTTTTTCTGGGGTTTTATCTTGTTCCTTCATCTGGTACATAGCCCTCTGCCTTTTCATCTTGTCTATCTTTCTGTGAATGTGGTTTTTGTTCTAGAGGCTGCAGGATTGTAGTTCTTCTTGCTTCTGCTGTCTGCCCTCTTGTGGATGAAGCTATCTAAGAGGCTTGTGCAAGTTTCCTGATGGGAGGGACTGGTGGTGGGTAGAGCTGACTGTTGCTGTGGTGGGAAGAGCTCAGTAAAACTTTAATCTGCTTGACTGCCAATGGGTTGGGCTGGCTTCCCTCCCTGTTGGTTGTTTGGCCTGAGGCAACTCAACAGTGGAGCCTACCTGGGCTCTTTGGTGGGGCTAATGGCAGACTCTGTGAGGGCTCACACCAAGGAGTACTTGCCAGAACTTCTGCTGCCAGTTTCCTTGTCCCCACGGTGAGACACAGCACACCCCCCCCCACCAATGCTCTGCGGGAGACCCTCCAACACTAGCAGGTAGCTCTGGTTCAGTCTCCCCTGGGCTCACTGCTCCTTCCCCTGGGTCCTGATGCGCACACTACTTTGTTTGTGCCCTCCAAGATTGGAGTCTCTGTTTCCCCCAGTCCTGTCAAAGTCCTGCAATCAAATCCCACTAGCCTTCAAAGTCTGATTCTCTAGGAATTCCTCCTCCCATTGCCGGACCCCCAGGTTGGGAAGCCTGACGTGGGGCTCAGAACCTTCACCCCAGTGGGTGGACTTCTGTGGTATAAGTGTTCTCCAGTCTGTGATTCCCCCACCCAGCAGTTATGGGATTTGATTTTACTGTGATTGCACCCCTCCTACCATCTCATTGTGGCTTCTCCTTTGCCTTTGGATGTGGGGTATCTTTTTTGGTGAGTTCCAGTGTCTTCCTGTCAATGATTGTCCAGCAGCTAGTTGTGATTCTGGTGTTCTCGCAAGAGGGAGTGAGAGCAAATCCTTCTACTCCGCCATCTTATTTCCTAACCCAGTCTTGTTTTTCTGATAAAACTGGGTTGAATACAGCAAAGAAACTCACTCATCCAATCACTCTTTACAATACAAAGTCCTTTCTCTCTCAGCTGTGGATTCAGCTGATCAAACTTATTGGTTTATAACAAAACATTATTAATATAAATATAGACTCTTGTTTACAATTCTGGCTTTCTTTGATCCTGGCTGGCCAACTGATGTGGCAGCTGCCAAGAAGCAATTGGTTTTTTTAAGTCTAAATACAATTCTGCCTTTTCCACCTAAGCTGTGGTAATATAATAGGAAAGCAATTAACAAGAGTACCTCAAAAACCTTAACCACTGCTGTGGACTGAATTGTGTTCCTGCCATATTCACATGGTGAAGCCCTAACCCGCAAGATGATTGTGTTTGGGTCAGGGCTTTTGGAGATAATTAAACTCAGATGAGGTCCTAAAGGTACAGTACTAATCCAATAGGATTGGTGGCCTAAAGGAAGAGGAAGAGAGAGATCTCTCTCTCCCTCCATTCACAAGCATTGAGAAAAGGCCATGTAAGGACACAGCAAGAGGGTGGTGTCTGTAAGTCAGGAAGAGAGCTCTTACCAGAAACTCTGCTGGACCTTGACCTGGGACCTCTAGCCTCTAGAACAGTAGAAATAAATTTCTATTGATTAAGCTGCCCAGTCTATGGTATTTTGTTATGGCAGCATGAGCAGACTAATACAACTACCCTTAGAAAGAATCACATAAAAGAGAGGACACAATTCCTCTAGGAGTGAAGCGTATAGTATTCATGAAAATGAAAGAGAAGGGAAGGGGGCAGGGCACAACCTTTAAAAGACTGAAGATATGACAAGAACTGGTTAGAACCAATTAGGTCTAAGATGGCCGAAGATTTGACTTCAAGTAGACCTTGAGTCTCATTATATGCTCATTGTAATACATCAGCATATGCTAAATGACACAACCACCAGTGCTATGACAGTCTGGAGGCTAACCATAAAAGGCCAAAAAGTGGGCAGTGGCCCAATTCCTGTATATCTCTGACCCTTCTCCAAAATAGTTGTAATAATCCTCCCATTCATTAGCCTATGAAATTACCCAGCCCATAAAAACTAACCACCCCATATTTCAGGGCCTCTCACCTTCTGAGATGGCCCACACTTTGTCTGTGGAATGCGTTTCTCCCATGGCCGCTCTCACTTTCCAAGGTTATCCCATGCCTTGAGGCCACTCTCATCTTTTGAGACAGACCACATTCTTGATAGGGTTGGAATAGGACAGTTATACATGTAGTTGTAGAAGTCCCAGTAGGGGATTATAGATAGAGAGGGAAGGAAACCTAGGGAACTTTGGGAGACCACCATATGCTAATGATTGTGCAAGAAATGTCATGGAATGAAGCAGGCTTGCTAAGTGAAAGAAAAATGTAACCACCCTCCTGCTGATTTGAATGAGCGCTATGACGGTCCTAGTTTGACCTCATAAGGTCAGACACTCTCCTGCCTGATATGAAGGAGGAGCTAGTGATGTAAACCTGACATCTACTTGAAAAATGAGGAAGAAGGTGGTCCTTTCCCCCTCCACCATTCTCCTTTGATTATAAAAATGTAGGCCACTGAATCCTCGGGGCAGAGCCCCCTGGCCTGCAAGCTTGCATCTCTCAAAAATGTCCCATATTAATAAGTCTATGTCTTGCCTATCACTTTGCCTCCCACTGAATTCCTTTCTGCACTGAGACACAAAGAACCTGAGCCTCAGTAAGTCCAGACACCAGGTGAGTGATTCTAATTAAAAGACCGTGGGTTCGAGTCACAATCAGAGGTACATGGTTTCATTCTGCCTTCATTCTGCCTATGGAATGTGGATTTCTCTAAATAAATCCACTTCTTACCTATCACTTTGTATCTCACTGAATTCTTTCTGCGACAAGACATAAAGAACCTGATCTTCATTAAGTCCTGAGACCAGGTGTGCGATTTCAATTAAAAGATAGTGGGTTCAAGTCCCAAATCTGAGTTTTGGCTGGGTTTAAGTCCCAGCCTGTGGGTTCAAGTCCCAATCCTAGTTGTGTTGTTTCAGAAACTTTCCTTAATGTTTTCCATGGAGACTTGTCTTCTGTCCCTTCTCTCAATATGTATATTTAACTTATCTAATGGATACGATGTTCATAAAATTTATCATCTAAATCAGTACAGTTTTTGTAACTATAGGCTGGGATCATCTAGAACAAACTGAGACAAATTGTCACCCTTCTTATAGAGAATGTCTGCCCATTCCTAGGGCCATCGTAAGTGGACTATCCCATGTTAATTGTCCAGTGATGGCTTTGGTTGGTGATACTGGGTCATTATCCATTGGTTACTCCCAATCCTTGTTTTCCTGCTGTTTTCAGATGTTACCCATGTTCGCTGCTTTCCTTCACTGCCTAAGTACAAATAGAGCCAATTTTCCTTTGATGCCAGATTAGTATTTACAGAATCTTTGATTTATACTGTCTCCAACTATAATTTAAGACAAGTTCTCTGAATTTCATGATAATTTATTCAAAGATATCTGATATATCACTTCAAAGATACAACATTTAGGCCATTTTTTTTCCAGAGGCAAAGATCAGGCAAGAAGCATGGTATTCATTATATAAATATATAAATAAATGGATTTTTAATATAAAAAGTAATTTGTAGTCTTGCTATTCCTACTTCTCTATTAATTCTAAGGAGCATGGGTAGAAGAGGAGAGGAAAGAATCTCATTTATTGAGCTCAAGGTCCTTAACAATGTCTGTAGGTGGACTGTGGTCTCTATAGTCCAGTCTTGAAAGGTAAAACAGTTATATGGGGTTCTTTATGACAGAGTAGTGTTTTTAAAAAATAATAGCTTCCTCATTTCCTCCTAAATAATGGAAGTTCTCCCACTGAATGACACATTAGTGGGATATATTTTTATTATTAATATATTTGTGAATTTTCTATTTCTTCTACCTTAAGCAATCTATTTTTTTTTTTTTTTTTTTTTTTTTTTTGCAGTACGCGGGCTTCTCACTGTTGTGGCCTCTCCAATTGCGGAGGACAGGCTCCGGACGCGCAGGCTCAGCAGCCATGGCTCACGGGCCTAGCTGCTCCGCGGCATGTGGGATCTTCCCACACCGGGGCACGAACCCGTGTCCCCTGCATCGGCAGGCGGACTCTCAACCACTGCGCCACCAGGGAAGCCCTAAGCAATCTATTTTTAAAATATATTAGAGGATATTGAGTGGAAAATACACTGTGTCCCAGAGTTGTGGTTAAGGCCTCAAATTGTGGACAAGAGGCACTAAGAATCCTACTTTGAAAGCCAGTCATATTCCCACAGGGCTTGTTAAGAGTTGAAAAGTACATACCACCCCCTGCCAACAGTGACTAAGAAGAGAACTGGGGAGGGAAAAGGGAATCATCAGCCTTGTAGGGTGTGCTAGTTGAGAGTGATGCTAACGGCTGTAACTAACAAAGACCTATATTTCAGAATAAAATAAAATTTTATTTTTCTCTCATGCAATTGAACGATGTGGGTGTTCCTGGTTGGATGGTTTTCCTTTAAGCACTCTTTCCAGCTTGTAACTTTGCCATTTTCAGCACATGGCTTCCAACTTTGTCCTGGGTAGGGTGGGTGTGGGGAGGTTATCTCCATTCCATCCAGCTAGAAAGGGAGGACGTGGAGGATTATTCATGGGAGGGTTTTATGGGCTGTACTAGCTTGGTAGGGCTGCCATAACAAAATACCACAGACTGGGTGGCTTAAACAACAGAAATTTATTTTCTCACAGTTCTGGAAGCTAGAAGTCCAAGATTAAGGTGGAAGAAGGTTTAGTTTCTTGTGGGACCTCTCTCTTTCACTTGCAGATGGCCACCTTCTGGCTGTGTCCTCACATGGTCTATCCTCTCCATGTGTGCATCACTGGTGTCTCTTTGCATGTCCAAATTTCCTTGTCTGGTAAGGATACCAGGTTGCATTAGGGCCCACCCTAATGGGCTCATTTTAATTTAATCACTTATCTCCAAATATAGTCACATTCTGAGGTACTGGGAGTTAGATCTTCAATATATGAATTGGGGGAGGATATAATTCAGTAACATGGGCCAGCCATTAAAGTCATATAAATTACTTCCACTCAATGGAATCCTTGGCTAGAACTCCAACCCCTGGCTACACCTAAATGCAAAAGGAACTAGGAAATGTAGCCTACCTGTGTAGCCAGGAAGAAGAGAAAGGAAAATGAATGGGTTTGATCAGGAAGCAGAGTCTTCCATAGTCTGGTCACCAAATATCCATTTCACACTTCTTACTCATGGTGTTTACCTACCCTGCCTCCACAGATTCAATGTGTATGATCTCCAGGTGGTGAGCAGTCTTACTATAATATCCAGATATAGTTTCTGCTGGTCCAGTGACTATGAATTTAAAAGACAAGTTATCTCCTCACCTCCTGCCTCCATACCTAATATATAATAGTGAAGCAGGAACAAAATAACAGCAGTAAACTGTCCAAATAAGGAAGAATGAGAGAGACACAGCAGTGTCTGGTACATAGCAATAATGAACTCCTGTAAGGCAGGCATTATAGGGTCCTTTGCTCTAGTAGTTCTTGATTAGATCCTTATTCTGCCCTCCCTCTGGGAGGACCATTCCTGACCACTGCTCTGAGACCACTGGCTCCACTTTTTGCGAGGTTCATTCTTGTCCATTATCCTCCATGGCCACGTCTCAAGTGCATTTTGGGCATATACTCATTGGGAGTTGTTCAGATTTTGCAGTCCACTTCCTGTTTAGGTAAGTTTCGGCACCCATGGATTGGTTGAAGATTCAAGAAGTCAAAGGCATATATAATTTCTTTGGTAAGACAATGCTCTTAACACCTTAGGAAGACTTTTACCTACTTCTAATCAGTTCCCTGTCCCAATAAGCTTAAGTGAAATTCTTTCCCAAATATAACTCTCAAACCTGGTTTATGCCTTTGCTGCCTCCCTTCCATGCTTCTCTCCACTTGGAAGCTTAAGGGAAACTACTTTGAGTTCATATGAAACAATAGTTTGTGGTGGAAATACACTATCCTCAATTCAATCTCAAAGGCAGAGCTGAGTTCCTTGTTCAGTTAAGTCTTACAGGGCCTCTGTTATTCAAAGGCCTTATCAATTTCTTACTATTTAGAACCTAGAAAAGTTAGCTTTTCTTAATTTTTGAATGCCAGGATTTCTGGATTCTTTCTATACCCTTTCATTTCTGTTTGCAGACTGTGCAAGTCTTCCCTCATCTCATTTCTTTCTTGTGATACCTTGTTAAAGGCATTGAGTAAAAGCCAAGATTCACACTCTTGTAAACCACTTCCCCTAGAATGACTGGTTCAGGTGCCATTGTTTTACCTTCCATGCAAGAGGTGGTTTTGCCAGATATTTTGCCACTGCATAATGTCTGCATCTTTCCAACTCCAATATTATTATTTATTTATTTATTTTTTAAATTTGGATCTTCATTGCAGCATGTGGGCTGGGCAATTAGTTGCCACATGTGGGATCTAGTTCCCTGACCAGGGATCGAACTCACGCCCCCTGCATTGGGAGTGCAGAGTCTTAACCACTGAACCACCAGGGAAGTCCCCAATATTATTTTTCTTACCCCTTGCTGCCTTTGTTTGAGGCAATATTCCACCCCAGTACCAATTTTTATGTTAGTTTTGATAGGTTAACTACCATGATAGACAAACATAAAAACTTTGGAGAGAAGAATAAAAGAATAAAAGTTTTTTTCTGTTTACTTAACAATAATGTGGGTTAAATTTCAGGGAAAGGGGTGTTAGGTCTACGTGTTCATTTGGGGGCCCAGCTTGTTGGAGGGTCTGCTATCTTCTACGCTCCTCCTAGGCAGTGATAACCAACCTGAAGCTAGGGGAAAGACATCGAAAATTATTTCTTAGAGATTTTAATGGTCTCAGGCTAAGAGTAGTACACTTTACTTCTGCTCTTTGCATAGAACTCAGTGTCATGGTCACACAAAAATGCTAGCAATTCTGGAAAATATAGACTAGTTTTGTGCCCACTGAAAATATATTTGGTAATCAGACAGTTGTCTGTGCCACTGTGGAGTAAAATATTTGTGGGAAAAAGGTCTTTCCTAACTTCCTTACTGAAGCTAAGTGAAGGGGAACCCAAAACGATAACTCATGAAGGTTGGTGGTGTCTTTAAGAAGGGGAAACTGATTTCTCTTCCCTTAACAGGTACTTTCTGAGCTTCAGTCCTCCAGAGGATAGAACATGGTAAGAGACTTCTGGGGAGAACTTTAGGGGGCCCAGGAGTATAGCATAAATTCTTACTAAGTTCCTCCACTCCCACACTGGAAAGGAGAGAGTTTAAGGGCCTAGGTAGTAAACAGAGACTGGCATTTACTTTTTTGAAGATAAGAGGCTCCATGGAGTAACAGGGATTGAGGGACGAGTGATATACAGTAGTTTGTCTGGAGAAGAAAATTAGGACAATGGCTTCCCAGTGTCAGGTCTGCAAGGCTTGTGAGATATGGCTTCACATGGAAGAGCACAGAGGGTGGTGAATGGACAACTTTTATATATTGCATAGGTAGCCACTGAGAAGAGTGACAAAATGCCCAACCAGAGAGTTTGTTGGGAGATGTGTCATTGCTGGTGAAGCCAAATGGACACATAGCTGCTCTTCTAAGGAAGTCTCTTGAGCAAAGGAGGAAGCTTAAGTGAAAGTGTACACCAGGCGGAGGAAACCATGAATACCACACACATGCAGATCCTAATATCAGTAAAGTCCCCAATAACAGATGAAACCAGAAAACCAGGATGGGATCAGGAGTACCAGTCAACTACCAGCAAGAGGGAAGTTATACAGACAGACCATGCCTCCTCTCTTCCTTATCCCTGCCCCACACTAGAGGAAATAGAACCTTCTCCCTGACACTATCTATTCCATGCATCTGAGGCTTCTGGTTTAGTTTATGTAGGTGGTAGAGAGGAAATTAATTTTGGATCTAGTTCAAGTTTGAAGTTTCAAAATGAATAAGATTATTTTTTGTTTTTGTTAACAGCTTTATTTAGGTACATTTGACATACAATAAACTGCATTTATGTAAAGCATGCATTTTATATATATTGAATATCCTCTTTCTCCTCTCTCTCCCTCTCTCTCTCTCTCTCTCTCTCTCTCTCTCTCTCTCTCTCTCTCTCTATATATATATATATATATATATATATATATATATATATACACATATACACACACATATCTGAGAAATCACCCCAAATCAATATCCATCACCAGCAAAAATTTTCTCATGTCCCTTTGTAAAACTCTTTTTTGCCTATCTTCTTTCATCCAACATACTTGTTTTGAGATTCATCCATTTTGTTGTGGCAATAGTTCATTCCTTTTTATTGCTGAGTAGTATTCCATTGTTTGAATGTTCCATAATTTGCTTATCCATTCACCTGCTGATAGACAGTTGTACTGTTTTCAGATTTTGGCTATTACAAATAAAACTGCTATGAACATTTTTGTTCAAATCTTTTTATAGATATGTTTTCATTTCTCATGAGAAATACTGAACAGTGAAATAGAGGGTTGATATGGTAGATGTATGATTAACTAACTCAGACATGGTTAGACTGCTTTCCAACATGGTTATATCATTAAATATTCTCACCAACATTGCATAAGAATTCTATTCCTCCATGACCTTGCCAACACTTGGTATTGTTCATCTTTTTAATTATAGTCTTTCTGAAAGCATGTGGTTATATTCATTGTGATTTTAATTTGCATTTCCTTATTGACTAATAAGTTTGGGCATCTTTTCATGTATTTGTTTACCATTTATATGTCTTTGGTGAAGTGTTCAAATATTTGCCATTTTTTATTATTAAGTTTTGAAATTTTATATTCTCTATATAAGCCTTTTGTTAAAGATATGATTTACAACTATTTCCCCCAAGTCTGTGGCTTGTCTTTTTATTCTTTTAACAGTGTCTTTTGAAAATAGAAGTTTTAATTTTAATAAAATGCATTTTTTCTTTTTATGAATCATGCTTTTTTTGTTGTAATTAAGAAATCTTGACCTAATCCAAGATCACAAAGAATTTTTCCTATATTTTCTTCTAGATTTAGCTTTTTAACTTAAGTATGTAATTCATTTAAGTTAATGTTTGTACATAGCAGGAAGTATAGGCCAAAGTTCTTTTTCTTTTTGCATGTGGATTTCTAATAGTTCCAATATAATTTGTTGCCAGGCTATCATTTCTCCTCTACAGTATCTTTGGACATTTTGCAAATATCAGTTGTCTATATGTGTATGTGATCATTGATCTATTTGTCTATATTTAAACCAACACCACATTGTTTTAATTATTGTAGCTTTCCAATAAGGTTTGAAGTCAGGTAGCATAATTTCTCTGACCTTACCTTCATTTTCAAAGGTGTTTTGGCTCTTCTTTATCCTTTGCATTTCCTTTCAGCTTGTCACTTCCTACAAAAAAGCCTGCTGGGATTTTGACTGGGATTGCATTGACTCTATATCAATGCAATTTAGGGAGAATTGACATTTTGACATTACTGAGTCTTCCAATCCATATGCACAATATATTTCTCCATATTTTTGGACTTTAATTTTCCCCAGCAAATTTTGTAATGTTCAGTGTACAGGTCCTTTATATCTTTTTCAAATCTATCCCTAAATATTTCATCTTTATGATGTTATTATAGGTAACTTCAAAAATTTTAATTTATGATAGTTTCTATCATATAAAATTAAAATTGATTTTTGGTTATTGACCTTTTATCCTTGCTAAACTCACTTACTAGTTCTAGTAGCTATTTCATATATTTCCTCAAATTTTCTACATAGACAATTATTTCATCTGTGAATTAAGACAGTTTTACTTTTTACTTTCCAATCTGAATGCTGTATATTTCTTTTTCATGCTTTATTGCAGTCAAGTGCCAAAACCTCCAGTGTGATGATGAGTGGAGGTGATGAGAGGTGACATCCTTATTTTATTCTTTATCTTACTGGAAAAATGTCAGTTTTACCATACATATGCTATTAGCCAAAGGATTTTCATAGGTGATCTTTATCAGGTTGAGAAAGTTCCCTCCTGTTTCTTGTTTGCTGGGAGTTTATTTATTTATTTTTTAAAAATCAGGAATGCATGTTGGATTTTGTCAAATGCTTTTTCTGCACTTATTTAGATGATCAAGAGTTTTTAACTTTTTAATCTCAATATGTTGAAGTATTTTGATTGCTTTTTGAGAAAAACTACATTTTTTCCTTACATTCCTGAGATAAATCCCTTTTGGTTGTGATGTATTATAATTTTTATGTATTTTTAGACTCAGTCTTCTAAAATTTTGTTTAGAGTTTTTGTATCTGTGAAAATGAGAAATATTGTTCTATAGTTTTATTGTGATATATTTGTTTAGTTTTGGTGTCAGGGTAATTCTGGCTTCATAGAATGAATTGGTAAATGGTTCTCCTATTCAATTTTCTGGAAATGATTGTGTAGAATTGATATTTTTTATTTCTTAAATATTTGTTAGAACTCACCATTGAAGCCATCTGGCCTGGAGTTTTCTTTGTGGGAATGTTTTTGACTACAAATTCAATTTCATTAAAACAGAGCTGTTTAGATTATCTATCTTCTTGGGTGAGCTTCTGCAGTATCTTTCCAGGAATTCATCCATGCCATTTAAGATGTTAAATTTATTGGCATAAAGTTGTTCATAATATTCCCCTGTTATACTTTTACTTACATGAACATGTTCTAGTTGTTACCTCTCCCATTCCTGAGAGTGGTAATTTGTGGCTTCTGTTAACTTTTTTTGCTAATCAGTCTGGCTAGAAGTTTATTAGTTTTATTGATCTCAACAAATCAGCTATTTGTTTCACTGATTTTCTCTACTGTTTTTTAATATTAAGTTTTAAATGTGAAAAATAACCATAACTGAGAAAGGTAATTTGATCAAGATGTTGTGAAGGGATCTGCTACTCAGTGGGAAAGCAAGATTTGACATTTGAGAGCAGTAATTGGAAAAATAAAATCATTTCATAGTAAGACTCCTAAACTGGTTACATATGTTTAGTATAATTACATATTAATACTATCATTCAAATATAATTTGATTGTTAACATGCATTATATATCTTGAATGTCAAATAATGTAGTGCAGTATTTCCCAAGAAGGGGGCCACTGGACATTACTTCCCTGAATATTAATGTCTGCTAGTGAAAAAAAGATTTAGTCTCCAAATGGTAGGAAACAATGGTTAAACTGAGTTGGATAAATTTCTGTTTTTGTAGGATTTCTCATACTTTTAAATATTACATTGTGTATCTTTAATCTCCATGACAGGGATATAAGGCACAGTATTTCCCAAATATATTTGACCTGGGATCCTTTTTTCTTTTTTTAATGGATCATTTAGAAGGACAAGAATTTAACAAAACATCTTTTGGTGAATGTTAGTAGGTTGAATGAGCTTTAAAGTGAGACAAACCTAGGTTTAAATCCTTACCCTGGGGGCTTCCCTGGTGGTACAGTGGTTAAGAATCTGACTGCCAATGCAGGGGACACAGATCCGAGTCCTGGTCCAGGAAGATACCACATGCCATAGAGCACCTAAGCCTGTGTGCCACAACTACTGAAGCCCGTGCGCCTAGAGCCCGTGTTCTGCAATGAGAAGGCACCACAATGAGAAGCCTGCTGATCTCAACAAAGAGTAGCCCTGATCGCCACGACTAGAGAAAGCCCGTGTGCAGCAACAAAGACTCAACGCAGCCAAAAATAAATAAATTAACAACAACAAAAAAATCCTTACCCTGGAACCAATTTGATCTTGGTCAAGTAACTTAAAGCCCGTGAACCTCTGTTCATCTTCAAAAGAGGATATTAAGAGTTCCCTTTTGGGGTGTTGGGATGATTAGAAATAATGACTAAAGCACCTGGTAAAATGCCTGACACATAGTAGATGCTAAATTATTGGTATCAATATTAATGCTAATAACTTGATCTCCAATAATACAGGATGCTAAAAGAGAAAAGGTGCTTTACTTCCATTACTAGAGCTGACATAAGAGCATTTTGTACAATTTGGAATAATGATTTTTGTATTAAAAAATTATAACACACCTATCTTTCTTCCTGAAATTACATCCAATGAAAACAGGAAGAATACCATGAATTTCAGCGTTTCTACCCATCACTGATTTCTTACGTGATTATGAACAATTTAAACTCTCTTAAGCTTTGGTTTCCTCATTTATAAACTGTAGCATTTGTACTGGAATTTTCATAATGGTTTACTTTTCAATACTGATAGATATTTATCTTTGAAAGATGTATTACCTTAAATTTAATCTCTATTTATAGGGTATTCTGTTGTTGTTATCTCTAACCCTTATTCTAGAAAAAGAAACATCAGCTTAACTTGATTTAGATTTTCAATCTCAAATCCTTACCCTCTGAGCAATGCTTTACCCACTTTTACCCTTAACCTTTAACCTTTATAATCCTAATGCAGTTACTGTAAAGACAACACTTTTGGTTGTCTGCCCATGGTTCACTTTTTCTCTTCTTCCTAATAAAACCTGAACTTATTCAGGTATACAGTGCTCCCATATGCAGCCATGTGCCCCCAAGAGAAGGTGGGTGACCCTGTCCCAGCTACAGTAGTATATGTATCTAGTTTGCCTAAAGGTAAACTGATTATCCTTGCTAGTCATGGGTCCAAGAATGGAAATGTGACCCAATCCTAGCCAATGAACTGTGAAATGAAATCAGCCGGTACATTTTCTGGAAAACGACCTCAATCCTAAGAGATATCCACATCAAAGGATGGTATATTTGTTTTTATTGTCTGAATTAGGCATTTGGTCCTGCTTCAGCCATCTATCTAATTAGCCTGTGAACAGCTCAAAGCAGGGAGGGAAAAAAGGAGAGATTGTAAGAACCTGTGGTTTGGATGACATTGTTAGAATACTTAAGTAACTTGCCCTGAAACCTGAACTTTCTATGAGTTTCTATTATGTAAGATAATAAGTTTTCTTTGTGTTTAAAATTCCTTAGGGTTTCTGTTACTTGTGGCCAAAAGCATACTGTCAAATGTTTAGATTCATAACCTGATAATTTCTAATTTTATTTTTAATACTTCTTGTTTGCATTCTTTTTTTTAAAGGAATCTAGTTTATTTATTTTTAAAATTTATTTGTTTATTTATTTTATTTTATTTTTGGCTGCATCGGGTTTTAGTTGCAGTGCGGGCTTCTCTCTAGTTGCAGTGCATGGGCTCCAGAGTGCATGGGCTCTGCAGTTTGCTGTACACAGCCTCTCTAGTTGAGGTGTGTGGGTTCAGTAGTTGTGGCAGGCGGGCTCAGTTGCCCCTTGACATGTGGGATCTTAGTTCCCCACCAGGGATAGAAACGCACTCCCTGCATTGGAAAGTGGATTCTTAACCACTGGACCACCAGGGAAGTCTCCTTGTTTGTTTCTTATGCTAATAAAACTCGTAAGAGCTGAGCATTTCAAATGCAAGTTGCAAATTTGAAAAGGGAATATCCATGGTAAACAATTGTTGGGGTTAACAATCATGGAGTGTTATCTTGTTTCCTCCAGGTAGTAGATGTGCTTTGTGATGCTGCAACAAATTAATATTTATGACAGACAGATAAGCTAGGAAGGACAATCTGTTTAATTATTTCCTTATCAAAGAACCCTAGTATTTTACTTTAGAGATTTTTAAATTTGGTGAAATTTTATTAAAACCCCAGTTTTGACATTAGTTTTAATATATTTTTTCTTCTAAAAAATAAAACTTTTTTTAGTGAAGACTATGGGAGAATTAACTTTAAGTTTTTGGCCAAAATGAATGTTTCCATAAACCTCTTCTTACCTCCAAGAAAAAAAGGCATTTGGTATTTGAAAATGCTCTTCATTGCTATATAGAATCAGCGAAAAACTCTTGTAAAATGGGTAAGTTTTAGAATCCAGGACTTAGGTCTGATGTTGATTAGCTATGAGGAAAGAAGTGAATCAAATAGGCAATTATAATGAAAAGGAATTTTACAGCCACATTATATTTCACAGGAACAATAGTCTAAAATTTGATTTTAACCATATTGAACATATATTGGATTAGTACTTAAATGTATTGGTATAAGACAAATTTTCCATGAATCCTGTTATGGAAGAGTTTGCCGCTGAGGTACCTATAGCCCTGAAACAGTGACTTTACTTACTTATGAGGGTTCCAACGACACATTCCTCAAGGGTTTATGGTTTATGCCACTAACTTACTGCATGGGGAGCTGGATTCTTTAGGTACTTAAATGATTCTCACTTAATGCCTTTTTATGAATTATTGTTTACTTGGTGTAAACTGTAAATTGTACTTTGCCAGTCACTGGCAAAAACTCACCCACTCTTTGGGAAAGGCTCCCTTTATCACAAAATATCTTTCACTGTCAGGTAGTGTTGACTGTTATGCCAAGAATGAACATGATGCCTTGATAATAATTCTGGATTTGCCTGTTGTAGTTCACTCCGAGAGTGTAAGTTAATCCACCAAGAAACATGCTTTGATTTTCATCCTCATCATTAGGATGGATGAGTCATATAAGAGGTCTGAGGTACTTTATGATTAAATCCAGGAAGGTTTGGAAGCATCATAATTCCATGTTTTCCATGATAGACATAGCCAGATTTCTTAAGAATTTTTGGAGTTTTTAAAGAGGTGGGTAGCTGACCAAATGTTTCAATGCTTATTCTGTTGGAATTTCAGGATTTAGTTAGCTGATTTTTTTTTTTTCCTTTTCCTTTTTCTCTTTCTACACTTAGAGGAAAAGAAACATTCCTCAGGGTCTGGGTTTAATATTTGGTTGGGGGTCTAGATTTACTCTATGACTGCTCTTGACAGAGGGTAGATCCTAAGTTGAGGTCCCTTGTTTTCACCTAGGAATCTAGACTAAGACCTAGAATTTGGGATAACACCTTCTTTTGGAGTACACTGTTGGTCTTCTTCCTTTTGGAGTAGTTTGAGTTTTTTATTTCAAAATCTCAGTTGAGATATAATTTTCTTTTTGGTCTTTGGACCAATCGCTTTGCAATGCCAAGAACATTTGCCTATGTCTAAATGACTTGTTTTGAGGGGTTGTGCCAGAGACCACATAGAGTCTGAACTGTAATAACACATCTATATTATTTTGGAACACATTGTTCTGTGATACTTCATCTTTCTTTTTGCACACCCTATCCCTCTTCTCTCTTTGCCTCCTTTGGCACTCCCATCACCTTCCCGATGTGGTAATCTATTCCAGTGTTGGCAGGCAGTAGTGGCTCCTGAGATCTACCCTGAGTCATGTCTTTGAAAAAGAGGAGTTACATCATCTCAGAACTTGGTGTGCTACATTTGCAGTATTGATGGGAGATTGTTTTGCCAACTTCCCCAAAGTATATGCTGGGTTTCATCTCTACGGACTGATAGTCACATTTGCAGGTTGTACATTAATTGTTTCTACTTAAAATTCTGATTTTATGAAGCTATGCATATTCAATCTGTGAGGTAATCTTTTGCTACTTGGTAATTTCCATCTTTAAAACATCTAATATTTATATCTATTTCCTTGACAGCATGCTATTAATGTTGCTAGTATCAGTTATGCTGTTGTATTTTTTCCTGACTTCCACTAGACTCTGAACTAGTAAGGAAAGGTTGCATTTTTTTTTCTTCTTTGATTCCCAAACCCTGGCAAAGCAATTGGCACACAGAGTAAGTGTTCAGTAAAAGTTGAATGAATGAATGTGGGTATGCTCCAGAAATGCATGGCAGCCTCAGTCAGGGGTGGTCTTGAAAAATAAAAATGATCAAAAATTCTCCCAATAGACAGATTTTTGGGAAGTGCACCTGGTTAGAATATATAAGAATTATAGGCAAGGCAAATGGCCTAGCAAGAGCTTAGAAAGAAAAAGACTGAAAGACTGGAGACAAGGTGGTCTAGGATAGAAGCACGTGAATAAACATAGGAATGGGCATAAAGTAGAAAGTTCTTTCTATCAGTAGTTCATGTCCACCAGAGAATATTCAGTACAGAAGAGGCACTAAAAATCCAGGTAGATAATATGACCCAACCAGTTTTAATGTTAGCCAGCCTCTATCATTGTTTGCCCAGTGCTGGCAGGATGGGCACACAAGTGCCAGTGACAGAGATGTAGGTCACACATGGGCCCAATGTCATGGACTCCTGTTTACCAAGGCTCATCTAGGTACTGCCACTGCAGACTGTTTCTAGTCTGACAGCAACGAGAAAAGTATTAAGATTCCAGTATGGCATCATTTCTTGAGGAGATAAATTCTCTCCTTGTTGGCAAGCCAACTATATTATTGGGCCCTCTCTACCCTGGAAGGGCCAGTGGTTCATTCTCACAGCATATATATTCTGGGCATGGGTTTGTTTTTTTTTGCCCACAGAGCCTTAGCTAGTACCATTCTCTGAAGATTTAAGTATTTGGTCCACTGGTGTGAGATCCTACATAACACTGCATCAGAACAAAGGGCATACTTTATATCAAAAGTGGTGTGGGAAAGGACTCATGACTGTGGGATCAATGTCATATCACACATTGCACTACCTAGAAGCTGAAAGCCAGACAGAGCATTGGAACCACCCACTGAAGACACAGCTGAAGTGCCAGCTTTGGAGGTGATACTCTGTGGATGACATGCCATCCTCCAGGACACAGTATATGCATTGAATCAAAGACCTTATATGGCATTATGCTCCCAATAGGAAAGGAAAACAAGGGTTGGAAGAAGCAGTGGCTCCATTTACCATTACTTCCAATAACCCACTGGGGGACTTCGTGATTCATATTCTTGCAAGTCTGGGCTCTGAGGGGTTAAGACGTCCTATGTTTCCAAAAGGGTGTACTTTTATCAGGGGACACAGGGTACCATTAAAGTTTAAGCTACACACTTGGGCTCCTTGTATCCTAGGACCAACGTGCAAGAGGTGTCAACATCTTGGCAGGGGTAACTGACTCTAATTATAAGGAAGAGGTGGACCAACTACTACACAATGAGACAGGGAGGAATATGTGTGGAGCCTAGGTGATCCAAATGGGTGCCTCTTGGTACTCCCTTTCCCAAATGTTACTGCAAATGGATAGATACAGCAACCCCAGCCTGAGGAAAGCATGGTGACCAGGGAACCAGGGTACTTGTGCATGAGGACTTGGGTCATGGCACTAGGTAAACTACCAAGCCTAGAATATGGGGAAGGTAAGTGTGAAGGAAATCTAGAATACATTGTGGAGGAGAGAAGTGATGAATATCAGTTATAGATCTGAGACAGCTGTAGACACGAAGACTGTTGTTCAATCCACTAAAATCACTCTTCTACGTTTTCCCTCTGGAAGAGAGGATGACTAAAATTCTGAAGGACCTTCCCCCTAAATGTATATGGAGGATTATATCTGAGTGATGCAATGGATGAGCTATGGTAGATAAGGGCTTGAACCACCCAATTCTTTCTTTAAGAAAGGTCTTGTTGACAAATGTGGGGAATGAGGTTAACAGAGAGACAACGATCCAGGGTCTGCCTCAGCTGTAGAGTTGTTTCACTCAAGATCATTCCCTTCCTGGAAACACTTGCATCCAATGACAGATTGAGGTGAATCCATAAAAGTTTTTTCCACTTTAGTTTGATGAAGAATGGTGCTAATCAGCAAGAGTTGCTCCATGTGGTCCCCCAAACCCTCACCGCCCCCCCTGACCCAGATTGACTGAAGCTTTGTTAGACCATGTTGCGTCAAGGTTCAGCTTTTCACTCTGCCCAATCTTAATTCTCCCCCCTTTGTCTCATAGGTGTAGATCCCTAATAAACCTCCCCGGCACAAAATGGGGCTTAAAAGGTGTGAAGAGGTTTGATTGAGGAGAGTCTTGTTGGTTTGTATTATGGAATTTGGGCTTCATCTGAGGGTGATTGGAATCTATTGAAGGGTTTTAATCAGAAGTATGATGTGATTAAATTTAAATTTAAAAAAGTCACTTTATCTGCAGAAAGGAGTAGATAAGAGTGGATATTCTTAATGTCTTGGAGGTAGGGTCAGTGGAACTGTGTGCAGGGAGGCCAGCTACGATGCTGCTGCAGAAATTTAAGCAAGAGATGAGTTGGTTTGGACTAATAATGTGACAATGGCCATAGACTTGTTATTTATTTATTTGTTTTATTGGTTGAAGGGATGCCAATGAAGGAGAGTCAAGGAAGACTCCTGGTCGCTGACTTGAGCAACGAGGATTCTTCCTGTAAAGAAGATAAAATTGAATGGCTCTCTATATAGCCAGTAGGACATTTTCTAGACAGAAAGCCTTTATTTCTAAGATGAATAACATGAATAAGGGTTATAACAGTATAATAACAGTTACGTTATACTATGTTTTGGTGTCAGAGTTTTTGTTCTTCGGTGCTGCTGTTACTGACTTACCCCTATTGAGTTGTAAGTTACATGACAAGATTTACAGTAAGGAACTCTTGCCTCAAAATGACTGTGGCTGAAGACCTGCTTCCTTTCCCAGTCCTGTTTTGCTTCCATATCGCACTGTCTTGGCTCTGGGCATCAAAGTGTTATAATAAAAAGATCACTTGTATTGAGAACTATCCCCCAACTAGCCTTATATGATTCTAAAGAGATTGTTTCTTTTTAATCTTCATAAAGACAGTATATCTGAATTATAATTCTACATCTGACCCATTGCTCTCAAATCAAACTTTGATGGAGTTGAGGACAAATTTACCGTAGTAAATTATATTACGTTCTCTGAGTATTGACTGATGATGAACAGACTATCTCCTTAACTGAATGTCAAGAATTTTTGTTTTATAATTTCTATCTTGGAATGCCTTCATCATATTTGTTTCAATCCTTTTAAAATTTATTTCAGAGGCTGAGGAAATTAGATGGAAAAAGAAGTGCTAGAGGTGGCAGCCAATGGTATACGTAGAAAAATACTTTCAGAGTCTCCCTGAATACTAATTTAGTTGGTACCAGGCTGGAATGAAAAGAGAGGGCTGGATGTCTTTGATTTCAGTGTTAAATTTCCAAAAGAGAAAAGCTGATGATTTCTTTAGATGTTAAAAGCCAGGAGTCATTATCATCCAGAGTCTCAAGGAAAGACCAAGTGATCCATTAAAAAACAAAATGTTCCATACAGTAGCAATAAACACCTAGTATTTTAGGTATGTGTGGCATGAAACAGTCCATGTAAGTGATTTTTCCAGATAGCATATCTGTATTAAAGTGCTAAAATTTTAATTTTTTTCAAGGAATCTTTTTAAAATGTTACACATTTCCTTAGTTTTTTTCAAAGAAAAGCTATTTTGTATTATTTAAACATTTTATCACTGTCTCATTTCTGTTGTTATAAATAACAGCTAATGAGCCATAATGTGGCACAATAATATTTCCAATGGTTATCTAATTTGGGTTGTTTTATACTGAAGAGCTTCAGGTTACTATGCTTTTCAATTTTTTGCCTCTATTACTTTTAGTTTTTCTTACTTTTTTGAATTATATAAACATAACAATGAACAGAGTTTCTTGTGAGAAACAGACAAATTATAGATTTGTTACATATCTTTGGCTATTTATTTGTTCATTGTGTATTCTTTCATTCATTCATTCTTTCTATTTCCTTTTTCTTTCTTTTTTTTTTTTACTTGCTGATTCTTCATAACATTACTGGTATAGGTTATGAGATAAGAAAGCCAAAATACTCTCTTGATAAGATCACACTTTGTTCTAGTTGAGCTTAAAAAAAACCCCAAAACCCCCCAAAACCCCCCAAACCACCCCCCGAAATTACAAATGTCCTGGCATCAGATTTTGTCTTAATTTATATTATGAAACTACAAATAGGGTTAACATTGTTTCAGGCATGAATTTTAACATAATATAAAGGTTACTTGAGCCTGTGCCGCTTGTGCACACGAACGAAGTCCCCAAGCAGTTAACTGGCCTTTTTTTTTTTTTTAAACTGGCTTTCTTAACCCCAGGTGTTCTTTATCAAGTTCAATTCTTGAGGAGCAGGGAAGGAAGCTGTTGGGGAAGGGCACTGTCATAGCAGTCAGTGATTCATGATGTGTATTTGCCAGGGGAGACAGTGTATCTTTTTTTTTTTTTTTTTTTTGTGGTACGCGGGCTTCTCACTGTTGTGGCCTCTCCCGTTGCGGAGCACAGGCTCCGGACGCGCAGGCTCAGCGGCCATGGTTCCGGGCCCAGCCGCTCCGCGGCATGTGGGATCTCCCCGGACCGGGGCACGAACCCGTGTCCCCTGCATCGGCAGGCGGACTCTCTACCACTGCGCCACCAGGGAAGCCCGAGACAGTGTATCTTGAGTAGAGCATGGGCTGGAGTTCAGAGGAGTTGGAAGATAGCAGAAATGACCATCACAAATGGCACCTGGGGCTCAGATCATCTTCAGTCATTGCAGGGAGAAGTTTTTGTAGTTGATTTTTTCCTTCCTTTTTGGGGGGAGGGGAATGGGAGGATCAGGAGACACCTTTTTCTGTAATCTTTTGTTTTCTCTCGTGTATTTTTTTCAAAAGAATTTAGAAAAACAAACCAACCAAAACCGGGTGGTTTAAGATCTTGTGGCCAAAAGCTTTGAAAAAGAATTCCCTAGGGATTGTAAAGCTGTTGCAGCTGAGAGCAGTATGGTCTGAGTGTACTGCTCTTGAGAGCCTAACAGACTTGGGCTTAAGTAATGCTTCTGCTCTTCCAAACCAAGTGACCTTCAAGAGAGGCTTAACCACTTCAAATTACAGTATCCTCACCTGTGAAATGGAGGTAATAATATCTACCTCATAGAGTTGAGAGGATTCAATAAGATCATATACCTGGGGAAAGCATTGGAAGAATTGTAGCATTTATAAGTAATGTACTAATAATATTCAACTTTCTTGTTGTCTTGGTTTGTAAGTTCAAGTTCCTTTGTAACTAATAGATCAATAGTCTTTACGGACTGCTTTTGCTAAAAGAATTTTAGTCTTATCTGGGTTTCATTACCTTCCATTTTATCCTCCTTTTAGGAAGATGAAAACGTGTTTGGAATATTCTCTGTGGTTTTAAAGCAGGAAGTTGGGAGAGGAAAAGAAGATATTCAAGTTCCTTATCTTTGCTATAGCAAGCCTTGGATTTGCAATAAATATTTTGCATGGGAAAAAATGATTCTTGGACAGTTTTACAATGCCAAAACAAGTCCTCTGGATTCCACATTTGTTTAGTTTCTTAAAAATTGTACTCATTTGTTATAATAATTCACATTTACATATTTGGTATGTATGATGTATATATATATTTTTTTCTTTACTATCTTTTAGTATAGTACCAGTAGAAGTCAAGCCCATCACCTCAAGGAATCTAAATCTAAGATGTTATTTAACTCATGTACATTCGAGGGACTATGGTAGGTGCTGGGCACACTTCCATGCAAAGATTTTAGTACATTGTTCAGCAGAGTGGACCTTTACTAAGGTCAGACATTTGAAAATGAAAGAAGAAACAACTTCAGTGTCTCATCAGTAGAGAAATGGTTAAATAAATGATAGTAAATCCATACAATGGAATGCTGTGCAGCTGTTAGAAAGAGTGAGGAAAAGCCATATGCACTGAGTTGGAAACATCTCTAAGACGTATTAAATAAAGAAAGCAAGTCTGAGAACTATGTACATGACATGACTTCATTTAGGTTAAAAGATATCCACATATACATAGTAATATGTATGTCAAATATAGACATTTTATTTATAGATTTATACCTATCCCATAAACAGAAACTAGAATACCCATCACCTGTGACCTTGGGGAAGGGAGCAGTTAAGTCAAGGAGGAATTTATTGTTTTGCTCTAACAATTGTGCATTATTTGAATCACTTAGAATGTAGTATTGTTTACTTCCATGGATTTTTAAAATGATGAATGGACAACATATAATTGGAGTAAGATCAAGAAAACATATAAATCTTTAAAAATTATTTCTAATTATGATAAAATTTAAATAACATAAAATTCACCATCATAACCATTTTTAAGTGTACAGTACAGTGGCTTCAATTACATTCACATTGTTGTGCTACCAATCAACACCATCCATCTTCAGAACTCTTCACCTTGCAAAACTGAAACTCTGTACTCATTTAGCAATTCCCCATTCGCCTCTTCCCCTAGCCCCTGGCAGCGACCGTCCTACTTTCTGCTCCTATGATTCTTTTTTTTTTAATACAACAGAAATTTTAAATCTTATTTACCATCCTACTTTCTGCTCCTATGATTCTTTTTTTTTTAATACAACAGAAAGTTTAAATCTTATTTTTCTTTCATTAGGGTAACACCATTTCCCACGTAAATGATACAATTTAACACATTATTTCACAGCCAAAGGCACTACATCTGCCTGCTTGTGCTTTGCGTTCGTTTTGTAACAGCTGAACCGGCTTCCACGCCTCTTCACTGAGCGAACAGTCCTTGCGGCGCCTCTTGATGACGTGCCTGGTTTTAAATGCCTGCGCCGGCTGTGTGCGCAGCAGGAGGAGGTTGGAGAGAAGCTACACCAGGCTGTGCTGGGGGTGGGGGGGCGCGGAGCGGGGACCGCAGCACGACGGGGCTCCCGGCAGGAGTGTGGAGCGTGTGTGAGGTTTCCTCGTGCAACAACTCTGACTTAGCGGAGGTTTCATGCGCAGAAACTACCATATTCCTTATAAAGACAGTTGCCATGTTGTGGCTGAATCCGCACAGACGGAGGCTGCCCGGCCGACAGCGTTCGGAACCCGAACCCTCCTGCGCCGTGGGGAAGATGCCGTCCCTCTGAGTGTCCGCAAGCTGCTGTTGCTGTAAATTTGACTACCTCAAGTACTTCATGTAAGTAGAATCGTATAATATTTGTATTTCTGTGACTTGTTTATTCCACTCAGTGTGTCCTCAGCTGCTAGGTCATGTCCTCAGGGTTCATCCATGTTGAATTTCCTTTCTTTTCAAGGCTGAATAATATTCCAGTGTGTGTATCACATTTTGTTTATGCATTTGGTAAATCTTTAAAAAGTGGTATTTCAGTTGGCTATAATACATAATAAAAATGTGGATAAGGATGACATTCTGTTTAAAGAAAACTGAAAATCAAAAGAATTTAAGAAGAATTTGTAAAGTTACTATTGTCACATAGATGGTAGAATAATCTTTCCGAGAGTTGCCCCTCCCCCCCCCCCCTTTTTTGGGTCATAGGGAATATGAATCAAGAAAGAATTGGAAAATTAAATACTTGCTCCTATAGATTGGAAAATGGATAATCCAAGTAAGACCAGACAAATAGAGCATAATTTCACTATTTGAGTCTTACCTCAAACATTTCGTTGCATGTAAATTCGTTAGTGCCATTCTATTTAAACTCCCGAAGGAACCAATTAAATGGACTTTTAGGATATATTACAAGAAGAGTAATTAGGAAGACAGGGCTTTAAACTTTTTTGCCTAATTTATCCTGTATCTGGAGGCATAACTAAAACTTTACTATATAAAAGAATGGAGGAAATTGAAAACAGGGATTGCAGGATGTTAACGTAATATTTATATTGCCAAATGCCAGTAGGAATTCCTTTTGCATTTTATTTTTGTCTAATTACTTATGTCAGGAATTTCTGAAATGATTAGGAGCCAAAAAGGAAAGAAGAAACTTTCTCAGTGTTCTTTGTTAAATAGTTGCAGAGTAGGTGTCTCTTATCCACAAGTGTCCAAAGGATATGCTCCCAAGTGTTCTTCAAAAATAATTTAAATCTTTTTTCTTTTTGTATTAATACGAAGCACACATAATAACTTACTTTCACCAATCAGGTTATTATGTAATTTCAGACAAGAAATGTGATAGCTTTACCAAGGTCATGGTCAGAGTTCAGGAAGACTAGAGACCCATGTCTTTTTTCTCTGTGGCATATGCCACCTCTTTTTCCTTTGCCCCATTTCCCTTCTTATTATGTTCTGTCTGTTTTTCTCATTTTAGTAGTTATATATTTTTAGGCTGTGATTTTCAGTGTCAGTAATAGAGTAATCTTTCACTTGTTTTGGCTTAAGTTCATTCTGCTTTTCAGACTCACTTATTGTTGTATCATTAATAATTGTAGCTTTTTCCACTCAGAGGCTGTGAGAATAGACAGACAAAAGTGCTTGCAAAAGGAGAATGGCAGCATGGCAAAATGCAAGGAAAACAGTAAATATATTGTATAGACATTTTTATGACTATAGGTTTCTGGTTAAAACAGTCTTTTTTTAAAAAAATAAATTTATTTATTTTTGGCTGCGTTGGGTCTTCGCTACTGCGTGTGGGCTTTCTCCAGTTGTGATGGCGGGGGCTACTCTTTGTTGTGGTGCGCAGGCTTCTCACTGCAGTGGCTTGTCCTGTTGTGGAGCACAGGCTCTAGGCACATGGGCTTCCGTAGTTGTGGCACGTGGGTTCAGTAGTTGTGGCTCACGGGCTGTAGAGTGTAGGCTTAGTAGTTGTGGTGCATGGGCTTAGTTGCTCCGTGGCATGTGGGATCTTCCCGGGCCAGGGCTCGAACCAGTGTCCCCTGCATTGGCAGGTGGATTCTTAACCACTGTGCCACCAGGGAAGGCCAAAATAGTCTTTTTTCATATTTGTTCTTTATTATATAATAGTCTAATAAAGGAATGATGAGTGAAAAATGTGGACATATATACAATAAATGTATAATAAATAGTGTTGCAATATGCATATCCATCATCAGTTAATGATACAACCCCAAGTGCAACATGTTTCTCAAATTTCAATACTGAGCTGATGAACAGATATTCACTAGATATTCAACAAATGTATATTAAACTAAATGGATTTGTAAGTCAGAGATTATCTCTTTATAATTACACTTAATAGCTCCATATAAAACAATACGATTAGCAATGTATAGAATGCATTCTGATCTTAAAGGTTATCATTACAAGAAAAAAATTGTAACTTGTATGGTGATGGATGTTAACTAGACATATTGTGGTGATCATTTTGCAATATATACAAATATCAAATCATTATGTTGTACACCTGAAATTAATATGATGTTACATGTCAATTATACCTCAATTTAAAAACAATGTGATCTGAACTCTTTATGAAGGAGTTAGGGGAGTTTTTCACATCTCCCTAAGGTACATCGGGATGTACACCACACTCTTTCACCAAACCTAGGGAATTGGCAGTTCTCCTTGATTCCACCTTAGTCTCAGCATTGCACTTGCCTCAGGTCCGTCAGTGACATTTCTTAATTCCATGGTCCGAAGTGCTCACAAAACAGCCTCTTCTTACTCCTACTTCCTTATTTCAGGTTCTAATTATCTCCTGGCTGAGTTACTGCAGCATCCTCTGAACTCAGCTTTTTGCCTATATTTTATTCCATTCTTAGCTTTCATAGTGAAAATATGGCCATGCTACTGCACTGTAGAAAGGCTTTCAAAGGTTGTCCAATGATTATGCCAATATTTTCCATACTTATTGCACAGTCCTGTTGATCAAAATGATAAAAGATACTTCCAAATAGAAAAATGAGAGGATAAAAATTCAATGTAAAATATTTGTAGATGCTTTACCACTCTTATTAGGTAATATTTCAAGGTAAACTAAATTTAGAGCAAGATTAACTACTAATGATGGTGGTTACAAGTCCATATTTAAAATAACCTTATTAATTTTAATTTATTTTGCTTGTCTTCATGTCAGATCTTTTTATAGTGAATACACTTGACATATAACATTGTGTATAGTTTGTTACTTTGATACATAATATTGTAATATGATTGCTGTTGTAGTGATATTTATCACATTACATAATTATAGTACAATATTGTTGTTTATATTCATTAATACTGTGAATTAGATCATTGCAAGTTTGTGCTCTTAACAGCATCAGTCTTATCTACCCATCCCCTGGTAACCAGTGTTTTACTCTCTATTTTTTATGAGCTTGGCTTTTTTAGATTCCATGTATAAGTGATATCATATCGTACTTGTCTTCCTTTGTCTGACTTCTCACTTAGCATAATATGCTCAGGGTCCATCCATGTTGTCACAGATGGCAAGATATCCTTTTTTCTCACACATGAATAATATTCAACTGTGTATATATAGCACATCTTTTTTATCCATTCATCCACTGATGGTCATTTAGGTTGTTTCCATATCTTGGCTGTTGTGAATAATACTTCAGTAAAGATGAGAGTGCGTATATCTCTTCAAAATCCTGTTTTCATTTCTTTTGGGCATATACCCAGAAGTGGAATTGCTAGATTGTTTGTTAGATCTATTTTTAATTTTTTAAGGAATTTCCATATTGTTTTCCACAGTGGTTGGACCAGTTTACATTCCCATCAACAGTGTTATAAGGGCTCCCTTTTCACCACATCCTTGCCAGCACCTGCCCTCTTGTCTTCTTGATGCTAGCCATTCTAGCAGGTGTGAGGTGGTATCTCATTGTGGTTTTGATTTGCATTTCCCTGATGATTAGTAATGTTGAGCATCTTTTCATGAGCCTGTTGGCCATTTTGATGCCCTCTTTGGAAAATATCTATGTAGTTCTTTTGCTCATTTTTAAATTGGGTGTTTGTTTGTATTTGTTATTAACTTGTATGAGTTCTTTGTATATTTTGGTTATTAACCCTTCATCTGATATATGGTTTACAGATTTTTTTCTCCCATTCTGTAGGTTGTCTTTTCATTTTGTTGTTTCTTTTGCTGTATAAAGCTTTTGAATTTGGTGTAGTCCCATTTGTTGATTCTTGCTTTTGGCATCATGTCCCAAAAATCGTTGCCAAGATCAATATCAAGGAGCTTCTTCCCCATATTTTCTTCTAGGAGTTTTATGATATCACATTTTATGTTTACATCTTTGATCCATTTCAAGTTAATATTTTATGAGTAGTGTGAGATAGGGATCCAGTTTTACTGTTGTGCATGTATTTCTCCAGTTTCCCCAGCATTAATTGTTGAGGGCACTATCCTTTCCTTATCGAGTGCTCTTGGCTTCCTTTTTGAATATTGGTTGATTGTATATGCCAGGATTTAATTCTGGGCTCTCTGTTCTGTTCCATTTGTTTACATGTATATTTTTGTGCTGTTCTTATTGCTCCGGCTTTGTTGTATAGTTTGAAATCAGGAAGCATGATACCCCCAGCTTTGTTCTTTTTTCTCAGGATTACTTTGGCTATTCAAGGTCTTTTGTGGTTCCACACAAATTTTATGATTGTTTCTTCTGTTTCTGTGAAGAATAACTGATATTTTGATGAGAATTGCGTTGAATCTGTAGATGGCTTTGAGCAGCATGGATATTTAAACAGTATAGTTCTTCCAATCCATGAACATGGGATTTTAAAAAATTTGTGTCTTCTTTGATTTCTTTCAGCAAAGTCTTGTAGTTTTTTTCTTTTTTAGGTATCATTCTGATATTTAAAAAAAATTTTTTTAACATCTTTATTGGAGTGTAATTGCTTTACAATGTTGTGTTAGTTCCTGCTGTATAACAAAGTGAATCAGCTATATGTATACATATATCCCCATATCCCCTCCCTCTTGCATCTCCCTCCCACCGTCCCTATCCCACCCCTCTAGGTGGTCACAAAGCATGGAGCTGATCTCCCTGTGCTATGCGGCTGCTTCCCACTAACTATCTGTTTTACGTTTGGTAGTGTATATATGTCAGTGCCACTCTCTCAAAGTCTTGTAGTTTTAATTGTACAGATCTTTCACTTCCTTGGTTAAATTTAATTCTAAGTATTTTATTATTTATGATGCTATTGTGAAAGAGATAGTTTTACTTCTTTTTCAGATGGTTCATTGTTAGTGTAAAGGAATGCAGCTAATTTCTGTATGTTGCTTTTGTATCCTGCAACTTTACTGAAACTGTTGATTAGTTCCAATAGTTTTTTTGTTGACTCTTTGGAATTTTCTATGTATAAAATCATATCATCAGCAGAAAGCAATAGCTTTGCATCTTCCTTTCTGATTTAGATGCCTTTTATTTATTTGTCTTGCCTATTGCCCTGTCTAGGGCTTCCAGTACTATATTGAATAAGAAAGATGAGAGTGGGCATTCTTGTCTTGCTCCTGATCTTAGAGGAAAAGCTTTCAGTTTTTCTCCATTGAGTATAATGTTAGATGTGGGTTAAATATGACTTTTATTATGTTGAGTTATGTTCTTTCTATACCCAATCTGTCAAAGGCTTTTTATCATGAAAGCATATTGTGTTTTGTCAGATGCTTTTTCCATGTCTGTTGAAATGATCATGTGATTTTTTGATTTTGTTGATGTGATATATTACATTAATTGATTTGTGTATGTTGAATCATCCTTGCATTCCAGAGATGAATCCCACTGATTACAGTGCGTTATCTTTTTACTGTGTTCTTGAGTTCAGTTTGCTAATATTTTATTGAGAATTTTTACATCTATGCTCACCAGCGATGTTGGTGTATAGTTTTCTTTTCTTGTGGTACCCTTACCTGGTTTTGGTATCAAGGTAATGTAATAGGGGTGGGGCGGGAGTGTGGCCACTGGCCCATGGCCGTTAGCTGTTCTGCTTTGCCAATGGTCAGCATGGCAGTGGTCCCCATGGTGGCAGTCTCCCTTGGTTGCAGTCCGTGGGACTGGTCCCCCATTTGCCTTCTTGCCCCCTTCCCCAGAGCAGTTGCTGAGTGAGTTCTGACACATAGCAGGGCGCTGAGGAGGGGTACAGAAGGGAAAGGCTGGGGCTGCACCGGGCAGGCACAAACGTTTCAGCTTCTCACTTTGGGTGACTCTGGGCTGTTTCAGGCGGCCGGGCAGGCATACTGACAGGTGGACTGGCAGACTAGTGGAGGTGGTGATGCTCTGTGTGATCGTCCATTAGGTAGACCCTCTGCTGGTGTGAAAGGCCAGTTGAAGATGCTGTGGCTGGAACATTGTGACCTGACCATGACCTGACCCTATGGACAGCTATAAGGGCAGAGGATCTGACACCAAGAATTTTGCAACAACTAATCACACCCCTCTCTCACCTTGCCTCTAAAAGGGCTGTGCTGAACGCCTTTGGGGAGTTTGGGGTTTTTTAAGGCATGAGCCACCCATCTCCATGCATGGCCCTGCAATAAACCTTTCTTGGCTCCCAACTTCGATGTTTCAGTATCGTTTGGCCTCACTGTGCGTAGGGCACACAGACCTGTATTCGATAACAGTAATGCTGGCCTCATAGAATGAATTTGGAAGTGTTCTTTCCTCCTCAATATTTTGGAAGTGTTTGAGGAGGGTTGGTGTTAATTCTTCTTTAAATGTTTAGTAGAATTCACCAGTGAAGCTGTCTGGTTCTGAAGTTTTCTATGTTGGGATGTTTCTGTTATTGATTCAATCTCTTTACTGATTATTGGTCTCTTTATATTTTCTACTTCTTCCTGATTGAGTCTTGGTAAGTTGTGTTTCTAGAAATGTATCTAGTTCTTCTAGATTATGTAACTTGTTGACATATAATTATTCATAGCAGTCTCTGATGTTCCTGTGTATTTCTGTGTAGTATTAGTTGTAATGTTCCCTCTTCAATTTTGAGTCTTCTCTCGTTTTTTCTTGGTTAATCTACCTAAAGCTTTGTCAATTTTGTTTGCCTTTTCATTTAAAATGAGAAAACATCTTTTCTATTTACCACATACTTAACATTTTCAGCAGCATTCCTTCTTTAGTAGAGTTCCAAATTTTCATGTTATAATTTTACTTCTGCTTCAAATTTTTTCTATAACATTTCTTATAGTGCCAGACAGTTGGTAACAAATTCTTTCTGTTTTTGTTTACCATGAAAAAGAGTTTTCTTTGTTTGTATTTTACTGTTTAAGGATATTTTTATATGAAAGTTGCTTCTTTTAGTAGTTTAAAGATGTTGTTGCATCTCATCTGGATTGGATATATTTTGATGAGAAATCTGTGGTTATTACTATCTTTGTAGTGTGTTAGTGTTCTCCAGAGAAAGAGAACCAATAGGATAGATAGGTAAATAGGTAAATAGATGGATAGATATATAGGCAGTTAGATGGATGGATGCATGGATACAAAGATAGATGAATGAGGCAGTTTATTGTAGAAATTGGCTCATGTGACTGTGGAGGCCAAGAAGTCCCACAATTTGTTGTCTTCAAGCTGGAAGCCTAAGGAAGCAGGTGGTGTAGCTCCAGTACAAAGCTGAAGGCCTAAGAACCAGGAGAGCCAATGGTATAAGTCCTAATTTGAGTCCAGGAGTCTGGAACCAGGAGGACCTATGTATAAGGACAGAAGAAAATGGATATCTCAGCTCAAGCAAGAGAGCAAATTCTCCCTTCTTCCATCTTTTGTTCCACTCAGGCCCTCAGCCAATTATATGTTGTCTACTCACATTGGTCGGGGTGATCTTTTCAATCAACTGATTCAAATGCTAAACTCTTCTGGAAATACCCTCACAGGCACACCCAGAAATAAGTTTTACCAGCTGTCTGGGCCTTCCTTAGCTCAGTCAGGTTGACAGATAAATTAACTTTCACATGTAGGCAAAATGTTTTTTTTCCCTCTCACACTTACTTTTTTCTCTTTATTGCTGGCTTTTCATAATTTGATTATGATGTGTCTTAGTATGATTTTCATTGTGTTTGTCATGTATTGGTTTCATGTAGCATCTTGGTTTTGTGCAATTATGGAATTCATCTACTTTGAAGAAGTTTTCAACATTATTTTTCAGTTTTTGTCCTTCATCCCCTCACACACACACATTTTGCAACTCCAATTATACATGTATTAGGCCTCTTAACATTGTCCCATAAGTCACTGAGGATCTTTTATTTTGTTTTTAGTCTTTTTTCTCTTTGTTATTCAGTATGATAGTTTCTGTTGCTATGGTCCAGGATCACTGATCTTTTCTTCTAAAGTGTTTATGCTCTTACTAGTCCCATGCAGTAACTCTTTTGTTTCACTTGTTTTATTTTTCATCTCTAGAAGTTCCTTCTAGTTATTTTCTATATTTCCCATGTCTCTTACATCTATATATATATTTTAAAATTATCAAGCATATGGAACATATTTATAATGGCTGTTTTAAGGTCCTTGTCAGCTAATTCCATAATTTCTGCCATTGTTCATGAGAATGTTTCTATTTTCTGATATTTCTCCCAGTGTGTTTATTGGCATAGCTTGTTATCTTTCATTGTGGGGGACATAGTGAATGTTACATTGTTGAATATTTGGATTTTGTTCTAGCATATTAGTTTGCAAATATTACAGTTACTTACAGATTAGCTAAAACCCTTTGAGGTTTATTTCTAACATTTTTTTAGAGCAGGCTTAGAGTAGTCTAGTAATAGTTTATCCTTTATGCTAAGGTGTGTCCCTTCTGGGATTTCTACTGAATGCTATTAGTGACCAATAATGAAACTCCACTTTCACTGGTCAGAGTTTGAATATCTCCCAGCCCTATAAAAGCTCTTGGAATTGCTTGCTTACCAGTCCTTAGTTTTTCTTTGTTCAGTCTCTCAGAATTTCATCATGTACTCAAGTGGCTTAGTATTCAGTAAAATGTCAAAAGACCTTTGAATATTTCTAAAGCATTTTTTTCAGCCTGTAGCTGTATACTGAAACTTTCATCCATAATTCCAACTACTTCAGGTTTCTTGATCTCAGACAAGAAAATTCAGTGAGACTCTTGGGTTCTATTTGAGATTCCTCTCTCTGTACAATGTTCTGGAATGTGACTCCAAGCAGAAATCTGAGACAGTTGTAACACTCATTTATTTTTTTTCTCTCAGTGATCACAGTCTTGCACTTTTGGTTATTAGATGTCTGAAAATAGTTGTTTCATATATTTTGTTCACCTTTCTAGCTGTTTACAATAATGGGGAGTAAGTCTGTTTCATGTTACTTCTTCATGGCCAGAAATTGATTCAGTTTTGATAGTTTATGTTTTTTAAAGAAAGGCTTCATTTTATTTAAGTTTCTTTAAAACGTGTGCAGATACAGATATATTTTTATCCTTCTTATTACATGTTATGAATTTTTATACATGCAGAGCCATGGTTTTTATCAATTCTTAAAAGTTCTGCATTATCACAGAATCATATCTTTATTTCTCTATACTTTTATTCTGTTACTCTGATAAGCTATATGTTAAACTTTCTCATTCTATCTTACTTTTTCTTAAATGTCATTAATATTATTTATCCTTTTGACTCTCAGTGACTTGTGTGGGATAATTTCTTGAAATCCTTTTTCACTTGACAAATTTTCTTTTTGTCTGTGTCTCATCTGTTAATTCATTGAATATATTTATTTAAAAATTTAACTATTATATATCTTATTTCTCAGTTATTTGAATTATTTGGTTCATTATCAAATATTTCTATTTTTATAGTGTCTTTTTTACTTTTAACTTTTAAATTTCATTTTATATTTCTTTAAATATTTCTAACGTAAGTCTTTTAAAGTCTTTTTAAAAAATATTTATTTTTTGGCTGCATCGGGTCTTAGTTGTGGCATGCGGAATCTTTCATTGTGGTGCGTGGACTTCTCTCTAGCTGTGGCACATGGGCTGCAGAGCGCATGGGCTCTGTAGTTGTGGTGCGTGGGCTCCAGAATGCGTGGGCTCTGTAGTTGCAGCATGCAGGCTCTCTAGTTGTGGCTCATGGGCTTAGTTGCCCCG
This sequence comes from Mesoplodon mirus, assembly GCF_964341445.2. Taxonomy (NCBI): domain Eukaryota; kingdom Metazoa; phylum Chordata; class Mammalia; order Artiodactyla; family Ziphiidae; genus Mesoplodon; species Mesoplodon mirus. The sequence goes on along the minus strand of NC_138977.1, from coordinate 156,482,744 downwards.
TGGCATGTGGGATTCTAGTTTCCTGACCAGAGATCAAACCAGCGTCCCCTGCATTGCAAGGCGGATTCTTAACCACCGAACCACCAGGGAAGTCCCTAAAGTCTTATTTAGCAATTCCATTATCCAAATTCCTTCAGAGGGCAATCTCCTGACCTTCACTTATGGTGGCTTATTTCCTTGTGTAATTGGGACTTAGCGGGAATCCTAGAGTCCTAAATCAGTATTAATTTTCTCTGTAGAGGATTTGCTTTAACTTCTTGCTTCTTCTGAGATCCTGGTCATTCTATGAACCTGGAATTAAGTACCCTTCAACTAGCTCTGCCTAATTCAGGAATGTCATATTTAACTCTTACACATTGTCACAGGCTCTGGGTACTGGTATCAGGGCAAGCCCAGGGTTTTTGTGTGCTTATTGATTATTCCTATTTTTCAAGTTTCAGTTCACTGTTCTTAATTGTTTGTTTGTTTTATTCCTGAGATTTCTTTACTCTTTTGAGAGCACTGTAATGTTTTAAAAATATGTTTGTTACAATTTATTTTTATTGGATTGGGAAAGACCTTCAGTGTATCCCAGGTATATTATCTTCATACTGCAGAAAGATGAAATCCCTGCCTCTGTTTTTAGCTTTATCTCTTGAAAATTCCCTTCTTTTACCTTGTGTTCTAGCAGGACCAAAATATATGGTACAGTTTATATGCACTCACATACTTTTTCCTAGGAGTACTTTTCTACCACTTGTCTACTTGATACATTTTTGTTCAGTTTTCAATATGTAGTTAATGACTTTGAAATGTGCCTGGAATAGAATTATGGCTATCTCATTAATATCACTGATCTTTGTGCATGAATCTGAAAACAAATGCACCACAATGAAATGAAGTTATTTAATATGTTTTCATAATATTTTAGTTATATACTTTTTAGCTAGGGTTTATTTATTTTTTTAATTTTCATATTGCGTGATTAACATAGTATGGGATACAGAGTGAATATTAAGAAATATGTTGAATGAATGGGTATTACTTCAATATAATTGATACCAAGAAAGAGTAATGTTACACCTCTGACGTAATAATACATACCAAGATGAGTGATGGTCTCTATGAGTACGAGAAAAAGGAAAGCCAAAAATTAAAAATTTGTTAGCAGCCAAGTATAATCTAGGGAAAGGTTTCCCTAATTCTAATTTGTCTTTCAGTTATGTAATTTGGTAACTTTAGTTATTAAAGACAATCAATTACCTACTCAAAACAATATTATTCTACCTGCTAATCAATATTTTAGTAGAAATCTGTCTATCTATGTAACTTTTCTACATATAGGAGAATAAAGAGTTGAATTGGACACTATAGTTCCACCGTTAGAGTTTATATTTTTCATGTAAAATAATAAATAGGTATTCTGAATTTGACTATCCTGATAAAAATGAATCTTATATCTGTGTCAACTGATTAATTTATGCATGTACAATATTGAAAATCATACCCTAGACTTGAGGTAACCTCACAAAATTGTTTTACTTTATATAAAATAAGGTATAATCAGGTAGTAAAATTCTGAGTTCTAGAGCCAAGGGCAACTTTTCTAATGTTATACATGACCTTTCCACAAAGCTGGAGACATTTTTCAATTAGTATTTGAGCCCAGTGGAATCTGCTGTTTTTATTAACAACAACAAGAATACCTGTAAAATGTGTCCCGTTATAGCTTCACAATTCAGAGACAGAGATAAGATACCTAGAGTGAATATGAGCTAGCACTCAAAGCTGAGAGACAGAGTTGCAACTGCCATTGTACAGAGTGTTTGGTGTGGGAGATAGCAGTAATCAAAGAACCTGTAGTTAGGGTTAGTTAGAGATAACTAACCTGTATTAGTTATAACTAACCTAGTTAGTTAGAGATAACTAATAGCCAGAGAACTAACTGGCCCTCTATTTAAAGCCTGACACTTGATCACTTACAAACAGAGAGCTCAAAACAGCTTTGTAATTGGTTTTAAAAATCATGATGGAAAGAAATATCTATTTCAGCCCAGAATGTCATGGGTCACAACAAGGTCTGTGGAAAGATAATACAGAGCTAGATGGTGAGAGAGATATTTTCCTTAGCTATTACTGACTAATGTTTCAACATTTCCCAGTGAGGAAGTTTGAAATCAGTGCCAAAACCATATTAGCTTGTAGTTTATTAAATACACACACATACACACACATAACGCTTATGTGTTTGTGCTGAAGTTAAATATTTAGAAAATTGTATATCTTACCACTAAAAACATCCTTGTGTGTGTGTGTGTGTGTGTGTATAGTTCTGAGTCAAAAGACAAATTTTGGTGTTATCTCAGTAAGAAATACACTCATGAAAATTTCAAGCAAGAATAGATGCTTTCAGTTGACAGACTTGGTAAGCTGCACATCTGCTGCTAAATAGTTCTCTCATGAACTCCAGCCCTATACATCCAGTGTCACTTGGGTATCTAATGGAGATATCAAATTTTCTTTCCCATCACACCTGCTTCATCTATACTCTAACCTCTCTGAGTATATGGAAACTTCATCTTTCCAGTTGCTTGTGTCACAACCTTAGAGTTATACTGAATATTTTTTTCTTTTACATTCTACCTCTAAAGTATCAGGGAAACCCGTTGGTTCTACATTTAAAATATAACTAGTATCAGATGACTTATCTCTACTACTATCACCCTTGTCAAAGCCATCATCATCTTTCACCTGGATTATTGAAATAACCTTTAGCTGCTTTCCTTCATTCCATCCTGTTTTATCAGCAGTTTCACAAGCACCTAGAACAATGGCACATTATTAGTGCTCAGTATATACTTATAGAGTGAATGGACGAATGAACAAAATATTTTTATTTGCTGTGCTTTATGTAAATAGGCACTCATGGTATCACTTTAGTTCCTCTCAGTCATCACTCAGCTGTGACATCGACAGTTAACTTTAAAAAATGGGTAAGTTAAAAATCATTATAAAATGTTTATATACTGAAATATAAAGTAACATGTGTTTAGTTTACAGGAAATAATAAAATATTTAAAAAATATTACTAACATATTTGAAGCTTCCTGTTTAGCCTTCCATAACTATATCCCTTTTCCCTCAAAAAGTAAGCCACTGTCCTGAATTTTTATCATTTCTTTGCTTTTCTTAATAGTTTATAATCAGACTCATGCAATTCTGAAAATATAAAATTTAATTTTGTAATTTTTACTTTGTAAATAGAATTATCTTTGACATTTCTCTGCAGTTTGTTTTGTTCACTAGGCTTAGTTTAATTGGTCTGCCAATTGGTATACGCATAGACTTTCCAAAGAGTATGCTGCCTTGTTAAAATTGATCTGACTGTAATAAAGTTTTAGATATTACCCTCCTGCCTGTGCTTTACCAGAGGCGCCCCCCCCCACTTTTTATCCTTATAAAAGACAGGCACAACCTGTCCTTATAGTACCCTGCAGTGTCAAACCTTCAGGGATTCAAAACAGGAACAGTTAGAAATATTGGACTTGAGAAAGTGAATTAATCTATGTGAGTCTAAAACTGTGGTATTTCTGTCTTTTTCTATGAGCATATGCTTGTACACACACACACACAATCACAAGACTTCAGGACCAGACGCAGATTTTTAATTACTACAGAAAATCTTGCATCAGTTCCTTTTACTTCAGTGCCCTATTAAGACTCAGTGATTACATATGTCACCTGAGCACATAACAGAGTTTGTACCACAGGAGAGAGACCCTGACATTGTAATTCTAGAAACTTATGTAGGGCAGCTCACACAGTTGGCCCTCCTCCCCTCTGGAGATAGAGGTGAAGACCTTTGCTCTAGAATGTAAGTAGATCCTCTCTGGAGAGAGGAGTGGGTGTTCTCTAGGTTTGCAATACCTGGAATGTAAACAGATCCTCCAGGAGAGATGTCACTGAATCTCTCTGGAGGTCTCTATCTAACTTTCAAGTCTTGTTTGCCACTCAGTCATCCTTAATCCAGGTTGCTAGTAGGGTAGTTTTGTTCAGAAAGACCTTTCTGTGCAGAAATATGAAAATATTCATAGAACATTGTTTCCTGGCAATATGCTGACTGGACATAAACTATTCTAAATCCTTTTCTAAAGGTCAGTTCCCCATTCTTTGCTTTTAACAAATTTGAGGGAATGCTTGAATTGTCGGCTGATTAAACATAATTTTTTATGGTGGATCACTGTGATTTGGGCATATGACCCAGAAGCCCAGAATGAGTTCAAAGATTTGAATATTACTATTACAAAGCTCCTTCTGTTCCCATCTGCTTATTTATAAGACTGTGTGCTATCTTACTTGTATAAAAATGAAAAATAGGAACAGAATTCATGCTGATCTGTGTCCTATTCTAGCAAAATTCTATATTAATGTATAGATATATGAGCTTATTAAAAATGTTTGAGATCTATTTCTAGTGAAATACTGTTATTAATAATTATTAACAAACTGTTATATATTTGTTATTTAGTCAGTTATGTACTAATAATAGTCATAGTGGTAATCCTATCAAGGAGAAAATTTTTAAACCTTAACTCAGTTCATTTGTTACCTCTTTTTTTTTTTTTGCGTTACGCGGGCCTCTCACTGCTGTGGCCTCTCCCGTTGCGGAGAACAGGCTCCGGACGTGCAGGCTCAGCGGCCATGGCTCACGGGCCCAGCTGCTCGGCGGCATGTGGGATCTTCCCGGACCGGGGCACAAACCCGCGTCCCCCGCATTGGCAGGCGGACTCCCAGCCACTGCGCCACCAGGGAAGCCCCATTTGTTACCTCTTAAAAGAACTTTTTAAGTAATTCTCCTCTTGCCTTCACCTACACACACAACAAATACAATTTTTTTCACGGTACTCATGATACTGTATTTATTTCTCAATTTGCTTTTCTGTCTTCCTCCTCTTCTCAGACCTTAGTGAGTTCTAGTGTGGTGTCATCAGGGCCCAGCACAGTACCTGACAAAGTATGCATGCAATAAATGTTTTGTTAAAAGCAAATGTACAGAAAGAAGGGAAATCACAGTGGGCTGAAGGAGTCTGGAAGTCATGGAGGAGTCCCAGAAGTGGAACTTATGCTGGACTTATTTTGGAAGCTAAAATTGGATTAATCTGATACTCATAGGGGGAGTGTGCATTTCAGAGAGGGGCATGGACAACTTAAGCTCCTTTCTTGAAAAATAGCAATGGGTGTATAAGGAAGTAAAATCATATATTTGTATTCACTTCCATTTCCATCATACCCATGGTTTGGTTGGGAATATTTTGGAGTAAAGGAGCCATAATAGTGTTAGGTCAGTAAAAATCTGCCCCATTTTCACCCAGCCTCAAAGCAGGCATTCAACCAAAACTCGTTCTTTTATTCCTCTTGCCCTTCAAAAAATGTATAATGGGTCACCTAAATTAATATTTAAGAGAAGCACACATGGAGATGGATTGTCATTTAAAAATAAATCGAACTTCACTGAAACCATGAATTCAGTAGTAGTTAGTAGTAGGCATTAAATAATGAACCAAAAAGCAAAAAAAAAAAAAAAAAAGGCTTAATAATAGCCAGAATCCCACTAGTTGAACCAGCAAGTTAATAAAATGGCATCATGCTCATGGCTCCAATTAGTAGTTTACCTACATCTGTGATCAGTTAAGCTAGATCCTCAAATTAAATGCCAGTTGTATTTGTTTATTTCTCTTTAAGGGGTAGTCTGTAAAGTCTGAATTGCAAGACAGACATTTTTTTCTAGGGACTTCAGCAGTTGTTTAAATTAAACAAAGTTTGGTTCTTTGATAATAATAATTAAAATGTTCCCATAAATTTATTTATTTTTATCATTTTTAAAACTCTACTCCAGGTATCTAGGAAATAGTGTGTACAAACAAAATGTCTTAACTTTCTTTTTTACAAGGCTTTGATATCAGGATGTTATTATTTTAGTTCCGCAGAGAATGGTCCCCAGAGAATGAATGCAAGGATATTATCATTCTAGCAAAGAAATAGCTCTGCCAGCGATAGTGCTAGGAGAGAGGGGTATACAAACTTACGGGAAAGCAAATAATCTGTTCCAGTATTAAAGGTTCTTTCTTGATCAGCTGTACTGTCTTCTCTTGAGCCTTCTGGCTATGCTAACAAGAACTTTAAGAAAAAGGAGGAAAATAAAATGGCAGCTATTATTAACATTGTTAGGATATGTTAACACATTGAAAGAGTCAGATAATCTTATAAAGCAGTATATATTTTCAAATGTAAATATAATTATCAAAACTTGTGCAACCTGCAATTTATTATTTATAATTAACATCAATTCAGTAAATGTTTTATTGATTTATTCACTCATTCAGTAAACGTTGAGTAGCCATTATGTGTCTGACATTTTTACATCTTCTGTGTGTAGGACACTTGCTAGGCTCTTTTAGGTAAGAGTACAAATATGAGACACATTTCCTTCATCAAGGGGACTGCCAATATTGGGCACATATAGTAAAAGCATGCAAGAACTAAATTGTGAAGCAGAGTTACACTTGTGTCATAAGTGATACAGTAACATCTCTTGTTAGTGTTACAGGGAATCTGTGTGTGGAGAACTTTCATCTGGTTAGGGTAATCAGAGAAGAATTATGAAAATCATACCTCTGAGCTATAGCCTTATCTAACTGTGGACAGCAATTTCACATGAATGTGTCAGAAGCACTTCAGATTCCAAAATGAAACAAAACAAAATCCAATGTTGAACCCACAGTCTCCCATTTTAAACTGCTTCCTCTTCAGTGTTCTTTGGTGGTGTAATCTTGTACTGAGTTCCTTGAGATGAAAATCTGGGAATTATCCTTGACATTTTCTATTTTCTCTTCCTATCCCCTACAATCAACCAATTGATTTATTTTCTAACATACTTCTTTTTATTTTTTTATTTAAGAATAGTTAACACATAATATTAGTTTCAGGTGTACAACATAGTGATTTGACATTAGTGTATATTACAAATTGGTCACCACCATAAGTCTAGTAGATATCTATCACCATATAAAGTTGTTACTATATTACTGACTATATTACTTATGCTGTATATTATATCCCTCAAGTTTTTGAGGAATCTCCATAATGTTTTCCATAATGGCTGCCATCAATTTAAATTCCCACCAATAGTGCATGAGGATTTCCTTTTCTCCATATCTTCACCAATAGTTGTTCATTGTCTTTTTGATAAAAGCCATTTGGAAAGGTGATATGTCATTGTGGTTTTGATTTGATTTCGCTGGTGATTAGTGATGTTGAGCATCTTTTCATGTGCCTATTGTCTGTCTGCATGTCTTCCTTGGAAAAATGTCTGTTCAGGTCATCTGCCCATTTTTTAATCCAATTATTTGTTTCTTTGTTATCGAGTTGTGTGAATTCTTTAAGTATTTTGGATACTAACCCCTTATCAGACATATCATTTGCAAGTATCTTCTCCCCTTAAGAAAGTTGACTTTTTCTTCAGTTAATAGTTTTCTTTATTGTACAAAGTCTTTCAGTTTGATGTAGTCCCATTTGTTCATTTTTCACTTTTGTTGCCCTTGTCTGAGGAGAAAGATCCTAAAAAATATTCCTAAAACTGATGTCAAAGAGTGTATTTTCTATATTTTCTTCTAGGAGTTTTATGGTTTCAGGTCTTACATTTAAGTCTTTAATCCATTTTGAGTTTCTTTCGTATATGGTGTAAGAAAGTGGCCCAGTTTCATTCTTTTGCATGTAGCTGTCCAGTTTTTTTTAACACCATTGATTGAAGAAACTGTCTTTTCCCCATCATATATTCTTGGCTCCTTTGTTGTAAATAAAGCATGGTTTATTTATGGACTCTCTATTCTGTTCTATTGATCTATGTGTCCTTTTGTGCCAGTATCATACAGTTTTGATTACTATAGCTTTGTATTATAGTTTGAAGTCAGGAAGCATGATAATTCCAGGTTTGTTCATCTTTATTAAGATTGCTTTGGCTATTTGGGGTCCATACAAATTTTAAGATTATTTGTTTCAGTTTTGTATAAAGTGCTATTGGTATTTTGATAGGGATTACATTGACTTTGTAGATTGCTTTGGGTACTATGGACATTTTAACAATATTAATTCTTCCAATCTCTGAGCATGGTATATCTTTCCATTGATTGTGTTGTCTTCAGTTTCTTTCATCAGTGTTTTATAGTTTTCTTAGTATAGGTCTTTCAGCTCCTTGGTTAAAGTTAATTCTAGGTATTTTATTCCTTTTGATACAATCATAAATGGGATCGTTTTTTATTAGTGTATAGAAACACAACAGATTTGTGTATATTGATATTGTATCCTGCAACTTTACTGATTTCATTTATTAGTTCTAATAGATTCTTGCTGGTATATTTAGTGTTATCTATACATGGTATTATTCCATTTGCAGACAGTGACAGTTTTACTTCTTTTCAATTTGGGTGCCTTTTATTTTTCTTTCTTTTCTGATTGCTGTGGTTAGGACTTCCGATACTGTGTTGAATGAAAGTGGCAATAGTGGGCATACTAGTCTTGTTCCTGATCTTAAAGGAAAGCTTTCAGCTTTTCATGGTTAAGTATTATGTTAGCTGTTGGTTTGTCATATATGGCCTTCATTATGGTGAGGTATGTTCCCTCTGTACCCACTTTGTTGAGAGTTTTTATTATAATTCAATGTTGATTTCTGTTAAATGCTTTTACTGCATCTGTTGAGATGATCATGATTTTTATCCTTCATTTTGTTAATGTGGTGTATCACGTTGATTGATTTTTGAATATTGAACCATCCTTGCATCCCTGGAATAAATCCCATCTGATCATGATGTGTGATCTTTTTAATGTATTGCTGAGTTTGGATTGCTAATATTTTTGTTGAGGGCTTTTGCATCTATATTCATCAGGGATATTGACCTGTAATTTTCTTTTTTAATGATATCTATGGTTTTTCTATCTGGGTAATACTGGCCTCATATAATCAGTTTGGAAGTGTTCCTTCCTTTTCAATTTTTGGAATGGTTTGAGAAGAGTAGGTGTAAACTCTTCTTTAAATGTTTGGTAGAATTTCCCTGGGAAGTCATCTGGTGTTGCAATTTTAATTGCTGGGAGAGAGATTTTTGGTTATTGAGTCGGTATCATTGCTAGTGAACAATCTGTTAAGATTTTTTTCTTCTTTCTAATTCAATGTTGGAAGATTGTATGTTTCTAGGAATTTATCCCTTCTAGGTTGTCAACACCGATTTGTTGGTATATAATTGTTCATGGTAATCTCTTATGATCCTTTCTATTTCTGTGGTTTAGGTTGTAACTTCTCCTATTTCATCTCTGATTTTATTTATTTGTGCCCTCTCTCTTTTTTCTTGATGAGTCTAGTTTATCAATTTTGTTCATCTTTTCAAAGAACCAGCTCTTGGATTCATTGACCTTTCCTATCATTTTTTTTAGTTTTGATATCACTTATTTCCACTCTTTATTATAATTTCCTTCCTTCTACTAACTTTGAACTTTATTTTTTTCTTCTTTTTCTATTTCTTTTAGATGTAAATTTTGATTGTTTATTTGAGATTTTTCTTTTTTCTGTAGCCAGGCTTTTATTGCTATAATCTTCCCTCTCAGAACTGCTTTTGCTGTACCCCACAGATTTTGGGGTTTTCTGTTTCAGTTTTCACTAGTTTCAAGGTATATTTTGATTTCTTCTTTGACTTCCTCAGTGACCTGTTGGTTGTTCAGTAGCATGTTGTTTAGCTGCTACACATGTTTGTGATTTTTTGCAATTTTTTTTATAGTTGATTTCTAGTCTCAGAGCATTGTGTCAGAAAAGATGCTTGATATGATTTCCTTTTTCTTAAATTTTCTGAGACTTATTTTGTGGCATAGTATATGATCTATCCTGGAGAATGTTCTATGTGCATTGACAAGAATGTGTATTCTGCTGCTTTTGGATGGAATGTTCTCTCTATATATATATCTGTTAAATCCATTTGGTCTAATGTGTCATTTAAGGACAGTTTCCTTATTGATTTTCTGTCTGGATAATCTGCCCATTGACGTAAGTGGGGTGTTACAGTCCCCTACTAGAATTGTGTTACCGTCAGTGTCTCTCTTTCTGTCTTTTAATATTTGCTTTATGCACTTAGGTGCTCCAATGTTGGGTGCATATATATTTGCAATTGTTATACCTTCTTCTTGGATAGATCCCATGATCATTATGTAATGTCCTTGTCTCTTCTTAACAGTTTTTGTTTAAAAGTCTATTTTGTCTAATGTAAGTATTGCCCCCTTGACTTTCTTTTGATTTCCCTTTGTATGGAATATCTTTTTCTATCCCCTCACTTTCAATCTGTGTGTGTCTTTAGATCTGAAGTGAGTCTCTTGTAGGCAGCATATATAAGGGTCTTATTTTTGTATTCATTCAGCTAGCCAATGTCTTTTTTTTTTTTTTTTTTTTTTTTTTTTTTGCTGTACGCGGGCCTCTCACTGCTGTGGCCTCTCCCGTTGCGGAGCACAGGCTCCGGACACACAGGCTCCGCGGCCATGGCTCGCGGGCCCAGCCGCTCCGCGGCATGTGGGATCTTCCGGGATCGGGGCACGAACCCGTGTCCCCTGCATCGGCAGGCGGACTCTCAACCACTGCGCCACCAGGGAAGCCCCTAGCCAATGTCTTTTGATTGGAGCATGTAGTCCATTTACATATAAAGTAGTTGTTGATAGGTATGTACTTATTACCTTTTTGTTAATTGTTTTTTTAGCTTTTTTTGGTTCCTTTCTTCTTCTTTTGCTTTCTTCTCTTGTGATTTGATGACTGTTGAGTGTTATGCTTGGATTCCTTTTTGTGTGTATTGTATGTATCTATTATAGATTTTTGGTTTGTGATTACTGTGATGTTTGTATATAGCAATCTGTACATATACATGATTATTTTATTTTAAGTGGCTGATCTCTTCATTTCAAATGCATTTTAAAAATCCTGCATTCATACTCCTCCCTTTCATGTTTAGTTTGTGACATTATATTTTACATCTATTTTTTGTGTAAAAAACTTATTGTGGATATAGATGATTTTACTCCTGTTTTTTAACCATTCTACTAGCTTTATATGTGGTTGATTTACTACCTCTACTGTATAGTTGCCTTTACCAGTGAGATTTTTCCTTTTATAATTTTCAGATTTCTACTTGTAGCCTTTGATTTTTCACTTAGAGAAGTCCCTTTAACATTTCTTATAAAGGTTTAGTGGTGCTGAACTCTTTTAGCTTGTGCTTGTCTGTAAAACTTTTGATTTCTCCATCGAATAGGAATGAAAGCTTTGCTGTGTAGAGTATTCTTGGTTATAGGTTTTTTCCTTTTATCACTTTGAATATATCATGCCACTCCCTTCTGGCCTGCAGAGTTTCTGCTGAAAAGTCAGTGATAGTTTTATGGGAGTTCCCTTGTATGTAACTTGTTGCTTTTTCCTTGCTGCTTTTAATATTCTTTCTTTATCCTTAATTTTTGCCATTTTAATTACAGTGTGTCTTGGTATCATCCTCTTTGGGTTGATCCTGCTTGCAACTCTATGTGCTTTCTGGACCTGGATGTCTATTTCCTTTCCAAGGTTAGGGAAGTTCCCAGCTACTATGTCTTTAAATATGTTCTCTGCCACTTTCTTTCTCTCATCCCCTGGGACCCCTGTAATGCAAATGTTAGTTTGCTTGATGTTGTCTCAGATTATCTCTTAAACTGTCCTCAGTTGTTTTTGTTTTTCTTTTTTCTGTTCAACCTCAGTAATTTCCACTACTGTTTCTTCCAGTTTGCTGATCCATCCTAATCTGCAGTTGATTCCTTCTACTGTATTTTTTATTTTACTTACTAAGTTTTTCACATCTGTTTCACAGTTTTGAGGAGTACTGATCAGGTATTTTGTAGGATGCCCCTCTATTGGAACTTGTCTAATGTTTTTTCTCATGATTCAACAGTATTTATGTGTTTGAGGGAGAAAGACTACAAGAATAAAATGTTATTCTCATCACATCATTAAGGGTATATGCTATCAACCTGATTTATCATTACTGATGTTGAATTTCATCACCTGGCTGATGTGTGGGTCAAGCTTCTCCTCTGTAAAGTACTTATTTTGTTTGTTTGTTTGTTTTTTGCGGTACGCGGGCCTCTCACTGTTGTGGCCTCTCCCGTTGAGGAGCACAGGCTCCCGACGCGCAGGCTCAGCGGCCATGGCTCACGGGCCCAGCCGCTCCGCGGCATGTGGGATCTTCCCGGACCGGGGCACGAACCCGTGTCCCCTGCATCGGCAGGCAGACTCTCAACCACTGCGCCACCAGGGAAGCCCTGTAAAGTACTTATTTTTTCTCTCCCTTTCCATACTATATTCATTGGAAGGAAGTCACTATGTACAGCCTATACTTAAGGAATGAGGAGTTATATTTCCCCCCGTTAAGGGGGTAGTATTTACATAAATACTTCAGAATTTTTCTGCATGGATCAATTTCTCTTATCCCCCATATATTTATTTATTCATTCATTTATATAAATATGGAGCTATGAATATTTATTTTATATTTTGGGTAATTATCTAACACTACTTTATATTACTCAAATTGTTCCAGCTTTAGCTACTGGGATCTCTTTCATTTGGCACCTATGCTTCTTTGATATACCCTCATCAGTGTGAGTTTCTCCCTCCCTCCTTCTTTCCTTCATCTTTTGGTCTTTCTCTGTCTTTCTGTCTTTCTTTTCCAGACACATCTTGTATATTTCCTGCCCCCAGTCCTAGAATCAGCCATCTATCCAAGGAGCCCTGGTTTCTTTTATTGGAGAATGGTATTAGAATCCAAGATCTGGATCTGTGCATTCTCTTTGCCTGTGAGGAATCATTTCTTTTAGGCCCTGTCATCTGACATACCAAAGAAATATATATGTATCGTAACAGGTCTCTATACACAGACCTATAGATATTTCTGTATGTAATCATCTGCATCTGCATGACCCTAAACATGGCTTCTTATTGATGTCTTCAATTCCAGTGCATTACACATGGATCATTCAAGGCTCTTCACCTTGCTTTATCTGTAAATTCCTACTCCAACAGTGAGAAACCTAGCTGTTACCATCCACCATCCATTTACTTAATTGTTCAATTCCAGTACACATATATAATAGTGTCAGACTTGTTAACACGTACTCCTATGGAAAACAACTTAATAACTAGGATATAATACTTATGTGCAGTTCATTTTGCCGTAAGTTTTACAAATCCATGCATTTCCAGTTACTTAGGCACGTGCAAATACCCCAACCCTTTCAGTGAGTTCTTTTTTCCCTATACATTTGTAATAAACTAGATCTTCCTTTCATAGCTTCATTTCTCTTTGGGATTCCATTACTTCCTAAATTATTTTTTATTTGCATACATTAAGGTTCACTTTTTGTGCTGTAAAGTTCTTTTCATTTTGATGAATAATGTCATGTGTCAATGATAGTATCATTCAGAATAGTTTTACCACCACTAATAAGCACATTTTAATAACATTATCTTGTTTTTGGTTGCACGAAATCATTCTATAACCATATTTATGTACTTCGTCTAAGGTTCTATGAGCCTGGAAGAAAGAAATCTTGGCAATAATTTAAAAAAAACAAATAGAACTCCTTTATACATCCAAAATACAATTGCTTCAACATTAGTGTTCTGAATTCACAAAGTAAATAATTTTCACTTCAAAAGTTGTGTTCCCAACTCTTCATGTAAAACTTCCTCATTTTTCTGTGTAAATTGTGAGCTCCAGGGAGCATTTTTTTGACCACCCTCATATCCAACATGCCCAGAAGGTCAGAAAACCAAAATGGAAACAAATGTACATCCTGTACAAGTTCAATTTGTTTCTTTACCTTGTAAAAACATACCCAGGTTGGTGCAATACAAATATTCTACAGTGCTCAGCAATTTTTTTCTAATTTTGGAAAACAATGGACTAAATATATCTACTGCAACTTTGTTTTTTTTAATAATAATAGATCTCAACAAATGGAGAAGAAGTGGAGATGTCACAGTGAGACCCAGTCACTGGTTTATGCTTTACTTATATTAATTGATTTAATAGTCATAATAATTGATTTAATATTCCTAACAACCATATGATGTGGGTACTACTTCTATTATCATCTTATAGGTAGAGAAACTGAGGAGCAGAGGTTAAGTAAATTGCTCAAAGTCACACTGATATTTGTTTACTCAAGTAAGCAATGGACACGACTACTAGAAACTCAAGTGGTTCTCTTATCCTTTCACCAGAGAAATAGTACCCTGGAATTATTTTCTGGAGTAAGAAATGTCTCAGCTTTTGTCTCAAGTAAGACTGTAATGATATGAGAGAATATTTGGGGCAAACAGCATGGCCCCATTGGAATATTGACAGTGTCCTTTGTTTGCCAGATGTGGTTATGGTCTGGAGAAGATTGCACAACATCTGTTGGACAAAACTTTATTCGAGAGAGTGGAACCGGAGAATGGATATATACTAATAACCAGATATCCGGCTTCCCAGAGAATTATACTTCATTGCACAGGAAAGACAAGCAGCTGGCTTTTGCATTGTGCAATGTGCTTATACTGCACTCCAAAACAACCACAAAGACCACAGCATTAGATTATGACAGCTCTTGAAATTTAACTGTCTCTACTAATAAACATCAATTTTTAACAACCAAGTGTTTTTAAAAAATGTGCTTGTAATAAACAAGTGTGAACATTAATGTATGTACTGTGGATCAGTGTAAGCTTAATAGTGTTTATATAATCCAACCACCAAGCAAGGAGTGTTCCTAAGATTCATTCTGCAAAATGAGTGAAATTTAAGTATGAAGAAGAGTATTAGAGAAAGTAGGAGAGTTGCAGTATATGTGGTAAAAACAGTAGAAACCAATGTAAAAGTAGAAATTCCAACCAGGTAATGATGTTCAGAGAAATCCAGAAATGAGAAGATACTTAAAATAGTCCTAAAATGCCTTTCTTAAACTTGGCTAGTCACATTGATGGCTTGGATTTTTATCAGGTGTGAATTACCTCAACATACTTCTCTTCCTCTAATTTTATTTTTATCTTTATCATTTTCTTCTACCCTCCCATTGTAAGGGAAGAAATGTATAGAATAATACCATCACCTGAGAAGGTTCCCTAATGTCCCCTCCTAATCAATTGCAAAAAAAAAAAAAAAAGTGTATATTGGGTTCTTATCCCTCTGGGTCTGCTCCTATGGGCCTTTCTCAGACATCTCCTTCTGCTAGGTGAATTCCTAACCATCTTTTAGGGGTCCATCCCCAATATCATCTTTTCTATAAATAGTATTTCCCCTTTCCTAGCTTTGGGAAGGAGTCCTTCCTTTTTTGTGTGCTCATAAAATTTTGTTACCATTAGCATTTTCACCTGGGAAACTGCTAGAAATGCAAATTCGCAGACCTCACCTAAGACCTGCTGAATCAGAAACTGTGGGGATGGGACCCAATGATGTATGTTTTTTTAACAAGTTGTGATCCACACTCAGCTTTAGGAACCACTACTTTAGATCTCTGTGACTTTGCAAAAGTAGTTTAATTTCTCTAAGCCTCTGTTTCATTATCTGTATAAATGGGAATGTCATCACCTCTTCATAGTTATAGATATGAGATACTGTATTAGGTAAAGAGTACATGGAAAAAATATTATTATGTTATTTATTATTAGTTTGTCATTGAGGTTGTTAGACTGTTTGCCAAAACATGTAGTTCAAGAATCCTTGATAATGGGTGAGTGATTTTGTAATGTTTTCTAAATACACAAAATATCACACCATGAAAGGAAAAGAATGATAAATTGAACTTCTGTATAGCAGAAACTCCATAAATAAGTCCAATAGACAAAAAAATTAACATGCTACTGTTCATATTTCATTAGGGTAAGTTTTGTGTCCCTTGGAGTAAAAGTCTGTGTGTCTCTTAGAAAAATGTTTGTGTTCGTTAAAGGACCAGTGCTTAGTGTAGAACCTAGTGCATGGTAGATAAACTATAAATATCTTTTGAATGAACAAATAGATAAAAAATAGTAACGCATGAATTATTTGCTGTTTCTGAGCTGGATTCTATTTATCACAGAGTCTTAAAAATTATTTAGTGCCTTTTGAAGATTCATGAAAAAGCACCATTTCTTTGGTAGTTGCTACCATTTCCACCTCTATGCTTAAATGCCAAAACATGCCCCTTATTCTATCCTTTTTCTATTCCAACTCCCTCATGACACTTTGGGATTTCCTAAAGGGAGCCATAGGAGTTTGCTCTAATTTGACCACCTTTAAGGTAGCTGACATAAGGCAGTGCCCAAATGGAGGTGATAAGTTGAGATCTGAGATGCAGGTATCACTGCTCTTTTTCTTCTTCCTGTTTTAACTTTGTAAATGTCTGATAACCCACAGAATACTGGGAATATAATTCAACATTATGAATGTCTACCAACTTGTGTTGTCTGCTTCTCCTTGTTTTGGCTAAACTAGTACTCCTAGTTAGATACTTGTGTATGACTGTTTCAGCTAAAATGATAATAGACAATTGAAAGCTATATGAGGAGAGTACTTATTATCTGGTTTTTCTAACAAGGAGGGTTATCTAGGGCCTTCAATTTGTGTTGGGAATTTGGGGATGGGGTCCTTTCCTTGAGCTTTAGAGTCCTGTGTGCAAAAAGCTACTATAACATTTTTGTGTTTTTTTTCTCTGGCAGACCAATTATCGTTAATAAAGACAAAGACTAACATAAGAGGATAGGGAAGAGATTAACCCTAACTAGGGAGATTGGGATAAACTTTTCAGAGGAGGAGTTTTTGTTGTTGTTGTTGATTCCTACGTATAGGTAGCTTTTCAACCAACGGGGATAAGAGGAAACTAAAATTGATCAGAGGAAAGTGTGAGGAAAGTCATGGAAATAGGAGAGAGCAAGGTGTGCTAAGGAATGGTGAATAATGGTGAATAATGTAGTGGTGGGAATGGGACAGGTGTGCTAGGTGATCAGGTTGGAAAATGGGCTCTGTCAGATTGAAGAAGGCCTTCCTTATACATTTACAAACATGAGCTCCGTATGCAGTAAGGAGTCACCAACGAACCGACTGTAGGAGTCCTGAAAGTCAAAGAAAGGAGCTTTTGTTTCTAACAGAGTTTCGACGTTAGTTCATGCTAAACTTTTTTTATTTTTATTATTTTTTCATCTTTATTGGAGTTTAATTGCTTTACACTGTTGTGTTAGTTCCTGCTGTACAACAACGTGAATCAGCTATATGTATACACATATCCCCATATCTCCTCCCTCTTGTGTCTCCCTCCCTCTCACCCTCCCTATCCCACCCCACTAGGCGTCACAAAGCACGGAGCTGATCTCCCAGTGCTATGCAGCTGTTTCCCACTAGCCATCCATTTTACATTTGGTAGTGTATATATGTCAAGGCTACTCTCTCATTTTGCAGATGTAGAGAATGGACTTGAGGACACAGTGGGGGAAGGGGAAGCTGGGATGAAGTGAGAGAGTGGCATGCTAAACTTCTGTTCTTATGGCTCTGAGATAGCCTGTTGTAGCCTTGAATGAACTCTTTTAACATGAAGTGGTTTGGATGGGTTTCTGCTCCTTGCCAAAACAAACAAACAAAAATATTTCACTTAGGGTACTGTGATGATTAATTTTATGTATCAGCTATGTTGGCCTGAGGGATACCTAGATATCTGGTGAAACATTATTTCTGGGTGTTTCTGTGAGGGTGTTTAGGGAAGAGCTTAGCATCTGAATCAGCAGACTGAGTAAAGAAGACCTGCCCTCACCAATGGGGTGGACATCATTCACTTCATTCAGTGACCTCAATAGAACAAAAAAGGAGAGGAAGGGCAAATTCTCTCTCTTCTTGAGCTGGAGCATCCATCTTCTCCTATTCTGCAATATTGGAGCTCCAGGTTCTTGGGCCTTCAGACTTGAACCAGGACTTACATTATGAGCTCGGCAGATCACGGGCCATCTTAGCCTCCATAATGGCATGAGCCAATTCCTATAATAGATCTCCTCTTTACATATATTTGTATATATCCTGTCGGTTCTGTTTCTCTGGAGAATTCTGACTGATATGCATATGAGATGGTCCGTTTTCCTGTAACAGCTCATATTCTCTAGTTTCCTTACTGTTAAAAGCATATTGATCAGCACACTGACTCTGGAGTCAGAATGCCAGTGTTCAAATCCTGACCTACTACTTACCTTGAATAAGTCACTTAGCTTCTCTGTGCCTCAGTTTCCTCATTTGTAGATGAAGTTTTAATAATTCTTCCCTCCTAGGGTTGTTGTGAAACTTTTAAAACTTATTATATGTTGATATTAGAAAAATGCCCAGTACATAGAAACTTTTGATAAATGTTAGCTATTACAATGTAAGGCTACCAAAAGAAACCTATATTTCAAGAGAAATTATTCTGGAAAAATATTTGTAAAATAAGAGATTGTTCTCTTTTCCTTTTAACTTGTAGTGAACCAGATGACTATTATATTTTGAACTAAGGCAATGTGGTAAAAGACAGTCCCATGATAGAAAGAAAAGTATGGTGTGCTGGGCATACGAAGCAAGGGGGTGGAGAGATGTGAGTATGAACGAAAGAGTGTTTCAGAGACAACTTTTTTTCCCGAGGAGGAAACAAGCCCCATATGAAATGTTTTGAAATGTGCAGATGTTAGATCGTGTTTTTATTATGTAATCATACTGTCTTGAAGCTAGAATAAATTGCTTTGGTTGCTTATCTGTTTGTAAAAGAATCTAAACAATATCACCTCTGAACTACCTTCAGGTGTGTCCAAAGAACATCAGTCTGTGAAAATTCTAAGACTGGTTCTATGGTATGTGACATTTGGAAAATGAGGGAAAGACCTTCAGGATTTACCAACTGACCTTCCAAAAATACCTCCTGACCACTTTGCATCTTAAAACTGTTCGAAGATTCCTTTCTTTTTGGCGTAACCCATGCAGTATCATATGCTGCTTCAATTGTCAATCTTTCCTTCTCATTGTAAAAGAAAGAGCAATTGGTTTAAGTGCCTTGCAAATAAAAAAATAATTCAATTGGTACGTTTTGGCTTAGTTTTTATATGGATTCTTCAGTTCTAGTTTTTCAGTCCTTTCACATATTTGCCAAATTACCTTGGAAATTCATCCCCACCCCCACCCCATTAATGCAACCACAATTTCTGGTATTTTTTATCATAGCAGTGATTTTTGACAGCCATGGGTCATAGCGTTCTGAGACATCCTGGACCAGTTAATGTCTAAGTTTGATTTTAGCCGTCTTTGCATGTGTATGGAGACTACTTTTTCTGTCTTTAGTACAGCCATTTTCCTTGACTGCTAAAATGTTGCTTTGTTTTTGCTTTATTACTATTACTACTTTGTTGTTTTTGTTGTTGTTGAAAGGTCACTCACAGGTGGTTAATACAAAAATATGAGATGATATGCAACAAAGGAAGCAAAGATCTAATTCATCTAATATATTCCCACTCACGGCAGATAGAAAAGCACATGGTATAACCCTGATATTTATGGAGTGGTCATGTAAACTAAATGTTTAACAAAATCTATAAAACAAGATACCTGTACTCATGGATTAGTTGCTCCAGAAGATAATTTAAAACAAAATATTTGTGTTTTTCATTTATTATGAAGTAATTTGTACCATTTCCACAGATAATTTTAGTTGTTTTCACATGGGTACATGCCTATTGGATTTGAATGAAATCACAGAGGAAAGAGAATATAGTTGAGTTATTGTAAGCTTTTCAAGTAGTTTATTCCAGTATTAAAATTTTGGGAGATAGCATTCCAAAGAACACTGGCAGAATCTGTTCACTTTAAATATGTATCTTCTATGGGACTGTTTGTTGTTGTGAATCCTGCCTTATCTTTATACCCCTCTCAGTGTCTGCCACACTGTATATTCTCAGTATATGTAAAATAATTCTGCTTTTAAAGTATAGATCTGGGTTAAAGATAAGGAATTAAGTCAGCAGTTTGAAAAATTCCTTTATATCTCTCTGCATTTTAGCTGCTAGAGTGAATACAACAGATAATCATGAAGCAAAAAATTGTAAGATAGAAAATAAAGCCAATGAGTGGACAGAGATAAGATGTGCTTTACCTGCAAAAAATGCTGGATTCTTTATTTTCTTTAACATGTTTAGATGTAAAATTTTATAATTTGCTTTCTTTGAGAAGTCGTGTGTCAATCAACTATATTCAGAAAGCATATTATTTGATCTGAGAACTGGGTGACCTAAATAAAATAATATCAACTCATAGTTCATTTTTTCAAAAAAATTATATAACTATTTCCATATTAATTGCAGCATCAGTAAATCCCAAACTTCCAATTTATTTGTAATGTAACCTGTGAGCTCTCATAAATAGCATGTATATGTATATATACATACATACATATATACACAAATGTAATATTTGACTACATAGCTACATTATAGCTTTATTTCAGCTTACTTTTACTTTCAGAATGGATTTAACCCAATTATCTATGCCTTAATTTTCTATAACACAGTATTAATAATCCCTCCTCATAAAATGATCCTAAGGCACTACAATATTGAAAAACAGTTTTTGGATTATGGAAAAATTTTCAACTAACACAGCTACAGTGTAAAATTTATCTTATTGCCTCCTAATTCATTGGATATAAAGGAATAGGGATGATACATATGACAGCCCCTGATAAAGTACTTCACTTAACTGACCCCTGTTCTTCAGATGTTTTAGATAAGCATTCATTCAGTATACAGACCTGGTCTCTTAATAAATATTTTAAGTCAGTTTTATAGGGGTATAGTTTATATTCAATAAAATATCTCTATATTAAGTGCACAGTTTGATAAGTTTGACATATGTATAGATCTGTGTACAGTTTGATGAGTTTGACACATGTGTACCATAATCAAGACACAGAAAATTTCCATCATCATCAAAAGTTCCTTAGGGCTTCTACATCAGTAATACCCCAGTCCCCTCCTGGCCTAGACAACCACTGATATGCTTCCTTCCTGTCACTATAGATTAGGTTTGCCTTTTCTAGACTTTTATATAAATGGAATGATAAAGTATGTATTCTTTTGGGTTTAGCTACTTTCACTTAGCACATTGATTTTGAGTGTCATTCGTGTTGTGCATATCAGTAGATTGCTCCTTCTCATTGCTGAGTAGTATTCCATTGTATGGGGGACCTGACAAGTCCAAGAGAATGATATAGCAAGAACCAGGATGTCTCGTTATATTTTTCACAGCTAAAGCTATCAGAACATGAAAGGATTTTTGAATGAGGGAGAACAGTTTGTGTGTGTGCAGAACCCTGAGAATAGCATGGACAGACCTAGGGAGACCCTGGCTGCCACTGACACCCTCACAGAGGGCCTGTGACTGTTGGATTTTACCACACTTTCTGAATCCATTCACCATTCACAAGTTTGTAGACACTTGTATTATTTCCAGGTTTTGTCTATTATGAACTCAACTGAACCTTCATGTGCAGTGTCTTTGTGTGGCTATATGTTTACATTGCTCTTGGGGAAATATTTAAGGATGCAGTTGGTGGATTGTATGGTAAGTGCATGCTTTACTTTTTAAGACATTGCAAAACTGGTTTCCAAAGAATTTGTGTCATTTTACAATCCTGCCAGCAATTTATGAAAGTGCCAGTTGCTCCACATTCTCATCAACATTTGTTATTATCAATCTTCTAAATTTTAGTCTTATTGTAGTTTTCAATTGGCATTTCCCATATAAGCATGATGATGGTATCTTTTCATATGCCTGTTTGTCATTTGTATATCGTCATTTGTGAAGTTTCTGTTCCAATCCTTTGCCCATTTTTAATTTGTTGCTTAATTTTTTATTGAGTTTTACAAGTTGTTTACATATTCTGGATAGAAGTTCTATATCAGATATATGAATTGCAAATATTTTTTCCTACTTTGTGACTTCAATTTTCTTATTTGTTTCTTTGGAAGAGCAGAATTTTAAAATTACAGTTGCTCCAATTTATCATTTTTTACTTTCTGATTGGTATTTTATGTTGACCTATTTCTGGAAATTTTGCCTACCTTGAACATTTTCTCCTGTGTTTTCTTCTAAAAGCTTTGTAGTTGTAGATTTCATTTTTAGGTCAATAATATGTTTCAAGGTACTTTTGTTTATGATGTGAGAGAAATTCTGCGGTTTATTTTTTGCACATTGATATCAAGTTCTAGCACTGTCATAAAATCTATCCTTTGCCCCATTGAATTACCTTGTCACTTTTGTATAAAATCAATTGACCTTCCAAGAATGTGTCTACTTCTGGACTCTCTAGTCTGTTTCATTGATAGGTCTATGAATATTGCATTGTCTTATTACTGTGCTCTCATAATAAGTTTCAAAAGCTTGTAGTAGTACTAGTCCCGCAACTTTTTTTCAGAATTGTCCTTTGGATTTCCATATACATTTTAGAATCAGTTTATCAATTTCTCTGAAAAGTCTGATAGGATTTTGATTGGAATTGCATTGAATCTATAGATCAATTAGAAAAGATTTTCCATCTTAAAAATAATAGTTCTTTCAATCCATATTTTAAAAAATCTTTAAATTCTATTATCAGTACTAGGTAGTTTTTAATTGACAGGTCTTGCACCTATTTTGTTAAATTTAATTTATTTAATTATTTTCTGAAAAATAGAATTTAGAAAATTTTATTTTCTAATTGTTTGTTGATAAATAGCAGAAATCCAATTGATTTTTACATATCGCCCATGTATCTTGCTATCTTTCTAAACTCACTTATTAGCTCTAATAATATTTTGTAGATTTTTTAGGATTTTCTGCATAGTTAATCATGTTGTCTGAGAGTAAAGACAGCTTTACTTTTTTATCTCCAATTGGCATGCATTTGAAGATGCAGTTTCACTATTTACTAGCTTGAAGAGTTGCTGACAAAAGTTCTTTGATCATTGTTATCTTTGTTTGTATGAATTGTATCTCTTTTTGTCCTAGCTGCTTTAATTTTTTTTTCTTTATAACTAATTTCTGGTAGTACGATTATGATATATCCTATTTGGGTTTCCTTTATGTTTATCCCTTTTGGAGTTTTTTGAGTGTCTTGAATCTTTAGGTTTATAGTTTTCATTAAATTTGAAACATTTTGACCATGTATATTTCTTTGTTCAACCAGTGTGTCTCTGTTCAATTTTTTATTTTTATTTTTTGCTTCTGTTTTGATTGTTTTTGTTGCTATGACTTCAAGTTCACTGAAATTTTCTTCTGCAGTGTCCAATCTGATTTTAACCTCATCCAGTGAAACTGTCATTTCAGATTGTATTTTTCATCTGTGAAATTTCCATTTTCTTTGTTTTTATATCTTTTATTTCTCTTACCACTATGTTTTCCTTTAATCCTTGAACATAGAGAGCATATTTTTAATAGCTTTGTTTTTAAAGTTCTCTGTAATTTTTGAGTCTGTTTTTATTGACTGAAATTTCTCCTGGCTTACAGGTCACATTTGCCTGCTTCTTAGCATATTTAGACACTGGACATTATTAATGTTGCATTATTAAGGGTGCAGATCTTCTTAATCTTTCTTTGAAGAGTGTTGGGCTTTGCTCTGGCAAGCAATTAAGTGACTTATAAATTAACTTGATCATTTCAGTATCTCAGTCCTGTGCTGTCCTCTAATGAGAACAAGGGTTTTTTTTCCTTTCATGTATTTTGTTCAGTTTTATAGCTTGTTTATAGCTGGAGGGTAAGTCAGGGGACTGTTTATCCATCATAGCCAGTTGCAAATATCTTACCGGTTAGATTTTCCTAGAAAAACATTCAACATATTTTGGTCTTTTTCCTTTTAAATAAACTCCATGTTGGTTATTATTCTCTTATAAAATAGTTTTTCCATAAACTAGATTTAAATTAGATTATATAAATTAGATTTGTTCTTTAAAGTGAGGGTAATAGTTTAGATTTCACCATTTCCAGTTATGATCACACTTCAACTTTGCATCTCTAAATTACATGAATTGGAATTTTGAGTATTCTAGATCCCTCAGTTACTCACTTGTCACTTTGGTTACTTCTTTAGGTAGTCAGTTTTGTCATTTAAAAATATTTTATCAGTTTAGTTTTCAGAAAGTGATAGTGTTTCCCTTTTCCCCCAAGTTATTTTCAGAGCAGGGGAAATGGTGACTTCTCAACTGCTTTCAAGTATAGTTTGTCTGAATGTATTTACTGCAGAGCTTCTTAAGCCATGGTAAAACCTCCTTTGAGAGAAGCTGTAGAATGTTTGAGTGCTGCCTAGAAATTATTTTCAGTACATGAGAAGAGGTTATCTTGTATAGGTGTCTTCGGTTTTGGTTTTTATTTTCAGCATTTCTGGAAGCAGAAAATTTTAAGTCAAGATTGTCAGGAAATTCTTATTGGTACCCCACTGTGTGTAGGGTAAATACCATTTTAGGATGCATTGCATTTTCTCCTTTGTCATATCTTCCAGGAAAGCATCTGACACTCATTGATGAGTGACTTAGACCAGGAATAAGGCCCCTGTTTTCTCTGCCAACAGTGCCTAGTGGGTCTCAGAAGATCAGGAAGAAGGGCCATGTGTGTTGATACATCTTATCTGTAAAAAGGTGGATTTTGCAGAACAAAGACCTCATTGTCGACTGAGATGTCCTCGTTTATTATAACAAACCACTAGGAATTTGAGGTTAAGATAACTTTGATTTTCACTGGATAGGCTCACCCTTACTCAATATTTGGTGGTACTGGAGATGAAGATAACACTTACCATACTTGATCCATTTTTAAAAAAATATATGTTGAGATTGTATCAAATTTTAAATAGTTTTAAAAAGTCTAACTCCTTAGATTTTCTCAAACTCCATTATATATTTCTTAGATCCCTGTGGCCAGAACTGCAATACATTAGTCTAGATTTATATTCACCATGATTTTGCACAAAGGTAGAATGCTTTTTGTTAGTTTTACAGTATCTGAGCTGATGATTTCCAACCATTTGTGAATTATTTTGTCTGCAAGACTTTTGCTATAGATTATTTCAGGGAAATAAATGAAATTATTTACTGTATTTTTTCACAGGGAACATAGCTAAGAAATTAGATCCTATAATCATTTTAAGTAGAATTTAGCCATTTTCCCTGAAGTTTATCACCTTGCCCACTCTCAGTGTCATCTGTGGCTGCTCAATGCATTCCTGTATTCACATGAGCTACTCAGTGGCTATTTCATTATCTAAAAGAGCTAAGTACCAGGTGTAAATATGGAAATTATTAGTGACTTTTCTTTCTCCTTCTTTTTTGTTTATTATCTTTTAAAATTTTAACTAAGATTGGTAGAAGAAATTCACTACAATTCTCTATGCAAAGAAGTACATATATTATCCTATTCTTGTTTTCCTTCTAGTTATTTCACTAGGGTAAATAATTTTGTTTTCCAGTTCTATAGAGACAGAAATTTTCCGTATAGTTTTTGTTAGGATCACATATAAATAAGAAAATCACTTCTAGTGACTTTATATTGTCCTACTACGTTTTTACTTTCTTAAACTCCGTAATATTTGTCACATACTTACAGTTTAATTGGAAATAGTTTCTGCAGAATGCCAATTGCCTTTTCCCTATAAGGTTTTGCTTTCTTAAATGTTCAAAAGGCTTATTACTTCATTTCTATCCTACTGTGTTCCTTGGCACGGAAATGACTTGTCCTGCAGTTTTCAGGGTCACATCCTGAGTCATTTTTGTAAATGACAGATCACAAAGGCTATCTACTAGTCAACATCAGTACCTCAGTTTTATGCTTGAGTTGTTTCAAAATTGGACATGCCTATGATCTTGGTATTTGACTATATCTGATTTTATTAGTTAGGTCTACTATCATTTGCGTATTTACCACTGTTAAATTTAGAATCTTCTATCTTTGCCTTTTTAATATAAGGGTCAGAAGTTTCGAGGAGGGTATATTGCTTAAGATGAAAAATTGGCCCAGACTAGATACCTCTAACTTTTTAAACTATAACATGTGGTGAGAAATATATTTTACATCACAGCTCAGTACATAAACACACTCATGCATACAGAACTGAAGCATGGTTTCATTAAACTATACTTGCCCTTACTATATGTGACACACACTCAGACGTTCTCTCTTCTATTATTTTGTTAAAAAATGCTGGTCTCATGTAAATTGACTTCATGACTTACAGAATAGTTGCTGCCAGCAGCTTAAGAAAATTTGCCTAGACAACATTTAAAGTTATTTATAATTCTGAAGTGCTATGAGTCTGTGGTAAAATATATTTTTTTCCTTTTACTGGGGCCGTTTTTGCTGTTGTAAAATCCACATAACATAAAATTTACTATTTTAGCTGTTAAAACACACAATTCAGTGGCATTTAGTACACACAATGTGAGTATCTCTATTCAACTTTTTTCAAGCAACCTCTTCCTGAAAATAGCTTCTAATTTTCTTTCATGATTTCCTCTTCTAGGCTTCTCCAAACTTTTCCACTTAAATTTAACTGCCCTTATCAGAGCTTGAAATTATTCCAAATAAGCATGTAAGTACATCTTGGAAAGAGAACAGAGTAGCACAAAGGCCTCTGGATAAATTTGTGGCTAAATAAACAAGTAGGGACAAAAATGTAAGACTGGACATGGTGGGTCCACAGAGATTTCTGAGGACAGTGCCATACTGTTCTCATAATGCAGCTGAAGAAGTGTGAAGAAATGTGTCTGAGGAAAGGAATGCTTCTTTAATTATAATTCATTCCCCATACATGAAAAGAACCAAGATACATTTTAGCATTTATGATGGCTCTCTTCATAGAGAAAAATCAACCCACTTTTCTTTATAATAGCTAGTTTTCACCAACCATATCTGATATTTGAATAGAATCTTCCCAAGAATGGAAGACACTTGTTAGAGCTTGTTGGTGGTCAAAACAAAGCCACATCCTGGTTTATGTGATGGCAAATGCTGGTGGATTAGGCCATCTAATGAGATGATGGAAATGCACTGTTTTACATAATCCTTAGAGATACACCAAGTTATATTTTTATTTATTTTATTGCTATGTGTAAATATTGTATTAAATGCTAGACATGGTATGTAAGTGCTTGATGGCTTTCATTTTCTTTTCATTTTGGCAAATATAGGCAAAAAATTTATTATTTTCCTTCCATCTGTAGGCTGCTTACTCCATTGTGCACTATAAGTTCAGTATTTGGCTTCCATAGCTTTTTTTTCATTGAAGTGTCACACTTCATTTTAACTTGAAAATTGATGTTTTGTTGTTTCTCAAAAGAAAGAAAAAAACTTGAACAAAAGGGCAGTGATTGTTATTCTAATAATTCTGAGAAAGCCCATAGAAATAGTAGCTCTTTTTGCTTTTGCCTTGCACCATAGGTAATGCATGACAGACTGGTCTAAACAACTATCATCAAACCATTCCATTTCCATAATGTAATGTGACTTTATGTGCTTAAAAACAAAAATAAAGAGCTCTTTCCATTTGGAAGGACATTGACACTGCCCTTTAGTTTCTTCTGGATGCTAAGTGGTCCTTAGCTTGTCTCTTCTAGATAGATTCAAAGTTCCTGGCTTATGAAAGTGACATAATGTCATAAATTTAACTTGCCTTCCAGAAAATTACTTCTGAGATGATAGACTCATTTTTGCTGCCTGCAGAAATCATTAGATGAATAATTCCTATTTTGAATGTTATGTTTGTTACAGGCTCTTCTGGGAGGTCTAGACCATTTTTCATAAAACAAAAACAGGACCTTGAGAGTACTTGCTAGTTGATGACGTTCCCTGCTTTAGTCTTCTTCATCCATCCAGTAATTCTGTGCTGAGCATATCCCACTGTGATTTTCATGAAACCCCTTTTCAATTGACTATGCCAGAGTCTTTGGCTGATCTGGACGATTTTGCCAGACTGACTTCATTAAAAAATTTTTTCCTGATTATTAAAGCAATGCATATTTATTATAAATTTTTTTTTAAATAGAGAAACATAGAAAAAAAATCCAGGGGAAAATATCACTCATAATCCTTCTGCCCAGAAGGAATAGTACTAAACTTTTGACCTAGTTCCTTCTTAGTTTGACTTTCTGCTGGATTGGTCCACTGATCTACCACTGTTGGGAATTTTGGATGTGCTAAGGAAGACTCTTCAGAAGTGTTGAGGAAATATCTTCCCTTATCAGAAATCAATCAGTTTAGGCCTTAAAATACTACTTATCAAGTACATGGTATGTAGTATTGAATGATACTCCCATTCATTAACTAGAGAAAATGAGAGAAATAATGCACAGAGATGGGATAAGAGAGTGCTCACAAGACCATTTTATTCTTGGCAACCATACAGGTTACATTAATGAGAGTGAAGTACTATGGACAGGGAGAAATGTTTGAAGATGACTCTCTGTCTTAATGTTACTATTTTACATAACTGTGGGTGGCAAGGAAGAAGCAGGGAGGGACACAGTCTCCCTGGCTGGCTGCTCTCATCTATTCCCATTGCTCTATCTCTTGTGTGTATGTTGACTTAGCTCAGTAATTACAGCTCCAGTCTTTTCCCCTGGGTTCTAGAGTTGTATATTCAGTAATACCAAAGCAAATATATTATCTCTCCATTTTTGTCTCCTTCAAAGGAAAAAAAACCAAAAACCAAACGTCTATTCATTTTGTTTCCTGTCAGTGAATCATATCACTACCTACCCTGTCATCCAAGCCAGAAATCTAGAAATTATCCTAGAATCTTTCTTCTCCTTCATATCCCCACATACAGGTTTGATATAGTATTTGCTCCTAATTGTTTCTTGATTAGTTCATCTCCTTTACCATCACTACCGCCTTGTCTATAACCTATTCATTGCTGCGTGCCCAGTAGCCAGCACAGTACCCTGCCACATTAGTCATTCAGGCAATGTTTTTAGACATGATTGTTTCCTTGAATGTCATGACTTAGAATGTGAGCACTTAGAAGTCTCTCGTCTATTTTGATTTTACTTGAATGACGCAGGGAATCATGATACTTCCTCAAATCTGAGAGTGCCGTTCAGGGAAGGTAATGTCACAGGGTTGGTTGGAAATTGGGAGAAAGTTGCTCAACTGGTTGAAGTAAGAATAAATGGATGGAAAGTTATGTAGTTTCAGGCAGAAGTCATTCAGTGATGCTTTGGAAATTTTGCACTGTCTCTCAGAAAAATATTTATTCTCTTCTGCCTCTAGCAGGGCAAACCAGATTACTTTATGTAAAACTCCAGTACTTACCATGGGTCATACTTCTCTGCTTCTATGTACTCGGAGACATTTTTAACACTAAAGGAAGATTGGTGCTTATAGAAGTCCTTATTTCAAAAGGAAGTGACCCTCTGTTCCTCTCTGCTCAGTGATACTTGTCTCTTGGATGCATAAAAGCTTCATCAGATACTTGTCTGTACTTGGTACTATGCTCTGAAGACTAAGCAACCAGTAAAGGAGAGTGCTATCTTTGGAAATATATCTAGGTTTCACATTGATAGTGGCAGATGAGAAAGAAGGAAACTAACACTTATGATATGCCTACTTTATGTTAGCCATTTGCATATTTACCATCATATTTAATCCTCTCATGGTCCTGTTGAAATTAGTACTGTGGTATACATTTTACAGATAAAGAAATCTCAGAGACATTAAATAGCTTTCCCAGCTGCCATACAAATACAGTTCAAGGACTTTTCTCACTATACCATGATAAAATAATAATGAGGAAATCAACAGGTATATTATATGAGGTATATTATCTCATTTAATCATCTCAGAACCTATGAGCTAGGTACTATTATTAACTCCATTTTACAGATGCAAAGATTGAAACTAAGAGTGCTTACACAAGGTCACCTAATTATCAGCAGTGTAACTGGGGTTCAGGTCCACACAATTTGACTCAGGGCCCCCATTCTTAAACACAGTGCTATTCTACTTCCTAGTAATACATCAAAATTCATGGCTAAATAAATGGAATAAGTAAACAGGGTCCTCAGCATAGTGTTTTGCCTATGGTAGTCAAGTAATACCTATTTTAATGACTGAACAGCTAAGTTAAATGACTGCATAATTGAAGCAAATACTAAGATACCCAAAGAATAAGCAAATGAAGTCCACAATTATTTAATTACTCAGTAAAGAATAAGAAGAAAATTCTAAGAGCCATCCAGAGACTTTTCCAAAAATAAATGTAATATAATGTATCAGATTAACTGAGCAACTTCCTTGGCTTTTATGAATCATTAAAATAAACTCAAGTAATAAAAACATTTCAGTGAACTAGCAACAAATAACACTTTCTAGTTTGAAGGGGAGCCTACATTTTCAGGGTAAGAGTGTCCCTTTGTAGGTCAGTCCTTAGCAAGAGTTTTGATAGTACTTGTGCAATGATGAAGATTGTCCCATTGTAGAACTCCAGGCCTCTGATGCCATGATTCAAGTGAGAGCCCAGAGTTTTGAGTAATTCTGGTAAATTTCTCCATCCCTCCCTCCTTCCCCTTAACACTCACAGCTTTATGACAGTTATCTGCTGTAGGACCAGGTCATCCCTCACATGGTTCTGTACATCCCTTTTTCTAACCCTACGTCCTACTGCTATCCATCTTCTGAAACCTTTGCATTGTGCACATATCCTCATTTTCTTCTGTGAATATTCTCTTTATCTTCTGCTATAACTAAAACCAAGTGTCCCCTTGATGACATTGCTTCTTCTGTAGCCCTCTTACATCGTGACTGGTTTCCTTCTTATTATTGGGCCTAGAGATGGAAGAAGTACCATCCTTACTTCTTGTTGCTGCTTCCAGTCAATCCTCCCAACCTCCTATTTAAAGAAACAAACAAACAAAATACATCTTTGTGTCTCATGTTATCAGATTCTACCTCCCCTATACCTGTTTGCAGTCATTTACACTCCCAGGTCCCTTCCTCTTATTCCTTAAAGATTTTACCGACACTCTCTTAACATTATTCTTGTTGAGAAAGTAATTTTTAAACCAAGCAAAGAACATCCCCTGACAACTGGAAGCTACTCTATGTTACTTTTTTATTGAATTATAATTAACATACAATATTATATTGGCTTCAGATGTACAACATAGTGATTCAGCGTTATTATGCATTATGAAGTGATCACCACAGTAAGTCTAGTTACCATCTGCTGTGTTACTTTTTTGTTGGATAATAAACAGTCTCACAGAATATCAACCTCACCCTCTGAGACTATGATAAAAAGAGAGAAAATAAGACTACTTCATAACTTTGTTTAAAATGCCAAGTATCTTTCTCTCTTAGCCAAAAGGAGTAGTTGCTACCTTTTTACCAGTTATAGCTTTAGCCTTGCTTTAGTTTGCCCTCCCTAGAAAGACTTATTGAGGTACTCAGTTACAGAATTATTCCCAGTTTCTGACACCATCCAGTATAGAGTGACACCAGCTTCCTTAGATCCTTTCTCAATCCCTCAACCAAAGTCCAAATACTATCATTGGTTTTTGCTGACACCCTTTTACTGAGATATTCCATGATTCCCCATGGTTTGTATTCTCTCTTGCTGCAATGAGTGAGACTCTGACTTGTTTAAATACAAGTATGTTCCTGGTGAACTTTGGAGGGCATTAATGTTGTCAGAATTCTTGGTGATATCAGCATCACATTCCGACCCCTTGACTCCCCCCTCCGCCCCACTTCCTTAAAGTCTTTTCTTTCAATGACTTTTGTCTTGTACCTTACCACAGGCACCGTCTTATTGCCATGCTCTTCACCTTGTAATTACCAGTAGCTTTAATCGATTCATAACCTTGATTTCATTGATCTCACTCTCACACTGCTTCCTCCTATATTCCTAGCTCATTCCTTCTAGTAAACTGAGTTCAACAACTCTTCTATCACATGGAAATTTTCATTCAATTGATAATTTCAGCTTTTCATTATCCCTCACCTTGTCTTCACTTACATTATTGTCTGTCATTATACAAGTCAGATTCTGTGGGCAATCATTTCAATCAGTTCCTTGCATACACCTTCCATTCTTTTGCCCTGTCCTCCTTTGTCATGCTTAGTTGGCTAAACCACCACTCTGGTTAAATCTGTCTGTTTTCTATGCCTATGCCTGTCCTGCTGAATTCTGCTACACAAAACTGTATACTAATTCGTATCACTTTAAATTCATGACCACTATTTGAAAGTGGGGTACCACCAAGCACTCCTACTATATTGTCTAAGTCATTCATTTTTCTCTCTTTTCTGGGTTATACTTCCTTCTCTTTCCTCAAACCTCCAAATCCTCTCCTTTATCCTTTCTCTCAGCTGATTACCTAACTTCTTATTTTACTAAGAAAATTGGAGTAATTGAAAGGGAATTCCCACAAATTTCCATCACCATAAAAACTTACGTGCATGCATCATACCCACCCCGCAATGTCTCTGCTTTCCCTCCTGTTAGCAAAAAGAACTCTCCATGATCCCTGTGACGGTCAGTTCTTTTCCTTGTGCATCAGATTCCATCCTTTTTATCTACTCGAGGATATTAGCTATTGTCTCTCTCTTTCAAACAAATTATTTTTTACCTCTACTTGATATATCCTTTCAGAATGTAAATATGCTTTGAGTTCTCCCATCTTAAAAATGACTTTTTCTTGTCCTTCCTTCCTATTAATGTGCCAATTTCCTCCTTTCCATTTGCGATGGTTAATTTTGTGTGTCAGTTTGTCTGGCAGTGGTATCCAGATACTTGGTCAAACATTATTCTTAATGTTTCTTTGAAGATATTTTAAAATGAGATTTACGTTTAAGCCTCTGGATTTGAGTAAAGCACACAGAATTGATTGTCTCTTAGAGCTTTCAGAAGGAATACAGCCTTGTGACATGCTGTAGCAAAGATGGCCCTGTAAGCTCTAGGCTAACAGGGTTCTTTATGCTCAAGGTCCTTGAAGATAAGAAAGGGATTTTTTTTTCCTGTTGCTGTTCATATAAAAACTTCAAAAGGATTTTGACTAACTCTGTTAGGTCTTGTGCCCACTTCTGGCATAATTACTGTCTAAATGAGATGTTATGTTCTGACAGGCTTACTGGGGTATCGTACCTACCCCACTGGTAGGGGAGGTAAGACAATGTGATTGGCATGTGTACCAGATGAGAGGGGAGTGGTTCCCTAAAGGAATACTCTAGATAGGAAAAAACAAAAACTAAAATAGTTCACTGTTACCCTCAATCTTAACATACCACAAACTGACAGTGCAGTCTGATTCTTATTGCATTTTTGCCAGTAGTTGAAATATCAAGGCATAGTAAGAAGCAAAAATATCTTGGGGAAGTTCACAAGAATGGCTGTACAGCACGCAAAAGGACAGGAAAAAATATTGCAGATTTTCTATAAAATATTTAGCTCATGGCCTACAATTAGTTTTAGAATTTTCAAGCACTTTAAAATTAAAAAAATACAACAATAACAAAAGTAATAATGTTTGGTTGATGCCAGTGTCATGAGCCACAATATAAAGTTCAGCATCTGCAAGTTTAAAAACAAATGTGTCTGAACTGTTGATTGAATCTTTATTTTAATTTAATATTTTGGTGTGATTTTATTGTGCCTACAGTACTTTTTTTTTTTTTTTTTTTGCGGTACGCGGGCCTCTCACTGTTGTGGCCTCTCCCGTTGCGGAGCACAGGCTCCAGACGCACAGGCTCAGCGGCCATGGCTCACGGGCCCAGCCACTCTGCGGCATGCAGGATCTTCCCGGACCGGGGCACGAACCCGCATCCCCTGCATCGGCAGGCGGACTCTCAACCACTGCGCCAACAGGGAAGCCCCCCTACAGTACTTTTGATAAGATGCTGCCTCTGGTTCCTTTGATGAGTCCCATGGTTTTGCTGATCATGAACAGCACAATCTTTCTTCCTTTTTGTGTAAGATATAAAACACAATGTTGGAAGGTATATTCCTCTATTTTATATAGGCCAGTACAGTGTTGGCACTGTGGGCTGCATGGATGCCACTCTTCACTATTCCTTCTTCTCCTTGTGTACAGTATGGCCTGCAGGTAACAAATTATGGTCTAAAAAATACAACTCCATAGGGAGACCATCTGTACCGCCCTCTGATTGGTCTTTCTCAGCTGCAGCTGCACTTGTACATATAACCTCACTGTGGGGCTCAAGGAGGCTGTTGAGCTAGGAAGAGTTCATTGCTGCTCTCCATGAGGAGTTCTTTGACATAATTTGGCTGCCTTGCATTCCAGGTGACAAATCCTGAAATATAGCAGGCAGCCTTAAAAATATGCAAATGGCCTTCCTGTAGCTCTCTCTGCCCATTTCCCATGCTTGGCTTCAATGCATGATTATCAGTTTGCTAGAGTGCAGCTCAGTCATAGTCATGCTTTGTTTGCTTATGGTACTTTCCTTTTGTCTTAATACATAAAGCTTTTCTTTACTCTTCTTTTTAAGAGAGAGAGTAGTGCTGCAGTTACCAAGCATTTAATACATGCAATTTGAATCAATTAAGTTGAATTACTATTGTGCTTAAGGAAAGACAACATCTGTTTTGTACCACCGCCCTGCCATTCCCCCGTGTCATTGCTGCCATCTAAGATGGTTGCTGCTACTCTCCTTCCTTGAGTTTACAGGCACAATTCTGCATAAAGAGACGACCCTCCTTTGCTTCTGTAGTCTGTTTCTTCTTCCTTGTGTTTGGCTGAGCTGAGCTGGGATAGAGGCACATAGGAAAATATCACAGAAGAACTGGTCCCTAGGTACACACAGTCCTTATCCTATTTAAAGTTAAAGGCTTATCTTCTGCTGTCATTTATTTTAAGTGAAAGTGGGAAGAAAGTACTACACTGAGAGGCATGAGAACCTTGTCTTGGTTCTCTCCTTAACTAGTTGCATAACCGTAGGCAAAATTTTAATTGCTCTGGGCCTCAGTTTCTTTTTGAAAAAATTAGCAGATTATTAATCTAAATATCTAAATGCTAAATATAATAATCTAAATGCTTAGATTATTTCTGAAGTTCTTTCCAGCTTTAAATTACTATGTATTTAGGGCAGCACACTGCCTTTCATTATATTATTTATTTTAAGTTTTCTGCATAATTTTCCACTTTACATTTGATCCAGTTTAGGATATATACAAAAAGTGGTGTCATAAATTTATTTTGACACTTTCCTTTTTAATCTTCTCTACTGGAAGTGTGATTTTGATTACCAGATTGAATAATTGTTTTCACACAAATGTGTATTTTTCTTATTGTTCTGCTTCTCATATGTTTTACAAAATTTCTGCATAATGCAAGTTCTTTTAATGAGTTTGTTCACTTTGAAAGCAAACATTTAGAGCCATAATCTCCAGTATTTTATTCATCTTCAACCCAGTCTAATTAGACATCTTGAGTTGGTTTTCCAAAATTGTATTTGGGAAATAATTCTTCCCAAATAAATAGTTAAATAAATCTTATGTGGAAATAAGTCTTACATGGAAATAAATCATATTTGGGCAATGTTCTTCATGGACCATGCCTGTACTCCGGAGGAGGATAGAGAATCATATTCAGAATGACTTTGAGCTCAGTATGAAGCAGTGCACGATTGGTAGCGGCTTCCTCTCGAGCAGACAATTGCATGAGTCTACTTCATCTTAAAGAGGCATCTGTGACTGGAAACCCAACACTTGGGAATTTTATGATGACAACAGCAGATGAAAAGGCACGCTGAGCTGAAAGAATAGCTGAGTTGCCTTATTTTATCGGATAATATGTGCTTCTGCTTCAACAGAGGTTGTTGTTGCTAGGATGACCTCAATAGCCGTTTTCTGTCCCACGTTGTGATAAGATCATTGTGGCACATATCATCCTGATCTGGAGGAGGACTGCCACTGAAGATTTTAAATAGTGTATTTATTCATAAGCTTAAGTATACAAAAAATAAGACTCATGTTACTAGTAAGGGAGCAATTTCTACGTATAGGGTTAGGAACACAGAAGGGTAATAGTCCTTAGGAAGCCGAAATGCATCTTTCATTAGGTAATTTTTATAGTAGCCCAAGCAACTGTGTTTTGGAGAATAATTCCTCTGCTTTGGAGGACCTGATGATGTACTGAAAATGTTTTAGTTCTATTATTTCAAAGGTTATTTTCTTACTTATTGTCCTCTTTTCAATTCGCCTACAGAACTTTATGTTCAAGTAAATAATTCCAATGTAAACCCTGTGAAGCCTGCTCACACACCCATTGTTTACTGGCTGAAATCAGCAAAAGAGGAGAAATATTAGCTTTTCTTCAAATTCCTGACAAGATTAAAGTAGGGTTAAGGGAACATCTGCCTTTTATGGGAGACATTATTGTCCATCTCAAATTTGAAAACATGCTCTTGAAAAGCTTTTAAGTCCATTTTGCACCTGTGTGGAATAGTTACAGGAATATTATTGGATTAAGAAGTAGGGTAGGTGGATACTTATATGGGTCCTGAACTGTAAGGGAGGCTAAACCATCATTAGGTTGCTAAAATATTATGGAATATTTAAAAAGATATATCAAATTATGTTTCTAAATCATTTCTAGTAAAAATCTGGTTGAAAGTAATACTTTCATAAGCCATTTGAGACATGAGATATATTGTCCCTAAGCTGCCAATCTAAAGGAGGGTGACAATTAACTGTAGGGCTACTATTTTCCTAGTATAGTAGGATGTGCAGCTGGGAACAGAATTTGACTGTTTAAGACCTTAGAGGAGAAGCTGGGGACAGCCACGAGGGGGCTCCATTTCTGTTCTTTTCTCATACAGTATTCTGTATCTTGTCTAAATAAATGTTAACTACTTAAAGTATATCAGTCTGAAGGAATAACAAAGTATTAGCGTGACTCAGGTATCCACAGCCATATTTATCTGGAATTCTGTCTTTAAGCAATTGATGATGGTTGCTATTTTCCACTATTTGTATATCTTTGTGTTCTTCCAATTTCAACTTAGGAAAGCCAAACCCTGGCAATACATTTACATACTTCGGCATTTGCTCTGTCTTTACCATCTGCTTGACCCTCCTCATTTGGCAAAGAAGTCCTCATCTTTCTTGTGATGATGACCTTATTATGTTCCCTTACATTCAGTTTAGAACATCATGAACTCCTCTGGGGCAAGGATTGGGATCCACGCTTACTGCTTCTTTGCTTTCCTTGTGCCCAGCCATTGTCTGGTACATGCTTGATGATGATTAGTAACTGACTGGATGTACATATAAATGAAGGCAATAAAGTGCTATAGATAAATACAATACCAACAATT
Organism: Mesoplodon mirus; assembly: GCF_964341445.2. Taxonomy (NCBI): domain Eukaryota; kingdom Metazoa; phylum Chordata; class Mammalia; order Artiodactyla; family Ziphiidae; genus Mesoplodon; species Mesoplodon mirus. The sequence goes on along the minus strand of NC_138977.1, from coordinate 156,445,350 downwards.
ACTCATGTAACAAGATAAATCAAAACTTTTATTAAATATATAAATGATTTTATTCTTTTTCTTACCCACTCTGCTCGAGAGTTTTATAGATGACTTTTCACTTTTATTTCAGTACTCACCCTTAACTTACCTTAGATTTCACTCCTGTGTTCTCCAAAACTCTTTAGCTGGTATTTACTATTTATTTATAGGGAATGCAACAGTGTTCATGATGGGAAAAGGTCTAGACTTGGAGTAAGAAGACATGAGTTCATGAGCTAACTGTATTACTTTGTATAGGTTTATTTAATTTCTATCTATGATAATATTTGTCATGTCTATGATGGAGAGTGAGTGAAAGAATCAAATTACATATATAGATAAATATATATAAATTATATATATATATGGCTTGTAATATTTAAAGAGCTAAAATTAAGTAATTTATGATGGTTATGTAAGGGCTCCTGCCCTTAGCTTCATCATCATGCAAAAAATAGCACTTTTTTTGTCGTCATCCCTTAAATTCAAAACAGTTTCCCAGTTGTATTATAAACTCCATTCTCCTCCATTTCCTTTTGGTCTTTGTTTATTCTTCTGTGACATCATTATCTTTGTGACATCGTTATTTATTTAAATGTCAGATATTCTAACACATAGACATAATCTTTTCTGTCAAATAGCCTCCATTGATGTGGTCTCATCTAAAAAGTAATAACTTCATTGGCGGTTTACATGTTATGGGAGGAGAAAGTAATAAGAGTTTTATTGACTTCTAGAAATTTCTATTAACTACTGATTGCAGTTAGTCCTCAATTTTATGTGTATAGGAGAGGAATGGTATGGACAGTCTAAAATAATAGGTACATATTTACAAAGTTATATAATGCGATTACATTTTATGCTGGATTAGATAATACCATAAATATTGAAGTTAAAAATTACCTATTGCCAAAATTATACGTAAAAATCCCTTGGGCTTTTTAGTTTATCCAACATGCCTGGTTTTATGTATACATGCTTGTTCTGATGTATTATTTCTCATTAAATCCAACACAGGCAGATTTTCTTAAGTGTTGGAACAGATGACTTTTTCTCCATTTGAGCACCAGATGCAATGGTTACCTTGTTTTCTGAGCCCTGTTATGGCCTATTGTGGCAAATAGCACGACAGAGAGCATAGAGATTCACGTTTACTGCAGAGCATGAGCTCACTGAATTACTGAATGAAGTGGAGGGTAGAATTATTCAAATTATTTTTAAAAAAATAATTTAAATAATTTTTTAAAATTACCAAACATACTTGATTAATTGACACAAATGGGAAGATGTGTACACACTATATGTTGATAAACTTACAACTGTCTGTCCACTTGAATATTTATAAAAATACTTAAGAGGAAGAACATTTTTAAATGTAGATTTAGTATGATTTGTTTGCTGTTCTGAGAACCACATTTTTCAGAGAAAGCATCAAGCCACCTTGCTCTTCCTGTGGAACATTTGTTCCATTTTATTCCTTAGCTCAACTCCTTGATCTCCAATTTTACTATCAATAAATCATCATTTAACAGAATGACTCCTGTCAATTCAGGCTCATTGTATTTCCACACTATATTGCCAGTGTGTGTCTGTCTCTGTGTGTGTGCATTTTTTTCACAAATAAACCAACTTTAATAAATATTATTTTGTATTTATATAGTGCCTTCTTCAAGAAGCTTAGATTCTTTACAGACATTATATCTAATTAATCCCCACAACAACCCTGTGAGGTAGGTATTACTCCCATTTTACAAGATAGGGAGACTGAAGCACAGAGAGGTTAGGTGACTTGCCCAAGATCACACAGTTAAATTGTGTGCATTTTAAAATGGTTTTCTCTAGCAGCTCTTAAGAAATGGAAATAGTTTCATTTACTGCAATGAATGCCTGCCCTACAATGTAGACTTCAAATTTCCTTCCTTGCCTGTGGGCTGCATATGGAATAAGTTGACAAAGGAGGTGAGAAAGCAAACAAGAATTGAAAGTCAAACAGCTGTCATCTAGGCTGTTGACAAAGCTGACAAGAGGTTGACTGTATCCTCATAGTCAATCAACAACACATACATGTGTTTTCCATATTGTTCTATGACTTGGTCTGGACCTTCACATGCAAGGTTCCCACATAAGGAAAAGAAGTTTCTGATAGCTCTTTTGTTCTTAATTCTTGCTGTCATGGAACTGCCAATTTGAGGCAGCTGGGGATTACATGGAAAGATAGTTTAGTTGCATGTGGATTCTTTTTATTTTTTCTTCTTTCTTTTCCTTCAACTTCAATGTATTGTTTCTTTTGGCTAATCTGGTGGATTCCTGGAAAGTTGATGGGACTTGTGGGAGTGTGTTGCCCTGAGGCAAACCTAGTTCTGCTTCCTTGTTAAGGCACACTGGTCCTGGCTTCTTGTGGAGTGGGTCTGTGTTTTGGCCCCTTGAGGAAGGGAGTATCCTGTCTTAATAATGAAGCAAAAAGATGACTCCAGAAGAGAATTGGCAACCACCAAAAGGGATGCTGTCCAGTTCTCCTCTGATACATAAACCACCTTCTGGGCAGATTTGTGAAATCTCTCATCAGTCTTCGATACATTTAATCACATGCTTTGCTTTATTCTGTTTTATTTTATAACAATGTTGTGAGCAGTTAACCAAAGTCAAAAGGTTAGTGTAACTTCTGTTCATCCTGCAAAACTGTTTTGCAGTATACACACACACACATACACATTTACCATCACTATGTAGTTGTCATTCAAATCACTGTGTCCCATCTTTATCAACAAGCTCCACAAAACAAAAGATTCTATGCTCAGCAAATACAAAGAGTTCTCCCAAGGACATGGACTTCTAGGGAATGAGACTAGATGGGCAAGGAGGAGAGGCTGAATATATAAGATTTAATTTAAGGTCTACTGATGCCTGTTTTTTTGTAGAAACCACAGTAATGCATATTTCTATACTACACGTGGTGAACATGTTTATTTCAAAGCTTTCTTCACTGTTGTGGAAGTACTACAGAAAGTTATTATCAGGTAGTCACTCTCATGCACCTTGTTTTTTCATTGAAAGATGAAGGAATATTTTGCATTTCAGTGCCATTGATTGTTTATTCATTCCTTCCTTCAGCAAATACCTATTTTATGCTTACTCTTTGCTCTGTGCTAGGTATTAGGTACAAAATAATTAATAAGTTTGATCCCCTTGCTCATTTTCCCAGGCAGCAGGGAAGGTAGTATAAATATGTGGCTTTGCAGAATATGATGAGAACATAAAGAAAGAAGCAGTCAATTCTTTGGGGGTGGGCGGGTAGGAGTGGGAGTGAGCATGGAGTCACAGATGGTTTCACAGAGGAAGGGCTGTATAAAAGAAAGAGTGGATATTTTGTAGTCACAGGACCTCCACTTAATGTCCAACACTTCCAGGCCCAGTTATGGAGGTAGGGCTAAGTTCTTAACCTCTTGGAGCCTAAGTTTCCTCACTGGTAAAAGAAGGACAATAATTAGGCCAACCACAGAGTGTTTCAAGGATTAAATGTGAAACTATCTGTGAGAAACATTTGCTAAAATGCTATACCAGTACATAAATGAGCCTTCTTATCATCATTTGGAGATTATGTCATTCAAGATGACCAGTGCTTTGGGAATGAGACTGAGTACCAGGGATGGCATCCTGAAAAGCAGGGGCAATAGGAAGTCTTGGGAGAATGGCCCACAGAAGAGGTTGGTGGTTAGGTCCAGAGACTCTGGGGCGGGTCTGGGCTCTGATCCCAGGTCTCCCTTTGGCAAGTTATCTAAGCTCACTATGGCTCTGTTTCTTCATCAGTAAAATGGAGGTAACAGTACTTAGCATTTTAGGTTGTTATGGTGCTTAAATGAATTAATATTATGTAGTACTTAGAACAGTTCCTGGACATTATAAGCATGATTTAAATGTTTGGTTTGATAAGCACTTGTTTTAGTTTCCTAGGGCTACTGTCAAAGTATCATAAAACTGGACGTCTTAAAACAACAGAAATTTATTCTCTCACAGTTCTGGAGGCTAGAAGTCTGAATCAAGGTGTTTGTAAGGTTGGCTCCTCCTGGGTACTCTGGGGAAGAGTCTGTTCCATGCCTTTTTTCTTTGCTTTTGGTGTTGCAGGCAGTCCTTGGAGTTCCTTGGCTTATAGGTGCATCCTTCAGTCTCTGCCTCTGTCATCACATGACATCTCCTGGTGTGGCTCTGCATCTCTTCTTCTTATAAGAAAGAAGGGCCCACCCTACTCCAATGTGACCTCATCTTAACTAATTACATCTGCAATGACCTTATTTTCAAATAAGGTCACAATCAGAGCTGCTGAGGTATAGGACATCAATATACCTTTTGGGGAGGACACAATTCAACCTTGAATGGTACTAATTTAAAATATAAATAACACAGGCTTATCTAGTCTATGAGAACTGAATAACTTAATGTGTCATTAATATCTTGAATATTGTGGAGACTGTCAGTTTCTGTTTTGAATTTCAGAGGTGATAATGGGCCATCTCACTTCTACAACATCCTTTCTTATCTTAGAGACCAGAAATTCCAGCAGCAGTTGCACCTGGATTTATAACTTTAGACCCTCCATACTATTATCCAAGGTCAGTGCTCTCAAAGGTGCTTGGGTAATAAGACTGCTTCTCCCTTTTATGCCCCCCCCAAACACACACAGATCCCTAGTGTCCTGGTCCTTCCTTAATCAGTTACTGCCACTAGCTTTGTGGCTCTCCAGTCCTATTTTTTTCCTTGTCTTCTCACAACTGGCCTATTTATTTGTTTATTTATTTATTTATTTATTTATTGTCATCTTTTGAATTCAACAAATCCAAAACTAAAACTCATAACAGGAAACTGGAATCCATCAAATCTTTGTTTGCATTCCAGCTCTGGCTAGGGTACCTTGGACAAGTTGCCTTACCTGTCTGAATTTCACTTTCCTTAGGTATAAAAATATAAATAATAATGTTTACATAGGACAATGCCTGGTCCACAGTAGGCACTTGATAACTGTTTATGAATGAATAAGTACATGAATAAACCAGTTCTCATAGAGTTGTTGAGAGGATTAAATGAGATAATGAATGTGCTGTGCCTAGAACATGGGAAATGGTCAATGAATGGCAGCTTCTATTTTTATTCTCATCTCTTTAATCCAAATTCCTTTTTTAACTGCCTATATCTGTCAGTGATTCTACTCTAACATGCTAGATTTGAAGTCCTAGAGTTTTTTCTTTTTCACTTTTTAAAAATTTTTTTAATTTTATATTTGAGTATAGTTGATTTACAATGTTGTGTTAGTTTCAGGTGTTTTTCAGATTCTTTTCCCAAACAGAATATTGAGTAGAGTCCCCTGTGGTATACAGTAGGTCCTGTTGATGATCTATTTTATATATAGTAGTGTGTATACGTTAATCCCAACATCCTAATTTATCCCCTCCCCCCCACCTTTCCCCATTGGTAGCCATAAATTTGTTTTCTAAGTCTGTGAGTCTATTTCTGTTTTGTAAATAAGTTCATTTGTATCGTTTTTTTTAGATTCCACATACAAGTGATATCATATGATATTTGTCTGTCTTTGTCTGAGTTACTTCACTTAGTATGATAATCTCTAGGTCCATGCATGTTGCTATGAATAGCGTTATTTCATTCTTTTTTATGGCTGAGTAATATTCTATTGTATATATGTACCACATCTCCTTTATCCATTCCTCTGTTGATGGACATTTAGGGTGCTTCCATGTCTTGGCTGTTGTAAATAGTGCTGCAGTGAACATTGGGGTGCATGTATCTTTTAGAATTATGGTTTTCTCTGGATATTTTCCCAGGAGTGGGATTGCTGGAACATATGGTAGCTCTATTTTTAGTTTTTTAAGGAACCTCCATATTATTCTCCATAGTGGCTGTACCAGTGTACATTCCTACCAGCAGTGCAGGAGGGTTCCGTTTTCCCCACACCCTCTCCAGCATTTATTGTTTGTAGACTTTCTGATGATGCCCATTCTGACCAGTGTGAGGTGATACCTCATTGTAGTTTTGATTTTCATTTCTCTAATAATTAGCAATGTTGAGCATCTTTTCATGTACTTTTTGGCCATCTGTATGTGAAGTTCTAGAGTTTTAAAAAATTTATCTCTCTATTGATCTAGCTAATCACCATGTTTTAATCAGTTTTTCAGTTGAAATCTCTGCAGAGGCCAATCTTTCCTTTGTAGTTATGTTGACTTTGGAATCAGTCCCTTCACACCTTCCACACAGCATGGCATCTAGATGACAGTAGCCTCCTGGGGGTCCTCCTTTCTCTAGCCTTTTCTTTCTGTAACCCATCCTGCAATCCTTAATCATGTTTTCCATCAGTTGAGTTGTCCCAGTATTACCTTTGATAGGCTCTGTTTTGATAACTTAGTCTTATTAATAAGACATGAGAATACTAGCCACTTTTTTTTCTCTTCTTTTTAAACTGTGAGACAAAAGAATGTGTGGATGCTCAGTTGTCTGTTTCATAATCGGATTCATTGGAACCCTTTATTGCATGCCTTGATGTGGTTATGGTGGCAGTGTTCAAAAGACTAACATACCCCTGGGGTTTTGACAGTGCTTGTCTAACTTAGAACTTGTATGGGCTTTTAAATTTTTCTTGGGCTTATTTTTAATAACACTTGGTCCTTGAGTGCTTAAAGTTTTAAAACTGTACTTTTTTGTGTGTGTGTGTTATGAAAGGTACTCAGATTCCCACCAGATGGGAATTTGTCCAAATCGAATTTTGATCTTTGTACTCAGTACAAAGGCTCAGCCTCAGTACTCAGGCTACAGGAGGATGACAGCTCCACCTATGAGGAAAAGATGCCATCTTTGAAGAACATGTAGCTTCTTGTTGTAGAAATCAACCAAACAGTGCCCCAAAGGAACTCCGTACTTAGGGCTAAAGAGGACCATATTCCATATGGAAACTCTGTCTGTCCCAGATCTAACTTTTGAAGAACGAGAAGGGGTTATATTCAGGTGCATAGCCATATGAATAACCTAAAGGTGGTCATGGTCTGTGTGCTCAAAGGTTATTCATTGAAACAGCTTCGCTAAGACAGGCTCTTAGTCCTACTAAATACTTTCCTCTTTAGCCAAGGGTGATTTTTACTGAACCTAGAGTCATGTCTACTTTATCCAGTCTATAGACAAATTAGTCCTTTCTACTCCATGGTAAACCTATTCCTCAGTTCCCAGTTTTTCTAAAAGTGTTAAGAACATCTAGAATATGGGGAAAGCTAAATGACATCATTCTCACTGGGATACGAATAATGAATGAAGATTTAGGCTATGATTACATTAAATTACCAGATCAAGTAGAAACCTAAATTGTGATTAGATCTTGTCACTTAGCCCTCTGCATATGGGCTCTTTCTAAATAAATCAGTGCATTTCTCTGTTTCAAACTACAGAACTCATCAGTTCTATTTCCAGTGTACTCCAGATTGAAAAATTTTGGCTCAGTCACCAACTACTGGCATAACCTTGGGAAAGTCACTCATCATCACTATATTTTAGTCTCATCACTGTAAAATGAGGAATTTGGAGTTCATTTTAGGTTAACTCTGAAGATTTTAAAAATTCAAACATTTTTGGAATTGAATGTTATAAGCATCCATGGCACAGCTAACAGTCTTCTTGAAAGATCCTGTTATAAAGTATAAACCATATTATGTTACTATTTAATTAAAATCTTTCAAGAGATCCCCACCTCAATCAAAGTGAAAAGAAAAGTCCTGTTAATGTATAGGCACTCCATAACTTAGATCCCCGAGAACTCTCTAGTTTCCTTTTCCATGCCACACCTCTTCTCACTCCAGTCCATCCACAATGCCCTCCGTAGTGTTACTAAACACACCACATATTCCACCCTCAGAGCCTTTGGCCCTTGCTGTTCCCTTTCCTGGAATTCTATTTTCCTAGCTATCCACCTAGTTCACTCCCTTACCTCTTTCAGATCTTGCCTCAGATGACACTCTCTAAACAAGGTATTCCCTGCTCTCCTGATCTAAAACTGCAACCTGCTCTCACGTTTCCTACCCCTAGCTCCTGCTTTATTATTCTCCTTAACACTTATTAACGTGTAACATATATAACATGGAACATACTATATATTTTGTTGGTTATCTCCAGTCTCCAAATATAAGGAAAGGGATTTTTTGTCTTTTCTGTTCACTACTCACTCAAAATTTTTTGAAATAATGAAGAATGAATGAAGGACAAAAGTGTGTTCTGCTGGAAATCAGACCGGAACTCTTGATTCTGATTCAATCTGGTAGCCACTTGTGGACAAAGCCTCTGTCTTTTCTTGACCACTGAATAATTATTCACATGGGAAGATATAACATCTCATGTGGGCTTTTACTCTGGGGGCTGGAAATCTTTTATCACTGAGCAAATGAAAACCAGTCATCTGTTATGCAATGCAGCTAATGAGCCATATATAGATGCAAACCATTCCCAGTTAATTAGAATTAGCATTTTTCTTCCCCTCAAAACCTGTTCTCTCACTCTCTCCTTTCCCCTCTCTTTCTCTCTTAGCTGTTATGTTTCAAATAGATTTATGCTACAGTGTTTTGGAAAAAATCTTTAATTACTTTAAATCCACTGTCCTAAAAAAAAAAGAGAAAACTACCTGAAGCAAAGATCCTCAAGAACTTAAAATGATCTATTCAGTTTCAACAAATTTAATTACTTATGGTCCATAGAATATTGTACTTAACTTTAGGATAAAGTGCTATTTTTTATTTCTGACCTCATGTGCCTTACAGATATGATCTATCACTTACTATCTGTAACTATATCTAACACAAATCAATAAAGTAAACACTCACTTTGGTGATGTTACACTGCACTGAAAAGATAGACCACTTATGAAAAGCCCATGGGGTCAAGGAAAGCACTAGAGTTTCATTTATATGAGACCCTGTCACTCTCATTGTTTTCCCTTTAAAATGTGGATCTGCTGTAAAGGATGAGTCTAGCTTGTTGTCCACTGGACTTGCCCCTTTCAAAAATTTTCTTTGAGCAACTGATGTCTAGTCTTTAGGATCCCATCCAGCAAAGGCGTGCCAGCTGTGCTGTGTCAGCAGGGGTGATTTGTGGGCTTCTTAAAGAGGCTTCAGAGGAATTGCTGGTTTTAGGCCCTGGTTGATTAGCTTGATGAAGTGAGTTTCAAAGTGTTTATTCCTTCTGTTCATTTTCATTTTTTATGGCTTATGTATTCTTGGTATTCTGTTCCTTACCCTGTGATGTTCAGTTCAAAAATGCTTGTGATCCCAGGACATTTATTAGTGCAGCCTGGCTCATTATGTTCAGACATGCGTGGTGTTTGACAAATCATTTGGGTTTTTAAGGCGAACTTGGAGATGTCTAGGATTGGTTAGGCCCTATTAACAGGAGGTACGCACATTGCTAAGGAGTGTCCTTTGCTGCACTCAGTTACCATCAGAAGCTGACTGATCCCTGACTGCAGATCCAGTCATCAACCTGCTTGCTTTTGAGCCAGCATATTAACCTATGCAAACTGCGACACTGTCCCTACTCACTCCCACCACTAACCTCTTCCCCATGTGTGCAGCAAGGGTCTGGGGTGATCTGGTTTCTTCAACCTGCCAAACTAAGGGTCAGAGTTTGGTTTATTTCCACATCTGTTCCTCTTATTTTCCATGGACCATTTCTCAGTTGCCACCCAAAGAGATGAAGGCAAAGCCCCTGCTCCAAGTGTTTGGGCATCAGCACAGAGCGGCCTGTGTGGTTTAGGAAACTATACTGCTTGTTTGAGCTTTTCCAACATTGTAAAGTAAAAGAATAAAATAGAAAGGGATTTCTATTTATTTTCCAGAGCCATGGTCACTTTATTTTGCGATTCCTTCAACTGGGAAGTGCTTTAAAAGGAATTTGCAACCTCATGTGATCTGTTGTCATTTAGAGCTGTTTTTGAGACAACAGGCTATGCTTGAGGTTTATATATTTAGAGTTATTTATTTCTCTTCGGCATCTATCAAATTGATTAGCATCCAGATGCCATGAGGATCCAGTTACAAGGTAATGACCAACATTGCCTTCTTACCAAGTTAGACAGCCTCTGACATAAGCAGCAAGATATTGTTTATGTTAGATTTTCATTGCCTTACACTCCTACAAAACACCTATCCATTTTTCAAGATTCAAACCAAGTGTTGCTTCATCTCAAAGCCTTTTCTTACCAACATGTCCTCTCCAGATAGAAATACTTCTTTAGATGTGAAGCCCCAGAATAAGCTAAGACTTCTCACTTAGTACTTAGTCTGATTTGCTTACACTTAAGTCTAATTGGCTTCCCAGATTAGACTGGGAATTCCCTGTGACTTGAAGACAACAACATTTTTTTCAGTCATCTTTGAGCTGCCATTACCTGGCACATAATAGGCTCTCAACAAAAGTTGGCTGAGTAAAACGCATTTGAATGAATACACTTAATGTACCTGGTGTTCATGAGGCATGCCACACTGCTTCAGAACTCAAGTCTGTCTTATGGGCTAAGTCCTTTGCCTTTAATGGCCTTTTCTCTTCTCTGGTTGGCAAAATCTTTCTTGTCCTTTACATTTTTCCTTATCAGTCAATTAATCATCCTCTAGAATATTCCCTGTCTTTCCCAAGTACTGTTAATCCTTTCTCTTTGTCCAGAGGTCTACTAGTACTCACCTCACACTACAGTTATTATTGTGTGTCAGTTGGTCTCTTTCTCTTAATGGTGACTTGCTGATAGGTGAGGATCCTTAGTTTAGATTTTACCCTAAGTTCTCAGTGCAGACCTGGCTCAGAGATGGTGCTAGTGAGAGTGTCTGTCAGAGTTGGAGAGTGCTCCAGCTCTGATGTTAATCAGTTGTGGAAGTTTGAACATAACACTTAATCTTTCTTGGCCACAATATCTGATCTGAAAACTGAGAGGCTGAACTAACTCTTAAGTTCACTTCCAGCTTCAGGTCTTTATTCAGAACATCATCCCTATTTTTTATAGCCCTGCATTTTGCTACTGTCTTCATTTGAGTCTCCTATTTACAAATCTGCTTCTCTTCTCTTTGCCCTATTTTCTCATTCAAAAATTGTTTTTCCCCTGTGTCACCTGAATATGTTCAGAGAGTCAAATATGATATTATTTGCTGACCTGAGAGAGGTACTTGTCAGGTATATGGTGGGGTGGGCTATTTAGTCTCTACAGCTTGGTCTCCTCATCTGTAAAATGAGGGTAATAATAGTGCATACCCCTCACTGGTGGTTGTGAGGATTCAATTATAGAATATTTGTAAAGCTTTTGAACATTGGCACAGAGTAGGTGCAGTTGAGTGTTTACTTATTAAATAAATAACAGACTCCTGTCCTGCATTGTCTCAGTCAGAAGGTGACTATATTTACTGCTTTCTAGATTATTATATCTTACTTGACTGATATGGTTATCAGCAAAACTTTCAGGAAATTACAGTAAATTTTTATCATACAATCTAAATTAGAATCCTATTACTTATTTATTTTAAATATCACATTCTTATACTTTCATAAATGCCACTCAGAATTTATTTACAGTGGAATATCATGCAGTTCATTCCCTAGTAATCCAAAGTAGAGTATAGCTGTTGTTAATGAATAGTTGTTTAATACAAGGCTTTCATCTTGCCAGTTCCATTATACTTTAAAATTAGAATGCACATATCTATGGGCCATTGTGAAATGTGTTAGATTCCAGAAGATGAGAGGAATAAAACGTTTTTAGAACTGGTTTTGGCTAAGTTTACACAGTGCCAGTAAACACTTTTTCCAAATAAGATACAGATTTGCTAAGTAACCTAATTGCAACAGTATCTGAAAGACATAAGAAATGTTGGTGGAAGACTATTTTGTTTCAAAACATTTTTAAGTTTGTGCTTAATTTAGCTCTGCTGTTCGTGAAGTAGAAATATCTTTTTAAAGACTAATTACCCTATATTCATGCATAATGTGTCTCATGGGAAGGAAACTATGATTGTGTGTTCACTACCGAATGAGATGGTGCGTGTATATGTTTGGGTGTGGGGATACAGCTGCAGAGGTTTAATTCCTATACAGTGGAATGCAAGGAGCACTTAATTTTTATAAACAAGTTTAGCAAAAAAAAAAAAAATCACATTTTCTGTTTTCAGGAATTAAGCAGCATTTAAAAAGACAAGATGGAACCTGAAGAGTACTGGAAGAAATAGGAGGGCCTCCATTCTGGTCTCCGATCCAGCAGAATTAGGTAAGTTATTTGACTTCTTTGGGCTGTGCTTTCCACATCTGTAAAACAACATATGTGAGTAATATTGCGGTGTGGAGGAAAGATCTTAAGAGGAGGGTTTGAGCAAGGAGCTTGGTTGAGAGGCTATTGCAATAGTCCAGGTGAGATTTCTCCCATCAAGCACAACTCACAACTTCATAATATTCTTGGACTCACCTGCTGAACAGGGATGGATGGTTTCATTAATAAGTGGAGGAGGAGCTCAGAACGGCGTTTCAGCTCCAAAATTGCCTTCACCTGCTCATCAATAAATGACCTAAAATTCTTTTAAAGATTATTTCTATGGGCTTGTGTGTATTTTGTAGTATAGGTGAAATCCTAACATTAGGTTAATATTATTCTTAGTAAATATTCTTCTCTAGCAGAGGAAAGTATAAACATGTGCATCAACATTACAAGGAAAGGTGTAGTGAGGCTTGTGGTGAACAAGGAAATGTGAACCGGTCCTAATTCTCCTGCAGCCCATTCTTTACACAAACCAAGTGCTCTCTGGACTTTTATAACAAAAAAGGAAAATCCAGATTTTTATGTTTAATTTCTCAAGTTTTAAAACACTCGAGCAAAACATTAGCATGGGCCCCTCTTGGTCACTGTTGCTCCATAGCTCATCCAGTCCTGAAATACCAGGGAGAATCTCAACCTCCCCAAACCGGGAGTAGTATATAGGCAAGAAAGAAATAACTTTGAGAACAGAGATTTCTCTGGTGAGAAAACTGTTTCCTGCTTGACAGCCAGCCAGCCTGCTACAGCAGTTTAGTCTTAGCGAGTAGCATGTTATATAGACTAGGCCAGAGAGAACTGCAGTTGTGCTTAGGTGCCTGCAGTGAAATAATCATATTAGTGTTCACTGTGCCCACCGTCAGCTGGGCCCTCAGCCGCCCCAAGTGAACGACTCCTTTACTTGCCTCTGTGCAGGGTCTTAGTCCATTTCCCCATAGCAACTCTTTCAAGCCCTATTCTTCTCTCTCTTAAAATGTTGATTTATTCTTTCTCCTGTTGAAAATCGAGTGTATCAATGATGGATTTCTTCATTCTGGTCTTCCAAAGAACAGATAAAGTGACATTAGCCTTTACTATCACTTCCTTTTCTCCAGTTGCAGAAGAATGGAGTTCCTTTTTCTTCTCATACCCAGTCCCACAACTGCTTTTGAGCTGGCACCTTTTAGTCTCTTGTAGACCCAGCATCAGTCCATCTCTTTATTTTCAGTCTCTCCCCCTCCCCATCCCCCCAGCTCTTTCCAGTGATTCATCAGCAAGCTCTTGTATTTCCTAGGTTAAAATTGTCAAGAGGGCAAAACAAGTCCCAGTCTCCTGTTGCTCTGACTCCACATCCTCCCCTTGTTCTGCCTTCTCTCTCCTGCCTCTTGCCTTTCCTCATAAGGAGAGTCTGCTCTTAGAGAAGCTAGTGCCTTGCTTTCCCACTTGTGTTGTATCTCCTACCATCAGGATGCCTCACACATGTCCTCTGAATATGCAGTAACAAAGTAAGTATCTGATTGATAATGTATACTAAAAACATTTTTGATGTTGAAATCTGAAATCTGCATCTGAATAATACAGGTAGGGGAGGAAAGGGAGAAGAAGTAAGATTGGCATGCGTTGATAATTGATGAAGCTGGGTGATGAGTCCTCTAGCAAAACCCCGGATTACCAAATTATAATTTTTTTATCTCTCAGTTTATTTGACTTCTTTGTGGCATCTAACCTTTGTTACTACCTTTTTTTTTTTTTTTTTTTTTTGGTACGCGGGCCTCTCACTGTTGTGGCCTCTCGCGTTGCAGAGCACAGGCTCTGGAGGCACAGGCTCAGGCCACGGCTCACGGGCCCAGCTGCTCCGTGGCATGTGGGATCTTCCCGGACCAGGGCACGAACCTGCGTCCCCTGCATCGGCAGGTGGACTCTCAACCACTGTGCCACCAGGGGAGCCCTGTTACTACCTTCTTTGTGACGAACTCTTCTCCCTTGGCATCCATGGCTCTCTCCTGGGTCACCTTTTCTCTCTTCTCTGTCTTGATCTTGTGGTGTATTTTCTAAAGCCCATTTCTTAAGTGCTTATCTTCCAGGGGTTCTGCCTTAGACCACTTCCCTTTTTCCGTGTCCACAACACCTCAGTGAATGATGTCTCTTTATTTCAACCACCATCTAAAATACTGTATTGACCACTTAATCTGTACCCAGGTGTAGCTTGAGTCTCTGATCCCAAGTCCCATAGTTTCATGTGTGGTTGCCTCCAGCGACATTTCCAAAACTGAACTCATTTATTGCCGCCCCTACCCCCTCGCAAAGCCTGTTTCTGTTCTCTAATCCCACTCTAATCTAGCAGCTGGGAATTGCTTGCATTCTCCAAAGAGTCATCTTTTCTAGCACGCATCCACCCATTAATCATGCCTTCCTCAGTGCCCCATAGGAGAGCACCTCAGCCATCTGGAACATTAGAGCTCCTTGTTGCTCTCACTCTGTACACTGTTTTCCACTTCCCATACTGTCACCTCCCTAGCTGGTAGGAAAGGCATCAGATTCTTCTTTGTATTCCTACCTCTCCTAGTACCATGCTTGGCACACTATCAGTAAATATTTCTAGGAATAACTATTAATGGGTTCTTGAAATTTTAATGCTAAAAGGGACCATCTAGTTCAGAGACTCGTAAGGAGTAGGTCAAGGTGCCTTAGATCCCCACAGCCTGGATTTTAATCCTTACTCTGCCACTTGCTAGCTTTATGATACAAGGAAAATCATTAAGTTGTAGGAAAGTCACTTATTGCTCTTGTTTTTGAGCTGTAACAAAATGAATGCCCAAATTCTGAATGGACAGAGGAAACTTTTAGAATTATAATTTCTTAAAAAAATGTTTTTTAATACTTTTAGGATGTCAAGACCTGCATTTATATAGCAAAGTCTTCCCCCCTCCAGAGGTAAAACTGTTCTAAGTATATGTAATGGAAATAAGTATAATATCTAGTATACTGTATATATATTCTTGATAACATGCAAGAGTCCTACAACCTCCAAAGGCCCTGCTCCCCAGACAAGTTTGAGGATCATTTAATGGAAATGGAAATTGAGACTCAGGAAGTTTAAATGACTTTTCCAAGGCCACACAATTTAGTGGCAGAGCTAGAATTTGAATGTGGTTGCCGGAACTCCGTTGTATACTCCTTACCACCATGGCATTTAAACAAATAAAAAAATCACTTGGTCAGTCTATTGGATCTTGGAATATTTTTTCCTTGCAGTGGTATTATTTTGATAATAAAAGGGTTGTACACAGAGATGCACATAAAAACTTGGGAAATTTGACTAACTGAAAGTCAGATATTGATGGCAAATAGGGAATATTCTGAGACTTGACAAAAAGAATAAAAAAATTATTTAAACATCAAAAATGCATGGTCACCTGCTTTGATTTGTCACCTAATTTAGTATTTTCTTTCCTTCTTTATATAGCCATCTTTTCTACAAGATCTCAGAATTCATTGTCTTGCCCTAAATTTTTTTTAAAACCACTTTTCATATCTGTAGTCCATAAATTCTGATTTGTATCTTGAATTTATACTTGATAATGTACACTTCTTGGTACAGACATCTCAAAACAGCACAAGAAATGCAATCATGTCTATGGATTTCATTACTACAAATCTCTGTGCAGCTTTCCTTGTTGTTGATATAATACTTTAGCAAATCTTAGGTCTGACATTCTCAAGCTAATTGCATTTGACCAGCTCCTGAGCCTGAGTTCCTGCCTACTAGCATGACTGGTATAAATCACTGCTATTTAGAGAACCTTCATAATGCATTTTGCAGAATAGAGAAATGAGAATGAAGAAAGTTGAAAGGTTTTAAAAATAATCATCTTTTAAAATAATGATATTTTAACTTCTGGGACATAGATACATTTAAGTAAATGAACTGTAATTCAAGAGGAAGTCAATTGTTCATCCATTCATAGAAGTGGCTATATAGATGTTTATCCTATAGAGAAGGCAGCTGGAGTGTCTGGACAGCTTCTTTGAGAACTAGGAAGTAGTCTATGTAGCTGTGTCTACCACTGTTTGGCCTATCAAATGGTGATTTGGTTTACCTTCATGCAACTTTCCTACTTGACTCTGATAAAAGCCAGTCCAGTAACTGACTTAGTACTTGATTATGTATCTTATCGGCAATGTGTTTGAGAAATATTTCTGATATTGATATTATGCCGGGGATTTGGTTTTAAACAATGAAGGAAGGAAAGAGATGTAAGACCGGCTGTACATTGATAATTGTTGAAGCTGGACAACAAGTTATTGGGGATTCATTATCCCATCGTATAGTTTTGTATATGCTTGAAATTTTACATGATAAAAATAATCTGTGATGCATATGCTTTTAGATTTGTATGTGTCTAGAAGAGTGTGTGTGTGTGTATCTTTAGCTCTTAACTAATCTTCTGAACTAGGGGGATGGTAAATTTTATTTTCAACTAAGTTAGCAGTTGCTGGGGGCACAGATTTTATATGTGCTCATTGCTAGAGGGAACACAAGAAGCATAAAACCCTGCCCTCAAATTCCTTGCAATCTAGCTGGGAAAATCACCACACACAAAAACTCTTAAAAGTGAAATACTAATTCAAAATTTAAATAACATTTCAAGAGAAAAATAGAGTTAAGACACCATGAAAAATACTCAATAAATTATACAGCCTATAATTGCTGTATTTCAGCTGAGGGAAACATCACTATACTCTAGAGAAAGTTTTATTTAGGTAAATGGATTTAAGCTGATTCTTAAAAGATAGGCCTTAGTTAGGTAGAGAAGAAAGGGAAAACTTTTTAAGTTAATGAAAAGAGAAAAAGAAAAAGGGGTGCATTTGTTCACCTGAAAGCCTATTTTTAAAAGTGAGTAAATAAGTTCTAGAAATAATGAAACTTTAGAGGTTTACTTTGGAGGACCGAAGGTTAGATTAAAGAATTTAAACTTTATTCTTGGGCAGCAGACAGCCACTAAGTATTTTGCAAGGAAGTGATGTTACCAAATAAACATGTAGTAAAATGACTCCAGTGACAGTATTGATTGAGATAGAGATTGGTGGGAGAAAGAATGAAAAGAAAAAACAGAATTAGTGCAATATTCTGTAAACAAGTCAGTAAGGGTCTTCTTTAGAATGTCAGCAGAGCAAATGGAAACAAGGACCTAATGTGGAGGGCACAATTGTCAGGTCTTCGACATCAGGCAGATATGAGAGTTTAGGAAAATGGCTTTCTCTGCAATCTCACCTATTTCTAGTGTATCTTACTTAATAAAATGGTTATATTTTCTAAAAGTTTCAATTGGCAAACGTTTAGCAACTTCCAAAATAGGTGGAGGATAGTAGGAATGACCATCTGGGATGCCAAGTGTCAAAACTAGTTAGTAGTTGTTGTTTTCATTCTTTTGTTAACTATAACATTATTAATAACATTTGTCAATGTGGAGAAAAGTTTCGTGTTCTGTGTAGTACTGGCACCGCCACTTGTTTGAACCATTTAAATTCCATAGGGGTTATTTTATCTGGTTCTATGGAGACAGTGTATTTGGTATAAGAATAGGAATTTGAGCAACCACAAACCAAATTTATGTGCTTATTCTGAGATACTCATTCCAGGGAAAGGCCTGCTGGGCTAATATATACTTTTTAGATTTTTCCACAGATTTTAATGAGCCACCACCAATTCTGGCACTGAAATTGCCACAGTATACAAAATGCGTTATGGGAAACAATTTTTCTAGGACTAGTGGGCAAAACATACTACACATCTGTTGGGCGTACAGTTTTCCAAGTTTTGGCTGGAATGTCAGCTTGCAGTCTAGATGAATAGACTGCATGAATAGACACTGCATAAATATAGCCTGCAGTGGGGCAGGTGTCAGGGTTTGGATTTTTGACCTCTAGGCAAATGGATTCAAAGGTAAGTCATCCCCTTGTTCTCAACTCAAGGAGTCTGATAACTTAAACTTCATTTTCTTTAGAATCATTTTGGTCTTTATCCAGTATTATATCGGTCATATACTTGAAGAGAAGAAAAACTGTTTTTCCCACATTATTTTAAGGCTTTTCAAAGTGTTCAGTAAAATAACGTGTTGGCCCATAAGGGTGCAATTTTTCATAAATAAAGATTATCAGGTTTTTTTTTTTTTTTGCAAGAAAGAAAAAAATTCCCCATAATAAAATTTGTTTACCAATCCATGGGATACTGGGAAAAGCTAGTGTAATTTTCAGATTAAATATATAATCGTGTTCAGGATTTTGTGTATAATTTTATATATTCATTTGGTAGTTATATTTTATCTTAATTCTAGAACATGACCTGTGGATGCTGTCAAAATCACATAACCTACCTTGGTAGTTTATAGATTGTCTAATTAACTGTTCATTCTAATGTAGGAGATTATTTGGAAGTTTTTTTTTCCATTAAGTTTCCACAAGAAGGGGCAGGCTTGGCAGACTGTGTAATATCATAGAAGTTTAAACATCAATGGATCAGCAGGGATTTGATTGGAAAAGTTCAAGGGGAAGGTAATGAGTAAATGTAGCTACTAGTGTAGCTGTAGCAAGAGCCTTGAATACTTAATTGTTTTTCTAAGAATCCACTCCAGTTAACTAAGAAAATTTTAGTATTAGCTAAAACTGAAAATTTGGATCTTGGAGTCAAAATAGAAAAGGACTTGAAAAACGAAAGTAGAAAGAAAAGGAAGAATTGTATAAGAATAAGAGGAATGGAGTAGACAGATGTATGGAAATTGCTTTGTCCTCAGGCCATTTTCTTGGTACTTTCTTCCATAACTTATTTAATAATATAGCAACATAATATGGTAGTGTTTTTTGACGTTAAAAGAATGAATCAGTCCATTAGGAAAAGAGGAATGAGTGAGAAGAGGACCAGTGACAGACACATTCATATGGATGACTGGAGAAGAGGAACTTGCAAAGAAGCATGAGAAAAGCATTCTGAGAGGTAGAAGGAAACTTAAGAAAGAGTGAGTCACTACAGGCAAAGGAGGGTGGTCAACAGCATTAATTTTGTAGATCAGTCAGTGACTGCAGAATATGAGAAAAATTTACTTGTTTGTACAAGTAAGTCGATGGAGATGTTGAGGGAAGTGGGAGAAAGGTGCAACAGAATATAAGTTGCAGATGGTTACAGAATAAGTATATGGTAAGGGAGTGGAGTAGAAAACTAATTCTGTGAAGAGAAGAATTATTGCTCATAGCTTGCTGATGCAGAAGTAAAGGAATGAGTCAGTGGAGAGGACTCACTGATGATGTGGGAAATTGAAGTGGGAATAACATGATGGGAAAAGTACTAATGGAATTAAAAGGCCAGATGGAGGGTTAGCGTTGCAAAGATGCTGAATATTAAAAGAGAAAAGTTCATAGTTTTACACTACGTGAGCTTTGTCTTCTGAGTGAAGTAAGAGACAAGATCAACTGCTGAGAATGAGGGATACAGTACATCTTGTATTTCTGAAATAAAATTGGCTACATATTATATTATTTTATGAGAGACTGCTGGATTCAATTTGCTGAACTGTTATTTAGAATTTAACACTTGCATTCATTCAGTGAGATTGGCTTGCTTCATTTAAAAAAATATTTTCTAGTTTTTGGCATCATAATAATAATAACTATTTTTCAAACATTTTATATATGAGACTTATCTGTTCCTTGAGAATTTGAGAACTCATTTGTAAAACTTTTGAGGTGCATACATGTTATGAACAAAGTTCTCTGAAAAAACTTTAGCTTCTGTCCTTATTATAATTCTACTCAGGCTTTCTATTTCTTTGTGTTTTATATTATAAAATGATCATATTTTTTGCCATTTTCTCATTGATGCAAGAGTTATGTAAGAGTCTTTAAAAATTTCCTAGTGGTTACTTATTTTAAAATTTAATTTCATATTAATTTAAAAATTTAATGCATTTGTAATCACAGATGGGACCCCTGTACAATTTCCACATTTAAGAATTGTTATTTTATGTGGCTTGATATAAAATAGGTGCATAAATAAATATTACATAGTATAAATATAAATATAAGTAAATATAAATATATAGATGTAAATTAACTCAAAATGATCAAAGACCTAAACATGAGGTAAACTGTAAAACTCTTGGAAGAAAACATAGGGCAAAAGCTTCTTGGCACTGGGTTTGACAATCATTTCTTAGATGTGACACCAGAAACACAGGCAACAAAAGAAAAAAATAGGTAAGTTGGACTTCATTGAAACAAAAAACTTCTGTGCATCAAAGGGCACAGTCAACATAGTGAAAAGGCAACCCACAAAATGGGAGAAAATATTTGCTAGTCATATATCTGATATGGGATTAATATCCAGAATATATAAAGAACTATAACTTAACAGCAATAGAAACAAACAACTGGATTAAAAAATGAGTAAAGAATTTGGATAGACAATTTACAATGAAGATATACAGATGGCCAATATGAACATGAATAGGTGCTTAACATCACCAATTCATTGGGGATGTGCAAGTCAAAATCACGATGAGATACTACTTCATACCTATTAGAATGACTGTTATCAAAAAAACCAGGAAATAAGTTTTGGTGAGAGTTTGGAGAAATTGGAACACTTGTGTATTACTGGTGGGAATGTAAAATTGTATAGCAGCTGTGGAAAACAGTATGATGGTTCCTCAAAAACTTAAACATAGAAGTGCCATATCCTGAAATTCTGCTTCTGGGTACATACCCTAAAGAAGTGAAAGCAGGGACTCAAAAACAGATATTTGTACACCCGTGTTCATAACAGCATTATTCACAGTACGCAGTAGGTGGAAGCAGCCCGAGTGCCGTCAATAGATGAATGGATAAACATAGTGTGGTATATACATACAATGAAATAATAATCATCCTTAAAAAGAAAGGAAGTTTTCACACACGTTGCAACACGTATGAACCTTGAGGACATTATGCTAAGTAAAATAAACCAGCCACAAAAAGACAAATGCTATATGATTCCATTTATATGGAGTTCCTAGAGTGGTCAAATTCATAGAGATAAAAAGTAAAATGATGGTTTACAGAGGCTGGAGGGAAGGGAAAAGTGGGACTTAGTGTTTACTGGATACAAAATTTCAGTTGGGGTTGATGAAAAGGCTCTAGAGACAAACGGTGGTGATGGTTGCACAGAATGCGAATGTACTTAATGCTGCAGAGTTGTGCACATAAAAATGGTTAAAATGATGAATTTTATGTTATATATTTTACCACAATAAAAAATGGTTACAAAAGTTAGAGGAAAAACAATAACACGTTTGTTCAAAAATCCTGCTTATGCTAAAATCAAAAAAATAAAAGTAATAGTTTTCATATTACATAAAAGAGAAAACAGCAAAGAGGAATTAAAGACAAAGAACAAAATAGCAGAGTGTGATGGAGAAAGGGTATGGTATATCTGGATAATATGATTAATAGGGAATTAAAAAATTCTATTTTACTCTGTACCCTATAGTGTATACACACAAGAGACATGTATTCTTTTTCAAATGAAGAAAATTTTTTGCATAGTTCAGGGCATTTTCTAAAATACTCTTGAATTTCTTACAGGGAAACATTTTCACCGAAATGTTTGTTTTCCCTTTGAATTTCAGCATGATTCTTGGTAATTTCATATTTTTTCCCAGTGAATGGAGTGGTATGCACAAATCTTGGTATTCTGGCCAACCCATACTCTCAGATCTGGACAAGAAGGATGGATTGATGTGCATATCCCATGGTTATTATTTTAGTGGGCTCTTATGTAATGCTGTCTACAGAACTGATTCTGTATCTTCCTCTACTCTGAGTAATCTAAAATCAAAAGGAGATCAAAGCTGTTCTCTAAAAGGGGTAATACAGAAAGTAGTACCTATTACCAACATGCACTGGCCCTAGAATCTTTCTTCCTCCATCCTTGAATCAAGTATCAGGATGATACCAGGTGATCGGGTATCCCAGAATGGACCACACCCCTACTAGGTAGTTATATGTTTCTTTTTGTATATTGTCTTTTTTTTTTTTTAATGTGGAGATGTTTATTAAAAGACATTAGAGACAGTGCCACAGACAAACTTGAGTCAACTTATATTAGGTCTGCCAGGTAGATTTCTCCAGGTGTTCAATTTTCAGAAATTCAGGTGCTCCTTTTGAACAACAGGATAGCTCACCCATTCACAGAATGTTAGACGAAGGGACCCTTGAGATCCCTGACACTGATGAAGGTGTAATGTTTATCTTGCTCACCACTTGGTGCCCACAACCCAGCTCAGTAATTTTTTTTTTTGATGACCTAGTGGGTCAATTTTATTTTCCAGATTTTCTACTGTAAATATATATCACCTTTATAATCAGAAAAAGCTATTACAGTGGTTTTTAGGTATGCCCTCTTAGTTTTTCATTTCTCTTATTTCTTTTTTGTTTATTAATTTTTATTGGAGTATAGTTGCTTTACAATGTTGTGTTAGTTTCTGCTGTACAGCAGAGTGAATCAGTTATACATATATATATATATATATATATATATATATATATATATATATATATATCCTCTTTTTTAGATTTCCTTCCCATTTTGGTCACCACAGAGCATTGAGTAGAGTTGCCTGTGGTATACAGTAGGTTCTCATTAGTTATCTGTTTTATACATAATAGTGTATATAGTGTATATATCAATCCCAATCTCCCAATTCACCCCCCCCCATTTCCCCCTTGGTATCCATATGTTTGTTCTCTACATCTGTGTCTCTATTTCTGCTTTGCAAATAAGTTCATCTGTATCATATACAATTAGAAATGAAAAAGCAGAAGTTACAACTAACTGCAGAAATACAAAGGATCATAAGAGACTACTACAAGCAACTGTATGCCAATAAAATGGACAACCTGGAAGAAATGGACCAATTCTTAGAAAGGTACAACCTTCCAAGACTGAATCAGGAAGAAATAGGAAATATGAACAGACCAATTACAAGTGATGAAATTGAAACTGTGATTAAAAATCTTCCAACAAGCAAAAGTCCAGGACCAGATGGCTTCACAGGCGAATTCTGTCAAACATTAGGAAAGAGCTAACACCTATCCTTCTCAAACTCTTCCAAAAAATTGCAGTGGGAGGAACACTCCCAATCTCATTCTACAAGGCCACCATCACCCTGATACCAAAACCAGACAGAGATACCACAAAAATAAAAAGAAAGAAAATTACAGGCCAGTATTGTCTTTAATAGCTTTAAAGAGTTGTTTGAAGAAGTGTAGGTAATGTGACTAATCTCACCTCTGCTTGGCTTAAAGCATAGTAAAATGTATTATATGATAGCAGTTATTTTTTCAGCTAATGTCTGTACCTTCTTTAGGAACCACACAAGTTGCTTTTGTTCAGAGGATGGTGTACATGGTATGTAGCAGAAAGATGTATTGCTCAGCTCAACCCTATAGGGAGGGGTAGCACGTCAGGAGGAATGTGCCCTGGGTGGAAGGAATGAGCAGGATTGAATGAGATAAGGAGTCAGTGTGAATTTCTGCATGATTTTCTTAGGGTATTATTTCTTTAGAGTAAGCCTTTCTTTCCTGACGAAATCAGGGGTACCTCTGCAATTTAGTAGTACTTTGTTGAATATAGGACTTCTATGGCAATTTACTTGCTTGCTTATCTTTTCAATTGATAAGTCTTATTTTTCTTTGTTTCTCTGAGGGTGGTACCTAACATTGAATGGGCACTCAATAACTGTTTTCTGTCTGAATTAATGATTTTTTTAAAGAGAGGAAGTCAGAGAGGAATAAGAATAGTTGTAGAAGAATTTTGCTTTTTTAAATGACTCAACTTACCTATAACAAAGTTAGTTTGATGAAGTTACACCCTGCTTTATTAATAATGCCAATTTGAAGGAAATGAATTAGACGAATTAGACTAACGACTTTCCAACTTTTTTCATGTTAGAATCATCTAAGGGGCTTTTAAAAATCCAGTGTCCATGTTGCTACTCAGAGTGTGGCCTGTAGACTAGTAGCATCAGAATTACCCAAGAACTAGTTTAAAAATGTCGTCGGGTCCCTACTAAGATGTACTGAATGAGAATTGGCATTTTAAAAAGATCCTCATGTGATTCATATGCACATTAAATTTTGAGAAGGACTGATCTGCAGCATTTTCTAATAATCATCTACCATATTATTTGAATAGTTAAGTAATTTTTTTTTGCCATTCTTCTAATCTTTCGTAATGAATCTAATTGGTCAATTTTATAAACATGGCCCCTAAGAATAGTCAGTTAATAGAATTCTTAGCTTTTCTGTCTCTGGTAATAGGATTTCTGTATGGAGTTAGGCATCTATTTAGCAATAATATAATCCTTTCATTGTTACATAATGAAGGAAAGCTTTCTATATTCCTGACTTGTCCTTTGCCCTTTGTGGCTGGACAATTTATCTCTGTTGGTTGATTCATTTTGCTCTGAACCACATGACTAATCATATAGTACTAAATTCAGTCTTTCAAGTGTTCACCATTAGGTCTGCCTGTTTAAGATGGTATGTTGGACCACTCATTAAGTTTTCATTTGGCTCTACTTATCTTTGAGACCCTAAAATATTAAGTGCTGAAAAATTGCAAAAATTAGAATAATTAGGAAAAAATATTTTGGAAGTTAAAAGGCAGATGCATGAGTGGTAACTGATTTAGACTTGAGAAAGTTAAATCTTAAGATGGCTATGGAGAAAGCCCAAAGCATCCCAGCTTACACTACAGAATCCCAAAGACTCAGAGAGTGGCAGTACCAGTTACCTTTGACGTGGAGGTAAATATGGTGAATTATTTGAAAGTCAGATTAAGAATGAGTTAGACCCTCTGATTTCCTCCTCTACTTTGTGCAACAAAGAGACTGCTTCTCCCCAGAGAAAACCAGAGGTTTATTCTTTTTGTTGGGGAACCTAGTCCCAGCTGGGAGTGGACAGTAGTGAAAAGAGGGTTTAAGTGAAAGTTTGTTATAAATATTGAGATTCCCCAGTCTTCTTCCTGTATCTTTTTCACAGAATGCTAGGTAGCAGGCTTATTCATTCTAGGAAGCAGATTTATGGTGTGTCCTCTGGGATTCTGAACAGCACAATAGAAATGATCTGAGCTATAAAGATGTCAGTGTTTTCTTATTGAAATGACCCAGCAGGTTATTTTACAGCCAACAGCTGATGAGTCACTTTCATGCATATAGCTTTTTCAGGTCCCATATATAAATATGAATAAATAACAAAGGAACATCAGATATTTAAGGAAACAGAGGCTAAAGCAAAAGTAACTTGGAGGAAACACACAATGAAGGTAGAAAGTGAGTATATTGCATATGTTAAATAATAATAAGATGCTGAAAAACAACAAACAGTAGTTAAAAAACAAAGAAATTTTCATGGAAATTATAAATATAATGGTAAAATTGTAAAATTCATGAGAAGAGATGGAAGACAAAATTGAGGTACTTCCCAGGAAAGTAGAGGAAAAAGGTAACTGGATAGAAAATAAGAAAGTAAAGAAGATTTGAGGGCTAATGCAGAGAATCCAACATTAAAATCATAGGAATTCAAGAAGGAAGGACAGAAGAAATGGAAGAGAAGAACATAATTGAAGACATAATTCAAGAAAAATTTCCAGAACTGAAGGACATGATTTCCTTTAGTGTTAAGGCATGCCAGATATCCTTACCAAGTGCTCTGTGCAGTGCAAGAAAATAGTCACAAATATACTTCACCAGAACTGGTGGCAAAAGGCACAACCTTACTTTGTTTGCCTTTCTTTTTTTTAAGAAGGTTTCTATGCAGTCAAATTTATCAATCTTTTTTTTATGCTTTCTGTCTTTGGTGCCATTCTTAGAAGTACCTATCCCACCCATATATAAAAAGAAATGCATGTATGCTTTCTTCCTTCTGGAATTACTTTTATTTAAGATGTGAGGTAGAATATAATTTTATTTTAGTTTAATTTTTCAAACTACATAGAAGTATCCACATTATATACTAAATATTTCCTACTGATTTTACAGTCCAAATTTACTATAAACAAAAATTATATATAAGTAATATAGAAATACAATATATTTGGTTTCTTGAAAATTTATTCTATTTATTGCTCTGTCTTTAAAGTAGTTTTCATAGTTGGCTAGGCAAATATTTCTTCTTAACTTTTTCAGAAATTCCCTGGCTATTCTTATCCAAAGTTATTTCTTCACAAGCATTCTAGAAACATTTTTCCAGCATTAAATCAAATATACAAAATGCTCATTGGATTTTGATTATTATACATCAAATTTAAAGTTGAATGTAGACAGAGTTGTCATGTTCATAACACTGAGGTTCCCCTTTCATGAGCATAGAATCTCATTCAGTCTTTTAAGGTGTCTTAAATATCCTCAGGTAGATAAGAATTCATTATTATAAATCCATTTTTTGTATAGTCGTTGGATTTCTTTAGTAATTCTACATTTTTTTGTATTATAAATGGGATATTTTACTTTTATATTATCTAATTGTTTGAAGAATACAGGGAAACCATGTGTGTATGTGTATGGGTGTGTGTGTACACGTGTACGCATGTATTTTTAAAGTATTTATCTTATTTTATACTTGTATTGTCTAAACGTCTTCCTTTATTCTTCTGGGTTTTCCAAGTATGTAGTCATATCAACAATAATAGTTTTGCCACTCCTTCTTATGACCCCTGGGCTTCAACTCTCCTAAATTTGAAGATGTACAAATAAATTTCTTTCTCATTCACTGGTTGCCACATGCCATTTCTACCTCCTGAAAGTTCTTCCCTCTCTTTTAATTCCTACTAATTCCTCAGTTTGTATCTTAACCATCAACCTTCAAGATTTTTGAAGACCTGGTCAGATGTCCTGCCTATATATTCCTAT
Source organism: Mesoplodon mirus (assembly GCF_964341445.2). Classification (NCBI taxonomy): domain Eukaryota; kingdom Metazoa; phylum Chordata; class Mammalia; order Artiodactyla; family Ziphiidae; genus Mesoplodon; species Mesoplodon mirus. Next base: position 156,418,089 of record NC_138977.1, on the reverse strand, counting down.
GTGCCCATGCCTATTGAAGCACTTGAAAAACTATATTGAAATTATCGAATTTCTTGCCTGTCTCCTCTGTACTGCAAGCTATAGGGACTACGTCCTGTTCAGTGCTTTACTAGATGCTTGACTCTTTTATAAAAAATTAATTTTTTAAACTTATTTCATTGAATGAAAGATTTTTAAAATCTATATTGCTTTACAATTTTCAGAAGTTTCACACACATGATTTCATATAATCCCATAATAACTTTTTTTAATCCTCTACTCCTATATTGACCCTCCCCCTTCCTTCTCCCCATGGGTGGCCACTAGTTCTCTGTATCTGTGAATCTGCTTCTTTTTTGTTTTATGCAATAGATTATTTTATATATATATATTTTTAGATTCCACATACAAGTTATATCATACAGTATTTGTCTTTCTCTTCTATCTGACTTATTTCACTTAGCATAATGCCCTTCAAGTCCGTCCATGTTGCTGCAAATGGCAAAATTTCATTATTTTTTATGGCTGAGTAGTAGTCCAATGTGTATGCGCATATATATATATGCATACACATATATGTGAGATATATATATATATATATATATATATATATCCATTCATCTTCTTTATCCATTCATCTATAGATGAACACTTAGGTTGCTTCCATACCTTGTGACTGTAAATAATGCTGCTATAATGAATTAGTGTTCCTGTTTTTTTCAGAAATATACCTGAGGAGTGGAATTGCTGGGTTATATGGTAGCACTGTTTTGGGTTTTTTGGGAAATCTCCATATTGTTCTCAAAAGTGGCTCCACCAATTTGAATTCCCAGCAACAGTTTAGGAGAGTTCCCTTTTCTCCACATCCTCACCAACATTTGTTATTTGTGTTCTTTTTGATGATAACTATTCTGATAGCTGTGAGGTGATATCTCATTGTGGTTTTGATTTGCATTTCCCTGATGATTAGTGATGTGAGCATCTTTGCATGTGCCTGTCGGCCATCTGCATTTCCTCTTTGGAAAAATGTCTACTCAGTTCTTTTTTAATTGGGTTTTTTTTTTTTTTGATGTTGTTGTATGAGCTGGTTATATATGTTGGATATTAACCACTTATTAGTCATATCATTTGCAAATATCTTCCTCCATTCAGTAGGTTGGCTTTTAATTAGTTTAATTGGGTTCCACTTGTTTATTTTTGCTTTTGTTTCCTTTGCTTTAGGAGATAAATCCAAAAAAATATTGCTGCAATTTATGTCAAAGAGTGTTCTGCCTATGTTTTCCTCTAAGAGTTTTATAGTGTCCGGTCTTGCATTTACATCTTTAATCCTTTTTGAGTTTATTTTTGTATATGGTGTTAGAGAATGTTCTAATTTCATTCTTTTACATGTAGCTGTCCAGTTTCACAGCACCACTTATTGAAGAAACTGTCTTTTCTCCACTGTATATTCTTCCCTCCTTTTTCACAGATTAATAGACCATAAGTGCATGGGTTTCATTCTGGGCTCTCTATTCTGTTGCATTGATCGATGTGTATGTTTTTGTGCCAGTACCATACAGTTTTTTGTTTTTTTTTAAATATTTATTTCATTTCATTTCATTTCACCAGGTCTTAGTTGTGGCTGGCAGGCTTCTCAGTTGCGGCTCACAGGCTCCTTAGTTGCAGCTCGCCAGCTCCTTTGTTGTGGCATGTAGGCTCCTTAATTGTGGCATCGAACTCTTAGTTGTGGCATGCATGTGGGATATAGTTCCCTGACCAGGGATCGAAACTGGCCCCCCTGCGTTGGGAGTGCGGAGTCTTAACTACTGCACCACCAGGGAAGTCCCACCATACTGTTTTGATTACTGTAGCTTTGTAGTATCATCTGAAGTCAGGGAGTGTGATTCCTCCAGCTCTGTTCTTCTTTCTCAAGATTGGTTTGGCTTTTGCGGTCTGTTATGTTTCCATATATATTTTAAAATTATTTATTCTAGTTCTGTGAAAAAATGCCATTGATAATTTGATAGGGATTGTGTTGAATCTGTAGATTGCCTTGGGTGGTATGGTCATTTTAACAATATTAATTCTTCCAATCCAAGAACATGGTATATCTTTCCATTTGTTGGTGTCATCTTTGATTTCTATCATCAGTGTATTATAGTTTTCAGAGTACAGGTCTTTTACCTCCATAGGTAGGTTTATTCTTAGGTATCTTTTTTTTCTTTTTGATGCTATAGTAAATGGGATTGTTTCCTTAATTTCTCTTTCTGATAGTTCATTGTCAGTGTATAGAAATGAAACAGATTTCTGTATATTGATTTTGTATCCTGCGGCTTTACTGAATACATTGATGAGCGCTAGTAGTTTTCTGGTAGTGTCTTCAGGGTTTTCTATGTACAGTGTCATGTTGTCTGCAAACAGTGACAGTGTTACTTCTTCCTTTCCAGTTTGGATTCTTTTTATTTCTTTGATTCTCTGATTGCTCTGGCAAAGACTTCCAAAACTATGTTGACTAAAAGTGATGAGAGTGTATATCCTTGTCTTGTTCCTGATCTTAGAGGAAATGCTTTCAGCTTTTCACCATTGAGAATGATGTTATCTGTGGGTTTGTCATGTATGGCCTTTATTATGTTGAGGTTGATTCTCTCTGTGCCCACTTTCTGGTGAGTTTTTAATCATAAATGGATACTGAATTCTGTCAAAAGCTTTTCCTGCACCTATTGAGGTGATCGTATGGTTTTTATTCTTCAGTTTGTTAATGTGGTGTATCACATTGATTGATTTGCAGATATTGAACCATTCTTGCATCCCTGGGATAAATTCCAGTTGATCAGGGTGTATGATCCTTTTAATGTATTGTTGGATTCAGTTTGCTAATATTTTGTTTTGGATTTTTGCAACTCTGTTCATCAATGATATATTGGCCTGTAATTTTCATTTTTTTGTGATATATTTGTCTGGCTTTGGTATCAGGGTGATGCTGGCCTCATAAAATGAGTTTGGAAGTATTCCTTCCTTTGCAATTTTTTGGAACAGTTTGAGAAAGGTAGGTGTTAACTCTTCTCTAAATGTTTGGTAGAATTCACCTGTGAAGTCATCTGGTCTGGACTTTTGTTTGTTGGAAGTTCTTAAATTACTGATTCAATTTCATTACTGGTAATTGTTCTGTTCATATTTTCTATTTTTTCCTGATTCAGTCGTAGGAGATGGTACCTTTCTAAGAATTTGTTCATTTCTTTTAGGTTGTCCATTTTATTGGCAAATAGTTGTTCATAGTAATCTCCTATGATCCTTTGTATTTCTGTGGTGTCGATTGTAACTTCTTTTTTGTTTCTGATTTTATTGATTTGGGCTGTCTCCCTTTTTTTCTTGATGAGTCTGGCTAAATGTTTATCAATTTTGTTTATCTTTTCAAAGAACCAGCTTTTAGTTTCATTCATCTTTGCTTTTGATTTTTTCAGTCTCTATTTCATTTATTTCTGCTCTGATCTTTATGATTTCTTTCCTTCTGCTAACTTTGGGTTTTGTTTGTTCTTCTTTCTCTAGTTCCTTTATGTGTAAGTTTAGGTTGTTAGAAATTTTTCTTACTTCCTCAAGTAAGCTTGTATCATTATAAACTTGCCTCTTAAAACTTCCTTTGCTGTATCCCAAAGGTTTTGGATTCTTGTGTTTTCATTTTTATTTGTCTCTAGGAATTTTTTGATTTCCTCTTTGATTTTTTTCAGTGATCCATTGGTTGTTTAGTAGCATATTGTTTAGCCTCCTTGTGTTTGTGTTTTTTACAGTTTATTTCTTGTAGTTGATTTCTATTCTCATAGCATTGTCATTGGAAAAGATGCTTGATATGATTTCAATTTTCTTAAATTTACCAAGGCTTGTTTTTGGGCCTAGCATGTGATTTATTCTGGAGAATGTTCCACATGCACTTGAGAAGAATGTATATTCTGCTGCTTTCAGATGGAATGCTCTATATATATCAGTTAGTCTACTTGCTGGATGATCTGTCCATTGATGCTAAGTGGGGCGTTAAAGTCCCCTACTGTTATTGCATTCCTGTCAATTTTTTCTTTTATGTCCGTAAATATTTGCCTTCTATGTTGAGGTGCTCCTATGTTGGGTTCATATATGTTTACAATTGTTATATATCTTCTTATTGGGTCGATCCCTTGATCATTATGTAGTGTCCTATTTTGTCTCTTGTATAAGTCTTTATTTTAAAGTCTCTTTTGTCTGATATAAGTATTGCTACTCTGGCTTTCTTTTGATTTCTGTTTGCATGGAATACCTTTTCCATCCCCTCACTTTTATTCTGTGTGTCTCTACATCTGAGGTGAGTCTCTTGTAGGCAGCATATATGCAGGTCTTGTTTCTGTGTCCATTCAGCCACTCTCTCTGTCTTTTGAGTAGAGCATTTAGTCCATTTATATTTAAGGTAATTATCAATATATATGTTCTTGTTGCCATTTTGTTGTTTGGGATTTAGTTTTATAGGTCTTTTTTTCTCTTCTTTTTTCTTCTCTTGTGATTTGATGACTATCTTTAGTGTTATTTTCTTTTTTATGTGTATATCTATTACAGATTTTTGGTTTGTGGTTACCATGAGGTTTTTGTATGGTTTGTGTGTGTGTGTGTGATTGTTTTAAGTTGCTCATCGCCTAGTTTCAAATGCATTTTAAAAACCCTGCATTTGTACTCTCCCCCCTCACTATTACTGTTTTTGATATATTTTACATCTCACTGTTTTGTGTATCCCTTAACTGCTTATTGTAGTGATAAATGATTTAACTACTTTTGTCTTTTAACTTCCCTACCAGCTTTGTGTGTGGATGATTTCCTACCTTAACAGTGTGCTTTTTCATTTTCCTAGTTATGGCCTTATATTTTTTCTTCTAGAGAAGTTTCTTTAACATTTGTTGTACAGCTTGTTTGGTGGTGCTGAAGTCTTTTAGATTTTGCTTGTCTATAAAGCTTTTGGTCTCTCCATTAAATCTGAAGGAGAGCCTTGATCTGTAGAGTATTCTTGATTGTAGGTTTTCCCTTTTATCACTTTGACTATATCGTGCCACTCCCTTCTAGCCTGCTGAGTTTTTGCTGAAAAATAGCAGATAGTCTTATGGGAATTCCTTTATATGTTACTTGTTGCTTTTCCCTTGTTGATTTTAATATTCTCTCTTTACCTTTAATTTTTGTCATTGGAATTACAGTGTGTCTTGGTGTGTTCCTCTTTGGGTTCATCATGTATGGAATTCTCTGTGCTTCCTGGACTTAGGTGACTCTTTCCTTTCCCAGGTTAGGACATTTTTCAGCTATTACATTTTCAAATATGTTCTCAGGCCCTTTTGCTCTCTCTTCTCCTTCTGGGACCACTATAATGTGAATATTAGTATACTTGACATTGTCTCAGAAGTCTCTTAAACTGTCCTCATTTCTTTTCATTCTTTTTTATTTTTTCTTTTCAGTGGAAGTGATTTCCACTACTCTGTCTTCCAGCTCACTGATCCATTCTTTTGTATCATTTAGTCTACTATTGATTTCTTCTAGTGTATTTTTCATTTCATTTATTGTATTCCTCATCTCTACTTGGTTGTTCTTTTTATTTTCTAACCCTTTGCTGAAAAATTCTGATTTCTGTTCTGTGCATCCATCCTTTTCCCTGATTTCGTTGATCATCTTTACAATCATTACTCTGAACTCTTTCTCGGGTAGATTCCCTATCTCCACTTCACTTAGTTCTTCTGTGGTTTTATCTTGTTCCTTCATCTGGAACATGTTCCTCTGCTGCCTCATTTTGTCTAAGTTGCCATTGGTATTTTTGTGTATGTGTTAGGTTAGTTATGTTTATCAACCTTGGAGAAGTTGCCCTCTATAGAAGAAGTCCTACAGATCCCTGCAGCACACTCCTCTTCCTCACCCAAGCTATATGCTGTAGAGATTCCCTCTAAGAGGGCTGTGTGGGTCCTTCTGTTGTAGCAGGCTGACTATGTGGGTGGTCTGGTAGGCTTGGTTGGCCCTTAGCCTGGTTGGTTGCTAGGCTCTGCCTTTTGCTGGCTGGCTGGCTGTTGGTTAGCGGGATCTGTTCAGGAGGCTGCTGACTGCAGAACACCAGGGAGCTTCGATGCTAGTGCTTGCTCACTGGTTGGCGGAGTCAGAGTTCAGAAAATGCTGGGGCTGTTGTTCCCCTACTGATGGGTGAAGCCAGGTCCTGGGCTTAGTGCTGGACTACTTGCAGGCAGAGCCAGGTTCTGGAGTCTAGTTACAGGGTCCGGGGATCCCAGAGCTCAGGAACTCTGTTCCTGACACAGTTGGTATGGTGTCCGTGTTTTCCCAAAGCTTGTGTTGGCCTGATAGTGGGCAGGGCTGGGGCTCAGCTCATCCCAGGTGAGAATCTGTCCTGCTGTTGGTGGGCTGGGTTGCAGACTGAGAGATTGTGGTTTTCTTGCATCTGGTGTCTGCCCCCTGGTGGGGGAGGCTGTTCTACAGGCTAATGCAGGCTTCCTGGAGAGCAGGGCTAGTGCCTGCCCACTGGTGGGTGGAGCTAGGTCTTGGCCTTCTGGTGGGCAGGGCTGTATGTAGAGGTATGTCTAGAGGTGGCTGTGGGCTCAGGATGTCTTTAGGCAGCCTGTCTTCTGATGGGTGGGGCTATGTCCCCACCCAGTTAATTGTTTGGCCTGAAGCATCCCAGCACTAGAGCCTACAGGCTGTTGGGTGGGGCCAGGTCTTGGCATTAATGAACCAAGGTGGCAGCCTCCATCACCAGTGTTCATACAGTAGAATGAGCTCCCAAATATGGCTGCTGCCAGTGTCTGTGTCCCCAGGATAAGCCACAGCTGACCCCTGCCTCTCCAGGAGACTCTCCAAGACCAGCAGGTTAGTCTGGCCCAGACTGCTGTCAAATTACTGCTTTGGTCCCGGTGCACATGAGATTTTGTGTGCGCACTTTAAGAGTGAAGCCTATATTTCCCTCAGTCTGTTGGGACTCCCAAAAGTAAGCCTCACTGGCCTTCAAAGCCAAGTGTCCTGGGGGCTCATCTTCCTGGTGCAGGACCCCTGAGCTGGTAAGCCTGATGTGGGGCTCAGAACTCTCACTCCTGTGGGAGGACTTCTGCAATATAATTCTCCATTTTGTGGGTTGCCCACCTGAGCCTATGGGACTTGATTATATTGTGCATCCATGCCTTTCTACCTGTCTCAATGTAGTTCCTTCTTGATGACTTTAGTTGTAGAAGATCATTTCTGGTAGGTTTCAGTGTTTTTCATAGATGACTGTTCTGAAGATATTTATGGTTTTGTTTTGCTCTTGAGAGGAGGTGAGCTCAGTGTCTTTCTGCTCTGTCATCTTGGCTGATCCTCCAAACATAGACTCTTAAGTTCTGTCTTTTTTTTTTCTTAGTAAATCAATAAAATCTATTGCAAATATGGCTTTTATGCCCACTTTTCTGGTTTCTTTTATTTTTTGTTTCTTTAATTTTTAAAATTTAAGTATAGTTGACACAATATTTTATTAGTTTCAGGTGTACAACATAGTGATTCAACATTTATATACATTATGAATTGATCACCATGATTAGTTTAGTAACCACCTGTCACCATAAAAAGTTATTGCAATATTATTGACTGTATTTCCTATGCTGTACATTACATCCCTGTGACTTATTTATTTTATAACTGTAAATGCAGCTTTAATGAGTACTTATTATAAGCTAGACACTATCCACGTGCTTAACCTATATTTCTTATTACATTTCATAATCAAAACAAAACAGTAATTAGAATCTAATATTTCTTATTTGACAGATAAGGAAACTGAGGTTCAGATGGATTAAGATTAGTCATGGTCACAGTTTGATGAAGGTGTGTTTTGAATTCATATCTAGAAGACAAATAATGGGAAACCAAACCACAGTATTATCATAGGAATAGAGTTAAAAGGATAAGTTTGAGAGAGATTTATAAATTGTTATTCGCAAAACATGATATCTAATTGGCTACAGAAATTACAGGAAAATTAAAAGTCAAGGATGCTCATCACAGTTTTTATTTGGGGACTCTGAGGATTCCAGCAGAAGGTAAGAGATCACAGTTGAAGCAAAATCAAAAAATTGTGGTTTGGGCTTCCCTGGTGGCGTAGTGGTTGAGAGTCCGCCTGCCGATGCAGGGGACACGAGTTCGTGCCCTGGTCCGGGAAGATCCCACATGCCACGGAGAGGCTAGGCCCGCGAGCCATGGCCACTGAGCCTGCACATCCAGAACCTGTGCTCCACAATGGGAGAGGCTGCAACAGTGAGAGGCCCATGTACCGCAAAAAAAAAAAAAAAGAAAATTGTGGTTTGTACATGTTGAGTTTCAACTATCTGTGGGATATCTAAGTAGATCTCTCCAGAAGGCAGTTAGTGTGTGGGTCTGTAGCTCAATGGGGAAGTTAGGTCAGAGTTCTGGGATCTATACTAAGAGGAGATTAAAACACTCTTAGCACTGGAACAATGTTATGTAAAATAATACATAGGGACTAATAACATACATTTAATGATAAAACATCTTAACTCTAAATAGTGTTGAAAAGGATAATAAGTTAAAAAATAAAATTGTAATATAATTTAACAATTCCCTGAATGCTAGGCAGGGATTCAAAATGGAGACTAAATAGAATAGTACAGTTCTATTATCATAAAAAATTAATAGGAGATAGTTGAAATAACTGTAAAGCCACTGTGTAGAGAAGGTGCATCTTAGAACATGAAAAGTTATTTACAATAAAATGATATAAGATCCAGCAAAATGATCATAGGACAATTGCAGTGATGATGTAGGTTTAACTTAGTAGCTGAATTTCAACCTGTGCTCCTGGGTCTTGGTCAGTTTTACTGCTGTGACCTCCAGCTGATTGATTCAAATAAGCATAGAAGGATTCTATTCTGTTTCTGCTGCTTAAAGTGATTGGGTGCCCTTGAGCTTCAGAAAAAATGAAAAGGAAAAAAACATTTCTTCTCTGGAAAAGGTAACAGATGTTTCTTGTACTATCAGATGATTGAGGAAGCAGTGTACATCTGATCTGGTCATTAAAACCTATAGAATAGTTGTATGATCTATTTAGAGAAGAGTTGACACTTTTGTGATTTGAAAGGGATGGGTACTTATGTTTAACTTTTGCTAACATTTCAGTAGTGATGATAAACCAAAATTAAACTAGCAGGTGTTAGTAGATGCATTTCTGGAAGTGAGTTTTTTTTTTTTTTTTAATTTATTCATTTTATTTATTTATTTTTGGCTGCATTGGGTCTTCGTTGCTGTGCACAGGCTTTCTCTAGTTGCGGCGAGCAGGGACTACTCTTTGTTGCAGTGCACGGGCTTCTCATTGTGGTGGCTTCTCTTGTTGCGGAGCACGGGCTCTAGGCGCGCGGGCTTCAGTAGTTGTGGCACGCGGGCTAAATAGTTGTGGCTCGTGGGGTCTAGAGCGCAGGCTCAGTAGTTGTGGCGCATGGGCTTAGTTGCTCCACGGCATGTGGGATCTTCCCAGACCAGGGCTTGAACCCATGTCACCTGCACTGGCAGGCGGATTCTTAACCACTGCGCCACCAGGGAAGCCCTGGAAGTGAGGTTTTTTTGTTGAGAGAGTGGGTGGTGGAGGAGGACTTTAGTGTAATATGCTGCCTTATTTTTCAAGGTTTTAAACATCTTAAATCTATATAGTTTTTAAAAAAATTACTACCCATAAATGTAGGGTGCAGAGACTTAACTTGAAGTAATAAGTACATAGAGATCTTGTAACTAAAAATAACATTTCAACAACAGTATTAAGCTTGTTACCATGTTCATTATCCAAGTTGCCTCTTCTCCATTATAATCGTGAATTGAATCGTGTCAGATATCTAAGTTTAAAGTATTAGGTATTTGACTTCCTTGTTAGGGTAGAAGGCTTGTTATTTTCAGAATGAGCTCCTTTTTTGTTAATTATGCATCATTATCATTTTAAAAATAACATTTTATCATTTTATAGCTCTTAGAATTCATGGTTTTCTTTCCTTTGCTTACGCAGTTTTATCTTTAGAAACAAGAAATGGATTTATCTCATAAAATGTTCTTTTGGAAAACATATCCATTATGTAAATCTACTCCAACTTTGAAAATTTATAGAGAAGGGGAAAATTGAATATCTATTTAGGAATGAAAAGGTTCCAGAGCTTTTAGCTAGTGTCTTTTTCTAAGTTATTAGAATATTGGAACCTTCCAATTTAAGAGAATTCTCATTTGTGTTTATTTACTTTTCTTGATTGGTTCCAAATATAAATGTAGGTGTTAGTTGAGCTCACCTATGCTCTTTAATAACTTCCTTCCTATGAAATATACTTCCTGAGTGTGATGGCATTTTATGTGAGGCAATTTCCCTTGCTTCCTAATTTGAGGATTATGCTCCCCAGTTTGAAACCCTCTCCCATATGAACAGTTTATGTCAGTGCACTTTATTAACCACCTCCATTATTAAATGGAAGTGATGTTAATAGTGGGACCTGCTTCAAGATATAGGCAATAAAGAAAACTGAACACTTAGATCGTTTTCTTATTCTTCATTGGCCAACTATCAGATTCTAACATTGAGGTTAGTTTAGGCTCAGATTATAATGCAGAAATTTAAACTAGAACAGACTGAAACAGTGGGAAATGCTGTACTTGTCCAAACTCAAGAGCCTCATGGCTTTATGAAGTTAATTTCATTCAGTATGAAACTTGATGCAGAACTCATATTTTTCTCGCAGAAGCTACAGTCTGGTTGAGGAGATAGAAACAATTAGTACAACAGAGATGGCAGTGAATGCTTTAATAGGGGTAAAATTGAAGTCTTGGAAGAGTAGAGAAAGAAAGACAAATGGTGATGAATTGCATTTATGAAGGTCTTATTGAGAGAGGTGCATTTGATTTGTGACTTGAAATGTGCCTAGGACTTTCAGGCAGATGTAGGCCTTAGGATGCCTTTAAAGGTATTGAGGGAGTATCCTAGTGTCCGGAGTCTCAACTGCTCCAGAGTTGGGTGATGTGTGGCTCCCAAGACTAAATTTGATCTAGTTAATGGAGTCACCCCTCATAACCTCCTGACCTTTCACCTTTTCTCAAGATGGTCTGTGGTCTAGATAATCCTAGGTCTTAGCTGACTAACCTGATCACACTTGACATATGCAGAAACCTTAAGTCCAAGAGGTTTAGTAACAGATTCTTTGGTGTGTGTCAAAAATTAAAGGTGACATGAGCTCACAGGAGAAAACCAGAGGAGAGATTTCAGGGAAAAGCAAAATGTTATTTTTCCAGATAAGTTGTTTTACACCTGTCTTTCCACCTAATCTGAGATTGGGTATAAGTGGGTAAATTTATTAGGTTTTGCTGGAAGGTGGAAGAATTTGAAGGAAACTTGAGAAATTATATAATTATTGGAGTTGTTAAACTTTCTCTTTTCAATAAAGATGGGTCACTGCTTGGCTTCCATAGCATGAGCTATATCAGGTATTAATAAAATCTGGGGTTTTGCCTTTGACTGTGATATAACATGTGCCGTAATTTCCTTTTTTGCACTTAGTCACCAGAAGCTTGCTGGAAAAAACTTAATAAACTCAAAATCATCCCATTGCATTTATGACAAACTATTGTTCTTAGACCAGTTTGGTGAGTATTAACTTCACTTTCCTTTAGGAATATCTTATTTCTGTAAGGTTTACCAGCTTCCAAGAAAAATCTTCAGCTGTTTTACTCTACTAATCTATTTGACATGCTTACAAATATCTGAAATTTTATCACACCCAATTCAGGTTGACCTCTGGAACTCCCTTCCCCCATATTTAAAACTATTTAATTGGCCCCCTCAGGGGCACACAGAAAATTGGATAGCTCCTCTGGTCCTAATCCACCGGGGGACACTATATGTAGTCACTCACCCACTTGCAGAAAGCTGGAAAATTATTATTACCATGTGAGTAGAAAGAAGTAATAATTACATTTACTGTTTATGGCATGGGTAACTAATTTAAATGCTTTCAGGGACCAGGCAGGTGACAAAAAAACCCACTGAAGCTAGCAAGTGAAATTCAATAGGTGGTGGTGGTGGGATGTATTATGAACTTCTGCCATTTTGTCCATCTTAACGCATTCCAAAAATTTTGAATGGTAGTAAGTGGACCCCCAAAATATGTCTGTGGACCAAATGTGCTTCAGAAGCTAAGGTGTACTTAACCTTTCTGAAGACAAAGATAATATGAGATCCTTGGATGAGTGAGTGTTAAATGAGACTTAAAACAGTGTCTGGTGAATAGTAAGCACTCTATAATGTCATCTGTTATTATTATACAAGAAGCCTTCCTTTGCTCATTGGAAGTGAAGTGTTTACATACCTTACATTTTCACATGAACTAGAATATTTAATTGATATCTGTCAATTCTTGAATAACCATCCATTTCACAGTATTTCTGAGCAGTTACTACCTGCTAGTCATTGTCTTGGAGTTGAGAGTTCAACAGTAAACAAGATACATAAAACTCTTTTCCTTATTGGAGCTTGGTCTAATGGTAACAATAGACCCTTAATATGGTTATAATAAAATGTGATAAATACTATAATATGGAAGCTACTAGTTGATACAGGAACACTAACCTGACATAGACAACAAGGAAGGCTTTGAAGAAGCATTCATTTTTGTGGTGATACTTGATGATACCATATCTTGAGGTCAGCTGTCAATTCCATGTTTTCAGGTTGATTATTCTCCACTTTTATCTTGGAGGAAACATATAAATTTATCCTTGCTGGAATAATCATTCTAGACTTGGGTTTGCTGTCCCTAGTTATTATACCTCTGTAAGTGTTAGCTTATGTGGACTTAAAAAATACCTGATATGTGTAGTAAAAAATACCTGATATGCTGTAGTAACACAACGTGGGATATTCTGATTTTATTAGATACTTCTATACGTAAAAGCACCTGGTATTATAGTACTAAAAAATGGCATAGCAATGACTCAGTTCCATAAATACATATAAGTATATGTGTGTATGTATATGTATGTATACATACACACATATATTTATATATATTTACATATATATTTGTATATATTTATGTTAGTAACCAACATATACAGATATATAGTGCTATTTTTTTTTTACAGCCATGTATTTGGAAACCAGAGATTTAGAAGTGGGGGTGGTTCTTCTCATTGTTAAACCTTTTGACAGATTCATAAAAATTTTTTTTTATTAGTTTCTGCTTTATAATAAAGTGAATACTTTTTTTTTTTTGGCTGCGTTGGGTGTTCATTGCAGGCTCTAGAGCACAGGCTCAGTAGTTGTGGTGCACAGGCTTAATTGCTCTGCGGCATGTGGGATCCTCCCGGACCAGGGCTTGAACCCGTGTCCCCTGCATTGGCAGGTAGACTCCTAACCACTGCGCCATCAGGGAAGTCCCATAAAAATTTGTACCTATTTTCTGAGACTTTTAGAAGTTTTAGTATCTAAGAGACTACATTTACACATATTTTCCTATAAGTTTATCATTGATCAACACTAGATAGATTCTTTTCTGTGTTTTTAAATCTCATCTGAAAGGGATCATACCTTAAGTATCCTTAGCTAACATGTTCCTCTTGTTCCATATTATATTTTTGATATTTTATCTATATGGATAGAAGTAGCTCTATCTAATGTATTTCAACTATTATTTATTATTGCATTGTATGAATATACCATAATTTATCTTTACCCTTTTGATGGACATTTAGATAATTAAAAAATTTTTTTTGGCTATACAGTCCATATTATAATGAACATTCTTGTATATGTCTTTTGCAACATATAATTCTTTATGTACCTAGAAGTAGAATTTCTAGGTATTAGGGAAAAATCTACCTTTGGCTTTAATAGATAGTATTGATAGTTCTTTAATATGGTTGTATAAACTTACAACATAAAACAAAGTACAAACCTTAATATTGTCAGACTTCTCTGATATGTACCAAACTATCTCAGTTTTGTTTTACTTTGCACTTTCTTAATTACGAGTGAGATTGATTATCTAGGCATATATTTATTGGGCATTCAGAGTTTCTCTTCTGTAAATTGTGTCTTAAAATTATTTAAACCTAAGTTCGTTTGGTTGCCAATATTCACAGATCTTCCCATGGCCAAAAAAGGATCAGTGCCAACTTACCACTTTTTTGTTGTTTTTACCTTCCTCTTTGTGGTAGTTAATATCAGTCCTTTTTCTCAGATTGAATTTTTCTCTTTATTTTTTTCAAATTAAATTTTTTACTTGTATTTTTTGTCATGTAAATCAGGTAAAACCTTCATATTTTGCGTAGATAATTCATTCTCCAGGACTTTGTGATTAATTAACCATCACCAGAGATTTATGCAGATGAAACTATTTGAATTACTGCTAGTTGTTATAGTCATCTCAGATACTTTCCTTCTGGTGTAATACCCTAGACTCCGCCTCTACAGGGTGTTCTTTCATTCCCACTGAGATTGTGGAGACTGTTTTAACTATAGTGTCTTTCATAATGAGTATGAGCTTATGGGGAACAGTCAGTGTGACTTATAGATACTGATACCTGCTATACCAATATATATCACAACATTTTAGTAAAGGGAGTTTCTTTTTACCTCTCTTAAAGGATGAAGTTAGGGAGAAAATGAGGAGTGTTGTCTATTGGTTTGTTATGGCTTCACATCCACTTGTTTATTACTAAGTGAAGCTGTTTTGCTCTCCTTGTTCGTGGCTTAAGTGAAGTTCTTATCTAAGGGTGACGTTGTGTCTGTGGTAGGCTGTGTCAGGATGATGTCAGTAAAATTGCTGTCCTTGTCAGTATGAACGTATGGAGGACCAGCTGTGATGTCATGGTTATTTAAGCTTTAAATACCAAGAATTTGTGAGGACTTTTACCAAGAGTGTTTGGTCTGGGCAAGGCTACTCTTTGCAGATCTGAATAGCTCTTTGAAGATCTTGAGAGACTTGCTCCCGTGTGGTCAGGCTACTCTTGGTTGGCAGTGGTGTTAAACCTTGCAGAAGTCTCTGGAAGAGAAGGGACATCGGTCCTGGTTTGGCAAGGCTGCTCCTCATAGGTAGTGGCAAAGCTGTGTAACAGTCCCTGGAGTGATGACCTTCAAAGCAGACCACCTTGCCTGCCAACACCGGCACCATTATTCCACTAACATTGTGTTCTTGTAACAAGAGACTTTTGATTTGCACTGGCAGCTGGACATCAACTTTTGGTTGGCTAAGCTGACTCTTCCGAAAACCAGCTCATAGAAATGTACACCTCAACTAAATTCGACTTTATTTCTTTCACCTCCCCTCTGCCTGGAACAATAGTGTAATTAATCTCTCATTGGTTTGGAGTATGTAATAACATACTTTATTGGCTTATTAAGAGACATGATCCTGTATGCTGTTGGCTTGTGAAGTATTATTATTACAAATTATAATTCCCACAGTGAACTGTGTTAAATAAGTTATTGGCGAAGACAGTCTCAGGTCTCTGAGCAGTTTTCCAAAGATAAAACAAGGACATATTCATGAATGGTAGCAGCAAAACTTTATTTTTCCAATTTCTCAAAGCCTTTGAATTTTGTTTATATTATGCCTGAGGATTTTTGGCATGTCAAATTCCTTTAGAGCGTCAGTGTTGGGTTTAGGTTTATTAAACTTACTAATAGAATTTAGGAACATAATAGGAGTTTCAGATGGCACGTTGTAAATATATTTTCTGGTAAGTACATTGATTTTGACAAATTCAGACCAATCTGAATTTAACTTTACCTTCCTTAGTCATATACCCTGAAAGTTTGGACAAACAGCTTTTAACAGTAAAAATCAGAAAATTCTTGCCATTTTTTTTGGTTTGTTAGTTTTTTTCTGTACAAGTTCAGTACTACATATGATACCCTGGGGCATTCTAGAGTTTGGTTCTAGTTACTGGTCTAATAACAATGGGCTAAGGCATTAGAGGATTTATTAACTACCTCTTATAAGGGAGCTTCCTCAGGCAAGGAAATATTGTTTTTTTTAAGCCAGGAAGGAAGGGCAACTTCCAAAGAATGAAAAGAACTTCCTTAGGCAATGGCAGTCAGTGGAGGGTGCTTCATAGGAGAGGACAAGGACGGATGGGTGAGTCATTCCTCCCCTTCATATTTCCCCTTTTAAGTAGCCAGAATCCTATCTTTGTGATTATTGTCTTATGGCCACAAACAAAAGGCACACGAAGAATTAAGTTGTATATTACTAGACTGCAGAATCAGTTGAATTCCTACTATTTCATGGTCATCAGTTCATTCTTTAAGGTAGTAATTTGGGGTTTTAAGCTTGGCATTCTTTTGCAGTTTCATGGAAATCAGCCACCCTACCATAGGGTGCTTTAATTCCTCATGCTCTTCAAAATGTTTTATGGTGCCAGGGAGACATTTTTCTAGGTGATACTAAGTGAATACTTTGAATTGGTTATTTTCTCATAGGCCTTCAAAGTTTCTATCCTGGAATACAGTGTATATGTGTGTGTATCTCTATCTCTATTTGTATATAAATATACATATATGTGTATACAAGTATGACATTATTTATCTTCACCTTCTCAACAGTGCAGTTTCAAACACCCTACAGTTCTCTAAGTCTCTATTATCAATTCTCTTTCTTGTATCAATATTTGCATTAATTGGAATCTTTCTTTGCAAACAAATAAAACTGATGTTGGCTAACTTCAGCAATAAGTGAATTTGTTGAAGACGTAAGGGAATTCATAGAATTGTTGGAAGACGCAAGAACGAGGTTGGAAAATGGGTTGAAACCAAGAACTCTTGAGAGGCAAGAAGCACAAACTCCAGGAGTAGATCTGTAGCAGCACCAACAGGGCTCTGCCACTGAATTGAATGAGGTGCATGTTTTTCTCCCATCCTTGCATAATGATTTTAGTATTTAAATCCCAGAAGATAGTACTCAACTGTACAAGTTTAGATTATTTACTGGGGAGTAAGGAAGGAAACTGTGGTTGTGTTTGAAAGGGGAGTTGGATGCTGGACAACCAAAACTGACAAGTATCTCCTACATGTGGGAAAATTGTGAGCCACTATCACTTTTGAAAATAGATGTAATACTTTGTTTTTGTGCTTTGATCTATTTGAAATATTTTAATTGATGATGTTTAATCAACTTATAATTGTCATAATTCAATATATTTTATTTTACTTTTGTTGTCTTATTTTATGCTCTTTATTGTCTATTTCCTTATACTTTTACTGAAAAGTTTTTAATTTTGAAAGTTTATAATTTTAAAAGTTTACATAAAATATAAACTCAAAAATGGATTTATTTGCAACATGTAAACATTCTCTATTTTTAACAAACACCATGTACTATACTGTGTTTTAAATAATTGATTAAGACATATAAGCACTTTTTAAAGAAATTATCTACTGTATACATTTGTTTTATTTTTACAAGAAATAATCTATTTTTGAACCTTTTCCTTTTATTGGCTGTAGTCTTAGAGGAGGCTGATATGAAATGAGTTGTTCCTGGACATATTTTGGAAAAACTGAAAATTAAGAATTTGTCTCAATTGACTTGGTAGTGATATACATTTGAGACCCAGAAGACTTAACATACCATGAAGGTGTCTTGTGTCAATGTATGGTGTAATTTCACTGTTACCAAATGGCACAAAGTAGAAAATTGTGTGTATTTGCATGTATATGGGGTGTGTGTGTGGTGTGTGATCGTTTTATATGAAAAACCAACATGAAACTGAACGTTCTCCACAAAGGTTGGTGAACTGCAGTCCCCAAAACTCCAACACCTCTGTCTGAAAATATAATATCGGGAGAGATGTGCAGTCACAGAGATGAGTCGGGACCAAGAGTACCAAACTGGCAACATTTGCTTAAGGACAAATGCCAGAATGGGCTGGTAGAGCTAAATGCCAGGAAACTGGAAATCTTAGCTGGAAAGGGGTCTTGAGCCATGCAATTTGCCTAGAGTTGAAGCATAAGCAGAAGGCTGAAATCAGTAGTTGCTAGCAGAGAGGAAAGCAATATAGGAAACCAAAGGCCAGTCAAGTATTGAGGTCAGTACAAAGTAGCAGATAGACATCATGCAGCAAGAAATATTTATTTAGGAGAAACAAGCCACTTTTGTATTTCTTGTTGAGTGACTGATTCAAATAAATGCTATTGAGACTTTATGTTTGTAGAGGATGGATTGGTTGCTAAGGTGGATCCTGACATGACAAAGAAGAAACAAAGAATGAAGACAAAGATTGAGGACAGGGAATGGAAACTATCAATGGTTTGGAGGAGACCTCTGGTAACAGAAGCCTTCAGAAAGAAATAATGTGTGGTGGGAGGTGCTCCTTTCATGTAATAAAATGTTGCAGAGGAAACTAGTTAAATTATTCCATTCTTTCTTTCTTTTTTTTTTTTACTCAAAACTATTGAATTGTATACTTTATTTTTTAAAATTTTATTTTTTTTATAAAGCAGGTTCTTCTTAGTTATCTATTTTATACATATTAGTGTATATATGTCAATCCCAATCTCCCAATTCATCCCAACCCCCATCCCCCCACTGTCTCCCCTTGGTGTCCATATGTTTGTTCTTTACATCTGTGTCTCTGTTTCTGCCTTGCAAACCAGTTCATCTGTACCATTTTTCTAGATTCCACATGTATGCATTAATAGACAATATTTGTTTTTCTCTTTCTGACTTACTTCACTCTGTATGACAGTCTCTAGATACATCCATGTTTTCACAAATGACCCAATTTCGTTCCTTTATATGGCTGAGCAATATTCCATTGTATATATGTACCACATCTTCTTTATCCATTCGTCTGTCAGTGTGCATTTAGGTTGCTTCCATGACCTGGCTATTGTAAACAGGGCTGCAATGAACATTGGGATGTATGTGTCTTTTTGAATTATGGTTTTCTCTGGGTATATGCCCAGTAGTGGGATTGCTGGGTCATATGGTAATTCTATTTTGATTTTCTTTAAGGAAATAGTGGCTGTATCAATTTACATTCCCACCAACAGTGCAAGAGTGTTCCCTTTTCCACACCCTCTCCAGCATTTGTTGTTTGTAGATTTTCTGATGATGCCCATTCTAACCAGTGTGAGGTGATACCTCATTGTAGTTTGGATTTTCATTTCTCTAATAATTAGTGATGTTGAGCAGCTTTTCATGTGCCTCTTGGCCATCTGTATGTCTTCTTTGGAGAAATGTCTATTTAGGTCTTCTGCCCATTTTTTGATTGGGTTGTTTGTTTTTTTACGATTGACCTGTGTGAGCTGTTTATATATTTTGGAGATTAATCCTTTGTCCATTGATTTGTTTGCAAATATTTTCTCCCATTGTGAGGGTTGTCTTTTCATCTTGTTTATGGTTTCTGTTGCTGTGCCAAAGTTTGTAAGTCTGATTAGATGCCATTTGTTTATTTTTGTTTTCATTTCGATTACTCTAGGAGGTGGGTCAAAAAAGATCTTGCTGTGATCTGTGTCAGAGTGTTCTTCCTATGTTTTCCTTTAAGAGTTATATAGTGTCTGGTCTTACATTTAGGTCTTTAATCCATTTTGAGTTTATTTTTGTGTATGGTGTTAGGGAGTGTTCTAATTTCATTCTTTTACATGTGGCTGTCCAGTTTTCCCAGCACCACTTATTGAAGAGACTGTCTTTTCTCCATTGTATATCCTTGCCTCCTTTGTCATAGATTAGTTGACCATAGGTGCATGGGTTTATCTCTGGGCTTTCTATCTTCTTCTATTGATCTGTATTTCTGTTTTTGTGCCAGTACCATATTGTCTTAATTGCTGTAGCTTTGTAGTATAGTCTGAAGTCAGGGAGTCTGATTCCTCCAGCTCCGTTTTTTTCCCTCAAGACTGCTTTAGCTGTTGGAGGTCTTTTGTGTCTCCATACAAATTTTAAGATTTTTTGTACTAGTTCTGTAAAAAATGCCACTGGTAGTTTGATAGGGATTGCATTGAATCTGTAGATTGCTTTGGGTAGTATAGTCATTTTCACAATATTGATTCTTCCAATCCAAGAACATGGTATATCTCTCCATCTTTTTGTGTCATCTTTGATTTCTTTCATCAGTGTCTTATAGTTTTCTGAGTACAGGTCTTTTACCTCCTTAGATAGGTTTATTCCTAGGTATCTTATTCTTTTTGTTGCAATGGTGAATGGGATTGTTTCCTTAATTTCTCTTTCTCATCTTTTGTTCTTAGTGTACAGGAATGCAAGAGATTCCTGTGCATTAATTTTGTATCCTGCAACTTTACCAAATTCATTGATTAGCTCTAGTGGTTTTCTGGTGGCGTCTTCAGGTTTTTCTGTGTATAGTATAATGTCATCTTCATTGACAGTTTTACTTCTTCTTTTCCAATTTGGATTCCTTTTATTTATTTTTCTTCTCTGATTGCCATGGCTATAACTCCAAAACTATGTTGAGAGTGGCCAGAGTGGACATCTATGACCTGTTCCTGATGTTAGAGGAAATGGTTTCAGTTTTTCACCATTGAGAATGTTTGCTGTGGGTTTGTTGTATATGGCCTTCATTATGTTGAGGTAGGTTCCCTCTATGCCCACTTTCTGGAGAGTTTTTATCATAAATGGTTGTTGAATTTTGTCAGAAGCTTTTTCTGCATCTATTAAGATAATCATATGGTGTTTATTCTTCAGTTTGTTAATATGGTATATCACACTGATTGATTTGCATATATTGAAGAATCCTTGCATCCCTGGGGTAAATTCCACTTGATCATGGTGTATGATCCTCTTAATGTGCTGTTGGATTCTGTTTGCTAGTATTTTGTTGAGGATTTTTACATCTATATTCATCAGTGATATTGGTCTGTAATATTCTCTTTTTATAGTATCTTTGCCTGGTTTTGGTATCAGGGTGATGGTGGCCTCATAGAATGAGTTTGGGAGTGTTCCTTCCTCTGCAGTTTTTGGAAGAGTTTGAGAAGGATGGGTGTTAGCTCTTCTCTAAATGTTTGATAGAATTCACCTGAGAAGCCATCTGGTCCTGGACTTTTGTTTGTTGGAAGATTTTTTTTTAAATTTATTTACTTTATTTATTGTTTTTTGTTTTGTTTTGTTTTGTTCTTTTGTGATACACGGGCCTCTCACTGTTGTGGCCTCTCCCGTTGTGGAGCACAGACTCCGGACATACAGGCTCGGCGGCCATGGCTCACGGGCCTAGCCGCTCTGCGGCATGTGGGATGTTCCCGGACCGGGACATGAACCCATGTCCCCTGCATTGGCAGGCGGACTCTCAACCACTGTGCCACCATGGAAACCCTACTTTATTTATTGTTGGTTGCATTGAGTCTTGGTTGCTGCATGTGGGCTTTGTCTAGTTGCGGTGAGCAGGGGCTACTCTTCGTTGCAGTGCATGGGCTTCTCATTGTGGTGGCTTCTCTTGTGGAGCATGGGCTCTAGGCATGCAGGCTTCAGTAGTTGTGGCTCATGGGCTCTAGAGCAGAGGCTCAGTAGTTGTGGTACATGGACTTAGTTGCTCCGTGGCATGTGGGATCTTCCCAGACCAGGGCTCGACCCATGTCCCCTGCATTGGCAGGTGGATTCTTAACCCCTGCACCACCAGGGAAGCCCCTATTGGAAGATTTTTTTTTTTTTTTTTTTTTTTTTTTCGGTACGCGGGCCTCTCACTGCTGCGACCTCTCCCATTGTGGAGCACAAGCTCTGGACGTGCAGGCCCAGTGGCCATGGCTCATGGGCCCAGCCGCTCCGTGGCACGTGGGATCTTCCCGGACTGGGGCACGAACCCGTGTCCCCTGCATCAGCAGGCGGACTCCCCACCACTGCGCCACCAGGGAAGCCCTGGAAGATTTTTTATCACAGTTTCAATTTCATTACTTGTGAGTGGTCTGTTCATATTTTCCATGTGTTCCTGGTTCATTGTGGAAGGTTATACGTTTCTAAGAATTTGTCCATTTCTTCCAGGTTGTCCATTTTATTGGCATAGCGTTGCTTGTAGTAGTCTCTTATGATGCTCTGTATTTCTGTGGTGTCCACTGTAACTTCTCCTTTTTCATTTCTAGTTTTATTGATTTGAGTCCTGCCTCTTTTTCTTGATGAGTCTGGCTAAAGGTTTCTCAATTTTGTTTATCTTCTCAAAGAACTAGCTTTTAGTTTTATTGGCCTTTGCTATTGTTTTTTTTTGTTTCTATTTCATTTATTTCTGCTCTGATCTTTATGATTTCTTTCCTTCTACTAACTTTGGGTTTTGTTTGTTCTTCTTTCTCTACTTTCTTTAGGCATAAGGTTAGATTGTTTATTTGAGATTTTTCTTGTTTCTTGAGGTACTATTGTATTACTATGAACTTCCCTCTTAGAATCGTTTTTGCTGCATCCCATAGGTTTTGGATTGTTGTGTTTTCATTGTCATTTTTCTGTAGGTATTTTTTGATTTCCCCTTTGATTTTGTCAATGATATCTTGGTTATTTAGTAGCATATTGTTCAGCCTCCATGTATTTGTGTTTTTTATGTTTTTCTCCCTGTAATTGATTTCTAATCTCCTAGCATTGTGGTCAGAAAAGATGCTTGATATGATTACAGTTTTCTTAAATTTACCGAGGCTTGCTTTGTGACCCAAGATGTGATCTATCCTGGAGAATGTTCCATGTGCATTTGAGAAGAAAGTGTAATCTACTGTTTTTGGATGGAATGTCCTAAAAATATCAATTAAATCTATCTGGTCTATTGGGTTATTTAAAGCTTCTGTGTCCTTAATTTTCTGTCTTGATGGTCTGTCCATTGTTGTAAGTGAGGTGTTAAAGTCCCCCACTATTGTTGTGTTGAGGTCGATTTGCTCTTTTCTAGCTGTTAGTGTTTGCCTTATGTATTGAGGTGCTCCTATGTTGGGTGCATATATATTTATAATTGTTATATCTTCTTCTTGGAGTGATCCCTTGATCATTATGTAGTGTCCTTCCTTGTCTGTTGTAACATTCTTTGTTTTAAAGTCTATTTTATCTGATATGAAAATTGCTATTCCAGCTTTTTTTGGATTTCCATTTGCATGGAATATCTTTTTCCATCCCCTCACTTTCAGTCTGTATGTGTCCCTACGTCTGAAGTGGGTCTCTTGTAGATAGCATATATGTATGTCTTGTTTGTGTATGCATTCAGCGAGCCTGTGTCTTTTAGTTGGTGCATTTAATCCATTCACATTTAAGGTAATTATCGATATGTATTTTCTGTTACCATTTCCTTAGTTGTTTTAGGTTTGTTTTTGTAGGTCCTTTTTTTCTCCTTTGTTTCCCACTCAGAGAAGTTCCTTTAGCATTTGTTATACAGCTGGTTTGGTGGTGGTGAATTCTCTTAGCTTTTGCTTGTCTGTAAAGCTTTTGATTTCTCCATCGAATCTGAATGAGATCCTTGCCAGGTAGAGTAATGTTGGTTGTAGGTTCTTCCCTTTCATCACTTTAAATATATTGTGCCACTCCCTTCTGGCTTGTAGAGTTTCTGCTGAGAAATCAGCTGTTAACCTGATGGGAGTTTCCTTGTATGTTGTCGTTTTTCCCTTGTTACTTTTAATTCTTTTTCTTTTCTTTAATTTTTGTCAATTTGATTCCTGTGTGTCTTGGCATGTTTCTCCTTGGGTTTATCCTGTATGGGACTCTGCACTTCCTGGACTTGGGTGGCTGTTTCCTTTCCCATGTTAGGGAAGTTTTTGACTAATCTCTTGAAATATTTTCTCTGGTCCTTTCTCTCCTTCTTCTCCTTCTGGAACCTCTATAATGTGAATGTTGGTGTATTTAATGTTGTCCCAGAGATCTCTTAGGCTGTCTTCATTTCTTTTCATTCTTTCTTCTTTATTCTGTTGCACAGCAGTGAATTCCACCATTCTGTCTTCCAGGTCACTTATGCATTCTTCTGCCTCAGTTATTCTGCTGTTGATTCCTTCTAGTGTAGTTTTCATTCCAGTTATTGTATTGTTCATCTCTGTTTGTTCTTTAATTTTTCTGTGTGGCTTTCTTTAATTCTTTTAGGTCTTTGTTAATTAAACATTTCTTACATCTTCTTGATCTTTGCTTCCATTCTTTTTCTGAGGTCCTGGATCATCTTCACTCTCGTTATTCTGAATTCTTTTTTTGGAAGGTTGCCTATCTCCACTTCATTTAGTTGTTTTTCTAGGGTTTTATCTTGTTCCTTCATCTGGTACATAGCCCTCTGCCTTTTCATTTTGTCTATCTTTTTGTGAATGTGTTTTTTGCTCCACAGGCTGCAGGATTGTGGTTCTTCTTGCTTCTGCTGTCTGCTCTCTGGTAGATGAGGCTATCTGAGAGGCTTGTGCAAGCTTCCTGATGGGAGTGCCTGGTGGTGGGTAGAGCTGGGTGTTACTCTCATGGGCAGAGCTCAGTAAAACTTTAATCCACTTGTCTGCTGATAGGTGGGGCTGAGTTCCCTCCCTGTTGGTTGTTTGGCCTGAGGTGACCCAGCAGTGGAGCCTGCAGGCTTGTTGGTGGGGCTAATGACAGACTCAGGAGCGCTCATGCGAAGGAGTACTTCCCAGAACTTCTGCTACCAGTGTCTTGTCCCAGTGGTGGGCCACAGCTGCCTCTCCCCTTTGCAGGATTCTCTCCAACACTAGCAGGTAGGTCTGGTTCAGTCTCCTATGGGGTCACTGCTCCTTCCCCCTGGGTCCTGATGTGCACCCTGCTTTGTGTGTGCCTTCAAGAGTGGAGTCTCTGTTTCCCCCAGTCCTGTTGAAGTCCTGCAATCAAATCCCACTAGCTTTCAAAATCTGATTCTCTAGGAATTCCTCCTCCCATTGCCAGACCCCCAGGTTTGGAAGCATGATGTGGGGCTCAGAACCTTCACTCCAGTAGGTGGACTTCTGTGGTATAACTGTTCTCCTGTTTGTGGGTCACCCACCCAGCGGTTTGGGGATTTGATTTTATTGTGATTGCAACCCTCCTGCCATCTCATTGTGGCTTCTCCTTTGTCTTTAGATGTGAGGTAGCTTTTCTGGTGAGTTCCAGTGTCTTCCTATTGATGATTATTCAGCAGTTAGTTGTGATTCTGGTGCTTTCACAAGAGGGAGTGAGCACACGTCTTTCTACTCCACCATCTTGAACCAATCTCAAATTATTCCATTCTTTCCATCTAGCTTTGAGACTTTAAAGAATTCTTAAAGATAGTGTGTCATGATTTCAACTAATAATTAGGTTAATAAAAAATATGCAAGCTAATCACTGCTATTTAGGAAACCTTTCAGTTTATGTATATCAATACTGACTTTTAGTTATAAAACTTTTCATCATGGGAGGAGAAAACATTTTTATACTTTTTATTTTGGAATATTTAAAATATATACAAATGTAGAGAAAGTAGCACAGTGAACAACCACTTACCCTCTCTTAGCTTTAATGATCATAAACTGCCTGCCATTTTTGTGTTGTTTTTGGTCTCAATTATATTAAAGCATATACTAGAATCACATTATTCATGTGTAAATGCTTCATTACATAAATCTAATAGGTTAAGACTTTTTTCCCAAACATAATAATACCAATATCACACCCCCAAAAGTTTACAGTAATTTCTTAAAAACAGTATTTCTTTGTCATAGGAAATGGAGCTTTTACTGTCTCTTTCTTATATCTATATATCACACAAAATAATTCATCTTCCTGGTTAATAAATATACAAGAGACACTTTGAAACTCATTTGTAACCAGGCCACCTAATATTGTTTTCCTAAGATTGTAAGTATTTCTGAGAATACTGACATTGTTATGTTGTAAATATGCTGTAGAGTCAGATAGTACATCCATTTTATTTCCTAATACTCTGCTCGTGGCTTTGATATTTCCAATGAGAAGAGGATAGGGATAGTATCAGGGACTATCATGGATGAAAAGACATATTTCATTTCAGCATTGGAGGAATGGAGTCTGTCTAACTTTAGTTGTTATCTTTGGCTAGGGACCTGTAATTGCTCTTACAGCCTGGATAGGAACCAGGTGTGAGGGACGTGTGTTAACTCTCTGTTAACCAGGAACTGTTACAGGTGCTAATGTGAGTGACATTAGAGCATAGATTTCTGAGGAAGTCTGAAAAGTGTCTGGAGAAATGATTTTATCCACCTGTTGCTTCTAGAAACAGCCACACAAGCCAACTGAGATACCAGAAAGTAGTTACTGGGGAGAATTGCTACTTAAAGTCTTCATACACATGCTCTCCATTACATGGCAAAAGAATAACATAGAATATAAATTTTCAATTGAGGAAGACAAATATTATTTGATGAGTCTATATCACTGATTAGTTTTTGAGGGCTTATTTGACCCAGGTTTTATATTTGATGTAATGTGAGTTCAGTCTCTACTCTCAAGGCATTTATAATTCAAGGGGCATGGTGAAATAGGGAAATATTTTATGGTTATTCATTAATGCAACATATATGTCTTAAAATCCTAGAGATGAAATAAAGGCTGATTTGGCTACAGAATAGATGAAGTGGTAGAGGGCCAAATAGAAATCAGGCAACAAATCTGATAACTATTAGTTACAGAAGAAGTAAATATCAAAATTAAATAACAAAGCATCTTTTCTAGTTCACATGATTTCTAGTGGGCTGTGTGCTTTTTGAGAGATTGTAGTTGCATTTACCCAAGGCAGATGCCATATAGAGAAAATGCTTAGCAGCAGAAAGATAGAAGTGTTGGAGTCAGATGGACCTAAGTTTGCATAATATTTCTTCACTTTAGTTTTCTTGTGTGACCTTCATGTACTCTTTCTTTTAAATCTCCATATACTCAGTTATTTAATAGGGATAAAAATCTTAACATCAATACAGATTAACAGTGAAAGAATATAGAAAGCATCTAGCACTCCATAAACGTTAGTTTCATTTCCTATATTAACCAATATAAAAGAATAGTCATGGAACAGTTTTGAGATGGAGAGATGGGTGGGAAGAGTATTGTCACTAAGGTGGAAATCGTGAAAATTTTTCAGAAAACTGTATATATTGAGGCTGCTAAATGAGCCCAGAAAAGAGCCTACTGAGAGCATAGATTTTATCTTATTGATTTCCTTATTTTACCAGCACCTGGTTTAGAATTTCAGCAAGGTTGATGCTTAGTACAACTAGTTGCTTAATGAATGGCAAAAACTATTCTTAAGATTGAAGTTTGAAAACACTTATTAAATGACCACTGCCTTAAATATGACTGTAGCTTGTAGCAGACCAACTGCTCCACCCAAAATTAGTAGAAAAATAAGATACAGATTAGATAAATTATATATAATGCCATATATACATACATATATGATATACATGTCATTTTTTGAGACATCAGATGGCTTAGGCAGGCAAAAATTAAGACGCCTACTTTCTGGAGATTGTGTGTACATTTTCTCTTTCAGGTCATTTGTCAACTGAAAAAACAGTAGAGACCAAGAAACTGGGCAGAAGATGGCTGCTTAGAGGCAGAAAAGCCAGCAGAGTTTTCAGCAATTTCATGGTCCTGCAGAGACCAAAACTGGAATGAGGCTGCCAAGGCAGCCAAAGCTTGAGGGACTAGGGATCTGGAGTGAGCCCAACACTCAACACTAGTTTCTCCCTCAAGACATTTGCTAATTTTTAAGCTCCATAGAAAGGGAGGCTAAAAGTAAAGCAGAAAGTAGCTGAAAGGCAAAACTGAGGGTTTTTTGCTATATTGTTACCATGGAAAGTTAGAATTTCTAATTTAGGACAATTCAAGGGGAAGGAGCACTCAAGGCTCTCACTTGCAAACCTAGAGAGCTACGTCCTAGGAGCTACAGCAAAAGTAGACCGAGTCTTACTAGGAATATAGCCCAACTCCAGTCAGCTTGGCATATGGTTGGACTGGGGTGATGTGTGTCCCTTTTCTGTATGCCTTCCAGTGAAGAGAGTGAATTCACTACTGGGGACATAACATCACCCAGTACCTCAACTAGTTCTCATACAAAATGTTTTATTGTCAATAAAAAATTACCAACAAGCATCAAAATAGAATAAAAAGGAAAAGAGACAATAGGAAGATACCCACAGTTAACTCATACTGGAGTTATCAGATACAGACTTTAAAAAAGGGATTGTTATTTTCAAGAAAGTAGATGAAAAGATGATAAGTTACACAGAAGAACTAGAATGTAAGAAAGTAATTAAAATTCTAGAACTGAAAAATACCTGTACTGACAATAGGAACTCAGTGGATGGATTTAATGGCATAGGGTACACAGTGAAGAGAGAGCTGATAGACTGAAAGCTTATCCTGTATACTTTCAGTGCCCAATGCATCCCTCTGCAAAGCTACTGCTCCTGTGAGTGTTGGCTGCTACTAGCTCACAGCTACACCCTTTTCTGGAGAAATAGCAGAACCATATCACCCAGAGATGCTGGAGGGTTATACTCTCCCCTGGGAGTGACCCACAGCCAATAATTTTTTTTTTTATTATTGTGGTAAGAAACACATAACATGAGATCTACCTTCTTAACAAATGTAGCCAATAAATCACAGATATGGGGGTATAAAAGCCCAAACTTCCTAAGGCAGACAGGTTTAGGTATTCCTTGTTCTCCAGAGTGCCTGTGGGATCTGGCTGAGGTTAGACTGCAGCTGAACCTAAATCTTTGCTTGGCCCTTCTTCCTTTGCAATTCTTCATCTCTCTTCCTTGCACATGCCTCCAGAAAGCACTCTCAATAGATCACTTGCACAAGAATCCTCATTTTATGCTCTGCTTCTAAGGAATATGGCATAAGAAAGAGTAACATTTGTTAATGATAGAAGGCCAGTCCACCAGAAGGTGTAGTAATTCTAAGTTTGAGTTTACCTGATGGCATAGCTTCAAAAAAATGTAACGCAAAAGAGGAATACAAGCATGGGTAAGACCTCTAAGCAGAAGCCTATAAAACATTTGTGAGAGAAATGAAAAGAAAACCTGAATAAATTGAGAAATATGCCAATATGGATTGGCAGATTCAATAGCATAAAGATCTCAGTTCTCATCAAGAAGGATCAGGGGTTTTCTTGGGTACATTTATTGTTCAATTTCTTGATCTGTAAGGTAGCTACATGCATGTATTTCACTTTGTAAAAATAGATTTTTTTTGAAAATAGATAATTCTGAGCTACTCAGGTCAGGTGTCAAATATAGGAAGGAAATAAATACTTTAAGATCCCATTTGTTATCCCTAAATATTTTATGCCAGTATTATTTTTATCTCACAACTTAAATGTTGATTACTTCTTTTGAACTGTATCATGAAGCTTGTCTTACCTCCTTGAAAGTGTTGTTTGTTTTAAAAAGCAGCTTGTATTGGATTTATAGTTCTCATCGCCCATAGCTAGTATAATGGTAGGCTTATAGGGGATCCAGTAACATGTGGTTGCCTGTTGGGAGAAACATCTGCCATGGTCACTGAGCATTCTTGCACATTCTTTCTGAATATCTCAAAAATGCAAGGCCGTGACTGTTCTTTATCTGTTATCCCTCAGAGTTGTCTTTGCAGCAAACATCCTTCAAGGATGAGGTAACACCTTTCTTTGGACAAAGAGCAGGCTTGCTTTTGCTCACAGTAAAAACAGTAAATCCTCAAGCCCAAAGTTCTTCTCCTATAATGCAACCCAGTGAGCACACATGCATCATTTAGGGCCACCAGCATCGTCCTTCTCTGTGGGACTTGTGAGACATGGAGAGCAACATAAATGAAAATGAAGTTCTGAGTAATAAAAATTCTTTATCTCTGATGTAGCAGTCCAGCATTTTCTGCCAGTATCCATGAAATATTAACAAAAAGGGTAAAATATTGTACCTTGTACAATTCTTGATATCAAGTAGGTGACTAAAAGTGTGGGGAAGCAACTAGGGAAAAAGAGGAAGGAATAATGTCAGAAACAGATTATGGCTATAGCCAGAATAAAAATGAAGTAGTAAACATTACAATGAAAGTTAAATGGCATACATGTGAAATATAGAGTAGAACCTTAAATTCTATATACAGCATGTCTTGGATGCAAAATAACTATTAGACAACTATGAAGAGACAGCCTGGTCAGAAAAATGAGTGTGTAAATTCACTTTTTGGTAACGTGTTAAATTAGATTAGAAAGAATCTGGATGCATAAGCCTTTAAGAAGATAATAGTATTCTCATCAGGTACGGAAAAGAAAAGGAAAATCTTTTTCCTTAGCCATCACCCCCACCACCAACACCAAGAAAAACCTCCATCCATTTGGATTAGATCAGTTCATTTAAAAAACATTTAGGGAACATCCTCCTCTCTACAAATACTTTATACAACAAGCTGTTGACTCTGACAGGTGCTAGGAATTCAAGACTGGACTCTGGTAGAAGACAGGGAAAAAATAATTTAGGAAGATAACCCATAGGAAGACCTGGGTAACAGCAAGTGGTGACTTTAGTACTTGTCAGGAAGGTTGACACATTCAGAATTAGGTATTTGAAGTTTTGGTTTCCATATGGAGTTCACTAGTAGAAATGGCCTAAGGAAATTCCCAGAGAGATGAGGTTATCCTATGAGATATAAGCTGAAATTCCAGCAGAGATTTTGGGTATCTTTACCTACGAATAGCTGAAAAATTAAGAGCAAAGCAAAACAAAACAGCGTAGAAAAAATGGCCTCTCTGAGGAAGTAGATGTATAAATTGAAGAGCAGAAAGTCCAAGGCAGTTGATCCTGACTGTTGGATGTTGAGAGAAGAGAGTCAGAGGCTGACAAAGGCGAAGAAGAAAATAAGAAGTAGAGAAGGGACCAAGAGGCTTTAGAGCATTCATACTAAGATCAGTAAGGATAGAAAGAAGGTGGTTAATCCTGTTTAATATGGTTAGGAAATGAAGGAGGAAAACAAATATCTAGAGAAGTACCATCCTACAAAAATATAATGCAAGCAATATTTGTAATTTTAAATATTCTAGTGGCCACATTAGAAATGTAAAAAGAAACAGGCAAAAGTAAATTTAATAACATACTTTATTTAATCTAATATATCCATATTTCAAAATGTAATCAATATAAAATTATGTAATTTCAAAATGTAATCAATATAAAAACTTCAAAATGTAATCAGTATAAACATTAAGATATCTTGTGTTGTTTTTCATATTGAGTGTCTGAAATATATCTATTTTATATTTACAGTACCTCTCTATTGGACTAGCCCCATTTGAAGTGCTCAGTTGTTATATGCAGCTATGCCTACCTTATTAGACAGTGCAGATCTAGACTAGGAAATACATAATCATTAAACTCAATAGGGAGATTAGGAAAAAAGTTCTCAGAAATATATAATTCTGTATAAAGTTTCAATTAAAGAACTTGATGTTGGAAAAATTAATTAGAAAAGGAAGGGATAATGGAATGTAAATTCTCAGAATAAGAGAATAGGGTCTCTGGGTAAGTGGAATGAGATAAAGGTTTACTTTTAAGGAAAGGTAAATAGAAGTTAGGGTAGAGAAAGACAAAAATAATTTTCATTACTGTTATTATAACTCCTGTGCTACACATTGGGGACAGTAAGTCCTATGAGTAAAAAAATGTAAACAGGGTTTCCCTGGTGGCACAGTGGTTGAGAGTCCGTCTGCCGATGCAGGGGACATGGGTTCGTGCCCTGGTCCGGGAAGATCCCACATGCCGCGGAGCGGCTGGGCCCGTGAGCCATGGCCATTGAGCCTGCGCATCCGGAGCCTGTGCTCTGCAACGGGAGAGGCCACAACAGTGAGAGGCCTGCGTACCGGAAAAAAAAAAAAAATGTAAACAGAGTGTTTGAAAAGAAACATTCTTAAGGATTAGAATGAATTATGAACAAAATAATTGAAAAAAAGAATAAATTTGTTGAGCAAAGAATAAATAACATAGAGATGATAGAAATTAAGCAAATTGGTAGAAAAATATATATAAAATTTGGGAAAATGTAGATATTTGTTAAATGGCAATAGCTGGTACATTTTTTAAACTTTTAATTGGAAATAATGTTACACTTGCAGAAGAGTTGCAAAGATAGTACAAACTATTCTTATATGCCCTTCCCTCAGTTTCTCCTAATGTTATATTTTACAGAACCCTGGAATACTTTTTCAAAATTAAGACATTAACATTGGTACACTAAATTAAATTAACTGCAGACATTTTTCAACTTACAGCTGGTATTTGTGTGTGTGTGTGTGTGTGTGTGTGTGTGTTTCTCTTATAAATTTATACACAGAGATGGAGAAAACTGCCCATGGGAATGATCCCGAACTCTGTGGAGTGGTGGGTTGCTGTGGAGGGCCTTACCTATGCATCCAGGTAGAAAAGGCTGACTCTAAGGCTAAATCTGGAGACTTCAACTGGCTGGGTGATAAGCAGTCATTGAAAATTGGGAAGGAAGTCAGGATAGAGGAAGTTATGGTCAGAAAACAGGTGCTGAGAAGTGGTAACTTAGAAGGATGCCTAGAACTGCATAATAGGATATAATCAGAAGGCTTAACTGAGCATTCAAAAATACTTAATTCATGGATTTTGTACCTCTGTGGTCCAATTTAGCTGTTTCTCTAAACAAATAGAGATGAAATTGGCTGTGATTGCAGCAAGAAAAATATTTTTTCTCTTTTATAGAAAATTAAAGCAAAAAGCAATTTAATAATTTTAATACTACAGATGTATTGAGATTATGATCTCTTTTTACACATTTGCTTGATAGGCTTGAGAGTGCTTTGAAAATTAGAATATCTGTTATGAAGAATCTCCAGAATGTGCTCTTTTACCTCTAAAGGCAGCATTCTTTAGTGGGTACTATGCAAAAAACTATTGTTCTGAAACTCCCAGAACTCTGTCACTTTCTTCTGAATAC
Organism: Mesoplodon mirus; assembly: GCF_964341445.2. Taxonomy (NCBI): domain Eukaryota; kingdom Metazoa; phylum Chordata; class Mammalia; order Artiodactyla; family Ziphiidae; genus Mesoplodon; species Mesoplodon mirus. Next base: position 156,385,255 of record NC_138977.1, on the reverse strand, counting down.
TTTATAATAAATTCATATTTTTTATTAGTGATCTCAGGCATAAAACTCTGTAGGTAAATATCTTGAAGATTCCAACTCTCTTTCCAAATTTCTTGTAAAGTTCCCCATGTAGATCCATCTATCAAAAAGATCACATTTAAGAAAGAAAGGGAAATAAGAAGAAAAACTCTTCAGCTTTCAATATCCATCTGTGTCGATACGTTTTGTAAAGAAACTCTTAGGAATTAACTCTGAGAGGCTGTCCTAGAGTCCTTCACATGGCCTGATTATTGCTCATGTCAGGTTTCATTCTTGTTATTCTTGGAGGCCAGCTCAGATGCTGTCTTGTAAATGACTCTTTTCAAGTAGTATTTAGATTGCCAGAGAAAAATACAAACAAAAGTGAAATGTGGGCCAAAGTAAATATTAATTTAAAAACTATAACCCTAGGTCCAAAATGAAGTAACTTTTTTGGCTAATATCTGCAGTTTTGCTAAGCTGTCTGCACTTGGAGTAAATGAGGAAGAAGGAGGAAAAAAAGAGCTGAGGAGAGAAAATATTAGCGCTAATAGGCACAACCTAGGAGAGAAAGCAGATTTAGGAGTGAGATGTATATTCTCCTCAATAACCCTGTGATAATCTGGCCATGACCATTTCTTCTGCAATCCCAGTTTGTTTGAGCATGTGGGAGTCTGGTGTCTTCCTTGGATCATGGTGTTGCTTTCTCCAGGGCACCAGTATAGGCTTTCCTCTAAAAGTTTCTCATGCAGCCTCTCACCACCCTTGAAACAGGTCAAACTTGGTTCTGTGTTTTCCCATAGAGTTCTGCTCAGTCTTGAAATTGAGCCATTAGAGAGACTCCTAGGGGAGAAATTTCACTGCCAAGGAAGATGTCACACTAGTTATTTATTCCTTTATGGGCTGAAGGCTTTCTCATGTAATTGGACAGATGCCTTCCAGTCTTAGACTTAATGTACTTTACAGTTTATCAAGTGCTTTCATATTTTATGGACGTATTTGTCTTCAGAGTAATAACCCTGTGAGGAGACCACAGCAGGTGTTAGTATTGGTTATTTTATAAACAAGGAAATTGAGGCTTAAAGAGTTTTATCAATTTGTTAGATCTATTAAAAAAAAAGAGAGAGAAAAAGAAATAAAGGACCCAAATAGAGTCATTTACCCACAGGGCAGAAAACCTAGACTTATTTGCAGAATTGCAGTTTCAACCTCTCCCAAGAATGTGACCTTTAAACAGACAATCTGAAATTTCCTGATCAGCACTTGTGAGGTAGTCTGCATAAGAAGAGCTCTGCCTTGAATGAATGGGTAAACACAGCAGTCCCTGTGAATAGATGCATTCCCTGGTTAGGAGTAAATACAGATGAGAATATAATAGTGAAACCTCACAACTCAGATTGTGACTTGAACTGATGGGCCAGGACTCGAACCAAGCCAGAACCCAGATTGGGACTTGAACCCATTGTCTTTATTTATTTATTTATTTAAAAATATTTATTTATTTATTTTATTTTTGGCTGTGTTGGGTCTTAGTTGCAACACACGGGATCTTCATTGGGATCCTCGTTGTGGCACGCAGGATCCTCCGCTGTGGCACGCGGGCTCCTCGTTTCGGCGTGTGGGCTTCTCTCTAGTTGTGGCACGGGGGCTCCAGAGCATGTGGGCTCTAGAATGAATGAGCTCTGTAGTTGTGGCATGCGGGCTTAGTTGCCCCGCGGCATGTGTGGGATCTTAGTTCCTGGACCAGGGATCAAACCCATGTCCCCTGCATTGGAAGGCGGATTCTTAACCACTGGACCACCAGGGAATTTTAATTGAAATCACACACCTGGTCTCAGGATGTACTGAAGCTCAGGTTCTTTATGTCTCAGTGCAGAAAGAATTCAGTGAGAGACAAAATGATAGTTAAGAAGTAGATTTATTTAGAGTGATACACATTCCATAGACAAAATGTGATTCGTCTCAAAAAGTGAGTGTGGCCATGGGAGAAACACACTCCACAGACAGAGTATGGGCCATCTCAGAAGATGAGAGGCCCCGAAATACAGGGTGATTAGTTTTTATTGGCTGGGTAATTTCATAGGCTGAAATTACCTATGAATTTCACAGGTAATTCATAGGTAATGAGCGGGAGGATTGTTCCAGCTATTTTAGGGATGGGGCAGAGATTTCCAGGTTTTGGGCCACCACCCACTTTTTGACCTTTGATTATTGGCCTCAGAACTGTCATGGCACTGGTGGGTGTGTCATTTAGCATGCTAATGTATTATAGTGAGTGTATAATGAGGCTCAAGGTCTACTGGAAGTCCAATCTTCTGCCATCTTGGACCTAGTTGGTTCTAGCCAGTTTATATCGTATCCAAAGGCTCTGTCATTCTTTTAAAGGTTGTGCCCTGCCCCCTTCCCTCCTGTCTCAATAGGAAATATCTCCTTAACTCTTGGAGACATTGTAGATTTTGTTTTTAAGACAACAGCTGCCTAACAAAGGCCGTTCTTAGAGTCTCTGGCCAAGGTTGTTCTTGATAAAAGATGACCTCTGATTATTTTTTAGCTGAACAAAGAGGTGTCTGTTGTGGCCATCACCATCTGCTGTACCTGAATTGGCACTTCCACAGAAGTTGAAACTCAGTTATGTAAGATCACTGAGCAAGCCACTTGGCTTAAAAAGGTGATTCCTTCAATGGGGTCTTTCTTTGATTGGTTTGGGTCTTGGGGACCATGGCTCAGAAGCACATTCCAAATATTGGGAATTATCCTGCTTATAATCTCCCTGGTATGTAGTATTCTCTCAAAAGCTTTAAATGCATGTTTGCAGCCACTAAATACCAAGCAAATGATCTCCCTAAGACTGGAGCGTCAGAGAAGGAGCAAAGAGAACGATGAATTTAAAAATTGTGAATCTGAAGTGGTGATCTGGGGTTAGTGAAAGATGTAAGAACTACAGAGTGGTAACAGAGAGTGGCACTAATGCCTTATTTTTTTTTATCAGATCTCTAAGTTAGGCAGACAGGAAAGAATTGTTCCAAACAAACAAACAAACAAACAAACGAAAACAACAGGCCCCAAATGGAGTCATTTACCCCCAGGACAGCAAACCAAGACCTAACTGCAGTTTTATCCTCTCCCAGGAATGTGACCTTGAAACAGAAAACCTGAAATTTCCTGATTGGTACTAGTGAAGTAATCTGCATAATAAGACCTTTGCAGTTCCCTTCCCCCCAGAAGAAGATGACCTGGCCTGAAACAATTCTTTTCTTTTTAATAATAATTTCCTTGTCCCACCCTCTGCCCGCCTATGAAAATCTTCCAGTTGTACAACTCCTCAGTGTATCTCTCTATTTGCTAGATGAAGTGCTGCCGGATTGATAAATTGCTTAATAAAGCAATTAGATCTGCAAATTTACTTAGCTGAATTTTGTTTTTTTAACAGTTCTTATGTAATTTGTCACCTCTTCCCATAGTCTTTCTATTATATTATCCATGATTATTTTTCTCTTTGTTTTTACAATTCTTTTAATTAGAATATAGATGTAAGTATGAAATATCTTTTTTTGAAACATCTTTTGAGCAGCTTTATAATGCATATATTAAAATGACCAGAGAAATATTGTTATGGACTATTCTCATGCAAGTCAAATTTAGAAAGTGAAAATACATAATTATCCTAAAACTCTTATATAGGAATGCTATAAATTCTATACCATTCTAGCCATTAGCCTGTCTTCTGGAACTTTCCATGAATCTTTGAAATGTTTAATTTTGAGCCAGCTGCAACTATTTTCAATATAAGAAAATTCTTCATTTGGTATTTTCTTCAGTGGTTTAAAACCTGTTATGAAACATGAGTAACAAGAACACATTTGTCAATGATAAATAAGTGATGGGTCACATTTTCAAATTTGGGTAACTGTTGTATCTAGAAAATTGTACATAAATACCAAAGTTGAAAAAACTTGCTGTACTTTGGAAACCAACATCATGATGCTAATGCATCTGTCTGTGTATGCTCACAAAGATGAATTGTGATAAATATAATCGTCAAACCCAAAGTTTCTGACCATTTAAGAAGTGATCTTCAAGTGCCTGTATTTTGCAGATCTGTACCTTGACATATAATTTAGAATAATTAAATGGTGGAGTTAAAAAAAAATCAAGGATGTGAGCAAGACTTTCTTAATTTTCCAAGGCAGTATATGCAGAGCATATGACTGGTACTTAGGAATGAGCCCTTTATTAATTCATAAGATAAGTATTCAGCTGAAGAAACACTACTGAAAGTTGTCCTACTCTACAGTTGGAAATAATCTTGGTTTCTGATATAGTACCATTAATATTGAGTCACCTGGAGCATAATGGATTCCATAGATTTAATATGTTGCCTGTAGTGAATTTAACTGTGATATTTTTTCAATGCATTTTGAGTTCAGCATTTTCATTTCAGATATGGAAAATGTCAACAGAACACTTTCAAGAGCCAAAACTTATTGCTGTTAGAAACAAAATATGTTCCAAATACTTTAAAGAAACTAACCTCACATTCTTTTTTTTTTTTTTTCTTTTTTTTTTTTCTTTTTGCGGTATGCAGGCCTCTCACTGCTGTGGCCTCTCCCGTTGCGGAGCACAGGCTCCGGACGCGCAGGCTCCGGACGCGCAGGCTCAGCGGCCATGGCTCACGGGCCCAGCCGCTCCGCGGCATATGGGATCCTCCCAGACCGGGGCACGAACCCGTATCCCCTGCATCGGCAGGCGGACTCTCAACCACTGCGCCACCAGGGAGGCCCTAACCTCACATTCTTAATATTTCTGAAGGGTTAAAAAGAGAAGGAAAACAATCATGACCACTGCAACACTTCAAAAAAAATATTTAACATGGATCATAAATACAAAATTTTCACAAGGCCCATGTATGCTGAATAAGAGAATAAAAATGTATATAGGAAAAATTTACTTACCAATGTGGATATGTGACATTGCCTTGGACACAGTGGTCGTTTGATATGAAAGTTTATTATAACTGAATTTGAAGTTGTTTGATAGGATGGGTATATTTTGTACACCACTGCTATCTACCTGGAGAAGTGCTATAAAAAGGTGAATAAACCAAAATATTAGAGAATTCCATCATTTAGGTGACATAATGGAATAATGGAATAATCTTAGCTACCTAATAATGGTTGACTGGTCTTGTTGTCAGACATTATATACCACCAGCTAGAGGAATTGTGAATCTTGTAAAGTGGTTGAGAACTGTGGGAGGAGTAATTGCAATGTTCATTAAAAAAAACAATGGCATACTAATTTGTACATCATAGTTAACCAAAAATATTTGTTGAATGAAAGGATTCAACACTAAAATAAACATTATTTTTAAAGGTTTTAAATAAGTGGGAGCCATCTACATGGCATGAAAGTAATAATGACTTGATTGAAATTGTGTCTAAGCCTACAATACAATTTATTTTTGTCATAGAGAGAAATCACTAAAACCGAGGAAGCAATACTTTATATTTGAAAAAATGTTCAGTAATCTCTGGTAAATGCAATGCATCTTAACACTTTATCTTTTTAAAACAAAATTTAAAGAGGTGTAAACAAACAACCTACATTTATTGGTTTTGGAAATTGGATACTCTCATGACAGTTGTTTCAAGGACATTTATTCCCAGTCACCATGACCAGATGCCTTTGAAGCTTACTTTAGAGTGAGTATAAAGATACATTCACTCATTTGTTTTGAACACAGCATGTAGCTAACGTGGTGATTTGTCATATAGAGAAATATAATCTTGGATTAGGTTCAGAGTACCACAGCATGTGTGTTTGTGTATGTGTGTGTGTGTGTTTGCTGGGGCAGTGGGGTTGGGGAGTGAGGGTGTTGAAACTCTATGTGAACTGATATAGAGGTTCATTGGAATTTACTTCTAAATGTGTTCTAAACACCGGTGTATTACGACACAGGCATATTTAGAGGCCTAGTGAGGAATAGGAGCAAATGGTGCTCTAGATGTCAGGAGCATTGGAATCCCCAATCTACCATTAATAAGATGACGTTGGGTATTAATTTATACTGCCTTAGGTCAGTTTCCTCTTTTGTGTAGTGAAAGGCTTGGACTAAGTGAGATTGAGCTCTGTGACTCTCCTACTTATGTTTTTTTTCAATAATTCCTACATTTGTCAAGTTGAGTTGTATCTTTTGTTTCCTTAAGATGTATAAATTTCATATTAATTGTTTAAAGTGAGTTATTGGTGATCAAATTTAATCTTGTCACAACATTTCATTCTGAAAAATTTCACTAATGGCATTAAATTCTATGTTTTTCCAATAATTGTTGAAATTAAGCCATTTGTCTCTGAAAACTAACTTAGTTTTGATAACTGGGGCAAAAGCCTTTGAAAAATCTGACCCAGGAGATAATTTCAGATTGCCACACAATTAGAAAGAGAACTCTGTCTGTCTTTCTCTTCCTCTCTGTCTCTCTCTGTGCATCTCTCTGTCTCTTTCACTCTCTCACACACACAAACACACACAAAAAGAGAATTTAAAAATCTGAATTCTTTTTGTTTAAAAAAAGTTTAACACTTGATAATAAGTAAATTGTAAAATAGCTCAGTCTCAATTTTAAAAGCATGTATATAACTTGCATACTTATATTAAGTATTAGGTAAAATAAACGTCTGCGTCAATGCTTTGACACTGAAAACCAATTAGGGCATTACAACTTTATTTTTAATTGATTTTTATTGCAGTATGACATACAGAAAAGTGGAGTTTCATAAGTGAATAGCTTATGAATTATCACAAAGTGAAAAAAGACATAGAATTACCACTTAAGTTAAAAAAAAAATAGAACATTATCAGGAACCAGGCAGACTCCTTCATACCTATCCCTATAAACTACTCCCATTCTTCATCCCAAAGCTAACCAGTATTCTAACTTCTGATACCATCGATTAGTTTTACCTGAGTTGGAGCTTCATAAAAATGAAATCAGAATACATTATGTATTATTTTGAATCTAGCTTCTTTCACTAATGAGATTTATTTATATTAATACATGTAGCATTTATGTGTGACATTAGTTTGTTCATTTTCATAGCCATTCTACTCTTGATGGACATTTGTGTGATTTCCAGTTTTAGGCTATTACAAGTAATGCTACTGTGAACATTTTGCACGTTTGGGCTGAACATATATATGCGTTTTCTGGTGTTTTGTGTTGTGATATTGTTAAGGTTCAGTTATTTTAACACTTTATTGTAGGCTTTATTTTTGAATATATAATAAAATATATAGCTATATTTTTGTCATTAGGTCAGTACATACAAGGTCTAGGCTACAAAAACTATTTCAAAATATAAATTTATTTGTAGGAATACTTGGTGTCAAAGGCTGTTCATATTACTACATAGGAGTGGAATTTTGGTCATAGAGTAAATTTTGGTTAAGTTTTAGTGGTTAATGTCAACAGTTTTTTCAAAGTGATTGTATTAATTTACACTCACAAAAAGTGCATGATATCCTGTTGTTCCGTATCCTTGCCAAAACTTAGTATTTTATCTCTTTAATTTTAACCACTATTGTGTGTGTAGGTGTGTGATTGTACTTCATAATAGTTAATATGCATTTCTCAGATTAAAAAACTGTGCTTCTTTTCAGATGTTTTTTACTCATTTGATAGCCTTTTTATTTTTGTGAAGTGCCCTTTCAAGATTAATTTTCATTTTTCTATTGAGTTGTTTGACTTTCTTTAGTTCTTTATTTCTATTCTTGATACAAGATGTTAGCTGGCAATATACATTGCAGATAAACTTCTCCCAGTCTGTAGGTGACCAGTTTTCTCTTTTAATGATATTTTTAAGCAAATAAAACTTGCTTAATTTAATATACTCGTATTTATGAAAAATCTTTATGGTTAATCCATTTTTATGTCCTCTTAAATTTTTTAACAACTCCAAAGTCTCATGAAGTGTTCTTCTAGAAGCTTTATTGTTTTAACTTTCAAATTATATTTTTCATTGAGAAATTTCAAAAGCATATTCTGTGATGCCAAGTTGAAGTCAATAAAAATAAATAGAAAAACCCCGCAAAACAAGAAACATTTCTGCTGCCTAAGCATGTGCTTTTCTTGTGGATATTAAAGTATCTTTGTGTTGGATTAGAGAGTTGAGATTAAAGATTAGTTCCTTCTAAATATTAACTTCCTTTTTGGTTTAACAAGCAAAGGGCATCAGAGAAATTGCCTAAATGCTGTGTGTTTAAAGTTCTGCAGTTTGTTATTGGCTACTGGAATTCATCCAAGAAGTTGTCAAATATCTAAAGCTCTATTATGTTATAGTGAAATAATTATTGTACTTGGTATTTTCAGAATTATTTGTTCTCTTTTCACTGTTTGATTTTACTTCCCTTGTGCCAGGAAGAGAATTCACTCAGAGATTTTCAGAGATAAATAAAGGGTTTCATGGTTTTATTTCAAGAATTATAAATCAGTTCTTCATAACTTATTGCCATATTTACTATGAATATACTGAAAGTAAACCAAAAGAAGGAAAATAAATCTGAAAAAAATAGGGGAAGAAAGGAGGAAATGAAAAGAAAATTGAAGGAGAGGTTTTACATGAAAATGTTTACTGAGTCAACTTTGGTTGTCAGGAAAATGGACACATTCAGTTTTCACATGTGTACACACATACACAATTCACAAAACAAATGCACATACAGACTATATTTTTTTCTTTAATTGTCTTTATTTTTCAGTCATTTAAAATGAATATAATAATTTAATATTCAGCAGTATACTGTTACTATAATACAATTGTATGTAGGCTATAAAATATACAAATATTCCCATAGCTACAACATTAGCACATAGATGTTATTTTATTTTGAATGAAAGTCTTTCACTTTTATGTATTTATTTAACCATCATACAGTATTTACAGATTGGGTATGATCTTCTAGAATCATAAAACTAATTTAAAAGTGATCACTTCAAATTGTGAAACAAGAATTATTACACACTTTCTAAGTTCTTGATTAAGACTTAGGGAGCTGGACCATAACCGATCATGACTGGTAAGAAGTTCACATAGTTAAAAATATCCATGGCTATGATATATTTTTTACTGTGACAGTTTTAGACATAATGCATCTGAAGTTAATTAAAACATAGTATGCATAAAAATGTCTAATGTTTATTTAGGAGAATCACAGTTTCATGGGTGGGCCCCGTTTCCTGCTGAACATAGTTAATTTGATAGTCCCAGTAGAAACTGGAGTCTTAGCTGAGGCTAAAGCTTCCATAATATTTATCCTCTCACATCTTTCTACCACCTACTGCTTTTAGGGTATCCAAAACTAGTCCTTTGATTAGAGAAAATAGAATTTATCATGACTTTGATAGTTTGAATATGGACAAATAAAAAGGTAACATGGCTAAAGTATTAAAGATAATAGAGATAACTAAGAGATAATAGCAGTGGAAGTGGTTCCGGAATTCATTGCTGCAACTGATGACCTGACAACAGTGGCTTAAACATGATAGTATTATTTTCTTCATTTTAAACCAAGTTTTAATTGGTAAGAGGGCTTAATGACATTAGGACATTTTTCTCCTGGTCAACACATGCCTGTTGCAGCACCAGTCATCATTTCCAAATTCCAGGGAGGAAAAAACATAAGGGAGAAAGTATACATACAGAACACTTGTAAATCTCACTGTACAATGAATGTTAACACATGGCCACCCATGAATACTAAGGAATCTAGGTAAACAAGTAGTAGAGGATGTAAGAGAGAAATTTATAGGAAGTGGATGCTGGTTGAGCCAAGCTAGTGTCTTCCATAATTGGTAAAAATCTTTGCTAAATTGTAAGCTTTACATTTTTCAAATGAATTGTTTTTAAAATAAATATTATAAATAAATAAAACTTCTAAAAGAATAGTTTTAGATGTATAGAAAAGTTGTAAAGATAGTATGTGCAGTTCTTTTACCCCCTACACTCACTTTCTCCCTTTGTTAACATTTTGTATTATTATGGTATATGTGAGACAACTAAGCAACCAACACTGGTACATTAGAATTAACTAAATTTTGCCTTTCTTCAAATTTCACTAGCTTTTCCCTAATGACTTTTTCTATTCCAGGAGTTCAGCTAGGATACTACATGACCTTTAATCATCGTATCTCCTTAGTCTCTTCTGGTCTGTGACAGTTTCACAGATTTTCCTCGTTTTTGGTGAACTTAATAGTGTTTCGGAGTTCTGCTCCAGTATTTTGTAGAATGTCTCTCAGGGTTTGCCTAAATTTTTTCTCAAGGTTAGTGAGATTGGTTTTATAGGTTTTTGGGCAGAGAACCACATAGGTGAAGAGACATTCATACCATATCAAATTGGAGTACATGCATCAACATGACTTATCACTAATGATTTAATCTTGGTCACCTGACTGAGGTAGTGCTTGTCAGGTTTCTCTACTGAAAAGTTACTCTCACCTTTTTTTTTTAACATCTTTATTGGCATATAATTGATTTACAATGGTGTGTTAGTTTCGGCTTTATAACAAAGTGAACCAGCTATGCATATACATATATCCCCATACCCCTTCCCTCTTGCACCTCCCTCCCACCCTCCCTATCCCACCACTCTAGGTGGTCACAAAGCACCAAGCTGATCTCCCTGTGCTATGCGGCTGCTTCCCACTAGCTATCTGTTTTACATTTGGTAGTACATATATGTCCATGCCACTCTCTCACTTTGTCGCAGCTTACACTTCCCCCTCCCCGTGTCCTCAAGTCCATTCTCTACGTCTGTGTCTTTATTCCTGTCCTGCCTCTGGGTTCTTCAGAACCTTTTTTTTTTTTTTTTTTTTTTTTTGATTTCATATATATGTGCTAGCATACGGTACTTATTTTTCTTTTTCTGACTTACTTCACTCTGTATGATAGACTCTAGGTCCATCCACCTCACTATAAATAACTCAGTCTTGTTTCTTTTTATGGCTGTGTAATATTCCATTGTATATATGTGCCACATCTTCTTTATCCATTCATCTGTCGATGGGCATTTAGTTTGCTTCCATGTCCTGGCTATTGTACCTAGAGCTGCAGTGAACATTGTGGTACATGACGCTTTTTGAATTATGGTTTTCCCAGGGTATATGCCTAGGAGTGAGATTACTGGGTCATATGGTAGTTCTATTTTTAGTTTTTTAAGAAACCTCCATACTGTTCTCCATACTGCCTGTATCAATTTACATTCCCACCAACAGTGCAGGAGGCTTCCCTTTTCTCCACACCCTCTCCAACATTTATTGTTTGTAGACTTTTTGATGATGGCCATTCTGACTAGTGTGAGGTGATACCTCATTGTAGTTTTGATTTGCATTTCTTTAATAATTAGTGATGTTGAGCAACCTTTCATGTGTTTGTTGGCAATCTGTATATCTTCTTTGGAGAACTGTCTGTTTAGGTCTTCTGCCCATTTTTGGATTAGGTTTTTGTTTTTTTGATATTGAGCTGCATGAGCTGCCTATAAATTTTGGAGATTAATCCTTTGTAAGTTGTTTCATTTGCAAATATTTTCTCCCATTCTGAGGGTTGTTTTTTCATCTTGTTTATGGTTTCCTTTGCTGTGCAAAAGCTTTTAAGTTTCATTAGGTCCCATTTGTTTATTTGTGTTTTTATTTCCATTACTCTAGGAGGTGGGTCAAAAAGGATCTTGCTGTGATTTATGTCATAGTGTGTTCTGCCTATGTTTTCCTCTAAGTGTTTTATAGTGTCTGGCCTTACATTTAGGTCTTTAATCCATTTTGAGTTTATTTTTCTGTTTGTTGTTAGGGAGTGTTCTAATTTCATTCTTTTACATGTGGCTGTCCAGTTTTCCCAGCACCACTTACTGAAGAGGCTGCCTTTTCTCCATTGTATATTCTTGCATCCTTTATCAAAAATAAGGTGACCAGGGCCTCCCTGGTGGCGCAGTGGTTGAGAGTCCGCCTGCCGATGCAGGGGATACGGGTTCGTGCCCCGGTCTGGGGGGGATCCCATATGCCGCGGAGCGGCTGGGCCCGTGAGCCATGGCCGCTGGGCCTGCGCGTCCGGAGCCTGTGCTCCGCAGCGGGAGAGGCCACAGCAGTGAGAGGCCCGCATACCGCAAAAAGGAAAAAAAAAAAAAAAAAAAAAAAAAATAAGGTGACCATATGTGCGTGGGTTTATCTCTGGGTTTTCTATCCTGTTCTGTTGATCTATATTTCTGTTTTTGTGCCAGTACCATACTGTCTTGATTACTGTAGCTTTGTAGTATAGTCTGAAGTCTGGGAGTCTGATTCCTCCAGCTCCATTTTTCTTTCTCAAGATTGCTTTGCTATTCGGGGTCATTTGTGTTTCCATACAAATTGTGAATTTTCTTGCTCTACTTCTATGAAAAATGCCATTGGTAGTTTGATAGGGATTTCATTGAATCTGTAGATTGCTTTTGGTAGTAGAGTCATTTTCACAATGTTGCTTCTTCTAATCCAAGAACATGGTATAGCTCTTCATCTGTTAGTATCATGTTTAATTTCTTTCATCAGTGTCTTATACTTTTCTGCATACAGGTCTTTTGTCTCTTTAAGTAGGTTTATTCCAAGGGATTTTATTATTTTTGTTGCAGTGGTAAATGGGAGTGTTTCTTTAATTTCTCTTTCAGATTTTTCATCATTAGTGTATAGGAACTGAAGAGATTCCTGTGCATTAATCTTGTATCTTACTAGTCTGTCAAATTCGTTGATTAGCTCTAGTAATGTTCTGGTAGCATCTTTAGGATTCTCTCTGTATCCTATCATGTCCCCTGCAAAAAGTGACAGCTTTACTTCTCTTCCAATTTGGATTCCTTTAATTTCTTTTTCTTCTCTGATTGCTGTGGCTAAAACTTCCAAAACTATGTTGAATCATAGTGGTAAGAGTGGACAGCCTTCTCTTGTTCCTCATCTCAGAGGAAATGGTTTCAGGTTTTCACCATTGAGAATGATGTTGGCTGTGGGTGTGTCATATATGGTCTTTATTATGTTGAGGTAAGTTCCCTCTATGCCTACTGTCTGGAGATTTTTTATCATAAATTGGTGTTGAATTTTGTCAGAAGCTTTTTCTGCATCTATTGAGATTATCATATGGTTTTTCTCCTTCAGTTTGTTAATATGGTTTTTCACATCAATTGATTTGTATATTGAAGAATCCTTGCATTCCTGGGATAAACCCCACTTGATCATGGTGTATGATCCATTAAATGTGCTGTTGGATTCTGTTTGCTAGTATTTCTTTGAGGATTTTTGCATCTTTGTTCATCGGTGTTATTGGCTTGTAGTTTTCTTTTTTTGTGATATCTTTGTCTGCTTTTGGTATCAGGGTGATGGTGACCTCATAGAATGAGTTTGGGAATCTTCCTCCCTCTGCTATATTTTGTAAGAGTTTGAGAAGGATAGGTGTTAACTCTTCTCTAAATGTTTGATAGAATTCGCCGGTGAAGCCATCTGGTCCTGGGCTTTTGTTTGTTGGAAGATTTTTAATCACAGTCTAAATTTCAGTGCTTGTGATTGGTCTGTTTCTATTTTCTATTTCTTCCTGGTTCAGTCTTGGAAGGTTGTGCTTTTCTAAGAATTTCTCCGTTTCTTCCAGGTTGTCCAGTTTATTGGCATGTAGTTGCTTGTCATATCTCTCATGATCCTTTCTATTTCTGCAGTGTTAGTTGTTACTTCTTTTCCATTTCTAATTCTGTTGATTTGTGTCTTCTCCCTTTTTTTCTTGATGAGTATGGATAATGGTTTATCAATCTTGTTTATCTTCTCAAAGAACCAGCTTTTAGTTTTATTGATCTTTGCTCTCATTTCCTTCATTTCTGTATAATTTCTTTCTGATATGATATTTATGATTTCTTTCCTTCTGCTAACTTTGGTGTATTTTGTTCTTCTTTCTGTAATTGCTTTAGGTGTAAGTCTAAGTTGTTTATTTGAGGTATTTCTTGTTTCTTGAGGTAGGATTGTATTGCTATAAACTTCCCTCTTAGAACTGCTTTTGCTGTATCCCATAGGTTTTGGGTTGTGTTTTCATTGTTATTTGTTTGTAGGTATTTTCTGATTTCCTCTTTGATTTCTTCAGTGATCTCTTGGTTATTAAGTAGCATATTGTTTAGCCTCCATGTGTTTGTGTTTTTTACAGGTTTTTCCTGTAATTCATGTCTAGTCTCATAGCACTGTGGTTGGAAAAGATACTTGATACAATTTCAGTTTTCTTAAACTTACCAAGACTTGTTCTGTGACCCAAGATATGATCGATCCTGGAGTACGTTCTATGAGCACTTGAGAAGGAAGTGTATTCTGTTGTTTTGGATGGAATGTCCTATAAATATCAATTAAATAAATCCATCTTGTTTAATATGTCATTTAAAGCTTGTGTTTCCTTACTTATTTTCATTTTGGGTAAACTGTCCGTTGGTGAAAGGGGGGTTTTAAAGTCTGCTGCTATGATTGTGTTACTGTCAGTTTCCCCTTTTATGGCTGTTAGCATTTAACTTATGTATTGTGGTACTCCTATGTTTGGTGCATAAACATTTACAATTGTTATATCTTCTTCTTGGATTGATTCCTTGATCATTATGTAGTGTCCTTCTTTTTCTCTTGTAATAGTCTTATTTTAAAGTCTGTTTTGTCTGATATGAGAATTGCTACTCCACCTTTCTTTTGACTACCATTTGTATGGAATATCTTTTTCCATCCCCTCACTTTCAATCTGTATGTGTCCCTAGGTCTGAAGTGGGTCTCTTGTAGACAGCATATATACGGGTCTTGTTTTTGTTTCCAGTCACCCAGTCTCTGTCTTTTGGTTGGAGCATTTAATCCATTTACATTTAAGGTAGTTATCGGTATGTATGTTCCTATTACCATTTTCTTAATCGTTTTGCGTTTGTTATTTTAGGTCTTTTCCTTCTCTTGTGTTTCCTGCCTAGAGAAGTTCCTTTAGCATTTGTTGTAAAGCTGGTTTGGTGGTGGTAAATTCTCTTGGCTTTTGCTTGTCTGTAAAGGTTTTAATTGCTCTGTCGAATCTCAGTGAGATCCTTGCTGGGTAGAGTAATCTTGGTTGTAGGATTTTCCCTTTCATCACTTTAAATATGTCTTGCACTCCCTTCTGGCTTACAGAGTTTCTGCTGAAAGATCAGCTGTTAACATTATGGTGATTCCCTTGTATATTATTTGTTGTTTTTCCCTTCCTGGTTTTAATATTTTTTCTTTGTATTTAATTTTTGATAGTTTAATTAATAGGTGTCTTGGCATGTTTTTCCTCTGATTTATCCTATATGGGACTCTGTGTGTTTCCTGGATTTGATTGACTATTTCCTTTCCTATATTAGGGAACCCCCACCGTTTTCCTATCACACTTTTGAAAGGAAATCATTATGCACAGCTCATTAACATTTTTTTATTGAAGCATAGTAGATTTACAGTATTATGTTAGTTTCAGGTGTACAACAAATTGGTTCAGTTATATACTTTTTCACATAATATTCCATTATAGGTTATTACAGGATTTTGAATATAATTCTCTGTGCTGTACATTAAATACTTGTTGCTTGTATATTTTATGTATAGTAGTTTGTTAATCCCATACTCCTGATTTTTCCTTCCCTTGATCCTTTTCCCCTTTGGTAACCATAAATTTGTTTTCTATGTCTGATGCACAACCCATTTATAAGAGTTATGCCTTAACTCCATGGGGGCAAAAATATCTGCATAAAGTAGTTTAAATTCGTCCACATGGGAAATTGACCTTTTCTCTCCCATTTCTTTCTTTCTTTTTAAAAAAAATTTATTACTATTTTTAACATCTTTAATGGAGTATAATTGCTTTACATTGTTGTGTTAGTTGCTGCTGTATAACAAAGTGAATCAGCTATACCTATGCATATTTCCCATATCCCCTCCCTCTTTTGTTTCCCTCCCACCCGCCCTATCCCACACCTCTAGGTGGTCACAAAGCACCAAGGTGGTCTCCCTGTGCTATGCGGCTGCTTCTCTCTAGCTATCTATTTTACGTTTGGTAGTGTATATATGTCCATGCCACTCTCTCACTTCATCCGAGCATACCCTTCCCCCTCCCCATGCCCTTAAGTCCCCTCTCTACGTCTGCATCTTTATTCCTGTCCTGCCCCTGGGTTCTTCAGACCCTTTTTTTTTTTTTGATTCCATATATATGTGTTAGCATGTGGTATTTGATTTTCTGTTTCTGACTTACTTCACTCTGTATGACAGACTCTAGTTCCATCCACCTCTCTACAAATAACTCAATTTTGTTCCTTTTTATGGCTGAGTAATATTCCATTGTATATATGTGCCACATATTCTTTATTCATTCATCAGTTGACGGACACTTAGGTTGCTTCCATGTCCTGGCTATTGCATATAGTGCTACAATGAATGTTGTGTTACATGTCTCTTTTTGAATTATGGTTTCCTCAGGGTATATACCCATTAGTGAGGTTTCTTGGTCTTATGGTATTTCTATTTTTAGCTTTTTAGGAACCTGCATACTCTTCTCCATAGTGGCTGTATCAATTTACATTCCCACCAGCAGTGCAGGAGGGTTTCCTTTTCTCCACGTCCTCTCCAGCATTTATTTTAGATTTTTTTTTTTTTTTTTTTTTTGCAGTACGCGGGCCTCTCACTGTTGTGGCCTCTCCCATTGCGGAGCACAGGCTCCGGACGCGCAGGCTCAGCGGCCATGGCTCACGGGCCCAGCCGCTCCACAGCACGTGGGATCTTCCCGGACCGGGGCATGAACCCGTGTCCCCTGCATCGGCAGGCGGACTCTCAACCACTGCACCACCAGGAAAGCCCCTCATTGTAGTTTTGATTTGAATTTCTCTAAGGATTAGTGATGTTGAGCATTCTTTCATGTGTTTTTGGCAATCTGTATATCTTCTTTGGAGAAATGTCTATTTAGGTCTTCTGCCCATTTTTGTATTGGGTTGTTTTTTTTTTTGATATTGAGCTGCATGAGCTGCTTGTATATTTTGGAGATTAAACGTTTGTCAGTTTCTTCATTTGCAGATATTTTCTCCCATACTGAGGGTTGTCTTTTCATCTTTTTTATGGTTTCCTTTGCTGTGCAAAAGCTTTTAAGTTTCATTAGGTCCCATTTGTTTATTTGTGCTTTTATTTCCATTTCTTTAGGAGGTTGGTGAAAAACGATCTTGCTGTGGTTTATGTCATAGAGTGTTCTGCCTATATTTTTCTCTAAGAGTTTTATAAATCTGGCCTTACATTTAGGTCTTTAATCCATTTTGAGTTTATTTTTGTGTATGGTGTTAGGGAGTGTTCTAATTTCATTCTTTTACATGTAGCTGCCCAGTTTTCCCAGCACCGCTTACTGAAGAGGCTGTCTTTTCTCCATTGTATACTCTTGCCTCCTTTATAAGGTGACCATATGTGCGTGGTTTTTTCTCTGGGCTTTCTATCCTTTTCCAATTGTCTGTATTTCTGTTTTTGTGCCAGTGCCATACTCTCTTGATTACTGTAGGCTTGTAGTATAGTCTGAATTCAGAAAGGCTGATTCCTGCTGCTCCGTTTTTCTTTCTCAAGATAGCTCTGGCTATTCGGAATGTTCTGTGTTTCCATACAAATTGGAAAAATTTGCTCTAGTTCTGTGAAAAATGCCATTGGTAGTTTGATAGGGATTGCATTTAGTCTGTAGATTTCTTTGGGTAGTGTAGTCCTTTTCACAATGTTGATTCTTCCAATCCAAGAACATGGTATATCTCTCCATCTATTTGTATGTTTTTAAATTTCTTTCACCAGTGTCTTATAGTTTTTTCCATACAGGTCTTTTGTCTCCTTAGGTAAGTTTATTCCTAGGTATTTTATTCTTTTTTTTTTTTTTTTTTTTGCAGTGGTAAATGGGAGTGTTTCATTAATTTCTCTTTCATACTTTTTATAATTATTGTTTAGGAATGCAAGAGACTTCTGTGCATTGATTTTGTATCCTGCTGCGCTATACCAAATTCATTTATTAGCTCTATTAGTTTTCTGGTAGCATCTTTAGTATTCTCTGTGTATTGTATCATATCTGCTGCAAACAGTGACAGTTTTAATTCTTCTTTTCTGATTTGGGTTCCTTTTATTTCTCAGATTGCTGTGGCTAAAACTTGCAAAACTTTGTTGAAAAATATTGGTGAGAGTGGACAGCCTTGTGTAGTTCCTGATCTTAGTGGAAATGGTTTCAGTTTTTCTCCATTGAGAATGATGTTGGCTGTGGGTTTGTCATATATTGCCTTTTTAATGTTGAGGTAAGTTCCCTCTATGCCTACTTTCTGGAGAGTTTTTATCATAAATTAGTGTTTAATTTTGTCAAAAGCTTTTTCTTCATCTGTTGAGATTATTATGATTTTTCTCCTTCAGTTTGTTAATGTTTTTTATCACAGTGTTTGCTTTGTGTGTATTGATGAATCCTTGCATTCCTGGGATAAACCCCACTTGATCATGGTGTGTGATCCGTTTAATGTGCTGTTGTATTCTGTTTGCTAGTATTTTGTTGAGGATTTTTGCATCTATGTTCATCAGTGATATTGGTGTGTAATATTGTTTTATTGTGACATCTTTGTGTGGTTTTGGTATCAGGGTGATAGTTGCCTTGTAGAATATATTTGGGAGTGTTCCTCACTCTACTATATTTTGTAAGAGTTTGAGAAGGATAGATGTTAGCTCTTCTTTAAATGTTTGATAGAATTCACCTGTGAAGCCATCTGGTCCTGGGCTTTTGTTTGTTGGACGATTTTTAATCACAGTTTCAATTTAAGTGCTTGTGATTGGTCTATTTATATTTTCTATTTCTTCCTGGTTCAGTCTCGGAAGGTTGTGCTTTTCTAAGAATATGTCAATTTCTTCCAGCTTGTCCATTTTATTGGCATATACTTGCTTGCCAATAAGTATAATATAGTAATCTCTCATGATCCTTTGTATTTCTACAGTGTTAGTTGGTACTTCTTTTTCATTTCTAATTCTTTTGATTTGAGTCTTCTCCCTTTTTTTGATGAGTCTTGCTGATGGTTTATCAATTGTGTTTATCTTCGCAAAGAACCAGATTTTAGTTTTATTGATCTTTGCTATCGTTTCCTTCATTTCTTTTCCATTTATTTTTGATCTGATCTTTATGATTTCTTTCCTTCTGCTAACTTTGGGTTTTTTTTTAAATTCTTCTTCCTCTAATTGCTTTCGGTGTAAGGTTAGGTTGTTCATTTGAGATTTTTCCTTTTTTACTGCGGTAGGATTGTAGTGCTATAACCTTTGCTGTTAGAACTGCTTTTGCTGCATCCCATAGGTTTTGCCTTGTCATGTTTTCAGTGCTTTTTGTTTCTAGGTATTTTTTGATTTCCTCTTATAGTTCTTCAGTGACTTCTTGGTTATTTAGTAGTGTATTGTTTAGCCTCCATGTGTTTGTATTTTTTATAGTTTTTTTCCTGTAACTGCTACCTAGTCTCATAGTGTTGTGGTCAGAGAAGATACTTGATACAATTTAAATTTTCTTCAGTTTACCAAGGCTTGACTTGTGACCCAAGTTATCATCTATCCTGGAGAATGTTCCATGAGCAGTTGAGAAGAAAGTGTATTCTGTTGTTTTTGGATGTAATGTCCTATAAATATGTTCAGTCCATCTTGTTTAATGAGTCATTTAAAGCTTGTGTTTCCGTATTTATTTACATTTTGGTTGATATGTCCATTGGTGAAAGTGGGGTGTTAAAATCCCTTATTTCGATTGTGTTACGGTCATTTTCCCCTTTTATGGCTGTTAGCCTTTGCCTTATGCTCCTATTAGGGTGCATAAATATTTACAATTGTTATATCTTCTACTTGGGTTGATCCTATGATCATTATGTAGTGTCCTTCCTTATCGCTTGTAACAGTCTTTATTTTAAAGTCTATTTTATTTGTTACTAGTATTGCTACTCCACCTTTCTTTTGATTTCCATTTGCATGGAATAACTTTTTCCATCCCCTCACTTTCAGTCTGTATGTGTCCCTAGGTCTGAAGTGGGTCTCTTGTAGACAGCATATATACGGGTCTTATTTTTGTTTCCATTCAGCCAGTCTGTGTCTTGGTTAGAGCATTTAATCCTTTTACACTTATGATGATTATTGATATGTATGTTCCTATTACCATTTTCTTAACTGTTTTGGGTTTGTTATTGTAGCTCTTTTCCTTCCCTCGTGTTTCCTGCATAGAGAGGTTCCTTTAATATTTGTTGTAAAGCTGGTTTGGTGGTGGTGAATTTTCTTAGCTTTTGCTTGTCTGTAAAGGTTTTAAATTCTCCATCAAATCTGAATGAGATACTTGCTGGGTAGATTAATCTTGGTTGTAGGCTTTTCCCCTTCATCACTTTAAATATGTGTTGCACTCCCATCTGGCTTGCGAGTTTCTGCTGAAAAATCAGCTGTTAACCTTATGGGGATTCTCTTTTTTTGTTGTTGCTTTTCCTTTGCTGCTTTTAATACTTTCTCTTTGTATTTAATTTTTGATAGTTTTGTTAATATGTGTCTTGGCGTGTTTCTCCTTCGATTTATCCTGTATGGGACTCTCTGTGCTTCCTGGACTTGATTGACTATTTACTTTTTCATATTAGGGAAGTTTTCAACTATAATCTCTTCTAATATTTTTCAGTCCCTTTGTTTTTGTCTTCTTCTTCTGGGACCCCTATAATTCGAATGTTGGTGTGTTTATTGTTGTCTCAGAGGTCTGTGAGAATGTCCTGAGTTCTTTTCATTCTTTTTTGTTTATTATGCTCTTCTGTAGTTATTTCTACTATTTTATCTTTCAGGTCACTTATCCGTTCTTCTCCCTCAGTTATTCTGCTATTGTTTTCTTGCAGAGAATTTTTAATTTCATTCATTGTGTTAGTCATTGTATGTTTGCTCTTTCATTCTTTTAGGTCCTCGTTAAATGTTTCTTGTAGTTTCTCCATTCTTTTTCCAGGATTTTGGATCATCCTTACTATCATTACTCTGAACTCTTTTTAAGGTTGTCTGCCTACTTCCTCTTCATTTGTTTGGTCTGGTTGGGTTTTGCCTTGCTCCTTCATCTGCTGTGTGTTTTTCTGTCTTCTCATTTTGCTTAACTTACTGTGTTGGGGGTCTCCTTTTCACAGGCTGCAGATTCTTAGTTGCTGGTGTTTTTGGTGTCTGCCCCCAGTGGCTAAGGTTGGTTCAGTGCGTTGTGTAAGCTTCCTGGTTCAGGGGACTGGTGCCTGTGCTCTGGTGGGTGAAGCTGGATCTTGTCTTTGATGAGCAGGACCATGTTCAGTGGTGTGTTCTGTGGTGTCTGTGAACTTATTATGATTTTAGGCAGCCTCTCTTCTAATGTGTGGGGTTGTGTTCCTGTCTTGCTAGTTGTTTGGCCTGCAGTGTCCAGCACTGGAGCTTGCTCGTC
The DNA here is from genome assembly GCF_964341445.2 of Mesoplodon mirus. NCBI lineage: Eukaryota > Metazoa > Chordata > Mammalia > Artiodactyla > Ziphiidae > Mesoplodon > Mesoplodon mirus. The sequence goes on along the minus strand of NC_138977.1, from coordinate 156,363,817 downwards.
TTTGAGTGGAGCTGGGCCTTAGAGTTGAGACAGAGATCTCTGGGAGAGCTTTTACTGATTGATATTTTGTGGGGCCTGGAGGTCTCTGATTGTCCAATGTCCTGAACTCGGCTCTACCACATCAGAGCCTCAGGCCTGACAGCTGGCCAGAGCACCAAGACCCTGTCAGCCACATGGCAGTAATGAGTCTAGTTTGAGTCCTTCAAGATAAGATAATCCTCTCTTCAAATATGTGTACCTGGGCATTCCATGGAGGTCCAGTGGCTAGAACTCCAAGTTTTCACTGCTGAGTGCGCGCCTTCGATCAATCCATGGTCGGGGACGAAGATCCCGCAAGCCACCGCCCAAAACAACAACAACATCCACAACAACAACAGACCTGTTCCTGAAGACAAAGTGTCACTCCATGCTTCTGGGAAAGGCTCTCCCAGCGACTTGACACAGGTTTCTAATCATTGTTTTATGCAGTTGTTTTTTAAATCACATAGGAGGGGAACAGTTACAATAAAAATTATGTGCTTTTTATATTCACATGTTTAGTTACCTTTCTTAGTGCTCTCTTATTTCTTCATTTGTATTCAAGTTATTCTTAGTGTCCTTTCATTTTAGCACAAATAATTTCCTTTAATACTTCTTGTAGGGTAGGACAGTTAGTGATGAATTCTCCCAGTTTTTGTTTAGCTGGGAATTTCTTACTTTCTCTGTCATTTTTGAAGAATTATTGCACTGGGCATAAAATTCCTGATGGACAGTTTACTTTTTTCCTTTCATCCTTTTGATTATGCCATACCACTGCCTTCTGTTATCTATTATTTCTTATGAGAAATCAGAACTCTTAATGAGATCTCTAGTACATGATGAAGTATTTCTCTCTTCCTGAGTTCAAGGTTTTCTTTGTTTTTAATAGTTTGATTATGATGTCATTATAAACTTGGAGTTTATGGAGCTTCTTAAATGTATAGATGAATGACTTTCATCAAATTAGAGTTTTTAACTGTTATGTTTTCAAAATTTTTTTGCCCATTTTTATTTATCCCTTCCTTTGTGGCTCCCATTATGCTTTTATTGATATATTGAATAGTGTCCCACAGATATTTGAGACACTGTTCATTTTTCTTCATCCTTTTCTTTCTGTTTGTCTAATGGAGTTATCTCAATTGCTCTGTCTTCATGTTTGCTAATTCTTCTGCCCCCTCAAATTTCCTTTTGAGCCCCTTTAGTGAAATTTTCATTTGAATAATTTTTTGGAAATTGTAATTTTCAATTCCAGAATTTCCTTTTCATTCTTTTTTGATATTCTCTATTTGGCGAGACATCATTTTCACACTTTCCTTCCGTTCTTACACGTGATTTTCTTTAGCTCTTTGAGCACATTTAAAATAACTGCTTTAAATTCTTTGTCTAGTAAGTATTATATCTGGGTTTCCTCAAGGACAGTTTCTGTTGACTTTTTTATTGCGTATGGGGCATACTTTTTTGTTTCTTTGACTGTATCTTCAATTTTTATTTCAAAATGGACATTTAAAATAATATTATGTGATCACTCTGAAATCACATCCTATACACACACTCAGAATTTGTTATTGTTATTATTGTTGCTGTTCGTTTGTTTAGTCACTTGCCTGAACTCCTTAAGTGAAATCTGTGTAGTTACTGTGTGTAGCGACTGAAGTGTCTACTCAATGATTAGTGTATGACTCTACAGAGGCATCCTTAAATGCCCAGAACTAAAACATCTCCCAGCTTTTGCTGAGATCTCTCCATGCATATTGGGGTATTCCTTTAATGCTCCAGGATTCACTTTATCACTCTTCCTTAGCCTTCACTTATTCCTTATAAAGAGCCTCAAGGTCAGCCAGAGGTGAGACCTTAGGATCTTCTCAGACTTTTTCTGGGCATACACACAACCCTGGGCATGAATTTATCTTTGCACATGTGCTTGGGCTTCTGGATTCCCAAGAATATATTGGAGGTATTCAGAGTCACCTGTGGATATCTCATTCCAGGATTTTCCTTTTTTTCTGATTTATGATTTTCCTGATTTGGTAGACTAAGGAAAATTGTTTTATAAGTGATAGGAAGTCAAACTGTAACTGCTTATAACTTACTCAAGTTAAGAAAACTTTTATAAATACAGAGGGATAAGACAAAAGAAAAAAATGAAGATAGAGGAAAGTATTTGTAGCAAATTGACATCACTGAAGAAAGAAACAAAAAAAAAACATTAATTAAAAACGTCTCCTGAAAAGTAAAAAGAACATATAAATCTTAAAACTAAAATAATTTACTGCATTCCAGAAAAATTGGATAATAAACTATCAACATAGACACTTACATTATTGAAGTTCTTATTTGCAGTGATGAAGATTTATAAATACTCAGGAAGAACATCACCTGTGAAGGATTAAATAAAAATCAGGTTGTCTCAGACTCCCTCATGATTTTAGATGCTAGAATTAAGTGTAACTATTAAGTAAATATGGAGTGGGCAAGTGGGTGGATGGTTGTGATATTACCTCTTCCTAACCATTTAAAAGAGACAGATATTCTCTGTTATGCTGATCACAGAAAAAGAAACAGACATTCTCAAACATCACAAATAGAATTAGAAAAAGAGTGATAAACTAATAGTCAATAAAAATTAGATTAATTTAATAAAGTAGACTCTTAGTAACTATGATAGTCAGTTACAAAATAAAATGTTACAGTTGTAATTTTGAAAGAAAAGTTACAAAATAGAAATATGCAATATTTACATTAATATTGTCAATATACCATTAACATTAAAATATTAATATGCCAGGGGCGGAGTCAAGATGGCAGTGTGGGAAGACGTGAAGTTAACGTCTCCCCACAACTAGGGCACCTGACAGCCGCTGGTTGGGGATTCTGACACCCAAGGAGACAGGAGTAACCCCAAAGTGAACCAGTAGGACGTAGAGGGACTGAGGGTGGAGAAGTGGAGGCCAGACAGGATCAGCACCCCTGAGCCTGGGGAGATCAGGAGAGACAGGTGGGAGGGACTCTCCGGGAAGAGCGGGAGAGGAGCAGAGGGCTATCGCCTGACCCACTCGGGCCGGGGAGCCTGCTGAGTTCCCAGGCCAGTACCCGCCCCTCCAAAGCCCCATCCAGGCTGTGTGGGTCCTGGGGTCATACGAGGCAGGCAGGAAGAGCCATCCAGGCGGAGTGGAGGGTGACTGCTCTGCCCACTCAGGCACGGGCAGCCTGCTGAGCTCCCAGGACTATCCCCTGCCTTCCAAAGCCCCTCCAGGCCACATGGGTCCTTGGGGGCAGGAGGAGCTGGAGAGGAGAGGAGAGCATTTGCCCCACCCACTCGAGCCCAGGAAAGCCTGCTGGGTTCCCAGGTGAGGTCCCCTGCCCTCTGAGACCAGGGGTAGGGGCACACCTGGGCCCCTTCTGTTCCTTGAGCCTAAGCCCCACCCCCCCCACAGTCCCCAGGGCCTTTTCCAGCCCTGTGGGTCCTGAGCATTGGCTCTGCCCACCATCCAAACCTCGCCCTTTCATAGGCCCTGCCCTGCACAACCAATGCCTTCCCCCAACACCTTTTTTTTCTTTTCCCTCCTTCTCTTTTTCACTGTTGTGGTACTGATGTACCTTCTGGTTGTTGACTCATCTGTATGTGAAGTTTTATATTCTTCCTAAAATATCTGTTAGTGTCTTAGTCTAATTTAGTTTTTACTTCGTTATTTTTTATTTATTCATTTTTTGCCACCCCAGGTGGCTTGTAGGATCTTGGTTCACAAGCCCGGGGTCGGGCTGAAGCTCCTGTGGTGGGCGCTCCAAGTCTGGACCACTGAACTAACAGAGAACTTTAGACACCAGGGAATATTCATTGGTGTGAGGTCTCATGGAATTCCTCATCTCAGCACAGAGACCCAGCTCTACCCAGTAGCCTATAAACCCGTGTTGGAAGCCTCAGACCAAACAGCCAGTAAGACAGGAACACAGTCCCACTCATTAAAAGAAAAAAGAAAATGAGACAGCAAAAAAATGTCATGTATGAATGAGCAAGGTATAAGCCTAGAAGACCAAATAAATGAAGAGGAAGTACGCAATCTGCCTGAAAAAGAATTCAAAGTAATGATAGTAAAGATGATCCAGAATCTCAGAAATAGAATGGAGGCACGGACTGAAAAAATACAAGAAATATTTAACAAAGATATGGAAGTAAAGAACAAACAAGCAGAGATGAACAACACAAAACTGAAATGAAAAATACACTAGAAGGAATCAATAAAAGAATAACTGGGCAGAAGAACGAATAAGTCAGCTGGAAGACAAAATGGTGGAAATAACTGCTGAGAAGCAGAATAAAGAAAAAAGAATGAAAAGAAGACGATCTCAGAGACTGCTGTGACAACACTAAGTGCACCAACATTTGAATTATAGGGGTCTCAGAAGAAGAAGAGAATAAAAAAGGGTCTGAGAAAATATTTGAAGAGATTATAGTGGAAAACTTCCCTAACATGGGAAAGGAAATAGTCACCCAAGTCCAAGAAGCACAGAGAGTCCCATACAAGATAAACCCTAGGAAAAACACACCAAGACACATATTAATCAAACTAACAAAAATTAAATTCAAAGAAAAAATATTAAAAGCAGCAAGGGAAAAACAAAAAATAATATACAAAGGAATCCCCATAAGGTTATCAGCTGACTTTTCAGCAGAAACTATGCAGGCCAGAAGCAAGTGGCAGGATATACTTAAAATGATGAAAGAGAAAAACCTACAACCAAGATTACTCTACCCAGCAAGACTCTGATTCAGATTTCATGGAGAAGTCAAAAGCTTTTCAGACAAGCAGAAGCTAAGAGAATTTGCCACCACCAAACCAGCTTTACAACAAATGCTAAAGAAACCTCTCTCAGCAGGAAACACAAGAGAAGAAAAAGAGCCACAAAAACAAACCCAAAACAATTAAGAAAATGGTAATAGGAGCATGCATATTGATAATAACCTTGAATGTTAATGGATGAAATGCCCCAACCAAAAGACACAGACTAGCTGAAAGAATACAAAAACAAGACCCATATATATGCTGTCTACAAGAGACCCATTTCAGACCTAGGGGCACATAAAGACTGAAAGTGAAGGGATGGAAAAAGACATTCCATGCAAATGGAAATCAAAAGGAAGCTGGAGTAGCAATACTCGTATTAGAAAAAATAGACTTTAAAATAAAGAGTTACAAGAGTTAAGGAGGGACACTACATAATGATCAAAGGATCAAAGCAAGAAGAAGATATAACAATTATAAATGTTTATGCTCCCAACATAGGAGCACCTCAGTACATAAGGCAAATGCTAACAACCATGAAAGGAAAAATCAACAGTAACACAATAATAGTAGGGGACTTTAACACCCCACTTACACCAATGTACAGATCATCCAAACAGAAAATAAATAAAGAAACAGAAGGTTTAAATGACACAATGGGCCAGATAGATCTAATTGATATTTATAGAACATTCCAGCCAAAAGTGGCAGAATACACTTTGTTCTCAAGTGTGCATGGAACATTCTCCAGAACAGATCACATCTTGGGTCACAAATCAAGCCTCAGAAAATTTAAGAAAATTGAAATGGTATCAAGCATCCTTCCTACCACAACACTATGAGATTGGAAATCAATTACAGGGAAAAAAAACTGTAAAAAACACAAATACATGGAGGCTAAACAGTGCAGTACTAAATAACCAAGAGATCACTGAAGAAATCAAAGAAGAAATAAATACATAGAAACAAATGACAATGAAAACACAATGACCCAAGTCCTATGGGAAGCAGCAGAAGCAGTTTGAAGAGGGAAGTTTATAGCAATACAATCTTACCTCAAGAAAAAAGAAAAATCTCAAACAAACAACCTAACCCTACACTTAAAACAACTAGAGAAAGAAGAACAAAGAAAACCCAAAGTCAGTGGAAAGAAAGAAATCTTAAAGATCAGATCAGAAATAAATTAAATAGAAATGAAGAAATCAGTAGAAAAGATCAATAAAACTAAAAGCTTATTCTTTGAGAAAATAAACAAAATTGATAAACCCTTAGCCAGACTCATCAAGAAAAAAAGGGAGAGGATGAAAATAAAGTTAGAAATGAGAAAGGAGAAATCACAGCTGACACTGCAGAAATACAAAGGATTATAAGAGACTACTACGAACAACTAAATGCCAATAAAATGTACAACCACAAAGAAATGGACAAATTCTTGGAAAGGTACAATTTTCCGAGACTGAACCAGGAAGAATTAGAAAATATAAATAGACCTATCACAGGTATTGAAATTGAAAACATAATTAAAAATCTTCCAACAAGCAAAAGTCCAGGACCAGATGGCTTCACAGGCGGATTCTGTCAGACATTTAGAGAAGAGCTAACGCCGATCCTTCTCAAACTCTTCCAAAAAATTGCAGAGGGAGAAACACTCCCAAATTCATTCTGTGAAGCCACCACCACCCTGATACCAAAACCAGACAAAGATGTCACAAATAAAGAAAACTGCAGGTCAATATCACTGATGAACATAGATGCAAAAAATCTCAACAAAATACTAGCAAATAGAATCCAACAGCACATTAAACGGATCATACACCATGATCAAGTGGGGTTTATCCCAGGGATTCAAGGATTCTTCAGTTTACGCAAATCAATCAATGTGATAAACCGTATTAACAAATGGAAAAATAAAAACCATATGGTCATCTCAATAGGTGCAGAAAAAGCTTTTGACAAAATTCAACACCCATTTATGATAAAAACTCTCCAGATAATGGGCAAAGAGGGAGCCTACCTCAACATAATAAAAGCCATATATGACAAACCCACAGGAAGCATCATACTCAGTGGTCAAAAGCTGAAAGCATGGATGTCCACTCTCGTCACTCTTATTTGACATAGTTTTGGAAGTCCTAGCCACAGCAATCAGAGTAGGAAAAGAAATAAAAGGAATATAAATTGGAAAAGAAAAGTAAAACTGTCACTGTTTGCCGATGACATGATACTATACGTAGAAAATCCTAAGGATTCCACCAGAAAACTATTAGAACTAATTAATGAACTTGGTAAGGTTGCAGGATACAAAATTAATGCACAGAAATCTCTGGCATTCCTATACACCAACAATGAAAAAGCAGAAAGGGAAATTAAGGAAACACTCCCATTTACGACTGTAACAAAAAGAATGAAATACCTAGGAATAAACCTGCCTAAGGAGGCAAAAGACTTGTGCTCGAAAACTATAAAATACTGATGAAAGAAATCAAAGATGACAAAAAAAGATGGAGAAATATACCATGTTCTTGGATTGGGAGAATCAATATTGTAAAACTGACTATACTACCCAAAGCAATCTACAGATTCAGTGCAATCCCTATCAAACTACCAATGGCATTCTTCACAGAATTAGAACAAGAAATTTTACAATTTGCATGGAAATACAAAAGAACCCGAATAGCCAAAGCAATCTTGGGAAAGATAACGGAGCTGGAGGATTCTGGCTCCCCGACTTCAAAGTATACCACAAAGCTACAGTAATCAAGGCCATATGGAAATGGCACTGAAACAGAAATATACATCAATGGTACAAGATAGAATGCCCAGAGATAAGCCCACACACATAGGAGCACCTAATTTATGACAAAGGAGGCAAGAACATACAATGGAGAAAAGACAGCCTCTTCAATAAGTGGTGCTGGGAAAACTCAACAGCTACATGTAAAAGAATGAAATTAGAACACTCCCTAACAGCATATGCAAAAATAAACTCCCAATGGATTAAAGACTTAAATGTAAGACCAAGCACTCTAAAACTCTTAGAGGAAAACATAGGCAGAACACTCTATGACATCAACCACAGCAAGATCTTTTTTGCAGTATGCGGGCCTCTCACTGTTTTGGCCTCTCCCATTGCGGAACACAGGCTCCGGATGCACAGGCTCAGCGGCCATGGCTCATGGGCCTAGCCGCTCCGTGGCATGTGGTGTCTTCATGGACCAGAGCACGAACCCGTGTTCGCCTGCATCGGCAGGCGGGCTCTCAACCACTGCGCCACCAGGGAAGCCCAGCAAGATCTTTTTTGATCCACCTCCTAGAGTAATGGAAATAAAAACAAAAATAAACAAATGGGACTTAGTGAAACTTAAAAGCTTTTGCCCAGCCAAGGAAACCATAAACAAGACAAAAAGACAACCCTCAGAATGGGAGAAAACATTTGCAACTGAAACAACAGACCAAAGATTAATATATAAGATATACAAACAGCTCATGGAGCACAATATCAAAAAAACTAACAATCCAGTTAAAAAATGGGAAGAAGACCTAAATAGACATTTCACCAAGGAAGACATACAGGTGGGCAAGAGGCACATGAAAAGATGATCAGCATCACTAATTATTAGAGAAATGCAAATCAAAACTACAATGATGTATCACCTCACGCCAGTCAGAATGGCCATTATCAAAATATCTAGAAATGATAAATGCTGGAAAGGGTGTGGTGAAAAGAGAAGCCTCCTGCACTGTTGGTGGGAATGTAAATTGATATAACCACTATGGAAAACAGTATGTAGGTTCCTTAAAAAACTAAAATCAGAACTATCATATGACCCAGCAATCCCACTACTGGGTATATACCCTGAGAAAACCATAATTCAAAAAGTGACATGTACCGCAGTGTTCACTGCAGCACTATTTACAATAGCCAGGACATGGAACCAAGCTAAATGTCCATCGACAGATGAATGGATAAAGAAGATGTGGCACATATATACAATGGAATATTACTCAACCATAAAAAGAAACGAAATTGAGTTATTTGTAGTGAGGAGGATGGACCTAGAGTCTGTCATACAGAGTGAAGTAAGTCAGAAAGAGAAAGACAAATACCATATGCTAATGCATATATATGGAATCTAAAAAAAAAAAAATGGTACTGATGAACCTAGTTGCAGTGCAGGAATAAAGCAGTAGACAAAGAAAATAGACTTGAGGGCATGGGGTGGGCAGGTGAAGCTGGGGTGAAGCCGCATAGCACAGAGAGATTGGCTCGGTGCTTTTCGATGGCCTAGAGGGGTGGGATCGGGAGGATGGGAGGGAGGCTCAAGAGGGAGTGCACATGGGGACATGTTTATGCATATAGTTGATTCTCTTTGTTGTGCAACAGAAACTAACACAGTATTGTGAAGCAGGTATACTCCAATAAAGATCTGTTTTAAAAAATGTTAATATGACAAAAGAACTTGCCAGAAATCTCTATAGGATCAATAAATTTAATTTTTTTGGCAGATGTCAGTATATCTAATATCATTTTGCTTACTAAGAACATGTGTAAATGTATTTGTATCATTTTTATATTGTTGCTATGACAAATTACCACAAATTTAGTGGCTTAAACAGCACAAATATATTGTCTTATAGTTCCATAGGTCTTAAGACCAACATGGATCTCACCGGGTTAAGATCAAGGTGTCGGCAGGGAGATTCCTTTGTGGAGGCTTTAGGAGAGGATCTGTTTCCTTGCCTTTTCCATCTTCTAAAGGCTGCCTACTCTCTTTGGCTCATTCCCTCTTCTTCATCTTCAAAGCCAGTTCCATTAGGCTGAGTCCTCATGCTGTCATTGCCAGGGTTTTTTCTCTCTGCCTTCCCCTTTCTGAAAGGCCCACCCATATAATGTATGTTAACATCTCCCTCTCAAATCCAGCTGTTTTGTCACCTTAATTCCACTTGCAATCCCCTTTATCATGTAACCTAATGTATTCACAGTTTCTAAGGATTAGGACAGGTACGTCTTTGTGGTGCCTTTATTTTTACTACCACAGTGTGCCCCCGTCCCTCAAAGATTCACATATAAATAAATTTACCCCATTCTAAATTTCCCCAAAGTCTCAACTAATTAGATCATCAAATCAAGTCCAAAATTGCATCTGTGTCTCATTAGTTCAAAAATTCAAAATCTCATCTCAATTGGTATGAGAGATTCTCTGGATATAATTCATCCTGGGTCACACCTCTCTCCATCTTTAAACTTGTGAAACTCAAGAAATAACTTTTTCTCCAAAAATACAATGTTGGGACATGCATAGGATATTAGTTATAGACATTCTGATTCAGAAAGGGAAAAACTGGGAGGAGAAAATAAATTCCCTGCCCCAAGCAACTTCAAGATCCAGCCAGGTGAACATTTCTAGGACTGGTGTGGTTGCAAGCTCAGATGACCCTCTGAGTCCTCATTTCCTTATTCATGAAATGCAGTGCATGTTTGCAGCTGATTTTTATCAGACTACGTACAACTTGTAGAATTTTGGTAGTCTGACAGCCTTCTTTCATTCTGTACTCTATCAGTACATTTCAGTTCAAGCTGGTAGAGTTTCTGTTGATACTGTATGAAACTTGTGGATCTACAAGGTATGTCATGGAGATTCACTCCATTAGACAAGAGACAGTCTTTCAAGATTATCTTTGATGTCTTTTCTATAAAATCTCATATCCGTAGTTGTCTCCTGCTGAGATAATTCAGGGAATATCTGAATCACATACTTAATTTTTTCAAAGAGACTGTGTGTGACTGAATACACTGACCTTTTGATCTTCCTGATCTTTCTGAGGTGTTAGCAAAGGATTGCCCAGCCAACTCTTAGTTCATATTTGGAGGTCACTTTTCTGACAGTGGGAATCTCTTAATTTTAGTGTCTTTTTGATCTGAACAGGCAAAGGATTTTCTAAATCATCAAGTCTGAGTTTCTTTTTCCTTTTCACATTTTACTGTAAGCAGCAGGAAGAAACTTGGCCACATCTACATTTTGCTTGGTATGTTTCTCATCTGGAAGTACTGTTTCATCATTTAAAGTTCTGCTTGCCACATAACTGTAGAATTTTGTGAAGCTTTCTACCCTAAGTCACAAGGATCCTCTTTTCTCCAGTTTCCAGTAATATTTTCCTCATTTACTTCCGATCCCTCCCTAGCACTACCTCTCATATCCATATTTCTACTAACAGTGTTTGTGATGAATTAAGTATTCTTTGAGGTAATAGATGTTTTATTTACCATGCTTCTTCCTTTTATCTGATCCCTCACTGACAGTTTTTAATATCCATGTATCTACTAAGAGTCTGTTCAAGGGACTCTTAAGCTTTTTCTGTTATGCTCCTTAATATTCTTCCAGCCAACTCCAAAGCCACGCCCACCTCTTTAGCTATTTGAAATAGAAGTACCCCACTTCCAGGTACCAAAATCTGTATTAGTTCTGCATTGTTGTTGTGACCGATTATCACTGATTTACCTTAGAACAGCAAAAATTCATTATTTCACAGTCTAGAGATCAGAAGTCCAAAACAGGTCTTTCTGGGCTAAGATCAAGGTGTTGGTAAAGTGATTCCTATCTAGAGGCTCTCGGAGAAAAACCATTTCCTTGTATTTTCCAGTTTTTAGAGGCTGTCCATTTTTCTTGGCTTATTCTCTCCTTCCTCCATCTTCAAAGCCAGTAATGCCAGGCTGAGTCCTTCTTATACGGCCATCTGTCTGGTTTCTCTCTTATGCTTCTCTCTTCCATTTATAAAGACACTTGACATTATATTGAGCCCAGTCAAATAATCCAGGATAATATCCCTAGCAGGTCATCTGATTAGCAACCTTAATTTCATTTGCAATCATAATTCCTCTTTTCCTCATGGCCTAACATATTCACAGGTTCTGGGAATTGGAACATGGAAATCTTTGGGAATCATTATTCTGCATACCATAGTATTAAAATCTCATAACCATTGGTAGACTAAACATATTCTGTATACCAAAACAGTACTCAGAGTTACTTAAACCTGAGAATTGACTTAAAACTCTGTCTGGAGTTGGGAGATAATAAGGTAAATAATCCCCTTCCTAACCTAACCAATAAAAATAAAAATAGGAATCACTGATAATATTATCAATGAAAGAGGGAAAATTACTCTTAGAGATTAAAAGGATTATAATGCAATACTTTTTAGAGTAATATAAATTAAAAATTTTAAATGAAACAAATAATTTCCTTGGATAATACATAAGCCTTGACCTGGATTACTGCCTTGAGACCTGAAGTAGGTCAGGAGACAAGTAAGAAATAAAACATGGAGATAACTAAATTATGTAATTGTACCAAGAACAAGAATTTCCTTTTACTGTAAGAAGGTACACCAAACTCCTTAGTTTAAGCCTGGAATTATATAAATTGCATCAAGCTTGTGCTTCTTAGATTTTTAATTTGCAAATTCCTTACCCAGCATTGGCTAATGAGGTGCTCAAATGTGCCAAAATATAAACCATATGATGCTAAAAGAGTCCGTAGCCTTGGGTGTCAAAAGGCAAAGTGGAGGGTGCTTTTGAGAAATGGGGATGAAAAAAGAGTTTGTGTGAAAGGCTGCAGATTAAATGGTAGATTTTGAATCATTTCCCCCAACTTCCTCCTGTAATGCTATCAGCCTGGTTTATGCCACCAGGAGTTTGTTCTCTATAAGAGAAATTAAATAACCACACAGAAAAATCACTAGATGTTTTAAAATCCAAGACTCCCATAAGAAAATAGCCAGTTTGCTACCTGATTACCTTATAGTGAACCCCAAGAGTTGACAGGCCCTAGCCTGTCATACCAAGCTTCCAACCAGCTTGTTAATGTCTCATCCTTAAATATGAAGGGATAGTCATATTTGAGGAAAGAGTTCAACAAGAAAGTGAAAAACAAAACAAAAAGAAAGAACAAAGTTAATGGTGAGAACCTGCACATTCAAATTAACCGTCCTGTACAAGTAATATTATCAAAGAGGTGAGACAAGATATTTCATCTGCAAAATAAATTTAAAAGGGAACAGTCATACAGAAAGAGTGAGCTCTCAGAGGTTAAAAATATTATTGCCAAATGAGAAATTTAGTATAAGTTTTGGAATATAAGTTTAAAGGTGTCCCCAGAAAATAGTATAAAAGTTAAGAATTTTTTTTATAAATAGGAGAGAAAATATCAGAAACCTGGAGGATAAATCCAGTAGATTCATTTTATAACAGGAGTTCAAGAAAAAAAGAGAAAAATATTGAGATAACACATGGAAATTTCTCAGAATAGAGAGATACAGGTATTTATTATTAAAGGAACCCCAAAAATAAAAGCAATGCATGAAAATAGATTCATACCATGGGTGAAAGATTCAAGAAAAAAAAGTCTGATAGTATACAAATTAACTGTTTTCAGAAAGGTAACTGCTTTTCAACAAGTTTTCAACTCCTTAAAAATTCTAAGGAAACATTGTTTTCAACCAAGAATTGAATAAACAGCTGTATTAACAACAAAATGATAAGGTAGAATAAATGTATTTTCAGAAAATAAGTATATTTTCAAAGAGTCACAAAATTCATCTCCCATTCACTCTAAGGAAGTCATTTGATGATGTGTTCAGCAGAACAAAGAGTGCAAAAAAAGAATAAACAAACAAAAGATTTGGAATTCAAGAAAGAAGGATTCCAATACAGGAACTCTGGGAAAGAAGCTCTCAGGATGACAGATGTGCTGTTGTTCTTTGGTGATCACATGCTCATTCTTAAAGCAATTATTGTGCTTAGGTTAATGCAGTGGTTTGATTAGCCAGAGTTGGTCCAGCAACTCCACACTCATCACTGTACCTGAGTAGGATATTGGGCTGAACTCAAAATCACAGAATTCTGAGTGAGAGAGATGGGACAGCAGAGCCCCACTTTGCTAGAGAAGAGGAAATTGGAATATAAACACCAGATGAATTATTACATATTTATAGCAATTTTTGTTTTTAATTTTCTATTTTGGTGGAAAATTGAAATATTACACCATTATATAGCAAATAATTGCTTTTTATAAAGTTGATTCCATGTATCACTGATGATAGTCTTATTTACAACCCTTATAAAATGTTTTCCCTCCTCAGAATTTGGAGTGGAGATAGCATCAGTGCCTTCATACCGGACAACCTCCCAACTCCCCACCCAATTGTGATATAAACATTCCATTTTGTGGGAAAGGTGACATGGAGCTAGAAGAAATATCTGCTATAGTTTCTACAGTGACTCCTTTGCAGGATTTTATTGTTTATAAAAGGTTGTTTCTCAGCCTTGGACCTGTCTTTCCTATGTTGTGGAATTCTCCAATGTGTGAGTGATAGGGGGTATAGCCCTACCCGGACACCCCCCGACCCCCGCGTTTGGCCTTTCACCCTCAAAGCAGCAGAGGGGAAACCTTTCTTTTCCTATCAAGGAGGCAGCCAGATCCCAGTGATAGTTTCTCTTTTTAATGATTTTGGTTTTTGAGTGAGTGTCAGAAAGACACACGAAAGCTGAGATTTGATTTGTGGCTATTAGGTCTGTGGTCAGTGGTGGGATTTGTAAATAGTAGCAACACCTTCGTCTTTTTTGTCTAGATTATTTTTGCTACAAAGCCTCCTTTGGATTTATCCTGTTTGCTTAGCTTGATCTTCTGATTTTCATGTAGGCTGTAGCATCTACCTGACTTCTTGTCAAACATTCCCTTTCCCTCCAATATAATAGGTTTCTGTTTCTTGCAGCTAAAACCTCTGAGGAACAATTATGTTCTTGCTTAGTCATTATTATTTTTTTTATTGCCAGAATTCAAATATTCCAGTGCCCTGAATAAATTTCTAAAGTTTTATGCATATTAATATTAGAAGGGCATGAAAATTATTTAGAAAAAGACTTCCTTGGCATTCTGTCCTTTAGGCTGATCAAAGGTAGTACAGCTAATGTTATCATTGACTGTCATTTTAGTAATTCAGAATTTAGTCATATTTTTTTTTAGAAAAAAAACAGCACACAATGAGCCTTCATAACACAACGTTAAAACATTTATGCTGCATTACAGTATTGAATGTCAATATTTGAAATATTCTTTCTGCATGAATTTATACTTAATTACTCATTTGAATTTTCATTAATAAATCAGTTCTATTCCTTGTTAATACAAGACAATCATTGCCAAATAATCCACAGTATTTTATAGAGCCAAGCCCTTTGGGGCTATCACATGGGCATTTATCATATTAACAGACTCTCTTAAGAGCAAAAGAAAGGAGAAAATACTGAAAACAACTCTGGGTATGTACCCAAAGCTCTGACTTATTGAAAAAGCATTTTCTTCCATTAAAGTACACTATTGGCAGAATGAAGTGGAGAAAGCCAAAATTTAGTGGATAAAATATACCTATGATATTTATCTGAGTAGAAGTATAACAAAGGAGAGTTTAGCTACAGACATCTTGGTTAAAATGTGCTGACAGGAAATTCTTTATATTCATTAGTAATGGGTTTTTATGCCTAAAAACTTCAGAATATCCATACATATTGAAAACTCTATTCATAATATGAGTCTAGGGATACTGATGAAAGTATATCTCTAGAGGCAGTGTTAAGAAGGAGGGAGGGATCTGGAGATGCACCACTGACCCCATGGCCCCTTCCTGACCTTGCAAATCCTACTTAATCTCTTAGTGCTTTGGTTTCCACGGCTACAACAGCGAATAATAATAGTACCTACACATAGGATTATTGTGAAGATAAAGTGTGAATACTTGTAAAGCTGGGCATGTAATAACTAATCATCACATTTTAACTACTATTATTCATGACTTGATAAAATATCATGCAAAGTTTAACTGTCTATATAAATTTTTGTATGATATGTTTCAAAAATTCATACATGATGTCTTTCATCTCTCTTTTTCTTCATTCTAATTTTTAAACATTTGGTTCCTTATATTCTCCAATAAATTATAAACAAAGATTTTTATATCAACAGAACAGTTGATATAAAATTGCCTAGAGAATTTTCTTTATTAAAATAAAATTGGCAAATTCTAGGAGAGAGAGGAATGCAGTAGATTTTCTTTGTCAAGCGTTCTTCACAGCTATCCTCGTATCTGAAGTGTAGGCAGGCATTAAAATGATTTTATTGGGTACATTATGTAAAAAATGTTGGAAAAGAATGTTTTAACTGTTCGTAAATGAGTGTAATACATTATGCAGAAAAAAATCCCTAATAAAGGAAGCAATGGAAGCAATTACAGCATTTGCACAAGTTGAAAATGTTCATATGGTCTTAACAAATCACGTTTACCCCAGAAAAACTTAAGAATGGGAATAGTATGGGTGGAAATGAAAAATTTTAGTCAATTGTTGAAAAGTTAATATTCTGCTTCTTGTCTTTCACTCTTCAAATGAAAGCCTTTGGGCAAACATGAATGTGTCTGTACTGAAGAATCTATTTATTTTCAATTATAATTTCTAGCATGAATTTTCTCTGGGAATGTTACCAAAACAGAAATTTCTTTTATTGGCTCACACTATTTGAAAAAAATCACTTAGTACAGCAAAAGTAAGGGTGGTTTTTACATTTATTAATCACAGGCTTTTCCCATAGTGGAGCACAGGATACAAGAGGGAGAAAGGGGAGTTCTATTAATCAGTCAAGAACGATGCAGAATAAAGAGAGGGATCAGAAGATAGAAAACTACTGATTGAATCTCTTCTATTGACTTAGGTGACCAAGGTACCTAAGTAACCAACACACACATAAACACACACACACACGATTCAGCCTTGACTTGTTAGTGGGTTGTTCCCATTGCATGAACTCAGTAGCACAGATGATTGCTTCATCCTTTGCACAGCTTTTTCTGCACAGCTGTGGCTGTGGACACTTCAAGGTTCTGTGAGCTCTCCTACTAGTTTACAACCTTACAGGGGTGTTTTTCTACCAGCAGAACATTGGCCATAAATGTCTATTAGTCAAAATAACTGCGGCAGTTTTATAAGGCCTGTGAGTGCATATTTCCCAGTCTGCTTCTCCTTAAATTACTAAGAATGCAAAAATAACCAATAGTTTGACCTCTTACATCACAAATTGGATAGGCTTACCATTAAAATATATTGTGAATGTGTTTCCCATTATTTAGCTCATTTAGCATGTTCAGCAGCAAGCATTCAAATATTTTGAGTTGGTTTTTTTTTTTTCACTTCACAGAAGGTGTGAGATGATTTTTCCAAGCCATCAAAGGATATTTAAAAGACTAGAATACAATTGGAATATTGTTAATAGGTTGTCATTAACCATCTGCATAAAAGATAAAGAATTTAAAAGATGCAGTAGGTTCAGAAATTATTTGGTTTTGTGTTATTCATTTTGATAGTCCTCACTGTGGAAAGTTAGCATAACTTGTTCAGTATGAAAAGTTATATTACTACTACCCTTGAACAACATGGGTTTGAACTGAGCCACTTATACACAGATTATTTTCAATAAATGCATACTACGGTACTAAATGATCTGAGGTTGGTTGAATTCATGGATGTGGAACTGTGCATATGGGGGTCCGATTGAAAGTTATACTCAGAGTTTCTACTGGGGGGGTTCTCACCCCTAAGCCCTATGTTGTTCAAGGGTCAGCTATAAGTCATGTCCATAGAGTGAAAAAGAAGGGTCTAGAATGTAAAAAGTATTAACTGGCAAGTTGAAGAATGACCAATAATAAATGGAGGAAAAATTATTAGAAATCCAACATAAATTTCAAGTTTATCTATATTTCATATGAATATTAGAATTCTGAATAGTATAAGTGAGTATATCATCTGATTTTTTTCTTTCCTAAATAAAGTTGATGCCTTTTATCTTCAATTTAATTTACCTGAAAAATATTTGAAAACCTAAGGAAATCATGTACATTTTAAAAAGCAATCTTTGTTGTTAATTTCTGTGTGTGCTTTGGATTTTCTCTGATATAGCTGAAAATGCTGTAAAAAGTGTGGAATAAAATGTTTGATATGTGAGTTACAAGATCTGGTCATCAAGTAGCAATGTCATGTCAGAGATAATCTTTGATGGTAAAGTGACCCATCACAATTAATTACTATCAACTAGAGTTCAAAGATGTATTGACTAGCTGGAAAGATGACCAGGCAGAATAGCATCAGTTCAAATATTCTTGTCACACACAGTTGAGATCTGGTCTACATTTTAGCATTTCGTTCAATATATTGTAATTCAGATTTAAAGGAGGAGGATTTTAAAGGACATGTCTGTTCAATCTCAGCCTGCAAAAAATATAAAGATTACTTATATGAATACTGTAATCTGTAATTTACTTATCAAGAATTAACACATGAAGAGGATGTACTTGTTTATTACAGTTTTCAAAACAAGCATTCCTTTATGTAAAAGACAGTTTATTTTTATATTGCTATTGCTGGATCATTCATGGATTTCTTAAAGTATAAGCTGATCTCTTTTCCTGGATTCTTAAATACCCCCTGTGACACTTCCCTCAGATTAAGCTCCTCTGTGCAAGATCTTTCCAACATACCCTGACATTCCAACTTTTTTTTTCTAGTGCCTGAAAAATAATGCTGGAGCAGTGAGGAGATCTAATTACTGTACAAGTAGGTTACATTTGAGAGAAGAGCATTACATAGATACAAAACACTATTATTAGCAGATTAAATCCTGAACTTAAAGTAACGGAGTCTTTTCCCCTGTTTCATCTTGAGAAATGTGAAGTGGCTTATAATAAGCCAAAGGAAACGAAAGCATTGATGAGAGAGAGAGAGGCTTGCAGGTGGTTGATAATGGCCAAGATTGCCTGCAGTTTATCGATGAGCCACACGTAGTGCTGCTGCAAACCTGTATTTTATTTCAGAAAGCATGACATAAAGGTAAAAATGTGTTCCATTAAAATCAGATTCCAAATGTGTTTCATTAAAACAAGATTTTGCAAGCTATCCAGATAAGCTGTAGCTCCTCGTAGACAGAAAATTGAAGCCTGTAAAGTTTCTCAGTGAACAGATAAAAGTTGTCTGTGTCTTCTTTGAATTGGTCATTTGTCATTTACAGTTCCTCTTTTTAAAGGATAATAATAGTGGGTAAAGACCTCAACAATAAAATTATGGCAACTGTTACTGTTTAAATAACCTAGTACTGTCAGCCAAAAGAAAGACTTAAAGAGAGGTAGTGGATTTAGCAACTTTCAACTATGCAGTCTCCATTTGTGTTTTGTCAAAAACAAAGCCAGTAATGTGAGCTAGAGCAGGACAGCGTAGTAGTTAATGTAATGGTATTCTTACAGCAAATGTGAAGCATTGATTCTGTGTTTTAAAATGAATGTTTTATTGCTCTTATACTAAAAGAGCTCTGATATTATTATTTGTTTTTAAAGCAATTTTGATCTAAAATATACATAACAGCCCTTTCCAGCTTCTTTCTCTCTCCCTCTTCCTCTCATTTTGAATGTATATTGTGGTTATGATTGTGTAAGAAGCATTTTTCGGTACACTTAAAATGTATATTATTATTTCCACCTCCCTAATACACACACACACACACACACACACATACACACTTCCCTTCAATTAAGTGGATTTTAGTTAGTGGGGTAAAACAATAGCTCACTTGAGTTCTAAAGGGTTTCTCAATATTTTATGTACAGCCTAGTTCAGGATAAAATGAAAATGAATTGGAACAATATATAGCTTTCTCTATTGTATTATTAACTGTACAGAAATCCTTGATGAATTACTACCTGTCGGGCTATTTTGTGGTGCCAGCAGACTCTTTAATTAGATTAGAAGTTAACAACTAGTTTAATCTTTTTTGTAGAACATTTTAGTTCATTTCTTTCACATTTTTGTTTCTAGGTATTAGATTGAAAACACTATGTTTCTTACACTTCAGAGTCAATACCTTACCTAGAAATTATCCTTACCGTAAAGGAATTAAATCCTGTTATTATTATATTTCCATTCCTGCTACTTTAAAATTACATTTGAAGATATAAGGCGTACTGATCATCAGTTAAGGCTTTGAGTTGGTGGTCTCAGTGCACAAGCAAGAGAACTGTGAGAGGTTGCTTAACGTCTTTTATACTCAGTTTTTTCCACTGTAAAATGGAAAAAATAACACCTACTTCACAGTATTATGATAAAAATTAAATGAGGCAGTTCGTAAAGCACTTAACAGAGAAGTTAGGTCCATCTTGAAGGAAGAGGTACGGAGAAGTGAGGGGCAGTTTTGTGAGCAGAAAGGAAAGACTCCGGTCTGTGCACTAGAATGTATAATACATCTGGGGAACTGCAGACCAAGTGCTTCACCTGCTGTCTCTGCTCAGGTGGATATAATTAACAAATCCTCTAACTGAAATTCAAGTTAACCTCTCTTGTACCATTGATCAACGTCCCTGCACAGAGGACAGCAAGATGGAGTAAATGTGGAGGCTCCCTTTGCTATTACCACATGCGTAAGCTGGCTGGTTGCTTAGATCGTTCTCCTTATTCTAACTATGAGAGGATTGGGCTCCTGGGAGAGAATACCAAAGTGATCATCAACACCTGAACATACTTATCAACACCTGAACATACTAAGTGCATAATGTGTGCATATTTCATTGTTGATATGGTGCTTGTCCACCTGTGTGCTTCAAGACCATTCCTGTTGAGAAGAGGGATGGAAGGAGTGATCTTGGCAATTCCTACAGGCATCTCAGATTTCCCAGAAAGAAAGTGAGTTAAAATTGTAAAAGCAGTTGCTTTTGTTGGGTCCACAAACAAACAAAAAGCCAAAATAAGTCCTAAATCAGGAAATGGGTATTCTGTGTTCTAGCTTGACTACAAAATCCCAGTGTACAAGCCAGTTAATCTATCTGAATCTCAGCTTTTTATATATAAATTCAAAATTGTGGATTAGTGTATCTTTAAGGTCCCATCTGGGTCCAGAATTGTAACAAAATATAGCTGTGGCACAGCTAAAAGTACCAGTGACTGAGCTGGGTCCTATTAATGGCTGGTCAGCTTACCTTCCAATAGGATTTTGAAACATGACTGTCCCTCCCATTAATGAAGGGAAGAAAATAAGTTTAATACAGATGGACCTCGTCCTTTCACTCATATAGCACACTGGCAAATGTCCCAGCAAAACCTGTGTTCTCAACCACATTATGCGGTGGAGAATTTTACCTGCTGGCAGGCTCTTTATCTAAAATTGATAGATCATATGTAATGAATCAAAATGACACTTGACAATCAGAGTTTAGTAACAATTCCAGTGTTTACATATTTTACTGATCTTTTATCTCTAAAAAAAAATCTGGAAATCTCATGAAAGAGGATTTTCTCTTTGTTGGTTTTTCAAGTACATAAAACTGCAGTAAAACAAAGGCAATGGAAAACAGCCTTTGGCCCGAGACTTTTCTCTGCTTCCTAATTTTAGTCAGCTCAAAAGCTTGTCTTACACAATTGTGGAAACAGTGAGTCTGGTGTTAGACTAATCAAGAACTGTAGAAAGACTAGAATGAATAAAATAAGTTAGTCATGAAGTGTTTTTGAACTTTCGTGTAGGTTTGGGTTTCAGTTCATCTTGGTGATGAAAATTCCAATATGTTTAGGTTTTATGTAACCTGATTTATCAACTATATTAGAATTCACATTATCTGTTTCTAAAGTGTAACTGTGTTCACCTTTATGCCTTTTCTCCAAAATGTGAAAAGTATAGAGAGTAAATATCATAGTTATATGTATCAAAATTGAAATTGAAACTACTTGAAATTTTAAGCTGCTTAAATGATCCATATTATTATAAAGTTATAAACTGGTATAATCAAATACTTCTAGGGGACCAAAAATAACATTTTTCTCTGAGGAATTTGGTAAAATACAGTGTAGTCACATTAATATAAGTTCATTTCTTCCCTGAAAGAAAAAAATCAAGGAAATAACAACAGGTGCTGGGCTAAGTAACAGTCTCTAGTGATTATAAAAAATAACAATGAAAGGTTTTAATGGGAAAACTCTAAGTGCTAGAAGCATTGGAAGAGCAGATTGAAGATTAGAATTATAATCCGCATGGGAAAGAGAGAGGTAAATTCTTTACCATAAATCAAATAGATACTTAATTTGAAATCAGACATGAACCTGAACATGTGTCATATAATCTGGCTAAATACACCTGGGTTTTATTAAGATGGTGTGAGCCAAAGACCACAGTGTTTTAGACAAGCTTGAGCAAATCCTCTGCTAAAGAGAAAAACAAACATGCTATATGTCTTACTCTTGGCAAATAAAACCCCCAAACTCCAACTCGCCAACTTCAAGGAATTGATGGACTGAATTTCCAAACAGGCACACTATATTTGGAAATCAGTACTGTACAGCGTTGAACAGCACACATTTTAAAGTGGTATAGTCTTGGGTTCAAATCTGGACATTTCTACTGTATGATTTTAAGCAGCTTCTTGTCACTTCAGTTTCTTCATTGTAAAATGTGTACTATTATAGTTCAATGTTACAGGATTGTTATGTAAAATAAATGTGTGTCAAATGCCTAGTACAATGCCTGCACAAAATAAGATCTTAATAAAAAATGGCTACTTTTATTTTTATTGTAAATTGAGTGTTAATTTAGTGCCATTTAGACTTTTAATTCATGGAATACTTTACGTTAAAAGAAACATAGAACTATATACCTCTTCTCAATTTGCCATTTCATATATCCTAACGAATACAGCTCTTTAAGAAGTTTTCATGGTAGTTTTTTTAGATTTTATTTTACTGTTCTTTCTTGTTTATAGAAAAGTTACTCGAATAAGGCCTTTATACAGATTTACCAATTGTTTACATTTTTACCTCATTTTTCAATTCTTTTTTATTGAAGTATAGTTGAGGTACAATATTACATGTTTCAGGTATTCAAGTTTAAGGTATACAACATAGTGATTTGCAAGTTTTAAAGATTATATTCCATATATAGTTATAAAATATTGGCTATATTCCCTGTTTTATACAATATATCCTTGTAGCTTATTTATTTTATACATAGTAGTTTATATCTATTTTACCCCATTTGTTTTATGTTCTCTCTCTCTCTACACACACACACACACACACACACACACACACACACATTTTCTGTGTATTCTAAAAACATTTAAAAGTAAGTTGGAGAGAGTGCACTGTTTTATTCTAAATGCTTCAGTGCATATTTCCCAAGAATGTGGTCATTCCTTTACATCACCTCAGTTTAGCAGTCAAACAGGAAATGTAACATTGATATAATACTGTTATCCAATCCACAGTCCATACTCAAATTTGATTAGTTGTTCCAGTTATATCCTTTATAGCTATTTTTTCCCAGTCCAGGATCCAATCTAGGGTCATAAATTATATTTTGTTTTCATGTCTCTTTAGTCTCTTTTAATCTGGAAGAGTTCCTCAGCCTTTTTTTTCTTTTTATATTTTTTATTTAATTATAGTTGCCATACAATATTATATTAGATTTAGGTATATAATATAATGATTTGACACTTATATACATTACTAATTGATCACCATATAAGTCTAGTAACCATCTGTCACCATACAGAGTCATTTCAGTATTATTGACTATATTCCCTATGCTGTATATTACATACCTGTGGTTATTTATTTTGTAACCGGAAGTTTGCATCTCTTAATCCCTTTCACCTATTTCACCCAATCTGCCACCTCCCTCCCCTCTGGAAACCATCTCTTTGTTCTCTGTATCTATAAGTCTGTTTCTGTTTTGTTTTGTTTGTTCTTGTTTTGTTTTTTAGATTCCCCATATAAGTGAAAACATACAGTATTTGTCATTCTCTGTCTGATTTATTTCACATAGCATAATACCCTCTATGTCCATCCATGTTGTTGCAAATAGCAATATTTCATTCTTTTTTATGGCTGAGTAATATATTCCATTGTATGCATATACACCACATCTTTTATATCCATTCATCTATTTATGTGTACTAAGGTTGCTTCTATATCTTAGCTATCGTAAATAATGCTGCAATGAACATAGGCACGCATATAGCTTTTCAAATTAGTGTTTTCATTTTCTTTGGATAAATACCCAAAAGTGGAATTACTGGATCATATGGAATTACTGGATCATTATCAATAGAATTAAAAATTCTATTTTTAATTTTTTGAGGAACCTCCATACTATTTTCCATAGAACCTGCACCAATTTGCATTCCCATCAATAGTGTATGAGGGTTCCCCTTTCTCTACATCCTTGTCAACACTTGTTATTTCTTGTCTTTTGGATGATAGCCATTCTGACAGGTGTGAGATGATACCTCATCGTGGTTTTGATTTGCATTTCCCTGATGGTTAGTGATGTTTTTTTTTTTTTTTAATAACAAATTTAATCAGTTATACATATACATATGTTTCCATATCCCCTCCCTTTTGCGTCTCCCTCCCACCCTCCCTATCCCACCCCTCCAGGCGGTCACAAAGTACCGAGCTGATCTCCCTGTGCTATGCGGCTGCTTCCCACTAGCTATCTACCTCACGTTTGGTAGTGTATATATGTCCATGCCGCTCTTTCACTTTGTCACAGCTTACCCTTCCCCCTCCCCATATCCTCAAGTCCATTCTCTAGTAGGTCTGTGTCTTTATTCCTGTCTTACCCCTATGTTCTTCATGACATTTTTTTTTCTTAAATTCCATATATATGTGTTAGCATACAGTATTTGTCTTTCTCTTTCTGACTTACTTCACTCTGTATGACAGACTCTAGGTCTATCCACCTCATTACAAATAGCTCAATTTCATTTCTTTTTATGGCTGAGTAATATTCCATTGTATATATGTGCCACATCTTCTTTATCCATTCATCCGATGATGGACACTTAGGTTGTTTCCATCTCCGGGCTATTGTAAATAGGGCTGCTATGAACATTTTGGTACATGTCTCTTTTTGAATTATGGTTTTCTCAGGGTATATGCCCAGTAGTGGGATTGCTGGGTCATATGGTAGTTCTATTTGTAGTTTTTTAAGGAACCTCCATACCGTTCTCCATAGCAGCTGTACCAATTCACATTCCCACCAGCAGTGCAAGAGTGATCCCTTTTTTCCACACCCTCTCCAGCATTTATTGTTTCTAGATTTTTTGATGATGGCCATTCTGACTGGTGTGAGATGATATCTCATTGTAGTTTTGATTTGCATTTCTCTAATGAGTAAAGATGTTGAGCATCCTTTCATGTGTTTGTTGGCAGTCTGTATATCTTCTGTGGAGAAATGTCTATTTAGGTCTTCTGCCCATTTTTGGATTGGGTTGTTTGTTTTTTGTTATTGAGCTGCATGAGCTGCTTATAAATTTTGGAGATTAATCCTTTGTCAGTTGCTTCATTTGCAAATATTTTCTCCCATTCTGAGGGTTGTCTTTTGGTCTTGTTTATGGTTTCCTTTGCTGTGCAAAAGCTTTTAAGTTTCATTAGGTCCCATGTGTTTATTTTTGTCTTTATTTCCATTTCTCTAGGAGGTGGGTCCAAAAGGATCTTGCTGTGATTTATGTCATAGAGTGTTCTGCCTATGTTTTCCTCTAAGAGTTTGATAGTGTCTGGCCTTACATTTAGGTCTTTAATCCATTTTGAGCTTATTTTTGTGTATGGTGTTAGGGAATGATCTAATCTCATACTTTTACATGTCCCTATCCAGTTTTCCCAGCACCACTTATTGAAGAGACTGTCCTTTCTCCACTGTACATTCCTGCCTCCTTTATCAAAGATAAGGTGACCATATGTCCGTGGGTTTAACTCTGGGCTTTCTATCCTGTTCCATTGATCTATCTTTCTGTTTTTGTGCCAGTACCATACTGTCTTGATTACTGTAGCTTTGTAGTATAGTCTGAAGTCAGGGAGCCTGATTCCTCCAGCTCCATTTTTCGTTCTCAAGATTGCTTTGGCTATTCGGGGTCTTTTGTGTTTCCATACAAATTGTGAAATTTTTTGTTCTAGTTCTGTGAAAAATGCCAGTGGTAGTTTGATAGGGATTGCATTGAACCTGTAGATTGCTTTGGGTAGTAGAGTCATTTTCACAATGTTGATTCTTCCAATCCAAGAACATGGTACATCTCTCCATCTATTTGTATCATCTTTAATTTCTTTCATCAGTGTCTTATAATTTTCTGCATACAGGTCTTTTGTCTCCTTAGGTAGGTTTATTCCTAGATATTTTATTCTTTTTGTTGCAATGGTAAATGGGAGTGTTTCCTTGATTTCACTTTCAGATTTTTCATCATCAGTATATAGGAATGCCAGAGATTTCTGTGCATTAATTTTGTATCCTGCAACTTTACCAAATTCATTGATTAACTCTAGTAGTTTTCTGGTAGCATCTTTAGGATTCTCTATGTATAGTATCATGTCATCTGCAAACAGTGACAGCTTTACTTCTTCTTTTCCAATTTGGATTCCTTTTATTTCCTTTTCTTCTCTGATTGCTGTGGCTAAAACTTCCAAAACTAGGTTGAATAAGAGTGGTGAAAGTGGGCAACCTTGTCTAGTTCCTGATCTTAGTGGAAATGGTTTCAGTTTTTCACCATTGAGGACGATGCTGGCTGTGGGTTTGTCATATATGGCCTTTATTATGTTGAGGAAAGTTCCCTCTATGCCTACTTTCTGCAGGGTTTTTATCATAAATGGGTGTTGAATTTTGTAGAAAGCTTTCTCTGCATCTATTGAGATGATCATATGGTTTTTCTCCTTCAGTTTGTTAATATGGTGTATCACGTTGATTGATTTGCGTATATTGAAGAATCCTTGCATTCCTGGAATAAACCCCACTTGATCATGGTGTATGATCCTTTTAATGTGCTGTTGGATTCTGTTTGCTAGTATTTTGTTGAGGATTTTTGCATCTATGTTCATCAGTGATATTGGCCTGTAGTTTTCTTTCTTTGTGACATCCTTGCCTGGTTTTGGTATCAAGGTGATGGTGGCCTCGTAGAATGAGTTTGGGAGTGTTCCTCCCTCTGCTATATTTTGGAAGAGTTTCAGAAGGATAGGTGTTAGCTCTTCTCTAAATGCTTGATAGAATTCGCCTGTGAAGCCATCTGGTCCTGGGCTTTTGTTTGTTGGAAGATTTTTTATCACAGTTTCAATTTCAGTGCTTGTGATTGGTCTATTCATATTTTCTATTTCTTCCTGATTCAGTCTTGGCAGGTTGTGCATTTCTAAGAATTTGTCCATTTCTTCCAGGTTGTCCATTTTATTGGCATAGAGTTGCTTATAGTAATCTCTCATGATCTTTTGTATTTCTGTAGTGTCAGTTGTTACTTCTCCTTTTTCATTTCTAATTCTATTGATTTGAGTCTTCTCCCTTTTTTTCTTGATGAGTCTGGCTAATGGTTTATCAATTTTGTTTATCTTCTCAAAGAACCAGCTTTTAGTTTTATTGATCTTTGCTATCGTTTCCTTCATTTCTTTTTCATTTATTTCTGATCTGATTTTTATGATTTCTTTCCTTCTGCTAACTTTGGGATGTTTTTGTTCTTCTTTCTCTAATTGCTTTAGGTGCAAGGTTAGGTTGTTTATTCGAGATGTTTCCTGTTTCTTAAGGTGGGATTGTATTGCTATAAACTTCCCTCTTAGAACTGCTTTTGCTGCATCCCATAGGTTTTGGGTCGTCGTGTCTCCATTGTCATTTGTTTCTAGGTATTTTTTAATTTCCTCTTTGATTTCTTCAGTGATCACTTCGTTATTAAGTAGTGTATTGTTTAGCCTCCATGTGTTTGTATTTTTTACAGATCTTTTCCTGTAATTGATATCTAGTCTCATAGCATTGTGGTCGGAAAAGATACTTGATACAATTTCAATTTTCTTAAATTTACCAAGGCTTGATTTGTGACCCAAGATATGATCTATCCTGGAGAATGTTCCATGAGCACTTGAGAAAAATGTGTATTCTGTTGTTTTTGGATGGAATGTCCTATAAATATCAATTAAGTCCATCTTGTTTAATGTATCATTTAAAGCTTGTGTTTCCTTATTTATTTTCATTTTGGATGATCTGTCCATTGGTGAAAGTGGGGTGTTAAAGTCCCCTACTATGATTGTGTTACTGTCGATTTCCCCTTTTATGGCTGTTAGTATTTGCCTTATGTATTGAGGTGCTCCTATGTTGGGTGCATAAATATTTACAATTGTTATATCTTCTTCTTGGATCGATCCCTTGATCATTATGTAGTGTCCTTCTTTGTCTCTTCTAGTAGTCCTTATTTTAAAGTCTATTTTGTCTGATATGAGAATTGCTACTCCAGCTTTCTTTTGGTTTCCATTTGCATGGAATATCTTTTTCCATCCCCTTACTTTCAGTCTGTATGTGTCTCTAGGTCTGAAGTGGGTCTCTTGTAGACAGCATATAGATGGGTCTTGTTTTTGTATCCATTCAGCCACTCTGTGTCTTTTGGTGGGAGCATTTAGTCCATTTACATTTAAGGTAATTATCGATATGTATGTTCCTATTCCCATTTTCTTAATTGTTTTGGGTTCATTATTGTAGGTCTTTTACTTCTGTTGTGTTTCTTGCCTAGAGAAGTTCCTTTAGCATTTGTTGTAAAGCTGGTTTGGTGGTGCTGAACTCTCTCAGCTTTTGCTTGTCTGTAAACGTTTTAATTTCTCCATCAAATCTGAATGAGATCCTTGCTGGGTAGAGTAATCTTGGTTGCAGGTTTTTCTCCTTCATCACTTTAAGTATGTCCTGCCACTCCCTTCTGGCTTGTAGAGTTTCTGCTGAGAGATCAGCTGTTATCCTGATGGGGATTCCCTTGTGTGTTATTTGTTGTTTTTGCCTTGCTGCTTTTAATATGATTTCTTTGTGTTTAATTTTTGACAGTTTGATTAATATGTGTCTTGGCGTATTTCTCCTTGGATTTATTCTGTATGGGACTCTCTGTGCCTCCTGGACTTGATTAACTATTTCCTTTCCCATATTAGGGAAGTTTTCAACTATAATCTCTTCAAATATTTTCTCAGTCCCTTTCTTTTTCTCTTCTTCTTCTGGAACCCCTATAATTCGAATGTTGGTGCGTTTAATGTTGTCCCAGAAGTCTCTGAGACTGTCCTCTGTTCTTTTCATTCTTTTTTCTTTATTTTGCTCTGCAGCAGTTATTTCCACTATTTTATCTTCCACCTCACTTATCCGTTCTTCTGCCTCAGTTATTCTGCTATTGATCCCATCTAGAGTATTTTTTATTTCATGTATTGTGTTTTTAATCGATGCTTGATTCATCTTTAGTTCTTCTAGGTCCTTGTTAACTGTTTCTTGCATTTTGTCTATTCTATTTCCAAGATTTTGGATCTGGGAAATAGAATCTTGGATCATCTTTACCATCATTATTCTGAATTCTTTTTCAGGTAGACTGCCTATTACCTCTTCATTTGTTAGGTCTGGTGGGTTTTTATCTTGCTCCTTCTCCTGCTGTGTGTTTTTCTGTCTTCTCATTTTGCTTATGTTACTGTGTTTGGGGTCTCCTTTTTGCAGGCTGCAGGTTCGTAGTTCCCGTTGTTTTTGGTGTCTGTCCCCAGTGGCTAAGGTTGGTTTAGTGGGTTGTGTAGGCTTCCTGGTGGAGGGGACTAGTGCCTGTGTTCTGGTGGATGAGGCTGGATCTTGTCTTTCTGGTGGGCAGGTCCACGTCTGGTGGTGTGTTTTGGGGTGTCTGTGGACTTTTTATGATTTTAGGCCACCTCTCTGCTAACGGGTGGCGTTGTGTTCCTGTCTTGCTAGTTGTTTGGCTTAGGGTGTCCAGCACTGTAGCCTGCTGGTCGTTGAGTGAAGCTGGGTGCTGGTGTTGAGATGGAGATCTCTGGAAGATTTTCGCCGTTTGATATTATGTGGAGCTGGGAGGTCTCTTGTGGACCAGTGTCCTGAAGTTGGCTCTCCCACCTCAGAGGCACAGCACTGACTCCGGGCTCCTCAATTTGGGATGATGTGTTGTCTATTCATGTATTCCACAGATGCAGGGTACATCAAGTTGATTGTGGAGCTTTAATCCGCTGCTTCTGAGGCTGCTGGGAGAGGTTTCCCTTTCTCTTCTTTGTTCTCACAGCTCCTAGGTCTCAGCTTTGGATTTGGCCCCGCCTCTGCGTGTAGGTCGCCGGAGGGCGTCTGTTCTTCGCTCAGATAGGACAGGGTTAAAGGAGCAGCCTCTTCGGGGACTATGGCTCACTCAGGCCGGGAGGGAGGGAGGGGCACGGAGTGCGGGGTGAGGCTGCAGCGGCAGAGGTCGGCGTGACGTTGCACCAGCCCGAGGCGCGCCGTGCGTTCTCCCAGGGAAGCCGCCCCTGGATCCCGGGACCCCGGCAGTGGCGGGCTGCACAGGCTCCCGGAAGGGCGGTGTGGGCAGTGACCTGCGCTCGCACACAGGCTTCTTGGCGGCGGCAGCAGCAGCCCCAGCGTCCCACGCCTGTCACTGGGCTCCGCGCTTTCAGTCGCGACTCGCGCCCGTCCGTGGAGCCCCTTTAAGCAGCGCTCTTAATCCCTTCTCCTCGCGCACCAGGAAACCAAGAGGGAAGAAAAAGTCTCTTGCCTCTTCGGCAGCTCCAGAGTTTTCCCAGACTCCCTCCCGGCTAGCTGTGGCACATTAGCCCCCTTCAGGCTGAGTTCTCGCCACCAGCCCCAGTCCTCTCCCTGCGCTCTGACCGAAGCCCGAGCCTCAGCTTCCAGCGCTGCGTGCCCCGGCGGGCGAGCAGACAAGCCTCTCGGGCTGGTGAGTGCCGCTCGGCACCGATCCTCTGTGTGCGGATCTCTCCGTTTTGCCCTACCCAGGTATGTGGGGAGTTTCTTGCCTTTTGGGAGGTCTGGGGTCTTCTGCCAGCGTTCAGTAGGTGTTCTGTAGGAGTTGTTCCACGTGTAGCTGTATTTCTGGTGTATCCGTGGGGAGGAAGGTGATCTCCGCGTCTTACTCTTCCGCCGTCTTACCCGGAAGTCGGTTAGTGATGTTGAGCATATTTTCCATGTGTCCCTTGGCCATTTGTATGTTTTCTTTGGAAAAATGTCTATTCAGGTTCTCTGCCCATGTTTTAATTGGATTTTTTGTTTGTTTGTTTAGACTGAGTTGTATGAGTTATTTACATATTTTGGATACTAACCCCTTATCAGACATATTACTTGCAAATAACTTCTCCCATTCTGTAGGTTGGCTTTTCATTTCGTTGATCATTTCCTTCCTGTGTAAAAGCTTTTTAGTTTGAGGTAGTCTCATTTTTAGTTTGAGGTATTTTTGCTTTTATTTCCCTTGCCTGAGGAGATGGGTCCAAAAAATATTGCTAAGACTGGTGTCAAAAAGTGTACTGCCTGTGTTTTCTTCTAGGCATTTTATGGTTTCAGGTCTTATATTTAAGTCTTTAAGGCATTTGAGTTTATTTTTGTATATGGTGTAAGAAAGTGGTCTAGTTTGATTCTTTTGAATATACCTGTCCAGTTTTCCCAACAGCATTTACTGAAGAGAATGTCTTTTCCCCATGATATATTCTTGGATCCTTTATCATAAATTAATTGATCATATAAGCATGGATTTATTTCTTTGCAGTCTATTCTGTTTCATTGATGTATGTGTCGTTTCTGTGCCAGTACCATACAATTTTGATTACTATGGCTTTAGAGTATAGTTTGAAATCAATGAGCATGACACCTCCAGGCTTCTTGTAAGATTGCTTTGGCTATTTGGAGTCTTGTTGTTCCATACAAATTTTAGGATGACTAGTTCCAGTTCTGTAAAAAATGCCATTGGCATTTTGATGGGGATTGTTTTGAATCTGTAGATTGTTTTGAGTAGTATGGATATTTTAACCACATTAATTCTTCCAGTCCATGGCCCCAGTATATCTTTCCATTTATTTGTGTTGTCTTTAATTTCCTTCATCAGCATCTTACTTTCAGAGTACAGGTCTTTCACTTCCATGGTTAAATATATTCCTAGTTATTTTATTCTTTTTGATGCAATTGTAAGTGGGATTGTTTCCTTAATTTCTCTTTCTGATAGTTTTTATTAGTATATAGAAATACAACAGGTTTCTATATATTGATTTTGTATCCTGCAACTTTACTAAATTCATTTATTAGTCCTAATATTTTTTGGTGGAGTCTTTAGGGTTTTCTATATACAGTATCATGTCATCTACAAATAGTGATAGTTTTACTTCTTCCTTTTCAATTGGATTTCTTTTATTTCTTTTTCTTGTTTCATTGCTGTCACTTGGACTTTAAATTCTATGTTGGATAAAAGTGGCAAGAGTGGACATCCTTGACTTGTTCCTGATATTAGAAGAAATGCTTTCAGCTTTTCACCACTGAGTATGATGTTGGCTTGGGGTTTGTCATATATGGCCTATATTATGTTGAAGTATGTTCCCTCTATACCACTTTTTAAAGAGTTTTTATTGTAAATGGATATTGAATTTTGTCAAATTCTTTTTCTGAATTGACTGAGATAGTCCTATGATTTTTATCCTTTGTTTTGTTAATGTGATGGGTCACATTGATTGATCAGTGGATATTGAACCATCCTTCCATCCGTGGAGCAAATCCCATTTGATCATGGTGTATGATCCTTTTAATGTATTGTTGAATTCAGTTTGCTGATATTTCGTTGAGGATTTTTGCATCTGTGTTCATCAGGGATATTGGCCTGTAATTTTCTTTGTAGTGTCTGGTTTTAGTATCAGGGTAATGCTGGCCTCGTAGAGGGAGTTTGGAAGCATTTCTTCCTTTTCAATTTTTTGGAATAGTTTGAGAAGGCTAGGTATTAAATTGTTTTTCAAATGTTTGGTTGAATTCCCCTTTGAAGCCATCTGGACCAGGACTCTTGTTTGTTGGGAGTTTTAAAATACTGATTCAATTTCAATGCTAGTGAGTAGTGTGTTCAGATTTTCTATTTCTTCCTGATTCAGTATTGGAAGATTATACGTTTCTAGTAATTTATCCATTTCTTCTAGGTTTCCCAATTTTTTGGTGTATAGTTGTTTACAGTAATCTCTTATGATCCTCTGTATTTCTGTCATGTCAGTTGTAACTTTTCCACTTTCATTTCTGATTTCATTTACTTGGGTCTCTTTTTTTTTGAGGAGACTGGGTAAAGTTTTATTAATTTTGTCTCTTTTCAAAAAAGCAACTCTTGGGGCCTCCCTGGTGGCGCAGTGGTTGAGAGTCCGCCTGCCGATGCAGGGGATACGGGTTCGTGCCCCGGTCTGGGAGGATCCCATATGCCGCGGAGCAGCTGGGCCCGAGAGCCACGGCCGCTGGGCCTGCGCGTCCGGAGCCTGTGCTCCGCAACGGGAGAGGCCACAACAGTGAGAGGCCCGCATACCGCAAAAAGAAAAAAAAAAAAAAAAAAAAAGCAACTCTTAGTTTCACTGATCTTTGCTATTGTTTCTTTTTAGACTCTATTTCATTTGTTTACACTCTGATCTTTATTGTTTATTTCCTTTATTATTTATTTCCTTCAAACCCTGACTTTGGGCTTTGTTTATTTGTTTATTCTTTTTCTAGTGCATTTTGGTATAAGGTTAGATTATTTATTTGAGATTTTTAGATCTTATTTCCTGGGGTAATCTTGTATAACTATAAACTTCCCTCTTAAAACAGTTTTTGCTGTGTCCCATAGATTTTAGTAGATTGTTTCCATTTTTATTTGTCTTAAGGTATTTTTTAATTTCCTCATTGATTTATTCATTGACCATTGGTTGTTTAGTAGCATGTGGATTAGCTTTCACGTTTGTGTTTTTTTTTCAGTTTTCTTCTTGTACATTTGACCCTTGAGCAACGTAGGTTTGAACTGCATGGGTCTACTTATACGCAGATTGCTTTTCAATAAGTATACAGTTGGCCCTCCATATCCATGGATGTAGAATATGTGGCTCTGAAGGGCTGACTGTAAGAGACTTGAAAATTTATGGATTTCTGTATCCATGGGGAGTCCTGGAACCAATCCCTTGTGGATACCAAGGGATGACTGTAACTGCTTTCTAGTTTCATATTGTCGTGGTTGAAAAGATATTTGATATGATTTCTTTCTTAAGTTTATTTCTTGTAGGCAGCATATAGATGGGTCTTGTTTTTTCATCCATTCAGTCACCCTATGTCTTTTGACTGAAGTAGTTGGTCCATTTAAATTTAAAGTAATTATTAATAGGTATGTACTTATTGCTATTTTGTTAATTGTTTTCTGGTTGTTTTTATAGTTCTTCTCTGTTCCTTTCTCCTTTTCTTGCTGTCTTCCCTTGTAATCATTATTTTCTTTAGTGTAAAATATGATGGCAAAAACATAAAACATTGGAGGGAGTAAAAAATGAAGTGCTTTTATTAATAGAATGCACTCTATCTATCTTGTTATATATGAACCTCATACATATATATACCAGTGAAATTTTTTCTTTCATAATTTGCTTATTTCTATATGGCCTTTTCTTTTCCATTTAAAGAAGTCCCTTTAACATTTCTTGTAAGGCCGGTTTAGTGGTGATGAACATTTTTAGCTTTTGCGTGTCTGGGAAACAATCTCTCCTTCAATTCTGAATGATAACCTTATTGGATAGAGAATACTTAATTGTAATTTTTTTCCTCTCAGCACCCTGAATATATTGTGCCGTTCTCTTCTGGCCTGTAAAATTTCTGTTGAATAATTAGCTGATAGTCTAACAGGGTTCCCTTGTACATAACTAGCTGTTTTCCTCCTGCTGCTTTTAAGATCTCTCTTTAACTTTTGATACTTTAATTATAATGTGTCTTGGTGTGGGTCTCTTTTGGTTCATCTAATTTGGGACTCTGTGCTTTTTGGACTTGGATGTCTGTTTCCTTTGCCAGCTTAGGGAAGTTTTTGGCCAATATTTCTTCAAGTAGGTTTCTCTGTCCCTTTCTCTCTCTCTCTTCTCCTCTGAGATCCCTATAATGAGAATGTTAGTAAACTTGATGTGTCAAAGGTCCCTTAAACTATCCTCATTTTAAAAATTTCTGTTCTCTTTTTACTGTTCTGATTTATTCATTTCCATTACCCTGTCTTCCAGATCTCTGATTTGTTCTTCTGCATCCTCAAATCTGTTGATTCCCTCTGGTGTATTTTTCATTTCAGTTGTTGTATTCTTCAGTTCTGATGGATTCTTTTTATAATTTCTATCTCTTTCTTGAAGTTATCACTGTGTTCATCCATTATTCTCCTGAGTTTGATGAGAATTTTTATGACTATTACTTTAAACTCTTTATCTGGTAATTGCTGATTTCTCTTTCATTTAGTTCTTTTTCTAGGGTTTTGTCTTATTTTCTGTTTGGAAGGTATTTGTCTCTTCATTTTGCCTGTGTCTCTGTGTTTGTTTCTATGTACTAGTTATATCAGCTATGTCTCCCAGTCTTAACAAAGTGGCCTTATGTAGAAGGTATTCTCTGGGGCCCACTAGCACAATCCCTCCTGGTTACCAGAGCCATGTGTACCTGGTGTCTCTCCTGTGTGTGCTGCATGTACCCTCCTGTTGTGGTTGAGCTACAATTGCTGCAGGCATGCTGGTGGGCAGGGCTGGTCCCTTGGACCTGGAGCCACTTAGGAGGGGCACTGATGCCACCTGGGGCCTCCTACCAGGTTTGGTGGGGTAGGACCTACACATGAACATTCACCAAATATGCTATCAGCTAAGCCATAGACAAGCTTCAATAAATTGAAAACAGTTTAAACCTACAGAGTATGTTCTCTGACTAGAAGGGAATTAAGTTAGAAATTAATAATAGAAAGATATCTGGAATTATCAAATATTAGGAAATTAAATGATATTTTGCTACATAATCCATGGATTAAAGAAGAAATTGCAAAGAAAATTATATTTCAAACTGGTTGAAAATGAAAATACAATATATCAAGTGTATCAAAGTATGTGAAGTATAGCTAAATCAGTGCTTAGAGAAAAATTTATATCTTTAAATACTTTTATTAGAAAAAATAAATGATTTAATATCAGTGATCTAAACTTCCAATTTAAGAAGCTAAAAAAGAAGAAATTAAAAACCAGTGTAAGTAAAAGAAAGGAAATAATAAATATAGCATCAGAAATCAGTTAAGTAAAAAATGGATAAATATTATAGAAAATCAGCTATCAATAAAATTATTAATCCTTTGATTAGACTGAGGAAGAAAAAGAAGACACAGATTTCCAAAATCAGTTGTCTTTGACTTGCGTCTGTGATTCCTGGATTCCATATATTGCTGTTTTTGAATTTATGCCTTCATTTTGGTGATAGGCCATATCCACTAGCTTCCTGAGAAAAGGTCCATGGGGTATAAATGTTTTAAGATTTTGTGAGATGAAAATATACATTTTTATCACCAAATTTGATTTGTAGTTTGAGAGATTATAGAATTCTAGATTGGAAACTAGTTTTCCCAAGAACTTTGAAAGCATTGCTGCTTGACTCCAGTATAACTTTGGAGATGTCTGGTGCCATTTGATGACATCAGTTTTTCTTAGGTCAACTTTATTTTTTTCCTTCTAGAAACTTTCAGAATTTTCTTTTGTCCCTATTTATTCTTTTAAGTTTTTATTACACTCGTTGAATCCATTCAGTCTGGAAACTCATTTTCTCCAGTTCAAGGAAGACTTCCTTGTGTGTGTGTGTGTGTGTATGTGTGCGTGTGTGCGCGCGCACATGTGTTTTAAATAATAATCTACTTCCTTCTATTTGCTCTTATTTTTGCCTTAAAGAGCTCCTATTGGGTATTGGACCTCTGGATTAATAATATTTTTTGTCTCTTGATCTCTTTATCTGTTTGTTCTAATTTCCTGGAAGTTACTTTAACTTTATCATCCAACCTTGTTGCAGTTATCTACTGCTGTGTAATAAACTACTCCAAACATAGCACCTTATAATACTTGTTTTATTAGAGGCATACCTTGAAGATATTGCAGGTTTGGCTCCAGACCAGCACAGTAAAGTGAATATTGCAATAAAATGAGTCACATGAAAGTTTTGGTTTCCAAATGCATATAAAAGTTATGGTTACATTATGTTCTACTCTATTAAGTATGCCATAGCATTGTATCTAAAAAATAATGCATATTCCTTAATTTAAAACTACTTTATTGCTGGGACTTCCTGGTGGCGCAGTGGTTAAGAATCCACCTGCCAAGGCAGGGGGCACAGGTTCGATCCCTGGTCTGGTTGACCCCATGTGCCGCGAAGCAACTAAGCCTGTGCGCCACAACTACTGAGCCTGGGCTCTAGAGCCTGTGAGCTTCAACTACTGAGCCCCTGTGCCACAACTACTGAAGCCCATGTGCCTAGAGCCCATGGTCTGCAACAAGAGAAGCCACCGCAATGAGAAGCCAGCGCACCGCAATGAAGAGTAGCCCCTGCTTGCCGCAGCTAGAGAAAGCCCACACGCAGCAACAGAACCAATGCAGCCAAAAATAGATTAATTAATTAGTTAATTAGTTTAAAATGTGATTGTGTATCCCACTTTATCAAGGGGATTTTCAAAGGGTTTTGATCTACCTTGGAACAAATATACTTTTCTTGGAATACAGTCTTAAAGAGTTATGTGTAAATGGTCATCCAGATTTTAGGTTTAACAGTACCTTCTACACTATGACTACTCTTGCAAAAGTCCCAAGACATAGAGCCTGGGCTGTGAAGCTTACGTTTATGCTGGTTTTGCTGGTGACTGCTTCTGGTTAAGGTTAAGACCTACTGATAACAGGATCAATAGAGGAAACTGCAGCAGGGACAATAACAAAAATCATCAAGGTCAACAAGGACTGTGCAACCCATATGTGATATTAAAACATTAAAGTGGAAATCACAGCCATCTGAAACCCAAACACTTAAC
The DNA here is from genome assembly GCF_964341445.2 of Mesoplodon mirus. Lineage (NCBI taxonomy): Eukaryota > Metazoa > Chordata > Mammalia > Artiodactyla > Ziphiidae > Mesoplodon > Mesoplodon mirus. The sequence continues at coordinate 156,326,141 of NC_138977.1, read as the reverse complement.
CTTCTAAGTCACTTATTCAGTAATGTTTCATTCTTTAAAAATGTAACATATAAATTCCTCTCTGTACACCGAGGAATGCAAATTCAAAAGAAAGCACACAATTAGGGGACAAGTAGAAGTACAAAAGAAAGATGGGCTTTTCAAGTCACTTTTTCACCCAAAGAACATAATGGGGCTACTTCTCATTCCCCAGGTATTTCTTCTTCCTTTTTTTCCCCTAATTTCTTAAAATCAGACAGTAGTGAAGTGTTGCTGCATTGATTCACTCTTCCTTACACAAACAATTTCTAGCATGCAGTGCTGTTTGATAACATTTTACACACAGTAGAACTTTCAAAATTATGGAGTTATTCTCAGATTCTGCCATTGCTTTATCAGCTAAGTTTGTGTAATACTCTAAATCCTTTGTTTTTATTTCAGCAATTTTCACAGCATCTCCTTCCATCTGTAGAAACCACTTCCTCTGCTCATTCATTAAAAGCAACTCCTTGTCCCTTAAAGTTTTATCATGAGATTGCAGCAATTTAGTCACATCTTCAGACTCTTCTAATTCTAGTTCTCGTGCTATTTCCACCTCATCTGCAGTTACTTCCTCTACTGAAGTCTTGAACCTCCCACAGTCATCCATGAGGGTTGAAATCAACTTCTCCCAAACTCCTTTGAATGTTGCTGTTCTGACCTCTTCCCAGGAATCATGAATGTTCTTAATGGCATCTAGAATGGTGAATCCTTTCCAGAAGGTTTTCAATTGACTTTGCCCAGATCTATCAGAGGAATCACTGGATATGGCAACTATAGCCTTGTGAAATGTATTTTTTAAATAATAAGACTTGAAAGTCAAATATACCCCTTGGTCCACAGGCCGCAGAATGGATGTTGTGTTAGCAGGCATGAAAACAATCTTAATCTCATTGTACATCTCCATCAGAACTCTTGGGTGACTAGGTGCATTGTCAGTGAGCAGTAACATTTTGAAAAGAATCTTTTTTCTGAGCACAGGTTCTCAACAGTGGGCTTAAAATATTCAGTAAACCATGTAATAAGCAGATGTGCTGTCATTTAGGCTTTGTTATTCCATTTATAGAGCACAGGCAGAGTAAATTTAGCACCATTATTAGGGGCCATAGGATTTTTAGAATAGTAAATGAGCATTGCCTTCAACTTAAAGCACCAGTTGCATTAGCCCCTAACAAGAGAGTCAGCTGCCCCTTGGAAGCTTTGAAGCCTTGAAGCCAGCTATTGACTTTTCCGCTGTAGCTATGAAAATCCTAGATGGCATCTTCTTCCAATAGAAGGCTGTTTCATCTACAATGAAAATCTGTTACTTAGTGTAACCACCTTCATTAATTATCTTAGCTAGGTCTTCTGGATAAGTTGCTACAACTTTTACATCAGCACTTGCTGTTTCACTTTAGTTTTTATGTTACGGAGATGGTTTCTTTCCTTAAACCTCATGAACCGAGTGCCGCTAGCTTCAAACTTCTGCATCTTTCCCACTGTTCTCAGCCTTCGCAGAATTGAAGAGAGTTAGGGCCTTGCTCTGGATTAGGCTTTGGCTTAAGGGAATGTTGTGGCTGCTGTGTTCCAGACCAGTACAACTTTCTCCATAACAGCAGTAAGGCTGTTTTGCTTGCTTATCATTTGTGTGTTCACAGGAGTGGCACTTTAAATTTCCTTCAATAACTTTTTCTTTGCATTCATAACTTGACTATCCATTTGGTACAAGAGACTTTGATTTTGGCCTGTCTTAGCTTTAGGCATGCCTTCTTCACTAAGCTTAATCATTTCTAGCTTTTGATTTAAAGTGAGAGATGTGCGACTTTTCCTTTCACTTGGATGCTTGAAGGCCATTGTAGAGTTATTAATTGGCCTAATTTTAATATTATTGTGTCTCAGGGAATAGTGAGGCTCAAGGATAGGGAGAGAGACAGGGAGAAGCTGGTTGATTGGTAGAGCAGTCAGAACACACACATTTATTGATGTTTGCCATCTTATATGGTCATGGTTTGTGGCACCCCAAAATGATTACAATAGTAACTTCGAAGATCAGTGATCACAGATCACCATGACAGATATAATAATAATGAAAATTTTGAAATATTGCGAGAACTACCAAAATGTGACACAGAGACACAAAGTGAGCAAATGCCATTGGAAAAAGGGTGCCAATAGACTTGCTTGACACAGGGTTGCCACAAACCTTCAGTGTGTGAAAAAAATGCAATATCTGCAAAGTGCAATAAAGTGAAGCACAATAAAATGAAGTATGACTGTATATCTTGTGATTTTTGTGGGCCAAGAATTTAGGCAGCACTTAGTTGTTCCAAGTGATGTTGATGGAGGTTACATGTATTCAGCTGTTAGGTGGGCTGGTCTGAATGGTCTAAAATAGTTTTGCTCACATGTCTGGAGCCTTAACAGGAAGCCAAATGTTGACCAGTGTGTCTGCTTATAGCCTCTTGAATACGGTGCTATAAGGGTAGTCAGATATCTTACATGGTGACTGTGGGAACCCAAAGATTATGTCCCAAGATCTTCAGTGATAGCTGTAGGGATCAATCCTTATGACCTAACTGCAGAAGTCCCAAATATCACCTCTACTACATTTCATTGACCCAATAAGGCCAACCCCTCCACCTGTCAATGAAGGGAATAGCAAATAATTTGTAGACATCTATAATCTGCCACATATTTAATTACTAAGAATTCTTTCTTGTTCTCTGATCTGATTTTTTTTTAATCTTTTCAGGGAACCAATATCTTCTTTTTTTCCTTTTCTATGAGTATATTAATTATTTTTTAGTTTTATTTTCCTTTGTCCCTCTTTCCTTTGGAATTCTTTTTACATTTTCCTCCATTAGATTGATCCATTCTTTTATTTTCATGTGGAGGATTTCCTAATAGGCCTGGTGATCTTGGCTGACTTTGATGTTTAAGATGGAGGCCTTAAAAAAGTTCATTTGAAACTATCAGTGGGTAGAAGGACTTTTGTCAACTGGTTTGCCTCAAGAAAGGCAATAGAGCTAGGTCCGTCTGTTTTGTGAGTAGTTCCACAAATGTCAGTTCTCTCTCTTTAGCCAGTCATTTTCTCTTGTGATTAATTTCTCCTGTGAGGCCTGCTGCCTGAACTTGGGACTGAAAAGGAGAAGGGAGTTGTGTGTTGACTTTCTCATTCTAGGCTGTAGGATTTCCCCAGGTGTTCTCCCTGTTTCTGGGCCCAGTGGTCCTGAATGTTAGTATAGTTATTCACCTCTCTGTACACAGAGGCTCTTTTGTGGACTTCTCCAAAGAGCAAATCTCAATTTCCTGCTGCAGTCAGGGAGGGTTATAGGGGTACAGGTTGTGAAAAGGTATCTGGGATCTAACTTCTCCTTTTAACCCAATCTTCTGTCACTTCTGTGTCTTTATTGTTACCCTCTGTGACACCAGATCCCTCCAGTCTTGAACCTTTCCTCTTATTATTTCCTTCTGCGGGCATTTAGATTTCCCTTACCACACTCTGTCAAGTCTGTTACCATTCATCTGTCTGCTTTGCAGCTTCCAAAAATTTAGTGATTTTTCTCTGGAATTTCCTCTCTTATCCTCCATGCTCTTGTGGATTTATACTTTAAAAAATTTATTTGTTCTATTTTAATGTAGTTTTGGAAGGTATTGGAGATCAACACATAAATTAAATCTGCTGTTGTTAGAAAAGAGTCTCAAATATTATTTTAACCTTTTTTCTCTCTCTCTCTTTTTTTTTTTTTTTGGTACTAGAGCTGCTATTAAGAAGAAAATTTAACTGGTTGCTTATAGTTCAGAATGATCAATAAGAGGGAGGTAATATTTTGATGTTCCATTTGAGTATGTTTAGTGGAGATACTAACATTAAGAGATAAAGAGAATACAGGATCTTGGATAATCATCACCCAAATATACCTGAAATATTTACAGAGAATTTAACTTTTTAAAATGCTGTCTTTTTTTTTTTTTTAAATGCTTCTTAATGAGTCAGTCACTCGGAATTCTTTTTTTTTTTTAATTTCATTTATTTATTTATTTATTTTTGGCTGTGTTGGGTCTTCGTTTCTGTGCGAGGGCTTTCTCTAGTTGTGGCAAGTGGGGGCCACTCTTCATCACTGTGCGCAGGCCTCTCACTGTCGCGGCCTCTCTTGTTGCGGAGCACAAGCTCCAGACGCGCAGGCTCAGTAGTTGTGGCTCACGGGCCTAGTCGCTCCGCGGCATGTGGGATCCTCCCAGACCGGGGCCCGAACCTGTGTCCCCTGCATTGGCAGGCAGACTCTCATCCACTGCGCCACCAGGGAAGCCCAATGCTGTCTATTTTTTACCTGTTTTTTTTCTTGGAAGACATTCAAATTGATTTATATTACAAAACTGTACATGTACACTTATCAGATTTTTCCAGCCTCATTTGTAGGAAGAATAACACTGGTGTTTCTGAAGGAACACAGAATGAAAATGAAATGATTGTAGTTACGATTTGCCCACTTGGAAGTCTTCTCTTGTCCTTCCCTCTCAAAACAGCACTCTTGCCAGTGCAGGAATTTGTAGTCATTTGCCAAGGCTCTGCTCCTATTATTTTATTCCTTTCCACCCCCTCTACAACCTCTACGTTGCTGTATTCTAGGAGGTTTATTTCAGGCCCTTCCCCAAAGACATGAGTAATTAGTTCCATTGCTATTCAGCAAATGAATCTTAATCACCCCAAAACTGTCTGGGCAAGCTACTTTAAATATACATGTAAGCACTTCAAAGGTGGTAAGAGGCAATATAGGCCAAGGAGAAGGGTTGTGGAGGAGAGTTCTCAGGAAAATAGTCCTTAGGACGTAAAGTAAATGGATGGGAGGGCGGCTGGGTAGATTGTCTGGAGGTGACAGGGGTCAGTAGGTGGTGAGGGAGGGAGATAGGTATTTGGGCCATTGGCCAAGTAGACTTTGAATTTCATTCAATAGTGGGTTTTTTTTCCATTTTAATAATTTGATTATTTAAGCTGTAATTTAATTGAATGTAAAACAGTTCAAGTTCAAATCAGTTATAGCTAAAAGCTCATTTTGCAATCCCATTTCATTTCAGATCTACAGGTTTATTTTGGTTGAAGAAGTTTACATGTTCTTCTAGCAAGACCCAAATATCCGTTCATTCACTCTCCTTTAATAGGAATTTCTGATTTTACTCAAGGTGGCAATGTGCCTACCTAAAATATTATATTTCTCACCCTCCCTCTACACATGGGTCAGGTCATATGATTATTCACTGGCCAGTTAGATATAAATGGAATTGCTTTATGGGACTTGTTGAAGTTTCGTATTCCACTTGCCGGCTGGGAAAGTATATGTGGAGGCTGGAGTGCCATAGCAGCAGGGCAATATCCAAGGGATGTGGGGTGCAAAGATGGAGACACATTGGTCCTTGACAGCCTCAGAGTCCCTGCATCCCAGCTCTTGACATGCTTACTCCTGGCTTACTTTGTGTGAGGAAGGTGCTTCATTTAAATCATTCTATTTTGATGTAGTTTCATTCAGCTGTGCCTAATTGGATACTAAAGAGAACCCATAGAATTCTTTGAAACTTTGCCTAAGGATTGCAGGATTTTTAAATATTTGTTTATACCATATGACCTGTCACCTAAACTAAAAGATCATTTTCTTTAAAAAGTGAAAAAAAAGTATAATAAGAACATTTTTTAGTTCTCATCTTGAAGCAGGGGGCCTAGCATAAAGTAGGAACTGAATAAATATTTGTTGTCATCATATAAATTAAAAATTAATTATTGAGGACCTACTATACCTGTCAGTATAAGTATACAGAGATAAATAAATACTGTCTCTGCCCTAATGAGGTTTCTAATTTTATAAGAGTGATGTAAACAACTAGCACTTACACAAGATGGAAGGAATTAAATCTCATAGCAGAGGCACATGGAAAGTATTGAATGGCAGGAAGTAAAGTGACAGACTCCCTAAGAGAGGGATTTACGTCCTGACTAAAACACAGAATGATAAAGCAAGGAAAGTAGACTGGGCAAGATTGTAAATCCATGCTGAAGAATTTTGATTTTGTTGTCTATCTAACTGCAAGAACTTCAGTTAATCTTTAGAGGGATAATTCTGATGGCCATGTGAAAAACTTACTGGAGAGGCAGAGACTGAAGGCCAGAAGGAAGTGCAGTTAGAAGCAAGTCTCTGATTATCCCACTCTAAGCACGGAAAGGGAGAAAACTAATATCACCTCTGTGAGTCCTATGGGGCTGAAGTCAAGGCAAGAAGAAAGGTTTTCAAAAGAATTAGAAGGTGAGAGTCCAGCAGGCAAAGACATAGTATTAGAAAAAGAACCATGGATGGACAGGAAGATACAGAAACCATTTTCATGTACTGCATTGTGTCCTCCATAATTCATATATTGAAACCCTAAGCCCCAACTTGAGTGTACTTGGAGATGGGGACTTTACAGAGATAATTAAGGTTAAATGCAGTCATAAGAGTGGGTCCTAATGCAATAGGACTGGTGGCTTTATAAGAAGAGGATGAGTTACCAGAGATCCTTCTCTCTCTCTGGGCAAACAAAGAGGCCATGTGAAGACCTAGCAAGAAAGTTACAAGCCAGGAAAAGACCTTCACCCAAAACCAACCCTGAAAGCTTCTTGACTGTGGACTTCTAGCTTCCAGAATTATGATAAATAAATTTCTGCTGTTTAAGCCATCCAGTCTGTGGTATGGTGTGATGGCAGACTTAGCAGACTAATACAGTCATAGAATTTAACCAGACAGAGAATAGAACCTGAGGGAGATGCCTGCATTACTTCTAAGGGAAGGGGTGAGTGCTTCTCTCCATGCATTGTGCCAGCCTCCTCACTCCTCTGTGGGAAGGAGACATTGGTCAGGCTGAGCACAGTGATTGGGTCACATTTATTAAGTTTCTTCATCTACAAACATCATTAATAATGGTACTGACCTCATATTTTGTTATGAGAAGTAAACACACCAGTGAAGATAATAGACAAAAAGTAATTGCCCAATAATATTAGCTATTTTTATTTTTACATGCAACTTGCACTGGCCCCAAATATGTATTCTGCATTCCACCAAACTAAAGATCTGAATCTATGACTCATAGATAGAAATTTGGGAATTGTTGACATGGTAGATAGATATGTGTATAGGAGTATGTAAATTGGTATTACACTAAATTCTGTACTGTAATAGATTAAATAAATAATGGCAGTGTGCAATGCCAAGACACCCACCTTCGTGCTCTTTTCTTTCCATAGTGAGTTGCCACAAAAGGTAGAATTGTCAAAACACACTCACATGAATCATAGGTCTTGCCCAAGACGAAACTACTAATGAATGATTCAAAAGATAACAAGCAAGAAGCAGGCATACATGTAGTATTCCTTTCCTGAGGGGCTTGAGCCTTCAAAATTGCTTCCTAATTGTCCCTTTTCCCACACTGGAGTAGCAAACAAGCACTAACAATGTGTGGTGTGTGTGTCAGCTCAGCCACTTAGGTTTAGAGCTGCTTAGTTTTTGTGTGTTTAGTCATTCAGGGGCAAAGATTTACAGGTCTAATTTCCATTCTCTGGTCAGCTATATCCCATAATTGCATAAATTCCAGATTTATTTATAGTAATTAGTATAGACAGGCACATCCTGCTCAAATCATCTTTTACATAAAAACTCTATAGAATCTACTTTTTTTTTTTTTAACCAAAAAGTTGGTGGCTAGAGGTCAAGATTTCCTCCAGCTGCTGTTAACTCTTTTCTATCCTACGTGGCCTCTTGTGGAAGGTGAGACAGGATAGAGTAGTATTTCAGAGGATGGGCTCTACATCCATCTCACCTGGATTAAAGTCCAGGTGACACAGTTCTCAAGGAGTTCTGGGATGAGTTCCATAAAGCACTAGCCAAGCTCAAGGTCACAGAGAGACAACATTACATGTTTTGCTTGAAGCTTGTTGAAATGTTTCTTTAATGATGTTAATGTCTTTTATTCATTCGCGTTTTCACCATCCACATTGGTCCAGGCTTAATTAAGGCCCTCATCTACTCAGTGCTTAATAATTGCTTCTTAATTAGATTCTCTGTCTCACATTTTACTGCTTCTGCTCTTCTATACCCTTAATTTGCTCCCCAGATCCATTAAAATTAGCCAACTAAGTTAATGATCTGTTCAAGTCATTCTCCTACATAAAAACAATCTCTGCTTCCAAATTTCCTATAAGATGAAGTCAAACTCTTTTACATGCATTCAGGGCTTTTCAAAATGTGATTTCCATACTCTCCACTGTATCATTCACTGTGGCCTAATCAGTTTCCCAAGCACCCAGATCATGTCCTGATTCCTGACAACATCATATGGTTTTTGTGTATTTTGTTAATTTTTTAGCTCCACGACTTTGATCACTCTTTTCCCTCTACTTGGATTGCCCCTCCTACCTTTTATGCCACCTCCACCTACTCTGAGAGCTCCCCAGATGAAACTTGTATCTTTAATTTCTGGTTTAGGAAACTTCCCTGATTCTCTTAGGTGGGTAATTTCTCTTTCCACAGTGTCACTTGGCACAATGGTTCTCAGCTGTGGAATGAGGGAGGAGATGAGAATTTCTTGAGGGACTTTTTAAAAGTACACAACATTCCCAGCCTTCAATTCTCCCTGAGAATTAAAGATAAAGTCTTTTGATTGTCACACTTCTTTATAGCAGTTAAAGTATACAATTATTATTTATCCACAGGCCTGTTTCCCATTATGGACTGAGCTTCTCAAGAAAATCAACTATATCTTAGTCACCAACACATCCCCCATATATAATATAGGTGCAATAAAATTATTTTTTAAATATAAATTCTGTTTATCAATTTTCAGATTAGGACTCTGTTTCCAAACATAGTTGAGAAAAGTTCCTTCCATCATGGTTTAGATTAGTATCTAAAATTAACTGTACACTTAGTTATTCTGGAGGTTGTGCTCTATGAATTTTAAAGGAACATTTGTTTCATTTCCCTCTTGTTCAAATCATAATAGTTCACTGTATAAATTCCCTTTCACAGAAAGTTTTATAGAGAAATGTGGAAAACATGAGTATGTGTTTATAAAGTATGCTTTATTTGCATCTCAATCATAATAAGTTTATTTTAAGTGCACTATTCAGGGAGCTTCTACAGACACTTAGAATATACATTTGATTTACTCACAGGTGTATAAGCTATAATCTATTAAAATATGACTTTCATTTTTTTTGAAAAGAAAAACAGAAGAAAAATGAGAGCCCTCTGGTGGACAATACTTTAAGTTCCAAATATCATATATAGTATTTTCCTGATAGGATTTTCTAAAGACTACAGAAACATTGTAACAAAAAGTAAGATGAAGTTTAAAAGTTATTTCAACTCCTAAAGTATAATTTAAGTACATTAATTTTCCACAGAAATGTCTGATTCTAAGTAACTATTCTACTAAAATAAAATCAATTAAAAACCATAGGAAAACTCACAAAACAATCAAGAATAAACAGTTAAACCCATTTTCTCATCCTCTCACATTGAGTTTAAATGAAACAGGTGCATCAGTTTAAAACCCAGAAAAGTGATAAAATTAGGAGTTTTGAAGTGCAAATTATGCAATGAACAGATGCATTATTTTTTTCATTTTTTCCTAATTAAGGTGAAATTCTCAAATCATAAAGCATTTTAAAGTGAACAATTCAGTGGCACTTAGTACATTTACAATGCTGTATACCACCACCTCTATCTACTTCCAAAATATTTTTATTATCTAAAAATAAAAACCCATACCCATTAAGCAGTTACTCCTCCATCCTTCCCTCCCCGGTCCCTGCCAACCTCCAATCTGCTTTTTGTTTCTATGGGCTTACCTATTCTGAATATTTCATGTAAATGGAATTATACAACATGTAACATTTGTGTCTGGCTTCTTTCACACAGCATAATTCTTTTAAGACTCATTCACATTGTAGCATGTATCATCACTTCATTCCTTTTATGGCTGAAAAATGTTCCATTTTATGTGTATATCAATATTTGTATACATTCATCTATAAATAGACATTTGGATTGTTTCTACCTTTTGGTTATTATGAATAGTGGTGTATGAACATTCGTGTGTTAGTATTTGTTTTGAGTACCTGTTTTCTCAGTTCTCTGGGGCGTATGCATAGGAGGGGAATTGCTGGGTCATATGGCAGTTCTGTGCTTAACATTTTGAGGAACCACCAAGCTTTTCCACAGCAGCCCCACCATTTTACATTCCTACCAGCAGTGTGTGAGGGTTCTAATTTTTCCACATGCTGACTGCTATTTGTTATTATCTGTCTTAGTGGGTGTTAAGTGATATCTCATTGGAGTTTTGACTTACATTTCCCTAATGGATAATGATATTGAGCATATTTTCATGTGCTTATTCACCATTTGTATATCTTTGGAGACATGTTTGTTAATGTTAAGTACTGTGGTTGTTGAGTTATAAAAGTCCTTATATATTCTGGGTACCAGATATACGATTTGCCAATATTTTCGCCCATTCTATAGGTTGTCTTTTCACTTCCTTGATAATGTATTTTGATGTACAAAAGTTTTAAATCTTGATGAAGTCCTATTTGTCTGTTTTTTTCTTTTGTGGCTCATGCTTTTGGTGTCATATCTAAGAATCCATTGCCAAACTAAAGGTCATGAAGATTTACCCCAATGTTTTCTTCCAAGGGTTTTATTGTTTTAGCTCTTGTATTTAATCTTTGATTCATTGTGAGTTTATTTTTGTGGTGTTAGGTAGAGATCTAACTTCATTGTTTTACATGTGGCTATACAGTTGTCCCAGGACCATTTGTTGAATAGACTGTCCTCTGCCATTGAATGGTCTCGGTTCTTGTCAAAAAGCAATAGAGCTTAGATATATAGGCTTATTTTAGACTCTCAATTGTATTCCATTATCCTATGCCAGTACCACACTGCTTTGATTACTGTAGCTTTGTAGTAAATTTTGAAATTGGGAAGTGTGAGCACTCTGACTCTGGTTTTTTCAAGATTGTTTTGCCAGTTCATTGCCCTCTGCATTCCACATAAATTTGAGCAATGGCTTTTCCATTTTGGTAAATAAAGCCATTAGAATTTTGATAGAATCAGTAGATCACTTTAGGTAGTATTGCTACATCTTAATAATATTAATTCTTCCAATCTAAGATCATGGGATATCTTTTCATTTATTGAGGTCTTCCTTAATTTCTTCATAGTTTTAGCAATGTTTTATAGTTTTCAATGTACAACTCTTTCATCTCCCTTATTAAATTTATTTCTAGCTATTTTATTCTTTTTGTTGCTATTGTAAATGTAATTGTTTTTCTAATTTCCTTTTTGGCTTATTTACTGCTTGTGTTTAGAAACACAACTGATTTTGGTGTGTTAATCATGTACCTTGCAACTTCACTGAATTCGTTTTTTAGCTCTAGTTGGTTTCTTTTGTACATAATTTAGTTAGCATAAATGTTTTTAAATCTTTGGGGAAAAGTAGTATATAGTTCTGGAGCTTTAATATTAACTTTACTATCCTATAAAGCAATATATTTCAAATAACCCTGCACTACTGTTATAATCAGAAAAAAACAAGCGCTTGATTAATTTGATCGTGTTTCATCAAATGTTATGTTTCTTAGTAACTGCAGAGTACCCTACACATATTAATTTTGTAATTATTTCCTAACCCTGGCTATATTTACACAAGGCTAAAGGCCCTCCGTTTTAATCATTTTATGAAGTTAAATATAAATTAGTTTGATCCTATCTCCTTCCAATCTACAAATGCCTGTTCCTGTATATGCAATCCTGCATGATGTGGGGAAAATTTGCCCACAAAATTTAAAATCCTGTACACTGTAATGAAGTTACAATAATAAAAATGGAAAAATGATATCTAGGCACAAGGCAACAGTAATGATTCCTGTGGTTCAGAGCCTGAGTCTGTAGTTAGGGAGACAAGGAGGAAGTAAGAGGCGGGTAGCCTCTGTGGAGTCTTCCTGAGGATGGGGCAAGAGAGGGTAACTTTCAGGAGAGGGAATAGATACAAATAAGATAGTGTTGGATACAAGCATGAGGAGCAACAAGGGCAAGAAAAGCACAGACAATTTCTCACTATGCCATACAGCTTCAACATCACAGAAAATCAGTGGCCATTGAACCATGAATCAACAATCAAACAAAGTCAATTAAAGTGCCCTTTCAGCTAATTGGTTCTAATTATCTATGTATCCTTGGAGTCTAATTATTTTTCAGGAGCCCCAACAACTTAATTTCAGTTGTGTGTTCATTATAGATGGGGGAATTCTAGAATGTCCTCTGACATTTTTCAAGAAAACCACATTGTGTCCGGTAATAGGTATAGTGATTGAATTCACTAATTTCAAAGTAGGGTAGCAAAGCAAGCAAAATCCCCACTGGTATATGTAGGAGAAATAGTCTATAACTTATAAAAATAAGACAGTTCCTGTCTCCTGTATCTTTTTCTTTCAGGTAGTAAAATAGTTACTTGAAGGAACCCAATTCTTGGGACATAGTTCCTGTATTGAAGGCTCTTTGTTCTTTTTCAAGATTGTTTTTTTTTAAAGATTTGTCTCACTGTTTGGGGTCTTTAGTGCTTCAGTATGAATTTTAGATTTTTTTTCTATTTCTATAAAAAATTCTATTGGAATCTTGATAGGGATTGCACTGAATCTGTAGATCGCTTTGGGTAGTGTGGACATTTTAACAATATTAAGTCTTCCAATTCATGAACATGGGATGTTTTTCCATTTGTTTGTGTCGTCTTCAATTTCTTTCAACACTATTTTGTAATTTTCAGTGTACAAGGACATCACTTGCTTAGTTAGGTTTATCCTAAATGTTCTATTCTTTTTTTTTTTTTTTTTTTTTTTGCAGTACACAGGCCTCTCACTGTCATGGCCTCTCCCTTTGTGGAGCACAGGCTCCGGCCCAGCTGCTCCGCGGCATGTGGGGTCTTCCCAGACCAGGGCACGAACCCGTGTTCCCTGCATCAGCAGGTGGACTCTCAACCACTGTGCCACCTGGGAAGCCCACTTTATTCTTTTTGATGTTGTTGTAAATGATCCTATTTTCCTAACTTCCTTTTAAATAGTTTGTTATTAGTGCAACTGATTTTTATATATTGATTTTGTATCTTGCACCTTCATTGATTTTGTTTAGTAGTTCAAACAGTTTTTGTGGATCTTTAGGGTTTTCTATATATAAGATCATATAATTTGCAAACAAATTACATTTGGGACAATTTTACTTCTTCTCAATTTGATGCCTTTTATTTCTTTTTCTTGCCTAATTGCTCTGGCTAGTGACAGTCACACAATAAAATATTAAAGCTTCCATCTTAGGAAAATGTAGCAAGTAAGATAGCTAAGCCTGTATTTCCCATTATAAAGGTGAAATTAAAAATGTATTTACTCTTTTATTTATAATGAACTTACTCTCATTACAATAGAGAGTAAGTTCAAACATTGTACAAGCATTGTTAAGTAGTGTAGCTCCTAAAGAATAATTTGAGATGAGTGAATTTTATGGTTTGAGCCTGTTGATTTATAGTTTATTGTAATTTTCAGGCTAGCTAACCTCTACAAATGCCTACAGTTAAAACAGTTTTTATATAAGGTCATGACATTTTCTTTGGATGAAAAATAATGCAGTTCTTTTTATTAAAAAAAAAAAGAATATTAAAGTTAAGCATTTCAGTTACAACCAGCAAGATATTACTCAGAAAGATTTTTCTAAATATCAAGTTTCCCTTCACAGATGCTATGTCCATTTGCTTCATAATCTTCTCTTATTACTACTCCAGTATCAGTTTTCTACCTTTCCAGTTATAAGTAATTGGATTTTCAAGTAGCATAAGAGAAACATCATAATCTCATGGAGTGGAGCATCAAACTTCTGATATACCTATTCATGAATCCCAGGAAATGCAAATTATCTCCTGACAAAATGATGCTACAGTTTTTTCAGTTATGTTCTGAATAGAATAGATCACAGTTTCTGGAATTTCAACTTTTTGAATATCTATATTAAAGAGATTAGAGTATTTCTGGAAAAGCAAACTTCTCATTGGATCATGAAGTATTTGTTTCCCAAATTTGTATGTTTCATCTTAGGTGCAAATCTCCTCTGTCCCTGTCTCAGAAATTAGTATGATATGACTTCTTTCCATATGTCTGTTGTTATGGACTGAATTATGTCCTCCTAAAATTCATAGATTGAAGCCTAATCTTCAATGTGATTTTATGTTCTTTAAGAAGGTAATTAAGGTTACATGAAGTTATAAGGGTGGGGTTCTAATCCAATAGGACTAATGTCTTTATAAAGAGAGGGAGAGATACCAGAGAACTCTCTCTGCACAGATGTAGAAAACAGGCCAAGAGAAGAAACAGTGAGAAGGGGGCTGTCTGCAAGCCAGGAAGAAAAGTGTCACCAGGAATAAACCCTGTGGGCACCTTCATCTTAGATTTTGAGGCTCCAGAATTGTGAGAACATACATTTTTGTTTAAGCCATCTAGTTTGTGGTATTGACTGCTATGGCAGGCCTAGCAGACTAAGACAGATTTTGAGTGAGAGAGAGAGAGACCGAGAAGGACATTTATTATAAGGAACTGGCTCACATGATAATGGAGCCCATAGAATCCAAGGTCTTCAGTGTGAATGGGCAGGCTCGAGACCCAGGAGAGCCAATGGTGCAGATGAAGTCTGAAGGCAGTCTGATGGAGAATAACCTCTTACTCAGGGAAGCCAATCTTTTTTCTTCTATTCAGGCCTTCAACTGAAGGAGTAAGACCCACCTGCATTATTGAGGGAATCTTCTTACTCAGAGTTCACTAATTTAGATGTTAATATCATCCAGGAATACCCTCCAAGTTGACATGTAAAATTAACCGTCACACCTTTCAAAGATATTTTCAAATTATACTGAAATTAAGCAATATAAAGTCTAAAATTATTGCCTTGCCCTTTCCTTCCAATTTTACAATATCTCCTTGTAATTTTGAAATGTTATTTCTATAAAAATCCTGAGATATACAATATACATCTTCCTTCACTTGGTTAATCATGTGTTTCACCATAATTTATAGTTGCCTAGGGGAAATGATCTTTCATTGATGGGTTAAGAGCTTTCCTCCCACATTTATTTGAACAGCTTGTTAGTTTTTTCCTTTTCCTTTTGTAAGAATGAAAAATATCTGTAAAGGAACAGGCATCCATGGAAAAGGCATACAGCATAATTCAGATGTTATGTCAGAAAAATCTGTGTGTACCAAGAGCCCCAGAATTTAACCTCAATACTGTTTGAAATTGGAACTTTTCAAATAGGATTTCATCCATTGTGAAATGATATAGAGTTAGAATACAGTTCAGTGATAATAATATTAGTATCTTAAAAAATCAATTCTAATATGTAACTTGATACGTTTCTTTTTGAAAAAGATCATTCATATTCACCAGGAAGCCCTTCTGACAAGGAGGAATGTAAGAGTCAAGATAGATGTTTTATTTAATCTATCTGCTTAGCCATAAAAATATCAATATGTGCTATTTTTTTTACCTAAACTGACAGTTATGAGTAATCAAGATATTTCATATCTGTAATAGATTTTACCATCATGGGACCTGTCATCCAGAACTTAGGTCCTTTGTAGCCTTAGTTGCTTTTTTTGTGTGTGTGTGTGGTACGCGGGCCTCTCACTGTTGTGGCCTCTCCCGTTGCGGGGCACAGGCTCTGGACGTGCAGGCTCAGTGGCCATGGCTCACGGGCCCAGCTGCTCTGCAGCATGTGGGATCTTCCCGGACTGGGGCACGAACCGGTGTCCCCTGCATCGGCAGGCGGACTCTCAACCACTGCGCCACCAGGGAAGCCCCTTAGTTGCTTTTTACCTATTTCATTCCTTCTATGTCTAGTGACAATAGCCATGCCAACAAGTTTTTTCTGAGAGAATTTCTCTCTGTACTTACATACCTTTAATTTAAGATTATCAGTCTTATCTTAGAGAACCATACTTTTACTTTCTTTACCTTGTGCCTTTTTGTCCAACTGAAAGGATTTACTCAATGCCACTTAATGATTCAAAGATTTTGATAATATGTGTTGTCTTAGCTCAGGGTGCTATAATGAAATATCATAAACTTGGTGGTTTATCAACAACAGAAATTTATTTCTCACGGTTCTGGAAGCTGGAAGTCTGAGATCATTGTGCCAGCATGATAGGGTTCTGCTGAGAGCCCTCTTGCAGGTTGTAGATGGCTGAATTTTCACTATCTTCCTGTGGTGGAAAAAGAGTTTGATGTCTCTCTCGCCTCTTCTTGTAAGGCCACTAATCCTACTCATGAGGGCTACACCTTCATGACCTAATTTCCTCCCAGAGGCCCTACCTCCAAATATTTCTGGTTGTGGATTATATTTCAGCATATGATTTGGGAGGGGGGGACACAAACCTTCAATCCATTACAAGTGTGAACACTGTACTCTTGATGTGTATCCCAGTATGAGTTTCAATTGGCTTGTATTACTTAAGGCCTTCTCAGTTTTATTTCATCTGTCAAAAATGAGAAATACTTGTATTTTGTATCCTAGAAAATGTTGGACTATTTGGAATACCTGGTTTTCTTTTATTCTTAAAAACTGGCCAATTCATTTCTTAGCTCATATCTTTCTTGTATCACCTATTTGTGTGCAACTGTGGCACACGAATAATATTGCTTGCTAATCTCTTATCTAAAACCACAAACTAAAACAGTACATTATGTGTATTTCAAATTATCACAGGTGACACTATTACCTAATATTTTGTGCAGAATAATATTGACTGTCATCTTTCCAGACTCCTATAGAAATGTCCTTGGTACCTATTGCCCAGCACCAAGGTCAATGACATTTAGTATTTTTTCATTAGAACCCCATTTCTGGCACCAATTTCTATATCAGTCAGTATAGCTAAGTTATGCTGTGATAACCAGTGATCCAAATATCTTAGTAATCTATCAAAAAATTATTTCTTGTCATGTTATATATCCTTTTTGGGTTAACTGCATGTATTCTTCACTCCAGGACTCAAGCTGATAAACCTGATCCATTTCTGGGGCATGCCGATCTCACACAGACAAATAAGAGAGAAGGTTGGATAAGACCATGACTCTTATAGATTTTGTTTAGAAGTAGCACAGGTCACTTCCATTCATGTTCAGCAGAATGAAGCAAATCATATGGCCAACCCTGATGTAATTGGGACAAGAATGTATTATCTTCTAATAGAGAAGTACTCCATGGGATGGCCTCTGTTGGGAGAAAATGCAAAGGTTTTGGAATATAACATAATTTTTGACACATTATTTTTTTAAAATAATGATAATACCTAACACTTGCTGAGCATTTACTATGTACTAAGTGTTGTTCTGAGCACTTTATCTGTATTTAGTCAGTTAATTTTTATAACAGCACCATTATGTAGGAAATAGTACTATCCCCACTTCACAGAAGAAGGAATTTAGGCTCAAAGAGTTAAAAGGTTGTTTATGTGAAAAGTCACGTAACTTGCCACACTTATATTTGAACTAGGATGCCTAGTGCCAGAGTCTGGCCTCAATCATTACAGGATATTGGCCCTCCTTAAGCTGTTTATATAAGTCATATACATGTGTTCCTAGGTATATTTTAATATCATTTTATAACAAAAGAAAGATACTATAATTTTCCAAATATTTTGTCAGGTGCATTTTCTCCTACACTCTGTTTTTACTTGTAATCCAAAGATGGCTTATCTGACCTCATAAATTGTTTAGAAAAGGTTTGCCACATGATATTACCATTTATAAATATGTCCCACTGACCTGACAGTAGAGGATTCCAATAATTTTGTTGTAAACCTGAAATAGATGATTTTATTTATATATTTTTTGTAATCCGGATAAGGAACTTTATATGAATGGGGAGAAAGATTTCAAATATTTATTAAGTGCAAAAGCAATGTTTTCACGCCCAACTTCTATTATATGATTTCTCAGGAGACATTAGGCTATGATCCTGAGATCTTTAAACATGAGCTTCTCTGTATAATGTGAAAGGGGAAAGATTAAGATGTCCCTAAATAGTAGCCTCTGTGTTATAGTTGGAAGAATTTATAGTAAGGAATGGAGATGTAGCTTATTTTAACATCACCTTTTGAATAGGTTAGGAAAATTTTGATTAAATTTTTTGCTAAGTGACTTTCTTAAGTCCACATCTCTTGACAACTAATTCCTTCTAAGAGATCCAACTAGTCAAACCATTACTGACCCATCAGATTGGACATTCTTACATGTGTTTCTAGACTTCTGAACACATTTAAATTGAATAGCATGTGTGTATGTGTGCGAGTGTGTGACTAGGGGAAACACTGCTGATTTATTCAGAAAAGTGCCAGTACTCTTATTCAAAACAGACATATAGACTAAGTAGCTGCCAATAAGACCCTGCACTAATTTCTTATTTGTGAATTACACTTGGTTTAATGGAATCACATGAATTAATAAGTAAATTGAAGAGCTTTTTTGATTATACTTAAATCATATGTTTGTGAATATATTCACATAGTCTGTAGTTTTTATAGCTCGTTAGAGGTGCAAACCTCAGGATTTATGTGAATTATGCACCTGTTCTAAAGTGACTGAAGAGGAATGATTGAGCTGAATGTAAATTATGGCTACCAAGAAAACACATTATCTTAAAAAATGTTTAATTGTAGTTGACTTACAATATTATATTAATTTCAGGTGTACAACATAGTGATTCAATATTTTTATAGATTATACTCTATTTTAAATTATTATAAAATATTGGCGATATTCATTGTGCTGTACATTATATCCTTGTATCTTATTTTATACCTAGTAGTTTGTACCTCTTAAACCCCAACCCTTTTCCCTCCTTCCACCCTCTCCCCACTGGTAACGACTAGTTTGTTCTCTGTATCTGTGAGTCTGTTTCTGTTTTGTTATATTCATTCATTTGTTTTATTTTGTAGATTCCACATAGAAGTGAAAACACATAGTATTTGTCTTTCTCTGTCTGACTTATTTCACTAAGCATAATACCCTCCAAGTCAATCTATGTTGTTGCACATGGCAAAATTTCATTTTTTTAATGGCTGACTAATATTCCATTGTATATATGCCCCACATCTTCCTTATCCATTCATCTGTTGATGGACACTTAGGTTGCTTACATATCTTTGTTATTTTGGAATCTAAAAAAAAGGTTCTGAAGAACCTAGGGGCAGGACAGGAATAAAGACGCAGAGGTAGAGAATGGACTTGAGAACATGGGGAGGGGGAAGGGTAAGCTGGGACGAAGTGAGAGAGTGGCATGGACATATATACACTACCAAATATAAAATAGATAGCTGAGAAGCAGCCGCATAGCACAGGGAGATCAACTCGGTGCTTTTATCCCCCCCTAGAGGGGTGGGATAGGGAGGATGGGAGGGAGACACAAAAGAGAGGAGATATGGGGATATATGTATATGTATAGCTGATTCACTTTGTTATACAGGAGAAACTAACACACCATTGTAAAGCAATTATACCCCAATAAAGGTGTTAAAAAAAAAAGAATGCTGCTCTTTGAAAATTGGGGTGCATATGACTTATCAAATCAGTGTTTTCATTTTCTTCAAATATATACCCAGGAGTGGAATTTTGGATCATAAGGTAGTTCTATTTTTAATCATTTGAGGAACCTCCATACTGTTTTCCATAGTAGCTGTACCAATTTACATTCCCATGAACAGTGTACTAGGGTTCCTTTTCTTCCACATCCTCACCAACACTTACTAATTATTGTCTTTTTGAGGATAGCCATTCTGTTATCCACAAATGAATCATCCCACCCACCTAGTTTTTGAGTGCTAATTCTGTGGTGGCTATTCGCTGGTGGGCACTGAGATAAGACACAAATATCTATATGCTCTGTACAGTCAGAGTAAGGGTACTGGAAGAAGGTTGCATGGAGATTGTGATACTAGAATGGGCCTATTAGGTCGATTTAGAAGAAAAATAATTTCTAGGGCATGTGCTGAGCTTGAAAAAGAATGTAGATTCTGACATTGGCAGAAAATATTTGAGGCTGAGTTAAGAGAATGTTTTCAGATAAAGAAGAAGGAAATCAACTTTGACAATATCCCGGTCATAAAAATAAAAGCAAACACCAAAAATTAGTTTTGTTCTTATTTTTCACTTTAATCTTCTGAAGAATACTATATATATATATATATTTTTTCAGCTTTCAGTGATATTCTTTGATTGCCTGAAATTCAACAAATTTCTTCTACCTCCCACCTTTTTCTCCCCTTTTTCTTCCAGTCTCTTTCAGTTTTTGTTATTTTCATCTTTTGGGCAGCACGTTGGCATAAAACATTTATGATCTGTTCTGGCACACTAATCTCGTGGGTCTTAACTCTACAGTTAAATATATTAAGTGCTCATCCCAGTCCTTTGCCTTATTTTTGCAATTATTTCTTGGTTAGCTGAAATTCACCCTCCAGAAGTTTCCTCAAGAAGAAACCAGGAAAAAAAATATTTTCTGTGTTCCTGTATTTTCAAAACTGTTTGTAATATTTTTACTTGAATGTCTGCTTGGCTGGATATAAAATCCTTGCATCATACTTCCTTTACTTCCTTATTTTGTAGGTGTGTTACTCTAATATAATCTCCATTTTTCTCCACAGCCTGATTTTTTTCCCTCTTAGGTGACCTTTTTGCTTAGTTGCCCACTGTTTTTGATTATTATACTCGTGGTCTGCTTCCTCTGATGCACAGTGTGCCTTTTCAGTTTGTAAATTCAAGTTCTTTTTTATTTCAGTAAAGTTTTCAAATTTGAACCTTCAAATATGTGTCTTGTTCAGGGAGTCAGGCAATGTATATTCTCAATCTTCTTTACTTATCTTCCGTGTCTACTATTTCCCCTCTAGTCCTTTATAGCTCTTTTTTAAAATTAATTAATTTATTTATTTTTGTCTGTGTTGCGTCTTCGTTTTGGTGCGAGGGCTTTCTCAGTTGCAGCAAGTGGGGGCCACTCTTCATCGTGGTGCGCGGGCCTCTCGTTGTGGAGCACAGACTCCAGACGCGCAGGCTCAGTAGTTGTGGCTCACGGGCCCAGTTGCTCTGCAGTGTGTGGGATCTTCCCAGACCAGGGCTCGAACCCGTGTCCCCTGCATTGGCAGGCAGATTCTCAACCACTGTGCCACCGGGGAAGCCCCCTTTATAGCTCTTTTTAAAATTCATTTTTCTCATTTCCATTCTCTGTGGCCCTTACAGTATTTTCAACTGTGTCTATTCTTTCTCACCCTCCTTTGAATATCATTATTTCTACTATGATTGTGTTTTCTTCTACTTTTTTCTTGAGTTCTGCCTGCTTACCTCCTCATATTTTGACTAATCCTATTGACTTCACATCTCTGCCCTGAGTTATTCCAATTTTCACTTTCTTTTTAGAGGAAATTGTGTCATTTTAATTTTGAGTCAGAAAATGTAATATTTTCATCCTCTCCATAGCAACATTTTCCTGGGAAGTGTCCCTCATCTATTAGTAAGGTTTAGGGTATACTGAACCTCTCTCAGATTCTTCTCTGTACATCCTGTTGCATATTTTTGCCTGATACCAGCAGTTTTATAAGGTTTTCTATATAATTTGGAGTATATGTGTGTATATATATATATATATATACACACACACACATACATATATGTACAGTTAGTTTTGTTGAAAATTTAGCTTTCAGGTTTTCTTATATTTTCTTGTTGATTTTTTATGGATTCCAGGAGAAGAAGAAAGTGTTTTGTGAAGCCATGTTCTTGCTGCATGTCCCAAATTTTTATTTCTCTCTTACTATTTCTGAATTCTGATATGAAAATGAGGTTATCCAATTGAGTTCATTAGAATGGTAATTAGATCATATGTGTAAATGCAGTATCATGAAAAACTGGTACTATCATGAAAACCTACTATCATGAATAATCTATTCACTATCCTAGGCAGTCTTAGCATAGGAGACTGCCTATGTATAGGAGATTTTAAATGCTATTTTTCATATCGTAAATAGCTATGCTGAGGACTAATGGAACAATGTACATAGCTTAGAAGTTCACAGTTTTAGTGTATTTTTCTTAATGAGAATGGTAGAAATGATTAATTGCTTGTTCCGATTCACAAAGCAGCCCAGAGGACCAAAATAGCCAATTTCATTATTTCAATAATTTTACACTGATGAAGCCTCTGTACGAGTTCCAGTTGTTCACCATATGTGCAGTAATCTTTATAAACAAAATACTCTTCACAACTACTTAAAAATATGTACAACATATGCAACTGTACAACGTATGCAACCAAGACCTTTTTTGTCAGTGTGAGGGGCTATCAAAACCAGTTATCTTCAGTGTTTTTCTTAAAAAAAAAAAAAAATCAGATTGCGGCATTAAGTTCAGGAGAGACAAAAGCCATGATATTTGTTATACCATGGAACTCCTGACTTGTTTGTGCACAATAGTCATCTGCTACATGATTGGAATACCAGTCAACCACAGAAACATTATTTTTTAATTAGCAAGCGAGCCAACTACTGGAGTTGGGAAAATATTTGGTAGATCCAAGTATAAGACTGCTCAAAGTTCAATAAGAAGGAGAAAGGGATTCATTAATTACATAGATGATCACTT
The DNA here is from genome assembly GCF_964341445.2 of Mesoplodon mirus. Lineage (NCBI taxonomy): Eukaryota > Metazoa > Chordata > Mammalia > Artiodactyla > Ziphiidae > Mesoplodon > Mesoplodon mirus. The sequence goes on along the minus strand of NC_138977.1, from coordinate 156,303,402 downwards.
TCCCTCTTGATTTTGCATTGTCTTGCACCTGCCTTAACGTTGGTATCCTTCTTACACATGGTTTTAAATTTAAATGAATTAAACAAAGTGGCCAAGAAATTACATTATTTTGTTTCCTTAGCCTCTCTTTATTTAGTGAGAAAATAGATGCTAAAAGAGGATGGCTAAAGAGAACTTTTGACCAAAAAGGATAGCATATGTCATACATTTTCAAAAGCTATATCATTTGTTTCAATTGATTTCAATTAATTTAACTTTCCCAAGAGAAAGTCTGCTAAATATTCTGAAATCAAGTGAAAACCACATGTGAGAAAGAGATAAATTATACTAAACACTGGAATGTGGTATAGTGGGAAGTTCTCATTTAAAAAGGCTGGGAGATTAATGAAAAAACATGAATAAATTATTGCAAAAATTGCATATTTATGAAAGAGGTTTTCCTGGAGAAATTTTTTTTTTCTTTTTGGCTGCATCGGGTCTTCATTGCTGCACTTGGGCTTTCTCTAGTTGCGGCAAGCGGGAGCTATTCTTTGTTGCCGTGAGCGGGCTTCTCATTGGCACGGGCTCTAGGCGCACGGGCTTCAGTAGTTGTGGCTCATGGGCTCTAGAGTGCAGGCTCAGTAGTTGTGGAGCATGGGCTTAGTTGCTCTGCGGCATGTGGGATCTTCCCGGACCAGGGCTCGAACCCGTGTCCCTTGCATTGGCAGGCGGATTCTTAACCACTGCACCACCAGGGAAGTCCCTGGAGAAAGAGTATTAACTAGTCTTAAGCGTAGAAGACATGACTATGCTAGTTTGTGGTTTCTTAATGTATTTCATATTGTATGAAGTTGCATATTAGCATATCTGTATTCTTCAGCCAGAGTTATTTATTTCATTACTATCATGTTCTGAGGAATAAACATAAAAAAGGAGACCTTTTCTCCTTCTCAGTCAAACAAATACATCATAGATAAACATCTAATTATCCCATGTTTCAAAGAAATGGTGGTGGGCAGGGCAGTGGAGGGAGAAAAAATGCTTCTTTTTATATAAAAGGCATGAAGCTAGAGACCTTTCATATAGTGTCTCCTTACATCAACCATATATAAAGTTTAAAATTTTATCTACTGTGTAACCTCCAATGCATCACCCCTCAACTTCCCTGTAAAATACCTATAGAATCACAAAGAAAAAGTTATAAATTTGATAAATGAAATAAGCTAGACCAGAAAGAAAAACCTGTATGGTCTTACTTATATGCAGACTCTAAAAAAGTTGAATTTGTAGAAGTAGAGAGTAGAATGGTCATTACCAAGAGTGGGAGGTGGGGGGAAATGGGGAGACGTTAGTCAAAGGGTACAAAGTTGCAGTTATGTAGGATGCATAAATTCTTGAGCTCTAATGTAAAGCATAGTAGATAATAACATTATATTGTATACTGGAAATTTGCTAAGAGAGGAGATCTCATGTGCTCTTGCCAAAAAAACCAAATAAATACCAACATGAAATTCCAGGACCTGGTTAGCATATACACTAACAGACCGATTGAACCAGGATAAAACAATGCATCCTGATCTCATGGCATATCTGAATATTTCTTTATGCACTAGAGTCCCATGGAAGATGGGAAGACATTATCTCTCTAACACAGCCTGCCCCCAGCTGAATAAATGACATAGAGGGTCCTTCCCATTACCAGCTAGGTGCTACTTGTTGAGGAGGCCAGAATTCTGGTTCCTTCTTGTCTATAATCCCTATCTCCAGACTATTCTATCTTCTTTTCACATTCATACAGAAATAGCAACTCCAAGCAAACAATTGGACATAAAGGACAGAAACTGTTGTGGATTTATATAAACTTGATTGTCTCATGGTAAGGAGATAAGAGGAATGATGGTTGCCAGATTGCTGGGAATATTATTTTCTCACTTTTTTCAAAAATTCAGAGTACCACAGAACCAGGTGTGGGGAGAGGAGAAAATAATATGTCTATGTGGCTGATCCCTCTGACAAAAAAATAGAAATTAAATCGAGAACTATGAACATTAGCCTGCTCTTTTGTTGATCTGAAAAGGTCACCCTTCAACTAATGCAAAATTGCCACCACTTCTACAGTACTTACTATATGCCAGATATTGTTCTAAACTCTTTGTATAAATTAAGTCTTTTAATTTTCCTAGAAACCTTATGAGGCAGATATTGTCATTGTATTACCCAAACTTTACAGATGAGAAACTGAAGCATAGAAAAGTAAAATTCACAGAACTAGTAAGTGGTAAAATTTGATTTGAACCCAGGCAATCTGAATCCAGTGTCTGGACTCCTAATCATGATGCAATACAGAAAGAGAGTGGGACCCAAGTGGGTTCTGCATCAGACCTAACTCAGAGATCCACCACTTCAAAATTTGTTAAGAAATAAAACATCATTGGAGTCAGTGAAAAAATATGACAGAACATGAGGAAAGAAATATCATCCTAATGAATCAAAGGAATAGCTACCTCTGAAAATTATCTCTTGTGAAATCCAGAAGAAAATGTTAAGAAATTATATGGAATCTTTAATATTGTGTCAGAAGAGAGAAGAAAACCTAAAATCACTAAGTGGTGATAAAAACAGAAAAGGCAATAGCATGGGGTGAAAATAATGGTAGGAGATTGGAAAGAATTTCAAGAAAATCTAACTTAATATCAGATTAAAAATCCACAATATACTGTATATTGATACCGTATACAGTTTAACCAGTAACAAATAGGAAAAACTTATGTGTGTTTGCAAAAGACCTGAGATGAAAATTGATACTCCTTGAGAAAATATTAGACCAAGTGGAAAAGAAGCAATAATCAATTATACATAGTAGAGATTGTTTTATGATATGGAAAAAAATACCTGATGAAATACTGAAAGAGCTCTCCATGTTCCACAGAAAATAGAAGATATTTATCTTAGATTCTTAAAGGTAAAATATATCTGCCTCTTTTGTGAGCTCAAATAGTTAAGTCTAAAGGGAATTATCAGTTTTCTCCTTGGTTTGGTGGAACTCATTCCTAAAATCATAAGGGCCCTGGACCCAGGGCCAGATGATGGTAGTTCCTTGACAGCATTTTCCATTTCTTTTATGGTTTGCGCACCCTATTCCTTGTTCCATGTTGATCATTTATATATTCTACAGAAACATAAAGGCAATCTAAATTTCAAAGTTTACAGCTTAGTTATATATTTTAATATTTAAAAACAATACTCCTTCATATTTGTGGTCATGTACACTTTCTCATTCCTGATGTTATTTATGCCTGTAGTTCTGTCTTTTCATCTGCTAGCTAGTCTAGAGGCTTGTTTATGTCATGGATCTTTTCAAAGAACCAGCTTTTAAATACAATTAGCAATTCTGGTGTATTTCTGTTTTCTTGTCTTTTAGTTTCTGCTCTTTTTTTATTATTTCCTCATGGGTTTCTTAAGCTTGGCTTTTGCGGGGTGGAGTGCTTTTACTAATTCCTTGAGTTGAATATTGAATTTGTTTTCATTCTTTCTTGATTAATACTAAGAGCATTTAAGGCTACAACCTTTTTTTTTTCTTTTTTCTTTTCTCTTTCGCTGTATCCCATAACTTGTAGTGCAGTTGCAATATCTAACTAGTATGCAATTGCAATTTTTATTTTCTTAATGACACAGGACTTAAGAAAGTGCTATTAAATTTCCAAATGGATAGATATTCTGGATGTTTGTTACTCCTTTAACTCTTCCTATTATTTCCTAATTTATTTCACTGTGGATGGAGAATGTATATTGTATAATTTCTATGCCTGGGAATTTTGAAATATATACTTTTTGGCCTAATGTATAATCAATTTTAAGGTTTCCATGGGAATTGAAGAAGGAGTGTTCTTTATAGAAGTTAAAATATATGAAGCAATTAAATCAGTTTTATTTATTGTATCATTAATTTTCCATGCATCCTGTGTAATGAATATCCCTGGTTACAGCTGAGCAAAATTAGTTTCTAATTTTCTGGTTTTTGATTTCTAGTATCTTTCTCAATCTTACTGAGGCTGATCAAAGAAAGTGTTTTAGAAATATGCATTAAAAAATCAGGGCTTCCCTGGTGACGCAGTGGTTGAGAGTCTGCCTGCCAATGCAGGGTACACGGGTTTGTGCCCCGGTCCGGGAAGATCCCACATGCTGCGGAGCGGCTGGGCCCGTGAGCCATGGCCTTTGAGCCTGCTCGTCTGGAGCCTATGCTCCACAACGGGAGAGGCCACAACAACAGTGAGAGGCCCACATACTGCAAAAAAAAAAAAAAAAAAAAAAAAAAAAATCAGACATCAATTTATTGGGAGATTTGATATATATATATATATATATATATATATATATATCAGGCTTTGAACAACTTCATCATGTGCTTGTAATAATATTCTTTAATATGATTTGATATAATCAAATGTATATTGGTTACCATATCATTTTAGTGTTTTCAATGCCAAATTAATTTGGTATTAAAACTGAAGCCTCTGCTTTACCTTTTATTTCTGTTTACTTGATATATTTATTTTACCATTAACTATTGAGGTTACTTTACTTTAAATGTATTTCTTTGAAAGCACCTTTGATTAATTTTTCTCACCCATTTTTCTCTCTTAATAAGGGATTTTGTCCTGTTTAGATTTATTTCTAAAACTCCATGTTTCCAAACAGCATTTTTAAATAAATCATAATATTAATAGTGATGCCCAGTTAAAATGTTTTCCATGGACAAATAAGTATGTAAACACTGAATACTACAAAACTTCTTAGAAATTTAAATTTCACTTTAGAAAATTAAAGGTCTAATAACTTTTGAGTAAAAAAACCTGTTTAAATCTTATTAATTCAGCTGACAATCTAAGTTTTTATAATGCCCTAGAGATATATTTTTACATAGAGAGAGCTATTTAAAATTAATTATGCTTTAAAATAATACTTAACTTATACCAACTAAATAATAAACTTCATTTTTCTTGGGTCATAAAGTTCAACTTAGAAGTCTTGCTATGTTATTTATAGATCCCATAAAATAAGAACAGTCACCATTTTATATAAAAAAATTTTTATGTTCTATATCAAGTTGAACACATTAAACTTTTAAATCCGATCCAGTTATAAACCTAATTAATTAAAATCCTTGTATATATTAAACTGCATTTCAGAAATTCAATATAGTCAAAAATTTTAAGCATTCTATGTATATTTGACAGAATAAGTTTACAGTTCTAACATGCTCACAATTTAAAAAGTAAACATTACAAATTGTATATAAATGAATAAAATTAATTTAATTATACCAATAGTTTGCAAACAAAGTTCTGTATATTTCCACTCAAAATCACAAGAAAAATATGTCAGATTTCTTAAATATTAAGTATAAAAATATAAAAACAAATACACAAAAGTATCTTTAAACATAGCAAAAGTAAGCTTAATTAGCTTCATCTCTACTGTTGGTTACTTTTATTTTTAATTTCTTTTTTATATTATAGTTGATTAACAATGATGTGTTAGTTACAGGTGTATAGCAAAGTGATTCAGTTATACCCATACAAGTATCCATTCTTTTTCAAATCCTTTTCCATTTAGGTTGTTACAGAAGATTGAGCCAAATTCCCTGTGCTATACAGTAGGTCTTTGTTGGTTATCTATTTTAAATATATTGATAGTAGTGCGTACACATCAATCCCCAACCCCCAATCTATTCTTTCCCCACCAGCACCCCACCCGCACCCCCTGGTAACCATAAGTTCATTCTCTAAGTCTGTGAGTGTTTCTGTTTTGTAAATAAGTTCATTTGTATCATTTTTTTTAGATTCTGCATATAAGCAATATCATATATTTGTATTTCTCTGTCTGACTTACTTCATCTAGTATGATAATCTCCAGGTCCAACCATGTTGCTGCAAATGGCATTATTTCATTCTTTTTAATGGCTGAGTAATATTCCAGTGTATATATGTACCACATCTTATCCGTTCCTCTGCTGATGGACATTTAGGTTGCTTCCGCGTCTTGGCTATTATAAACAGTGCTGCAGTGAACATCAAGGTGCATGTATATTTTGAACCATGGTTTTCTCCAGATATATACCCAGGAGTGGGGTTGATGGATCATATGGTAGCTCTATTCTTAGTTTTTTAAGGAACCTCCATACTGTTCTCCATAGTGGTTGTACCAGTTTACATTCCCACCATCTCTATAGTTGGTTACTTCTAAAAAATATATAGATTCATATTTTAGAGCAGTTTCAGGTTTACAGAAAAATTAAGTAGAAAGTAAAGAGAGCTTCTTTCATGCCACTCACACACAGTTTCCTCTATTATTAATATCTTTCATTAGTGTGGTATATTTACTATAATTAATGAATATTGATACATTACTACTAACTAAAGTTCATAGTTTTCAAGAGGGTTCACTCTTTGCACAGTTATATGGGTTTTGATAAATGTATAATATCATGTATCAACCATTACTGTATCATACAGAATCATTTCACTGCACTAAAAATCCTCTCTGCTCTACTTATTCATTTCCTCAGCCCCCACCAATATCTGACAACCATTGTTCTTTTCACTGTCTCAATAGTTTTGCCCTTTCCAAAATGTTGTATAGTAGGAATCATGTGTAGCCTTTCCACGCTGGCTTTTTTCACTCAAAAATATGCATTTTAGGTTCTTCCATGTCTTTTTATAGCTTGATAGCTTATTTCTTTTTAGCACTGGATAATATTCCATTGTATGGATGTACCACAGTTTGTTTATCCATTCATCTATCCCAAGTTTTGTTATGAATAGAGCTTCTGTAAATATCCATGTACAGGTTCTTGTGTGGATATAAGTTTCCCACTCCTTTGGGTAGATACTAAGAAGCTTGGTTACTGGATCATATGGAAAGTATATATTTAGTTTTAGACAGAAACCAGCAAACTGTCTTCCAGAGGGGCTGTATAATTTTGCATTCCCTTCAGCAATGAATGAGAGTTCCTACTGCTCCACATCCTTGCCAGCATTTGGTGTTACCAGTGTCCCTGATTTTGGCCATTCCAAAAGATGTGTAGTGGTGTCTCGTTGTTTTAATTTGTAATTCCCTGATGACACATGATGTTGAGCATCTTTTCATATCTTATTTGCCATCTGTATAGTATGACTTCTTTGGTGAGGTGTCGAGGTATTTTGCCTATTTTTAAGTGGGCTGTTCATTTTCTTATTGTTGAGTTTTAATAGTTCTTTGTATATTTGGGATTCAAGTTCTTTATTGCATATGTGTTTTGGAAATATTTTCTCCCAGTCTGTCCTTCAATTCTTTAACATTTAAAAATTAATATTGTTAAGACTGGCAGTCACTTTTCTACCAAGAGATGCTGATTCATCATCTCAAGTTAGCTGACACTACTGGGTTGAAAAATCAAGACACCTTTTTTTTATATGGAATGCTAATGGTTGTGGTATTCTGTTAATATTAGTAATAGCAATAATAACAGTAACAATAAAAGCAGTTGACTTTTTTGTGTTATGCCAGCTACTGTGCTAAGGGCTTCCAATGTGTCATCTCATTGACTCTTCATAACAATCTTCCATAGCAGTTACTACCGTTATTCTTATTTAACAAGTGGCAACATTACAGCATGGAGATATTCCATAACTTCTCCATAACACAAGGCTTTTGGTCTTATAGTATTATCTGGGGAAGAGCTGAGTACCTCATACCCAAATTGTAACAAATCAAAAGGCTCCAGATAGATAGGGTAGGTAAAACTTTCCCTCTTTGTCTAAACTTTGAAAAATCAAGATGTTTGCTTCTTGACAGATGGGTGCTTAAAGAAGGCTAAATATGGTTTCTGATTATTCTTTAAAATGTTTTTACAAAGTTTACATTCTCATTTAGCTTTGAAATAAAAAGCTCTGAGTAAATAGAAGATGCTTGGTTAAAGATAAAAGAATTTCTAGCTCTAAAAGGACTAAAGTATTATCAAAGGTCAATGCCAAATGATTGATTAATCAGGCATTCAGCATCTAGCTGAAAAAGCTTTTGGCTGATTTCAAAGAGAAGCCATTTAGCTTTCTTTACTAATTAAGAAGAAGATAATTCAGATTTCAAAATTATATGATCATTAGCAAAAGTGTAAAAGGAATCCACAGTTGCAACCACGGTTAGTTTTGATGATGTGCATAACTATCACATGCCAAAGTGATTCAGAACAGTGTTAGCTTCTAAATCTCAAGAAGGCTTAAACTACAAAACTGTTGTGTAAACGAAAGTATTGTAAGATTTTATGGAAGATGTAAGTTACTGTCATTAAGAAAATAACCTGTTTATTTAGTATGCATTTTTTTTCCATTAAGAGCTATTAGCGCAGTGATTAAGAGCATGCATTCTGGAGGTAGACAGGCTTTGGGTTTAAGTACTTTTCTTTCCACTTAGAATCTGTGTTATCTTAGACAAGTCACTTAATCATCCTAACCTGTTTTCTGGTCACTAAAATGGGGATAAAACTAATGTATGAGGCTTCCCTTGTGGTGCAGTGGTTGGGAATCTGCCTGCCAGTGCAGGGGACACGGGTTCGAGCCCTGGTCTGGGAAGATCCCACATGCCGCAGAGCAACAAAGCCCATGCACCACAACTACTGAGCCTGCACTTTAGAGCCCATGGGCCACAACTACTGAGCCCGTGTGCCACAACTACTGAGCCCGTGCCCCACAGCTACTGAAGCCCGCGCGCTTAGAGCCTGCACTCCACAACAAGAGAAGCCACCACAATGAGAAGCCCACGCACCACAACAAAGAGCAGCCCCCACTCGCCTCAACTAGAGAAAGCCCGCAAGCAGCAACGAAGACCCAACGCAACCAAAAATAAATTTAAAAAAAGAAAAAAACTAATATACGTTAGTGTAGTTATAAACACTAAATGGTGTAAAATGTAAGAATACATCTAAAATAGTTCCAACCTCAAAATAGCAGCTATCTTTATGGAGTTAATTTGCTTCCTGCATTACAGCTTTGAATTTGTGAATCTTATCTTACTAAGGGAGGTGGTATTTCCTTACAAACCAGCAAGTAGCTAAACTAAAAGAAATGCATTTCAGTTTTAAAGTTAAAACAAACATACTTGACCTTTTGATCATTTTAAGAACCAATCTTTTTCATCTTCTCCTTTATTTAACAATTGGTTCATTTAAAAAAATGTATTGGTTGCCTACACTATAGCAGTCACCATTCTTTATACTGGAGTGGCATATATAAATAAAATACTTCCCTTCTACACCTACAAGTGTTCTCTGTAACATATATTCTATTGGAAATTCAGTTAAAATCCATTTCATTTGGAGACTTTTACTATTCCTCTTGAGATAATCAGGAATTTTTTGGCAGAGGCAGAGGGGTAGTGTTGACAGGGACAGGGATTACAAAATTAAGAAAGAGATTTAGCTATCTGGGAAATACTGTGGTTGCTTATTTCACTTTATTTTCCAAAAGTTTTCTCAGGACTTTTCTATTGTTACCGATTAGGAAATGATACTCTAAGGTATTATTACTATTTTATTTTTGTAAATGGAAGAATTGTCATTTACTGACTTTATACACTTCTATGCCCTCTTGTTCCAGGAGAAAACTTTCAAAGTGTCATTTTGGAGAGGTCATTAGGAAGTTCTCTGACATTGAGATTCTTAAGACTCCTTCCTCTCTTTTTCTCTACTGCCTTTGTCCAAGAGTGCAGCAGTTGGATGAAATGCTATATAGCCCTTTCTGGAAGAAATATGGCATAACATTCCTTAATTTTCAGAATTATAGACATAGAATTTTTCAGCCCTATCTGTCCAGATCTGAACTTCTACTTCACTATGGTATTGTGATCTATTACCAGGAACCAGAGGCCAGCTTAAAAAACTTAAAAGGATTTCATTTTAACTCTGGAACTTGATATTTTAAAAGCTAAAAATGCCATCGAGTTTAAAGTAATTATCTCAATCCTTCTAAGTCTTGGTATGAAGCTTAACTTACAGAGAATGCTGATGTGCCAAATGACTTTCAAGCTACCTTGTTATTCATTTAATTCTCAGGTCTTAAAATCTAGCCACAAAGCATATGTGAAGGGAATTCCTCCAAACTACTTCATGTTAAAAAGAAAAATAGTTTAATTCAGAGAATGTATGCCCAAAGTAATTTACATATCTAAGAAAATTTGGCCTACAAACTAGAGGAGAATGAAAACTTAAAAAAAAATAAGATGACTACAGTGATGTTCTCAGAAAGTGACATTAACCATAGCATGGTTTTTAATGAATTGTGATGGAAAAAGATACATGGGGAAATAAGACTCAAGAAGCAGCCAGGGAACAGAGCAATGTGGGTTCTACAAACATGGCCTGCCTGAGGTTCTTAGTGACCTAAAAGCAACAGGGATCTATCTGGGGATTTGGGGAAGCAAGAACAGCCCCTCAGGTTGCTACAGAATGGGCTTGCTCAATTTTTTCACTCCTGTAGGGTAGCCAGAGAGTCCTAAAGTCATCTAGGGGGTTAGGAGCATAATTTGGAAGCTCTTCACCAAAAGTACTCCTCAGAAACACTGCATGTCCTTGAACAGCTATTCCCAAATAGTTTGAGTTAAATACACACATACACACACACACACACACACACACATAAAAACCAGTCTTCAATCTCTCTGAGGTCCAGCTTCTGAATCTGTAAAGTGGGCGTTATGCTTTACCTCATGGGTTTTTATGATGATCCTGTGATGCCTTGTGTTTGAGGATAGGGCCTTGTGCCCTTACTGCAGTTCTATCTCTAGAGCATAATCAAGTTCCTGTCACAGAATAGATGCTTAGCAAATATTTTCTAAATAAGTAAAATGAAAAAAAACAACAAATCAAGTATTTGAGCATGACTTAAAAGAACTTAAAATCCTATACAAATGCTAATTGTTATTATAAATTCTTCTACTGAAACTAAAACACAAAATCATATCATATTCTTTCTCCATGGTTAAATTGATTTGCTGTAATTTCATATATGAAAGGGTTATTTTGAAAGTGGTGAAATATTTTCATGTAAATTCTAGTCATCAGTCTATAAAGAAAAATACAATGGCTGTTAATACTCCTGCTTTGAGTAATGGTGTTGGTCAGTTGGGGTCAGGGAGACATTTCCTCTCATGACTTATATAACTAAACGTGCTACAATGACTATCTGGTTTCCTCAGAAGAATATGGCATTGGATTTACTCCAGATACTAACTGAATATCACACACCAAGTCTTGCAAGACTAGAAATCTTCTCTGTTAATGACAGATTCTTTGTTCTCAAAGATACATCGCAGTGGAAGCTAACTAAAGAGATCATCTGCTGGTCACAAAATTTTTTTTTAAGAAGGAGCTACTCACCAGAGGTTCCTGCTTCTTTATTATAAAATCAAGGCTAAGAAAATCCTGGAGTCTTTAATTAATCATGGTCTTACAGACTGAGTAAACTATATTTTAAAAATTTAGAAATAATCTTGTTTTGTTTTCTATTTTTCAATATCATTTAGGAGTCCCAATAGCCAAAATTTTTTCAGCATGAAATTAATACTTATATATTGATGGAAAGATTTGAAACATTTTAATATGTCATTCTACCATTTAATGTTTTTCATACCCTATGCATTCCTTTTTTATTCATTTAACAATGTGGGTGTCATCTGGTGGCCCAAATCATTCTTTTCAACTTCCTAAATTTTACCATGATATTACATCCTGTGTCTTTGCTTTATTGTGTAAGAGCTCAGATGCCCATTTGTGCTTACTAAAATCTTCATATTATTTGATTTTTACTTGCAGCTGATAAACTGCTGACTTTCCTTCTATTCACATTAACAAAATATTTTCCAGGAAGATTCCTATAGGACCTGTAACATAGATCAAAAGGCATCTAAAGAGAGAATGACTGTATCTTTTTTCTCCATCTTTAAAACTCATTTTTGCTTTAAGGAAATAAATTCAACAAAATATCTTGGTAAACATAAAGTAATTCAAATATGGAATCAAAAAATTAATACTTTTTCTAACATGTATATGTATGTGATTATATGATGTCTCTATTGTGTACAGTGAGTTCCATAACAGTAAGGGTTGCTTTTTAATACTATCAGAATAGTGCTTTATAACCTATGGGTACATAAGGAAAATTTAATTTATTCTACTTTAATCTTTAATTCTTAGTGTTCATTTATTCTGCTCATTCTATGGTACATGAACTCTAAAATCTCTTCTTTTTTGGCAAAATACATAGAACATAATATTTTTCATCTGTTTATTCTAAAATTTTATACAAGCATATTTTTTATTGAATTTCTGTGATCAAATGTATCATACATATGGTACGTAATTAACAATTTGGACTTAATAGAGAATTTCATTTTCATTGTCAGCCCACAGTTTTTCCACTAACTGCAATAAAAAGAATGGGCTTTTATTATTTGTTTATATAAAGTCAATAACTTCATGTCCAATTTTCATTTTTACTTGAATTTTAATAGTTTATATGTAGATTATAAAAGGTTCCATTTCTCTCATGATAGATTGTAGGAAGAAAGATTTTATTTCACTTCAGCCATGATTATACTCAGACTGGATATTTTCTACATCTCATACAAGTATTTTCCTAGTCTAAATATAATATTTAAAGATAATTCTGTGTATTTACAGGCAATGACTGCTTTGTTTAAATCTTTTTTACAAATTGTATTGAAGTATAGTTGATTTACAGTGTTGTGTTAATTTCTGCTGTACAGCAAAGTGATTCAGTTATACATATATGTGTGTATATATATATTCTTTTTCGTATTCTTTTCCATTATGGTTTGTCAAGGATATTGAATATAGTCCCATGTGCTGTACGGTAGGACCTTGCTGTTCATCCTATATATAATAATTTGCCCCTGGTAATCCTAAACTCCCAATCTTTCCCTCCCCTGTCCGCCTCCGCCCCTGCCCCCCTGGCAACCATAAGTCTGTTCTCTGTGTCTTGTGAGTCTGTTTCTGTTTAGTAGATATGTTCATTTGTGTCATATTTTAGATTCCACATATAAATGATATCATATGGTATTTATCTTTCTCTTTCTGACTTATTTTGCTTAGTATGATAATCTCTAGGTCCATCCATGTTGCTGCAAATGGCATTATTTCATTCTTTTTATGGCTGAGTAATATTCCATTGTGTATATGTACCACAGCTTCTTTCTCCATTCATCTGTTGATGGACATTTAGGTTGTTTCCATGTCTTGGCTGTTGTAAATAGTGCTGCTATGAACACAGGGGTGTCTGTATCTTCGAATTATAGTTTTGTCTGGGTATATGCCGAGGAGTGGGACTGCTGGATCATATGGCAACTCAATTTTTAGTTTTTTGAGGAGCCTCATACCGTTTCCCATAGTGGCTTCACCAGTTTATATTCCCCAACAGTGTAAGAGGGTTCCATTTTTTCCACACCCTCTCCAGCATTTATTGTTTGTAGAATTTTTAATGATAGCCATTCTGACCGATGTTAGGTGGTACCTCATTGTAGTTTTGATTTGCATTTCTCTAATAATTAGCAATGTTGAGCATCTTTTCATGTGCCTATTGGCCATCTGTATGTCTTCTTTGGAGAACTGTCTATTTAGGTCTTCTGCCCATTTTTTGATTGGGTTGTTTGTCTTTTTGGTGTTGAGTTGTATGAGCTGTTTGTATAATTTGGAAATTAAGCCCTTGTCAGGTGCCTCATTTACAAATATTTCCTCCCAGTTCGTAGGTTGTCTCTTTGTTTTGTTTATGGTTTCCTTTGCTATGCAAAAGCTTATAAGATTGAGTAGGTCCCAATTTATTTATTTTTGCTTTTATTTCTATTGCCTTAGGAGACTGACCTAAGAAGACATTAATATGCTTCATGTCAGAGAATGTTTTGCCTATGTTCTCTTTGAGGAGTTTTATGGTGTCTTGTCTTATATTTAAGTCTTTAAGCTCTTTTGAGTTTATTTTTGTATATGGTATGACAGTGTGTTCTAACTTCAGTGATTTACATGTGGCTGACCAACTTTCCCAATACCACTTTCTGAAGAGATTGTCTTTTCCCCGTTGTATCTTCTTGCTTCCTTTGTCACAGATTAATTGTCCGTAGGTGTGTGGGTTTATTTCTGGCCTCTCTATTCTGTTCCATTGATTGATCCACATGTCTGTTTTTGTGCCAGTACCATGCTGTTTTGATTACTGTACACTTGTAGTATTGTCTGAAGTCTGGGAGAGTTATGCCTCTTGCTTTGTTCTTTTTCCTCAGCATTGCTTTTGCAATTCTGGGTCTCTTATGGTTCCATATAAATTTTAGAATTATTTGTTCTAGTTCTGTGAAGAATGTCATGAGTAATTTGATAGGGATCACATTAAATTTGTAGATTACTTTTGGGGAGCGTGTCTATTTTAATTCTTCCTATCCAAGAACATGGGATATCTTTCCATTTCTTTGAGTCATCTTTAATTTCCTTTTTATTAATGTTTTGTAGTTCTCAGCATATAAGTCTTTCACCTCCTTGGTGAGGTTTATTACTAAATATTTTATTTTTTGATGTAATTTTAAAAGGGATTGTTTGTTTATATTTCCTTTCTGATATTTCATTGTTAGTGTAAAGAAGTGCCACTGATTTCTGTATGTTAATCTTGTATCCTGCTACCTTGCTGAATTTGTTTATCAGTTCTAGTAGTTTTTGTGTGGAGACTTTAGGCTTTTTTATATATAGTATCATCTCATCTGTGTATAATGACAATTTTACCTCTTCACTACCAGTTTGAATACCTTTTATTTCTTGTTCTTGTCTGATTGCTGTGGCTAGAACTTACAATACTGTGTTGAATAGAAGTGGTGAGAGTGGGTATCCTTGTCTTGTTCCAGATTTTAGCAGAAAGGCTTTCAGCTTTTCCCTGTTGAGTATTATGTTGGCTGTGGGTTTGTCATAAATAGCTTTTATTATGTAGAGATATGTTCCCTCTATACCCACTTTCATAAGGGTTTTTATAATGAATGGATGTTGAATTTTATCAAATATGTTTTCTGCATCTGTTGAGATAATGATGTGGTTTTTGTCCTTTCTTTTGTTGATGTGGTATATCACATTGATTGATTTGTGTATGTTGAACCATCCTTGTGACCCAGGGATGAATCCAACTTGCTCATGGTTTATGACGTTTTTTATGTGTTGTTGGATTTGGTTTGCTAATATTTTATTAAGAATTTTTGCTTGTATATTCATCAAAGATATTGGCCTGTAATTTTCTTTTTTGGTAGTGTCTTTGTCTGGTTTTGGTATCAGGGTGATGGTTGCTTCATAGAATGTCTTTGGGAGTGTTCTTTCTTCTTCAATCTTTTGGAAGAGTTTGAGAAAGATCGGTGTAAGTTCTTCTTTGTATGTTTGGTATAATTCCCCAGTGAAAGCCATCTGGTCCTGGACTTTTATTTGTAGGATTTTTTTTTTTAATTACAGATTCTATTTCATTTCTAATGATTGGTCTGTTCAGGTTATTTCTTCTTGATTCAGTTTTAGTGGGCTGTATGTTTCTAGAAAGTTGTTCATATCTTCTAGGTTATCAAATTTGTTGGCATATAATTGTTCATAGTATTCTCTTACAGTTTTTATATTTCTGTGGTATCAGTTGTGATTTCTCGTCTTTCATTTCTTATTTTGTTTATTTGGGTCTTTTCTCTTTTTTTCTTGATGAGCCTGGCCAGAGGTTTGTCAATTTCATTTACCCTTTCAAAGAACAAGCTGTTGGTTTTATTGACTTTTCTAGTTTTTTTACTCTCCATTTTACTTATTTCCTCTCTGATCTTTATTACCTTCTTCCTTCTGCTGACTTTAGGTTTTGTTCGTTCTTCTTTTTCTAATTCTTTTAGTAGTGGGTTAGGTTGTTTATTTGAGATTTTTCTTGTTTCTTAAAGAAGGCCTGTATCGCTGTGAACTTCCCTCTAAGAACTGCTTTTGCTCCATTCCATAGATTTTGTATGGTTGTGTTTTCATTGTCATTTCCCTCTAGGTATTTTTAAATTTCTTCTTTGATTTCATCTTTGACCCATTGGCTTTTTAGTGAATGTCGTCTAGTCTCCACGTAATTGTTTTTTCTCATTTCTTGCTTTGTTTTAATTTTTGATTCTTCTGGAAATATGGGAAATAAGTAGAGACTTGCCTCATGGGCCTGAGATGTATACCCAAGATATACACTAATCATGTGACAAATTTTTCTATAATATGAAAAGCATTTTGTTAGTTAAGATAAACATTTAGTATTAAGAAAAAACAAATTAGCCTTTAATTTATTGAGTTTATAGAATATTATTGAAGTATAAATCAAAAGGAGAGGAGAAACTTTCAGGTATGAAAGTGTAAAAAATTAATAAACAGAAACCTCAATTAAATAGAATCAGGAGACCAGAAGGGAGAGTTCTCACACCCTGTGATGATAGCAGAGCCTGACAAGAAGAAGAAAATTCTCTTCTTTCCCAGCAAGGACTTAGCCAAGGAAAAGCCATGGGCTCTTTGTTTACTGTAGCCCTCCTCACTTCCTTGTCCTCTATAGAAGAGTTCTCCTCTCCATTTTTGTGGGGGACTTGCATGTGGCTTGCCATGGTTTACACCCTGAATTGCAATTATTTGTTGATCCTGAATAAACCCATTTTTTGCTGGAGAAATAACTGGTGGTCTATTTTTGTTTTTAGGTCAGCAAAAGCCATATGCTTATATAAAATAAGAGTAGTCTTCTGGGAAGGTCTTTTAAAGAAAGGGAAAAAAATAGATGTCAAGAAGGAAAACAGCAAGAGTAGAATTAGGTGATAATAAAAATGTTGAGACAAGATGAGAGAAAGAGCAATCAAGTGATCAAAGGAATGACCAAGAAGTAAAAGTAGGAAAAAGCTAAATACTATGGAGTGGTGGAGAATGCAGGGGCGTTATTAGAAGTCAGGAGCCTCACAATCCAAATTTGGCTGAAGAGCTGTTGCTGGCTACCCTTATTCCATTTACAGATTCAGCTTGTGTTCTGATATCCCTAGAAATTAGGAGTTAGTGAGATCAGGGTTATCTTTCCCCAGAGAGAAAGAACTTGAGACCAGAGAATTTAAAGAGAAAAGGGCTGCCTAGAGACTGGGCTTCCATCAGTCACTGCATACCTGCAGATGAGTTTAACAGTTGGGTTCCTCAGAAACAAGGACCTTGTATTTATAGTGGTGCAGCTGGAGGCACAAATGCCTGGGGACTGAGTGGGTTTGAGGCATGGAAGATCACACTGACAACAAATTGGCTTGGAACTGCACTTATCTTACAGTTAATTCAGACTGTCATGAACCTATCCTATTGGAATGAAAATGGCAGAATCAACTGATACGAGGGAAGACTCAGGGTGTGCTTTAAGTACTCCATGGCCCAAGTCTTCAATTCCACTCGTCTCTCCATGTGTCCAAAAGCCACTTTGTGGTAACTGAGCATGCCAGAAGTCTTCATACCCACTTGAGCTTTCCTAAACTTAATAGCCAGGAGTGATCTATTAACTTAGGATCATAACTATAGTTAATATGGGGTATGGATAAGCAAGACTCTGGAGGAGTCATTATCTGTCTTCCAGATGCAGGGGGTGAGGAAAGTATGGGAATAACTGTGCATCTGAAAATATTCATATTCTTTTGGATCCAGTCCAGATCCTGACTAATAATTTTGAAATGCTGAGGACAGAAGTTAAACAGGCATCTATATCCATGTCCACTAGGGAGCCCTTGATCAGCTAGCGGCGGGCCAGCAGTGAGAAAAGCTCTGAATCTTGAAGCCAGGCCAAGAAAATAAAACCCATTGGGTCTGGGCCTATTGTAGGTACTAATGGAAGGACAGAGTCCAGATGAGGGTAAAGGCCAAAGTCAAAGAAGCAAGGATTGATTAAGAAGTGAGGGAGTTGTGTGAGTGCAAGTTGCATAAACTTAAGGAAGATCCTTCTTGTTAATGGCTCAGGAACTATAAGGACTAGGGGCATAACTAGAGCCTTATGTGTGTTTCTGATTCTCTTGCCTAAATGCTGAGAAGGGAATGATAGTGAGAAGTAAGAGATTATAAAAGCAGTGGGTCAGGATAATAACTTATTGGGAGTCAACTTTAAAAATGCTCAGTCTATTGAAAAAAATAATCAATATGTTATTGGTCCTTGAATTCCTTGTTCATTCAAGGAGGACTTAAAGGAAGGACACTTATCTTTAGCTGTGTCATTTATTGATCCATTTTGTTTTGTCCCTCTTCTGGGCTCTAACTAAAACTACTAATAAATTGTGAACTATCTGGGGCAAGTGGAAGCTTAAGAGATAGCTTCAGTGAAGCTGGTTTAAGAGTCCTTGTCTCTCACCCAGAACCAAGCTATGACATATTACATATTAACAATTAAAAATACAATTTGGGCATGCATTTTGCCCATTACCTGAATGATTATTGTCATCCTCAGACTCACATTGATATGGGCCCCTGATCCCCAAAAGGATTGCATCCAGGGCTAAATTTAAATCATGCATCAGAGTCTGCTGAGGATAACAGGCAGCCCTGATGGCAGCACTCCAACAGGAAAAGTAAAGGTGGCAAAGGAATATTAAGCAGAAATGGCTTGGCAAGAAGAGAGTAGAGGCTAAAATACAGAAATGAAAAAGGGAGAGGAATCTTGGTTATATGGGAAAAGAAGAAAAAGGAAAAATTTTTTTTTTTAACTTATTTTATTTTTTTGCTTTATAACAAATTTAATCAGTTATACATATACATATGTTTCCATATCCCCTCCCTTTTGCGTCTCCCTCCCACCCTCCCTATCCCACCCCTCCAGGCGGTCACAAAGTACCGAGCTGATCTCCCTGTGCTATGCGGCTGCTTCCCACTAGCTATCTACCTCACGTTTGGTAGTGTATATATGTCCATGCCGCTCTTTCACTTTGTCACAGCTTACCCTTCCCCCTCCCCATATCCTCAAGTCCATTCTCTAGTAGGTCTGTGTCTTTATTCCTGTCTTACCCCTATGTTCTTCATGACATTTTTTTTTTCTTAAATTCCATATATATGTGTTAGCATACAGTATTTGTCTTTCTCTTTCTGACTTACTTCACTCTGTATGACAGACTCTAGGTCTATCCACCTCATTACAAATAGCTCAATTTCATTTCTTTTTATGGCTGAGTAATATTCCATTGTATATATGTGCCACATCTTCTTTATCCATTCATCCGATGATGGACACTTAGGTTGTTTCCATCTCCGGGCTATTGTAAATAGGGCTGCTATGAACATTTTGGTACATGTCTCTTTTTGAATTATGGTTTTCTCAGGGTATATGCCCAGTAGTGGGATTGCTGGGTCATATGGTAGTTCTATTTGTAGTTTTTTAAGGAACCTCCATACCGTTCTCCATAGCGGCTGTACCAATTCACATTCCCACCAGCAGTGCAAGAGTGTTCCCTTTTTTCCACACCCTCTCCAGCATTTATTGTTTCTAGATTTTTTGATGATGGCCATTCTGACTGGTGTGAGATGATATCTCATTGTAGTTTTGATTTGCATTTCTCTAATGAGTAAAGATGTTGAGCATCCTTTCATGTGTTTGTTGGCAGTCTGTATATCTTCTGTGGAGAAATGTCTATTTAGGTCTTCTGCCCATTTTTGGATTGGGTTGTTTGTTTTTTTGTTATTGAGCTGCATGAGCTGCTTATAAATTTTGGAGATTAATCCTTTGTCAGTTGCTTCATTTGCAAATATTTTCTCCCATTCTGAGGGTTGTCTTTTGGTCTTGTTTATGGTTTCCTTTGCTGTGCAAAAGCTTTTAAGTTTCATTAGGTCCCATGTGTTTATTTTTGTCTTTATTTCCATTTCTCTAGGAGGTGGGTCAAAAAGGATCTTGCTGTGATTTATGTCATAGAGTGTTCTGCCTATGTTTTCCTCTAAGAGTTTGATAGTGTCTGGCCTTACATTTAGGTCTTTAATCCATTTTGAGCTTATTTTTGTGTATGGTGTTAGGGAGTGATCTAATCTCATACTTTTACATGTCCCTATCCAGTTTTCCCAGCACCACTTATTGAAGAGACTGTCCTTTCTCCACTGTACATTCCTGCCTCCTTTATCAAAGATAAGGTGACCATATGTCCGTGGGTTTAACTCTGGGCTTTCTATCCTGTTCCATTGATCTATCTTTCTGTTTTTGTGCCAGTACCATACTGTCTTGATTACTGTAGCTTTGTAGTATAGTCTGAAGTCAGGGAGCCTGATTCCTCCAGCTCCATTTTTCGTTCTCAAGATTGCTTTGGCTATTCGGGGTCTTTTGTGTTTCCATACAAATTGTGAAATTTTTTGTTCTAGTTCTGTGAAAAATGCCAGTGGTAGTTTGATAGGGATTGCATTGAACCTGTAGATTGCTTTGGGTAGTAGAGTCATTTTCACAATGTTGATTCTTCCAATCCAAGAACATGGTACATCTCTCCATCTATTTGTATCATCTTTAATTTCTTTCATCAGTGTCTTATAATTTTCTGCATACAGGTCTTTTGTCTCCTTAGGTAGGTTTATTCCTAGATATTTTATTCTTTTTGTTGCAGTGGTAAATGGGAGTGTTTCCTTGATTTCACTTTCAGATTTTTCATCATCAGTATATAGGAATGCCAGAGATTTCTGTGCATTAATTTTGTATCCTGCAACTTTACCAAATTCATTGATTAACTCTAGTAGTTTTCTGGTAGCATCTTTAGGATTCTCTATGTATAGTATCATGTCATCTGCTAACAGTGGAAAAAGGAAAATTTGATAATAACTTAGAAGAGGTTTTTAAATATAGAAATTTCAAAGGAAAAGAGGTTGTTTTACTTCATAAAGAAATTTCAGGCTCTGGATTTCCTGCCCCACTAAGATAATTTACTTAAATTGAAAGAAAGAAGTGGAAAGAGATGTAATTAGGTGAGAGGAAAAAGTAAAAGTAGCAATTGACTATGTGAAATAGAGAAAATAAGAAATTTATGCCAAAATCCACATGAAAAATTGGTGCGTATATATTTCATGAATGTTTCTTACCTATGCTGTCTCAAATTAGACAA
This sequence comes from Mesoplodon mirus, assembly GCF_964341445.2. Lineage (NCBI taxonomy): Eukaryota > Metazoa > Chordata > Mammalia > Artiodactyla > Ziphiidae > Mesoplodon > Mesoplodon mirus. The sequence goes on along the minus strand of NC_138977.1, from coordinate 156,282,300 downwards.
ATGTTTTGGGAATATCCCTCTTTCCTGAACATTTACAATAAGATAAAGTGCACATTATGTAATTGATTAGAAATTTTATTCATGTCAGTATGTTGGCATTAATTTTTTGCTGTTTAAATATTGCAACTTTCATTAGCTATAATTTGTTGTCCTTCAATGAATTTATCATTATTATATTATTGTAGAGGTTGAATGAATGAATCAGTTTTTATCTAGAGTATTCTTAAAATTTTAAATTTAAAATACTCAAAATTAAACACAAGAAACTATATATAAGGAAAAAGAATAGAAACAGAACAAAAATAAATGATTTCTAAAACTGGAATATTTATTTCAATTTGCTATCTATGAATATGGATGTGACATACATTTTACAAAAATCAGATTATACTATAAATACTAAATGGCAACCTCCTTTTTTTCACTTAATGTATTTTGCATGTTTGGCTATGACAATATAAATGCCTGTATGATACTTTCAGAGGCTTTGTGGCATTCCATTCAATGACTAGACATTTCTTCCAACCTGTTTAAAAGTTTAGTTTTTCCATTTTTTGCTATTATATAAAACAGAGAACATCCATCATAGCTAAATTTTTGCAGTTATCTCCAATTGTTGCTTTAATATAAGTTTCCCTGAAGAGAAATAATGCAAAATGGGCCTACAGCCAAATTTCCCTACAGAAAATGTTTAATGATTTACAATTCCACTAATGATATATGCAAGTATGCATTTGCATATGGAAGGGAATGAATCATGGGAAGGCAGAGGCCAAGAGTGATGGTGGTGGGTAAACTCTAATCAGACCCTGAGATCCCTTCATTTTTGAATTCATACCCTGTATAATCTCCTCACCTTGAGTATTGATGAGTCCTATGACTTGCTTCTTTCTCCTCAAGATAATGTGGCAAAGGTGATAGAATATCACTCCCGTAATTGTTACTTTACATTGTATAAAGACTTTGTTTTCCAGTAGACTAGAGCCTCTGTTGCTGGTTTTGAGGAAGACAGCTGCCATGAAATAAGTGGCAGTGTTAGAGAAGCTCACATAGTAAGGGATTGGAGGTGGCCTCTAAGAGCTGAGGGTGATTTTCAGCAAAAAATCAAAACCCTCAATCCTTCAACTCCAAGGAAATTAATTCTGCCGACCACCTGAGGAAGTTTGGAAGCAGGTGTTTCCCTAGTTGAGCCTCTGATGAGACCACAGCCCTGGCTGAAGCTGGATTGCAGTCTGGCAAGGAAGGCCCTGAATAAAAACCTAGCTAAGCAGTGCCCAGACTTGTGACCTACAGAAACTACGTAACAACAAATGTGTGTTGTTTAAAGCCACTAAGACTGGGGTAATTTGTGATACAGCAGCAGAAAACTCATACATTAATCACATTGTCAATTTAATCACTTACTTATTTGTATCAATATTGACCTATGGTTTCTTATTCTTTACTGTCATTATTTATTTTGATGCTCACATTGTCCCAGATTTGACCAGTGTGAACCCCTTCAGTAGGGCTTCTGTGTCCTTTTGACATGTGCCCATCATTCTTTGATTATCTCCTACTTTCTGGCACGATGCCCTTCCTCTTTGCAGACACCCTTCTAATCACACTTAGGTTCTCATATACTGCTGCTTCCCCACTCCTCCATCCCCTGCCACCTGCCAACATGGGCATTCTCTTTACTCCGCTTGAAATGTGCATCCTCAGTCCAGGCTGCCCACCTCCTGCCCCCACGTTGATGCCTACTTTACCCTAATTGAACTCAAACACTCCCTGTCAGCTCATCCTTCCATATAGATGCTCTTCCCAACCTGCTTGATTTCTGGCATGCTGTGCCAGGTAGCTGCTATGCATGGACACCTCCTCATCTCACTCAAGTTATAACAATCCATGCCAGGCCTTCCTGCTTGAATCCCCTCTTCTCTGTCTTCAGGTTCTGAAGTGAGACTGTCCCTTGAGTGGATGATTTCCCACAGTCTGGGCTTTGACACATGTCCTGGTCATTCCTCCCCTTCACATTTAGGCTCTAGTACCCCTCATTAGGTCTACCCTCTGCAGGGGTGCCCTACTCACCCTGCTTGAATTCTGATACCCTACAATGGGATGTTCTAATGCATGGATATTCTTGTTTATCCTTCTTGGTTTTCAACGCCCAGACCTGGAAGCCCTTCTATGCAGAAGCCTTCCTTGCCCTGTTTGGGCACCTCTTCCTCCATCTAGACCACCATGACTCATTCTGTCTCCCCAGTGCAGACACCTACCTGGTTCAGCCTCACCTAATGTCTTTGAAGTTAATTATTCAGAGAGATGAAGGAAGAAAGGAAAGGCAAATTAAGGATAGAGAAGGAGAATGGGAAGGGGAATGAGAAAAGAAAGAGGAAGATATCTATCTATCTATCTATCTATCTATCTATCTATATATATCTTCAATTCTATTTAAATAAAATATCAAATAAATATCATCAGTCAGAATGTGTAACAGTGCTTCATATTTCCAGATCTTATAAGGTTGCTCAATTTAAATACATTTATAAAATTTTTTAAAGTTTAGTTTATTATGAAATTTATTCATAACGGGTCTTGCTGTGCTAGGCACATATAAGATACTCGAAGAACTTAATTTCTGTTTCTTTTTAAAGAAACTTTAATGAATTTGATATTGACTTTTTCTCATAAAGTATTGACCAACATCTGTGTATTTTCTGTGACTTATTTGTAAGCAGTATATATCCTTTACCTATCAAAATGCAACAACTAAATTGAAAGGTAAACCAGGATATAATTTTAATCATGTCTCTGTTCAATGTTATAAATGTCCATATACACGTATAAAATTTAACCAATATGACAGATTTTTATCACTTCCACAATACGAGAAAGTGTTTAATCTTCTTGAATTTTCCCACTCCATTTTCAAATATTGCTCATATTCTAAAGTCAGTGCAAATTTCATGTTAAGTGGTCAAAATGGTAATGATAAACAAACAATCAAAAATTGTATAGGTGGAAAATAAATCTGCCTTTTACTCCTGGCCCCAGATCACAAGAGAAAAATCATCATTGCCAGTTTCTTGGTTAATTATCCACAAATATTAAATACACACAAAAACTGATGAAATATATCAATTCATAGATTTAAGAAATTCTGTGAACCCAAGTCCTCTTCAATATTTGCCTGTAACTCCTGGATCAGAAAATAATGACCAAGTATCAGCATTGAAGGACAAAAATTTGGGCAGAAAAGAACACCCAGACAGAAAAAAGGGGAGTTCTAATCTCATCTTAATCACACTCAGAAGACTAATCTGTATGATAGTCAACTTATAGTAAAGAGAATATGGACACTTAAGTGAATTTTCATTCTTTTCAGTAAAATGTTTTATACCCAACTGACAGAACAAACAAGGTTTGCAGACTAAGATCAGTGACATACAGATTGGTCATTTATTGAGCAGATAGAAAAAAAGTTGAAAACAACTGAATTTTAAATTACAGAAATGAGCAGAGAGTGATTATCTTTGCTTTATATTGATAAAGCAGTTGTTGCATATATGAACATTTTATAATACCTATGTTATAGCAAGTATTAACAGTTGACTGTTAAAATAATGTATATTGAAATGTAAGTTCAAATTATTCCTTTTAATAGAGTTAGCAAATTCCCTAGAAGAGTTTGCTTAACTTACTTCAAGACCAATTAAAATATACTATTCTTATTCCACAAAGTGTGATGTGTTTGTTGAAATGTGATATCCATGGTCTCTCCACCTTTTCAGTAAATGGTTTACCTTTATAATGATGAAAACTTGCTGAAATGTAGCTTATGGTACTTTTCAGTAAGGATAAATTCTTCCTGAAAATATTTCATTTTGAAATTAGTTTTTATTGCCAGGCTATTTATAACACCTCTAATGTTTTATGAAAGTATGAATTTTGAATTTTAAGCTTTGGGTTGATTTTAATTTTTTTAAGTTTTTATGTACATTATGTTTAACTTTTATAAAAAGTAAGACTGTTACTTTGGGATAATAATAGAATTGTATTATTTCATCTCCTTGGTTATATTATAAATAATATTTATCATTTATTCAGTAAATGCCATGCACTTGAATTATTTACTTTATTCCTTTCAACAGCCTTTTGCCATAGATGCCATTGTTGCCCTCCACATTTTGCCAGAGGAAGATGTGTTTTAGACAAGTTACAAACCCATGATTACAGAGTTAGGAAGTGGTAAAGCCACAATTAAAGTCCAAGTTTGTGTGATTCCAGTCCCATGATCATCTACTACACTATACTGTCATAGGAAAAGAACCTAATTTTGTTTTTAGTTTCCATAATTGTGGTTATCTGCAGGCAAAATGGTAATAAGTGAATTTAAAGACTTCTTTAATAATAAGAAAAATGATTACATGTTTTAGAAATAAGTGCTTTGGTCTATGTTCGAAGTTCACCCTACAGAACATGTGAAAGCATGCATTCCTCATGTGCTCCTCCGTTTACTTACTCAAGAGTCCAGCAATGCAAGTGAGGCCTGATCACTGCCTGGTGTGAGGTTTTAGCTGTAGCTGGATTAGACCATGGTTGTGTTAGGTGAAATTCACATGGTACTGCAAAGCTGGAGAACATCCAGGAGCAAAAGCTTTTTAATTGACTCACTTCCATTTCTCTTCCATAAATGCACCATTTCCAGTTTGAAGTTTCGGGAAGCATTCTTTAAATGAGGAGGGATGACTGACTTCTGGTACTTCACCATTATATTTTCTAAGTTCCTTTTCCCCTATGTTAGTGAAATGATTGCAAGTAACACTGATGACTAATTTTCTGGCACATATTTTGAAGCAAATATTATTCTCAAAGTTGGAAATTATATTTATAATATTATTGGCCCTATACTATATAGGGCCATCAGCATTACTCCATCCCTATTTCTACTTACCTTTCTAAGTGAAGTCAGATTAGAAATATGGAGTTTACAAAATATATACTATAGTTAGAAATCTAACTTTTATAATCATCTATGTCAGCAATGTCAATAAAAATATAGTGTAAGCTACATCTATAATTTTGTTATTTTTAAATTTTTAAGTTAAAAATATTGCAGTATTGTAATTTACAACATTATATTAGTTTCACGTGTACAACATAGTGATACAAATTTGATGTAGATTATACCCCATTTAAAGTTATTATAAAATATTGGCTCTATTCCTTGTGCTGTACAATATATTCTTGTAGCTTATTTATTTTATACATAGTTTGTACCTCTTAATCCCCTACACCAATCTTGCCTCTCCCTTCCACACTCTCCCTACTGGTAACCACTACTTTGTTCTGTATATCTGTGAGTCTGTTTCTTTTTTTTTTTCTTTTTTTCCTTTTTGGCTGTGTTGGGTCTTAATTGCTGTGTGCGGCTTTCTCTAGTTGCGGCGAGCGGGGGCTACTCTTCGTTGTGGTGCGTAGGCTTCTCATTGCATTGGCTTGTTGCAGAGCACGGGCTCTAGGCACTTGGGCTTCAGTAGTTGTGGCATGCGGGATCAGTAGCTGTGGCTCACGGGCTCTAGAGCACAGGCTCAGTAGCTGTGGCGCTCAGGCTTAGTTGCTCCACAGCATGTGGGATCTTCCCAGACCATAGCTCGAACCTGTGTCCCCTGCATTGCCAGGCAGATTCTTAACCACTGCGCCACCAGGGAAGCCCTGTGAGTCTGTTTCTGTTTCACTATATTCATACATTTGTTTTATTTTTTAGATTCCATATATAGGTGATAACATACAGTATTTGTCTTTGTCTGATGTATTTTACTAGCATAATACCCTCCAAGTCCATGCATGTTGTTGCAAATGGCAAAATTGCATTCTTTCTTAGGTCTGAGTAGTATTCCATTGTGCATATATATACCATATCTTATTTACCTAGTCATCTGTTGATGGACACTTAGGTTGCTTCCATATCTTGACTATTGTAAATAATGCTGCTGTGAAAATTGGAGTGCATGTATCTTTTCAAATTAGTGTGTTCATTTTCCTTGGATATATACCCAAGAGTGGAATTGCTGGATCATATGGTAGTTCTATTTTTTAGTTTTTTGAGGAACCTTTATGCCATTTTCCAGAGTGGCTGCACCAATTTATCAACACATTCCCACCAGCAGTGTGCAAGGGTTTCCTTTTCTCCACATCCTTGCCAATGTTTGTTACTGTGGTCTTTTTTGATGATAGTCATTCTGACAGGTGTGTGGTGATATCTCAATGCATTGCTAATCACCAGAGAAAAGTTGAGCCTCTTTTCATGTGCCTGTTGTCCATCTGTGTATCTTATTTGGAAAAATATCTATTCAGGTATCCTGTCCAATTTTTAATCAGGTTGTTTGTTTTTTTGATATTGAGTTGTATGAGCTGTCTGTTTGTATATTTTGGATATTAACCCCTTATTAGTCATATCATTTCCAAATGTTTCCTCCTATTCAGTAGGCTATTTTTTTGTTGTCAGTGGTTTTTCTTTGCTCTGCAAAAGCCTTGAAGTTTAATTATGTCCCATCTGTTTGTTTTTTCTTTTGTTTCCTTTGCCTTAGGAGATAGATCCAAAAAAATATGGCTACGATTTCTGTCAAATCTGCCTTTGTTTTCTTCTAGGAGTTTTATGGTTTCTGATCTTACATGTAGATTATTAATCCATGTTTGACTTTATTTTTGTTTATGGTGTGAGAAAGTGTTTTAATTTCATTGCTTTAGATGTAGCTGTCCTGTTTTCCCAACACTCCTTATTGAAGAGACTGTCTTTCCTCCCATTGTGTATTCTTGCCTCCTTTGTCATAGATTAACTGACCATAAGTGTGTGGGTTTATTTATGGACTATACAATTCCAGTGATCTCTGTGTCTTTTTTGTTTTTAATGTGTCTGTTTTCATTACAGTACCATACTGTTTTGACTACTGTAGCTTTGAACTATAGTCTGAAGTCAGGGAGTGTGATACTTCCCTGTTCTAGCTCTGTTCTTCTCTCTCAAGATTGTCTTGGCTGTTTGGGGTCTTTTGTGTTTCCATAAATATTTTTAAATTTTTCGTTCTGGTTCTGTGAAAAATGCCATTGACATTTTGATAGGGATCCATTGAATCAGTAGATCGCCTTGGGTAATATGGTCATTCTAACAATATTAATTTTTTTAATCCATGAACACAGTATATCTTTCCATCAGTATGTGTCTTCTTTGATTTCTTTCATCAGTGTCTTACAGTTTTCCAAGTGCAGGTCTTTTACCTCCTTAGATGGATTTATTCCTAGGTTTTTTATTGTTTTTGATTCCATTGTAAATGGGATTGTTTCCTTAATTTCTCTTTCTGTTAGTTTATTGTTAGTGAGTGGAAATGCAACAGATTTTTGTATATTACTTTTGTACCCTGCAATTTTACCAAATTCATTAAAGAGCTCTAGTAGTTTTTTGGTGGTGCCTTTAGAATTTTCTATGTGTCGTGTCATGTCATTAGCAAACAGTGACAGTTCTACTTCTTTTCCAATTTGGATTCTTTGTATTTCTTTTTCTTATCTCATTGCTTTGTCTAGGACTTCCAAAACTATGTTGCATAAAAGTGGTGAGAGTGAGCATCCTTGTCTTTTTCATGATCTTAGAGGAAATACTTTCAGCTTTGCACTGTTAAGTATGATGTTAGCTGTGGGCTTTTCATATATGGATTTTATTATGTTGAAGTATGTTCCCTCAATACCCACTTTGTGGAGAGTTTTCATCATAAATCGGTGTTGAATTTTGTCAAAAGCTTCTTCTGCACTTGTTGAGTTGATCGTATTACTTTTATTCTTAAATTTGTTAATGTGGTATATCACATTGATTAATTTGCAGATTTTGAACCATTCTTGCATCCCTGGGATAAATCCCACTTGATCATGGTGTATGATCCTTTTAATGTATTTTTGGATTTGATTTGCTAACATTTTATTGAGGATTTTTGTATCTATGTTCATCAGTGATATTGGCCTATGATTTTCTTTTTTTGTGATATCTTTGTCTGATTTTGGTATGAGGGTGATCCTGGCCTCATAAAATGAGTTTGGGAGCACTGCTTTCTCTGCGTGTTTTTGGAAAAGTTTGAGAAGTATAGGTGGTAACTCTTTAAATATTTGGTAGAATTCACCTGCAAATTTATCTTGTCCTGGACTTTTGTTTGTTGGGATTTTTTTTCATTACTGGCAATTGGTCTCTTCATATTTTCTATTTCTTCCAGGTTCAGCTGTGACAGACTATACTTTTCTAGAAATTTGTCCATTTCTTCTAGGTTGTGCATTTTATTGGCATATCGTTGTTTGTAATAATCTCTTATGATCATTTGTATTTCTGTAGTGTCGTTTTTAAACTTTCTTCATTTCTGATTTTATTGATTTGGGCCATCTCCTTTTCTTGATGAGTCTGGCTGAAGGTTTATTAATTTTGTTTATCTTTTCAAAAACCAGCTCTTAGTTTCATTGACCTTTTCTATTGTTTTTTCTTTTTTTTTTTTATTAAATCAGTTATACATATACATATGTTCCCATATCCCCTCCCTTTTGCGTCTCCCTCCCACCCTCCCTATCCCACCCCTCCAGGCGGTCACAAAGCACCGAGCTGATCTCCCTTTGCTATGCGGCTGCTTCCCACTAGCTATCTACCTTACGTTTGGTAGTGTATATATGTCCATGCCGCTCTTTCACTTTGTCACAGCTTACACTTCCCCCTCCCCATATCCTCAAGTCCATTCTCAAGTAGGGCTGTGTCTTTATTCCTGTCTTACCCCTATGTTCTTCATGACATTTTTTTCTTAAATTCCATATATATGTGTCAGCATACAGTATTTGTCTTTCTCTTTCTGACTTACTTCACTCTGTATGACAGACTCTAGGTCCATCCACCTCATTACAAATAGCTCAATTTCGTTTCTTTTTATGGCTGAGTAATATTCCATTGTATATATGTGCCACATCTTCTTTACCCATTCATCCGATGATGGACACTTAGGTTGTTTCCATCTCCGGGCTACTGTAAATAGGGCTGCTATGAACATTTTGGTACATGTCTCTTTTTGAATTATGGTTTTCTCAGGGTATATGCCCAGTAGTGGGATTGCTGGGTCATATGGTAGTTCTATTTGTAGTTTTTTAAGGAACCTCCATACCGTTCTCCATAGTGGCTGTACCAATTCACATTCCCACCAGCAGTGCCAGAGTGTTCCCTTTTTTCCACACCCTCTCCAGCATCTATTGTTTCTAGATTTTTTGATGATGGCCATTCTGACTGGTGTGAGATGATATCTCATTGTAGTTTTGATTTGCATTTCTCTAATGAGTAAAGATGTTGAGCATCCTTTCATATGTTTGTTGGCACTCTGTATATCTTCTTTGGAGAAATGTCTATTTAGGTCTTCTGCCCATTTTTGGATTGGGTTGTTTGTTTTTTTGTTATTGAGCTGCCTGAGCTGCTTATAAATTTTGGAGATTAATCCTTTGTCAGTTGCTTCATTTGCAAATATTTTCTCCCATTCTGAGGGTTGTCTTTTGGTCTTGTTTATGGTTTCCTTTGCTGTGCAAAAGCTTTTAAGTTTCATTAGGTCCCATGTGTTTATTTTTGTCTTTATTTCCATTTCTCTAGGAGGTGGGTCAAAAAGGATCTTGCTGTGATTTATGTCATAGAGTGTTCTGCCTATGTTTTCCTCTAAGAGTTTGATAGTGTCTGGCCTTACATTTAGGTCTTTAATCCATTTTGAGCTTATTTTTGTGTATGGTGTTAGGGAGTGATCTAATCTCATACTTTTACATGTCCCTATCCAGTTTTCCCAGCACCACTTATTGAAGAGACTGTCCTTTCTCCACTGTACATTCCTGCCTCCTTTATCAAAGATAAGGTGACCATATGTCTGTGGGTTTATCTCTGGGCTTTCTATCCTGTTTCATTGATCTATCTTTCTGTTTTTGTGCCAGTACCATACTGTCTTGATTACTGTAGCTTTGTAGTATAGTCTGAAGTCAGGGAGCCTGATTCCTCCAGCTCCATTTTTCGTTCTCAAGATTGCTTTGGCTATTCGGGGTCTTTTGTGTTTCCATACAAATTGTGAAATTTTTTGCTCTAGTTCTGTGAAAAATGCCAGGGGTAGTTTGATAGGGATTGCATTGAATCTGTAGATTGCTTTGGGTAGTGTAGTCATTTTCACAATGTTGATTCTTCCAATCCAAGAACATGGTACATCTCTCCATCTATTTGTATCATCTTTAATTTCTTTCATCAGTGTCTTATAATTTTCTGCATACAGGTCTTTTGTCTCCTTAGGTAGGTTTATTCCTAGATATTTTATTCTTTTTGTTGCAGTGGTAAATGGGAGTGTTTCCTTGATTTCACTTTCGGATTTTTCATCATTAGTATATAGGAATGCCAGAGATTTCTGTGCATTAATTTTGTATCCTGCTACTTTACCAAATTCATTGATTAGCTCTAGTAGTTTTCTGGTAGCATCTTTAGGATTCTCTATGTATAGTATCATGTCATCTGCAAACAGTGACAGCTTTACTTCTTCTTTTCCAATTTGGATTCCTTTTATTTCCTTTTCTTCTCTGATTGCTGTGGCTAAAACTTCCAAAACTAGGTTGAATAAGAGTGGTAAGAGTGGGCAACCTTGTCTTGTTCCTGATCTTAGTGGAAATGGTATCAGTTTTTCACCATTGAGGACGATGTTGGCTGTGGGTTTGTCATATATGGCCTTTATTATGTTGAGGAAAGTTCCCTCTATGCCTACTTTCTGCAGGGTTTTTATCATAAATGGGTGTTGAATTTTGTCGAAAGCTTTCTCTGCATCTATTGAGATGATCATATGGTTTTTCTCCTTCAATTTGTTAATATGGTGTATCACGTTGATTGATTTGCGTATATTGAAGAATCCTTGCATTCCTGGAATAAACCCCACTTGGTCATGGTGTATGATCCTTTTAATGTGCTGTTGGATTCTGTTTGCTAGTATTTTGTTGAGGATTTTTGCATCTATGTTCATCAGTGATATTGGCCTGTAGTTTTCTTTCTTTATGACATCCTTGTCTGGTTTTGGTATCAAGGTGATGGTGGCCTCGTAGAATGAGTTTGGGAGTGTTCCCCCCTCTGCTATATTTTGGAAGAGTTTGAGAAGGATAGGTGTTAGCTCTTCTCTAAATGCTTGATAGAATTCGCCTGTGAAGCCATCTGGTCCTGGGCTTTTGTTTGTTGGAAGATTTTTTATCACAGTTTCAATTTCAGTGCTTGTGATTGGTCTGTTCATATTTTCTATTTCTTCCTGATTCAGTCTTGGCAGGTTGTGCATTTCTAAGAATTTGTCCATTTCTTCCAGGTTGTCCATTTTATTGGCATAGAGTTGCTTGTAGTAATCTCTCATGATCTTTTGTATTTCTGCAGTGTCAGTTGTTACTTCTCCTTTTTCATTTCTAATTCTATTGATTTGTGTCTTCTCCCTTTTTTTCTTGATGAGTCTGGCTAATGGTTTGTCAATTTTATCTTCTCAAAGAACCAGCTTTTAGTTTTATTGATCTTTGCTATCGTTTCCTTCATTTCTTTTTCATTTATTTCTGATCTGATCTTTATGATTTCTTTCCTTCTGCTAACTTTGGGGGTTTTTTGTTCTTCTTTCTCTAATTGCTTTAGGTGCAGGGTCAGGTTGTTTACTCGAGATGTTTCCTGTTCCTTAAGGTGGGATTGTATTGCTATAAACTTCCCCCTTAGAACTGCTTTTGCTGCGTCCCATAGGTTTTGGGTCGTCCTGTCTCCATTGTCATTTGTTTCTAGGTATGTTTTTATTTCCTCTTTGATTTCTTCAGTGATCACTTCGTTATTGAGTAGTGTATTGTTTAGCCTCCATGTGTTTGTATTTTTTACAGATCTTTTCCTGTAATTGATGTCTAGTCTCATAGCATTGTGGTCGGTAAAGATACTTGATACAATTTCAATTTTCTTAAATTTACCGAGGCTTGATTTGTGACCCAAGATATGATCTATCCTGGAGAATGTTCCATGAGCACTTGAGAAAAATGTGTATTCTGTTGTTTTTGGATGGAATGTCCTATAAATATCAATTAAGTCCATCTTGTTTAATGTATCATTTAAAGCTTGTGTTTCCTTATTTATTTTCATTTTGGATGATCTGTCCATTGGTGAAAGTGGGGTGTTAAAGTCCCCTACTATGATTGTGTTACTGTCGATTTCTCCTTTTATGGCTGTTAGTATTTGCCTTATGTATTGAGGTGCTCCTATGTTGGGTGCATAAATATTTACAATTGTTATATCTTCTTCTTGGATCGATCCCTTGATCATTATGTAGTGTCCTTCTTTGTCTCTTCTAGTAGTCTTTATTTTAAAGTCTATTTTGTCTGATATGAGAATTGCTACTCCAGCTTTCTTTTGGTTTCCATTTGCATGGAATATCTTTTTCCATCCCCTTACTTTCAGTCTGTATGTGTCTCTAGGTCTGAAGTGGGTCTCTTGTAGACAGCATATAGATGGGTCTTGTTTTTGTATCCATTCAGCCACTCTGTGTCTTTTGGTGGGAGCATTTAGTCCATTTACATTTAAGGTAATTATCGATATGTATGTTCCTATTCCCATTTTCTTAATTGTTTTGGGTTCATTATTGTAGGTCTTTTACTTCTGTTGTGTTTCTTGCCTAGAGAAGTTCCTTTAGCATTTGTTGTAAAGCTGGTTTGGTGGTGCTGAACTCTCTCAGCTTTTGCTTGTCTGTAAACGTTTTAATTTCTCCATCAAATCTGAATGAGATCCTTGCTGGGTAGAGTAATCTTGGTTGCAGGTTTTTCTCCTTCATCACTTTAAGTATGTCCTGCCACTCCCTTCTGGCTTGTAGAGTTTCTGCTGAGAGATCAGCTGTTATCCTGATGGGGATTCCCTTGTGTGTTATTTGTTGTTTTTGCCTTGCTGCTTTTAATATGATTTCTTTGTGTTTAATTTTTGACAGTTTGATTAATATGTGTCTTGGCGTATTTCTCCTTGGATTTATTCTGTATGGGACTCTCTGTGCCTCCTGGACTTGATTAACTATTTCCTTTCCCATATTAGGGAAGTTTTCAACTATAATCTCTTCAAATATTTTCTCAGTCCCTTTCTTTTTCTCTTCTTCTTCTGGAACCCCTATAATTCGAATGTTGGTGCGTTTAATGTTGTCCCAGAGGTCTCTGAGACTGTCCTCTGTTCTTTTCATTCTTTTTTCTTTATTTTGCTCTGCAGCAATTATTTCCACTATTTTATCTTCCACCTCACTTATCCGTTCTTCTGCCTCAGTTATTCTGCTATTGATCCCATCTAGAGTATTTTTTATTTCATGTATTGTGTTTTTAATCGATGCTTGATTCATCTTTAGTTCTTCTAGGTCCTTGTTAACTGTTTCTTGCATTTTGTCTATTCTATTTCCAAGATTTTGGATCTGGGAAATAGAATCTTGGATCATCTTTACCATCATTATTCTGAATTCTTTTTCAGGTAGAGTGCCTATTACCTCTTCATTTGTTAGGTCTGGTGGGTTTTTATCTTGCTCCTTCTCCTGCTGTGTGTTTTTCTGTCTTCTCATTTTGCTTATGTTACTGTGTTTGGGGTCTCCTTTTTGCAGGCTGCAGGTTCGTAGTTCCCGTTGTTTTTGGTGTCTGTCCCCAGTGGCTAAGGTTGGTTTAGTGGGTTGTGTAGGCTTCCTGGTGGAGGGGACTAGTGCCTGTGTTCTGGTGGATGAGGCTGGATCTTGTCTTTCTGGTGGGCAGGTCCATTTCTGGTGGTGTGTTTTGGGGTGTCTGTGGACTTTTTATGATTTTAGGCCACCTCTCTGCTAATGGGTGGTGTTGTGTTCCTGTCTTGCTAGTTGTTTGGCATAGGGTGTCCAGCACTGTAGCTTGCTGGTCGTTGAGTGAAGCTGGGTGCTGGTGTTGAGATGGAGATCTCTGGAAGATTTTCGCCGTTTGATATTATGTGGAGCTGGGAGGTCTCTTGTGGACCAGTGTCCTGAAGTTGGCTCTCCCACCTCAGAGGCACAGCACTGACTCCGGGCTCCTCAATTTGGGATGATGTGTTGTCTATTCATGTATTCCACAGATGCAGGATACATCAAGTTGATTGTGGAGCTTTAATCCGCTGCTTCTGAGGCTGCTGGGAGAGGTTTCCCTTTCTCTTCTTTGTTCTCACAGCTCCTGGGTCTCAGCTTTGGATTTGGCCCCGCCTCTGCGTGTAGGTCGCCGGAGGGCGTCTGTTCTTCGCTCAGACAGGACAGGGCTAAAGGAGCAGCCTCTTCGGGGACTCTGGCTCACTCAGGCCGGCGGGAGGGAGGGGCACGGAGTGCGGGGCGAGCCTGCAGCGGCAGAGGTCGGTGTGACGTTGCACCAGCCCGAGGCGCGCCGTGCGTTCTCCCAGGGAAGCCGCCCCTGGATCCCGGGACCCCGGCAGTGGCGGGCTGCACAGGCTCCCGGAAGGGCGGTGTGGACAGTGTCCTGCGCTCGCACACAGGCCTCCCGGCGGTGGCAGCAGCAGCCCCAGCGTCCCACGCCCGTCACTGGGCTCCGCGCTTTCAGTCGTGACTCGCGCCCGTCTGTGGAGCCCCTTTAAGCAGCGCTCTTAATCCCCTCTCCTCGCGCACCAGGAAACCAAGAGGGAAGAAAAAGTCTCTTGCCTCTTCGGCAGCTCCAGAGTTTTCCCGGACTCCCTGCCGGCTAGCTGTGGCACACCAGCCCCCTTCAGGCTGAGTTCTCGCCGCCAGCCCCAGTCCTCTCCCTGCGCTCCGACCGAAGCCCGAGCCTCAGCTTCTAGCGCCGCCTGCCCCGGCGGGCGAGCAGACAAGCCTCTCGGGCTGGTGAGTGCCGCTCGGCACCGATCCTCTGTGCGGGAATCTCTCCGCTTTGCCCTACCCAGGTATGTGGGGAGTTTCTTGCCTTTGGGAGGTCTGGGGTCTTCTGCCAGCATTCAGTAGGTGTTCTGTAGGAGTTGTTCCATGTGTAGCTGTATTTCTGGCGTCTATTGTTTTTTTCTATTTCATTTATTTCTGCTCTGTTCTTTATGATTTCTTTCCTCCTACTAACTTTGGGTTCTGTTTGTTCATCTTTTTCTAGTTGCTTTTGGTGTAAGTTTAGGCTGTTTACTCGATATTTTTCTTGTTTACTGATGTAGGCTCATATCGTTATAAACTTACTTCTTAGAACTGCTTTTGCTGCAGCCCATAGATTTTGGATCATTGTGTTTTTGTTTTTGTTTTTCTCCAGGTATTGTTTTACTTCTTCTTTGATTTCTTCAGTTATCCATTGGTTATTTACTAGCATATTGTTTAGCCTCCACATGTTTGTGTTTCTTGCAGTTTTTCTTATTGTTGACTTCTAGTCTCATAGCATTGTGGTCAGAAAAGATCATTGATGTGATTTCAGTTTTCTTAAATTTATGGAGGCTTGTTTTGTGGCCTAGCATGTGATCTATCCTGGACGATGTTCCATGTGCACTTGAAAATTATGTGTATTCTGTTGCTTTTTTCTTTAATTTTTGCCATTTTAATTACAGTGTATTTTGATGTGATCCACTTGGGTTGATCTTGTTTGGGGCTTTCTGTGCTTTCTGGACTTGGATGTCTGTTTCATTTCACAGATTAGGGAATTTTTCAGCTATTATATCTTCAAATAACTCTTCTGCCACATTCTCTCTTCTCCTTCTGGGACCCCATATAATATAATGCAAATGTTAGTACCCTTGATGTTGTCTCAGAGGTCTCTTAAACTGTCTTCATTTCTTTTTATTATTTTTTTCTTTTTTCTTTCAGCCTCAATGATTTCCACTACTCTGTCTTCCAGCTTGCTGATCCATTCCTCTGTATCATTTAATGTACTCTTGATTTCTTCTAGTGTTATTTTTTTCATTTTGTTATTGTATTTTTCATCTGTATTTGGTTCTTCCTTATTTTTTTAACTCTTTGTTAAAAGCTTCTAACTTCTCCCTCTGTTCATTCATTCTTCTCCCAAGTTCTTTGATCATCTTTATGATCATTACCTTGAACTCTGGATCTCTCAGATAGATTGCCTATCTCTGCTTCACTTAGTTATTTTTCTGGCATTTATCTTTTTCCTTTATTTGGAACATGTTTCTCTGTCACCTCATTTTGCCTAATTTGTTGTTTTTATTTCTATGTATCTGGTAGGCTGATTATGTTTCCTGACCTTGGAGAAGTGACCTTTTGTAGGAGACATCCTATGCATCCAAGCAGAGCCATCCCCTCTTGTCACCCTACCTATGTGCTCTAGGATACACCCTATGTGAGCTGAATGGGTCCTTCTGTTGTGATGGGCTGACCACTGTGAGCAGTCTGCCAGGGGTGGCTGGCCCCTAGTTCAGTTCATTGCCAGTCCTGCTTTGTGTGGAGTCTGCCAGTCATGTTTGGCAATGTTAGGTCACAGTGTGGCTTGCTGTGGAAACCCACAGGGTCCTGGGGCTAGAGTTGGCTCACTGATGGGCAGAGCTGGGTTTGGTGTGGGTGGTTGCATGGCCTGGGTTCCAAGATCTAGTGTCGGCCTGCTGGTAGCTGGAGCCAGTTCCTTACACAGCTGCCTGCAGATTCCGCGGTTATGAACCTTCATGTGCACTAACTGTATTTCAGTTGAGACATCAGAAATACTATACCCTCGAAGTAAGGGTCCAATCCAGGAGTTAGAATCATGCTATGGGACTAAGGGCTATGTCCTTGGGGTAGGGGCACAAATAGATACATAATAGTAAAATTTAATAAAAGGAGAACATTCTAAAAACTTTCGAAGAATGAAAGCAGATTACTCAAAAGAAAGCAAAAATTAAGTTGCTTTGTCAACAGTTGACTAGAGGCATACTAAACAAAGTAAGTAAAAAATCAAATAAAATGTTTAAAGGAAAAGAATACCAAATCTAGAATTTTATAATTTAGCTATTATCCTTTAAGGAAGAGGGCAATATAAAAATGTTCCTATATTGAATGTTACTATGCAGAAATCCACTTTGAAAATTCTTTGTGAGGGCACTCTCCACTAAGAAGAGAAAGAAACCCAGGAGGTCACATGACATGTATGAGAAATAATGGTGAGCATTAACTACACATACATGCTCTAAAAAAACGCAAGAAAAAAAAGAGAAGGAAGAAAGATAATCCAAATAGCAGAGACTATTAAAGAAAAAGATAATACCTACGTGGCTGGTAGGGGGAAGATGACAAATATAAAGAGAGAAGCTAATTTGTTTAGGTGGAAGGTATAGATCATGAGAAGTTTAAACCATTGATAAGGAAAAAAAAGAATGGGTCTCACTAAGTTAGGAGTAACCAGTAGCAAAATAAAAACTACATGACTTATAAACCAGCAGAAAGAAAAAATGCCATATGTACTATGGAAACAGAAAACCAGAAAAAAAGACACAAAAATACAATGGTAAATGAAAATATAATGCTACAGATAAATCTTAGTGTAACAAATACTACAAGAATTCTAAATGAAACATACTCACAAATTGAAATAAAAAGCAGATTCTCTGATAGAATCAAGGGAAACAAATTTAGTAATATATTGTCAAAAGGATAACATATTTAAATCAAAGGAAAATGCAAGCAAAGGAAAAGTAAAAATATATACTGAGCATAAAGAAATATGTGGTAGCAGTCATACCATCAGACAAAATGGAATTTGAAATGAAATCTATTACTGAGGAAAAAGATGTTTATGATGGTAAAATGATAATAATGCTAGTGATACTAATATTAACAAACACATATAAAGTGATTACTATATGTCATTTGCTGTTCTAAGAACTTTTTATATTATAACACATTAATCCTCATAACAACCAAAAGATACAGGTATTATCAATACTTGCCTTACACACTTAATAGATGAGAAAAGTGCAGCACAGAATGATTCAGCGACTTGCCCAAAGCCAGAAAATGCTTAAGCCAGAATTAAAACTCTGGCACTATGGTTTCAGGTTCCATACTGTCATCTACTAAATCATGAACACATATGCAAGCAAAGATGTAAAAGATTTAAATAATAATTAGATCTAATTAATAGATACATAGAGAACTTTACTTTCATCAAATCAAAATTACACATTTTTTTTTAGCTCTCATCCAACCTTACAAACATCTCCCACATGTGTATCTCCAGCCCACACATTTCTTCTGACCTGAATATTTAGTTTATTAGTCCACATCTCAAAGTTATCTTGTTGAAATTTTATCATTCCCCAAACCTACTTTACCAAAAATTTGGAAACATCCTATATTCCTTTCTTCTCTCACTCCCTACATCTGATGTATCGGGAAACCTGTTTGCACCATCTTAAAAATATACTCATAATCCAGTCATAATTCACTGTCTGCACTGCAACATCCATGATGTGATTCCTCAGCACTGATTGTCTTGATTATTTTTATCATCTCCTAACTCTTCTCCTTCCTTCCATTCTTGACCCCATAGTCAGTAACTCACTCAATAGCCAGTGTTTAAAATGTGAGAATCATATCACTCCTTTGTTCAAAAACTTCTGAAAGCTCCTATCTCTGTGCAAATAAAAGCCAGAGTTTTTACAGTGGTCCAAGAGACTCTCCATCATTTGGCCTCCATTACCACCCATTCCTTGGAGAATCTGGCTACCAAAGGACACTGCATGGGCTGGCCCTTCTCCCTGAAAGGATATTCTTCCAGATGTCTTAGTGATTAATTCTCTCATCTCCTTTTGCTATCTGTTCAATGCCACCTTTTCAATAAAGCCAACCTTGATCATTCTGTCTTTTAAAATTGAAATCATACCCTACTTGGCATTCCCCATCTGCTTTACCCAACCCTCCATTTTTCTTCCCATAGCATTTGTCTGTTTCTAACTTTCCATTTATCTATTAGCTAGTGTTAATTATCTTTTTCTTTCTGGTAGAATATAAGCTCCTTGAGGAAAGAGATTTTGTCTGTTTTATTCACTAACTTTCCTAAGGGCTTAAAAGAGTACCAGAAACAGTATTTATTAAATATTGTTATATGACTAAACAAGAAGCAGTCAAAAATTAAATTTTCTCAAGGCCATATAGAAGCTTCAATATATTAAAAAAGCATATATTATACTTAATGTGTTCTCTGATCACAAAGCAATAAAATTAGAAATTAATAATTAAAGGAACTTTTAAAAAATCCCTAATGTCTAGAAAAAAACTAAATAATTTACTATTAAAAAAAAACCCGTTGAGTTAAAGAGCAAATCTTTAGGGAAATTATAAAATGGTAAGAACTGAACAAAAATGAAAACACTACAGTTAAAATTTATTGTATACAGCTAAAGCAGAATTTGGAAAGGAAGTTATAGCCTTGTATAGATTAGTCACAAAGCAGGAAATATTGAAGCCATACTAATTTCCTTTTGAAAAAGAGCAACAGAGCAATGCCAATGAAACAAGAATACAACAAACATAAAAGCAGAATTCGTATAAATAAATAATGAGAGAGGTCAGAATTTTGGCAAGATTTATTTAGGGACAAAAAGGAAGATGCAAAGCAAAAATATACCAGGAAGGGGGAAAGTAATCTCAGATATAACAGAGATTTTTAAAAAATAATATATGAATACTTAGAATAATATAAATATGCTAATAAAGTTGATAATCTATACATTGTTTTCAGTCAGAGGCAATGTCAATTCCTAGCTGGCCTCTGGAAATCTGTGAGTATTTATAATTGTCACAATGGCTGGAGATGCAATTGATATATTTAGTGTCCAGAGCCCAGGATAGAAAACTTAAATTATTGAAAGAAGTTTAAATGATAAATGAAAGATACACCATTTTCCTCCATTCTTACCCCTGTTCTCCCACCAAAAATCCAGGTCTTTATATCTGAATTTTGCTGAACTTTCTATAAACAGAAATAACTACCATATGTATTTTATTTCAAGAAATAGAAAAAAGGACAAGTTCACTAATAAATTTTATGAGACTAGCACAATACTACTGTAAAACCAGCTAAGAACAGTGTAAGAAAAATACATGATAGACCATTTTCATTTTAAATCTAGAAGTAATATCTTAAGTAAATTTTATCTAAGTCCAAAATACAATAGGAAACTAAGGATGGTTCAACATCATAAACTATTATATTTTTAAACCACCTTCTTTTTACCACATAATTATTTCAGTATTACAACAATGCAGATAAAGCATGTCATAAAATTACATTAAAATTACCTATATTTGGTTTTTAAAATCTCATAAAACAAGGACTAGATTTAATTTTCTTAACAATAAAAATCTGTATACCATAAACCTACAGAAAGAAAGCAACCTTAATTGAGGAAATTTAGATGAATTTAGGTGCATAAA
This sequence comes from Mesoplodon mirus, assembly GCF_964341445.2. Lineage (NCBI taxonomy): Eukaryota > Metazoa > Chordata > Mammalia > Artiodactyla > Ziphiidae > Mesoplodon > Mesoplodon mirus. The sequence goes on along the minus strand of NC_138977.1, from coordinate 156,261,937 downwards.
ATCAGGAAAATGATATGGATGTTCATCATCACAACTACTTTTTAGCATAATATTGAAGGTCATTGCCAACTGCTGTGATCTGAATGTGTCTGCCCCCACCCTCCCCGCCAAATTAATGTTGAAATCCAAATTCCCAATGTGATGGTGTTAGTAGTTGGTGGCCTTTGGGAGGTGATTAGGTCATCCTCATGTATGAAATTAGTGTCCTTATGAAAGAGATCCCAGGGAGTACCCTTGCCTTCTTCTGTCATGTGGGGATACAGTGAGAAGTCTGTGACCCAGAGGAAGGCCCTATGTGACTACACAGGCACCCTCATCTCAGACTTCCAGCCTCCAGACTGTAAGCAATACATTTCTGCTGTTTATAAGCCACACAGTCTGTGGTATTTTGTTATAGCAGCCCAAATGGACTAAGACACCCAACATTTGAGAAACAAGCAGAAAGAGTATAAGGATTATAAGGGAAGAAAAAAATCTGTATAGACAATTCAGTAGTAAACAACTTTTAAATAATAAAAGACAGTTCACCTTAATGAAAGTTGAACTTAGAAAATCAATGACACAATTCTTTACCAGCATTGAGTTCCCTGGTAGTCCAGTGGTTAAGACTCCAGCATCAAACAAATAGAATTTTAAAATGGGATTAAATTTATAAGAGAAATAAATTGTAAAATATATAACTTTTGTTATAAAATAATACAATTAAAAATAACAAACAATGCACAAAGCTCCTCAGAGAAAAACATTAAAAATCTATTAAAGGAGCACAAATGAAAAGATGCTCAACATAATTAGTCATTATGGAAGTACAGATCAAGGCCACAATGAGATACCACTTCACATCCATTAGAATGGCTAAAATAAAGAAAATGGAAAATAATAAGAGCTGGAGAGGATGTGGAAAAATGGGAATCCTCATACATTGCTGGTGGGATATAAAATGGAACAGTCATTGTGCAAAACAATTAGGTGATTCATCAAAAAGTTAAACATAGATATGACCCAGCAATTCTTCTCTAAGGTAGAAAGTTAAAGAATTGAGAACAGGTTCTCAGACAAATCATTGTACATGAATATTAATAGCAGCACTGTGTGCAGTAGCTAAGGTGGGAAGAAAGCGTCCATCAACAGATAAGTAGATAAACAAAATGTAGTATATTCATACAGAGGAATATTACTTAGCCATAAAAAAGAATGAAGTATTGATAAATGCTACAACATGGATGAATTGTGAAAATATTAAGCTTGTCTGGCTGGAATCTAAACCAAGTCCTGATCAAAAATTCAGGTGGGGAAGGGGGAAAGGTAAGCTGTGACAAAGCGAGAGAGAGAGGCATGGACATATATACACTACTAAATGTAAAATAGATAGCCAGTGGGAAGCAGCTGCATAGCACAGGGAGATCAGCTCGGTGCTTTGTGACCACCTAGAGGGGTGGGATAAGGAGGTTGAGAGGGAGGGAGACGCAAGAGGGAAGAGATATGGGAACATATGTATATGTATAACTGATTCACTTTGTTATAAAGCAGAAACTAACACACCATTGTAAAGCAATTATGTTCCAATAAAGATGTAAAAAAAAAAAAGAAAGAACTTAAAGGACAAATAGATTGCTTTATTAAATTATCTAAAGAAAAAGAATTCAGGTGGATTTTGTATATCTGAATAGCTGAGTGATATTCCTTTCCTTCTTCATTCTCTCCCACGTTCCTCACTTCCTTCCTTCTGTCCTCTCCCCCCTTCCCTTTCTTCATTTCTTTCTTTAGTTAAATGTTTTGTTTTGTGAAAACTATAGATTCACATGCAGTTGTAATAAATAACATAGAGGGATTTACTGTACGCTTTGCCCAATTTCCCCCAGTGGTAACATCTTGTAAAACAGTAGTACAATATCACAACCAGGATATTGACATTGATATAGGTCAAGGTACAGAACATTTCCATTTCCATTCCACAGAAATCTGTCAGGTTGTCATCTACTTCTCTCCTCCCCTTATTTTCTCATTTCAAGAATGTTGCATAAATGGAATCATACAGTATAAATATGTAATCTTTAAAAAAAAAGATTTTTTAAAAGCCAAAAGATTGCCTTTTCTCAGCACAGTTCTCTGGAACTTCAAACTGTTTTATGTATTAATGTTTCATTCTTTTTTATTGCTGAGTAGTATTCCATGGTATGGGTATATGAGTTTGTTTAACCATTCACCTGTTGAAAGACATCTGGATTTCTGGCCAGTTTTGTCTATTAAGAATAAAACTGCTACAGAAGCTTTCATACCAATGTTCATAGCAGCATTATTCATGGCCAAAAGGTAGAAACAACCCAAGTGTACCTCAACAGATAAATGGATAAACAAAATGTGGTATATATATATATATATATATATATATATATATATATATATAGCATGTATTATTATTCAGCCTTAAAAAGGAATAAAATTCTGATACATGTTACAATATGGATGAACCTTGAAAACATTATGCTAAGTGAAATAAGCCAGAGTCATATATTATATGAATCTATTTATTGTATTGTATGTATTCTATGAGTTATCCAGAATAGATAAATCCAGAGAGACAGAAAGTAAACTGGTGGTTGCCAGTGGCTGGGGAAAGGGGGAAATTGGGGGAGTTGCCTTGCTTAGTGAGTATGAGGTTTTATTTTGGGGTGTTGGAAATGCTCTGTAAATTGATAGAAGTGGTGGTTGCACAACATTGTGGATATTATAAATGCCATTGAATTGTACACTTTAACATAAAATTTGATGTTATGTGAATTTTGCCTCACTAAAAAATAAGTAAATGAATGAATGAATCAATGAATAAAATCTATTAAAGGATGTAAAAACTTCTGAATACATGGAGAATATAAAACGTCTTTATAGATATGAACCTTAACCTAGAAAATATGTTAATTATCTCCAAATTTTCCATAAATTCTTTGAAATATAAAATATAGCATTATATTAGTTTCACATGTACAACATAGAGTCGATATTTGTGTATATTGCAAAATGATCACCACAATAAGTCTAGTTAATCTATCACCACATAGAGTTTTACATTTTTTTCTTGTGATGAGAAATTTTATGATCTACCCTCTTAGCAACTTTCGTATATACAGTACAGTGTCATTAATTGTTGTGGCCATGCTGTACATTACATCCCCAGGACTTATTTATTTTACAACTGGAAATTTGTACCTTTTAACCCTATATATATACACACACACACACACATATATATATACATATATATGTATATATATGTATGTATATATATGTATATATATACATACATACATATATACATTTTATAGCTCTGGACAGGAGGAAAATTTGAGTGGGTTCACTGCAGTAAGGTTGGCCATAGTGGGGAGGTGGAAGCAATCTGTGCCTCTGAAGTACCATAATATATAAGCATGTAGTAGAGGAAATACTCTAAAATATGATTCACCAGTGAGGAGCAATAAGCTAGATGTGCAAAAGTTACTTAACCTCAGTTTATTCACCTTTAAATGGAAGTAATGGGAGCACATATTCAACAGAGTTACTGAGAAAATAAATGAGTTAATATAGCATCTTAGTCCCTTTGGGCTGCTGTAGCAAAGTTCTATAGACTGGATGGTTTATAAACAACAGAAGTTTATTTCTCACAGTTCTGGAGGCTGCAAGTCTGAGATCAGGTTGCTAGCATGGTCGGGTTCCTGTGAGGGCCTTCCAACTGATTGCTACTTCTCCCTGCATCCTCACATGGCAGAGAGCAGAGAGAGGAAACCAGTTCTCTCATGACACTTAGAAGGGCACTGGTCCCATCATGGGGGCTCCACCCTCCTAAACTCATCTAATCCTAATTACCTCCCAAAGGCCCACCTCCTAAAACCATCAAACTGAGGGGTAGGACTTCAACATATGAATTTTAGAGTAACATAAACGTTCAGTTCATAACATTACAGTATATGTAAAGACTAAGACAGTACCTGACAAAATTATGAATACCCAATAAATATTAGTTACCACTGTTTTTATTGTTGCATACAAGAATATGACCAGATGATTTTTAATAGTATTAAGTGAAAAAAGTAAGAAACAGAGTTTAAAAGTATAAGAGAGAGAGACAGAGAGAGAACTGCATAATCCCCACCACTTAAATCGCCTGATTGATTTGAGATAAAGCATTTCAGAAGCTGATTCCCCCACTTTCTTGGCTCTTTCTACCAACATCTCAATAAATCTTGAAGATCTGAAATGCCTTATCTCTCATTAGTAACAAACCTTGAGGATATTTATAATAAATTCTAACTGTATCATGCTTTGCATGTTGGCTGCCCCACACTTTCCTTCCCACGGGTTCTCCCCCTTTCCCTGGTCAGAGCTGAGCTGTAAGTATGCACCATTGCCCTCTGGTGGATGAACGTTTAGTGTCCTATTAAAAGTAGGGTTGGATTTTCTGGAGCTCTAAATTTAAACTTCATGCGTTATGATTAACTCATAAAATAGTATCAGCGTTGCTTAATAGAGCCCCTAAATAGAATTCGGGTGCTGAATTACATAATGGCATCGTTTATTCCTTTATTTTAGTTCAGATAATGTTAAAGTATTTCAATGGAATATGTTCACGAAGTTAGTGTAGTTCCTGTTTGTTTCAGATGTATATATATAAATAGTTTCACTTTGATGACTTGCCTGGGATATTGACTTTTTTTCCTTTTTTAGTAGAAAGGTTTGATATTGTTCTTTCCAAAAATAATTATATCTGTATTAATTCCAACTTTGAAATCTGAATTTGTGCTTCCCATCTCATATGCCTTAATATGTTAAACCATTATGCTCTTTATCCTCTTCTTAAATCAGTTTCTGACATTGAGACTTATCCAGATATGGCAGTTGGTTTCCTGGGAAAAGGTGAATTCCAGGGAATGATGTCTTCATTGCTGTCTGCAACTACTTCAATCTTAAATTTTCTCCTGGTTAGTGTCAGCTACTCAGCTAAGGCAGCCAAATTCTCTCGTAAAATAATCACATCGATATCAAATAAAAGCTAATAAACTACTTTAAAGATAAAAAGCTATGATTGTTTTAAAAATATAAAGTTATAAGACTCATAAGGTTTACATTTTCTAAGTTTTTTGACTTTGAACATTCTTAGTTTGTTTTCTTGACTAACATTCAAGAAAACGGAAAATCTGGAAATAACTTTCAGTATTTAACTTCCTAAAAATGGTTAATTTGAGTTAAGTATAGAATTCTCCATTAAAGTTGCTTGTTAGCTTGTTAATTTATTTCATTGTATCCTTAAACTTAATTTTAAGAACTGTATATCATGAGTTTCTCTAGTGTCTGCAGCCGTGTTAAAGGCAAACATCCCTCCCCCACACTTAACGGAAATGTCATGTGCCAATGACATTTCTCAACACAGTTGTTTTAGTTCTATTAAAAATTAATTGTAACTAAAACAGAGGTTCTAGGCCTCCAGGCTTGTTGGGTCAGAAAATGAGTAATGATCTGTAGTAGGGAAGGCTTGTCAACAGAATCTTTTGCTCTGACTCTTAACACTCTTATGTGCCCAGGAAAAAGATCTTAACAACTAAGACAAAGGCAGAATTGTAGGAAGGGCCCTGAAAGGTAATTAAATGGCAGTATTAAAGCACATTAATTTGAAAGAATACAGTATGGGCAAAGAAGGAGCTTCTCCTGGGGTGAGATGTGAGGGAAACGGTTGTGGGAATGAACTTGAATGAACATTAAACTTCCCGCAGTGGTTTTGAAAACAAGTGACAAAGATGAACTTTGAATCTACTTGATAGATGTCTCTCTAAGATAGTTTATATGAAGTTCTATCTAGCCAAAGAGAGGTGATTTTGGAAAATCCATATTTAATTGCATTGTGGGAATTACATTTAAAGTTTGCCATTTATATGTTAGAGTGTTCTGAGACTGTACCTCAATATATCTGAAGGTTTATTGGCTGACTGCCAGGACATAATGACTGTGATAAAATTGTCAGAAATTGGTTTTGTGTAGCTTTAGAGAGGGGGGCAGTAGAAGTTATATTTGATATGATCTTTTTGTTGTTGGTTTGATGAGCTTCTTTGCCACTTTGCTTCATACTGCCTGTGTTTTGGAAGAGGACATTGGGGACAGCATCCAAATGCAAATGTTTCAGGCTGACGTGTTATTCTATTTAATGATTTTTAAAGACTGTGTCATGGATGAAGGCATCATTTTTGTGGAGAGAGTACTATGAAGTTAAATATTTTCCCAGTGTCCTCTGGCAAGAAGCTCCAAGGCTATGGGAGAGAGTTCTTAAGAGAAGAAACTGAGATCTTATTAGAAATTGGCAAAGAGCTCAAAGAGAGATGGCCCCATAGGATTCAGTGTTACAGAGTATATCCTCAACATCAGCAACAGAGACACCTAATATTAAAATATACTAACTTATGTGACACCTTCTATTGGACATTTAATTTGCATCCCAGGTCCATAAGATAAAGTTTCTAACTCATTGTATTTACATTTTCTAACTATAATTGAAACCCAGTCTAAACATTTTTGTACTTTATTTCTTGGCAGAATATTTTCTATTTTAAAGACCCTTATAATTAAGACTAGATCTCATTCTTTCTCCCATATACCATGAATTTATTTGATCTTCAAGATTATTTAGATTATTACTTAGGTTTCTTGGCATTTCTGTGCATTTCTTTACACTACAGCTGCTCAGTGTGAAGTCTGAGTCAGGGTCACCCTTCTCTACAGGGCACAGAATGTCTAAATGTCTACTTTTTTCCAGGTTCAGATTGGGTGGGAAAGTAAAGCCACACATGTCTCTAGCATCCATCAGTTGATGCTAGTCAAATTTGTTAAGCTGGGAAATATGTTTCCCAGAAACTCCTCGCCTATGTGAGTCCAGGTTAGAAATTTGAGTAAGATCTAGAAAGCAGACATGAAGCAGATCTCTTTTCAGTCAGATGTCTTCAAGGACAGATTTAGAGATCCCCATCAGGCCCAGTTTATCCTCTCTGTCCTCTGTTCTGTGTTCAGATCTTCCCTACTTCAGGTCCTACTGACCAACGGTGGCTTCAGGACAACTACCAGATGCACTTGACCATGACCCCACAGAGACGGTAGCTGTAGAAGAGCTTTCTATAGACCTAGCCACAAGCTCTCACTGAGGGGATTTGCTTTAGCAGCTGGATAGACTTGGCTTCTAGAGTAACTGATTGGCAACTCCCTCCTTTATCCTCCAACTCTACATTCCAGACCTTCATTTCCCAACTCCTCCTACAATTGACTGAGATATAATAACTATAATAAATTTTCCATGACACTCATTGCATCTCTGCTACCTCCACTGATGAACTGTAAACAATAAAATGGGGATTGGCCCATCTTCATTTTTTGAAAAATTGACTCTCACTGTCATAACTCTTTTCTCATTCTCTTCTCTGTTTCTCTGGTATTTAGATTAGTCTTTGCGATGCCTCTTATACAAACTTTTCTGAGGGTTAACTCCATAATACTAAAAGAACAGCAATAATAACAGCAACAACAAAAACTTTAATGAAGTTTACGCCTATTATGTGATGATTAAAATTTTCTTTACAAAAAGGTTTAAGGTCAGAGTTCTATTGATTGATCCATATGATACTTTGACTAGTATGAACCAGTTAGTGAGAGAGAAAATAGTGACTGAGACAGACATAATCATTACTCTCATGAAATTTAAATTCTAGTGATTGATTACTGGTAATTAAATAGTCAATAAAATGCCATGTAAAATGTGTAACTACAGTGAAGTTAAAGAAGAAGAGTAACATCCCAGACCAGTGGAAGGATGGGTCAAAAATATTTCCTAAGAAAAGTGAGATCTAGGGCTTCCCTGGTGGCGCAGTGGTAGAGAATCCGCCTGCCGATGCAGGGGACACGGGTTCGTGCCCCGGTCTGGGAGGATCCCACATGCCGCGGAGCGGCTGGGCCCGTGAGCCATGGCTGCTGAGCCTGCGCATCCGGAGCCTGTGCTCCGCAACGGGAGAGGCCACAACAGTGAGAGGCCCGCGTACCGCAAAAAAAAAAAAAAAAAAAAAAAAAAAGAAAAGTGAGATCTAGCTTGAAATACATATATTCCAGGGAAAAGGAACAGAATATTCAACAGCCCAAGATAAGAGGGAAATGGTGAGTTCCTTAGAGGAACTGCATGTGTTTAGTATGCTGAGAACACTGTCTGAGTGGTAAATAGTAACTAAACAGGAAAATGGAGAGTTAAGTAGGGACCTTTCAAGCTGTATTATTCTAATAGGGACTGATTATAGGACATTAATCAAAGAAATCATATAATTGTATTTTCTTATAGAAATATGACTGTCTGCAGCATGAAAAATTAGTTAGAATAAAGGGTGGATTAACTAAGGATGAGAATAAAGACAAAGCAATCAGTAAGGGAACTACAGCAATAATCCTGTGGATGGTAGCCCCAAACTAATAGATATTCAGAATAGAGAATGTATAGGACTTTATGATTCATTGAATGTAGGGGAACGTAGAAATGAATGATGACTTCCAGGTTCCTTACTTGGGCAAATGGAGAGATGGTGGTACCATCCACTGTGATAAGAAACATATGAGGTCATAACATTTGCAAGGGAGGTAGAAAGGTAATGTGTACAGCTTTTTATATCTCAGGCTTGAGGTGCCTATGGAATACCCAAGTGACATCATCTTCAAGACGTAGGTATAAGAAGAGATCTTGGTAGTAGATACAGATTTTGGATTTGTGATGGATGCTTTTTTTTTTTGGCCCACCTGAAACCTATTCTCCCTGGCAGTGGAATCTCCATTTCTTTCTGAGAAATCACCACTACTCCAATCTTAATCCATATAATTCAAATAGACTGATAGCATTCACAGGCTTCAAGGGTGAAGACATGACCCACACCTGGGTTATTATAGTTGTAATGACTGGTTCTGGAATGGGCACAGGGCTTAACTGATCCAACGAAAATCAGTGTAGAACTTCTAATAAAACACTGGCATTATTTATTTGCTTACTCTAAGTGACGTGATATCAGAGGGTATTGTTTATTTAGTTCACTTTTCTATCCCTAAGCCTCAAATAGTGCTTGGTTTACAATAATTTTTCAATAAAAAATTGTTAAATGAATGAATACATTGAGCACCTTAATAACAACTATGCCTAGATTTTTCAGTTGTGTGAGTCAATAAATACCCTTTTTTGAAATTCACTTGTTTTAATTTGAGTTTCTGCCACTGGCTTCTAAACAAGGCCTGATCAAATGAGGAGTTGTTATCAAGTACAGCAGTCCCCAACCTTGTTGGCACGAGGGACTGGTTTCGTGGAAGACAGTTCTTCCACTGGGGTGGTGGTGGTGGTGTTCAGGCCCTAACGTGAGTGGGGCGGGGGGGGAGATGGTTCAGGTGGTAATGCTAGTGGTGGGGAGCCATGGGGAGCGGCAGATGAAGCTTTGCTTGCTTGCTGCCACTCACCTCCTGCTGTGCAGCCCGGTTCCTAACAGGCCTCAGACCGGTACCGGTCCACGACCTGGGGGTTGGGAACCCCTGATCAAGTAGATGGAATCTAAAGTCAAACAACAGAACAGTCTGTTCCTGGGAGAGTCTGCAGACTATGAAGGAGAGAGGATCCAGGTCCCTGAAAAACATCAAATTTTCCAGGCAAAAGAATATCAGAATGGGAGCCTGGATAGGAGATCAGTATTATAGAAGGCAAAGAGAAAAAAATATTTCAAGACAGAGGGCATGAAAAACAGTGTTGTATTTTATTTGACCTTTTGATAAAATCTAAGGAAGAGCTGACTAAACTTTCATCTTGCATCTGCTTGCTTAGTGTGTTTTTGTTTTTTTTCCTTTGTGAGTATTGTTTCAGGGCTCCTTCTCTCTAATATAAAATTAATTTTATAATTTGTTTTCTAATTGCCCGCATCCTTTTCACACTGGGATTGAACCCCTCCAAGGAACTTCTGTGCTTTGCATCATTTTCTTGTAGACAATCCACTTGGATTGGAACACCAGTGGAATGGTACAATTACAGAGACTAGAATCACTTTACCATAACCTAGCTCGCACTTTTTTTTCATGTAGTTTTGGAGCCTGATCCATGAACAAAAATCATCCGCCTCAGTCACTTACAGTGACTTTGGAAAGAGTTTCTTCTTTTAGTAATTTAGAAACCATAGGAACCATGTAAGGACTCTGTAGATGAATACCACAAATTAAAAGAAAGAGGATGGGCTTCCCTGGTGGCTCAGTGGTTGAGAGTCCGCCTGCCGATGCAGGGGACACAGGTTCGTGCCCCGGTCCAGGAAGATCCCACATGCTGTGGAACAGCTGGGCCCGTGAGCCATGGCCGCTGAGCCTGCGCGTCTGGAGCCTGTGCTCCGCAACGGGAGAGGCCACAGCAGTGAAAGGCCCGTGTACCGCAAAAAAAAAATTAAAAATAAAAAAAAAATGAAAGAGGAAAACAGTGCAAAGACCACTTCATAATGCAAAGTGTTACCTTTTAAAGATAAGCAGCTGGAATTTCCGTATCAGGCAGAGCAAAACCCCTATGTATTAGTGCACTAATCCTTTCTAAAGATTTTTAAAAAGCGTTTTACAATGAGTTGTGCATGTTCTCTCCCTCTGTCTGAGAGCCTTCAGGTGCATGATTTCTAATAAAGATGACCGTGGCTCACTCTTCCTCATACTCAAGGGACTAGTTCTGCTGAATAAAATTCCTCAGCTTATTCATCATTTCTCCTTGAGGACTCTGATATGAAGAGCTGCACATGAAATTATTCTGTCTTTCCAAGTGATAAATTTTATGTTCCCCAAAGATAGCATTAGGCTTTGAGAAGAACTCCTTCAAAACCCGAGTCCACTGCAGTCGCAGGTCAGACTGAAACTAGGGTCCCAGCCACTACTTCTCCAGAGGTGAGCACCTTCCACTCCTTTAGAGATGAAGCCTGTCAGTAGGAAGGAAAAAATGTTTCCCCATGGCCCATTTCCACCCTGAGTCTTTTTTAAATAGAAGAAAGACTGCCAGTTGGACCAAAGTTGAGGTCCTTTAGTTATGTGCTGGGAACTTGAGTTCCCTGGGAATAGTGCCAAGACCACCAGACTCATTGAACTCACAACTTTTTACCATCACATTATCAGAATGGATTACACTCCCTCTGGTCAATATTAGATTCTCACCAATGTGAGTCAGGTGGAAGGTTACCCACTTAAAAATTATTTTATGTTTTTGGATTTTTTTTTCTTGGTCTCCTTCTGACCCCTCCCCATTGTCCAGGTAATTAACTTGTGTTTATCACTTCTTTATACAAGTTTATGTGTCACCATATACTGGATTGCAGGCTACTGGTTGACAAATGTCTGTTTGTCTCTATATGGTTGTAATAATTTAACATCTTTATTGGAGTATAATTGCTTTACAGTGTTGTGTTAGTTTCTGCTGTATAACAAAGTGAATCAGCTATATGCATACGTGTATCCCCATATCCCCTCCCTCTTACGTCTCCCTCCCACCCTGCTTATCATGGTATATCTCTTCATCTCTTTGTATCATCTTTAATTACTTTCATCAGTGTCTTATAGTTATCTGCATACAGGTCTTTTGTCTCCTTAGGTAGCTTTATTCCTAGGTATTTTATTCTTTCTGTTGCAATGGTAAATGGGAGTGTTTCCTTAATTTCTCTTTCAGATTTTTCATCATTACTGTATAGAAATGCAAGAGATTTCTGTGCATTAATATTGTATTCTGCTACTCTACCAAATTCATTGATTAGCTCTACTAGTTTTCTGGTAGCATCTTTAGGATTCTCTACGTATAGAATCATGTCATCTGCAAACGGTGACAGTTTTACTTATTCTTTTCTGATTTGGGTTCCTTTTATTTCTCTGATTGCTGTGGCTAGAACTTGCAAAACTATGTTGAATATTAGTGGTGAGAGTGAGCAACCTTGTCTTGTTCCTAATCTTAGTGGAAATGGTTTCAGCTTTTCACCGTTGAGAACAATGTTGCCTGTGGGTTTGTCATATATTGCCTTAATTATGTTGAGGTAGGTTCCCTCTATGCCTACTTTCTGGAAAGCTTTTATCATAAATTGGTATTGAATTCTGTCAAAAGCTTTTTCTGCATCTATTGCAATTATTATATGATTTTTTAAACATCTTTATTGGACTATAATTGCTTTACCATGGTGTGTTAGTTTCTGCTGTATAACAAAGTGAATCAGCTATACATATATCCCCATGTCTCCTCCCTCTTGCGTCTCCCTCCCACCCTTCTAGGTGGACACAAAGCACCAAGCTGATCTCCCTGTGCTATGCGGCTGCTTCCCACTAGCTATCTGTTGTTTTACATTAGGTAGTGTATATATGTCCATGCCACTCTCTCACTTCATCCCAGCTTACCCTTCCCCCTCCCCGTGTCCTCAAGTCCATTATCTATGTCTGCATCTCTTTATTCCTGTCCTGCCCATAGGTTCTTCAAATCCTTTTTTTTTTCAGATTCCATATATATGTGTTAGCTCACGGTATTTGTTTTTCTCTTTCTGACTTTCTTCACTCTGTATGACAGTCTCTAGGTCCATCCACCTCACTACAAATAACTCAATTTCATTTCTTTTCATCGCTGAGTAATATTCCATTGTATATATGTGCCACATCTTTTTTATCCATTCATCTGTCGATGGACACTTAGGATGCTTCCCTGTCCTGGCTATTGTAACTAGAGCTGCAGTGAACATTGTGGTACATGCCTCTTTTTGATTATGGTTTTCTCAGGGTATATGCCAGTAGTGGGATTGCTGGGTCGTATGGTAGTTCTATTTTTAGTTTTTTAAGGAACCTCCTTACTGTTCTCCATAGTGGCTGTATCAATTTACATTCCCACGAGCAGTGCAAGAGGGTTTCCTTTTCTCCACACCCTCTCCAGCATTTATTTTTTGTAGATTTTTTGATGATGGCCATTCTGACCGGTGTGAGGTGACACCTCATTGTAGTTTTGATTTGCATTACTTTAATGATTAGTGATGTTGAGCAACCTTTCATGTGTTTGTTGGCAACCTGTATATCTTCTTTGGAGAACTGTCTATTTAGGTCTTCAGCCCATTTTTGGATTGGGTTGTTTGTTTTTTTGGTATTGAGCTGCATGAGCTGCTTGTATATTTTGGAGATTAATCCTTTGTCCGTTGCTTCATCTGCAAATGTTTTCTCCCATTCTGAGGGTTGTCTTTTTGTCATGTTTATGGTTTCCTTTGCTGTGCAAAAGCTTTTAAGTTTCACTAGGTCCCATTTGTTTATTTGTGTTTTTATTTCCATTTCTCTAGGAGGTGGGTCAAAAGGATCTTGCTGTGATTTGTGTCATGGAGTGTTCTGCCTATGTTTTCCTCTAAGAGTTTTATAGTGTCTGGCCTTACATTTAGGTCATTAATTCATTTTGAATTAATTTTTGTGTATGGTGTTAGGGAGTGTTCTAATTTCATTTTTTTTTTTTTTTTTTTTTTTTTTTTTCTTTTTGCGGTATGCGGGCCTCTCACTGTTGTGGCCTCTCCCGTTGCGGAGCACAGGCTCCGGACGCGCAGGCTCAGCGGCCATGGCCCACGGGCCCAGCCACTCCGCGGCATATGGGATCCTCCCAGACCGGGGCACGAACCCGTATCCCCTGCATCGGCAGGCGGACTCTCAACCACTGCGCCACCAGGGAGGCCCTCTAATTTCATTTTTTTACATGTACCTGTCCAGTTTTCCCAGCACCACTTATTGAAGAGGCTGGCTTCTCTCCATTGTATGTTCTTGCCTCCTTTGTGGTAAATTAGGTGCCCATATGTGCGTGGGTTTATCTCTGGGCACTCTATCCTGTTCCATTGATCTATACTTCTGTTTTTGTGCCAGTACCATACTGTCTGAATTACGGTAGGTTTCTAGTATAGTCTGAAGTCAGGAAGACTGATTCTTCCAGCTCCATTTTTCTTTCTCAAGGTTGCTTTAGATATTCGGGGTCATTTGTGTTTCCATACAAATTGTGAGCTTTTTTGTTCTAGTTATATGAAAAATGCCATTGGTAATTTGATAGGGATTGCATTGAATCTGTAGATTGCTTTGGATAATATAGTCATTTTCACAATGTTGATTCTTCCAGTCAAAGAACATGGTATATCTCTCCATCTGTTTGTATCATCTTTCATTTCTTTCTTCAGTGTCTTATAGTTTTCTGCGTTACAGGTCTCTTGTCTCCTTAGGTAGGTTTATTCCTAGGTATTATATTCTTTTTGTTGCAGTGATGAATGGGAGTGTTTCCTTAATTTCTCTTTCAAATTTTTCATCATTAGTGTATAGGAATGCAAGAGATTTCTGTGCATTAATTTTGTATCCTGCTACTGTACCAGATTCATTGATTAGCTCTAGTAGTTTTCTGCTAGCATCTTTAGGATTCTCTATGTATAGTATCATGTCACCTGCAAACAGTGACTCTTTTATTTCTTTTCCGATTTGGATTCCTTTTATTTCTTTTTCTTCTCTGATTGCTCTGGCTAAAACTTCCCAAACTGTGTTGAATAATAGTGGTGAGAGTGGGCAACCTTGTCTTGTTTCTGATCTTAGTAGAAATGGTATCTGTTTTTCACCATTGAGAATGATGTTGGCTGTGGGTTTGTCATATATGACCTTTATTATGTTGAGGTAAGTTCCCTCTATGCCTACTTTCTGGAGGGTTTTTACTATAAATGGGTGTTGAATTTTGTCAAAAACTTTGCATCATTGAGATGATCATATGGTTTTTCTCTTTAATTTGTTAATATGGTGTATGACATTCATTGATTTGCATATGTTGAAGAATCCTTGCATTCCTGGGATAAATCCCACTTGATTATGGTATATGATCCTTTTAATGTGCTGTTGGATTCTGTTTGCTAGTATTTTCTTGAGGATTTTTGCATCTATGTTCATCAGTGTTATTGGCCAGTAGTTTTCTTTTTTTGTGGCATCGTTGTCCGGATTTGGTATCAGGGTTATGGTGGCCTCATAGAATGAGTTTGGGAGTGTTCCTCCCTCTGCTATATTTTGGAAGAGTTTGAGAAGGGTAGAGGTTGGCTCTTCTCTAACTGTTTGATAGAATTCTCCTGTGAAGCCATCTGGTCCTGGGCTTTTTTTGTTGGAAGATTTTTAATCACAGTTTTAATTTCAGTGCTTGTGATTGGTCTGTTTTTATTCTCTATTTCTTCCTCGTTCAGTCTCTGAAGGTTGTGCTTTTCTAAGAATTTGTCCATTTCTTCCAGGTTGTTCATTTTACTGCATATAGTTGATTGTAGTAGTCTCTCATGATCCTTTGGTATTTTGCAGTTTCAGTTGTTACTTCTTTTTCATTGCTAATTCTGTTGATTTGAGTCTTCTCCCTTATTTTCTTGATAAGTCTGGCTAATGGTTTATCAATTTTGTTTATCTTCTCAAATAACCAGCTTTTAGTTTTATTGATCTTTGCAATTGTTTCCTTCATTTATTTTTCATTTATTTCTGATCTGATGTGATCTTTATGATTTCTTTCCTTCTGCTAACTTTGGGTTTTTTTTCTTCTTCTTTCTCTAATTGCTTTAGGTGTAAGGTTAAGTTGTTTATTTGAGATGTTTCTTGTTTCTTGCGGTAGGATTTTATTGCTATAAACGTACCTCTTAAAACTGCTTTTGCTCCATCCCATAGGTTTTGCGTCATCGTGTTTTCATTGTCATTTGTTTCTATGTAAGACAAATGGTAAAAGCAAAGCTATACAGACAAAGTCACACAAAGAAGCATACACATACACACTCACAAAAAAGAGAAAAAGGAAACGTATCTATCTATCTATCTATCTATATATATATATATAAAGAAAAGGGAGAAAGCAACCTAGTCAATAAATCTACCAATGATAATAAACTCTAAATGCTAAACTAAGATAAACATAAAACCAGAAACAAATTAGATGCAGAAAGCAAACCCCAAGTCTACAGTTGCTCCCAAAGTCCACTGCCTCAATTTTGGGATGATTCGTTGTCTATTCAGGTATTCCACGGATGCAGGGTACAACAAGTTGATTGTGGAGATTTAATCCACTGCTCCTGAGGCTGCTGGGAGAGATTTCGTTTTCTCTTCTTTGTTCACAGCTCCTGGGGTTCTGCTTTGGATTTGGCCCCGCCTCTGCATGTAGGTTGCCTGAGGGCATCTGTTCTTCTCTCAGACAGGATGGAGTTAAAGTAGCAGCTGATTAGGGTGGTCTGGTTCACTCAGGCCATGGGCAGGGAGGGGTATGGAATGCGGGGTGAGGCTGCAGTGGCAGAGGCTGCTGGAACCTTGCAACATCATGAGGCTCACCGTCTGTTCTCCTGGGGAAGTTTTCCCTGGATCACGGGACCCTGGCAGTGGCAGGCTGCACAGGCTCCTGGGAGGGGAGGTGTGGAGAGTGACCTGTTCTTGCACACAGGCTTCTTGGTGGCTGCAGCAGGAGCCTTAGTGTTTCATGTCCGTCTCTGGTGTCTGCATTGATAGCTGTGGCTCACGCCAGTTTCTGGAGCTCATTTAGGTGGTGCTCTGAATCCCCTCCTCTTGCGCACCCTGAAACAATGGTCTCTTGCTCCTTAGGCAGTTCCAGACTTTTTCCTGGACTCCCTCCCAGCTAGCTGTGGCACACTAGCCCCCTTCAGGCTGTGTTCACACAGCCAACCCCAGTCCTCTCCTTGGGGTCTGACCTCCAAAGCCCGAGCCTCAGCTCCCAGCCCCCTCCCGCCCTGGTACGTGAGCCCACAAGCCTCTCAGGCTGGTGAGTGCTGGTCAGCACTGATCCTCTGTGCGGGAATCTCTCCACTTTGCCCTCTGCACCCCTATCGCTGCACTCTCCTCTGTGGCTTCAAAGTTTCCCCACCCTCCACCCCCTGTCTCCACCAGTGAAGGGGCTTCCTAGTGTGTGGAAACTTTTCCTCCTTCACAGCTCCCTCCCAGAGGTGCAGATCCCATCCCTATTCTTTTGTCTCTGTTTTTTCCTTTGCCCTATCCAGGTATGTGGGGAGTTTCTTGCCTTTTGGGAAGTCCGAGGTCTTCTGCCAGCGTTCAGTAGATGTTCTGTAGGAGTTGTTCCACATGTAGATGTATTTCTGATGTTTTTGTGAGGAGGAAGGTGAACTCCATGTCTTACTCCTCCACCATCTTGAAGGCCTCCTCCTAAAACTTTACGTTTTTTTTTTTTTGTGGTACGTGGGCCTCTCACTGTTGTGGCCTCTCCCGTTGCAGAGCACAGGCTCCAGATGCACAGGCTCAGCGGCCATGGCTCACGGGCCTAGCCACTCCGCAGCATGTGGGATCTTCCCGGACCAGGGCACGAACCCACGTCCCCTGCATCGGCAGGCGGACTCTCAACCACTGAGCCCCAGGGAAGCCCCAAACTTTACGTTTTATAAAAAGAACCTTTGGAATGAATCAGTGAGTGGTATCCAGTTGAATGGATCTTTGCTGGTGAAATCCAGGCACTGTGGTTCCATGCCAGTCCCTTCCTCCATAACATTGCCTTCACCACCCATTTGCTGAAAGGTGGGTCTTGTCCACAGAACTGATATGTAGAAAAGGTCCAAGAGATAGAAAGCAAAGCTCAACATGAAATGACCCAGCTGAAAATGTTGGCTCAAACAGGTTCTCCTGAGCCCTTAACCATGGTTATGGAAGCTGAAAAGTCCTGAAATCTGCTGTTTGTAAGGTGGAGAAGCAGGAAAGCTGATGGAATGATTCAGGCTGTGTCCAAATGCCTTTTCTGTGGAAACTCCAGAGAAAATTTTCTTAGATCTTTGTACTGTACAGGTTCTGCTTCTTCTCCCTGAAGGCAGGCCTCATCTGTGAGAAACACCAACAAGGATATCAGTCTGGTCCAGCTGGACTCACCTCCATCACGGAGAAGTTCACTCAGCTTGTGTGCAGAGCATAGAAGCCACCCTATCCTATTATATGGTTTTTATCCTTCAGTTTGTTAATATGGTTATCACATTGATTGATTTATGTATATTGAAGAATCCTTGCATTCCTGGGATAAACCCCACTTGATCATGGTGTATGATCCTTTTAATGTGCTGTTGGATTCTGTTTGCTAGTATTTTGTTGAGATTTTTTGCATCTATGTTCATTAGTGATATTCGCTTGTAGTTTTCTTGTTTTGTGACATCTTTGTCTGGTTTTGGTAACAGGGTGTTGGTGGCCTCATAGAATGAGTTTGGGAGTGTTCCTCCCTCTGCTATATTTTGGAAGAGTTTGAGAAGGATAGGTGTTAGCTCTTCTCTAAATGCTTGGTAGCATTCACCTGTGAAGCCATCTAGTCCTGGGCTTTTGTTTGTTGGAAGATTTTTAATCACAGTTTCAATTTCAGTGCTTGTGATTGGTCTGTTTATAATTTCTATTTCTTCCTGGTTCAGTCTCTGAAGGTTGTGCTTTTCTAAGAATTTGTCCATTTCTTTCAGGTTGTCCATTTTATTGGCATATAGTTGCTTGTAGTAATCTCTCATGATCATTTGCATTTCTGCAGTGTCAGTTGTTACTTCTCCTTTTTCATTTCTAATTTTCTTAATTTGAGTCTTCTCCCTTTTTTTTCTTGATGAGTCTAACGATTTATCAATTTTCTTTATCTTCTCAAAGAACCAGCTTTTAGTTTTATTGATGTTTGCTGTTGTTTCCTTCATTTCTTTTTTCATTTATTTCTGATCTGATCTTTAGGATTTCTTTCCTTTTGTTAACTTAGGGGTTTTTTGTTCTTCTTTCTCTAATTGCTTTAGGTGTAAGGTTAGGTTGTTTATTTGAGATGTTTCTTGTTTCTTGAGGTAGGCTTGTATTGCTATAAACTTCCCTCTTAGAGCTGCTTTTGCTTCATCCCATAGGTTTTGGGTCATCGTGTTTTCATTGTCATTTGTTTCCAGGTATTTTTTGATTTCCTCTTTGATTTCTTCAGTGATCTCTTGACTATTTAGTAGTGTATTGTTTAGCCTACATATGTTTGTATTTTATACAGTTTTTTTCCTGTAATTGATATCTAGTCTCATAGCAGTGTGGTCAGAAAAGATACTTGATATGATTTAAATTTTCTTAAATTTACCAAGGCTTGATTTGTGACCCAAGATATAATCTATCCTGGAGAATGTTCCATGAGCACTTGAGAAGAAAGTGTATTCTGTTTTTTTGGATGGAATGTCCTATAAATATTAATTAAGTCCATCTTGTTTAATGTGTCATTTAAAGCCTGTGTTTCCTTATTTATTTTCATTTTGGGTGATCTATCTATTCGTGAAAGTGGGGTGTTAAATTCCCCTACTAGGATTGTGTTACTGTCGATTTCCCCTTTTATGGCTGTTAACATTTGCATTATGTATTGAGGTGCTCCTATGTTGAGTGTATAAATATTTACAATTTTTATATCTTCTTCTTGGATTGACCCTTTGGTCATTATGTAGTGTTCTTTGTCTCTTGTAATAGTCTTTATTTTAAAGTGTATTTTGTCTGATATGAGAATTGCTACTTCAGCTTTCTTTTGACTTCCATTTGCATGGAATAACTTTTTCCGTCCCCTCACTTTCAGTCTGTACGCGTCCCTAGGTCTGAAGTGGGTCTCTTGTAGACAACATATATACAGGTGTTGTTTTTGTATCCACTCAGCCAGTCAATATCTTTTGGTTGGAGCATTTAATCCATTTTCATTTAAGGTAATTATTGATATGTATGTTCCTATTCCCATTTTCTTAATTGTTTTGGGTTTGTTATTGTAGGTCTTTTCTTTCTCTTGTGTTTCCTGCCTAGAGAAGTTCCTTTAGCATTTGTTGTAAAGCTGGTTTGGTGGTGCTGAATTCTCTTAACTTTTGCTTATCTGTAAAGGTTTTAATTGCTCCATCAAATCTGAATGAGATCCTTGCTGGGTAGAGTAATCTTGGTTGTAGGTTTTTCCCCTTCATCACTTTAAATATGTCCTGCCACTCCCTTCTGGCTTGCAGAGTTTCTGCTGAAAAATCAGCTGTTAACCTTATGGGGATTCCCTTGGATGTTATTTGTTGCTTTTCCCTTGCTGATTTCAATATTTTTTCTTTGTATTTAATTTTTGATAGTTTGACTAATACGTGTCTTGACATGTTTCTCTTTGGATTATCCTGTATTGTACTCTCTGTGCTTCTTGGACTTGATTGACTATTTCCTTTCCTATGTTTGGGAATTTTTTGACTATAATCTTTTCAAATATTTTCTCAGACCTTTTCTTTTTCTCTTCTGTTTCTGGGATGTCTATAATTCAAATGTTGATGCTTTTAATGTTGTCCCAGAGGTCTCTGAGACTGTCCTCAATTCTTTTCATTCTTTTTTCTTCATTCTGCTCCCTGGCAGTTATTTCCACCATTTTATGTTCCAGCTCACTTACCCATTCTTCTTCCTCAGTTATTCTGTTATTGATTCCTTCTAGAGTATTTTTAATTTCAGTAATTGTGTTGTTCATCACTGTTTGTTTGCTCTTCAGTTCTTCTAGGTCCTTGTTAAATGTTTCTTGTGTTTTCTCAATACTGTTTCCGAAATTTTGGATCATCTTTACTACCATTACTTTGAATTCTTTTTCAGGTAGGTTGCCTATTTCGTCTTCATTTATTTCGTCTTGTAGGTTTTTACCTTGCTCCTTCATCTGTAACAAATTTTTTTGTCATTTTTTTTTTTTTTTTTTGATGGGTGGTGCTGTATTCCTGTGTTACTGATTGTTAGGCCTGAGACGTTCAGTACTGGGGTTTGCAGGCACTTGGATAGAGCTGAGTTTTGGTGCTGAGATGAGGATCTCCGGGAGGCCTCACTCCAACTGATATCCCCTGGGGTCTGAAGTTCTGTATTAGTCGAGTGGTTCAGACTTAGGGCTCCCACTGCAGGAGCTCGGGCCCGACATCCGGCCTGGGAACCAAGATCCCGCAAGCTTCGTGGCGTGTTAAAAAAAAAAAAACAAGGAAGAAAGAAAGTAAAAATGGAGCAGTAAAATATCAAAGGATAAGAAACATAATAAAATTAGAAAGATAAAAAACATTAGGAAAAATAAAACTATAATTGAAACAACTGCAACAAGGCAAAATAAAACCACAACAGACAAAAGAAAAAAAAAGGGAGGGGCAACAAGCCAAAAGGAGAGATCACTAACAAAGTATAAAGAATAAAATAAAATTAGAAAAATAAAGATTTATTAGCTCTAATAAATAAAAATTTATTCTAATAAATATTTATTAAATTTATTTATTTTATTTTTTTAAATAAAAATATAAGAGTCAACAACTGTGAATCAAGGTAAAACAGAACCTCAATCTAAAAGAGGAAAAAAGAAAAGAAGAAAAAAAAAAGCTGTGAGTGTAGAGTTTAGACAGGGGGTAGGCCCTAGGCAGGGGCGGGGTTTAGGGTGGGGTGGGACCTATGCGGGTGGGGGTGACGTTTGACCGTGGGGCGGGGCATCTGCTTAGGACCTACCCAGAAGGGGAGAGGCAGCACTTCAAAAGGAGGGCCTCTGCAGTGTGCAGTTCTGAAGTTTGGACGTAGGGCCCTGGGTGAGGGTGTGTGGGTGGGCCTTAGGCCTAGCTCATTGGAGGGGGTCTCCGAGTGTAGAGGTAGGGCCCCGGGTGGGGGTGTAGTGGTGGGGCTTGTGTTTTGCATGGCAGGAGGGAGACTCTGAGGGCAGAGAATGACGCCGGGGAGCCCAACAGGCTCCCCAGTGCCTAAGTGGACAGGGAAGGCACTGGCCCCGTTCCCTTCTGTTCCTTCACACCCCTCCCCACTGTCTCCCCCAGTGTCTCCCCTGTCCCCACTGGACCCCTAACTGTGGGTGGGTCCCGCTGGGGGTAGGAACTCCTCCCCTCCCCCAGCCACCCCTCAGGGGTGCCCTCCGGGAGGTCTGGCCTTTACTTTTACTCCTCCCCTTCCCTCCCTCCCACTCCCTCAGGACCCGCATGGCTGGAGGATCCTCAGTGGGCAGAGGATCAGGTCCGGGATCTCAGCAGGTTCCTGGGGTCCCTAGTGGGCAGGGGAAACCTGGCCACGCTCCCTTTTGATCCTTTTCCCTCCCACTGGTTCCCCGGTTTCCCCCTTCAGGTGTGGAATCCCTTCCACCCCCCTCCCCCTGCAGCCGCCCCTCGGGGGCACTGGTCCTGTTCCGCCTCCGCTTCTCCTCCCCCTTCACTCCCCCCATGCCCCATGCCCTAAACCCTGGCTGGGAGTTCCTCCCGTCCCCTTAGGTGTCCGTGGTCCCCCACGGTGCCTGGTAGGTGCCCTAGTTGTGAGGAGACCCGAGTTCCATGTCCTCCTAGTATGCTATCTTGACTCCACCCCCTTGGTTATAATTATTTAAGTTTAAAAATTGTAAGACTCATTTAAGAAAGGTTAGTTTATAGGGAAACTTTACAAATAAGAATAAAAAGTAACTTTAAAACCTAACTCTCATGCTGCATTTTTATAAAGAAAAATTTCTGACTCCTTCTTTGGGTCTTGCCTTTTTGAAAAATTAAAAGTTAACACAGTGGCTTCATTACCTTACCTTCATTACCTCAGTGGAGAATAGCTATGCAGGATGGGAAAGTAAAATCACGTTGAAGGACATACTCAGTTCAATATACAGCACCTATGCCTGCATGAGTAATGATATATCTCAAAATATTTTTGCAGCAGATGTTATCAAATTATTCTTCAGTGTCACACAAATTACCCCCTTCTCTCTAAAAATGCATTTTTCCCCCCCAAAAAATGAGCATGGGAAATAGTCATCCTTCACTGGCATGGGTTTTGACAAGAATTTTCATTATTATAGTCAACAAATATTTGTTGAGAACCTGATCTGAGCTGGAAATACAGATGGAAAACTGATTATGTTTTTATTTTAACTGAATGATGCTAAGCTAAACCCTGCTGGTAGATTGAGTGGCACAGAGACGACATAGTGGGGGATGTACTGAAGCTCTCAGATTCCAAGGTCTGAGTAAATTCAGTATATTCAAACTTTAACAGTACCACCTAAAGCAGCTACCCAAAATACCTAATTCAACTCACAGCAACAAAAATTTATTAATTCCTCAAAAGAAAAAATGAATGTTTTTCTGCCTGATGTTCATAAAGTTTCACAGTGGTTTTTTTGTTTGTTTGTTTTGTTCTGTTTTGATTTATTTTATAGGTCAAGGAATGTGTTTGGGATTTTCCAGACAGAGTGGCAGTTCTCCAGTCTTTAATTCTCTGTTTTGAAATAAGAAAATTGCCTCCATAGTACTATCAAACATGGAGCAGGATCATCTCTGTGTTGATAGAAATAGTTACTCAGGAAAGGTCACCTGCCTGAAACCACTGTGCAGGTATCTGAAAGGGCGCTCACTTGGGGCTGAGGAAGCCCCAGCCATCCTCCCATTAGCCAGATCATCAGCCTGCTCCCAGAGGGAGCTTTCTTCCTCGAAGAAGCAGGCCTAATGTTTTCTAGTTGGAACACTTCACAGAGAGCCAGGGCTTCTGGCTTCTATTCCCAGCTGCACCCTCAGATCATAGAGTGACATTCTGTAAGTGAACGTCTCTATGGATGTGGAGATGGTTACCTTTGTGCAGGGAAGGGTTAGGATGCATGGTAAATGCTTACTGTGAGTATCTTGCCTGAAAGGTGTTGCATGCTCTTTGAGACAGGAAGGTTACTGCATGATGTCATTGCTTCCAACATATGCTCAGATGTTAAAAAAAAAAAAAAAGAGAGGTTAACGAAAGCAATACTGTTGTCTTGGAGGGTGTTTCAGGGATTGTAGGAGGGATGAGTAGGTGGCAAGTTGTTTTCCTACCATAAAGCACAACTTTTGCATCATGTCACTCTGACAAGTGGAATTTAAAAGATATTTCCAGCAAGGTGTGATGTACACTGGAAATGTTTGATGAAAGAACATGGGGAAGTGATTGGGGACCAGGAAATATGGACTTGATTTTGAACCTTTGGATGAAAATCCTCTTTTCTGGTTTGTTTTCATGACTTGTAATATTACAGTGATGACATTTGCATTCTCCAGCTCAGGATTAGCTAGAGAGGAAGTAAGGGCTCAATTGCTTTAGTGAGCACATAAACCATGACCTCTCCTGGAAGATAATTGTAATTAAGGGATAGTAAACCCTCAGTCCATTTGCTTCTCAACGTGGGTAACAGAATTATACACAATTGTGACATTTGCCTGAATACGAAGAGGAAATTTTTCTTCATCATCGTCTGCGTTCTGGTTTTGGGTTGAAAGAAATCATAATTTTCACATGGTGATGTCAGATCCATTCCCACAACAGAGATTAGACAATACCACAAACACAGATTTATGGTTTCATAGGAGAAGTCTCCTGTTTTCAAACATTTATCTTTAACAATAGGCTACTGGCAGGGAGGGAAGGCCACCAGTTGCATATGAAAGGTATGGTATTCTGTTGTCAATGATGAACAATACACAGCCACAGACACTGGTTGCTTCTGTTGTCCCTGCTCCCACTCATGACCCCCATTTCTCCAGCATATTTAACATCAGCCATTATAGGTTTAGCACACAGAAGATCAGTGGCATCACAGCTCATTTATGTAAGAGAATTATCAAACGTTCATCACTGTCAACAATAAAAAATATGATAAAATACCTTCTGTTTCTATCAAGGTAATTTTTATTTTCAAGGACTAAAGGAATCTTTTAAAAAATATTCAGTAGTTGAGGAAGCTGAAAGAAAACATTACTTCACTTTCCTCCTCTCTAAAAAATGACGACTAAAACACCAAAACTTCTTCTAGGTTTAAAATTATTCCATTTTACAATTTTTTAACTTGCTAAAAGTTTCAGATTCTTTAATAGTATCATGACGCTGCACTTAGTAATTTCAGAATAATTACTTAAAAAAAAATACTGCCCCCATCTTAGCATTTCATGGCCATTTATTGCTTTTTCGTTTGTTTCTTTAAATACTATCGTGTTCCAGAAAAGACTTAAGGGGATTTGTAAGTATGTTCACAGTATAGTAAGATGAAATACATATGTGATAAAAGTAAGGCAAAGAAAAACTAAGGGATGCAGTTAGAGTGAGGGTAGTGTTAACACTTACATAAAGTTCACTCCATTTCCCAGAGATGAGTGATTTGGATCTCCACTTTCCAAAACCCAAAGGAAATGGGGAAATAGTGCCAATTATAGATTTTAGTTTCCCTAAAACAGTAGTTCTCAAAATGTCATCTGAGTACACCTAAGTGTCCCTTAGATCCTTCAGGGGCTGCAAAGTGAAATTATTTTCATAATAAAACAAAAACATTATTTGCCTTTTCTATCTTATTCTCTCTTGATCACATGGTGGAATTTTTTCCAAAGACCATATGACCATCATTCTGATGGTGCCATTACTTTTAAGGCTAATGGAATGTGTGCTTGTTTATGCTTGCATTTTTAAATTTTTTGTTTCCATTCCTAATGTGGTAAATATTCATAGATACATTCCACATAAACAAAAGCACTTTGGGGGCCTCAATCATTTTTAAGAGTGTGAGAGAGTCCTGTTCTAAAATATGAACAATTTTGTTTGTTTTCACTTTCCTTATATTAAAACCTGAAAATTGTCATTCACAGAAATTTAATATTAGTTATTCTATCTGATCATGGGCAAATGAATAACTTTCAGGTTATTTATGATGTACTGTAATCATCAGGAGAGCAGTGGATCTTATTGGCCTCTTTTTTTTTTTTTTTTTTTTTTTTTGCGGTACGCGGGCCTGTCAGTGTTGTGGCCTCTCCCGTTTCGGAGCACAGGCTCCAGACACGCAGGCTTAGCGGCCATGGCTCATGGGCCCAGCTGCTCCGCGGCATGTGGGATCTTCCCGGACCGGGGCACGAACCCGTGTCCCCTGCATCAGCAGGCAGACTCTCAACCACTGTGCCACCAGGGAAGCCCTGGCCTCTTATTTTGAGGGTATCGGTCAAAGCTCCTTTGAGGAACTGATGAAAGTCATGAACCCTCTCAACTAAATACAACAACAGAAACACAGAATTTTAATGTCTTCAAATTGTTTTAAAATACAGTTTTAAGGTAAATTTGGGTAATAAGATACAGAGAAGCTTAATGAATAGTGGTTCCTTTTTATCCTCTCTCTCGTCATCTTTGTTTCTCCCCAGAGTATAAATTAAGGTAAAGTATTTCTTGTTATACTGTAACTCATTCTACACCAGAAAGGAATATTGTTTTTGGTCATGTTGATGAATGGAAGGCTTTATAAGCTCAGCTTTCCTTCCTTAGATCCTAAAAATAATAACCTTAACTACATAGCATAAATCCATTTCCTTGGAATATTCTGATGATCTCAAAAATAGATATGCTGAAGTCTCATAGATTTAAAAAACTTGGCTACATGCAGCTAGGTGAGCTAATATAGGACTGTAGAGACTCTCATTAGGACTGTTTACTTCCAACTACAGCTTCTGAATTTGCTCGCATGTATTTATTGAGTGCCTCCCATAATATAGACCTGGGCACTATAGGGACTGTTTTAGTACAGTGTGACATTTGGCTAAGACTCAACTAATGCATAAGATGTAATTCATTTATGAATAGACATTTTTTATGTGGGAGATAGTGTAACATGATCAAGCAGAATGGTTAAAAAGAATGTTTCTAAATTCAGAAATCTTAGTGGGTGTTAACATTTATTGGCTGTATGACTTGAGCAAATATTTTAATCTGGTCTGTTGAACTGGCATAAAGAGCGTTCCTGATACATCAAGTTATTGTGAGAATTAAATTTAGTAATGCATATAAAGTACAGAGGAGTGTGTGTCATATTAACAAGTGCTCAATAAATGTTATTACAGAAAGTGCTGTGCGATGTGATGCAATGAAAACCACAATATGAATTTGGAGAAGGAAAGGATCACCAGAGGTCAGAAGGGTCTAAGGGAGAGTTCATGAAAGAGGTAAGACTTCAGCTGTGGGGCTACTAAGTGGAGTGGGGAGTTATAAAGTTCTTGGTGCACCATAAATTTAAAATCTAATAGAGGAGAGAGGATCAACCCCAGTACGTGTAAGCACAAGTGTCAGAAACATGGAAAGAATGCTTAGGTCTCTAGAGATATACATAGAAGTGCTAAAACACAGGCAAGTGAAAAGGACAAAGAGTGGGTGTGAGTTATTAAAATGACTGGAATACAGCTAAGTATATTGCACCACTTATGGGACCATACTATTCCATTCATCCCTCCCAAATTAAATTTCACTTTTCTCGTAGGAGTCTTTTGTGGTTAATGGTTCCAAAGGGAGGATTTATCTTTTATTTTATTTATTTCTGAACAAACACACCTTATGCACACACAAAATACACACACATGCATACCCACACCACAGAAATGAAGCACCAAAACTCTATGTGCCTTTTAGACATTTATACTTTTTGTCTCTTCATTCAACAAATTTTTAAAAATATGGAAGGAATTTTGGAAAAGGCTCACAAGTACATGTTAATGGGAACAGATATTTCTATAGAAAATTTTCAAGGCTATTCTAAAGTAATGGCTTTGCCAATTTTTTTAATGGTCATGATGTATCCTGGCTTTTTCCTGATTAAGAACCCCCATTACTCTAATTAAAATAATACCATCTGGTTTTAATACTGCACAGTAACTCTTCTACCCCTTAATCCCAGGGCTGACACAGCATTCAGTCTGGACCAAGCAGAGGTCATGCAGTATTAGTTTACTTGCTGCTACAATTTATGGATTTGTTGGTGGAGGATCCTGAGAGATAGTGGTGCTGGAGATTTTTAAAAGTAGGTAGAGGATCCAGAAGAAAGAACAACATACTAGAGTTGTGTGCATACATGCTAGATTCTCCTTTCAAAATGGATACTTCAGGTTCTAGAGAGAGGACCTTTTTGAAGAGATAGCATTGAATGGACCTCTATGAATTAAGGAAGCAAGCCATGTGAACTTCAGGTGGGAGTGTGGCTATGGAAACTACACTAGGCAAAAGGACTGAAGGAATGGTGGGTTTGATGAGAACAACCTTGGTGAGTTAAAGGAATAGGAAAAAAAAAAAAAAAAGCTTGGCTGGAGTGGAGTGTGAGAAGGGGAGAGAGATGGGAGACAAGGTCAAGAAGATAGGCAGAGGCCAGACCATGTTGGATTTAGAGGCTATTCTGAGGGTAATGAGAGACTGGAGTATTTGTGGCAGAGAAATGTGTGATATTTCATTTTTTTTCTAAATATACAACAAGAAAAGATCCCAAGCTCAATTTAAAAAATAGCAACTGATACGCAGATGTGGGAGTGGTGGGAATTGAAAAGAGTAAGACTCCAGCTCCCCTAGGCTCTAATCAATTGCTGCTAGGCAGAAATGCAGGCCCAGCATTTTCCTATAGTTCAGGGTTTTTCCTATAGTTTATGCTTTGTTTTGTTTTTCAGGAGAATCTAGAAGTCCAGATTTTTTTGGTGGGGAGGGCAGTGGATGGAGATAATGTAGTTTTTATTTTATACTACTATTGCTTTAATATTTTTACACAAAAAATTACTTGTAAAGGCATAGCTCTACCCTTTTATGAGCGTATGAATAATGAATACTCCTTTTACATACCATTAGCAATTAGGTTTTCAGATAAGTTAGCTGTCATATTGAAAAGAGCACAGATATCAGATTATGGGATGCTAAGCAGATAAGAATAAATGCTGGACACATCTTCACAAAACATTAATGATTCAGTGGGTTGTCCTGGAAACATAAGGAGTAACAGAGTGAAAGAGGAAGGAAACAACCCTTACCAACAAGGACCTACCGTATAGCACAGGGAACTCTGCTCAGTATTTTGTAATAACCTAAATGGGAAAATAACCTAAAAAAGAATAGATTCATGTGTATGTATAACTGAATCACTTTGTTGTACGCCTGAAACTAACACAACATTGTTAATCAACTATACCACAATATAAAATTTTACAAAGGTATGTTTAATTAAAAAGTCAAGCTGTATCACATGTAGATGGAGTGAGAATTCTGAAAAAAGTTTTTTAAAAATTAAATTTATGGGGACTTCCCTGGTGGCGCAGTGGTTGAGAGCCCACCTGCCGATGCAGGGGCACGGGTTCATGCCCCGGTCCAGGAAGATCCCACATGCCGCGGAGCGGCTAGGCCCATGAGCCATGGCCGCTGAGCCTGCACGTCCAGAGCCTGTGCTCATCAAGGGGAGAGGCCACAACAGTGAGAGGCCCACGTACCGCAAAAAAAAAAAAAAAGAAAGAAAAAAAATTAAATTTATGTATAATGTGCTAGAAGTCAAGGTCTTTATGTAAAAACTTTCTATTTTCTAAATGCTAGCAAATAATACACATTTTCCTAAAATCAGTATACAAGCCAGTGTGCTAGATACAAGTGGTTAGTAGACAACAGTAAACAAACTTGGAAGCCAAATGAAGCCCTGGCCTTGATGATTCACCATCTTTATGATCTTACATCTCGGCTTATAGACTATGAGGGAGAACAGTGAAAAGGAAAAGCAGATTAACATTTAGACCTAGGTCAGGTGTCCGTCAGGGTCCTGGCAGGAAGCAGATGGCAGACATAGACAGGTCATTGAGTAGAGATTGATGAAGTACTATTTATAATAGTGTGGGCAGTGTTAGGAAAAAGCAACAAGGAATGTTAATGTGCTCAGGGCTAGGATCAGCATGAGTTAACATCGCTATGCCTGAAGGAGTCATTCCTGAAACGTGGAGAGGAGTTAGGAAAAGGATGCTTATCCCTACCTGTGGCTTTTGGTTGAGGAATACAGCCACTACCAGACTCTGCCACGTCAGGGCAAGAGCCAAGAGGAGATATATGAGCCTTCTATTCTCATTCCAAGACCTTCCTCAGGTGTCTCCCAATGGCCAAACCCAGAAAGGAGCTAGAGATTTAGGGACTGCAGTTGATGTTGGTCAATCCTGTGGGACACAGGAGGACCAAGACCACCTAGCACAGTCAGGCACTTCTTTTAAAAAGTGATTTCAAGTACTTTACAACCTTTAATAATTATATCAATCCAATAAGCAATAAAGAGCCTGCCAGCTTAAGATATTTTTGAAGTTGTGGCTTTTTTTAAGACTAGCAAATTGTGGTCATTTTATTACCTGACCCTGATTCTTCAAGTTTTTGCTTTTCTTCAAGGAAAGAAATGCTTCTCAAGAGTAAGCATTTCATATTTTGGTGAAAATTACTCATCCAACCCAGGGTTTTTAAGAAAACAAAATCTGAATTCACAGTCAGCCTTACTTTCCTATTTAAGGAGCCAAACGTAATGAATGAATGAATGAATGGAGGGAGGGAGGGAGGGAAGGAGGTAGTGAAGGCAGGCATCTGTGAAGCACTGTTTATAATACAAGAAATCACCATTCTTCCAGAAGCTGTTAAATTCTCTAGGCCACACTAGGCAAAGAAACAAAAAACTGTAGTAATATTTTAAAAGAATACATAAGAGAACTTGGCCCACAAGTAAAGCACAGGTGTCAACTCAAAGCATATTGGACAGAGTTTGGGCAGATCTCCACCTTCACTTCCTCTGGCCCCCAACCCAGTGACGCTGGCAAGTCATTTGGTTCAGTTTGTATTTCCATTTCCCTGACAGATGACTGGACCTTCTTTGAATATATGCAGTCAAAGACTGATTAACACATTTGTATCATGTTTAGTAATTCTGTGTATTATCTAAATAGAGATAATGTTTTGGTATAAGGGAAATAGAACAGAGTATAAGCTCAGTGGAATCTTAAACTGAGTTTTTTACAAAATAGCAATATGTTCAAAGAAGTGATGATTAATTTTCTGATATGAATTATGTTTCACAGTAGAATGTGAGGTGAGGTGGGATGGAGATTCAATCACTATTTTAATGTGTTAGTCATACCAAAGCTAATTTCGGCCATATATTCTCCAAATCCTGCTTTGAAAAATCCCATTCCTGCTTTCCTTTCCTACTGTGAAATTTTGAACATTTAAATTACCTTTCAGTTGCCCACCTATCAAATGTTAGATCATTTATTTGTAAACTTTATAAACTGTTACATAGCCA
The DNA here is from genome assembly GCF_964341445.2 of Mesoplodon mirus. Taxonomy (NCBI): domain Eukaryota; kingdom Metazoa; phylum Chordata; class Mammalia; order Artiodactyla; family Ziphiidae; genus Mesoplodon; species Mesoplodon mirus. Next base: position 156,230,853 of record NC_138977.1, on the reverse strand, counting down.
TAAGCTGTTCTTGGTAACATTGTCCAAAATACTAGACAGATTTGTCCCCTGAAAAGAAGTCAGTGGGAAGGAATATCTACTGAGGAGAAAATGATATATTCTCTAATTAGCCCAAATTCCAGCACTGACTACTGTGATTTCAGGGGAAATAAGGAAGCTGCTTTAGGAAGTACCCAGCAAATCTTGGAGTGAAGAAATGGTTATGAAAGACATCCTTTAGCATCAGTGCTGATACTTAAGACCTCTGTGACAGTAGGCAAGCCACAGAATCCCCCGTAATCCTGAAAGGGGTCATTATTTCCAAATGGAGGCAGCATAGGCTAATTGATAAGAGAGTCAGAGTCTCAAATCTTGGTTCCACCCCTCTTTGCTGTAGAGTGGTTGCACACTACAACCACTGTGATGATGGAGACACATCACTAATCCAGAGCCTGATCCATAGTCAACATTCAGGAGACCGGAGTTGCAAGCACATTGCAAGGAATCAAGCAAATCACACATTTGATGACATTTCTGAAGCAAAGTAAGAAGCGCTACGTAAATAATAACGATTATTATCATCACTATCGCTTCTGTTTCCTATGGGAGAATCCTTATGAACACTCTTCTTTGCCAATTGACGGTGAGATAATAGCTGGATTTTGATGGTGAGATAATAGCTGGATTCTCAGTAAGATGACCTGAAGCATCAGAAAGGAATGTTGGACTAGCACAATGTTCTTTTTGGGTAGTCTCTTCAAATCACTGTTTTTTCTGTGAAGGCCCCACCCATAACAGCCAGTTTTCACCCAGTCAGTCCTTCTCTTCAGGTGCTCCTTTGACTTATTTCAAGGCTACCAAAACAAAAGTTTTTCCAAGGAAAGTTCACATATCTCCTGCTCCCTGAACATTTTCTTGAATTGCCTCTGCCTGTCTCTTTTTCCCATGTGGTCACTCTCTTCAGCCTATCCCACTCTTAACACTCAGTAGATTTTTTTTCCTGGTTTTTCCCTGTTAAATAACAGATACCCTCTCTGGTCTGTAACCTTAAAACAGTGTTTTGAGTGACTTCACACTCATTTACGAAATAAATACTGTTTTCAAGGGTTTTTTTTCCCACTTTTATTTTAAGGAAAGTTTGCACAGCATCCCCAATTTTGTCCTTAGCTAACGTTGATTTTTAACAGTCCCAAACTGAAGTCCATAGTGTATTGGGATGTTTACTCCCCATAGAGAACACAAGATCCCTTGAAATGTAAAATACAGTTTTGCTGTGTATTCCTCTCAGGCATTATAAAAGGCAGCATCACTATATTTGGGTCTTAGAAAGTTATAAGACATGGACGTATGTTAAATAGCTTGAATGTTTCTATGAAATTTCCATAGACATTGCTTAGTCTTCCTGTTATCTAAATAAGCTTTAAGTAATGCCATACAATTGGGCACAGAATAAATAGCTATTGGAACAGGCAAAAAACACAGCTGCCAGGAGCAATAGGCAAGGTAGAGAAAGAAATGGAAGATGAAATGATCTCCATTTCAAAGTCTGCCTGAAAAGCTTAAGTAGGACTTAGAATATTTTATATGTACTAGCTGATCTGATGTTCTCCATCTGTTACTAGGCCCTGGAGGCTGACTGGCCATTAAACACAGAATGATGACTGGTGTAGCAGGTGCAGTGAAGTGGGAAGGTGTGGAACAAATAAAACAAGTTCATGACATCTGTAAGAAATGTTGACCCCCAGGAAATTTTAAAAGGTCGTGTACTGTGGTATTCATGACGTATGTGTGAGAGGTATGATGGCAAGTGTATTCTCATGAAAGCACTTCAATTACTTGCATATTGTTATTTCTTTAGAATCCCCAGGTCCTATACTATACAACTACTTAAGACTCAAAGAGAACTATGACTTGCTTTGACAAATTGCCCTTTAATGCAGTGCATTGGCCTAGTGTCAATAGGAGTGTTGCCTGAGCTACACCCTTTGCTAAAATAGTTTTGTAAACCTACTGCTGTGAGTCAACTATTCTCTTCCTGTAAGTTTTCCTTGGCACCCTTTGACATCTGCACCAAATCGGAGCTTCTTATTAGCACCCTTTAGGATTTCCAGCATGCCTCTCGATGCATCTCTTTCTTATACTCTCTCTCCTCAGTCTCTGGCTCCTGGTTATTCCCTTTTCTATATCCACCTGATGCCCCTTATTCTTCCATTTGTCTGCAACTGCTTCCTTTAGTGCATCCAACAAGTTCTCTCTTTTTGTTGATGCAATCCCTCCTTCATATAATTTTTTCTTAAGTTCTCAAGATGGCTGGTGAGAAACTTACCAGTGAAAAACCAGAGGGCAGTTTTCTTAAGAATTGTCAGTATTCTACTGAGGGAAATTCTTTCTTAATGACAATGGCACTGTACAGGAAAGAGGTGGTATTTTTAAACCTTTCTTTTCTCATCAATAATTTCTCTATGTTTTTGATCCTCATGTGAAGCTAAAGAGGTTTACTCTTTCTCTCACAACCCTCATCCAGTTCAGCATCCAGTCCATTTGCCTCTACCTCTAGCGTATCCTAAGTCCGATATCTGCCAGGACCTCTACCTTACCTCACCAGTTAAGTCACCAGCAATTCTTGCCTAGATGCCCTAGTCTCTTCTCTATGCAGCAGCTTACGTGATCCTTGCAAAGCATGTCAGCTCATGCTACTCCCCGGCTCAAAAGCTCTTGCCAACTTCATATCTCTTTCAAAATAAGTGTATTCATGATGGTCAATAAGGGTCTTCATAATCTGACTCAACTCTGTCTGACCTCATCTCCTTTCTCTCCCCCCGTTACCCATTTGATACCAGTCTCCTCCTCAACTTCTTCCCATTGTCAAATGTTTGCCCTTGCTCTTCCTGTGCCACTGTTTCTTCAGACCACCCCTCATTTCATTCAGGTTTCTACTGATATTTGCTTCCACTAAGAGATCTTTCCTGACTGCAAAGTCTAAAGCAGTGCTACTTGTCTCCCTCTGTTCCTTTACGCTGCTTCATTTTTCTTCATAGGGCTCATATCTGTCTCCTGTAGTATATATACAATGGTTATTTAGCAATTTTCTGCCTCCTAGCTGTTGTCCTGAAAAATAACTGGAGGGCAAAAACAACGAATGGATGAACTTTATTGGTTTGGTTCTGTTTCTGCCCACTGTGCCTACAAAGCTGCCCAGCACAGTAGACATTCCTCTTCGTGAGTTCGTGTTGAGTGAAAGAATGTTAAGTTGGGATTGTCTTCTCTGTCCCTGGGCATCCTTCGCTAAAATCATTTTTAGAAGTATCTGTAGCATTTTTATTTCAGGAATGTGTTGGTGTGCTTCTACAATTAGAACAAATGCAGGGTTGAGGGAATAATTCCACACCAAGTGGAAGCAGCCACTCTGGTCACCCCTAAAAGAGGTCAGCTTGCAAGATACTGTGGAGGCCACATTGCCCAACCAAACCTATTCTCAGTTAAGCCCTGGTGATGCTTTGAACATGTTGGGTGCATAAGAAAGAAGCCACAATGGGGCTTACACCGTGGTGAATTTCTGAACTTGACCAGTTTTACCTGAAGGCAGTAATGCCTCAAATACCACTCACTCTCTCTAAAAGTAGATGGAGAACATAGCTGGATTCTCCCTGCCTCCCCACCCTACTTGATGGTAAAATATACTGCAGTAGCTAATGTCTTGGTGGGACATTTTTCCCAAGTAAGTTTTTAAGTATATAGGTCATGGGTTCCAGACAACTAATTTGGATTGGTTAACATTTTCAGCAAAGCTAAAACAAAGATTTTCTCCATCCATCTTCCTTCACTCAGATTCCAAGCATCTTTGCTATAGTCTTTGACAACACCATGTCCTAGATGTGTTAATAGCACATTGCCTGAGAACCTGCTCTATGAAGTAGAGATAGGCTTATTTTCTAAATGTGGTGACAGGTTTTACTTAATCTTGTGCATCCTAAAGATTTATTGGATTTCATTAGAAGTGAAAGTCTCCCATTCCAGCGAGGCACTGTCCAGGCCATAGCTGTTGAAGGAGTCCCACTTCACCCAGACATCAAGAACTTCTCTGGCACTCATAGACTCAGAGAATGAACATATGGTTACCAGCGGGGAAGTGTAGTGGGGAGGGATAGATAAGGAGTTTGGGATTGCCATGTATATATACTGCTATATTTAAAATAGATAACCAACAAGGACCTACTGTAAAAATAATATTTTTAATTAAAAAGTGAATTAATTTACAGTGGAAAAAAATAAAGAACTCATCTGGTTGAGGCAGAGCAGAATATGGAATGAGGGAGAAATACTTTAGCTAGTAACTTGAGAATTTTGAATTTTGATTTGCTTTGACTCCATATTTGAAAGAGGAAGATGGCAAATGTATAGTATCATGTCATCTGCAAAGAGTGACATTTTCACTTCTTCTTTTACAATTTGGATTCCTTTTATTTCTTTTTCTTCTCTGAATGCCATAGCTAGGACTTCCAAAACTATGTTGCATGAAAGTGGTGACAATGGACATCCTTGCGTTGTTCCTGATCTTAGAGGGAATGCTTTCAGCTTTTCACCATTGAGAATGATGTTAGCTATGGGTTTGTCATATATGGCCTTTATTATATTGAAGTAAGGTCCGCAATGCCCACTTTCTGGAAAGTTTTTATATAAATGAGTGTTGAATTTTGTCAAAAGCTTTTTCTGAATCTATTGAGATGATCATATGGTTTCTTATTTTTTAACATCTTTATTGGGGTATAATTGCTTTACAAGGGTGTGTCAGTTTCTCCTTTATAACAAAGTGAATCAGCCATATGCATACATATATCTCCAAATCCTCTCCCTCTTGTGTCTCCCTCCCACACTCCCTATCCCACCCTGCTAGGAGGTCACAAAGCACAGGGCTGATCTCCCTGTGCTATGCGGCTGCTTTTCACTAGCTATCTATTTTACATTTGGTAGTATATATATGTCAGTGTCACTCTCTCACTTCATCCCAGCTTACCCTTCTACCTCCCTGTGTCCTCAAATCTATTCTGTATGTCTGCATCTTTATTCCTGTCCTGCCCCTAGGTTCTTCAGAACATTTTTTTTAACTCCATATATATGTGTTAGCATATGGTATTTGTTTTTCTCTTTCTGACTTACTTCACTCTGTATGACAGTCTCTAGGTCCATCCACCTCACTACAAACAACTCAATTTCGTTTCTCTTTTTTTTTTTTTTTTTCTTTTTTTGCGGTACACGGGCCTCTCACTGCTGTGGCCTATCTCGTTGCGGAGCGCAGGCTCAGCGGCCATGGCTCACGGGCCCGGCCGCTCCGCGGCATGTGGGATCCTCCCAGACCAGGGCACAAACCCATGTCCCCTGCATCAGCAGGCGGACTCTCAACCACTGCGCCACCAGGGAAGCCCAATTCCGTTTCTTTTTATGGCTGAGTAATATTCCTGCAGTGAACATTGTAGTACATGACTCTTTTTGAATTACGGTTTTGTCAGGGTATATGCCCAGTAGTGGGATTGCTGGGTCATATGGTAGTGCTATTTTTAGTTATTTAAGGAACCTCCATACTGTTCTCCATAGTGGCTGTATCAATTTACATTCCCACTAACAGTGCAAGAGGGTTCCCTTTTCTACACACCCTCTCCTGCATTTTTGGTTGTAGATTTTTTGATGATGGCTATTCTGACTAGTATGAGGTGATACCTTATTGTAGTTTTGATATGCATTTCTCTAATGATTAGTGCTGTTGAGCATGCTTTCATGTGTTTGTTGGCAATCTGTATATCTTCTTTGGAGAAATGTCTAATTAGGTCTTCTGCCCATATTTGGATTGGGTTGTTTGTTTTTTTATATTGAGCTGCATGAGCTGCTTGTGTATTTAGGAGATTAATCCTTTGTCTGTTGCTTCATTTGCAAATATTTTCTCCCATTCTGAGGGTTGTCTTTTGGTCTTGTTTATGGTTTCCTTTGCTGTGCAAAAGCTTTTAAGTTTCATTAGGTCCCATTGGTTAAGTTGTGTTTTTATTTCCATTTCTCTAGGAGGTGGGTCAAAAAAGGATCTTGCTGTGATTTGTATCATACAGTGTTCTGCCTATGTTTTTCTCTGAGAGTTTTATAGTGTCTGCCCTTGCATTTAGGTCTTTAATCCATTTTGAATTAATTTTTGTGTATGGTGTTAGGAAGTGTTCTAATTTCATTCTTTTACATGTAGCTGTCCAGTTTTCCCTGCACCACTATTGAGGAGGCTGTCTTTTCTCCATTGTATATTCTTGCATCTTTTAGCTATGATAAGATGACCATAGGTGCATGGGTTTATCTCTGGGCTTTCTATCCTGTTCCATTGATGTATATTTCTCTTTTTGTGCCAGTACCATACTGCCTTGATGAATGTAGCTTTGTAGTATAGTCTGAAGTCAGGGAGCCTGATTCCTCCAGCTCATGTTTTCTTTTTCAAGATTGCTTTGGCTATTCAGGGTCTTTTGTGTTTCCATACAGATTGTGAAATCTGTTGCTCTAGTTCTGTGAAAAATGCCAGTGGTAGTTTGATAGGGATTGCATTGAATCTGTAGATTGCTTTGGGTAGTATAGTCATTTTCACAATGTTGATTCTTCTAATGCAAGAACATGGTATATCTCTCCATCTGTTTGTATCATCTTTAATTTCTTTCATCAGTGTCTTATAGTTTTCTGCATACAGGTCTTTTGTCTCCTTAGATAGGTTTATTCCTAGGTACTTTATTCATTTTGTTGCAGTGGTAAATGGGAGTGATTGCTTAATTTCTCTTTCAGATATTTCATCATTAGTGTATAGGAATGCAAGAGATTTCTGTGCATTAATTTTGTTTCCTGCTACTTTACCAATTTCGTGGATTAGCTCTAGTAGTTTTCTGGTAGCATCTTTAGGATTCTCTATGTACAGTATCATGTCATCTGCAAACAGTGACAGTTTTACTTCTTTTCCGATTTGGATTCCTTTTATTTCTTTTACTTCTCTGATTGCTGTGGCTAAGACTTGCAAAACTATATTGAATAATAGTGGTGAGAGTGGGCAACCTTGCCTTGCCTGATCTTAGTGGAAATGGTTTCAATTTTTCACCGTTGAGAACGATGTTGGCTGTGAGTTTGTCATATATGGCCTTTATTATGTTGAGGTAAGTTCCCTCTATGCCTACTTTCTGGAGGGTTTTTATCATAAATGGGTATTGAATTTGTCAAAAGCTTTTCGGCATCTATTGAGATTATGTATGGTTTATATCCTTCAGTTTGTTAATATGGTGTATCACCTTGATTGATTTGAATATATTGAAGAACCCTTGCGTTCCTGGATAAACCCCACTTGATCATTATGTATGATCCTTGTAATGTGCTGTTGGATTCTGTTTGCTGGTATTTTGTTGAGGATTTTTGCATCTGTGTTCATCAGTGATATTGGCCTATAGTTTTCTTTTTTTGTGACATCTTTGTCTGGTTTTGGTATCAGGGTGATGGTCACCTTGTAGAATGAGTTTGGGAGTGTTCCTCCCTCTGCTATATTTTGGAAGAGTTTGAGAAGGATAGGTGTTAGCTCTTCTCTAAATGTTTATAGAATTTGCCTGTGAGGCCATCTGGTCCTGGGCTTATGTGTTGGAAGACTGTTAATCACAGTTTCAATTTCAGTGCTTGTGATTGGTCTGTTTATATTTTCTATTTTTTCCTGGTTCAGTCTCGGAAGGTTGTGCTTTTCTAAGAATTTGTCCATTTCTTCCAGGTTGTTCGTTTTACTGCCTATAGTTGCTTGTAGTAATCTCTCATGACCCTTTGTATTTCTGCAGTGTCAGTTATTACTTCTCCTTTTTCATTTCTAATTCTGTTGATTTGTGTCATCTCCCTTTTTTTCTTGATGAGTCTGGCTAATGTTTATCAATTTTATTTATTGTCTCAAAGAACCAGCTTTTAGTTTTATTGATCTTTGCTCTCATTTCCTCCATGTCTTTTTCATTTATTTCCGATCTGATCTTTAGGATTTCTTTCCTCTGCTAACTTTGGGGTTTTTTTTTGTTGTTCTTCTTCTTCCTCTAATTGCTTTAGGTTTAAGGTTAGGTTGTTTATTTGAGGTGTTTCTTGATTTCCATGAGGTAGAATTGTGTTGCTGTAAACTTCCCTCTTAGAACTGCTTTTGCTGCAACCCATAGGTTTTGGGTCGTCATGTTTTCATTGGCATTTGTCTAGGTATTTTTTGATTTCCTCTTTGATTTCTTCCATGATCTCTTGGTTACTAAGTACTGTGCTGCTTAGCCTCTATGTGTTTGTATTTTTTGCTGTTGTTTTCCTGTAATTGATGTCTACTCTTATAACATTGTGGTTGGAAAAGATACTTGATACAATTTCAATTTTCTTAAATTTACCAACGCTTGATTTGTGACCTAAGATATTATCTATCCTGAAGAATGTTCCATGAGCGCTTGAGCAGAAAGTGTATTCTGTTGTTTTTGGATGGAATGTCCTAGAAATATCAATTAAGTCCATCTTGTTTAATGTGCCATTTAAAGCTTGTGTTTCCTTATTTATTTTTATTTTCGGTGATCTGTCCAGTGGTGAAAGTGGGGTGTTAAAGTCCCCTACTATGATTGTGTTACTGTCGATTTCCCCTTTTATGGCTGTTAGCATTTGCCTTATGTGTTGTGGTTCTCCTATGTTGGGTGCATAAATATTTACAATTGTTATATCTTCTTCTTGGATTGATCCCTTGATAATTATGTAGTGTCCTTCTTTTTCTCTTATAATAGTCTTTATTTTAAAACCTATTTTTTCTGACATGAGAATTGCTACTCCAGCTTTCTTTTGATTTCCATTTGCATGGAATATCTTTTTCCATCCCCTCACTTTCAGTCTATATGTGTCCCTAGGTCTGAAGTGGGTCTCTTGTAGACAACATATATACAGGTCTTGTTTTTGTATCTATTCAGCCAGTCTGTGTCTTTTGATTGGAGCATTTAATCTATTTACATTTAAGGTAATTATCGATATGTATGTTCCTATTACCATTTTTGTAATTGTTTTGGATGTTATTGTAGGTGTTTTCTTTCTCTTGTGTTTCCTGCCTAGAGAAGCGCCTTTAGCATTTGTTGTAAAGCTGGTTTGGTGGTGCTGAATTCTCTTAGCTTTTGCTTTTCTGTAAAGGTTTTAATTTCTCCATCAAATCTGAATGGGATCATTGCTGGGTAGAGTAATCTTGGTTGTAGGTTTTTCCCCTTCATCACTTTAAATATGTCCTGCCATTCCCTTCTGGCTTGCAGAGTTTCTGCTGAAACATCAGCTGTTAACCTTTTGGGGATTCCCTTGTATGTTATTTGTTGCTTTTCCCTTGGTGCTTTTAATATTTTTTCTTCATATTTAATTTTGGATATTTTGATTAATATGTGTCTCGGTGTGTTTTTCCTTGGATTTATCCTGTATGGGACTCTCTGCACTTCCTGGATTTGATTGACTATTTCCTTCCCCATGTTAGGGAAGTTTTCAACTATAATCTCTTCAAATATTTTCTCAGTCCCTTTCTTTTTCTCTTCTTCTTCTGGGACCCGTATAATTCGAATGTTGGTGCGTTTAATGTTGTCCCAGAGGTCTCTGAGACTGTCCTCAATTATTTTTATTCTTTTTTCTTTATTCTGCTCTGCGGTAGTTATTTCCACTATTTTATCTTCCAGGTCACTTATCCATCCTTCTGCCTCAGTTAATCTGCTATTGATTCCTTCTAGAGAATTTTTAATTTCATTTATTGTGTCGTTCATCATTGTTTGTTTGCTCTTTAGTTCTTCTAGGTCCTTGTTAAACGTTTCTTATACTTTTTCCATTCTACTTCCAAGATTTTGGATCATCTTTACTATCGTTCCTCTGAAGTCTTTTTCAGGCAGACTGCCTATTTCCTCTTCATTTGTTTGATCTGGTGAGTTTTTACGTTGCTCCTTCATCTGCTGTGTATTTCTCTGTCTTCTCATTTTGCTTAACTTACTGTGTTTGGCATCTCCTTTTCGCTGGTTCCAGGCTCATAGTACCCATTGTTTTTGGTGTCTGCCCCCAGTGGGTAAGGTTGGTTCAGTGGGTTGTGTAGGCTTCCTGGTGGAGTGGACTGGTGCCTGTGTTCTGGTGGATGAAGCTGGATCTTGTCTTTCTGGTGGGCTGGACCACATCCAGTGGTGTGTTGTGGAGTGTCTGTGAACTTTGTATGATTTTAGGCAGCCTCTCTGATAATGGGTGGGGTTGTGTTCTTGTCTTGCTAGTTGTTTGGCATGGGGTGTCCAGCACTGGAGCTTGCTGGTCATTGAGTGGAGGTGGGTCTTGGTGTAGAGACGGTGATCTCTGGGAGAGCTGTCGCCTATTGGTATTATGTGGGACCAGTAGGTCTCAGGTGGTCTGACGCCTGAACTCAGCTCTCCCACCTCAGAGGCTCAGGACTGACACCTGGCTGAAGCACTAAGATCCTGTCAGCCACACGGCTCAGAAAAAAAAGGAGGAAAGAAAGAAAGAAAAGTAAGGTTATTAAAATGAAAAATAAAATTATTAAAATAAAAAAATTAAAAAGTAATAAAAGAGGGGAGAACAAGCAAACCAATAAACAAATCCACCAATGATAACAAGCACTAAAAACTATACTAGGATAAACATACAAATCATAAACTAGTCAGTCACGTACAGCAAACTCCAAGTCTACAGTTGCTCCCGAAGTCCACCGCCTCAATTTTGGGATGATTCATTGTCTATTCAGGTATTCCACAGATACAGCATACAACAAGTTGATTGTAGAGATTTAATCGACTGCTCCTGAGGCTGCACAGAGAAATGTCCCTTTCTCTCCTTTGTTCACAGCTGCTGGGGTTCAGCTTTGTATTTGGCCCTGTCTCGGCATGTAGGTCGCCTGAGGGCATCTGTTCCCCACTCAGACAGGATGGGGTTAAAGCAGAGGCTAATTAGGGAGTTCTGGCTCACTCAGGCTGGGGTGCGGGAGGGGTACGGAATGTGGTTTGAGCCTGTGGTGGCTGAGGTCGGCATGACATTGCAACAGCCTGAGGCATGCTGTGTGTTCTCTTGGGGAAGTTGTCCCTGGATCACAGGACACTGGCAGCGGCGGGCTGCACAGGGTCCCTGAGGGGTGTGGATAGTGACCTGTGCTTGCACACAGGCTTCTTGGTGGCTGCAGCAGCAGTCTTAGCGTTTCATGCCTGTCTCTGCTGTCCGGCTGATAGCTGCGGCTCACGCCCATCTCTGAAGCTCGTTTAGGTGGTATTCTGAATCTCCTCTCCTTGCGCACTCTGAAACAATGGTCTCTTGACTCTTAGGCAGTTCCAGACTTTTTCCTGGGCTCCCTCCTGGTTAGCTGCAGTGCACTGTCTCCCTTCAGGCTGTGTTCACGCCGCCAACCCTGGTCCTCTCCCTGGGATCTGACCTCTGAAGCCCCAGCCTCAGCTCCCAGCCCCCACCTGCCCCAGCGGACAAGCAGACAAGCCTTTCAGGCTGGTGAGTGCTGGTCGGCACCAATCCTCTGTGCAGGAATCTCTCTGCTTTGCCCTCTGCACCCCTGTTGCTGCGCTCTCCTCCATGGCTCCGAAGCTTCACCCCTGCCCCCTCCTCCCCCCGCCCCCCGTCTCAGCCAGTGAAGGGGCTTCCTAGTGTGTGGAAACTTTTCCTCCTTCACAGCTCCCTCCCAGAGGTGCAGGTCCCATCCCTATTCTTTTGTCTCTGTTTTTTCTTTTTTCTTTTGCCCTACCCAGGTACGTGGGGAGTTTCTTGTCTTTGGGGAAGTCTGAGGTTTTCTGCCAATGTTCAGTAGGTGTTCTGAAGGAATTGTTCCACATGTAGATGTATTTTTGATGTATTTGTGGGGAGGAAGGTGATCTCCACGTCTTACTCTTCTGCCATCTTGAAGGTCAATCATATGGTTTTTATTCAGTTTGTTCATGTGGTGTATCACACTGGCTGATTTGCGGATGTTGAAGAATCCTTGCATCCCTGGGATAAATCCCAATTGATCATGGTGAATGATCCTTTTAATGTGTTCTTGGATTCACTTTGGTAGTATTTTGTTGAGTATTTTTACATCTTTGTTCATCAGTGATATTGACCTATAATTTTCTTTTTTTGTGATATCTTTGTCTGGTTTTGGTATAAGGGTGATGGTGGCCTCGTAGGATGAGCTTAGGAGTGTTCCTTCTTCTGCAGTATTTTGGAAGAGTTTCAGAATGATAGGTGTTAACTCTTCTCTAAATGTTTGATAGAATTCACCTGTAAAGCCACCTGGTCCTGGACTTTTGTTGGAAGTTTTTAAATCACAGTTTCAATTTCAGTACTTTTGAATGGTCTATTCATATTTTCTGTTTCTTCCTGGTTCAGTCTTGGAGGGTTGTACCTTTCTATGAATTTGTCCATTTCTTCTATGTTGTCCATTCAAGATAGCAAATATAGAATAATTTCTCTGGACTTCAACTTATTTCGTTTTTAACATGCAAGAAGATTTAAATTTTGTACTTTCATTTCTTCCAGGGATTTTTTAATGGAAGAGGATTTATATTCAAAAGTGTGGCATGTCTGTTTTGTCAGAATTTTATGATGGAAGTGCTTTTATACATTTTAATATTAGATATGCATATGTTATGTAATCTCACTACAGAACCTCTGATTGACTGTACTGGATAATATGATGGACATAGTTTTGATGGCAAAAAGAAAGAGGAGGTTGTTGGGTTTTTTTGTTTGTTATTTCTTTTTTCAGTCCTGAGTGTAGTGTGATCCTAGGGTTGATTGAGTTAGTGAACTATTTTCATCCATTTTACAATTTTCTAGGGATAAAATCTCAATTGCTTGCCACTGGTCCTGAGAGGATCCATAAGTAAGGAGTGTTGGCATTGGGGAAATGACCTCATCACGTACTACCCTAGTAGCTTCTCAGATTTTGGTTAAAACCCATATCTTCACCATAGACAAAGGGTTATGTACAATTGATTAAGAATATAAAGATCTGGGGAATAATATGGGGAGAGGGTCTTCTAATCCTTCATGTTAGTTTAATGTGGAGTGTATAATAATCTTTTTCTCAACTCCATCCCTCACTCACTCCTTTCATGTGGTATGAATTATCCAGTTTTAGAGAATTTCAAATGAGATTATTGGATGAGAAATGCATAGTTCTGTCCTTTCTCTACCCTTCTTCTTTGGTGCTAACTTCCAGAAGAAAGTGTATCATTCTGTTGTGCCCATCCAGATGGTAAGTTTTACAGGGGCATTCCAACAGGTAGAAGTGATGTTGTCTAGCATTGCCTGAGAAGGGGCACAGAATCTGTCTCTTTCTGGTGTCCTCTTGCCCACAGATACATGCCACACTTTCCAATATTGACTTTATCAGCCATAGGGTAATCTGTCATCTGCCTTTCTTTCTTAACCTTTTTGTCAAATGGTCTGAATTTGGGGAAGGAGAAAGGTGTAATGGATTGTTTCCCCTCCTCAAATCCTGAGGCTATATAGGGTATTTTGTTTCTTGGCTAAAAAAGAGAAATCAGGACAATTCGTCACTTCTAGAGCATCTCACTGAGCTCAGTGAAAAAGAAAAATATCATCGATATGATTGTTATAATCTAAAAATATACTGTAACTTGGAAATATAAATGTTCTCGATTTGAAGAAATGGATAACTATTTAATAATATACTAAGTGACTAATTAGAATAATGTGGGGAATTATTTCACCAGTGCTTGAGATGTCTTCAACCATGACCTCTAGCTATGGGACTGTTTTAGCATCATTAAGCTGCCATAGCTGTACTCAGTCCATTCCACTATGTCACAGAATGTTTATTTCCCACATTTCCAGCCCATTAACATCTCTAATACAACATGGACTCTTGCAACCACTCCTGGTCTCATAATTGGTGAATAATGTTTGTGAAACACTCCTGACATCTTTGTATTCAGGAAGCAGAGGAAAGACCTTCCTAGGAAGTAGATTTTAGTACATGCAGGGCCAGTCTATAGCTATATAGGGATAAAGATATCTTGTATTTTCTTTATGCCATAGAGGAATGAACCAATACCCTAAGCATGTTGGCATCTCTATTGTGGGAAATTTTAACCTGGAGAGAAGATTATAGGAAATATGGTAGGTGACTTCAAGTGTTTTAAAGAGGTTTTTGGAGAGTTTGTGTTCTAAAATGTTCCAGAAGGCAAAGTAAGAATAAATGGGTGGTAAGCACAAGCTGGGATACTTTAGTTTAATGAAAAAAGAACTTTCAAACAAACAATTACAGCTGTCCTGCCATGAAATAAGCACCTTCAGGAATAGTAAAACTGCCTTGGATCAGCTCATGGTGATGTCATCCAAAGGATTTCAACTAAGACTGCAACATCAGACCCAGTCCACTTGAACTCAGAGAATCTATGATTCTATAAAAGTTTTTCCCATAAGCAAAACACAAGGAAGTTTGAATTCCATTTTTGGAGGAGAAAAATTTAATATATTTTATCTTATTGTACATTTCCCCTAAATTACAAAGTCAATAGCTGCAAATATATTCTGCTACAGAGCTTTCTGTAAGAAATATCTCTATAAGAAAATACATCTCATTAACATTTCCTGTAAATAAATTACTTCAAATAATAATTTTTGAAGGGATGTACATAAGGAAAAAAATGCAGAAACCAGATTGCTATATAAGAAATGTTTGACTAAAATGTTCCATTTTCATGTTGCCAAGCTTATAGAAACCTGCTTGTGTACAGACTTTGGTTCTTGGATAGATTAGCTAATAAGAAGTTTTAACAGACATGTGGGGAAAATGTAAATCTTAATCATACTTGTAAATGTATGTAGGAAGCTGAAATTCTTAATAGACATGCAGGCTCAGGTTGAGTTTCTACTGGGAGAACTTGAATGTGAGACTGCAACTGGGATTTAAGTAAAAGAAAATTAAGGACTGACTTAAGGTCTATAAAAGTAAAGGTCAAAAGTAACAACTATAAGATAACTTTTTTGCTTTATGCTCTAGACATAATATTTAGAACTGAGTAAAGTAAAAAAGTAATAAAATGGATTCAAAGAATTTAGAACCTGTGGTTTCTATAGATTAGCAAAATGTACACTTTACAAGTTATTCCATTTATACTTTTTTAATCTCAATGACTGCAGAAAACAGAAACTGTTTCTTTGGCAAAGAAACAGCTGTTGCAGAGAGAGGCTGGTGCAGAAAAAATCAGATGGTGCCAGCCAGTTAGAAAGAAGCTTACCGAGGGCAATGGAAGCTTACTATCCTACCTGCCTTGGAGTCCATTTAATGAGACCTCCTCATATAAGGATTATTTTAGGACCTCGAAAATAGAAAATAAATATTTTGAGGTCAAGTAGTTAACTCACGCTGAACTCATCTGTGTAGTAAATATTTTGATAGCAAATCCCATGGAAAACTTCCATTTAGGTTGTGCAGCCTTGGGCTTCAAATATGAAAAGTGAGTTTGTGCTTCAGACATACGATCTATGTGTTGCCAAAACCTGGACACTTGACAACATTTTCCCTATTTATTTCCTTGCTGTGCTTCAGTGCAGGACACATGTAGCTCGTCTCTTCTATCAGCTTTACCCTACTATACTGCAGAGTATGTAAAGAATAAATGTCCAATTCTATCAAAAATAGGGAGTGCCAAAGGTTTAAAAAATGTGATCTAGTAACTTTTATTTTGGGCATCTTAAAACTTTGACAATCTGAAAATTCTGCTTGGTGCTATTCACAAATAACGTGTATAATATGGAGAATAAAATGGGTAGGAATCACATACGATCAAGAGAGATGCAATTTAGATCCTTTAGAATCTGAATGGATTATTTTTGTCTTATTATACTGGTTCTTATTAATTATAAGTGAAATTAAAATTTTGAAAAATGTAAATAAGCAGTGTGAGGAAAAACGAGTTTGTTTTTTTCTGAAGGACTAGACAAAAGACCTGTGGTTATTTTGATATTATTTGGAAAATATCTAGTGCTTTTTTTCTTATCATCTAAGAAGGTCTTTAATTGAGTGGTTAGAAGTAGTGTTCCAAATTAAAAGGTGATTCTGTGTTGCAAATTAACTCTGCTCCACGCTTTCATTTCCTATTTAACAACTCCTCTTTTCATGTTTTAGAGTCTATTGTATGCCAGGATATATGGGGAGTAATTTGTTGTTAAAGTATAACTTAAAAGAGAAATATGGCTTTTAGGTTATTTTTATAGGCAATCAATCACCAATGTGAAGGAAACTGATCCTCTAGCACAACCTAAACTGCTGGAAAGTCACATGGTATTCGTCAGGAATTTCACTGTTTTTTTTCCGAGTCATAGCATTTTCACAAATGTATACATTATTTACATAAACAAGGTGCATGGTGGAAACACAGATTGTACCACACTTGTCACCCTTTCTAATCTGCTCCATTTTCTTTCTCTTTCTGTGATCTATATTCTTATGACATTCCTCATTTTAGCCCTTCTGAAATCCAAATCTGTTTGCCCCCATGCTATAATGTATTAAATACACAGATTCACAGTCTGCTAGTGATGCTTTTCTTCCCTCAGAGGTGGTCATATTTTCTGGCACACATGGAGTCTGGCTTTAGAGGAGTAGGTGGCATCTTTCCATACTTTACAAGACAGGCCTTTTGCGCAGTCACACCGCTGGAAGATTTCCAGCCCGTGAGAGCCCTTCTTGCGTTGCTTGGTACAGACTTCTCCCTGATGGAGCACTGGTTTGCAGATTTTGGTCCAGAAGTGACGAGCACAGCAAAACCCTTCAGTGCAGTCTGATGATCGTAGACAGGGGTCTCCTTCATGCCCTATGGAGATGATGACCAAAAGATTTTACCATGACACTTTAGAAAAAAAATCTTCTCTTTACTTTGGCATGGTGTGCTTTTAGATATTTCTCTGTTCTTTTTTTGTTTGCTAGGTAAGTGAAAATAAGTAAACAGAATTGCTTTCAAATTAATTAATTTGGTATCTTCTTGGAAAGAGTAAACAAACTCTGATTCAAGGAGAAGGCTGTAATTGTCTGGGACTCCTAAAGACCATGTATCAGTTAAAATCTAGCCAGGAACACAGAATCTCTGAGTATTCAAAAGAGAAGATATTTAATGCAGAGAACTGGTCACATAGATAGTGAGTGGCAGGGCTAAGAAGTACCAGAGGATGGTAAAGCAACACAACAGGAAGCCACTACATTTAGTCTGGAGGATCCAAAGGAGCTGGTGGTATCTGAATGGGGCAAGGGCGGGAACTGGAATCCCAACAGGCCCACCTGGCAGGAGCTGAGGCCCCAATGAGGTACAGCTCTGCCAGGAACACTACCCGAGGCAGAGAGAATCTGTTGGCTTTTCCATTCCTCTACCTCTCAGTCTCACCACAGCCAAACCCATGTGGTCGGAAGCCATCTCACGGGGAGCCCAGGAAATGAAGTCTATAAAAAGCTGAGATACAGAGTGGAGCAGAGCAAGGGCAGATAGCCTCGGGGTCAACCAAGAACCCATCATAAAAATGACGTAGGAGCACAAATCTGGGTATTTAATTCAGAAGAACAATCAAGACAGCAAAGAACACCCACACATCACAGCTGTGTTGATGTGTAATCTTTATAAAAAAGTACTAGTCAACAAGCTTCTTTGTAACCTGCCAGATTGTAAATACTTTAAACTTTTTAGGCCATGTGATCTGTGTCACAGCTCCTCATCCTGCTGTTGTATCATAAAAAACGCCATAGGTAATGCCTAAGTGAATGGGCAAGTCTGTGTTACAATAAAACATTATTTACAAAAATGGCGGCAGGACAGACTTGGCTCACCAGTTCCACTGTGTGATGTGGATGCAACTCACTAGCTGAGTTGTATAAGATTTATTACTGGCTGCCATCAGAAAATTCCACATATAATTAGATAAAAGCAATAAATTTGGAACTGTACTGTGACATAGATATCTGTCAGAATAAAGAAAGATACTCAAATACTAACAAATGCATGTGAATTTGGTGGACTAGAAATAGGAGATGTGGATAAAGCACTTAGGCCTTCAGGGGGTGTAGACAAGGGATAATTGAAGAGGAATTGTCAGTCTCTTTAGCCCTATTGATTTGACCATTAGTATTCCAGGTTGGACTAATAGGTCAGGTATTCTCTAGGATACTAGCTCTGCAGAAGGTGAAAATGTGGGGAAATGGTTTTGTGGTCAAGTAAACCAGGGAAATACAATGTTTAAAAAAGTTAACCAGTTTTCCTCATTGCTGGACTTCAGTGTATCAATGTTAATTATAAAGTTCCAGAAATGGGGAGATACCTTATTACAAAACTCTTGAACACAGGGCTCTTTCATTCACAGAACATCTTGAAAGAATAGTGCTCCACAGAATACACTTGCAAAAACTTCCTTTAAAAATATAGGTATTTCAAAACAAAAAAATATAGGTATTTCTATTTTTCAAAATTTTACTATTAGTAACTGGGTTCAATAATTTCATACTTTTAAATTTTACTGTTAGTGATTAGGCTTCCCAAATATTTTGACACAAGGAAGGGCATTTTATGGGCATATATAATCTCAATTATTTTTGGTAAATTGGGTTATGTGCAGTATATTATCTGGTTGTTAAGTGAAATACAATTTTTGAATCTGAAAAAATGAGAAAAAGACTCTAAATCTTAGTGATTTAATCATATGGCAGCAAACATTTTCCCATTTATTTTTTGGAATGCTTTATGCTTGAATATAGAAGAGAAATGCTTGTATAAAAGATTTATTCTAAACATCCTGTAAAAAGGCTGTTCAGAAAATGGCATGGTTAATTAGGGTACTGCAATTCTTATAATATGTATTTTCTAACAATTTAAGATCTCTAAGAAACCTCTAGCATCCTCAAAATTAAGAATTAAGAAATTCAGTTAAAATCTTGCTATTAAAGTAACTTCCCAATATTTTTTTGCAAATTTCACACAAAACCAATGGAATTAATTATCGATATTTTTCTTTTACTTCATTATAAAACAAGAAAAAGTAAACATAGAGCTACAGATATCCCTACCTTTTATATGTGACATCTTAGTGTGTGTTCTTCCTAGATTCTGCCATCCCAAGTCGTGGTTTGAGTAGTGACCGTGGTTTCCACCTCTGTGCCGAGTGCCGTCCAGAGCTGGGATGTGAGCAGTTAAGATGCTCTCAGTGACGGGGATACAGATGCCTGGAGATGGTCAGGTAATCAGTTAGACTTATTCAATTCTCTAAAGTGTGATTCTTATCCAAGTATTCTCCTGATGTGAGGTATGAAGCCATCTATCTATCATCTGTCTATTCATTCATCTATTCATTTATTTACATATTTGTCCAGACTGAGAATTGAATAGTTTGGTCCTGAGCCAGGCTTTCTTGATTTGAATCTTGCCACCCTCAAGACCAAGTGACCTTGGGCAAAAATAAGGATGAAAACAGAATTCATTTCACTAAATTACTGTGAATACATGTGAAGTGCTTAGAATAGTGACATAGTAAAGTATTAAGTTATTATTAGCTCTTAATACCTTAAAATTGTCTAATCAGACATCTGATCAGAAAAAGATCAAGGTTCCTTTTTCAATCAACAGTATAATCCTTGTCTACAGTGTAAACACCTCTAATGGTATGAGGTCTTCTTCCCTTCACCTCTTCTTGTCCAGGGTACTTCCAATAGGACTATGCCCAGAGGTCAGGAATAAGTATAGGAATATGAGCCTGATTATGTTGTTTTGTATGACTAAGTGTATGTTTCTGATCACCTTCTGCAATTATTTAATGGTTTTACTATGTGTTGTTGGTGGTTCTTCATTTTATCATTAATGCTGAATTGTCTGCCTCTAAGCTCCTTGAGATTGGGTGAAGGCCAAGGAATAGACTCCTGTGTCTCCTTTTGGAGGAACCAATTACTCCATCAGCATTTGTGCATGCCACGGGGTAGGGCCTTCAAAAGAGGACACCTTGGGGGCTTCCCTGGTGGTGCAGTGGTTGAGAGTCCACCTGCCGATGCAGAGGACATGGGTCCGTGCCCTGGTCTGGGAAGATCCCGGAAGATCCCACATGCCGCGGAGCGGCTAGGCCCGTGAGCCATGGCCGCTGAGCCTGCGCGTCCAGAGCCTGTGCTCCACAATGGGAGAGGCCACAGCAGTGAGAGGCCCGCGTACCACAAAAAAAAAAAAAAAAAAAGGACACCTTGAGTATAAGAGTAAAAGTATGAAACTAGTATGGAAATGGAAAACAGATTCACAAGTGTATTGCTAAATCATAGCATGTTCCTTTCTTTGGTTCCTTTGCACATATTTGCTTAAGTGTTTAGTGGAATAGAACATCTAGCTATTTATATGCAACATTTCAATACGGCAAATCCTAGATCAGCATAGATTATAAATTATAGGAGATGGTCAGAGCCCAGGAAAACTAAGATTTGAGAGGGAATCCAGGTAATCTTATACATATCTAAACTCTGATCCCATTCCTGCCAATTTTGAAAGGCTCCTTACATTTCAGGAGTCTGACTAAGGAGAAGGCAGCCTAACTTGGTAGCCAGGCCTCCTACATGAAAGGAAAGAGGCCCTTCAACACTGAGCGAGACCTTTACCATTATTGCAGCGGGTGCCAGGACAACACATGCCATCTCTATGGCAGCGCTTCTTTTTCCTTCGACACACCATGCAGGCCGAAGGTCCTTGGTGGGGACTGTGGCAGTATCTCCCAACTTCACATTCCTTATCACTGCTACAAGGGTAGGCCTGTCATGAAGTGGAACAACAACACCAAAAGCAAAGATGAGATCTTGTAACAAAAAGTTACTGCACCAAATCATGATGGAAAATAAATCACAAGTTATCCCTCCTCAAAGGAAATATACCATTGTAATAATGTGCTCAGCAGAGATATTACACAGTAAGTTACTTAATTGAGGACTTTATAAATATTTACTGTTGATGGTGACGAAGATAAAGTTGGCACTATTCATATATTTTCATTGACACAAATTAGCGGTTAGGATTTAGACTTTATGTTGATTAGTAGAGCCCTAAAGAGTGACTCTGGGAGCTCAAAACCAGTTCTAAATGTTATATCGCCACTGATTTAAGGTGTAAATGAAACAGCCTAGCCACTCCGTTTTTTATCCACTAAACTAGGATGAGGAGAAGGTTAAATAAAGCAACAAAGGGCTGTGGTAGCAGCTAAAACACATCTCCTGCCCAATTATGGAACAGATAGAGGAGCAAAGAGGGGAGACGCTTCTAAGAAGAGCTTGAAGCAGTGAACCTTTTGGCACAAAGAAATCAAGGAGCAGCATCTTCATTCCAAACTCACTGGTGAGCAGCAGCAGAGCTCTGAGTGGTCAGAGAGACGCTGAACTCCAGTGACTGATATACAACATCATGTTCTCAGGAAACAAAACGGCAGGCTCTTAACACACAAAAACAGCCCTATGGTTTACTGTACCTTCAACTTATACAGAAAGGACTTCTGTTCCTACATTTCTCTACCAAGTTGTATGTTCAGAAGGCTACTTAAGCAGTGTCATATATTATCTCAAAAACAAAAGAATATGTATTATATATATATATATATATATATATATATAAAAACACACAATCCAGTTATATACTCCTTGTCTCTTGCAAGTTACTGGAACACTTAAAATGTCCCTGTTTTCAGAGACTGAGAGTTGAGACACTGAAATATCACACCACACATCAAACGTACAGTACT
Organism: Mesoplodon mirus; assembly: GCF_964341445.2. Taxonomy (NCBI): domain Eukaryota; kingdom Metazoa; phylum Chordata; class Mammalia; order Artiodactyla; family Ziphiidae; genus Mesoplodon; species Mesoplodon mirus. The sequence continues at coordinate 156,209,118 of NC_138977.1, read as the reverse complement.
CACATTTTGAGGCATGTTGACAGGGAAAATTATTTGTAAGTCCTTTTTTTTTTTTTGTAGTTCATTTTTTTCCCTGCTTGTCAGAGTAATGCATTTTTTAAAAATTGAAAAATATAAAAATAAAAAGAAGCTATGTAGCTGTTTTTAAGCAAGCATAAATGATATGACTATAAAACTACGGGATAAAATTTTTGTGACACTAAAATAAGTAGTGTGGTTTGAGCGCTTTACTTTTGAAATGAGGCTTGATGACCTCACCCCTGCATGCATTGCTTATTCCTTCCCCCCTCTCTCATTCTCTCTCACTCTGTTCCATCGCCTTTTCTCCCTGTGCCCTTCTCCTGCGTACGTGTGTATGCATTCTGCCCCGTGTTTTCCATTTAGATCTGTTCATCTTAGAAAGAGGAAATAAATATGAAGTTGATATGTGACTCTGAAAACTTTACATTGTTGTTCTATGAAAAAAATACACTTTTAGCATCATTACAATTTACTGTTTACCCTCAGAAGAGAATAGAAAAACCTCTAACTTCAAACTGAAAGTGCTTTTGAAAAATTGCACAGTGGCAATGTTTGACACCCACATTATAACTGAAGCCAGATAAAGCTATAAAATTAATTTGAATACTATTGTCCCATTCTATAACTCCATCTTTAGACTTAAGAGAGACTCTGAATGAGGTTGAATTCAGAGTATTAGGCCATTTTCAAGAGTCCAAGACGTATGAAAACAAAACAAATGTCACTTCCCGACCTGCTACACTCTTTCCCCCCTGAGTGCTTCACTGCCTTCATACTTAAACCCATTAATTTTAACTGAAATACAATTCATATGTTTCTGATTCATTTACATTTATTTCACCAAATTGTTTTGCAAAAAACATCTGATGTCTCACAAGTTTCTTTTCCTTCCTCAAAAATAAGACATGTTCTTTCAATGGAAGTAAACACATGCCACCTAAAACATCATGTGCAATTCAACTCAAACAATGACTCCTCAAGGGATTCTGAATATAAAATAATACTTGATTCCATTCCTAAAAACTAGCCTGTATGGTAGAAATCAAGTTGTTTGCTAAAAGTAGCAGTTCATTTACGCAGAAAATTGTGGAAGGCACATCATAGTCTTCCCATTCTCAGTTGGTGGGAAATGGAAAATATTGAAATGGAAAATACTTGAGATGAGAAATATTTGATGCTATTACAAAAAGTAATATGCACAGTAGTACTTTGTGAATAGGATCACAGTAAAATTCTCACCAATTTTTAGAGGGAAGAGAAAAAATATCAGGTAGTTTTATTATGTTCCAATATATCTTTTAATTGGCTTGAAATATAAATGATATAGGCAGAAAAAGTATGCAGGATTTTTTTTTAAATTGAAGGTTATTGTTAATGTGAACTTGTCCTTGGAATGGAATCCCAGAACATAATATTAAGAGGAGTGCTATGATAAAAAAAATAAATTTTAATAATTGAAATGAGAGGTTATATTACACAGCTTCTAGTATGCTTATGGAACTCCTGGCTCCAAAAAACAGCCTTTATATATGAATAAAATCAAGAATGGATGAGAAAAATTGATTGAAACAAGTTTAGGGAAAGCAAGTGATATTTCAGAAACATCTGAAATCAGTGTTCCCCCAGGATGGATCTAGTCAGCCATAAAGTTTCCCTTGGTGTAACCATTAGCAAGAGAATACAGAACAGGAGAAAATATGACTCTGACCCATTAATACCAATTCTCATGTTTTCAGCCTAATGCATTGTTTTTTAGTAAAGAGTTTTCAACTCAAGTATGAGGCTCTGCAGCTTGCTATTGGGTTTTTCCTACGTTAACCCTTTTAACATGTCTGGAAATGGTATCATATTAGGCAAGGGAGTGAAGGAGGGAGGGAGATTGGGAGAGAGACAGAGACAGAGACAGAGACGGAAAGAAAAGCACATAGTTAAAGCAGTTACGGAGAATCCTGAAGAAGTGACCTGTGGCAATTAACAGACCACTGAAAGGAATTATATACATTAATAAAAGTGTCATTAAGAAGCTTTCCCATGGAAAAATACTTTACTTTGGCCTCCAAAGGTTCCATTTAATGATGATTTTTACATTTGAGTACCTTAGTCTTAAGTTTCCATTCAACAAAAATAATAATAATATGCTTCCCTGGTACTTATTTTATAAATGAATAAGACTGATTTTCTTAACCTGCTATGGAAGTTATTAATAGTCAACTTTTATGGTTCTTCATTTACTTGAGTTTAGGAACAATGACAGTCTGTGTGGAAGACTGGAAACCAAGTGAAAGAATTAGGGAGAGACTTTATACATGCCTCTCCTGTACTAAAAGTTCCAAAACTGAATCAGAAATTTGGTTGCCTGAGCATCCAGGAATACTCGCCTTCATGCAGAATCATTCATGACTTAGCTTTAGTCACACTTAGGGGATAAATTCATTTGTGATATCTAATAATAGCAGATGATGGTCCATAAATTAAGAAAACATGAGAGCTGTCCATGATCAGGCCAAAAAACAAAGAAGTTTTGCCCAACCCCCTTTCTAGGCTAAAAATACAGTTGTTCCCATAAATAGCAGTGCTAGTTATTACCACCATGACACGACTAAAATAAGAGTGAACACATTGGACACAGCTTGAAAATAAGTCTGTCAGAAGTGAGCATTTCTTTTTTTAGTATAAAGGATATTTTTGCTAATCTAGAACCTTTATTTATTACAGTTTTAACAATGAAGTGAAGAGAGGTTAAGTAACTTCTGCAGATAAATCACATGTGCTCAGTGGCAGAACACTTGGGGATCAGAGCCCTGCCCTGGCTTTTAGGCCTCCTTGTAAGGTGTCGTGACTGAGAGCATTTAATAATGACTATTAATGCACACGTAGAAAAGGTGTTTGAGTGGTGACCTATGTGCTGAATTTAGAGATTAGGAAAATAAACTTGGCCACTTCTCTTTCTAGAAGCCTCCAAATACCAACAGCATGTCCTGCTGCAGCTGTTGGAAAAAACAGAATACTGGCGGAAAACACAAGACTGTAAACAACATCTTCTCATTCCATTTTTGTGACAACAGTTTTATGTCCACTTAAACTCAGTGTAATCAGAGTTATAAGCAAAATCCCATCATGCAAATAATGATAAATAATATTCTAATGAACAAAATAAAATGTTACTGCATCTTATTTAAACTAATTGAGCCTTTTTTTTTTTTTCAATTATTCTTAAAACTGCAGGGAGAAAAGGCCTGTTAAATCAAGACTTAGATTTAGGGCTGAATTTATTCTTTTTTTCCAATTACTGCCCATCCCTTAGAACACCCCAGTGCAACAGTGAAGTGATTATGAAAGGAGAAAAAGTATTTCAGGTGTCTCAGCAGCACTGACTATTCAATAGACCTTTGGCCACAGCTAAAACCTTAGTTTAACTCCCAGGCTTTCAAAACAATGACATGTTCCTGTTTAATGATGGGGGGAATGAAGAAGAGAGAAACAACATAAAATGTTCATGTTGGCTACCCACCCATTCGGATTCTTGCAAGACTGTCCTAGTTTTGTTGTTGTTGTTGTTTTAATTGGGACAATCCTTTGTCCCCTGTAAGCACTGTTTGTAACAATCTCGGAAGTTTTCTGGAGCCAGAAAAACGTCATCAGCTGGGCAGGCAGAAGAAAGCCTGTAGGGGGACAACCCAGCTGTGGGAATGAAAAACATTTGAGGCAAGTGGACAGAGGGAGGTAGCAGCAAAGGGCTGGGGATTGGAACATGTCTGGGGTCTTAAAGAGAGCACAGCAAAGGGTTGGCAATTACATTTGGGAAACCAGATCACACTGGTGTCCTCTAGGTTCTTAAAGATTAATTTCCCTTGTCATGGCATTCCACATGATAGATCTTTATTTCAGTGAGTATGCAAAATATGCTATCCTTTAAGGTGGTCATTTCAAACTCAAACCCTAACATTGCAACTGCAGGAGGTGCAGGGAAATATAACTCAATCCGGCTAATGTGCAGTTGTACACTTCATGCCAAAGGCTATGCAATTTGATCTTTTCCTTTGTCCACAATTACCTCTAGGGGATAGGGGTTTACTAGATGCATCTTTGAGGATTCCTGAACCTAAGGCCAGGAGAATTGAGCTATTTTAAATTTGAGAGGAAATTTTCAGCTATTTCATGGTGTTCTGGCTCTGTGCCATAGGTTCTTAGGGTGGCTGCTTGGGTATTCATTCAGTAATCAATAATTATTTATTCAGCTTTTATTTATTGAACACCAGCTATGATCCAGACACTAACAACTATGTTCTGTGATCTACAAATGTTTTGGCTGCATTACCCCTAAACTAACTTTGAAAAACATGTATCATTGCATTTGACATGTAAAATGTTTCAGCATAAGTTTAAGTTTGTTTTATTAATATGATATATAACATTAAACATTTTATAAGGTGAAGTTCACAGTAATTTGTCATGATTCAATAAAATATTGATCAACGCAGCCTGATCCTAAATGCATCCTGATCCTAAAATAAATCACAACATATTTACCAATAGATGATATTCTTCCTTGAACAAGTTAGTCTTAGAAGACATTCAGTTAAATTTTAAAATGCACAAGTCATAACAACTATTTTGAATGTTCTATATCCAGAACTTTCCAACTGGGGCCAAGATTCACTTTTTAAAAATTAGTAATAGGAGAAGGATATTTAAAGTGATGAAAAGGAAAAACCTACAACCAAGAATATTCTATCCAGTAAGGCTCTCATTCAGATTCAATGAAGTTTTACAGATAAGCAAAAGCTAAGAGAACTTAGCACCACCAAACCAGCTTTACAACAAATGCTAAAGAAACTTCTCTAGGTGGGAAAAAAAAAAGAGGCCACAACTAGAAACAAGGAAATCACAAATGGGAAAGCTCACCAGTAAAGGCGAACATACAGTAAAAGTAGGAAATCATCCACATACAAGTATGATATCAAAACCAGCAACCATGAGAAGAGGAGAGCACAAATGCAGGTAATGGGAAATGGATTTGAAATTAAGAGACCAGCAACTTAAAACAACCTTGTATATATATATAGACTGCTATATCAAAACCTCATGGGAACTTCAAACCAAAAAACTACAACAGATACACACACAAAAAAGAACAAGCACTCCAAACACGACACTAGAGATAGTCATCAAATCACAAGAGAACAAAAGAGGAAGGGAAGAAAAAATACCTGCAAAAACAAATCCAAAACAATTTAAAAAATGGCAATAAGAACATACATATCGATAATTACCTTAAATGTAAATGGATTAAATGCTCCAACCAAAAAACATAGACTGGCTGAATGGATACAAAAACAAGACCTGTATATATGCTGTCTGCAAGAAACCCATTTCAGATCTAGGGACACAAACAGACTGAAAGTGAGGGGATGGAAAAAGGTATTCCATGCAAATGGAAAGCAAAAGAAATCTGAAGTAGCAATACTCATATCAGAAAAAATAGACTAAAATAAAGACTGTTACAAGGGACAAGGAAGGATACTACATAATGATCAAGGGATCAATCCAAGAAGAAGATAAGAGAAGGAAAGAAAGTGCCTTTGTACATTTAGGATGCCCTGATCAACCATTAAGAATATCTTTGTTAAAACCAATATTCCAAATTCTATTTTAGTTTTTCATCCAAAAGTGGATTTTATACCTCTGGCTAATGCAATATATCAAGATTTGGAATGCGTGACGGTTTTGCTTTTTTTCCCACATAAAATAGCAAAAGACTTATTGTAAACACAGGCATATTCCAGACAATTCTAAGAAAAAGAACCATGGAAGTTGAGGATCTGGAAATTGATTCCCTAAAACAATTCATGCTGTGCACACCGTGGAAAACCTCTGAATACTTTTTATACATATTCATTTCAAGGCTAAGTTTGTTAGACATTTGATTTTTGATATAAAAGTTCAAAATTGAGAGAATTTCTACAAATACTGCCTGGATTATAAATTAGGAATGACAGATTTCTGCCAGGGGTTCATTGACCTCCCCAATGTATTCAGAAAGCCTCATTTAAATCCTAAGAAACAATAATTCTGTGAAATAAAGGCAGGGTCCTCATTTGGAATATATAGGACAGAACACTTCTATCCCATGTTCAAAAAGCATTTCCAGAGTAATTTGGCAGCAGTGGTTGGAGCCCTTTATACTCCACATATAACTATGAAGCCCTTTATAATTCTGCAATTGGTTCAGTATAACTGTCCTAACCAAAACAGAGGAAGAAACTACACAATTTTATGTTTTCTTTTAAATCCAGAATTGAATGCCTATAATACAGAATTTTCATTGTAGCCTTACATATTTGCTTGACCTCATGACCTACAGCAAGGTAACATGGTAGGAAGAAATTTGGAGTTATATTGCAATTTGAATTATGCCTTCACAGTTAATTTGTTGTACAAGTTACTTAACTGAGTCTCCGTTTCCTCCTTGATAAAATGGATATAATACTACCTTCAGCAGCATTTCCCTCCTTACCTAATCTTAAAAATCTCATGAGGTGTCTTTAAAAACTACTTATTCACAGACTCCTCATAGAGACTAATTCTGTAGGACTGGATGTGGTCCAGGAATCTATATTTTTTAATGAATACTGTCCTGGTGATTATATGATAAGGTAAGATAGGGAAACACTGCTTTATAGAATTGTTGCAAAGATTAAAGATGCTCTTATACATTTTTATACAGACAGTGTCTGGTCTACGTGAGATATGAACTCCGTAGTACCTCCCAGATAGACATGGGTCTAAGGGGGGGATTGGTTCCCTAACATCAATATGAGTCTAAGAGACCCACTGACAACAACTATTTCCAGGCAGGTTCATCTTCACTCCTAGTACTTAGCACTGTGTTTAGGAGTGGGCTTGAGGATTTCTAAAACAAATTAAAAAGTAAAGTAACAACATAAACACACCAGTGAACTTTGGGAGAAACACAGTGTGGACTCATAGCTGTCAACACACCCATTACTGTTGGCTTGTTTCATATCCTCATGTGGTGTACACCTGTGTCGTGTTGGCGGTGTACAGCTTTGCAATTTTCTTTGCATCATGTATCCTGTTGGTCTTTACAAAACAAATACTCTTCCTCCCTGTATCAAGTATGATAAATAGATGATGTATGATTTTATTATTTTCTATTCTTTGTATAGCATCAAATTTTCCTTTCCAATGAAAAGCACATTGAAAATTCAAATACTGATGTACAGGTAGATATGAAAACTTAACATACTTTCAAACTGCTGTTTAGACCTTCTTTATGATTATAGAGTAGGTCAATGTTGGTAAAGATTTCTGTGTCCAAACATAAACACCTGTGAATTTGAAATGTTTCATTAGTTGGAGTAAGTTTTCACTTATAATATCATGGGTTTAGAAATGAGAACATGAGAACTCCATGAAGATGTGTGTGGCATGTGTGTGTGTGTGTGCATGGAACACACCGACATGGGACCCACCGACACAGAGCCTCGACTGTACTAAGCCATTTCACCTAAGGGACTTGAGCATCCTTGAATTTTGGCAACAGTGGGGGTTCCTGGAACCAATCCCCTGTGGACACCGAGGGACAACTTTAATATTTTGAGATTGAAAGTGTAATTTCTTATTACTTGCTAATTTTATGCCTCATGGTTTTCATATTAGGAAGGCTTGGAAGAACTTGGGTTTCCTAGAGACAGGGCTTCTTGCAAATGTATCAAAAATACAGATTGAAGTTTCGTGATTAAAAATTCTCTTTTGTTTCATAAATGTCATCTTATTAGCAGAATAAGACCATCAATGCAACATTCAAATGATACATACACACACACACACACACACACACACACATATAAACAATCCATTGTTCCAACAGTTATTTAATTGAGCTAATGTTTATTGCTTTGGCTGACTTCATTTAGTATAAAATGTACAAACTTTATGCTTCTCTAATCTCATTTAATTCTCTTTTACTTCTTCTAAGAATTAGGCTAGACTAATAGACAAATGGCCTCTCACCATATTCTAATCTGATTTTTGAGGAAACAATTGATGGAAGCTGATAAAATTGAAAATATTGCTCTTTTATAGTTGGGAAGATGGAAAAAAGCACAGCAAAATATAGCCCTCAGTATTCATTTGCAGTGAAAAATACTCAATTTCTGTTTAAGAAAGAACTACTTTAAGTCCTGTGTAAATATTGCTTGAGAATATAAAATGTACCATTTAAATTTAGAGTCATAAATAAGATAGCAGGCAGCATTTTATCCTCTAGGTGTGCTGGGAGGAGAAGCAAACATTTGAGATGAAGCACGGTCTCAAAAGATGACCCAGAAGGTTGGAGCAAGAGGTTTACGCAATAGCAATAGCCACAGAGATTGAATCGAAACCTAAGAAACCTTTTGATTAAAAAAAGTAGGGCGAAGAGGTGGCTCACAGGTCTAACACAGAACTCTGACTAAGTAACTCAATCTATTTCTGCCTTTGCCATTTGGAGGAAAATAAACAGTAAGTCCATGAAGGGTCATGGACTAGAATCATTATGATATTACACACTCCTGAGATATAGAGGGACAAGAAGCAAGTTATATGTGCAACAGGATGAAGCACTTCAACTCCTGAACTTTGGATGAGTTACTAAAAGATAAGTTTGTGTAAGTTACTAAGCTTGTCTGTTACCAAGAGAAAGGAATAGGAGTTATCTCATATAATCAGTTATTTTACCATCCTTATTCTTTCCCATTTTCCAGTTTGATTCCTTCCCTAGGTATTTTAAACTGATATTTATATAACCTGTAAAATAGGTAGGGACCTATGCTACATGCCTGTGTTTCATTTTTATTTATTTGGAATGTTCAGTTGATAAGGCAGATCTCACATAGGAGTTCTTCATGCAAAGAGCACTCTAAGTACACCTATGTTGTCATTTCTGGGTTCCAAAGATCAGGACAATGTTTGAGAGAGTTTGAATCAGTCTCAGAGTCTCTAACATAATCATAGGTTTAAAGCATCCAGGGGAATTATTGCCTGACTTCCTGACACATGAAATTACAATATCCAAGGCTACTCATTTATTTCAGGTATTCACAAGACGATTGGGTTGAAAAGTCCCAACCTGGAGAGTATTTCTATTTTTAGTGTCAAATAATAGCAATTATATGACCATATGTTGTTTATTAAAATAAAACATTTTTCCAAAAAATAGTCAATATCTTGATACATATGTGGTCTTACTTCTCAGCCTCCTGCCCCCGTGAACAAATTTAAATTGTTATTGTGTAGAAGGAGGAAGGGATGGTCAGCACATAAGGACAAAGAAAATTTACTTCTAGTGAACAATATGGCATAAACACATCACTGATTGGCTTATAATCTTCTATCAAAAAATTCTATTTAAATGCTTTGCTAGAGGATTGGAAAGGAAGGAAATTATGAGCCAGATGACAGATGCGTTGGTTTGTGTGACCTTGGTGTTCAAACCTCAGCCTCAGAAATGTGGTTCATTTAGGATGACATATTCAGTGTGTTAATAATCTCAAAGAAAACACATAGAAGACATCGGTCCCCCCACACCACCCACATCTCTGTACATCTGCTTGCTGTGGTGACCAGGACACTCTCAAAAGTGTGAGAGAGATCAGATGATTTGTTACTAGATGAAAAAAATGAAATCATGTCTCAGGGCTTAAGTCACTTCATCCCACTGGTCCTTCCAGACCCTGCAAAGAGTATGCTCCTCTGTATTTCTGCTACTCCTTTTCTTGGCCCTTGTTCATTCCTAAGGATCCCCAGATGTACTGGCATTGGACTCTTTTTAACACCTCTGTGTCTGGCCCCACATTCCAGCAGAATTTTCAGCAAATATGGGGCTTTAAAATGTGAGATGTGGGAGGGAGAGTGGGAAAGAGAAGTGGAGTGCAGCTAAGAAAGCAAGGATCACCCCAGGGATTGGGGTAGATATGTCCTGCCTCAACACAACTCAAGTGCTATTTTGGTCAAAAGGAAGTCTAGACAAACAAATCAAAATTCATCAGCCAAGTTGTTAATAAAGTTTGTAATACAACTTTACTGGGGTCAATCTGAAATCCTATACTTTTTTCAAATTTTTTTCCCTCACATGCAGCAGTAAAGTGTTTCTGGAACTATGTTTGGGATGCTATCTGAAATCTATCCCATTTGTTTTTGTTTGTTTGTTTTAACCAAAGAAGGCAATTTTGTAGCAATGGAGATGAGCAGAAAATATTTCTGTTTTTAGCATGGCATATGACCCCTATCTACCCCCCCAGCCAGCACTGCATTATATATTCCAGTGATAGGGGCTGCTTGCACATCCCTTAGTCAGCCACACACCCTCATGTCTATGGATCTGCAAACATTTTTCCTCTGCCACAAATACCTTTCCTCCACTCACTTCATCATCAGAATAATTCCAACTCATTCAGAGATTATATCAAGTAACTTCACTTTTTGGAAACCTTCTGGGCAGCTCCTCACTCCTAGCTGATTTGGATGTCCAATTTAACCTTCATTCTGCTAACACCTCATGCTTTTTTGTCCCATGATACAGATCATGTTCTGTTAGATTCTTCCTCTGCCTTCTTTATACTCTCTGATTATGGAAATCATCTTTCATGTCTATATTCTCCAATGGTCATGTGGAATAAGTTAGCATTCCACATTTTGTCCAGTAATGAATTAATGAATGAGATACTGTTGCAACAGTGGTTTGAAATTTGTACCATTGATTTGATAAAAATGCTCATATAAGTACCCATCAGCAGATGGTAAAAGGAATGAAGTTGAAAATCAAGAGATGATTTTGTATATATTTTGAAATAGATTTTTAAAAATCAGCTAAGTCCTACATAAATCATTTGTAACCTGTAACTGTTTAACTTAGGACGCCATATGTGTTTAAAAAAAGAAAGAAAATTGATTGATGAGTAATTTTCCAACCAGCAACTTGGCTGCAGATATTTCATGTTGAGCCTCAGATTCACATTTTCAAGTGCTATCATCAGCTCCTTTACATTACAGTCCTATAACTGATGATACTTTTCACATATAAATTATCTAAAGTGAAAAGTAGGCTCTTTATATCTAAGTGGTATTGATGGTCTCTATCACAGCAATAATGCTGTCCTAGCAGCCATTCATAGTAATGACTCTGTATCTCATCTCTTTCCTGATTGTCCTCAGGAAATTGTTTAAGCCTCTTGGTGGGTGGGAGCTATGACACTGGGTACTTCTGAGGATCAGATGGACCTGTTGACATTCCACCCTAAATACTTCTTTATAAATTTTCTTTGCCTTTGTCTCTCAATATTTTTCTTATTGGAGGTCATATCTGATAGTGTTCCTAGTTAACCTCAACCACTATGAGATATTTTTGTAAAGAAGCAAAAAGGTGAGCAACTAATGATGGCTTCCTTTAAACATCCTAAAGGTATGTAGGTGGAATACTAAAGGGATTCAATTTCTTGATACACCTTCGTCACTGCGATATAACAACCAGCACAAAACAAAGACTAATGCTTGCCAAATTGCTCACCCCATGGAATGCCACCACCAAAACATTTATTTAATGTCTAACTTGTTTATGATCTTAAACAAATTGAGTTAAACAAGGTTCTCACCATGTTAAATTAGTTAAATCTCACTGGTATGTCAATTTTTACCCCAAAATGTGGACAGCGTGTCTATGTTATGAACCAAATTCAATTCAAATCATGTCTACAATTCTTACATACACCTAACAACTCCCCTCATTATGCCCACACATCAGAATTTTGGGGACATCCATAGTTTTTCAGGCCCTGCTCCCAAGTTTAAGAACTTAGAGAAATTTGCAAAGAACTTATTCAGCTTAAACTAGATTCACATTTGGTATTTGTAGAAAGATTCTATGAGCCTATTGCATGTGCAAAAAGGAAAAAAATAAGAACTCTACCTTCTAGGTCAAATTTCCTAAGTGAAATGTTTGTTACATGTTTTGAGTCCAAGCAGAGATGTCACTGTGTGTTTGAAAAGGTTAAGTCTCTATAAGACTCCTGTACACTTTAGCTGCACAGTCTAGAGACTAGAGTGATTGGATTCCCTTGTTCTGTAAGGAAAGGAAAGACACAGCCACACCTGGGCACAGCAGGTATCAGATAGGATGGATTACAGTCTGACTATAACATTTCCCAGGTTTAAATGAGATCACCAGAACTTTATTCACCCAAACAAATCAAGTTGTTTCCACATTAACATCGGATGAAGTGATTTTTATTACAAAATCCAGCACTCGCCAGGCTGTTTTCTGAGGGTGGATAAAAAGCATAAGGATCTGGTCATGTACTGCTTTTCATCTCCTCTGCTTGAGCACAGCACTGACTAATACACACTGATCAACTTCTGCCTACGATTTTAAACAGGATGTTTTGGAAAAGCCAAGAACGAGCTCTTGAAATAATACTGTTTATCCCATAGTAACGAGAATTGGAGCTGTACCTTCATAAATGGTACACTGAAAGCTGTTTACAGCTTGCAAATGATGATTCCAAGAAACATCAGGATGCCTTTCTTATACTTAGACATTAATAAATAACAGCAAATTTGCTAAAAAGTCCAGTCCTGCTTTTTGGGAACCTTCCAAAAAGAAATCACAGTTCTTTAAAACACAGTTTCATAGAATGAATCAGTTAAAAGAGTAATCAGCCAGTTACTGACTATATAATAATAGTTATTATTAATATTTAACAGTAACTGTGCATAGAGCTATTTGTCTTCAAAGCAGTGAATTTCTTAAGTATTAACAAATTAACTCTCTCTGTCACAACTGCCAACATGTGTTTGGAGAGCTCTACAGAGAAGTTCATTTAACATCTATACATCTTGTCCTCGTAATGTCTGCAGGAGGTCTTTCCATTGTTAGATAAACATGTTTGGATGTACAGAGATGGGGTAATAATATACACCCATGTCCTGCTGTCTGGCTGGTTCAATGCCAAGTTCTCAACCAATACCCAATCACAGGCAAAAAAATGTATTTCCAGTGATAGAGCAGGATGGTTTTCACTGAGGACAGACTTTGCCGAAAATAACACAAAAATTGGGAATTTGGGTGCATAACCTGGGTGTGGTGAGGATGAATTCAGTACTCTCCACATAACCTCAGCCCAGCCGTAGATCCTTAAATTCACCATCTCACCAGCCAGAAAGACTCCTCCTGCTAACAGATGCCACAGTTGCTAGAGCTTCTCTACAAACTGCACATATTTTCATGAGACCCTGAAAATAACAGGCTCCTGGAAACTACAGATATTTTGCAGATGTGCTTTTTACAAAATGATTTCACAATTTGCCTAAGCACATTATCGATGTGTCAATTTACAGACAAATAAAGACCAAGCACTGGTCTTCATTACACATTACAAATTTCAATTGTAATCACTTTTCCTTGATAATTTCCAAAATTGTAAACATTCAAGAATTCTACTTACTGGATATTTAATGATATTAAGGAATTACTGTTAACTCTAAGTTTTGATAATATTAATAGTATTGCAGTTATTTTTCTAAAGTTCTTTTCTCTTAAAGAAACAACTCCTCAATAAAATACTAGCAAACCAAATCCAACAATACATTGAAAGGATCATACACCATGATCAAGTGGGATTTATCCCAGGGATGCAAGGATTCTTTAATATCTATAAACCAATCAGTGCGATACACCACATTAACAAACTGAAGAATAAAAACCATATGATCATCTCAATAGATGCAGAAAAAGCTTTTGACAAAATTCAACACCCATTTATGGTAAAAGCTCTCCAGAAAGTGGGCATAAGAGGGAACCTACCTCAACATAATAAAGGCCATATATGACAAATCCACAGATGACATCATTCTCAGTGAAGAAAAGCTGAAAGCATTTCCTCTAAGATCAGGAATAAAACAAGGATATCCACTCTTGCCACTTTTATCCAACATAGTTTTGGAAGTCCTAGCCACGTCAATCAGAGAAGAAAGAGAAATAAAAGGAATAAAAATTGGAAAAGAAGAAGTAAAACTGGCACTGTTTACAGATGGCATGATACTATACATAGAAAATCCTAAAGGTGCCACCAGAAAACTACTAGAGCTCATCAATTAATTCAGTAAAGTTGCAGGATACAAATTAATACACAGAAATCTGTTGCATTTGTATACACTAACAGTGAAAGATCAGAAAGAGAAATTAAGGAAACAGTCCCATTTACCATTGTATGAAAAAGAATAAAATAACTGGGAGTAAACCTATTAAGGAGGCAAAAGGCCAGTATTCTGAAAACTATGAGATGATGAAAGAAATCGAAGATGCCACAAACAGATGCAAAGAGATACCATGGTCTTGGATTGGAAGAATCAATATTGTCAAAATGACTAAACTACCCAAGGCAATCTACAGATTTAATGCAATCCCTATCAAATTACCAATGGCATTTTTGACAGAACTAGAACAAAACATTTTAAAATTTGTATGGAAACATAAAAGACCCTGAATAGCCAAAGCAATCCTGAGAAAAAAAAAAAAATGGAGGAATCAGACTCCCTGACTTCAGGCTATACTACAAAGCTACAGTCATCAAAGCAGGATGGCACTGGCACAGAAACAGAAATAAAGATCAATGGAACAGGATAGAAAGCCCAGAAATAAACCCACACACCTATGGTCATCTTATCATTGCTAAAAGATGCAAAAATATACAATGGAGAAAAGACAGTCTCTTCAATAAGTGGTGCTGGGGAAACTGGACAGCTACATGTAAAAGAATGAAATTAGAACATTCTCTAACACCATACACAAAAATAAACTCAAAATGGATTAAAGACCTAAATATGAGGCTGGACACTATAAAACTCTTAGCGGAAAACATAGGCAGAACACTCTTTGACACAAATTGCAGCAATATCATTTTGGATCCACTTCCTAGAGTAGTGAAGAGGAAAACAAAAATTTAAAAAATGAGACCTAATTAAACTTAAAAGGTTTTACATGGCAAAGGAAACCATAAACAAAACAAAAAGACAACCCACAAAATGGAAGAAAATATCTGCAAACAAAGTGATAGACAAGGGATTAATCTCCAAAATATACTAACAGCTCATGCAGCTCTGTATCAAAAAAGCAAACAACCCAAGCAAAAACTGGGCAGAAAACCTAAACAGATATTTCTCCAAAGAAGACATACAGATGGCCAAAAGGCACATGAAAAGATGCTCAACATCACTAATTAGTAGAGAAATGCAAATCAAAACTACAGTAAGATATCACCTCATACCAGTCAGAATGGTCATCATCAAAAAGGCTACAAACAATAAATGCTGGAGAGAGTGTGGAGAAATGGGCCCCCCTCCACTACACTGTTGGTGGGAATGTAAATTGGTACAACCACTATGGAGAACAGTATGGAGGTTCCTTAAAAAGCTAAAAATAGAACTACCATATGATCCAGCAATCCCACTCCTGGGTGTATATCCAAAGAAAACCATAATTCGAAAAGATACATGCACCCCAATGTTCACTGCAGCGGTATTTACAATAGCTAAGACATGGAAGCAAACTAACGACAGAGGAATGGATAAAGAAGGTGGTACATATGTACAATGGAATATTAGTCATAAAAAAGAATGAAATAATGCCATTTGCAGCAACATGGATGGACCTAGAGATTATCATACTGAGTGAAATAAGTCAGACAAAGACAAATATCATATGATATCACTTATATGTGGAATCTAAAAGAAAAATGTTACAAATGAACTTATTTACAAAACAGAAACAGACTTAAAGACTTTGAAAACAAACTTATGGTTACCAAAGGGGAAACATAGGGGCAGGGTAAATTAGGAGGTTGGGATTAACATATACATCCTACTGTATATAAAATAGATAATCAACAAGGACCTACTATATAGCACAGGGAACTCTACTCAATATTCTATAATAACCTATATGGGAAAAGAATCTAAAATAGAATAGAGGGACTTCCCTGGTGGTCCAGTGGTTAAGACTCCACACTCCCAATGCAGGGGGCTCGGATTCGATCCCTGGTTAGGGAACTAGATCCCGCGTGTCGCAACTGAAAAGATTCTACATGCTGCAACAAAGACCTGGCGAAGCCAAATAAAGAAACACTTTTTAAAAAGAAAGAAAGAAAGAAATATGTGTATGTATAACTGAATCAGTTGTACACTTGAAACACAACACTATAAATCAACTATACTCCAATATACAATAAAAATTAAAGTTTAAAAAAAGAACTGAAATACTTGTGGATGAAATAACATGCTGTGTAAGATTTATTTTCAAATGCTCTGCAGAAAGTGAGGATGAGTTGGGGTATGTGGATGAAGCAAGGTTAGCCATGAGTTAAAAACTGTTTAATCTATGGGATGGGCACATGGGGGTTCACTCATACTATTCTCTCTACTTTCATATATGTATAAAAATTTCCATGAAAAGAACACTAAAGAATTCCTGCAACGTAGGCAGAACTCTAAAACAAATCTTTAAGGAGCAGCCAACTACAAACGTAATCTGAAATCACTCGGTTCCACACAAAAAGCACAGGCAGCATCTTGACAACATGGAATCAAAATTTTGTCCTTCTCCTGATTCCATCCTCGCCTTGGAGAAGCTGAAATCAAGGCCACCTCGGATAAGACTGCATCAGGCTGACAAGACCTCTGATAATGTGAGTAAACTTATGAGCTTCTATAAACTGGATTATTCACAATCTACCATATGGTGGTAGCCATGACATCACTGGATTTATAAATTAGTGCTTCAGCCTCTGGTCCTCAAATCTCTGTAGTGAAAAATTGTCCCAGGAGCCCTACAGGAAAACATCCATTTCAAGCCATTGTCATACATTGACATTTACTAAAGTGCTACTAATGTAGGCATTTTAGGGGTGGTAAAGATGCATAAGACATGGTCACTGCCCTCAAGAGACTCATATAGGATAGAAACAAGCCATTGCTTTTGTGAGTAGTCAAAACTCAGGTAGTGGCAGTACACATACTCTCAACTCATCTTTTCAGGGAGCACACAGGAACTCCATTATCTTGGAATGAGCAAACAAAGGAGAAGAGAATTGATATCAGACTGAGTGAAAAGTTTCTAAGTACATTCGTGTACTTTCAGTTTGGGGATAACTTGGGTGCATGTATGACCTGTAGTTGTAGGACTGTATCTCTTGATACTAACCACATCAGCTGCAGCTGGTGTTCCCCTCTGCCTGCCTCAAATTCACCCCTTGACAGTTGTTTGAAAGGTACCATAAAAATAAAATGTTTTCTTTAAAATGCCACATTGTTTGGCAACACTTGCTAAATGTCTATCTAAATGACAGGGCTCTCTGTTTCTCAGGAAAAATAAAAGTACCTGAGGAAAGTTACTTTCTGAATAGCCTTCCTATAAGCCCACATCTGTATAGCACCTTCTGATTGGCAAAGAGCCTTCACGCACATTCTTTCATTCAGTTGGGAAGTGAGTTGAATAGGATTTTTTTTTTTTTTTTTTGCGGTACGCGGGCCTCTCACTGTTGTGGCCTCTCCCGTTGCGGAGCACAGGCTCCGGACGCGCAGGCTCAGCGGCCATGGCTCACGGGCCCAGCCGCTCCGCGGCATATGGGATCCTCCCGGACCGGGGCACGAACCTGTATCCCCTGCATTGGCAGGCGGACTCTCAACCACTGCGCCACCAGGGAGGCCCTGAATAGGATTTTTAAAAAAATTTATTGATGTGAAATTCACATAACAAAATTAAACATTTTTTTTAAAGTAAGTCAGTGGCATTCAGTACATTCACAGTCTTGTGCCACCACTACCTCTATCTAATTCCAAAACATTTTCATCACTCCAAAATACCCCTCCTCTGCCCACCGTACAGATTAAGCAGTGTGGATAGGCATTATCAACTTCAGCTTTGTAGGTAAGGAAGCCTAATCAGAGACTGTTAAGTGGCCTGCAGTTAGTAAGTGCTAGAGCCTGAAACAGAACCCAGTTTTTCTAACTCTAAATTCTTTACCAGACCAGTTCTCAAACTTTAGCCTGCATGGAATCACCTAGAGGTGATTGCATGGCTCCAGCCTCAAAGATTCTGGTTAAGTCTAGAGCGGAGCCTGAGAGATTGCACTTCTGATAAGCTCCCCAGTGATACTTGATGTTGCAGGAGACCATACTTTGAGAACCATCATGCTAAACTGAGTTGCCTATTCACCTATTTTCTAATTATAGGTTTTGCTAATTCAACCAAGGACCGTTGTATATTTAAACAAAGTAGGCTTATAGGAGGTGTCCACTTTCTCTACATCACAGGTTTATTGGCTGGATCAACATCAAAATGAAAATGTGTACGTAAAAGCACTGTATCAGCTTTAAAATCATTATGTAAGTTAGTCTTATTCCTTGCTGAAGATCAGTCCTTTTACTTAACTAGTTAAGCCCTTCCAGCATGGCTGAGGAAACTATTAAACTGTTTCAATTTGTACTTCCAAAATGCCAGAACTAGAGGTGTCTCCTATCTTGGGTCTGAAACACAGTGCCTGGCATGGTATAGTCATTAATGTTGAATGAATTAGTTTGCTTAAAATCAAAGGTAAGAGGGCTTCTTTTAGTATTACTTGAGGCACTTACTAGATATATAGCTTCAAGCAACCTATCTTATTGACATGATGGACACAGGTCAATCCTTACACATAAGGTTTCCTGCCAGTGTCCTAGTCTGTGTACACCAAAAGGTCTTAGAAGCACTGATAAGGGCATCCACTCCTCTCCTGCATCTCTGCAGGAGTCGATGCCAGTGTTTTAGCATCAACCCCCAACCACTTTCTTTGCCCTACCCCATGTGTGTACATGTGTTTAGATGACAACTGGCAATATAGCCAACATATATTCCAACATCTGCCTACCAGATCTGTGCACGCTCTCCCGGTCACTTTGCTTGGGGTTGAGTATGGACAAGCATTGTTGGGGAGTAAACAGTAGAGCTGACAATGTCTTGTTTCTAAAGTGCTGGGATCCTTTAATCTTCTTTCTTCCTTTGATGTCTGAGATTTCCTTCTTTATGCACTGACACTGGGACTAAATGAAACACCAGGAAACCATTTACCAGTAAAGGGTGTGTGTTACAAACACCTGCAGAGCCCATGGTACCAGGTGACTTGAATTACACATTTCTAGAGCTCTGCTCTGTGTGGGGGGTGGCTATTTGGACTCTTATTTTGGGTAAAAAGATGACAGCTCTAGTCACATTTTTATGACTTCTATTTATTTTCTATCCATACATAAAATAAAGGCACAAACAATGGAGGAGGGGAGCTTTTTGTCTCTGATGAATATAAAAGCAGTTGCTTGAAAACAAATAGAATCTTTGTACAAATGGCTTTTGGATTCAAACAAAAGAGATAATATTGTTGTGGTCCAAATAGCTGAGCACTGGGAGGTGGAATTCTGGGTTCAAGTCCTGACTCTTGCATATCAGCATGTAGACTTTGAACACATCACTTAACATCTGTGGGCTTCTGGTTTCCATCTACATAATGAAGGGAATCACCTTTAAAAAGCTTTGTTTTGGGGCTTCCCTGGTGGCGCAGTGGTTGAGAGTCCGCCTGCCGATGCAGGGGACATGGGTTCGTGCCCCGGTCTGGGAAGATCCCACATGCCGCGGAGCGGCTGGGCCCGTGAGCCATGGCCACTGAGCCTGCGCGTCCGGAGCCTGTGCTCCACAACAGGAGAGGCCACAACAGTGAGAAGCCCGCGTACCGCAAAAAAAAAAAAAAGCTTTGTTTTGAAAAAGCTATTTGTTGCAACTAATTAAAAAATTGCCCATTTTCCAGGGGCTACTTGTCATTAACCTGTTTCTTTAACATTACAGAAATAATATGATATTACTTCCTTTTATTGTTTGTTTCTATCTAGTAGAACAAACGAGATCTAGACAAAACCTTTGATAAATATGAAATAGCATCAACCTCTCAATAGCCTGACACTACAACAAATTCTAATAATAGATAATATTTATTGAGTGTTTACTATGGACCATGGTCTGTGTTAAGTGCTTTACAAGCAATAACTTGGGTGTGAACCTTCTGCACAGTGTAAAACATGTCTTGAATTGTAAAACTTCAGTTCATTTCCAAATTGGAATGTGAAAAAGGTCCCAGTAGGTAATATGTTTTGTGAAAATCAATATAGGTAGGGATGATCCTTTGGAGATCTTCAAAAAAATATTACAAATGCTATTCTATTTCTTTTTCACAGAAGTTCTCCCCATCTCAGTAAATGGCAAGTCTATAATGGCAGTTGTCAGGCCAAAACCTTGTTGCCTTGTATTCCTCTCTTTCACTCTTAACTTCATATCTATCACCAAATCCATTGAGCTCTATCCTTAGAGTGTTTTTAGAATCCAATCCCTTCTCACCATCTGCACTGCTCCACTCCACTCCATGCCTTCCATCTTTGCTCTGCCATCCTAGAAGTCTCCTACACCATTTTATTCTCAACACAGCGGCCTTAGTGGGCCTGTTGAAATGGAAGATCAATCCTGTCAGTTGCTAACTAAAAACTGTCCACTGGCTTTGCATCTCCACACAAAAGCCTGAAACCCTTCTGTTTGAGATGAGCTGACCCTGTGCTTCTTTGTCACTACTCACCCCACTCCAGCCATGCCGATCTCCTTGCTATGATTCCTACACACCAGACATCTTCAAACTTAGGACCCAGCACCAGTTCTTCTCTTTGCTGGAAGGCTCTTCCCTAGAGAGCCACCTGGCCCACTCTTTCCTCTCCTTCAAGTCTTCACTTACTTTATTATTGAGGCCGCCCGTGACATCTCGCTCTACTGCTCCCTCAGCTCCTTTACCACTTTATTTTTCTCTATAGCATTTTTCACCCTCTGACATGCTGCTTATTTTAATCATTTGCTTGTTTATTGTCTCTCCCTCCACTGAAGTTTAAGCACCATGAGGGCAGGGATTTTTTATTTTGCTTTGTTTATGACCGTATCTCCAACATCTACAACTGTGCCTGGGATATAATATATGCTTAAAGATAAATGAATGAATGAATGGATATATTTTATAAACATGGTTTTGCACATCTAGCATTAACGGGGTCATTTTCCCTCCTGCTGCTCTCTAATTTAGGCTCTGTAGACCCTTATTTCTCTAATCTTTTTTTCCTTTCTTTTGTAAAAGTTTGGCCCACTACCTGAATATATTGTTTTCCTGAGTTTGACTAGTGAGAGTTTAGTTAGAAAGAGTAGTGTATCTTTAGTTCTCCCCATCTACTAGCAAATTGTCTCTCCCTAGCAAAATTCTCTTACTAAAACAAAACAAAATCTCGGCGGCTAACAGCACAGACCCCAGAGACAGGCATGAGACGCTAAGGCTGCTGCTGCCACCACCAAGAAGCCTGTGTGCGAGCACAGGTCACTATCCACACATCCCTTCTGGGGAGCCTGTGCAGCCCGCCACTGCCAGGGTCCCAGGATCCAGGGACAACTTCCCCGGGAGAAAGCATGGCACGCCCCAGGCTGGTGCAACGTCCCCCCGGCCTCTGCCGCCACAGGCTCGCCCTGCATCGTGCCCCTCCCTTCCCCTGGCCTGAGTGAGCCAGAGCCCCCGAATCAACTGCTCCTTTAACCCAGTCCTGCCTGAGCGAAGAACAGGCTCCCTCCAGTGACCTACATGCAGAGGCGGGGCCAAATCCAAAGCTGAGCCCCGGGAGCTGTGCGAACAAAGAAGAGAAAGAGAAATCTCTCCCAGCAGCCTCAGGAGCAGCGGATTAAATCTCCACAAACAACTTGATGTACACTGCATCTGTGGAATACCTGAACAGACAACAAATCATGCCAAATTGAGGAGGTGGACTTTGAGAGCAAGATTTATTATTTTTTCCCCTTTTCCTCTTTTTGTGAGTGTGTATGTGTATGCTTCTGTGTGAGATTTTCTCTGTATAGCTTTGCTTTCACTATTTGTCCTACGGTTCGATCCATCCGTTTTCTTTCTTTTGTTGTGTTTTTACTTTTTAAAAAACTTTTTTCTTAATAATTATTTTTTATTTTAATAACTTTATTTTATCTTACTTTATTTTATTTTCTTTTATCCTCTTTCTTTCTTTTTCTCCCTTTTATTCTGAGCCGTGTGGATGAAAGGCTCTTGGGGCTTCAGCCAGGAGTCAGTGCTGTGTCTCTGAGGTGGGAGAGCCAACTTCAGGACACTGGTCCACAAGAGACCTCCCAGCTCCACGTAATGTCAAATGGCGAAAATCTCTCAGAGATCTCCATCTCAACACCAACACCCAGCTTCACTCAATGACCAGCAAGCTACAGTGCTGGACAACCTATGCCAAACAACTAGCAAGACAGCAACACAACCCCACCCATTAGCAGAGAGGCTGCCTAAAATCATAATAAGTCCACAGACACCCCAAAACACACCACGAGACGTGGACCTGCCCACCAGAAAGACAAGATCGAGCCTCAACCACCAGAACACAGGCACTAGTCCCCCCCACCAGGAAGCCTACACAACCTACTGAACCAATTTTAGCTACTGGGGACAGACACCAAAACAATGGGAACTACGAACCTGCAGCCTGTAGAAAGGAGACCCCAAACACAGTAACATAAGCAAAATGAGAAGACAGAAAAACACACAGCAGATGAAGGAGCAAGATAAAAACCCACCGGACCTAACAAATGAAGAGGAAATAGGCAGTCTACCTGAAAAAGAATTCAGAATAATGATAGTAAAGATGATCCAAAATCTTGGAAATAGAATAGAGAAAATGCAAGAAACATTTAACAAGAACCCAGAAGAACTAAAGGTGAAACAAGCAATGATGAACAACACAATAAATGAAATTAAAATTACTCTAGAAGGGATCAATAGCAGAATAACTGAGGCAGAAGAATGGATAAGGGACCTGGAAGATAAAATAGTGGAAGTAACTACTGCAGAGCAGAATAAAGAAAAAACAATGAAAAGAACTGAGGACAGTCTCAGAGAGAGACCACTGGGACAACATTAAACGCACCAACATTCGAATTATAGGGGTCCCAGAAGAAGAAGAGAAAAAGAAAGGGACTGAGAAAATATTTGAAGATATTATAGTTGAAAACTTCCCTAATATGGGAAAAGAAATAATCAAGTCCAGGAAGCACAGAGAGTCCCATACAGGATAAATCCAAGGAGATACACGCCAAGACACATATATTAATCACACTGTCAAGAATTAAATACAAAGAAAACATATTAAAAGCAGCAAGGGAAAAACAACAAATAACACACAAGGGAATCCCCATAAGGTTAACAGCTGATATTTCAGCAGAAACTCTGCAAGCCAGAAGTGAGTGGCAGGACATATTTAAAGTGATGAAGGAGAAAAACCTGCAACCAAGATTACTCTACCCAGCAAGGATCTCATTCAGATTTGATGGAGAAATTAAAACGTTTACAGACAAGCAAAAGCTGAGAGAGTTTAGTACCACCAAACCAGCTTTACAACAAATGCTAAAGGATCTTCTCTAGGCAAGAAACACAAGAGAAGGAAAAGACCTACAATAACAAACCCAAAATAATTACAAAAATGGTAATAGTAACATACATATCGATAATTACCTTAAATGTAAATGGATTAAATGCTCCCACCAAAAGAAAGAGACTGGCTGAATGGATACAAAAACAAGACCCATATATATGCTGTCTACAAGAGACCCAATTCAGACCTAGAGACACATACAGACTGAAAGTGAGGGGATGGAGAAAGATATTCCATGCAAATGGAAACCAAAAGAAAGCTGCAGTAGCAATTCTCATATCAAACAAAATAGATTTTAGAATAAAGACTATTACAAGAGACAAAGAAGGACACTACATAATGATCAAGGGATTGATCCAAGAAGATAGAACAATTGTAAATATTTATGCACCCAACATAGGAGCACCTCAATATATAAGGCAATTACTAACAGCCATAAAAGGGGAAATCGACAGTAACATATTCATAGTAGGGGACTTTAACACCCCACTTTCACCAATGAACAGATCATCCAAAATGAAAATAAATAAGGAAACACAAGCTTTAAATGATACAGTAAACAAGATGGACTTAATTGATATTTATAGGACATTCCATCCAAAAACAACAGAATACACATTTTTCTCAAGTGCTTATGGAATATTCTCCAGGATAGATCCTATCTTGGGTCACAAATCAAGCCTTGGTAAATTTAAGAAAATTGAAATTGTATCAAGTATCTTTTCGACCACAATGCTATGAGACTAGATATCAATTACAGGAAAAGAGCTGTAAAAAATACAAGCACATGGAGGCTAAACAATACACTACTTAATAACAAGGTGATCACTGAAGAAATCAAAGAGGAAATTAAAAAATACCTAGAAACAAATGACAATGGAGACACGACGACCCAAAACCTATGGGATGCAGCAAAAGCAGTTCTAAGAGGGAAGTTTATAGCAACACAATCCTACCTTAAGAAACAGGAAACATCTCGAATAAAAAACCTATCCTTGCACCTAAAGCAGTTAGAGAAAGAAGAACAAAAAAAGCCCAAAGTTAGCAGAAGGAAAGAAACCATAAAGATCGGATCAGAAATAAATGAAAAAGAAATGAAGGAAGCGACAGCAAAGATCAATAAAACTAAAAGCTGATTCTTTGAGAAGATAAACAAAATTGATAAACCATTAGCCAGACTCATCAAGAAAAAAAGGGAGAAGACTCAATAGAATTAGAAATGAAAAAGGAGAAGTAACAACTGACACTGCAGAAATACAAAAGATCATGAGAGATTACTACAAGCAACTCTATGTCAATAAAATGGACAACCTGGAAGATATGGACAAATTTTTAGAAATGCACAACCTGCCAAGACTGAATCAGGAAGAAATAGAAAATATGAATAGACCAATCACAAGCACTGAAATTGAAACTGTGATTAAAAATCTTCCAACAAACAAAAACCCAGGACCGGATGGCTTCACAGGCGAATTCTATCAAACATTTAGAGAAGAGCTAACACTTATCCTTCTCAAACTCCTCCAAAATATAGCAGAGGGAGGAACACTCCCAAACTCATTCTTCGAGGCCACCATCACCCTGATACCAAAACCAGACAAGGATGTCACAAAGAAAGAAAACTAATGACCAATATCATTAGTTCATATGAACTATGTTCATATGAACATAGATGCAAAATTTCTCAACAAAATACTAGCAAACAGAATCCAACAGCACATTAAAAGGATCATACACCATGATCAAGTGGGGTTTATTCCAGGAATGCAAGGATTCTTCAATATATGCAAATCAATCAACATGATACACCATATTAACAAACTGAAGGAGAAAAACCATATGGTTACCTCAATAGATGCAGAGAAACCTTTTGACAAAATTCAACACCCATTTATGATAAAAACCCTGCAGAAAGTTGGCATAGAGCGAACTTTCCTCAACATACTAAAGGCTGTATATGACAAACCCACAGCCAACATCATCCTCAATGGTGAAAAACAAAGCATTTCAACTAAGATCAGGAACAAGACAAGGTTGCCCACTCTCACCACTCTTATTCAACATAGTTTTGGAAGTTTTAGCCACAGCAATCAGAGAAGAAAAGGAAATAAAAGGAATCCAAATCAGAAAAGAAGAAGTAAAGCTGTCACTGTTTGTAGATGACATGATACTATACATAGAGAATCCTAACGATGCCACCAGAAAACTACTAGAGCTAATCCATGAATTTGGTAAAGTAGCAGGATACAAAATTAATGCACAGAAATCTCTGGCATTCCTATACACTAATGATGAAAAATCTGAAAGTGAAATCAAGAAAACACTCCCATTTACCATTGCAACAAAAAGAATAAAATATCTAGGAATAAACCTACCTAAGGAGACAAAAGTCCTGTATGCAGAAAATTATAAGACACTGATGAAAGAAATTAAAGATGATACAAACAGATGGAGAGATATACCATGTTCTTGGATTGGAAGAAACAACAGTGTGAAAAATGACTCACAATCTACAGATTCAATGCAATCCCTATCAAACTACCACTGGCATTTTTTCACAGAACTTGAACAAAAAATTTCACAATTTGTATGGAAACACAAAAGATCCCAAATAGCCAAAGCAATCTTGAGAACGAAAAATGGAGCTGGGGGAATCAGGCTCCCTGACTTCAGACTATCCTACAAAGCTACGGTAATCAAGATAGTATGGTACTGGCACAAAAACAGAAATATACATCAATGGAAGAGGATAGAAAGCCCAGAGATGAACCCACTCATATATGGTCACCTTATCTTTGATAAAGGAGGCAGGAATGTACAGTGGAGAAAAGAGCCTCTTCAATAAGTGTTGCTGGGAAAACTGGACAGGTACATGTAAAAGTATGAGATTAGATCACTCCCTAACACCATACACAAAAATAAGCTCAAAATGGATTAAAGACCTAAATGTAAGGCCAGAAACTATCAAACTC